>NC_138577.1:63522342-64980121 GCF_964289735.1 Phaethon aethereus | reverse complement strand
AGGTCAGTAGTTCCCAGGGTCCTCCTTGCTACCTTTTTTAAAAATGCGTGCAAAGTTTCCCTTTTTCCAGTTTCCAGGGACTTCACCTGGCTGCCATGACTTTTCAAGTATCATGGAGAGTGACTTGGCAACTACACCAGCCAGTTCCCTCACGACTCTAGGATGCATCTCATCAGGTCCCATTGCCTTATGTATGTTCAAGTTCCTCGGGTGGTCATGAACCTGATCTTCTCTTACAGTGGGAGGGACTTTGCTCCTCCAGTCCCCATCCATCCCCATGAGAGGTGTGGGAAGAGACACTGCCAGTGAAGACTGAGGCAAAGAATTCATTGAGTACCTCAGCTTCCTCCTTGTCTGTTATTACCAATCTGCCAGTCTTGCTCACCAAGGAGGGTATGCTTTCTTTGACCTTCCTTTAGAAGCCCTTCTTATTATTCTTTGCATCCCTTGCCAAGTTCAGCTCCAGCTGTGCCTTGGCCTTCCTGACCCCATCCCTACACAACTGGGCAGTGTCCCTGTACTCTTCCCAGGATCCCTGTCCCTGCTTCCACTGCCTGTGCATTTCCTTCTTGCCCTTTAGTTTGACCAGCAGGTCTCCACTCAGCCATTCTGGTCTCTTGCCTTCCTTTCCTGATTTCTTACACCTCAGGGCTGAGAGCTCTTGTGCTCTATGGAAGGCATCCTTAAAGATCTGCCAGCTCTGTTCTGCTCCCTTGACCCTGAGGGCAGTTTCCCAGTGAGTATTATTGACTGACTCGTTGAAGAGCTGGAAGTTTGCTTTCCTAAAATTCAGGGTCTTGACTTTACTCTTTGCCTGCCCCATGTCCCTCATGACTGCAAACTCCACCAGTGCATGATCACTGCACCCCAGGCTGCCTCCAATCTTGACATCACCTATTAGCTCACTTGCGTTGGTGACCAACAGGTCCAGTATGGCATCTCCTCTGCTTGGGGGATTGATTGGGATCTGGCTGGCTATTACCTGGATTAAGCAGTTATCCTCCATGCACTCCAGGAGTCTCCTGGATTGCCTATAGCTTGCTGTGCTACTTTTCCAGCAGGTGTCAGGGTGGTTGAAATTTTTCTCCTGAACATTTCTCTTTCTCTCATTTTGCTTCTCTGTATTAATTGCTATCAGACTCTTAATGCTCCACAGGTCTTTTATGCCATTCTGGTTTTACTACAAGGAGAAACAAAAAATGAATACATTCTACAATACATCAAAGACAACATCCTAAATCAATGTTGTCAGAACAGGATCACTCAAATTCATAATATTATGAACAATGTTCAGCATAGTTTTTCTTCTGAGTTGTTTTGTAAATTGCCAGAATATACCTGTGTTGTTTTCTGGTATACATGAATTTTTCCTTTTAAATGGAATGATAATCTGTTGCATTCTAATTCTAGTATACTTACAGGAATTACATGTAACTACAACTACTACTACCACTAAAGCCTTTGTCTAATATATTTGATATATGCTGTATATGACTTTATAAAATATATGATACAAAATTTAAAAAAAATACAATTTACCTCATGGAACACAATACTAATGGTGCTGCTACTGTTGTTACTATGTTTCTGTAATGAGCTTGGGGGTCCTGCTAATATTGAGCTCTGTATTGACAGAGCAAAGAAACTGCCTTTGTTTTGATGAATTTGTAATATATTCATTTAATTCAAGTATACATATTCCACTATAAAGTTACATGAAGTTTATATACAGAAGATGATTTATAAATAAATAATGTTCATACTGAATGACTCCAGAACTATAATTCTGAAAGGGAAATTCAATGGGATTTAGTCTCTCTAAATGGGATTTTAGTCTCTCAATGGGATTTAGGCTGTCTTGAAATTCAAGCTTGGTGATTATAAAATTGTATTTTATTAAATGTCTCACAGTTATTAATCTAAAATGAGTTGTCATTATTGCTTTTCAGTGTTATTTGTATAATCAACTTGCTTCATTTGAGCAAATCGGGGATTAGCTATTTGTTCAATGCTTTCCTGAATATTCTGACACACTTTGATTGAACACGCACAATTTTTCTGTACCTTCCAGGGATTTTTGCTCAGACCTGTGTCTGTGAAAGTGGGATAGGAGATCAGTACAACTGTCTCATAAAGACACTATTATTTTTTGAAGAGCATTAATTACTGTATATATAATTTAAAACATTTAAAATTAATTGTGAAGGATAGGGGAAAATTAAAAATTAATTCAGAATACAGAGACTTTCTTGTGTGTGATTTGTGAAGGAGGAAAGCAGGAAAAAAAGATTGTTTTCTGTCTTATAATGATTAGATAAAAAGCAAGAATAATTACCAGCTCAGTGGGTAGGCTGGTACAAAGGAAGAAATACTCGTCAAGCAGTTGTTTTTTCAGCTTCAGCAGATTGTGCACATAAACACACACACCCCCCTGCCTTGGTTAGTTTTGCTATCCTGTAAAATCTAATGAATTATCTTCATGGCACATTTTGATGCATTACTGTTCCATACGATTGGTTGATGTAATTCAGATTTTATATTGTCTAAGACTTAACTAATGGCTGAAATTCAAATTAAGGATAACAAGGTAGGTACGGAAATGATGAGTGCATTTTCCCAAGTCTTTCCATATTAAGCTTGTTACCAGCATGAAATACGATGATGACTCTTTGAATAATTCTTAATAATCTTCAGCATAAAATGTAGACCAATCTGGATAAAAGCAAGTGAAATAAAGCTTCTGTTTCCCCACTTGGTATTCGGGAGTTTGTTCATGTAAGAGATTACTTCTTTTTTCAACTGTTTATTCAAGTAAATTTCAGACGAGACCTAGGAGTTCTGTAAATCTGGTACAGAGTAAACACATTAATATTAAAGAGTATGCTATTTTATCTGAAATTGCTTGATGTACCTTACATTCTTTGTCAAAATGCTCCGAATGCTTACAGGAAGAGGACCTTTGGAAAACCAGGTCACAGAAATCCAGACTTGGTATCCAAGACAGGAATGACCAGACTGACACAGACCAACAAAAAAGACCAAATACAGAATTTGTCAAGTCAGATAGTTCAATGGCTACAGGTTAATTCATTCATGTTTGTCTGTTGGGAGTCAAATTCTCCTATAAGTGTTACATAGACTTCAAAGTCTGAATCCACCAAATTACTAAGTTTCCTGTCTCCCATATCAGCATAGCTTCTGAGGTTTCAACTAGCTATAATTGTTTATGTAGTGGGTATCATTAGTTTTAAGATGAGGACATGACATTTACAGAAATTAACAATGGAAATATATCAGCAAGTACTGGAAAGGAGAAACAAGAAAATTTTAAAAGTATTCACCTTCTCATTGCTTCCTCCTAGCAATAGGCATGGGGCCTGCAGATTCAAGGGTTAGTGCCAGGAGAGAAGAAACACTGAAATTCATGGTTCACATCACCCTGGTACCAAAGCATGCTTAAAGGATGTTTGCCCCTTCCTTTTCTGTTCCCTGTCACTTAAATCAATGCTTTATTCTCTTAAGAGTACTGGGTGCAATATAAACCAAAGACCGCACATACCCTTTTGTCCTTCTTTTTTCTTTTTTTAGCTCCACAAAACCTTTCACATCCTGTAATGATTTAAAGAACAAAACTATTTGCTCACTAAACTGTATGGAGTAACACACGGTTAATAGACTGTCCATGCTTCTTTCAATGAAAGATCAAAATTATGTACTTAATTCCCTTCTCATTGGTACCAACTTTAAACCCATCATAGGAGTATTATATGACATTTTACTGCTATTCTAGTTTGTTCTTCTCAGTGATGCATACACCATACTTGGATTTAAACAGATCTTAAAAGTTAGAAACAATCAAACCCAGTATTTGTTATAATGAAATATCCATCAGCTGAATCGTTTCAAGATACTGAGTAGGGAAAAGAGATGGGCGCAAAGCGTAAGACGGCAATCCTCAAGCAGATGAGGAAAGTAAAACATTTTCCCAAACCAAAAATATAATGTCTTCTATAAACTCACGTAATCTATGCAAATTTGCAATGTGTTCAGGAACCAGTAAATACGGTCACAGTAAAGATGGATGTTCCGTACAAGAGACAGGCAATGCTTATCCAGATGCTGCAAAGCTATCTTAATTTCTGGCTCCTTTAGACCAGGAACAAAGCAGATTGCCTGCAACCACAGCTACTAGTTCAAATGTCAAACTTCTCTGTTTAAATGTACTACGGAGGCAGCGGTAGCTGACAGGCAATCCAAGTGTAGAAGATAAGTGGTTAATGGAAATTCCAGGAGAGATCCCTTGCAACAATTGAGGAAAGCCAAAGGTGAAAAGAAATGCTACAATCACTTGGGTGTGAATGTTTGTGAATATAGCTGTTACATTCTGCTGCGAGCAGTGCAAATTCCATATTGTATCTGTCGTCTCCCTGTTGCCCTGCCAGAATAGACAATTCTTTTTCTTTTTTTGCTTTTGTTACCGGAAATGCAGACTACAGCAACAACATCAAGCAAAAATCTGACCCACTCAGCAAAAAATGAGAAATGCAGCCAGGGATTCTCAGCTACTGCCTCACATCTAAGTACACAGAAATTCTACTATCTACCCAGGTAGAGCAGAAAGCTGTAAGGCTCCTTTATATACGGAGACCCTGCGTGAACAGCCCTTCACAAATCAGCACCACTGCCTAGCAGGCTTACTGGGCCAGGTGGCAAAACACATAATTTTGAGTAGGTTTAACTTTTGCTCTGTTTTATACTGCTTTTGGATGGGATAATACTAATGGAGAGATCTGACCCTCCCACTGCTTTTGAAAGTCACTGCTATTTCTACAACTCACCTTTAAGGGAGCAAGTAAAGATTTATTTACTTTCTATGTAAGAGAAGCCAGACAAGAAAGCAGAGGAAAATTCCAGAGAGAAGTCCCACTATGAAGCATAGGGGTAGAAAAGAATGGTTCAGCTAGAGCGCATCATTTTAAAAAATTAGGTTCCTTGTTTAGTGCGAGTTTTAACCATTGTCACACCGACAGCTGGCGTGCTGAATAAGCTTGTTTGGGATATGAGCTAGCATTTGCATGTGTATATGCCTATGTGTAATTTACATAGGTTTTTTGAGATACATCACAATTTGCATCACTTTTTCTAAAGTGCTTACAATATACCAGATGGAATAATCATGGTTTTTTCTGAAGGATTATTTTAAAATAAGATCCAGTGCAGTACTTTATTCATAACTCGAGAAAAGTAAGAAGACATGAAGGAACTATATGAAATATGATTATATTTTGTCAGAGTTCTTTTATGACATTTGACTTCAGTGCACAGTTCCTGCTTATCTTCTCTCTGGACTAAAAAAACCTTTTTTCCATATCCCAGGTTGCATTACAACGAAGTCAAATATGCATTAAAATTTGAAATGGTCCTTTTTCACCAGAACTGCAATGCTCTGACAGTAGTATCAGTTGCTTCAAAAGAAAACACAGGTACCTCTGCAGCAAGTGGCTTAAGAAGAAAAAATACAGTTCAGGAAAAGTCTCCTTCAACTAAGAGAACAGTTTAGTGTACCATAGTACACTTTAAATAGTCTTCTTGAAGGGAAAGTTAACCATATGAATCTTCTCTTTAGCCACCTTGTTTCAGATACTCAAGCAGGCTCATACAAAGCTACTCAGGGAACCTCTGTAACACATTACAGCAAAAGTATACCTATCTTTGTTTCAAACTTCATATTGCCTTTCAAATACAGCAAGGTTATAAAGTCAGTTGGTTTATTGACATTAAAAGAGAATTCTTTTTCCTTTTCAACACAATTTGGTTACCTATCATAAACATTTGAAAAATGTATTTCACAAGCTATCTACAAGCTGATGGGTCTGAGTAGATGGCATAACAAAAGAAATACCATTTGAGAGACAAACATTTCACTCTCCAAGTTTCATTGCTATAGATTTTTGGAGTATGTTGATTAGATGACAGACTGGTATGATAGACACACATAAATAAAATTAAAAAAGAAATCTCCCGCCGTAGGGCACCATCTGATCTTCCTGCAACTTTGTGTGAAAGTAGTCAAAAGTCTAAATTTCAAGTGTTGTTATTACCCTTTCCCCCAGATCTTCTGAATGCCTAAACAGTGCATGCCCACCTATGCACACCTCTTTCTGTCACATAGTTAAATGATGACAGTAACTCCAGGTATTTTACAGATTCTTTTGGCTAGGTTCTACATATTTTGAGATTTGCATAATCTTCACAAAAAAACCCAAAGAGAAATAATCCTTTTGAAACTATTTTGCAAGGCCATACTGAGAAAAGGAATAGAATTACTTAAAATTGCTCTAAAAACTTTTCGGAAAGCTAACAACCTTGTAAGGTACAATATCACCCAGCTCTTCTTCTTGATTAAACTAATACTTTCACAAATAATTTTTGTTAGAAATGCGACCTATGAATTTTCATGTAATTAAGATGTATGGTAGATTAAGGACACAGTAAAATTTGCATTTGTTGTAGGTTTAAAAAAATTATCGTTCTATTTCTGGTAAACATACCTGTTTCACACATGTTGCTTAAAATTTTGTAGTAACTCCCTGCAGTGAAAGGTGTGAAAACAGTGCTGAGTCACAAGGACATCACTATTCACAGATACAGACACTGAAAACAAGATACTCCTTTCCAGCAGCAAATAGTAGATAAAGCTCTTCTCATCACTTCTCTTTCCTTAGTGTCTACCTATAATACAAGCACAACTTATTTAAGCAACGAAATATGAAGTCCTGAAACAAGTCCCATTAAAAATAGTCACAAGATATAATGTTCATTTTGCAGAAATGATGCCAACAGCAACAGCTGTAAAAATCTATCATTCCTCATGTTTTTGTGAAGCTGAGAATATGGATAGCCTATTAGCTTGAGTGTCGTGCCACTGTTCCTGAGTACAGTGGTATTATTCAGAGGGAATTAGCTGTACTATACCAGTAGGACGGTATTTGCATGATGAAAGGAGTGCAGATGTAAGAAAATACTTTTTAATGTTTGGGAAACCAAATCTGCAACAAAACACGTGCAAGAACTGCTACTGGTATGCTTTCTTTCAAAGGCAGAACTGCATATAAAGTTAAGATACCATGTAGCACAAAATATCACCAAAATATAGGAAAAGCATACCTTGCAGTGCTATTTTACTTTTAACAGTATTCTTGTAAATTGGTTTTCCATTTTCAAGGAAGGCCATTCTGTTTAATTTTGTTTCTCACCAAGATGCTCAGAAAACAACTGACCCTTGAAGGATCTCTGTGGAAAAAGTTGATATGCTATCCTGAGTGGACACAGTCCTAGTTGGGGTATTTGGTCAAAAGGACAACTGGAGACTAAACAACCATTGGGAAATTAGGAAGAAATTGTTAAGCTCTTAGGACAGCACTCTGCGGCCGTCTTGACTCTTCGTAACTTCTACCCATTTCTCCCTTACTGCTGCCAGTAATTTGCAGGCTAATATATGACCTTTGGAATGGTGTCAGTGCTGGGCACCGTAGCTGTTACCTGACCCCTGCTCCCAGTAACAAGACCAGTCAACTTCTGGCAGATGTTGATGCTATGGAAGAGCTTTGGTAACTATGAAATAAACAGAATACAGTGCAGAGCCATCTGTCAGCCACTTTGGTAAACTGTTCCTCAGCCACAAAGCCCTGGCTGCTTGTGATTAACATGCTTTGCCTCTCTCACTCTGTTTATGACCTGTAAGAAGAAAACACTCCCCACTGAATATTGTAATGAAAGCCAGTATAAGGTATATACTGCAGAAATTATATAATAATATAAATTAGCAAATAAATTATTCTATCTGATAGAATTGAGGGAGAAAGAGCAATTAGTGGCACTGACATGGGAAAAGGAGGTATGGCATACAATAGAGCCTGAAAAAAGGGAGGAAGTTAGCAAGATACAGATGGCAGGAAACACAGAGAAGAAAACGTTGACATTAATGGCTTGCACAGTCTGCAAAGGGAAAAGGGAAGCAGGTTAAAAAAAGAAGAAAAGAAAAAAAAAGAGGAAGTGATGGTGGAGAGACAAGTTAGGGGCTACCACTGAGAGCTAAACTTCAGCAAACCTGTATAGAGTATATAAAAGAAAGAGATGGATTTGAACTGGATTCTTAAAGGTCTGAGGAGTCATTTCAAGGTGATCTGTTTCTATTCTTAGTCTGGGTTGTATGGTTGGTTTCAGGGCTCTACAGGTAAGAAGGTGATAGGGGAGTTACAAGAATGCAAAAGGGAATTACAGGGAATGTAAAGTCAAACAGGCCATAAGATTTTAACACTGTTGGACAGTGCACTCAAACCGAAATATGTGCTAACTGTGGGAAAAGAAGCATAGTTTGGGATCCAGGACTCCATTGTTCTGAGAGAAGTCAAAGACAAGTAAGCAGGCAG
Organism: Phaethon aethereus; assembly: GCF_964289735.1. Lineage (NCBI taxonomy): Eukaryota > Metazoa > Chordata > Aves > Phaethontiformes > Phaethontidae > Phaethon > Phaethon aethereus. The sequence goes on along the minus strand of NC_138577.1, from coordinate 64,971,689 downwards.
CATTCTTCTCAGAATCCTCCTTACTGTTGTAATATGGCATCTTTAGTGTTTTCTGGAGTTATTTCCAAATGAGACCAGCACACCAGCCAGCAGTAGAAACCAAATAAATAGGCCAGTGACCCACACTACCTGCTAATTACAAATGGTGCCCGTAACTGCAAAAAAGGCCATTATTGTATTGTATAACAACCTCTGGGCTTAACAACCTATCTCTAGTTTAAAAATGTATTTTGAGCATGGAAACAGAGTGGTGGAGTTAAAATTTTTCTGAAGTAATACCTAATGCTACTGTGTACATTCTTATTTTACACAGTAGCCTCCACACATCTGAATACAGATGTTTTCACCATGTGCTTGCATACTGCTAAGTCAAATGCTTTGGAATATCCCGAAGTCAGTAAGCCAGAAAGCTGGAAACAACGTTAAGTATTCACTAGTCTAAGGAAGACTTAAAGTGCTGCTGACACACAAATAATTTCTAGCCCTCCCTCACTTTTTAAAAGATTGAAGTTGTGTTGTTGCTTTAATGACATTTACTCAGCTGAAGAACTCCATACAAACTTTGCTCTGCATTAAAAAAACAGACAAAATATATTTTTCAAATAAAGTCCTCACCAGTCTTTCGAAAAGAGCCTTTCTGCCTTCTTGGATACACCAGGTACTTATTTCCAGCTTCCGAGTTTACAGACTTCTCAGCATATTAACTTTTTGGCCTGTTAGCCATATGTCTGTTGACCTTATGGACTGTTGCCTTTATGGGTTTTAACTGTATGTCCGGATCCCACAGCAACTGCAGTGGTGGATTATTGCAAAGGCCTTAGAGATAAGGAGTGACATCATGCGCTATTGTTACTGCCTTTGCTAGCTCAGCAATACACATATCCATGCAGCCAAACACTTCATGGACTTCCTCTCCATGTTGCATTCCAGTTGTTGCAGACATGACCCATAGGATTGTCACAGAATTATCCAAACACTTAGTTCTTCAATAGCTGTCCTGTTATCTGCTAGATATTTCTGCAGTACACTAAAAGCTGTAATCTGTATGTGTAATCCTCTTTATGTTGTGACGTAGCACATGAGTTGGCTGCCTGATAATGGTATTCCTATCCTCTCTGGAGGAAAAAAGGCAGCTAAATCACTGTAGTGTCATGAAACTGCAGCATATTAAGCTGTGTGCATCATAATTCTCTGGATACTTTGCACATTCTGAAAAATCAGGATGAAATTATATTTCCCAAACCCTACCCTTGAAGAAATTAAAGAGGTAAATAAAAATATAATCATCATACCACAGCACCAAGTTTACAGAAAGGCATATAACTGCTGCACAGCTGCCAGAGCCTCTCCACACCTTTCCCTTCTTTTCTACTTGTGTATGAAGTGTCCCTGGACATGATGTCCTTTGAAGGCTAAGCCCTGGAGCAGAACTTTATTCATTAATAGCTTATTTTTCCTGGCATTGTGTCAGAATCAGTAATCACAACAACACAACAGGGATTGTATTATAGCAAGGGAAAACTTCACTAGTGCAAGAAGGAAGTGATACAGTTTACAAATTAACAGATCTTTATAAAAGTAAGTTAAATCCTTTTTAAAATTTATTTATGTACAAATGCCCCAGCACTTCAGAGTTCCTGAATCTTACTCTCTTCCTCTCTTCCCTTTCCTACTAACAAGAGTTCTGGATCTTTTAGAAAGCCTCCTTTAGTAAACGCTGCTGCTACCAAAGCCGCTACCCTGACGGGCACATAGGTTTTCCGCAGGGCCTCGCCAGGCACCCGGCCCGGCCCGGCCCGGCCCGGCCCCGCGCACCGGTCGCCAGCTCCGCGCTCACAACATGGCGCCCCCACCCGCCCCCGGTGCTGGGGAGCGCTTCAAGGCTTGCCGGCGAGGCACATCCGCCGGGGGCTCCTTCCGTCGCGGTTTCCGGAGTGAGGATGAGCCCGCTCTCACAGCGGGCAGCCCGGGGCAAGCCCGCCCGCACCCACGCCGCCCCGCCGCCGGTCGCCTCTCAGCCTCCGCCGCCCGCCAACTGCCGCACAGCAGCGGAACGGCGCCACCTGCCGGCCAGCCGGCGGGTCGGGGGCGTGAGGGAGCCAGGAGCCGCCACCGTGGGTCGATTCCGTTCCCCCCAGCTACAGGTGTAAAGCTGCTGTCGGCATTCCGAGGGGAGGCTTTTCCTTTCCTCACCGGATGTCCCTCGCGAGGTGAAACACATCCCTACAGCAACCTGGGCCTTGGGCGCCCGAGCTTGGCCACCACGCCTGCCTGGCCCAAAGGCTGCCTGACCTCATTCAGTCCTCTGGTGGCTCTCTGGCGACGAGCTTTCAGGAGTACTCAACAGGACGAAGCTTGGAGGTGAAAAAACATCTTTGACAATGGCTGCATTGCCAAAGACAGCAAAGCTGGTTGTAAATTTGCCCGCTCAGGTGCAGGCTACAGGCATAGGCGGCGGGGAGCTCAGCAAGCGTTGGCTCCCCTTCTCCCATGACCTACAGTTCTAGCCACCAGCCAGCCTTGTGAAGCTGGATCCATGTGATACTGTCCATATGGTTTTCTTCCTGAGCTGAAGTTGTCGACCGTTTTACATTGGCCACAGCTGCCTCCTCTGAGGACTGATTTCAGGGACAGCCTGCTGATCACCTCTGCAGCTCAAGTCCTAAGAAATAGATCTGCTACTGAACATCTTCATCTTGACCAAAATCTCCCAGTTTTGTCTCACTTAATAGCTGGATGCTTTGGAGCATCGTGATAACTCCTAGACTGTGTGAGATACTTAAGAGTTATCCTTTAGTATTAGCTTTCCTTCTTGTAAACGTCAGGGGTGAAGTGCATATGGAGACTCTGCTGGAAACTCTGACATAGCTGGCTAACAAACCCATTAGACAGCAGTGCAATTCACCCCTTGATCCTTTACAGATCTTTTCTTTAAGCAAGCAGGGGGATAGTCTTTCGCTGTAATAATTGGCTGCAATTTGAACTGAAGTCTGCAGGAGGCTAGCTGACCATTAGTAACAAGATGTAGGAATACATTGCATACTGAGTTCTTTGAAAAATATCCTTCCATTTCTAAAACATTATATTGAGCGCATGTGGCCAGTCGCCAGCTGACATTCTTCTCTTGTACTGTGAGAATTCTCTTCCCCTGGCTCTACCTTTACACTGTGAGCTCTTCAGGGCTAGGACAAACACTTTTGTTTTGTCTGATAAAATAGAAAACCTAGACCAGATAATAATAGATAGTAAGTATTTATGTTGTGCTATGATGTCTGTATATTCATACAGGCTAAAGAATTGCTCCAGGTCTGTATATGTTTGTAGGTCAGAGAGACTTGAAAATTATCTCTGTTTTAAAAATACCAGTTTTTCAGAATGAAAACCTCAGCTGAAACATCTCCATTCAGGAAAAAATCTGTTTAGAAATTAATAGATAAGCTGATGGTTTTATAAAGTAAAACTGTCAGATTTCACTTTGGAAAGCAGTGTTTTAACTTTTTTCTGTTTCAAAAGCATACAGTATCATTTTGAAATTTTGTATAATACAAACCCTGAAAGCTGAAAATATACATTGGTTTGCAAACCATTCAGAATCTTCACTCACTCACTTTTTTTAGCTGTATAAGGTACTGCTGAAAGGACTTACAGAGAGCTTCTGCAGGCAGAGTAGATCACCAGGGTTTCTTTCAGGAACTTCTGCTCAAGTGAATGACACTCCAAATTTATTTGTTGAGATCTGCAGATGTTGTGAGATATGTAATTTAATTTTATTTTATTCTAGCTCTCTTTGTAATAGTGGGCTTTATTTTTTTCTGTGTTCACTTTGAAAAATGAGCTTCTAAAATCTGTACATTATCTACATATACTAATGTTGCAGGTTTTTTCATGATTTGTTTTAACATAAGAGATAATACTTGGAAAATTCTTCAAGCCAGCCTTCTGTGTGATTTGTTGGTTAGATTCTCCCTAAAGCCTTTTTCTGAAGGCAGACAGACAGACTAGTACCATCATATTTATTTTCTATTCTGATTTACGTATGGACAGTAGTATTGTATCTTGTTCCTTAACGTTATCTCTGGGGCACACAGGACTGAATGCTGTCTCTTCAAATCTGTCCTGTGGTGCAGCTTCTTAATCAGAGCTGACTGGTAGCTTTTCCATTCCTATATACATTATAGGTGGAAAATATCTGAACTTACATGCTTATAAAGGTAAAATGGTAGTTGGTAGACTTTCCTCCTTTGAAATTAAAAGGAGATGTTTTAAAATTTGAGATTTTGCTGCAGTGAAAACGTTATTTCACTGTTTATTTTCTGGATTATTATTTAATTAACATTAAAAGATTGTTATTGGGAAAATCAACATATTTCATTTGAAACTGTACAGAAGTAGTAAAAAAAGAAAGTTGAGCATAATTTTGCATGTTACAGCAACTGTTTTAAGTGAGATGACTGTGTTTTGTATCCTTATTAATTGACTTGGTTTGAGTAAGCAATCTGACTGGCCAGGGAAGATTATGAACTCAATAAATACAGAAAATTCCACTTTCTTTGACAGGAAACAAATTAGCTTGAAGCGTGTAACAGAATAAACAAAATGGACTTGGCTTTCGCAGTGTGATCTGCACGTGTTGCAGAAGTTACGCATAACTTTCAGATTCTGCCAATGACCTCCCTATGTTTTACACATAAAAGATGTGAATACAGCCATCAGCTTCTGGAGGATAGGGTAGTATCTAGTAATCAATAGTATAGTAGATTATCAACAAATATAACAAGGTAGCTTGATTGGAAGTAGGTCAATATGTATATCCACTTTAATATTTTCAAGTTGTCCTACACAATGACTGTATAAAAATCAATCACTTTTTTTTCCCCAAGATTTAGTAAAATTGCCATCTGGTTTGCTAGTTACATCAATAAAATCTTACAGGTGCTGTTACTGAAACAGAATGAAGATAAGTAGCAAGATAATTCCTATAATAACTCCTAGACAGATTCAGGTTGGTGAAAAATCAATCTCTAGCAAATGAATTATGCCATCCTATTTAATTTGGAAAGTCTACATTCTGAATTTTCATCCCCTCTGTTAATTATGTTGTTTGTATCCTTTTTAAATCAGTTGTTCTATGCAGAGAAGAGCTGATGGGTTTGGTCTCCTGCGGATGAAAGAACTGGTGCTGAACAAACATGGGAGTTATCCCACATGGGGTGGACTGTGCTGCTGTTTTCACAGTGAATTTTGTCCTACTCCCTGCCTTTGAAACACATAGAAGCTAAAAAAACTGTGAGGTAGAAAAGTACCCAGATTAATTAGGAAACCAAACTGCAGATATGGCATATTTAACCATGGAATTTGAATATTTTGATTTTCTCATAGGTAGGCAGCATCAATTTTTGGATCAGTTAACTTTTTGATAAAGCTCTATCTGAGAACAGATTTTGCCTGCTTCATAACTTAATTTTCATTACAAAAATACTTGCCTTTCTTAGACTTATTTTAATTAAGGGGATAAAAATTTCTGTTTCCAAAACAAGTGCAGGCTTTGTCTGTAACTTCAGACCAAGTATCCAGCACATTTCTGCTATGCAGTGTCAAGGAGGGAGGACCCTGTGGTATTTTCTGTGCAGCAATGTTATCAGTGTTAGGCAGCTGTCCAAGTTCCTGTGAGGTGGTACGAGCAGAGGCTACATAATTACAGGATGGGTATCTATAGGGAGACATCTAAATTCCTCCTTATCCATTCACATGAAGACTTGCTATAGCACTACCTGCATAGAACAACTTGTAAATATTCAAACAGTCTTGAGTTGAGAAAAACTCCAGACTAAAAGGTATGAGAGACCAGAATCTATTTAACGTAAGCTACTATTTTGGTGGTGAAGGGACTGACAGGCCTATCTTAAGCCTGTTTGAAAGTCATAACCACAATATTTACAGGTAAGATCACCATCAGTAATCATCAACTGAAGTAGGCTTATCCCCTTTTCTTAAGCCAGGACCTATTTTGGTACATGTGATTGTGGACATACTTAAAAAGTTCTTCACAGTACCCAGATTCAGTAAGGAAAAAAATGCTGAAATTGTAGCGAAAAAAGAGATTCAAAGCCCTACACATTGGTTTCACTGTACTGCCTAAGGATTCTTTAACTTCAGTAGCTGAAGACAGCAAAAAGATCTGCTCACTCTACCAAGAAAAAAAAAAAATCAATCCTCTGTTGACACAAATACATACATCCTCACAAAAAAAGCAGGCAGTTTTCAAAACAATATTTTTTTCTAGTGATCTCTGAACAACTTTTACATACATTGGGTTGAAAGATGTGCTTGCAGCAGCTACACAACTCATAGTTTTTTCCCATTTCACCATCTTCACCCATAGCACCTACTAAACGAAAGAGTGCCTTAATGCATTAGATCTGCTTTCTGTCAAGTCATATTTTTCATTAGTTCAGGAAGGGGAAAGAAGTGTCTCGAGCAGCTGTGTATTCAAGATTGTCAATAAAAAGGCTGAAAGAATCATTTGGAACTTGGAAAAAAATAGAATAGCCCAAACTTTGTCAGTTAAAATCCCAGGACCATACTGTCTTTTCCAGAAGTAAAAATGCATCAACATTGTCTATTCTTGAACCTGCATCTTTGCTCCTGAAAGCAGAATTTGGTCCAATACATCTGTATTGTATAAATACATCTGCCAGACCACCAACAGGCTAAGATAAACTCCCCTTCCATGATGGTTTAAGGTAAAATGCCAGGCTGTGGGCCGGAGATCCAGAGACACAGGTGTGTTTTCCATTACGACTGCTCGAGAAAGGTAATCTTTATCTTCTCTGATCTTGAGAATGGTAATCTTTATCTTCTCAGAGCAGCAGAAATCCTTGCACTGTGCAAATTCAGAAGACACTTCTATTGAGCTTTTGAGGAGATTTCCAAAACTGTGGCTCTTTCTCCTTGACTAGGCCAGTATTTATTTCTGAATTTAATCACTACCATGATACCAAGAATGCTAACACAGCAGACTTCTTGATTTATCTGGCTCCTAACAGACTAAACTCGTTACTTATCTCTCATGCTTTGAGACCCCTCTCTCAAGAAACAAACAACTCCTAGCCTTAAACTCCAAAATTGTTTCTTTTTCCAAAACAGTGTACTAAAATTGCATCAGGGCGCAGCGAGGCCTGGCTGCTCTGCAATGGAAGGTAAGCAGGGAGCCGAGTGTGACAGCAAGCCCGACGGGCGCAGTGGCCTCGCTGACAACATTGCAGGGGTCAGGATCAGGGCCAGAGATGATGACCACAGTCAGACACAGTCCAGTGACGCCCCAGCAAGGCTGTAGTGCTGGGACAGGTGTCAGGCTGAGCCAGGAAGCCCAGCCAGCGGGGTCCGGGTCAGGGCCAGGGTGGGGGAGGTCCAGGACTGGGTGCAGACCAGCTGTTGCACAGCTGTGGCACCAGTAGTAAAGCCACAGCTGGAAACAGCCCCCAGGGAAAAGGAGGGGCAAGTCCTTTCTTCCAGCTTTCTTCACTGCACCGGTGAAGGAGCCCCCCTTGGACTTAGCCAGCTGAACTCCTTCACTCTGCCAGCTAAACATGAGAAGGCGTTCATGCTCACAGTCCTGACAAATTGGATTTGTGCCAAAATTTGGAGACTTAACGCATGTGCATAGACACACACTGTACTTCAGTCAGTTCCACAGAACACTGACAGAATTACTTCAGCTACTCTGGGCTTTGGTATCAGAAATACTTTGTAATTCTATTGTGAAGAGCAAAAATTAACCATTTTAGAACAATTGTTAGGCCTTTCCAATTAAGCTGCTTAGCTTACTATAAATGGCCAAAAGTACAAACTCTTGAAAGAAGTGACCGAAATATTTTTCTATATATTTAAAAACTAATCCTAGTATCAGTTCATTTTTTGCGCTGACAAACTTAATGAATCATTGTGACAGTATTTATTTCTCTCAGTGTCCTTACAGGATGTTGTGTCACCATTTTACTGTGTTACAGTATCACACGGATGCACCTCAGACATTTGGTAGAGGGAATCAGCCTCGCCCAGTTACAAGCTTTTATCTCACCCTTTTTGTTGGAACTTGCATGCCTAGTTTTAAAGTATGACAGATGCCTAGGATGGATGTAGTAAGTTCAAAGCAACAGCTGTAACTGGTGCACTAGAAGAAGAGTAAGTGTAAGAAGCAATTAGTTGTCTTTTAACATTTTTTTCTTTTTTTCAGGACAGAAAAAGTTGACTGCTTCTGTTTAAAGACGCTGTTATTTAGGAAAGAGGTACAGGGAGAAATTTCCATAGCAAGTGTAGGAAATACAAGAATCTAGGGAGCTGGAAGCCTTTGACTTGTTCACGCATACGCCTTCATGCATCTGTTTGAGTGCCTTCCTGAGAAAGAATGTTTTCCTCACTAAAGCCCTTCGAATTTTAATCCTAGTGTGTGCTGTTAATGAGTAAAGAGGAATTACATTTGTATATTGATTAGCAGAGTCTCAGGTCTGTAGCTATAACTAGTACAGTACCTGTTTGTGTAGTAGCTTTTTGTGGAATTTCATGGGGTTTTGGGGGTGTGTTGTTTTTTTTTTAATACAGAGCTGCTCACTAGGATCTAAACTTTGATTCAACATATCACTGCTGAATTAATTGAATTCATCAGAGACCTTGCTAGGAATTTAAGTTATGAACTGTTTTTATTTAGAGAGTACTTTAGGACATAGAAAGATTGCATACAGTACTTTGTTCATACTTTATAGCCTGTGTACATCTTGGTACATTACTATGAGATATAAATACATGTACAGTATATTCAGTCTCTTTAATGAAACTTTAATTTGTTTTGGTTGCCCTGGGAATTTTTTGGTAGTTAGGATTTCATTTTTTACTCTGACTTATCCTGCAGAATTCAGTTTTTGTTAACACATAACAAGAGGTATTTTAGGAGGCCTGGGCAATAGGAACATGGCTGAATCACTAATAGATAGCATACAGGTGATGTAAGTTCCCACCTAGCATAATACTGGACCTGGCTTCCTAGGGAGGTGGTTGATGCCCCAAGCCTGTCAGTGTTTAAGAGGCATTTGGACAATGCCCTAATAACATGCTTTCACGTTTGGTGAGCCCTGAATTGGTCAGGCAGTTGGACTGGATGGTCTTGTAGATGTCTTCCAGCTGAACTGCTTCTATTCTATTCTATTCTGTTCTGTTCTGTTCTATGCTATTGTATTGCAGTGTATTGTTTTGTATTCTATTCTATTCTACTCTACTCTATTCTATTCTATTCTATTCTATTCTATTCTATTCTATTCTATTCTATTCTATTCTATTCTATTCTATTCTATTCTATTCTATTCTAAGTATTTACAATATAAAAGACATTTATTAATCAGTTAGTAATTGCTATGAATTACAACCACATCAACAATAAAGCAACCATTTAAATATTATTCTTTTTTTGTATCTCATAGTTGTGTTTTATCATCCAAGTAATTATCTAGACAATATGACCTAGAATAAAATAATATTCTATTTGTTACTTTTTGTTTTGTTTTGTTTGGGGAGTTGTAAAAAGGTCTGAGATAGTAGATAGCTTGTTTAGAAGCTCAGGAGGCTGGGTCCTAGTGCCATGCACAGAACAGTATGCGCTGTTAGCTATAAGAAAGATAAATTATTTTTATTAAGCTAGTTTATTTGCAGTACTATTTCATTGATTTTAATACAGAAATAAATGGGTTCTTACATAGACATTGCCACAATGAATCCAGATGAAACTTAAATTTTTTTAAATCTTCTTTGCAATAGCAACAGGAATCAAAGGACCTCATGGAAGCACTCTGAAGTACAAGAGTAAGGAATAATCCAGTCATGCTGAAATCATCTTCTTAATGAAAAATACCTTAAAATCTCAAATTCTGAACACTGCTTTATAATCCTTCTTTCCATAACTGTTGGTATGCATTTGTTACTTACACTATTGTAAACCTAGATGTTGACATTATCTATAAAAACTGCAAAGTATATATTTTATCCTGCTAAACACTTGTTCTTAACAATAGTTACAGATAATATTACTTATAAGTAACGGTACCTTGCAGAAATACCCCTTGGCTAATTTTACAATGTGTCAGAAAAATTATTTTAACTGATTTAAAATTTTCTGCTTTCATTTTATTAAACTGAACATTATCTTGTTATTGAGTGGCAGGTGAATTTTAGTACAATGGGATTATATTAATGTTATCTGTGTTTTAAACTGGAACACACCATGGTTTCCTGAATTTATAGCCATCTGAATTTTTGTGAGACGAGATTTAATTTGCAGTTCTGTGTTGTTATTGGTGTTTTTACAGCTTGTTGTGTTGCAATTTCAGAGTTTTGGGGATACATCTGAGTAACTGTACTTGAACAAATCGCTTGTAAAGTATATATACAATGATTCTCATGCTTCTAAGAAATATTTGGTCTGCTGTGAAGTACACATAATATCTCATTTGCTCAGCAATATCCAGAAATAACCAAATGTACAACATTCCTAGCATACAACAATAACTCCAGTTGAAGCTATCATTCATACACACTGTAGGCGTACCAAACATCTGAAAAAAAAAAGAAAATTCTTGAAAACTACTGGACAAAATTTCTGTACAGAAAATGGAATATAGCCAAGAAAACACACAGGTATGACAGTTTATGGTTTGCAACGGAATTTCTTTACAGGAATCACTGTATTGTTTTTCATGTCTGCCTTTCAGTACTCTGTCATAATTCTCATTGAAGTCCTCTATGAGGGAGGATGAACTTGATCATTAAAAAATTCCTTTCTTTTTAGAGAACCTAATAATATAGTATTGGATAAAGAGGTGGCACACCTTGATACAGTGGTATTCTGTGTGTTCGTACTGGGCACAGCAATCAGTATGGGCAGATACAGTTCGGCTTCCTGACAAAAAGCTTGGTCTGGAATACTATGAAGATTAAAACTGTTACAAAATTCTAGATGCTCACATGCAGCTCACATGAAAAGTCTTTCTGTTTATGTGTTTATTTAGTCTTTTGAATACAATATGAATGATAGCATGGATGCACCAGTGATATGGAAGTGTCTTATGCAACCATTTAAAATTCATTACAAAGAAACTGTTAGACTCCATGGACTTTTGGATTATGTCTTTAGTGGAGTGTAATCATCAATCAGCAAAGCAAGTCTTCAGGAATAATTCACTCTTACTCCCCAGCTGAGGATACAAACTAGCAATGTTTGCACAGTAGTAGTATTCTGACAAAACTTTTTGTATTTCTATGGAGTGATGGGTTGATGTACCATGAAGAGTATTCACAGAGGCCGATTTTAACCTTTGGTGCCTAATTTCTCCTGTTCCCTTTTATGCCAGTCTGTGGGTGTGTGAGGTGGATTCCTTAGGAGGATGATTTTCAATATGAGCCTAACTTCAAGAGCTGTGTCCTCTGCTGCTGAGGGATTTAAGCTCTCCTGATTGTAGAGGTGGTCTGCAAACACTAGGCTGTCTTGATCTTTCTGAGTAACTCACATCATTACCTCAAAGTATCTGAGTTTGTCTTTTCTGCCCATCAGTCTGTCTGCATACATACCTACCAGCAGTCCTTCCTAATGCTTTTGAACCATTAGCTGTTTTTAGCAAAAATTTGACAGAAGGAAGGAACTCTGGAATGGAATGGAATGGAATGGAATGGAATGGAATGGAATGGAATGGAATGGAATGGAATGGAATGGAATGGAATGGAATGGAATGGAATATTTCAGTTGGAAGGGACCTACAACAACAAACTAGTTCAACTGCCTGACCACTTCAGGGCTGACCAAAAGTTAAAGCATGTTGTTAGGGGCACTGTTCAAATGCCTCTTAAACACTGGCAGGCTTAGGGCATCTGCCACCTCTCTATGAAGCCAGGTCCAGAGTCTGACCATCCTCTTGGTAAAGAAATATTTCCTAATGTCAAATCTGTACCTCCTGTGGAGCAGCTTTGAACCATTCCCAGGTGTCCTGTCACTGGATACCAGGGAGAAGAGCTCAGCACATCCCTCTCCACTTCCCCTCCTCAGGAAGCTGCAGAGAGCAATGAGGTCTCCCCTCAGCCTCCTTTTCTCCAAACTAGACAAGCCCAAAGTCCTTAGCCACTCCTCACAGGACATGCCTTCCAGCCCTTCCACCAGCTTTGTTGCCCCTCCTCTGGATGCATTCAAGGACCTCCACATCCTTCGAAAATTGTGGGGCCCAGAACTGCACACAATATTCAAGGTGAGGCTGCACCACCACTGAATACAGCGGGACAATCACCTCTTTTGACCGGCTGGTCATGCTGTGTTTGATGCACTCCAGGATGCGGGTTGTCCTCTTGGCTGCGAGGGCACACGACTGACTCCTGCTGAGCCTGCTGCCAACCAGCACCCCAGATCCCTTTCTGCAGGGCTGCTCTCCAGCCACTCCTCTCCCAGTTTATACTTGTGCCCAGTGCTACTCCTTCCCAGGTGCAGAGTCCAGCATTTGTTCTTGTTAAATTTCATGATTGCCCAATGCTCCAATCCATCTAGATCCCCCTGCAAGGCATCTTGTCCCACAGGAGAGACAACAGCATCTCCCAGTTCAGTGGTGTCAGCAAACTTGCTAATGGTGCCTTCAACTCCTGCATCCAGATCATTGATAAATATATGGAACAGAACTGGCCCTAGAACTGAGCCCTGAGGAACACTGCTGGTCACTGGCTGTCAGCCAGATGTAGCCCCCTTCACTACAACCTGTTAAGCCCTGCCCTTCAGCCAGTTCTTCACCCAGTGTATCTTGAATCTGCTCATCTCACACTCGGACAACTTGTGCAGATGGATGCTGTGAGGGACAGTATCAAAAGCCTTACTAAAATCCAGAAAAACTGCATCCACTGCCTTTCCTTCATCCATTAGGTGGGTGACCCTATCTTAGAAGGATATCGCATTGGTTAAACAGGACTTTCTGTTTGTGAACCCATGCCTGACAACTACATTGTTCTTTAAATGCCTTTCAATAGCACCCAGTATGATCTTCTCCATAATTTTTGCAGGAACTGTGATTAGACTAACAGGTCTGTAGTGCCCTTGATCTTCCCTCACATGCTTTTTGTAAATTGGAACAATGCTTCCAGTCAGCGGGGACCTCCCCAGACCCCCAAGACCTTTGGTAGTTGATCAAGAGGGGTCCTGCCATAACATTCACTAGCTCCTTCAGTGCTCTGGAATGAATCCCATCAGGCCCCATGGACTTGTGAACATTCATCTGGTATAGCTGGTCCCTTATAATTTCAGTACCCACAAATGGAAACTCACTGTTCACTCACCTGTGGTCCTCCAACTCAGGGGACCAGGCAGCCCAAGGTCTGTCAGTTTTATTAAAGACTGAGGCAAAAAAAGCATTTAATGCCTCCACTTTTTCTTTATCCCTGTTGAAGATGACATACTTAGATTTCAGTAAGTTCTGCAAAAATTAGCAGGTATGCACAGGAGAAAGCAAAGTCAGCACTTCTGCTGAGCATGAACTCTACAGTTAGCCATTTATAATGGTTTTCTGACTAGTAGTTGGCATGCACGTACTGGCTAAGCTACTAGCACGTAGAAAGCTAGTAACCAGCCACATTATGCCCTGTCACTTGTCTTGCTTAAAATGGAGGAACATGAAAAATAATTACAGGAAACACAGAAGGGCAGAGTGGCCAAAGAGCAAGAACTGAACTGATAATATGAGAGAGGAGGAATTGTAAGAAAATGGATGACTGGGGATTCTTGCTACTGAATGGCAGCAGGAATATGGGACACACTCATAGAAATCACATTTCATTAGGTCCAGTGTTCACTTGTTTTCTTCTTTGCGGATGAAGTTTATTCTTGATCTTGGTTGTGATGTTTCAACAAGTAGATATTGGTGTTCATAAATGAATCATTCCTGTTATGTTTAGAGTGTATCCAACATGATAATACAGGATGACTAAAAAAGCTTTTGTTGCAGATGGAAGCAGGATAGGATAACATCATCTAATATTTTTTTTTTTTTTGCAAGAACTGACTCTGTGTATTACTGGAATAGAGCGTAGCTATACTTATGCAGAGTGTCAAACAAGGTAAGTATATGCTAGTTGAAATATTCTACATGAAGTTCATAATGAGAGATTTCCCTGAGGAACGACTATCATACTAATAAAAATCAATATTCAAACTTTACAGAAATAGCTGAAAACAGGTGAAGCTTCATCAGTGTAGACAATGTGCAGCATGTCTTCTCTGGCCTTGTTTTTGTATGGGGTAGTCTGTGTTCTGTGTTCATCCCAAATGCTGTGCGCTTCTGCCTCTGCTTTCTACATGCATTCGTTCAAAAAATGTGTAGACATGGCACTTTGGGACATGGTTTAGTGGGCATGGTGATGTCAGGCTGACAGTTGGACTGGATGATCTTAAAGGTCTTTTCCAACCTTAATGACTCTATGCACAGAACATAGAACAGTTCTTCATGTTTAAGGCCATTATTTTTCTTCTTTTCCCTTGCTCTGCCCCGTCTTTGTTTCCTCTGTAAAGTGTGTGTCTTTTTTGCCTATCTCCGTCTCCAGTACAATGTATATCACCCAATGTTGTGCGTAAATCTTGCTGCCTATTGTGCGCTACCCTTTCCCACCTCTCCGCAGGAAAATGTGAAATTGCTTTCTGCCTGCCTCTGAATTTCTTTCTGCCTGCCTCTCCCCTGCATTTTTATGGATAGGACTGTAAGTCTGCTAGAGTCCACTGCAGAGTTATAATGAAGTTTCAACAGTCTTTTATCTATATGTTTAGTAGTGTATTTGGACAGGTCCCTAAGGTCTAGCTTCCATCCATTTCAGTTGGCAAATGTATTTAAAAATTTCAGTTAATAACTTGAAACAATTTGATACCTGTAAACAATGTTCAATAGTAAAATCTCCTTTTAAATTCAGATAAGTGACCATCCCAGAGGTGAACCTACTTGGCATGATTAAACGACCTATTAAAACGCTAAGAGTAATTTATCCAGTGACAACAAAATAAAGGCCAGAAACACAAAATCCGGGCACAGACAGCGCTCGAGGCGCGCCGCTTGATGGCGGCTGGTGGCGATGAGGCACGCTGGCTGCCTCAGGGCCGGCCAGGCCTCGTCACCTCGGAGGTGTCCGCCCTCCTCGCACGACTCGAAAGAAGCAGGCCAGCGGCCCTTCTGCCGCAGGAGCTCATCTCAGTGCGCCGCCGGCCTCCGGAGGTTGTGGCTACTCCAACCCCCTGGGCACCCCGCGGTGGCACCCAGGCCGCACGGCCCTCAGGAGGGCAGCAGGTTCTTCCGGCCGAGGGCTGAGGAAAAGGCAGCAGCGCCCGTGCCGCGCCCGCCCCGCAGGTCCCGCTCCCTACGGAAGCACCAGCCCCGGCCCGCCCCTCCATGGACGGCAGGCGCGATGCCGCTGCCTCGGTTCCCGCCCCCCGGCAAGGATTGGCCGCTGCTTCTTCACTCTGACTAAATATTGGCCACCGCTAGCGGCTATCGATGCTCTGGATTGGCTGTAGTGGTGGACGCGGGTAGGCCGGCGGTCGGCGGTGTCTGCGGGGAGGCGGGTGAGCCGGGTCGGGCGGGTGAGTGCGGGCCCCCGCGCGGGCCGGCCTGGCCCGGCCTGGAACGGCTGGGTGGCTGCGGGTCGCTCCCGGGCCAGTCTCGGCTCGAGCCTGAGGCTCTGCGTACGGCCTTCGGCTGGGGAGGGAGGGTGGTCGTGGAGTCAGGCAGGGCCGCGCCGCGGCCGTCTTCAGCCCGCGGGGCGGTCGCTCGGGCCGCGGAGCAGCCGGCCTCCCCTCAGGGACGGGCTTGCGGGGCGCGGCCCCGGTGGTGCTGTGGCTGAGGGCGCGGGCCGCAGCCAGTGGGCCGAGGGAGAGGCCAAGAGGGCACGGCGGCCGCCTCCATGCAGCGCAGCGGGCCGTGGTGGCCCGACGTGTGCCTGTGCCTGAGGGCCCGAGGCCGTCGGTGGGCGTGGGGCAGCCGGCGGGGCACGCAGCTGCAGAGCAAGCACGGGCAGGCCTTCAGTTCAAAGTTTTTTGGTTTTGTGGGGTTTCCCCCCACCCCCCGACAATGTGACAGTGACTCAGTATGCCAGGGCAGGAGGGGGAGCCTGCTGCCTGGTGCTGAGGCCGGAGAGCCGTCGGCGTTGGCGGTCGCGGGCTCCCCGTCCTGCGCAGCAAGCGGCTGAGAGCAGCCCTGCCAGTTGGGCGGGTTGGGCTCCCCCTGCGTTACCTCGGACAAAACAAAAATGGGTGCGAGCGGTTTACTTCTAAAGTAAGCCATTCGACCGTGCTTGAACTCGGTTGTGAAGCACGCGCGCTACCTGCTTGCTGGAGGAGAGGTGGTCTGAGCCGGCTGTGAGCAGAAGAGACACCCTCAAATTCAGGGTGAGAAGGAATGTGTCGTGGGCTTAGAAACCAGAGGAGATTTGTTAAGGCTCATCAAAAAAGCATACGTTTTCTTAAAAGCAAAAATGCATTAACCTGTAGTTATGCTGTGCAGGGTGGACTTTGCATCTGGATGAGACACCCCCCCCACCCCCCCCCGAGGGTTTTTCCTGTGTATGTTTTGATGTTGCACTTTTAGTAGGTTCACTTGAACTGCATGTTTTCAGCTGAGCTGAGTCAGGTGGAACTGAGTTCTCGCAGAATACTGTGCACTGCAGATATGCTTGGCTGGGTCGTGGTAAAGAATTAACACTTTTTATGAAGGACAGGTATCAGTTACATAGCATGTGAAACTGCATGGTGCACGAAGATACAAAAAGGTTAAAAAGTTGGTATTATAACTGTGGTACTGAGTACTTCAGAGCATGTGTCTGAAAGCATAAACTGCATTTAGGTCCTCTTTCTATACTCTGACGTGCTCAGACACTTGGTTCTTTCAGTGTGGTTCTTGATTTGCACTGGTCTCTGTACACAATTAAAAGATTTAGAGGAATGATTGTTGATTAAAAATCTGTTATGCTGTGTCTAAAAAAAATAAATTATGTCCTGTAGCAATAAAGAGTGCTGTCAGACTGTTGCTGTTTTCTCTTAATGCACAAATTGTGAAGAACACCTACTTTATAGATGTAAATTTTGTTTTGGAGAAGTATGCCTATTTAAATTTGTGTAAGCAAATAAAGTGAGTTTATTTGCAGCTGAGTTAAACTTGCACAGAACTGATTTCCTGCTCTTTCTCACCCACTAAAGAAAGGAAAATGCCTCAAAAAAAGTTGTTATTTTCAATTTGCATTGAAATGCAGGATCAGGAAACTTCTGTGAAACATGCCTTTTTTTTTTTTCCTTTGCCAACTCAGTGAATTGCAATGCAGTGTAGGTAGTATGCAAAAATTCTTGACTGATTAAAGCCTCATCAAAATAAGACGTATTTATGAATTATCACCTTGTGAAGTTACCTGTGCCTGAGAAGATGTTTACTTATGCAAAACAAGTTTAGCATAGCAAATTAAAAACACTGATATGTATTGGATTAACTCAGTAAATACTGTTATGGGTGTTTGTAGCAAAAAGTTAAGCTGGCATTGCTACCATTTTTACATTGTAATCTCCCTTCTGATCCATAGTACTCGTCGAGGTCTGTTTGTTTTGATTCTTGGTCTCATAAGAAGGCTTGAATACAGTATTACTGTGCTCTACAGCAGTAGAGGCCAGAATCCCATTGAACTGGGGACAATATATTTGTGAGGCAGACAGTCCCTGGCTGCTGCAGTGTAGGTAGTGTTTGTTTGGCATCTGAGGTAATTGGAGTTGTGGATGTCATTAAAGTTATGCTCATAACATTTACAGTTCAATGAAGGTTTATCCTGGTATTTCTGAATAATATTTTGAAGAAAGTATGAGGAGCAAATTTGTTTTAATTCCTTTATTCACTGATATATGTTCATGACCCCCCTGCATTTTTATGGATAGGATTGTAAGTCTGCTAGAGTCCACTGCAGAGTTATAATGAAGTTTCAACAGTCTTTTATCTATATGTTTAGTAGTGTATTTGGACAGGTCCCTAAGGTCTAGCTTCCATCCATTTCAGTTGGCAAATGTATTTAAAAATTTCAGTTAATAACTTGAAACAATTTGATACCTGTAAACAATGTTCAAGTTACAGAGCGTGGGAAATACATAGGTAAACCCAAACCACTGGAGAAGGGGAATGCTAGCTAACCTTGGCGTACTGTTGAGAGCATCTGTGGAGAAGTGATGTTTTGAATGTCCTTAAGACACACCAACCAGAGCTTAGGGTGGTACTTTCCTTCAGTGTTTGGAACTTCAGCTTTTGTGGTTTTGATAGCCTGAACTTGATTGAAATGCACTTCATGCTGTTTATCACAGGAATATCCTGAAGTGCCTGGAGTAATGCTGTACACATTTAATATAGTCTCACCTATTTGAATTGTCAAAGTGTAAAACACAGTAGGTCTTGCAAGAATGTTGGTTCCCTTGTAGGCTGTGCCTGGCTGGCTGTGTTTGTGATATTTGTGGAGCAGGTCTATAACTTCTTTGTATGGGAAATGGAGGTAATTATTAATGAGCTTTAGTAACGAGTGGAATACTGTGCAAGAATGACACAATGGATAGCCCTGTAAACTGTTAAATGCTCATGTGTCACAGTGGGAGAAAGTACTTAGAAATTCTGCTGCCGATGGTGTTAATCATTCGGAATAATAAAATTTGAAGATCTGTTTTAAAACTAATTTCAAACGTGATGTTTTTATGCTAGACAATTATACAGCATTTCAGGTAACTAAATATGTGAGTATGGAAACAGAGAATTCCAGCTGGCATATGTGTGTGTGTCCTTTCATATGAGCTTACAATTACTAAAACATGACCTGAAAAGTTTGTGGATGTTCAGATGCTAAAATTCCCCGTGGTTTTTATGTATTACTGTAACATTGACAATCTCTCTTTGCTAGGTGCTAAGCAGAGAAAAGAAAATCCAAGGTGATAACTAATTTGAGTATGAGATGATGTAACTAGTTGATACTATAGAAAAGCAGAATACAGAGAAATGGTTCTGATCCTGCAGGTGGATTGTCGATCCCGGATTGCTCAGGAGATTAGTGATAATCAGTTATACCAAAATGTCCTACTTTGTCAGCTTAGTGTCAGAAGGTGAAATTTCTGAAAAAAATCAAGAGAAGTTTCCATAGCCCCAGTTATTTTAAAACAATAGCAAAACCCACCTTCTGTTTTAGTAACTCTGTAGTTGACTTTACATCTTAAATACATGTGTCTTCTTCACGTGTTTGGTGAACAAGTTATTTGTAGCTTGGTGACACTTTAAAAAAAAAAATTGTAGTGTAAGATTTTGAGCAGTCCGCAGAGTCGGGAATCTGCAACAATATTTTCAAGGCCTAAAAATTGGCTCCTATACTATATTTCCAAGATTGTAATAAGGTGCTTTAAGTGAAAAGTGGTTGCTTCTTTTAAAAGGAGATGACAAAAAAAAATACCAAGTATTTGTATCACACCCAGTAAAATTGGTGCATTTCATACAGTGTATCAATTGTGTAACCTTGTAGAAATCTCTAAAAAATAAAAAAATTTAAAAGTAGTAGAGAAGTTGATCAGTACAGAAATTGTGATTTATCTTTTAAGTTATGTGAAAGCAAGCAAATGGTGATTTGGAGTCATCTTATAGGTTGTATCTTACTCTACACACCAGGGGTTTGGAAAGAAAGCACACAGACTTTCCCCTCCACACTAACACAGTTATGAACGATTGTGATTCCAGCCCTGGTAGCGGAATAAATATCTGAATTGCTGGAGGGCTAGTTTAGGGAAATGATCTTGGGACTGGTAGGGACCTCAAACAGTTGCCCTGTCAGGCTTTTCCTCTCTCCCAACCTCACAGCGATTTTTACGCTAGATGATTGTTTGAATGCCTTTGTTTGGGCTGCATTGCTGATTGATACTCTTCAGCCTCCCCAGGCAATGTGTTTAAGTGATAGGATATTCCTACCAGTAGAAACATTTCCCTTATGTCACTTCCATGTGCTGTTTCCAAGTGTCAGGGATCTCTTCCTTGTTGCTATTTAGGAGTGATCTTTTTTGAAGTATGCTACTTAAAACTGTATGCATCATTGATCAGGGTAGAAGGGTTACTTTTCCTCATTTGTAGCTTTCACTCTAATACAGCTCCATATGTTGCTGTTCACCAGAACAGAGGGAGTACTGACGTGTGTGTAACTTGTAGTCCTCTGCTGCCCTTCTGCTTAGCTGCATATCACCAATTACCCTTTTGGTAATTTGCTTGCTTGTTTAGTCCTACCTGACAATAATATCCTGCACTTCTCTTTTTGAAAATGATCTCACTTTCTTCACAGGTATATTAGAATCACTTCACATTCTGTTTCTAAAATTTAAGTCTTGAAGGCCCAACTGACTTCAGGTGAGCTCTCCTGTCTGCTTGGATCAGAGGCTTTTGTTACCCTTGTATCCAAGGGTAAGAAAGAGTTTAAAACAGTGAGTTTTTGCTGTTCTTCACAAAAAAATTAGTTCCAAAAAATTACTTTCACCACTTTGGTAGTGTATAAGGATTCACTACATGCTTTGGGTTAACTTTGCTTTAATACAGACAGTTACGTAAGATGAAAGACAATAATGCAAAAATACATCTTTGGGTGTGATAGTTTGCTGCATTGTATCTTTCCATCATGTAAGACTTTCAAGTACCTGAGCTTCCACCTTGGGATTCTCTTGTCATCTATTATTTGCTGTGTTTATTAGGGAGAAAGCAGAGTGACTGTTTTAACTTCTGAATGTATGTTGAGGTCATCTGCACTGACAAAAGTAAAAGTGAATCTTATCTGCTTAAGCTATAGAAAACTTTTGGCATTTTGTTTTGTATTGGCTTCTGTTTGCTGTCTTTCAACTCTAGAGAGATGCTTCCTTCTCTAGAAAGTTTGTAGCTGGAACTGAAACAGGAATGCAGAATGTGAAAGTCATGGGCAAAGGAAAAAGAGAGGACAGATGGGGTGGTGCTTTTTTTTAGTGTATGAGTAATTTGGCTGGGAAGGAGAGAAGGAGACAGAATACCAGTACACCTTTTATTAAAAATAAGGACTGAATTTCAGGACGTCTTCTGAAGAGCAATAGGTAAAAATTACTACTTCCATGCCCTTAGTTTAGTACACATATTCAGAATACGAAAAATTGTGGTTTTGGGGAAGGAGAGAGATAGGAAGGTTCAGCTGATGATTAACAGCCCCTAACAGTGTTGTGTATGCTGAGTGTCTAAGGGAGGATGAGACTTGTTCTTAATTGGTTAATACATGACACATGTCTTGTCTTTAAAAGCTTTTAGTACTTTGGTTACTTAATCTTCTCTGAGTTGAGATTTAGTGTGGAATTTTTGCTGAAGCAATTCATCAGAATAAAAACTGGGAAAGCAATTATTGTGGTAAGCCAGAGCAGGCAGTTGATAGGACAGATCTGCACGTGCTACCAAAGTAAGGGTTGAGTCAAAGTCAAGGAAGAAGAAAGTGATGCATTCAAACTAGTTTTGTGTAAGAAGGTACAGAGAGCTAGGCTAAAATCAGAGCAAGTTAGTGCAAATAAATTGGAAATAGTGCAGAAGTTGATTATAATGTTGGAGCAGCTAGATGGTCAGAGGTCAGTGAAAAATTAGTGCTGGAATGGTTACGTATCAGTGCCCAGTGAAGAGTGGGGCCATGGCTCAGGGATGCAGGGGCTTCAGCAGCAGAGTTTGTGTAGTGTTTCCTGCCTCAAGCTGCTTGCTCCTGGCTTGGTTCTACTGCCTCAGCTGTGCTAATGCAACTGTCTACTGAGCTTTAAAAAAAACCAAAGGCAGAATTAGACCCTCAAAGAAGGGGATTTGGTAAAGCTGAGTAAGCTCGCTCAGTGCAATTTACAGCTTGATGGCCAACTGTTGTAACCACAGCTGAAGCTGCATCAGAGCAAGCCAGCCTAACCCTGGCTCCTTGGCTGAAGTGAACAGATGGCAGACATCTGCGTAGAGAGATTCTGTGCACCCATGTTGGTCAGTAGAGCCTGCGTGAAGGAATAGGAACTGTACAGGATCTTGAATGCTAGGAGGATGTCTAAAGACAGTATTAAGATGGTGGTTTGTATCAATCACCCATTCAGTCACCTCTACATGGGAGGTGGTGACTGGACTCCACTTGTAAAAGGACTTCTGGACTTGAAGCAATTTTGTGTCTCTATCTTTCTTCATTACTTTACTAAAGACTAATTGCCCTATGAATAGATCTAATGCATATTAGATATATTCATATCTATACGAATATATCATATTCGTATAGATATTCATAATATGCATATAATATATATTATAATATATAATTATATATAATATATAATAATATATATAGATTCATAATATATCATATATCATTTCACTCGGAGCAACCATTTAGACTTTCCTGCATATACCTGAATTCACTATTGTCTGTATAGTGCCAGCACCTGTTCCCTTTAGTCTAGCAAAACTTTTCATAGTTTGGGTAGAGTTGTGAATTGTATATGCTGATTATAGAGCTCATTAATGGAGATTAGGAATATGCAGACAATGTCCAAAATACTAATTGACTTGCTTCTTTTAGCCTGCACATTGAACTACTGCTTATCAAAGCAGAAATTGAACTATTTATGTTTGTATACCTTAATGGATTGTGATATTTCAGAACCACAGTTTTGTATTTATGTCACTTAATGCATGCAAAACTGCTAACTTGGGGGAAATGCAAAATGGAAGCTGGTTAGCATTGAAGTGGAAGGAAGTTGCTATCAGCTTGCTGATGTTCATCCCCTCTGTTTTGGAACTTGGGAAGAAACTCGGATCAGTATCAGGATTTTTTGCAATTATTTTGGTTTTGGGCATCTTTTGTTTTAAAATAGGTATGTGTGGAGGCGGATGCTAGTAGTGTTTTCTATATTACGTCTTCAGGCAATTCCAAGGGGTGCTTGTTACATTAACATGGTCTAAGACTTAAGTATTTATATGGCATGGAGCTAAGACAAATTATATCAGTAAGGAGAGGAAGAAAAAGACATAAAACCTGCTTCAAACTTATCTTCCGATCTCTTCTGTTGAAATAGAAAGCTTTTTTCTGAAGCAACATTTTTAGAGTTTCTGTCCTTTAAATTGTTGATTAGTAACAATTTACATTTTAAGCACAAATGATATGCTTCGTACAGCATCACCAAGCATCCTATGGTAAAATGCTACTAAATATCTGGGAGATGGGGTCTGTTTGTTCTCGTCTTCCTTCTGTCTTCCTTCTGTCTTCCCAAAGAACAACCTCTTACTGCTCTTTGGTCTGGTTTGGTATTCCTTGGGGACTGGGAATGTGGCCCGTGATAAAAATTGCAGTGGAAAGGTGCACTGGAACTGAATCTCTCCCCTTCCTTTCAGCCCTGTGAATGCACAACCTTCCTCTTCTCGCCTGTTAACAGGTGACAGGCTGTGCAGTGCCACTATGGTTCCCAGCCCTCCTGCTGCAGGGAGCACGGTCTGGTTCTGATCTTGTCCTGCTGCTGGAGCTGAAAGCCTGTGCGGATGGCCTTACTCTAGGGACAGGGCTGCAAAGCATTTGGGGAGGGTGTGTGTGAGTCAGGGCAGTACAGGGCAGAGAATGAGTGAACTGTTTTGTAAGTGTCACTATCTAATTTTGGTACTCTATGCTCAGTGTTGTAAGATGCCTTGTATTGCTACTTTACTATTGCTAGCATTGATTCTGGTTATATCAAAATTGATAGGGTCAGGCTAGTAGTATAAGTACAAACGTTGACATCAAGTATGCATACATGCGAGTTTAGTTTGGAGTGATTTAACAAGTAAGTGTAAAAGAACCCAGCAGTGTTTTCGAAGTTCACAAAATACAGATTTGCTGTGATTAATATTTTAATTAGTTGTCTAAACAGTGTTAAATGAAGAATTATTTGAAGTGGGCAAGATGACAATAAGCATTCCCTTTATTCACAAAGGTATTAAGATATCTTTAATTTTCTATGCTGTATTTCTAAAGTTAGGCCCACAGTGGAAAAAATACGTGATTCATATTTGCTGAAAGGATCCTTTGCACTATTGAGATTCCAGAGACCTAAACCAGTCAATCTGTTTAAAGGTTTAAAGAAACCAGCTGCTGTTTCCAGTCACTAACAAAATTGTTTTTGGTAATCGGACAGGTAAAAAAAAAGTTTTATTTTCATTTAAAGTGAATTCAGTAATAGGCCAACCTGCCAGTTTATTGAACTTGAACCTGAGGCTGCTTTCAGCCTCAGGCAAAGAGAAGGAACTGTACTAAGTAAAAACATTGACTTAGTGGAATCTATAGCTTAAAGGAGAGTGCAAAATGACCTGGAAGGTTAATGAAAAGGTAATAATTAATGCCTGAAAAATAAATCCCTGAAGCATAGTCCATTTTTCAGTGTACATGTAACTGAGCTGATACTGCTTATGGAAATGATCGCTGCTGTGTTCTCAAATATCCTAGTGAGCAGCCTAAATCACTAACTAAACCGAAGACTTGGAGGAAGGAATTTTTGGATCAATAAACCCAATCCTTTAGAAAAATGTTTAATTTTTGCTTGTGATATGATGTATTGGTTTCTGCTGGAATAGAGTTAATTTTTCTTTTGTAGTAGCTAGTATGGGGCTTTGTTTTGGATTTTTTGCTGAGAACAGTGTTGATAATACAGGTATGTTTTAGTTCTTGTTGAGCAGTGCTTTGCACAGAGTCAAGGCCTTTCCTGCTTCTTACACCACCCCACCAGTGAGTGGGCTGCAGGTGCACCAGATGTTGGGAGGGGACACAGGTGAGAGAGCCGACCCCAACTGAACAAAAGTGCCTACAGACTGTAGGCATCGCACTCGGCAAGAAAACTGCTGGAGGGAAAGGCGGCTTTCCTGGCTGCTCGCTCTTTGGAACTGTCTGGGCATCAGTTGGTGGTTGGTGAGCAATTGGGGTTTTTTAATCACTTTTTTCCCTTGCTTTTGTTTCTTTTCCCCTTTTATTCTTTTAATTTTTTTTTTTTTAAATTATTAAACTGTCTTTACCTCAGTCCACAAGTTTTCTCACTTTTACTTTTCTGATTCTTTCCCCTGTCCCCCTGAGCGGGGGGGTAAGTGGCTGTGTGGTGCTTAGCTGCCTACCATGTTTAGACTGATATATGGCTTTCTGAGGTTTAGATAAATCACAGACAGTGAAGGCAAGTTCTAACTGAAGATTCATTGTTTTGAGTGGAAATTTGCCACTATATGTAGTTTGAAGCTTGTGAAGCATAACA
The DNA here is from genome assembly GCF_964289735.1 of Phaethon aethereus. NCBI lineage: Eukaryota > Metazoa > Chordata > Aves > Phaethontiformes > Phaethontidae > Phaethon > Phaethon aethereus. The sequence goes on along the minus strand of NC_138577.1, from coordinate 64,946,365 downwards.
TTTAAAGAATTTCAGTGTTAATCTGACCATAGGGGCAAGAGAGGGAAATTGTGACAGTAATATGTTGTTTTAAATTGCTGAAATATTTTTCTCCCTTTTTTGGGATTATTCCATGCCTTTCTTCTGTTAACTGAAATGGAGGAATCTCTCCACTGTCCACTAAGCAGTGGTGCTTAGAAAACTGAAAATTCTCCATTCTAATTCAAATTTCTTTTTAATTCATTGGCTCTTGGAAGCTTTCAATACACGCAGGAAATACAGAGATTTAGAATATTAGTTACAGATAAAGAATATTGGATAATACAGTTTAAAAGATAATGTGAATATTTTTACCTGCAACTTTTATCTCAGTTGATCAGGGATGTGCTTTCATTATGATTCAGAATTAGTCTGGTAAGGGAGCAGGTGTCAAGAATGCGAGTTGTTTTTAAGTTTCACCCATTTGACAGCCAAATACATTCATATCTTTCTGGGAGTAAATGCAGATTATTTTTTTTTAAGACAGTAACATAGAAAACAGTAATTGTGTCAGTATTACATGTATACCAAAATATGCATGTGAGTTCTTTAAGAATGCTGGGAAAAATCTGAGGAAGAGCAGAAAAAAATTGAGTTATTAAAAGATTGAAAAAAATACTTATTAGCTGTTTGAAGCTCATTTTTCATGTCTCAAGCTAGTGAAATACCTTCTACAGTAGAAAATGATGACCCCCTTCCCCTCTTTGGGATGAAAAACACTTGGGACTGCTTTTCCCCAGCTCCCCCTGACCTGCTTCCCCCCCTGACCATCCCTCTCTCTGTGCCACACACTCCTAGTCTTGTTTTCCCCCTGTGGGGTATATAATAGGCCTAGGAGGTGACTGTGTGTGAACGAATGATACCAAGGAAATAAAATTGGACATAATAGGGTAAGAACAAGTTCCTGGTAAATCTGATGGAATACTTAAACTGAAAATGTCCTTGTGAGGATTCTAGGGTTATGTGATATATTTTTTTTTCATCTACAGTTAATCTTGAACACTGTGTTACTTCTGGAAAAACAGTGGGGTTTTTTGTGGGACATAAGTTAGTTATGCAAGTCAGGTGGATTGGGTGTAGATTCTCAAGCTTTCTGTGTTACAGCCTGTAGTTTGCTGGCTCTAGGGAGTGGAGTCTTTAGTGCAGTATTTGTAGAAGTAAAGAGGGATGCTGCTGTGTGTCGGTGAATGAGGCAGTGCCTGGGAAAGCCTGGACCTACCTGTTTGTGCACTGTGCATTTTAGGAGATACTCTCCCATGTTTTTTTAATCCAGCTCTGGTAATCTAAAAGCTTTTCTGCTTTATGACAGCTGCTAATGATCCTTTGAGGAATTCAGGTGCCTAGTACCCCTTTGAAAGGATGGAGGTGTATATATAAACATCTTTAGCCTAGGTGAATAAATAGCCTGTTTCCCCTACCTTGGTTATTTAGTCAATGGTGTGTTGCATCTCTAAGACTGGTCAGTTTTGCAGAACTGTGTCTTGTCAGCAGGTATTGGGTGTGTTTTTGAACAGGCCTGAACTTCTGAAAGAAGATAGAGCAATACCCACTTTTAAGGTGGGGTTAGTGTGGAAGAAGGACCTGAGAGAGGATATTATGTGTCTCAGGAACTTGATTGCCTGAAGGGTTTCTTGTAAATTGGTCTCTGGATTCAGATGCCTAAATGCTGCCCGTTTTAGGCAGGTAGGCAAATAATTGCATGGCTCCTTCTCTTATTTTGAGATACTTTGTGTCTAGGTAGAAGTTAACCTCTTCTGTAAACCAAACTTTCAGTAAATGGTGAAAGCTTTCACTATATTGATCCAATAAATCTTTCTCAGGGCAGAATAATAACTGCATGATGTATTTTTTAAAGAACAATTGAATACAAGATGAGGTAACTGTATGAGCGAGAATTATTTGGAACAAAAAATGTAGTGCATTGCACCCAGCTTTAAAGATTTTGCATGCTGTGAACATCAATTTTAAAAAATAAAACACTTGCATTCAGAGAGTTTTACTCTCTTGAGTGGACATCTGTTATTGAACAATATTGCTTTAAAATTAAGAATTAGGCAGTTATGCTGTATTTTTATCTCTCTTGTTGCAACCACTTGTATTACCATGTTTGAGGGCAGATTGCTCTGTTACTGTGCTGATTTACTAATTTAACTGTTGGATTCTGCTCTGCAAGTTCAGATGTGGCTGCTTATTGTCAGCTCCCTCTGGCAGTCTGCTAACCAGACCTGCTATAATCAGTGGGAATTTAAGACTTGTCAGAGCTTACTTGAATAAACATGACTTGTTTGTTGACTTAATTTGTCAGCTAGTTAATAACCTTACTAAGAAAATTAATTGTTGGTCCCCTTTTTCTTGCATTAGGTGCAAAAACTTTTTGGCAAAGATGGTAGAGCGTTTTCAGCTTTCTAAGGATTGCAGGAGTAGTATAGTTAGTAACAAATTGACCATTTTAGCTTCTGTTGCTTAATGGGGATGGGCAGGTTTAGACAAATACCTGAAAATATTTTCAAAGGAGATGATGTGTAATCAAATTACATAGAGCTTCATAGGGAGATGGCAAAAAAGCCTCTGAAACTTTCTAATTTTTTTCTGCAGAGGTTCAACTGACTTGTATCCCAGGTCTGTGGAATAATCAGTACTACCGTATTTCAGCTAGTGGTGAACATGTTTGGATTTCGGCAGTGTTCATGAAACTGGGCTATGGTTGGAGAGATTTCATGTGTGGGAAGAAGAGTGGAAAGAAGACATGACTAGGATTATATGTTTTAAGAGACAATTAGAGCCATAGAAATACTATGGGAAGTTATAGCACAACATTTTTGTAGCAAATGGTTTCTTAGAATTGGCTAAAGATAAAAAAAGTGAAGCTGACAACATTAGATAAAAGACTCCTCATGTTATAATTTGTTTAAATGTTGCAATTTTAAGCAATTGAATCATAAATATTTGCCTTTCAGTTTTAAAGACTGAAAGTATCTTCACTGTTGCTGTCAACCTGGGAACGAAACAGTAATATTTTAGACTCTTGTGGCAGGTGTTCTATTGTGAGTGTAATTTTGTTTGATTTATACCAACCTTATTTTTTTCCCATGTCAGGCTGAAAGAAAGTGATTATTTTTTGTTTCCTGGAACTTGCATTTTTCTTGAGGCCCTTAATCTTCCACCGTCATTATACTACTCATGTTTCTGTCTTTTTTTTTTTTTCCTGTGGGGAAGATCAGGCAGAAAATACCTGGACTTTTTTCCACAGAAATTTGACTGAAGTGCAGATTGCTTGGAAATGTTTTCTGAATTTCCATGCTGGCAATTGTAGACCAAACTCTTCTAGGATGTTATGTGTCTGAACATCTTAAGACTGGCTTCTACTAGAAGCTGTAGTTTACAATAGGTAGCTTTCTTCTATTTGCTTTTTCTTTAAAGCTTTTAAGGGATCATGTAGTTTCTGAGAGTGTAGCCCCAACAAAAATATTTCATTTTTTCCTTGCATTTCATTTTTCATGTTTTATGTTAGGTAGGCAGCAACAGAGTTAGTTTCCTGTATGTCAGTCCTAGCAAAACTACAGCCTCAACAGTGGTGCTAGTTTGAAAAACAAAGTTAAAAAACCTGCTTGGACTATTTGACAGTTGGTACATGTGTGCAAGTTGTATCTTTTAGGCAGTCTATACACTGCAAGTACCAGCCAAACTAGTGGCTATACTAACTTGAAGCTGCATAAAATAACCACTAAGGAATGGTGTCTTTGCATATAGATATTCTCTTTTTAAGCATAGTGAAGAGATTGGTTTAACACCCAGGAAAGAAAGAAAGCTTTCTTATTTTTCTGAAGTCCAGAACACTCTGTGTTAATGGTTGCAAACCATATCTTCTTGAACTTTAATGTCACCTTTTCAGTTTGAGTTTCAAGAACAGAAAAGCTACTATGTTAATTCCATACCTAGTAAAGATTAAAAGGGTCATGGAAAAGCTACTGAACATCTGAAATACTGAATTTCTAGTTGCATTTGTACAAGCAACAAACTTTGGACACGAGCACTTGTGTTAGATTATTAACAGCTGATACTACCTCTGTATTAAAATCTGTTTCCATTACCATGTTGGCAGCTTTCCCTTGCTGTTTTTTTCAAGTTTTCTTGTACTATTTATCCCATGTTTTCGTGGTAAAAGCATGAAGATCCCTTAATATGGAGTACTGCTGCAATAATAGGAGCTGTATGTGGGCAATTGCATTCTAGGGCCATCCCTGAACATACTACCTAGTGTAAAGAATAAATCCTTCTCCCTGGGACTTGGGACTTTTGTTTCAGAAGGTGTGATTTGATTAATTGTACTTTTCCTGTCACAGAGATAAACTAGCTGTTGTGCTGAGTTGTGCTGCATTACCTGAAGGCTTTCTCATTATAGTGCTTGCAAATGTTTTTTGCAGGGTGATGTGTTGTCAGAAGTATCTGCAGAAGTGTATCACATTTAAGAAAAAGTGATATATGATATCTGGACTTGATTTTTAAATTTTTTTATAAAGTCTGTTGTTTAATCCAAACATGTTAAGATGGGGGCAAGATCGGTGTTTGTCAGTATTATTTACTGTAGATGAACATTTTGTTATGTGCTTTCATAACATATGTGCCCAGAGCACTCAGGTTCTTAATTGTGGTGTTAGTGAAGCTCAAGAAGCAAGAGAAATGGGAAGTTCCTTGCAAAAAAAATTATATCAAAGTGTTGGGGAAGAGGGAATTTGTAAAGATACGTTGTTGTCTAACATAGTCTCTGTGTCTTTTTCTTTCCTCTATAATCTCATGCAGTGATGGGTCAAGAAGCTGGCAAACCTGCTTGGCCCAAACCAGCAGGAGGATATCAAACTGTCACAGGTAGAAGATATGGAAGAAGACATGCCTATGTCAGTTTTAGACCATCTTTGAATAGCCAAATCAGAGATGAACATCAACACAATGAAGCCTGCCAACAATTAGAAGTGGAGGATGTTCAGAATTCTTTATGTATGTCTGTGTCTTTGTGTATGTGTCATTAATTGTGAACTGGGATGTATGGGGGTGGAGGGGGAAGGCACATAGAGAAACGTGAAGGGAAGAGAGTAGCCACTTAAATAACACATGTAAAGTACATTTCATATAGCTTTATAGAATGAAACTTATAGTGAAGTCAAATTAAAGTATAGGCTATCTTAGGCTGTTTACTTTTGCATGAAGAAGTGCATTCCTGAATGAGTTAATACATTCTAACCAACTAGATAGCCATAACATTGTATAATTCAAATTATTTTGCCTTCAAATCAAATTACAAATCGTATTTGGAAGAGGATAACTATGCTAACCTTCTGTTTGGAACTAGGCAGTGAAATATTTGATGTGTTATGGACCAGGTTGTTCTGTCTGTCAACCTTACTGTAGTTACAGTGGAAATTAGTTTAAGCCTATAAAACATCTTTAAGGTTCTCTTTTTTTTTTTATACCAGTCAGACCACTTCCCTTTCTTGTTTAATGAACATTAGTGTTTCCCAAAATGTCTCTTGTGACTTTAGGATCTGAATAACAATTTCATAGAGAAATACAAAATGGCTTGTTGGATTAGTAACGTAGTCCCATCTACCTGAATGTGTGAGGTCTTCTGCAAAAAAAAAAAAAAATCAGGTCTTCCAAGCTAGTATTTTTTTCTCCTTCCTTTATAGACTATTTTGCAACTGCTTTTTCCTTCTAGTTTTCTTTTTTTTAATAATAGCATAGTGTTAATTTAACTTTGTCATATGCCATTGTTCTTGGAGACTGTTATATGATGTAGATCATCTTGGGGTGGTTTTATTTTTTTTGTAACTTGAACATTTTTGTAGTTGCAAGTGCTTCATCCATTTTCTACACTTTCTTCTAGTTAAAAGTTTATTTCCTGTGAGTCAGTGTTGACGCTTGTGGAGATCTTCCTGCTGTCTCTTTCTATAATGCTACCACCTTTCTTCTTTCACTTACTCAGAAATTAGCATTCTATTTTAGGGGTCATAAGAAATATATAGTTTAGAGTGTATTATCTCCTTGTTCTTAATACAATTGCTTTGAATATAAATTCTAAGAGTGACTAATTTTCTGTATTAAGTCTAATAACAAAATGCCTTTCCTTTTGTATTTGGTCTTTTTTTTATAACGGCTTTTCAGATTTCTCTTTGAGCAATGTTTTGGATTGATTTATTTCCCTTACCTCAACTAGGTTACATTTTTCTCCCCAGTTGATACTTATTTTTTGGTGGGTGGGTGCTACTTAAAATATGCTGCATATTTGCTTGCTAATTAGCTTGCCATCTTACATGCATCTAAGCAACTGTGGAAGACAGGTAGAAGGGGATGTACTTGGAAATACTAAAATCTGGCTGGAATTGGTAACTCTGAGCAAGAAGGATGGACTGAATGATATCCAGAAGAGCCTGCTTGCCAACCTCAGCTGTTAGGAATTTTATGAAGGAGCTTCAAGTTTTTAATTAGATAAAATGTAATGTTACAGTATTGCTTCCTGCAAGCCAGGCTTCTAGTGCTGAGAGGCACAGCTCTTATAAAGTCCAGTGGCATGAATTCCTAATTTAGGTATGGATTAGCTATTTAGATTAGACTTTTTTTTTAACCCAGAACATTCATTTTACATGTTTTCCTACCTCTACCCTTTTTTAAAATACCAGGCTAGGGAATCCCTTCAATTAATGATGCATGTCTTGTTTTGTTTTATTTTTGTCTTGTAGTTAAGTGTCCACATCTCTTAATGACTTAAAAACTTCAAGTATTCTCATCAAGTTATGCAAGCCATTGTATGTTCAAAAATAATTTGGATTGTTGCCTTGGTTAGGAGTTTACAAATGACTTAAACTATGCATTAATTTTGTAGTAGCAGCAGTAGTATACGTTTTACCTTCTTTAACTCATGCTGCTGGGTTTGTTATTTATTGTCCCTTTATGCAAGAGGTGTTCAAGTGTAATATAACCAAACTGAATTTGTGATGATGGTAACTACTAACTGTAATTCCATATTCATCACTGCTGCTATTTTCTTATGAGGATTTGAATTCACAGCTTCATGTACAAAATAGTGCTATTACTTCGTAATCTATAGTAGCAGTAAGTGGCTTAATCTGTGTGTGGCAGGAGGCACAATTTATCCAGTTAATGAATGGATAGTAAAATTTTTAACTTATGGAAAGAGATGTTGCAGCTTTTTTAATCTACTGTTTTTTCAGATTTCCTGTTCTCATCTTAAAATTAACTTTTACATAAACAATGTAAAAATGCTGCTTATGAACATGTTCCTTTAATACTTGGGTTTTTTGCTATCAGGCTGAGCTGAAATTGTATTGTTTAAATATATTTCTAAATGCTTAATTTACGTAAATGAGAATGTAAATGTATTAGTGAAGAATGACTGCGTATCTGGTAAATGTTTCTCTTTATCAAATTGCACTGCAGTTCTAGTGAGTTATCCTTTTTCATGAACAGCTGTTTCAGATGAGAATATTTCTATTGTTTTTGACAATTCAAATGCATTCTTTCTTACACCTTTCTGTGAAGGTTCCAGTCCATTGGTTCAAGTTTCTTCTGGTGTATTGGATGACCCATTGTTAGAAAATACTGGAACAGGAGAACATGTTTACCAAAATGTATTGAACCAAACTTTTGAAGCGAACATGGTGCCATTTTCTCTATTCTCTTATGGTCTGGAAGGCAACAAAATCTCAGGGAACTTTATGAATCCTTATGAAAATTCAGATGGCCTTGCAGAATATGCGTGTGGAGGGCGTAATGATTTGAATGGTCAGAATGGAATTGCTTTTGTAAACATTGACTCTTACGAGCCAGATAGCAGTGATGGAGAGGAAGATGATGCTCAAGACAGATTTCCTTTGGCAAGAGAAGAAGCAGGTGTATTTCAGGAAACACTAGATAACATCCTTTCTGAGTTAGAAAAAGGTGTAGAGTCTTTTACCAACTTAGAGTCCCCATGGTCCACTCTCAACCGCAGTGTTTCTAGAGAATGTTGTGAAGAAGTAGGACCAATACCTTTAATGAGATATTTTAGCATCGATTCAGACTTGACACATCCAAACAACAGGACATTTAAATCTTCTGCTGAAGATCAAGCTATATCGAAAAGCAACTTCAGGGATGCCAGTTGTGAAACACAGAAAGTAAAGGTAGTGGATGTTGGAGTTGGAACCTCTGTAGCAATTGCTAATGAATTAAATGTCAATGATGGAAAGACTGACCAAGGAAATTCACCTGAGTTAGTAGTGAGACCTAAAATAAGAAAACAAAATACTGCAAACCAGTTGGAGAGAGAGAAGCTTCTCCCTAATGATGATGAAGAGGAAAGTGGTTCCTGGAGGAGAGGTGAAATTGCTGAAGTCCAGCATGGCTGTTCTGAGTTTGCCTTGAGAAATAGCCAAGAAGAGATGAGTTCTAGTATGTTCTTTGACTCAAGAGAATACAAAGGTCATTGCAAGTACACAGAATTAGACCTAAGTAAAAATGCAGCAGCTCGAGAACAAAAAGATGAGCTAGATGACAGCACTTTCTGGGATGAATTTGAAGACTGCAGGAGATCCTTCTCAGTGTCTTGCAAAGATGAAGACAGGTAAAATTTCACTTTTATATCTGTATGAGTACTGAATCTTTTGTGTAAATAGTGTGCAAATCTGAGTAAATTGATAGCAAATGGGACATAAACTCAAGCAGTTTCAGAATATGATCAGATAACAAAGTGCCAGCTTTTCCTTTCAGTTCTCCTTCACCCTACCTCAAGTCCATCTAAAGAAATGATAATGTACATTTTTCTGGTAACGTAAAAAGCCTTTCCTTATTTTTAGGGTCAAAGTGCCTTACCACTAAGGAAGATTACTTGTTTATTGTTTTATTTTTAGTGAGCAGATGGAGAGCCGAGAGTGAAAACCTTGTTCAGCATGGCTTCTGGCAAATTATGGGTCTTTAACAAGTCTTGAAGAGAACTTTCATTTTCAGAATTTGTTCTTTTTGCCATCAAATCCCAATATTCTGCATAACAGCCTATGTATGTTCTTGTCTCCAGTGTTTTGAAAGAAATTTTTCTTCCTTGACATATCTGAAGAATAAGCTGATAGGATAGCTTATAATCCCCTCTTTTAATGAAAAGTCTTTATAGGCTAATACATGTTTCCAAAGTAACTATTAATGAATACAGTTTCAAATGTACAAATAGCTCCAACCTGGACACCAGGAGCAGTATTCAGGCTCCTCCTGTTTTGAGCTCTCTACCCAGGAGACAGACTAATGTGGAAACCTTACGTTGATTAACTTTTCCTCATATAATGCTGTTAAGAACTTCTTACTGTGAATTGTAGTTATGTAACTGAACTATTTGAGGGTAAAAAATTTCTAACCTACCGGTCATTTATGGTAAATGCAGCAGTGTTTGTAATGGCTTTGATTGTATTTTTTCCTATTTTTCTTTTAGTTTGCTTTCATCTTGTTGATTCTGTTCCCACTGCATTCTATACAAGTCAGGTCTTCTGGATGCTGATGTGGCTTTTTTGTGTGTGTGCTTGCTATTAGGCTTCATGTGTTAAGTAGCCTAATAGATTGTGTTTCCACTGCTTTTGTGGAGAGAATAGCATGAGAATTGATCTGCATAAACTCTTGTCCTATAAAATAGTGCACTCCCAGTTATGAGAGAAAAAAAATCCTTAAGGCATTTTAAAATGGGTTAGTAGACTTAATTTTCTTTTTTCCTAAAGATATAGGCAGACTTACAAATGAATCCTTTCCTCCCATGTAAGGTTTACTTTTCAAAAATGTTTGTTACTGTGTAATCTTTTCCACTTCTGAAATGCTGCAACTGGAAGATTAAAATGCAATAGAGGAAATGGACTGTATTTTACAATTATAGCATTGGCCTCTGTGATGCAAAGTGATGGATTGTTGTATCATAGCAAAAAGAAATAGAGATTACAGATCTGAAAATGACTTTTTGTCATGATGGCAATAACCGAACCACTAAACAGGAAGCGTATGTTCTTTAACTTAAACCATAATTTGTGTTCTAAACCCTCAAAAGAATTATGAAGCAAAATGTCAATGATCACTCTGCATAAAGGAGTAATATGTTTTTCCACTTGCAAAAGGTAAAGTTTTATGTTTAAAGGGTTAATCCATATTACATGTTTAAATATGTAGCTGCATAAAAAGTAGAATTGACATGTGTCATGCTATACCCTGCAACTCAACTTTCATGTCTTTCCAACCCAGGGAGAAATTCACCTTACTGATTGCAGCCTGGGCCTTCACCTCACATTTTTGCTTCAAGGAGTGCCCAGCTATTATGGTGTTAGCATGTAGAAGGTCTGTGAGAAAAGGAAGTCTTACATTTTTGTTAGAACCACATATGCTCTAAGTTGGAAGGGTCATAGTAGGTCCCCAGAGTGCAGGGGTGGTGAGATGAGGATCATATTCTTTAGCTCTCTCCATTTAGTTTTGGATCATATGGCAAATACAGAGGAGAGGGGCTACAGAGCTAGGGGAGGGGCTATTCTCAGAAAATCCATGTGCAGATGCTAAGCTGATGTGTTATGCTTTTGGCAAGTGGCAAGTCTGTAATGCTGTAACCATTAAGTGATATTCTGCTTCTCTGCAGAATTTGTCACAGTTAAATCCTAAATTTTGAAATATACATATTCATTGTTCTTCCTTTGTTCAGTATTAATGACTTTAGGCATATCCTCTTTTCTGGTTTGAATTAGTGTTTCTGTATAAACTTTAAAGAGAACAGATTTGACTAACAACATAGGCATATTATTATGAAGTGTGTTGGAAATCATTCCTGGATTGTAAAATAGAGAACTAAAATAGGAGACTTGAATATTTGGGCTAGCCTTACAGTTTACTGCTTTAGCCTTTTTAAAACAACAAAAAAAAACAGACAAAACAAAAGGTTCTAGAAAGTTGGTATTCAGCTTTAGTTGGTGTAATATAAGATGCAGTAGACTGCATCTCAGAATTTCTTAATAGATATGTTTTCTATTTTAAAGTGGTCCTTTACATTAACCCAAAGTTAATTAATATTGCCTTTTCATCACTTTCCTTAGTCATCAAAATTGTGATAGAAAAATGCATTCCTTCTTCAAATTAAAATGTGTCCACATAATGTGTGTCTTGATATTCCATATTCTTGTAAAACTTGCAGTATATAATGTGCAGTTTTTCAAAAGTACTTGTAATTCATTAAATAGTGGGTATTCTTGGCATTTGCTTGCAGTATTATAGGAGGTTTTCTTTAAAATGAGTTTGTAGATGGGGAGATAACACTGATACACATAGACTTACCAAGTTTAGTACGTTGAAAACTCTGAGCTGCAGGTGTTATGGATTCCTGTGTAAGATGTGTTCTATTAAGCATGTTTGCTGTTCACATATTTATTAGTTTCCTGTAACATTTTGAAGTGGCAAGTGACTGTTCTTCTAATTTTGTTAGGTGTCAAGTGTCACTGTTAGTCTTGAGTGAACCTTCTAAGTGGTATTACTAAAGGCAGTAGCAGATAAGTTCATCCTTCTTAATATGCTGCTAACATCACTATTTTGTTAAGTTGCCCACAACTTGTTATTTACTGCCCTTCACTGTGGTGGCTGAGCAAATTCTTTTTGAAAAACTCCCTGCCATTCATCTGTATGTGCTAATGAATTATATGATTTGTAGTAAGCCATCCATTGTCTCCTTGTATGATTAAAAAAAAGGACCATTGTATATGGTTTAGAGATTTTACTTTAAGTGTTATTTACCTCAGTAAATATTTTCTATTAGTAGAATATTAGTAATATTAGTAATAATATTAGTAATATTAGTAATATCTCTATTACTGAGAGGTAAGGTTGACATAGCTTACTGTTTGTTAGGCAAGCATTGATGTTCTCAATGTCACTGCTGGTGTTTTCCCTTTGTGTGCTAGGAGGCAGATGTGTATAATGGGTCTGGGCTTATATTCTTCAGTTGTTTTATGTACTCTGCAAATGTGGAGGGGGAGGAACAAAACATTTTTGCAAAGTGGGACAGGCAGAATTCTTTCTTAGGAACTGATTTTTTTAATCATCTCTTTATGTATGCTTGCCTTAATACATCTATAAACAGTACAAAATTAATTTATCCTGGAAAAAAATAGTCTATATTGAGAGCAATGTTCGTAGAAAAGTAGGATATCACAGAATGTTAGTGTTTCTTTTCTTTCCCCTAAAACAGTGTTTAAATTCACACCCCGTTGCCTTGTTTAAATTACAGCTCAGAATGCAGTGATGGGGAATGGTCTACAGCTGTGCCTGCCTATTTTATTCCTAGAGAAAAAGACCAAGCCTCAAGTGATGAGAGCTGGGAGACTGTTCCAGGCAGGGAGGAACATGAGCCTGAAGTGCAGAGCAGCAGCAGTGGTGTAGAAGAGGATACAGACTTCTGTTTCCAAGGAGGGTATGGCTTTGTTTCATTAGTGAACTTCCTGTAAGTTCTGACATCAATGGTAACATGGTATCCACATGACGCAACACAGAATAACATCAGTTACTAGATTAGTTACTACTAAAACTAGTCACTAGACTAGCAATAATCAGTTGCCTACATCAAAATAATCTGAGTAGTTTTATGTATTTCAGATTAGGGGGAAAAAATGGCATGTCGTGCCAACAACTCTATTTTATGAAAGAAATAATGAGAGGGCAGTGACGCATACTGTCAATAAGGATAACAGGCTGGATATACCAACTTTAAAAAGCCAGGTTAGGCGAGTTAATTGTAAAGACATACGTTACATACATATCTTCTGTTACTGCTTAGAACTCCTTGCAAAGCAGTTGTTTATCTCTTTGCTTTATTGTGTCTCATATTCCACAGGCTCTTTATTTCTACAGCCTTATCAGTGATTACAGTAAACTTGAACTACTTGCTTGCTGGGAACTTACTTATTTTTCCAGTCATATAGTACTTTATAGAATGTATCAGCCTTTCTTGCCAGGCTATAAATAAATAAATTTATTTATTCCTATAAATAGCCAAGGAAAGTTTCGCTGGATTTTTTCCCCTAAGCATCTAATATTGACCTTCTATTCTTAGTTTGGGTCTCTATAAAGCAACAAGCCATGCCTAAGTGTTCTTTCAGCTTCTCCCACTCTTAGGTAGACAGTACCTATTACCAAGCAGTCCAGAACTGTTACTGCTTTTTCAGTATCGCTGTCTTTTGAGGTTTGGGGAATTAGAGTGACTTTATGAAACCATTATGAAAACTCATCTGTTTCAGAACAACAACGGAGCTGTGTGCTCTTTAGCTTTCTTTGATGTGAACAGCCTACAAATGTACCCATTTCTAACATGATTCCTGCTTATTTGCCCTTCAAGGAAAGTGAGAGTTGCAGCCTTGTGGTTCTAAACGTACAAGTGACTTGTCCTCCTGTAGAAAATCCAGGAATGAGGAGTCTTTCTTCTTACACAAATATCTTCTCTTGCAAAAAATGTATCTTTGCATTCAGGCCGAGTTTCCCCATGAAGGCTGTTCCAGGGTGTCAAGAGAGCCTGCCTTTTTAGTAGCTTTAGGACTTTGTAGATGAATAAGAAAAGGAATACTGCCTGTACTAGGGAAAATGCAAAGGAAGCTACTTACTGTACTGCTGGCCTTGAGCATTAGACAAATAATTTTGCCACAGAATCATAGGTGGTATTGGATTCTGAGTCTGGAGCAAGATATCGCTGTGAGTTTCTTGTTTTTTTTATAGCAAATACTAAATTCCTAACCTGAGACTTTGCAGTCTGAGAAACGTGCAGCTGCAGCTCTTGTAGTATGTGTAGCTTTTGTTGCTTGCATGTGTTTGTATAGTCTCCTAGACTTTTAGTTTTAGCTTTTCATTTATTTGAAGGGAACAGACATTACTGGAGGAAGGAGAGATTCCTTGGTTACAGTACCAGGAAGAAGTAGAAAGTAGCAGTGATGAAGATGATCCAGTTAGTGATTTCATGCATCCTGGATTCTTCCTGTTGGATGGAAATAACAACCTTGAGGATGACTCCAGTGTGAGTGAAGACCTGGATGTGGAATGGAGGTATGCCTTTGATAGTTTTCTGCATTAATTTCAGAGGTTTTATAGTTATTATTTTGATTGTTATGTAAAATAGCAAAAATACTCATGGCTACCAGTATGCACTTGTTTCAAAGGCTGATAATCTGAGTTTCAAGGCTTAAGGTAGTTCAAGTGCTATGTTTCTTCTAACGAGAAGAAAAGGGATGTAGACTTGCTAAATCAGTCTGTGATCTGAGAAGACTGTGATGCACTAAATACTCAAGGGATGGGGTGTACTTTTCCAGGTGGTAAGTATAGTGGAAGTATAACAAAAGTAAAGCATTATGAATGTAATCAGCATTCAAGTCAGTGAAATTTTATAATTGGGCTTTTCCTCTCTGCAACTTGTGTAAGTTAGATGTTATAAGCCTATTTTATTTATCTTTGAAACATCATGCACTTATCTAATATCATAATTTTGAATGCTTCGTTCAATTTTTCTGTCATTAGATTACTGAAGAATATTACAATATATTTTTACAAAAATTCTGCAAATACCAAGAAGTAATCAGAGCCACTTGCACAGCCTAATCCTAGAATAATACAGTACACTTCTTTTAAAGTATGAATGAGCTAGACAGAATGCTTTCCAGTGAGAGACGTAATACTTGCTATTTGTAATTCTGCCTATTACAAATATAAAATACAGTGTAGACATAGCAAAAACACTGATATCTTCTCCTTGTGAAATTACATTGTGAAAAAGCACAACAGGGACTAATGCATAAGAGTCCAAGCTAGAAGGCATGTGTTCTTACAGTGCCAGGCAGCAAGCTAATAAGGGAATTGTAGGATGTAGACAAAACTGCTTTTTAGATGTTGGAGGTTAGCATTAGTAAGCTTCCTAATTACTCAAAATATGAAGGAAGATGCATCTCTAGTAGTCTTAAGTTTTGTCTGTTGAGCATACATAGATCTGTATATGATTTTGCTTGTGCCTGTGTTAGCATTTTGTCTCTGAAAAGATTTGATCTCTGAATGTTGAAAACAGAACTCGAAGCAGCTGCCAAGCTATGAACTGTGACACATGATGTAATAAAAATCTGAATGCTAGTTGTAAAATGAGCTTAATAGCATACAAATGAAACTTATTAGCTGAACTGTATGCCCTTTTCCTCTGGAGTAGTCAATAGTAAAAACTCCCATCATGTTCTGTACTGGGAGCAGGTGCTGGTGGGGGGGCTGCTTGGTGGCCTCTGTGAGGAGAGACTGGGGCTTCCCTGTGTGGGACATAGCTGGCTCCAACAGACCCACTGTAGGGTGGTGCCTCTGCAAAAGTGTATTTAAGAAAGGATAAGAAATGTGGCACAGCAGAGTGTGAGAGAGGATTGAGGATGATGAGAGAAACAACCCTACAGACACCAAGGTCAGAGAAGAAGGGGGAGGCAGTACTCCAGGTGCTGGAGGAGAGATTCCCCTGCAACCCTGGGAGAGGACCACAGTGGAGCAGGTAGGTATTTGCTGAAGGAATTGTGCCTGTGGAAAGCCTACACTGGAGCAATTAGTGAAGGACTGCAAGCTTGTGGGAAGGACCTGTGCAGCAGCAAGTTTATGCTGAAGGACTACAGCCTGTGTGAGGGGCTCCACACTGCAGCAGGGGAACAGTGTGAGAAGAAAGGAGTGGCAGGGAGGAACTGCTGTGGACTGACCACAGCCCCCATTCCCTGTCCCTCTCTACTGCTTGGGGTAGGGGAACACAGAGGAGTCAGGAATGAAGGTGTGAAGTTGAACCTGGGAAGAAAGGGAGGGCTGAGGAAGGTGTTTTAGTGTTTGTCATTGTTTCTCACAATCCAAATCTGGTTTTATTGGCAATAAATTCATAGAATCATAGAACAGCCCAAATTGGAAAGGACCTCAAAAGATCATCTGGTTCAACCTTTTAGTTAAAGTTCCCCCTTAAGATTTTACTTTAAGGTTTCCCCTCTGTGAGTCTGTTTTGCCTGTGAATGGTGATTGAGTGGCCTCCCTGTCTTTATCTCGACCCATGAGCTTTTAGTCTTATTTATGCCCCATCCAGTTGGGATGGGGGTGTAAGAGAGCAGCTGATTGGGTATCTGGCAGCCAGCCAAGGTCAACCCAGCCATCTCCTGAGAGTATACACACAATTGTTAACAGGTGATGTGCTGTAATTTGATGTACCCAGCCCTCATGTTAGTAGTATTTACTTTGAAATGAAGACCATGTTTCTTAACTCATGTTTTTCAGACTACTTGATGAGTTTGGTGATGGCCTGGGACTTGCTCAAGTCATTCCATATGTGGATCCTCATTTTTTCACATTTATGGCACTAGAGGGGCACTTGCAACAAGCTATGGAGGTATTAAAATATTCTTGGTGGCATTACATCTGTGATTTTGTGACATAAGTTTTTATTATTGAATCCTTTTTCAACATAACCTGAAAATCAGAAGAATCAGGGAAAAATTACTTTCCTGGTTTAGCTTGAATTTTCAGGTCTGTGAGCTTGAAAATAAATGTTGGAAGTTCTTTTAAATAATGTAGTGCAAGAAGTCATTGATCAGTGCTACTCATTTTAGAGTAGGTGTGTTCTCTTAAGAGGGAAAAGATACTGTTTTCTACCAGTATAAAAATATGCCATTTAAATTATTTTAAAGAATATTGCCAATTCCCTATATAACCAAGGGAAGTTTATACCTGGATCTGTGCCTATGAATTGTCCCAGCTTTTTTTTTTTTGCAAAAGTACAATTGGATGTCTCTTATTTTTATTCCTCAGATGAAGACTTTTCTGTGATTGACTGTCTTGACTCCATGTGTTTCAAAAAACCCCTAAAAGCAAACCCAACAAAAACCAGCCAAAAGCAAAAAAGCCTTTTATCTTTACCTTGTTCTAATCTCATTTCATCTGTCTAACTTTGGATAAACCAGAGAACCAGTATGGTTATGATCTTTGTCTTTTCTGTGTTCCCTGACGTTGGTCACTTGTCAGAGTGAATATGGAGCTAGCTGAAACTCACTTTGATGCAGTGCGACAATTCTTGCACTGCTAGAAATCTCCCCTGCAGGGTATTTGTGAAAATAAGAGTTAAATGATGTGTAGACTTATAGTATGGCGTTACAATAATTAAGTTGAATGCTTTGTGTGAGACATAAGTTCAGGGGCATCAAGGGGCAGTGTGACTACTAGCTTTTAGTTAAAAGGGGTGAACAGGGTGGACTGTACGTCATAGTGTGTTTGCAGACAAAATACCATGGATGCATTAAAAAGCTTTCTAAAGCTGACAGCGGAACAATTGTAGATAATTTTTTTCCATAGATGTGTGCAAAATCAATGATTTTTAATAAACTTCATGGGGATTTTCCAAGGGGGTGGAAGGTTGTTCCCTGAAATTGGCAGTCATTCAATTTCCAGGTATTGTGCATCCCTCAAGCTATATGAAAGGTATGTGGGAGGTCAGCATTATTCATAATCAAGTACCACAGCGTTTTCTTCAGCTGTGTAGGATCTTGTTAGCACTACTCATCTAGAGACAATTCAAAACTTCTTGTTAATTTGTAGGTGGTCTGTTGATATCCTTACTATAAAAGCAGTATTTTGAAGCTGTATAGAGAAAATTCCTTGTCTCTTTCATATCTGCTGGTTCTCACTACATCAAAAAGAACAGAACTACAGAAGCAGTTGGACCTCCTCCTTTGCACCAAAGCAAGAGGATCTCTGTAGAGAGGGGAAATAATACCATCTTTTTTTTTAATCTGTATGTTAACACTTCAAGAGGAGGCTGAGGTTTTTATGGCTCTGATTTTCTTTTCTTTCTCATTACTGAGTAATAACATTTCCCTAGTTACTCTGTCAAAGAAAACATGCGCGCTCTTGTCAAGCTGACCCGTAAAGGCAATCCTAGGTGGCAATGTGCATGGCTTCTCATCCTAGCCAGAGAAGATGCTGTAATTATGTTAGTGTCACCAGGAACAGAGTCATTGAACACACTTGGCAAGCAGGCAGATGACTACAAAAATGGTTTCCCTGGTACCTGTGGTACAGCTCACTGTGGATGTTGAACAAGAGGGAAAGCCAATTCTCTTAAGTAGTATTTGTGCCTTGAAATTAGCACTTTGGGTATCTTTATGGTGGGTATAGATAGAAGTCTGGCATAGTTGGAATTAGTCAGCAGAAAATGGTAACTGATTAATAAAAGGAACAGCTATATTGACTGTGACTAAATGGACAACACAAGTTTGAGTAAGAATTCTAAATATTTCTTCCAAATCTGAAGCTGAATGTATAGAACACCTCTCTTTCCAGTATGAAGGTGGTTACTAAAATTGTTCAGAAAATAAGAGCAAGGATTGGCCCAAAACTGTTCAACATTTCTCTTAGGCAATACTGCAAGTGTTGTTGGAAGTTGATAGAAAGTGAGTGAAAAAAGGCTCTGTAATGTGTGTCTATCCAGAATTAATTTTAATTGTTTGCTGAGATCCTATCTTTTAATGGCCACAGCAAGATGTAGACAGCATCAGGTTATAATGTTTTCTGCTTTCTAGAAAACAAGACTTGCCAATGGCTAGTCCAATGTAATGTCAGGGGGGAAAAAAAATTCTTTTTTTTCAAAACCAGTTTGTGATGCAAAGACCAAACTCAACTAACTTTTCCAGTTTGGGTAAGAGAGATTGCTGAAGATGTCTTTGCCTTCTGCTAGAAAACAATTTCTGATTTTCCATTTTTAGAGTGTGTAGAAAATGTTTGTAATATGACAATTTTTGTTCTGTAGTTTGTTGCAGCTGTATATATGTATCAAGGAGGGAGCTGGAGATTGCAGTGAAGGATATCTTAGTAACTAAGGTCAAGATGATCAGGCTTGAGAGCTCTTTGAGACAAGGGAGAATTGAAGCTAGTTGTCTTTCTTCCTCATGATTGGTATTTAATGCTCCTCATGCCTCTTCCCAAGAGTAAAGGGAGTGATTTCATCCATTCTTGACACAGTTCATCTTATTTTAGGGATCAGGACTTGTTCTGGTTTTGCTAGGCATTTTTCTGCAGGATAATTACATTTCAGTTTCACCAGATACCTTTCCTGCTTGTTCTACAACTTTTGTTCTCACCTTCCAGATCTTACTGTTTGCATGTGTTTTCTTTCACTGTTTGAACAACTATACCCCAAGCTGGTTTGCCACTTTGTAGTCATGTATTATCTATATATTCATGCTCAGCTTTCTAACAGGCTACTTTTTGCCAGTTACGCTATTTTAGTATTATTTAGATCTGGCTTTAGGGCAAACAGCTATTATTTAAATATTGCTTAGCCTGATTCTGTCTTATGGGTGCAACATACCTCTGCTTTTGCTTCAAGTTTAAAAAGTAACCCATCTGCTTTCTGGTAATAAGTATTTGTGCACCAGAGGTTTTGTAATGGAGAAGTCTGAGCTTTGACTAACTTCAAATATTAATCTGATTTGATGAACAGATTGGGTTGAGTTAAATTATAACATCGTTGATAATCTATGTAATGACTGTGACTTTAGTTCAACCTGTTACTGATTCACTTAATTCACTTCCTTAAGTTTCCCAAAATTCTCTTATCTAAAATAGTAGATTCATTAACCAGATCTGTCACCTATAACAACATAATTTATTTCAGGGGTCTATTATAGCTCAGAAGATGTTCCAAAAATTTCTCTATCCAGCAAACTATTTTTTCTGTAGCTATGAAACACTTGAAAAGTGTGTGGCATGGTAATGCATCCAAAATTTAAGTGTATCTTAATTAGGGTGGTGGGGAAGACCTGTCACAATCAATTGTGATATTTGGGGGGGAGAAGTAGTGAATATATTAATTCTTATTAATAATAAAGTAATAATATTGGAATTGGATTCCTTTTCCTCCTTACTTGTTTTTATATGGAATGTTATGTTTGTAAGATAACTTGGTCTCTCCTCACCCTTTTCAGACTGCTCTGGCACATTTGGAGTCTTTTGGATTTGATGTTGAACAGGCTTATCCACCAGCTGCTAAAGAAACCATAGATAGCCTGCCACAGATTATCATCACAGATGACCACAATGGTATGGAAAAATAATTAAGAATTACTTTCCACAAATTTCATAAGAACAAATTTAGCTTTCTGTAATAACATAGATGCAGTATTTAAATATACTTACCGTGCAGCTGGCAATGCTGGTCTAAGAGCTTTTGAGTCTTGAATCAGACTGAATATAATTTTGGTCAGTTTGGAAAACTAATCTTTACTGGAGCCTGTGTGATTGTATTTTGTAATCATTAGTGACACTGTTGATGTATCAACATGTATTTTAATATTAGGTCATCTTAGATGTAAAACAAGATAATAATGCTTTTTCTTCATCATGTCTGTAGGTCAAGACCAGTGTTGTACTATCTGTTGCAGTGACTATGTGAAAGATGAAATCATAACACAGCTACCCTGTCGTCACTTGTTTCACAAACCTTGTGTAACTCTTTGGTTACAGAAAGTAAGTACTACAGGATTGGTGGAGATTTTGTGGGTTTTTGAGGGGTATTTGCATTCTGGGAAGAATTGTAACTTTCTGAACATGTGGGATGAAAACCAAGAAATAACTGGCTGCTAATTTTATGCATTATGCAACCAAATTCTAGTGTAAGTTAGAAAAGTAATTTATATCTGTACTCACCTCAGGGGCAACTTCTTGAATAGAGAGGGTGGTTTTCTGAGGAAAAACATGGTCTGCCTTTAGTAAGAATGAAAGAAGTGGATGAGTTATAACTTGTTTTGGTACAAGAAAAGCTCTCTTTACTGTACTCATACCTTGAAGTAAAGGAGATGACTTGGTTTTCTCTGAGAAGAGCAAAGAATCTGATCTGTCTTTCCAGAATGTCAGGTCCATTTATGGTGATAGCTAAGGTTGTCAGGAGAAATACTGGAATGCTTGTAGATTAATTTAGAAGAAATTACTTTTAATAAATCTATTTTGTATTAGACTTCATTTTCATAATCCGTAATCAGTTTCCTTCCAAATGTCTTAAAAAGGCCTATATCACATTGAGGCTATGCTAAAAGAACTGTCATTAATAAATTGGTATTTTTTCCTTGCACTTGCACTCTGCTTTACGCACAGTATGAGCCTGGACTTGCTAGTTCTCAGTGAGCGACAGTATAACACATTTCCTCAAGAGGTACAAGAGGTAGATTAATTGATTCAGATTAGGGAGATCAGATCAGAACACCTCTAGCGTAAGTTGTTGATAGGTTTATAATTTTTTTTACTTTGATTGTGTTGATTACCACATTGTTATTGCTTGTATTATGTGTCTTACCTCTTCCCACTGTAAGAGTAAACTGCTCTTGCTGAAAATGAGGACAAAAATCTTCCTGTTAGATTTGGGCTGCACCTAGTTTATTTTTAATCTGTCCCTCAAAAAAAACAAAAAAACCACCAACCCTGTAAAATCAATTCTTTGAAAACCTTGCAGAGAGATTGATGTATCTGCTGTGTAACTGGTATAAAAGCAAAACAAAGCTCTGTTCTGAAATTGTTATCTGCCTCTTAGCTCCAGGTAGCCATCCAGTCAAGTTGGACTTTGAGACAGTGCTGTTGTGAAGACATTAAATACTTCATAAGTAATAACCTTTAGCTTTTCAATAGAATTGAAAGCAAACTGTGCAAATGACCTGGGTTTTTTTTTTCTTTTTGTAGTCGGGAACATGCCCAATTTGTCGTCATGTGCTTGCACCCATGCTTCCTGAAGCAGCTGCTGCCACTGTTTCCTTTCTGTATGATTATGATTCAGCATCTTCAAACTAGGGTCTGAAATTAAATCTTTGCCACCAAAACAAAAATGTAAATTTTGCCTGTTTAATTACAATGTGAAAAAAATTATAAGATATTCTATGTAAAATACTATCTATATTATATATTCTACTTTAGAAAGAGGGTGCAAGACTTTCTAAACTCTTCAGGTTTAGAATAATAGCTTACATTTTCAAACTGTAAGTTAGAAGAATATACAGCCTTTTTTCTTAGCAGAATGTTGCTGGTAGCTGTAATGTCTAAAGCTTGTATTATGATTATCTTTTGGAAAAATTTATGTGGTACTTTGTTCAAGTCTTTGCAGCTGCAGTGCAGTTGCAGCTTATAAAAATTATGCTTACAATCTGTTTTGCATTATATAACGTAAGTTTGGTTTTTTGTCTGACTGACCTTGTAACTGATCTCATATTTGTATCAAATGTGAAGATGTTCTGTGGTGCCAGCGGTGGTAGAATTTTAATTCACTGGAAATGGATTGCATAATGGAACAATATTTCTTTCCAGTTTATTCCATAATAAAATTTTCCTTATGTCAGAAGTGCTATTAAATTGCTGCTGGTTTTTTAATAAATCCTAACACCATTTTCAGGACTGTGTCTTGAGTAAGTATATGAACTATGGAACTTCAACATTTGAAGTTCTGTGTTTCTAGGAAGTTGCATCTGTAAGAGCTGGGTAGCTGATTCCTTCAATTTGTGTTTAAATTCCATTCTAATTAGGTCTCCTGCATTCTTTGCTGCATGTGTGCATGCTCGCTCTCTTTTTAAGGTATATTTATTTAGTTTTATATATATCAGGGCTGGCATTGCTTTCTAATGCATATACAGTTAAAATATTTTTGGCTTTTGGAGTTTTATGTCTGAAGGAGGTAGTAGAAACTTCATGCATGTAATTGAAAAATACATTTGCATACTTGGCTATTAGGATGATCGTTGTAAAGTTATTTCAGAAATTTAAAAATTAGTAATGTTTCTGGTATTTGCACTGGTTGCAGTGAGTTATGCTACACTTAATATTTTAAAGGAGAAAAGGCTGATCTCTAAAACATTTCTATAAATAATAAGCCAGTATATGCAAAAACTTTAAGGAACATGGAGTTAATCATTATCAGACAGCTCACTGAGTACACTTAACCAAAATACAAAGACATACATGGGCACAAGAACTAAGGGAACTTCCCCTTTGACTTAAAGGGAGATTCTTTTCATGCTATGTTAATTGCTTTCATTATGACTATTCTAATAGTCAAAACGGATAATTTATCCTTCCATAAACCTGCCAGAATTCAAAAGCAGGAAACAAAACATTAAAAAGGCTCTGTTGGGTTTTTTTTTAAAGCCAAAAGAAAGCATTTTAACGTTGGAATGAAAATGTTTTATGGAAATACTAAAATTAATTCAGTTTGTCACATAGTTCAGTAAAGTCAAATGCTTCTGATATACTAGTATATAGACAACATGAACCTTTAACAGAATCAAGCTTATTTTTCACATTTGCTTTCTCATTCCTGTGGAATGCTTAGTTTTACCTAACATGGGGAAGAAAGATTTTCTTCCTTGCAGTTAAAAGATTTTACTTAAATATCTAGAATCTTCTTTGAGCAATTTTTATTATTCTAGAAAAACATTATACTTTGCGGGGCCTTTTCGAGAACAAGACCCATTTTAACCAAAGTTAAACTGTTAAATTTAATTTAAATAAAATTTAACAATTTTATATTTGGAGCAGGAGCAACAGGATCTGCACAGCAATCCATTATGACTTCACTTACCAAAAAAATTAACTAATCACAACAAACATTTGGACATGATTCAATACTTTGGATTTTTTTAACTTTCTATTTTGTGTTAAACACTTCTGCTGTTAATATTTTGAATATGACCTAACATATGCTTTTTCAGCCACCTTGTTAGACCTTTTATCTGCTCTTTCCTCAGATGAAGGGCAAGGAAAGATCTGTGAATTGATCTCTACATTCACATTGAAAAAAGAAAAAAGAGAATATGAACACTTTTCTTTTAGACAGCTGTTTAGAAATAGGCAGAAGTGAGAGGTGAGGATAGCAACAGGTAACAAAGGAAGGAAAAAGCTCTTGACACTGCTGGTGAAGTTTGGAATCGAAAGCTTCTAGCAAGAGCTTTCAAATCTTGCCACAGAAACTAAAGTAATTCTCTTTATAAAACACTATGTTTAAGAGATTAAATGAAGGCCAACATACTGTGTTCTAGAGAGAAACAAAATACCAAAGCCCCACCCAACCTGGCCTTAAACAGTTCCAGGGAGGGGGCATCCAAAGCTTCTCTCCAGGCAACCTGTTCCAGTGTCTTCACCACCTTCAAAGTAAAGAATGTCTTCCTAATATCAAATCTAAATCTACCTTCTTTCAGTTTAAAACTCTTACCCCTTGTTCTATCACTACACTTATTGCTAAAGAGTCCTTCCCTGTCTTCCCCTCTAGGGTCCCTTCAAGTACTGGAAGGCTACTGTAAGGTTTCTCTAGAGCTTTCCCTTTTCCAGGCTGAACAACCCTAACTCTCAGCCTGTCCTTGTACAGGTTGTGCTGCAGCCCCCTAATAATCTTTGTGGACCTGCTGGGGCAGGTCCATGTCTGTCTTATGCTGAGGGCCACAGAGCTGAACTCCCTTCCCTCAGAGTATAGATGACACCACTCAGCTTGGTGTCATCCACAAACTTGCTGAGGGTGCACTCAATCCCATGTTCCCCACACAGATGTTAAATAATACCAGTCTCAGTACAGACCCCTGAGGGACACCACTGGTCACTGGTCTCCACCTGGATATCAAGCCATTGACAGCAACTCTTTCAGTGCGATCATCCAGCCAATTCTTTATCCACCAAGTCATCCATTTGTCAAATCCATGTGTCTCAATTTTAGTTAAGGATGTTATGTGGGACAGCATCAAATGTTTTGCACAAGTCCAGGAAGATGTCAGTTGTTCTTCCTTTATCCACCAATGCTGTAACCCCATCATAGAAGTTTGTCACGCATGATTTGCCCTTCGTGAAACCATGTTGATGGCCACCAGTAGTCTGTTTTCTGTGTACCTTAGCACAGTTTCGAGGAGGATCTGCTCCATGATCTTGCTGAGCACAGAGGTGAGACTGACTGGCCTGTAGTTCCCCAGGTTGGTCTTTTTTCCCTTTTTAAAAATGGGGGTTAAGCTTCCCTTTTCCCAGTCACTGGGAACTTCACCAGTCTGCAACAACTTTTCAAATACAATGGATAGCGGCTTAGCAGCTTCCTCTGCCAGTTCCCTCAGGATCCTCAGATACATCTCATGAGGACCTATCGACTTGTGCATATTCAGGTGTTTTAGATGGTCTCAAACCTGATCTCTTACAGTGGGTGGTACTTTGTTTTCCCAGTCCCTGCCTTTGAATTCTGTGAATTGAGTGGTCCAGCTAGAGCACTTGCCAGTGAAACTGGAGGCAAAAAAGTTGTTGAGTACCTTAGCCTCCTCCATGTCAGTTGTAGCCAGGTCTCCTGTTTTGCAAATAGGGGACGACAACATCATAGTTTCTTTCATCTTATCTTTGTTGTCCTATGTATCTGAAGAAAATTGTCTTGTTGATTTTTTTTTTTTATGTCCCTAGCTGAGTTCAGCTCCAGCTGAGCTTTGGCTTTCCTGATTCTCCTTCCCACACTCCCAGACCATATCCCTGTAATATCCCCAGGATGTGTATCCCTGCCTCCACTGCCTATGCATTTTGGTTTTGTGTTTTAGTTTGGCTAAGAGGTCTTGCCTTAGCCAAGCTAGCCTCTTCCCTCCGCTACCTGACTTCTTGTACAAGACTGAGGGCTCCTGTGCCCTAAGAAAAAAGTCTTTACCTCCCAGCTCTCACTCACTCCTTTGCCTCTGAGGGCAGTTTCCCAAGGCAGTCTCCATGTACTAGTGCCTTAAATAACCAGAAGTTTGCCCTTCTGAGTTTTATGGTTCTGACTCTGCTTTTTACCTGTCCTGTACCCCTCAAGATTAAGAATTGCACAAGGGCCTGATCACTGTGGCCCAGGCTACCTCCAACCTTGATGTCTCTCATCAGTTCTTCCACATTAGTGAACAACAGGTTCAGCAGTGCCTCCACTCTTGTCAGTCTCTCCATCGTCTGGACTAGGAAGTTGTCCTCAACACACTCCAGTAGTTACCTGGAGTGCTTGCAGTTCGCTGTGCCCCTTTTCCAGTAGATGTCCATGTGGTTGAATTCCCCTACCAGGATCAGAGCCTGTAAGTGTGATGCTTCCTGCAACTGAAGAAGGAACTCTTCACCAGCCTCCTCTCCTTGATCAGATGTCCTGTAGTAGACACCAACCTCAAAGTTTCCTTTGTTGCCTTGGTCTCTAATTTTCACACATAAGCTCTTCACCTGTGCATTGCTGTTCTTCAAAGATAGCTCTGTGAAATCAATCCTATTTTTGGCATAGGGGGCAACTCCCCCACCTCTCCTTCCTTGCCTGTCCCTTCTGAACAGTTTATAGCCATCTATCACAGCACTCCAGTTGTGCAATTCATCCCACCAAGTTTCTGTGATAGCAATCACATCACAGTTAGTCTCATCTGGGAAGACACTGGTACCAGCTGGATTCTTTTCTGGACTTTTAATCTTTTGCATGAGGTCAAAGCAAGATCACAAATCTGGGAACCTTTTGAGGCTGTTAAGCCAACAACACTCAGAAATAGCCGTGCCCTCCATGTTTTCTTTAAACATTTAATCCCTTTCTCTGTTGGCTCTGCCAAGACATGGAACAGCCTTTTGGGTTTGAAATAGCTTAAATTAATTCCTCAGCTTATTGCTTCACATCTTTGGTCTTGGTTTGGAGTGGAAATGTTCAGTTGAAACTCTTGCTGCAGGCAGTTTTTCATCTGCCTGAGTTCACCAGTTATGACTATTTCAGAACTCTGCACCACTGATTCCACTTACTGCTTGGCATTTAGTGCACTGTTATCTCTGGTGCTTGTTTGACAGCCTCAGAGCCTCAGCATGTGGTGCTGCTTCGGCCCTAGCACTTCCCTTGAATTTTGATACTTTACATCTAAAGTTAATCTGTCACTGGCTTTGTGTGTGATGTCAAACTACAATTCTAGTGCATCAGTGTTCTGACTTAAGCTTTCCAGCCTTGAATTCATTTGTCATCAGATTGACTTTTTACATTGTGGGAAATGATGTACTCATATCTGATGAGACTCAACCATAAAAAAAAAAAAAAGGAAAAAACCCAAACCACCAAAACAAAACACAATAAACCCCACACCCCCAAAAACCCCCTCTCAATCTAGTAGCTACAGTGTGCAAAAAACTTAACAACCTCTTTCCATTTTGAACAAATAGTCTGTGTCTGCTCTGAGGACACCAAAAATATTTTCGTTGTGTTGCTTTTAACCTGCTCACTTGAATTTAATTGAGAGGTAGGATGTCCCTACAATGATGAAGCTTGTAGGGACAGTGTTTAGGATGAATTATTAAATCTGTAACTATTTCCAAGATACTACCTTTTTGGTGCATTTTTAAAGATACAAAACCTCCCTTATTCTTAAGTTTGCATAAAGAATTGCAAAGTTGTATTGTGCAAAGATTGGGCATAGCAAACAACAGAATTCTTCTGAACATCCAGATACAGTATGCAGTAGGAGCTCTTGAGGTCTTTTTTGTACAGAGATGGTTTACCAGTTTTAAATGGAAATAATGATAATGAAATACTGTCTCATGGGAGCAGGGAACTGGTTATAACTTGTTGACATGATGATACTATGTGATATTTGTGCTCTATTTGTTTTGCAAGGCACAGAATTTTCTTTTTTTTTTTTTTTTTTTTTGGTGGCACTGCAAGGCCTAATGAGCAATCCTTCTAACTCTGCTTTTTACTGTTTGTTTTTTTTCTTTTTTTACAGACCTCCCCTGGTTGGGACTTACTGTTTTAAATTTGAATCCTGAGAGCTGTACTTTAATGATACTGATTGGTTTTCTGCATAAATACTTTGATATATGCTCACAAAATTCAATTTGTTCTTATTTGAACAGAATATGAATGGGGCTTGCTGGGGCTGACAGCATTTGTCCAATACATGGCTTCCTTGAGTCATAAGTTCACAGGCATTTTTGTCATAGTGGCAAAATGGGATGAGGGAGGAAGAAGACAATAATCTGAGGAATGGGCAGATGTGTGAGATGAGAAGCAGAAGAGTGAACTTGAGAGTGATGGAATTTGAGAGCTGGAGGTGGGGAGGAGGTGTCTTTTACAGGTCTCCTCCTACACCTTTCTGCAAACATCTTCCACCAGCTTCCAGTCTCGCTCCAGGACCAGCAGGCGCCCTTTCCTTCCCCAGTACAACGGCAACCCATATGTACAGCTTCATATGTTCATTTCCGTCAGCAGTGACCGTGCTTTCCTTCTGTTGGCCAGTCAGCTGCTAAAATAGGAAAAAGAGGCAAAGGCTGAGGGCTCTAGTTACAGACCTGAGACACTGGTGGAGCTGAGTAGCCACGGCAAAGCTCCAGAGCTTGTCCTGTGTTGCTGGAGGCAGGAGCAGTGGGGGCTTTCAGAGGGGTGGATCACCTTTGTACCTTCTCCAGCTACACTCTTGTAGGCACACACTAGGGAGGTTGCTCCAACTGCACTCTGCCTGGCCTCGACATAAATGGAGCAGGTGAGCTGCCTCTTTTTGGCAGTGTGAGCTGGTGGTAGCAGGGTAGATGGGTAATCACAAAATTGATTCTGGCAAAGACTTAATTCCAGACTTTCAATGACATAACAATAATCGTTTGCTTGCTTAATAGGAAGCTTATTAGATTTTGTGGAAATGTGTGTATCACCATTTTAAGTAAAAAGAGAATTTGAATGTTACATTTAATTCATATTAATCACTGGAAACAGTGTGGCATCTTACAAATGGAATTATAATTTGCAGGTTTTTAGTTGTTAAAGATTGAGAAGATTTATTTATTTATACTGTAGCCTCCCAGTGAGACACAACTATTGCCACTGAATGAAGTATAGTACTATTGGTAGACTTGTTCTTGCTCAGAAAGCCAAGATGATGACTGAAACAAAAGTAAGTTTCCTCGTTGATGGCCCAGCTGTTCTTTTACCTTGAAAATATTTTTTTTTTCCTCTTCCTTTCTGGTTGAGGTAGATGTAATGAGGTTTTGTGGAACACTGAGACATCCTTCTTTAAACTGAGGCTTGATTGATTATGGACGGAGGTTCAATTAGTGAATTGTAGAACAGCTGGCAAATGCTAGTGGATAAGACTCCTTGTCCTGTGTTACTCAGAAGACAAATGGGCTGGCAATCACCTCTGTGTAGCCTTTGGATGTATGAATCTGATATCAAAGGTTAAACCAGTGTTCAGGAGTCCTGAATAGCCCCTGACAGTGGCTACCTTGTCATTGAAATCCTGTCCAAACTAATCAAAACAAAATTTGGTACTTGTCAGAACCAAGGGAGCACAAGGCTTCAAGATGAGCTCATGTCACATTCCTCAGATACAGTGTAATAAAGTAATAATAAAAAAGTTCTCTTCCCTGGGTTTGAAAGCAAAATCCGTCAGATGATTTTAGGCGGAGAGAAAGGAGGATTTTTTGCTAAGAAAATTATATATTTGGTATGGATGTAATTTCAATATACACTCTCAAAGTATATATCCAGATGCATTATCTTTTGCTTTGAATTTGCAATGACATCGATCCTGAAAAGGCCCATTGTGTTTTAGTGAATTTAAGACTATTTATATATGTGACACAGTTTAAAGCAGCAACATCAGGGTTACACTTACTCTTTCATAAAATAAATGTATGCAGCTATAGGAATCCTGTTCCACATTCTCCATTTAATAGGGCAGCCTCTCCATGGTGACGGAGTAAGTTTGTGAGCACATCTGAATTGAGGCTGTGGATTTAGTGCTTGTTGCTATAGGTATCCTGTTCTGAAAAATGTCAAAGATGGGAAAAGTCAAACAATCCCTGCTCAGTAATTTGAGTCTTATTTTACCTGCATGTTTTTGGAATCCATGCTCTTTCCCCTGTATTTTGTGTTGCTGAGTGCTTTAGGATATTCGCAATGGAAAACAGATAGGAACATATGTTGCTCATGTGCAGTCCTTTAGTCAGCGTGGTGCACACAGGCAAGTAAGATGCATAATTATTTAGGCAAGAGAAGGAATATTACTATGTGGAGAATAAGCCTTTATTCTGTATAGGTTAATAGGCAAAATCTGTATTTACAGATCTTTGTTGTCCTAAAATTCCACACAGCTGTGATTTTTTTTCTGTGTTAAGCCTCTCTGTAGTTAGACGATTATCTTGCTCTGAGCCATATATCATAAATAATGATAGACAAAACAACTAAAGATGGTTATTAATGAATAAGTATGGGGATTTAATGATGTCTTGGAGCCAAAATGTGAAGGGCATGATTTTCATTTATACCAGAGTTACTTTACCCTCCTGAGCTGTAGGCAAAGGCTTTCAAGAAGTAAAGGAGAGTTAGGTAACAAAATGGAAGGATAGGATTATAGTCCAATGTTTCTTAACAACCTGTAAACCACAGCAAAAACAAGCCCCTTTTTAGTTGTGAAGCAGAATTGTCTTTAGCTTGCCAGACAGGACTCTTTGAAAGGACCTCAAGGAAGTCAATTAAAATTAATATGGTGGTAAGAAATATTTTCCAAGTCAGGTTAGGTACTTCTGTCACATACTGTAATTGAAAAGAAGCAAAGGATACATTTTTAATGTTGTAACAGTGACAGTACTGATTAAAAATAGCTAGGACCTGGTGGGTCTCTGATAGCTTTGCGATAGGAAAAACATGGTGAAATAAAAATTATAAGTCAAAGTATTTCTTTATTGTATATTGAGTACCATGGCCTGCTAATGTGGAAGATCACCTCTGTCAATGGGGAAAAGAGCTTCCCTGTGTATAAGTGGAATTCCCTCCTCTTGCTAAAAACAGAAATACACAAACCGCTTTTCTAATGCTGCTTTAATGCTGCAGTAAGAAGGTGTCAGGTGCAGAAACACTGACACAGATTTGAAAATGCTGTTTGCATATTCCACCCAGTTTGGTAGTTGCTGAATCCTGTTTTAAGGTGATAACTTTCAATTTGCTAGTCAAGGAAGATGATCTTGTTAGCAACACCGTAAATAGGCTCCTCTTAAGCTATTGTAGTGAAATGCATTGGAGCCTGTATAGAAACAGTTCTGTACATATATATGCCTTTATTGTTTATTGTTTACATGCCTGAATCACAAGCCATGTAAGAAAGGAGAAATTTTTGCATTGAAGATAAAGAAGGGGTTTCAGTCCTCATTCTTTCAGTCCTCATTAAAAGGACTGTCAGACCTTTTCCCTGCCAGTATGAAAGATAACTAAATGGACCAACCGAAAGCAACTATAAAATCAGAAACAAAAATAGCAGAGCCTAAGTAAAGAGGTTGCTACTGAACAGTGAGCATCTGGGACATGAATGAGTAGCATCCTTTAAACAGAGAAGTGATGCAAAAGAACAGGCGATCTTCAGAAGTGTTCGTTGGTGGCATGATAGGCATGGTCCACCTTCAGTTCTCTTTCTCCCTGTGAGACAGCAAGTATCTTGCTTGGAGCTTTTTTAACAAGTTTCAAATTAACTTTGTTTTGAACTTTCAGTGAAGAAATGCCCTTTGGGTCCTTTTACTTCATGTAGTTTTCTTCTGAATTGATAGCGGGAAGAGGAGATAGCGTGGTCTTTTCATTGACAGTGACCTACCAGTAACAACCAAGACCAAATCTAGTTGTGAATGAGGGGAAGGAAGCCAAAAGAGGAGTGTGCAGCAGAATCATGCTTTTGGCAGCCCTGTCCCCCAGCACAAAGCATGCAAACTCCCCAGGCATTGCTGTCTGGTCCACAGCACTCTCCTAGTGCTTCAGGAAGGGTGGAAGCCTGATGACTGCAGCACATTCAGAAGTCTGTGTCTAAATCTTACGTGACCTATGAGACAGATGTGTTTCTGATGGAGAGGAATAACTTGCATGTATTTGGTGTCAGGGACACAGAAAGAATGTCTCTGTGCCCTGTGGATTATTAAAGGTAACCCAGTACTGTGTTCATGAGATACACACCAACTGTAGAAGGGTCTCTATGTTGAAATATCACAGCTCCTTCAGGCTCTTTTGCTGTATACTCTCCTACGCTGAATTGATTAGCATGTCTACTCAAAAGAAAGAAGCATCACTGCATTTGCTGAAAAATTTTTTTCTGTTCTGTTACTGAAAATGGTTTGATGAACAACAGTGAACAGAGGCATATTATTACTAGTGTAGTCAGCACGTGTCAGTGGTTAAGTGTCCAAAGATAGTATTTTCTCCTTCCATACATTACAGAGGGAATATACCTCTCAGTGTGAATAATTCAAGCATAGAGCATCAAGAGCAATTTCTGGATGTTTCATTTTCAGAATTAACAGATGTTCAAATAGCAATTTATATTTCTGAACAAATACAACTTACTTTGTCTACCTTTCAGGGTTTTTACTTGGGATGTTAGTATCTTTAGCAAATGTTCATCTTCTGTCCTTTGTTATGCATGACATCACACATCCGAGGCAGGTGACTATATTCTTTCCCACCCACTGGCTGCATTTTGAAGTTATCATCAAGGCAGTATAATCAGTTAACTTGCATTAACATTCTGGTTGCCTTGTTATGCTGTGGTTTGGAGTACACTGGGGAGTGCTAGCTAGTCCCAACTCCTCTAGAGTACCAGAAGAACAGATGCATTCAAGGAACATACTGCAATGCAGGGTAGCAGCTCATCATCAGAAAGATTTTAGACATTATTTC
This sequence comes from Phaethon aethereus, assembly GCF_964289735.1. Lineage (NCBI taxonomy): Eukaryota > Metazoa > Chordata > Aves > Phaethontiformes > Phaethontidae > Phaethon > Phaethon aethereus. The sequence goes on along the minus strand of NC_138577.1, from coordinate 64,913,649 downwards.
CTAAAAGAAAAAAATGAGAGCACGTGATCATAATTTCCAGGTTTCCATAGTTTTTGCTGCATAATTTGAACACTCATCATCTGAATACTAAGAGATAATACCACAGGTCTAGATTTAAGTACAGTATCTGAATAGTTTTTTTTTCACGTAATAACCTGCTTTCAAAACTGAGATCACACATATGTACAGCATACAGTGGAATTTCTAGTTCATATTAAAGCTCAGGAGATGAGTTAGAAATCCCTTCAGGATTTTCATTATCCAAGTGAGAATACATCAAATATTGATGAACTTCTTGAAACATTGCAGTCTGTCATTACATCATGTTAACAGAAAAACCCACTTTAAAAATAAATTTATGTATTTATATTGGCTACAGTTACAAGTGATCTCATGCAGCTTTTAACTATCATTCTTATTAACAAATACTATTTATGTCTTCCTGTATAACACAAATTAAGCTTTGATGAAGATCTAATTCTTCAAAATTCTTGCCATGCTTTCCATGCATAAAATTCAAATGTATTTTGCAATCCCCAAATGCAAATGGCCATTGCTGTTATATGACACACATCCTCATTCAGAGCAAAATTACTTTTTTTTCCCTGAGATGGAGCAGTGAGAGAGCAAAAACGTTGTTGAGCCTTTGTTGGTTTCCTTAAGTCAGTCAGTCTCTTGTCTTCTGTATGCATGACAAATTGACATATGACTAATTTTGCAAAATATCAGGCTATGACTTAGAATGGCAAAACTTGCTGAAAGATGTTACGAAAGTTCAGTTTGAAACCCTAAACATACATTTTCATTGCAAAGATGCTTATAAGCCTGCTAGCATTTGCATTCTTTTCTCTGCTTCTTAAAAAAATAATGAAGGGAAGATAGTGCTAGATGCTGAAGTGCTAGCCTTTCAGCCTTTAAGTGTCTTCATCATGGGCTTATTGTGTTTTCTTAACCATGACCACTGTCATTATCAGCTTTTTTCTGAGAATCTATCTAATATAACTGGGTAGTGATTTATAGTTCAAAGTGGGGAAGCAGGAGGAGATTAAAGGCTGTACCTCAGTAACAAAATACAGACTGCAGTGTGGAAGGGAAAAAGAAAAGAAAAGATTGGTAATTTTCCAGAAATTAAAATAACAATGTCACTAGCAGTTTTGTGGCTCCTTTTCAGGCAATATTCCCACTGAAGTCAGTGAACTAAAGTCATATTAAATATATTTAATTTTTTCTTCACAGCAGTATTATTAAATGCAGAGGAATATCAGTTCTTCTAAAAGCATTTATTTGCCACTAACTCAAGTCATATGCCATTTCTTTTCTTTAGCTACTCATAAAATTTTAGACTGCAGCTTTTATAATTTTGACCTGGTAAATTCTAGAACACTTAAGAAAGCATAAGAAAGTAAGCAGTACTTTCAGGAAAGAAAAATATTTCATCTCCTAAATGCTTTTATAAACCAATGTAGTATTATGCAAAACAATTAGGCAAGAATTGCGCAGCAAGAATTGTTGAACTACGGGAGACTGAAATGCCTGAAAAATAAACATGTTTTACATAGAAACGGGCAATCTTTGCTTGCCAGACATTTCAGCGTTATTAGGTCGCAGAGTAGTAGAGTCATCTTGGCAGAGTTTTCAGAGAGGATGTGAAGGAGGACAAGGCAGAGGCCTTATGGAGATTGAGGGGTAGCATTGCAGAGGCACTATTATAGGAGAAGGCATCTTGGTGCTGGAGACAGAAGTTTCTGCGGCACTGCACACTAGCGCACTTTACACATATTTACTGCTGCATTTTGTCTTGCAAAATATTTTATTTCAAAGGTTATACTGTTTTAAGGCTTAAGTCTATTCTGGTTTAAGCCTGGTTTAAGTCATACTATGTCAAGGAGAGCTGCCTGAGTCGGGACTTCTGGCTTAGTCCGCATAGCATACCTCTTTTCTTTGGTATCTGAAAGCAACTGGTCTGTGCACAAAGATCCTTAAAGGTGGCCTTTATTGCTGCATGTAGCCACCAGGAGCTCAGTGTATATCGTTATGGGATAATGTGCTCTAACAGGTAATCACAATATACTGCTTTTACACTGTCCAAACCATGCCCTGATCATGTTTGGGAATCACCGAACTAGCATTTGTTGGAGGAGACAAGGAAGGATTTATGGAGCACAGTGTGGGAGACTATATGCTCCTGGGTGCAGCTATATGGTCATGATCCACGAGGAGGATATTCACCAAGGTCTTTGCAGCCCTTCTGGCCATGCTGCCCCTCTGCCAAGTGCTGCTTGCGCAACAGCACTCTGAAGGTTTGGATGGAGATGTCTCATGTGGAGCAACAGGGCTTTGCCTTATTCCTGAATGGACAGAAGGAAGGAGAAGACTTTGCTCCCTACTTCAAAAGGGATTTGAGCCAACAGGCAGTTTTGGGACTTCCAGTGAAGAACATTTGTGCCTTTCCAAGAATATTAAAATAAAAAATGTTGTTTTTGTCTTAGTGCTATGTTGTAATATCTGGAAGAATGCATGAAACATTTTGTTTTGGAAGGTATTAAGTAGATGGATTGATGTTTAGATGTGTGAATCTAAGAACTGGTGAAATTCTGTGGTCGCTCTGTGGACAATGTAATTTCAGAATAACTACATGTGATCTATTACATTTTTACAAGTGCAAGTAAGTCACAGCACCTGCTTGCACTATTAGTAATGTACTGTTTGCATCTGTGCGTGTATGTACACAGGAGAGAAAAGTAAAATGTCAACACTAAGGTGAAAGAGCAGTGGAAACAAATGGCTCATTCTCTTAAATATATACTCTTGTCAACTTCGGTAGAATAAACATCCCTAAAAAGCGTTCATTGTTGATTATATATATGGGTGTGTATGTGTATGATAGCCCTTAGAATATCTGCTTTTTTTTAATTGAATGTAGTCTCAATTTTTTTCTCACCATTGCATATATCAAATTTTATATTTTAAATGAAAAATGAGTACAGTACAATTTCAGATAGCAACTATTTTATTTGTACTAAAATCTCAAGATACTGCAGACTTACGCGTTCCTGTTTAAACTTTTATGGCTAGAATGTATACCTAAGTGTCAGTCTATGTGAATGTGCTTGTAACGTGTATATGGAAATTAATTGACAATTAGAACATACGTGGGATAACTTAATCTTGCTGTATTTTTGAAATGTGTTTTATGTATGTGCTTATTCCGCAGTGCTATCACTTCCATATTTATCACAAGGGGCTCTATTCATTTGAGTAGCAGCAAGATCCTGAAACTGAAATTTATGGTAGACAGAGGGCAAAATCCAGTATTTTCTTGATTTCCTTACCTATTGGATAGTTTTTTCTATGTATTTTCCTTAATACCAAGACTAATAATAGGCAATAATTGCATTGGGTGTCAGACAAACCTGCTTTTGCCTGGTCACTCTACCCCTGAAGTAAGGATAATGTCTGCCAGTTATATGTACCTCAAAGACTGCATTAGTCACAGAGAATTTGTTTTTTTCCTCTAAAGGAGGTGACTTTGCCAATAATCTTTAAGGTATTTTAATTTATATGATTTACCAAGTCATCTAAATTAAGTAGCAATATCAAATTCCAATTCTCCTGAATCTCTGAAAGAATTACCGTCTGTAATTTGCAGTTCTGTCAGCAAATGATAACCATTTAACAGCAACCATACAACCATGGATAACACATGTGAAACTTGGTCTTCAAGAGATTTCAAAACCCCAGGCATATGCACAACTTACCTTTTGACAAGCTGCTTTTACAATCTGCTGGAAACTCAGTGTAATAGTTCCACAGTTTGCCTGCAAAGCCAGCAAACAAAACCCACTGCTGCACAGAATGAAACAACCGGCACCAGAAATCAGTGCTGAACCCCCATCTGGAATACATGCAGTGGCCACAGGCCACATCATCACAATTCATAAACATTTATGAAAGCACAGCATCATCAGGAATAGAAAGAAACTGAGAAAACTCTTTCGAAATTGTTTTGCATATGAAAATCAGCATTTTAAACACAGTGACGAAACATGAAAACATTTGGGAGCAGTTGTATTTTCCTGCACAATAAACTTTGAAAGGAAGTTTCTATTATCTGTTTTACCATTAGGGTAACAAAGTAACCCAAAAAGGCCCCTACTAAAGCTTCGGCACCGGTAAATCCTAACTTTTTGGGCACTTTGACTGAGAAAAATGTAGTTCATAATAAATATGTGATAAAGCATGCACTTAGTATTTGCTTGAAAGAATAATATAACTACGCTTGGATGTAGGAAACTAAAAGCTTGAATTTGTTCTGTGCAGCTCTGACATGTTGATCAAAGTATTAAGAATGGAAATACGAGGGACCTACTTGGTAATGAGGTTTGTCACACCGTACTGAGCAATATTGTTCGGTTTTGGTTTTAACTCCTGCTGCCAAACAGTGCACTCGCAGAAGCAGTCCATAGGGTCGGTGTGTGGTTCGGTTCCCCTGCTCCCCAGTGCTCACGACACAGTTAATGCCTCAGCCTGCATTCCTGTTTGACCTGGTGAATCTCCTTTCCACCTACAGCATCGTTCTTGCTTGGAGGAACTAGCAGTCCCTCCCTCCCTCTCAGCCCTCCCTTGCGTTAGGATTGCTCACGACGATGGGGTTTTGCCACCTCCACTCTAATGTATTTCAGCTCTTTTGTAACTCAGTTTAGACTACATTAATCTCCTGTTAACTTTGAATTTATGGGATTTACAGCAGGGTTTACCCTGGGCTAGTGTTTGTAAATTGGATCTGCATAGACACCGGTTCTTTTTTTTCTTTTTTTTCCAGATAAACAGCTTGATTCAATTTCATACTCTCTACCTGATGTACTCCAGGCTGAGAGCTCATTGCAGTGGTCAGCTGCTGTCTTGACAGTTTGATCCTATTCCAGGTTACAACATAGGGAGATTTAAATTGATGCTGTACTTTTGTTTCCTTTTTTTTTCTTTTTTGCACCATTGGCAATGTCATGTACATTAACACTGTGTCCAGGAGTGATGTGTTGGCAGTAGAAGAGGCTTTCTGAATGACATGGTTTCAGTTGTCGATACATGAATCACTTTTACTTACCAGTTTTCACAGTCAAGGTAGACATAGCAGAATGGAAATGTTTTAAGGAATTTTGACATTAAAAAATCTGTGAAGTGTGTAGCAATTACTTTACAAGTTCACATACACTTAAATATTCACTGCTTTGTTAAGCAGGGGTATAAAAAAGATTATTTGATATAAGCTCTTTTCTTCATTCTCTAGGTCTGGGAGAGCACATAACCCTTTCTTGCTCTCCCTGTCACCTGGGACTGAATGTTTCATCTGCTGTTTCATTCTCATTTGTATCACTCAAGTGCTGACTGGTTAATTGTGTCTGCATTTACAAAAATATTATACCACAAGTATCATATTGTAAGAGTGCCAAAAGAGAAGAAACTACAACTCCTTCTTCCTCCCTGTAGAAAATCACATTCATCACTGCTTCAAAGTAGCCTGGAGAGCAGGGATGCTGTGCTGCTGCATAGCGATGCAAGCTGAATACCCTGGCACCCCTTTAGCTCAAAACTATTTTCAGCTATGTTTTCCTGGGCAAATCTCATAATGTTTACCTTCACAGCCATAAAATGAGACTAACGAGGCTTACTTTAACATGTAAAGCATAGTGTTTGTCCTATAGGAGTTAGAGTAGATTATACCAGCATTTCTACAAGAAATGACAGGTCATGTTCTTCTAGAGTTTCACACAAACAAACAATCAAAAAGGCATCTTTTTACAGATATATGACATTCTGTTAAAGACTTTTGAGGTCTGTGCCTAAAATTATGACAAATTATGTCACTTACTCCTGAAAGCAATTTTGAACTCAGTATCATTCCAATGTATGGGTTTTTTAAAATTTATGAATACTTTCTTTTCCAGCAGATGCCTCATATGTATTTTCCTCCTAATTACTTTAGAACAAGATCATTTCAGAGGCATACATTTACAGATGCATAAATTAATTCTTCAGAGCATTAGCTTCTGCAACATTGTCTTTAAGCTTCACCAAAAAGAGAACCACCACTCTGGGAAGTGGGTGGGGAGAGAAACCAGGGGTTTCTCTCTGATGTTTTCTGGTTCTTTGACATTTGTATTCTTTAGTGCTTAAAAAAACCTCGAGCTCAGCTTTGTGGTACTGATACATGTATTAGCAAGAGGGATTCCTTGAACAAATGGACTTTGATATGGGTGGTTTTTCTAATGATGAGCAGAAAAATTCATAAAAGGACCAGGTCTCTTGCTATTTGTTGGTTTAAAACAGACCATGAAGATTCCTAAGTTGGACAGATGGCCTCTCCATAGGCTCCCTGTGTGATCAGTGGATGGAGAGAAGCTGCTCCCAAAGCCCTGTTGGGTGGCTGCTCTCCGTCTCCGCTGCTTCCCTAGGGTAGCCGAGATTCGAGCAGCTTCATTTAGGCATTGAAATGAGGTGCCTACCTACAGCATCAGACCAGAGTGAGATGGGGAAAGTGCCGCCAGCTGTGCATCTCTCAGGGCTGTCAGAATTTGTACATTTTGGGTGGCCTTTACTTCATTTGTTTTGTAAAGGCGTTTTGATATGTGGTACTGCTGGTGCGTGTTAGCATTATATATGAAGATAGTGTAACATCAGCTAGAGCAAAAACTGAAGACTGAAGAATGTGTCACTGCAAGGTGTGAACTTAACATAGCTTTAAAAGCAAAATACTCTTCTGTTTGGGCCTTCTTTTGCTGTAAGCCTGTTTTCCCGCTTTTTTTTCAGAAAAGGAAATTTGAGATTAAAAGTGGTGATGGAATCTTGCCCAGGGCTGAACATAGTTACAGGATGCTTACGCCCACGTTCATGAATATGTCCTTCTTTTATCTATTGCTCAATACAAAAATTCAATAGCTTCTTTAAGAGTTGGTTTTCCTTTCTGCATCCATGGATTTTTAGCTCTGCCATTCACCTTCTCGTATTATCCCAGAGAGAAATAGAAGGCTGTGACAGTGATTGCTAGGAGGAAATACCAGGAAGGTTAGAGGAAAAAAAAATCTCATCATAAACTGCAGTACAATTTCTCCTTGGTATGAGGCAATTTAGAAACAGTTCATGGAATCTGAAAAGCATGATCGGATACAAATTCATCCTATGCACTGGTATGTGTTTCCAAATATTGCATTCAGTGAATGATGTATGTGTATATATAATGATTCATAGTGGTATGTTTCAAATATAACTGTAATCTTTAACAAATACACAGTCTTTTCCCATGTTATTATTATTTTGCATGTGACTGTAATGTTCTGTTCATTGCACCTATGCCCATTTTTTTGCTGCTTATATCTCAAAGTGCTTTCCCACGTAAAATGAAATTTATTTTTTTTTTAATAGCGTGCACATGAAAATCCAAAATCGTTATTGTTTGCTTACTGTGACTTTATTGTTGCCATTGGTCTGGCTGGTCTTAAAAAAAAAATTACATAAATTGTTCTTGTATTTGTAATGATATGAAACAAATTGAACCAAATTCTGCTGTGCATTAACTGTATTGATTTCAGTCTGCTTACCCTTAGTTTGTTTTGGCATATTATGTCCACGCAATCTGCTGTGTATTTATGCACTACAGAAATAAGTTCCTGCAGGTGTAGGAGAGAGATCGTACTGTCCTCATCAGAATCAGTCCTATGGTGAGCACCATCAAGAAAAGGAAGAAACCATTGTGCTGAAACATGTAAAACATTTTTGCTGCAAGCAATGAAAATGAAAGATAGAGAGCACATACTTATTACATCTCTTATAAAAGTGCCATAAAGTTCAATGCTTTCTATTAACCCTTTGGTTATTATCATGTTTCTAAGCACTCAGACATGTATGAGGTGAAAGTATTTTTTGAGAGCAGAAGTGATGTCTCAGGAAAAATGGAAGACATAAGAGAGTGGAAACATGGGTATAATATTTGTCTTTGTCCTCTAACCTTTCCATCTTTCACTATACTGTACAGTGCAGCAATTGTCAATATTGGATTTCCTTATAAGGTCCCTGAAAATGCCATCTGGATTTGAAAAGCAGGTCTTCTTTGTTTTGGGTGGATATAGTATATTTTTTTCAGAAATAGTAAAGAAAGAGGAACAAAATACAATCCTCATATTAATCCTAATATAAAATATATTATCCTCAGCTGAAGCAGACAGTCATTGGTTCAGTGCTGCCATAAAGGCAGCACTTTTATAAAGGCATAAAGCATAAAGGCATAAAGGCAGGAGAGGAAAGCATTGCTCTAATCTGCTGTTTTGGCATTCACTCCACTATTTCTGATTTTGGATTTTTCTCCAATCAAGTACTGATTTCTTCCTCCACTCTTCCTGTGTTGTATCCAGTCACAGAATCACAGAATCACTAGGTTGGAAAGGACCTTCAAGATCATCAAGTCCAACCATTAATCCAGCGCCACCATGTCCCCTAAACCATGTCCTGAAGCACCACATCCACACGTTTTTTGAACACTTCCAGAGATGGCGACTCCACCACCTCCCTGGGCAGCCTGTTCCAATGCCTGACCACCCTCTCAGTGAAGAAATTTTTCCTAATATCCAATCTAAACCTCCCCTAGCATAACTTGAGGCCATTTCCTCTTGTCCTATCACTAGTTACTTGGGAGAAGAGGCCAACACCCACCTCACCACAACCCCCTTTCAGGTAGTTGTAGAGAGCAATAAGGTCTCCTCTCAGCCTCCTCTTCTTCAGACTAAACAACCCCAGTTCCCTCAGCCGTTCCTCATAAGACTTGTGCTCCAGACCCCCAACAGCTTTGTTGCCCTTCTCTGGACACGCTCCAGCACCTCAACGTCCTTCTTGTAGTGAGGGGCCCAAAACTGAACACAGGATTCAAGCTGCGGCCTCACCAGTGCCGAGTACAGGGGCACAATCACTCCTGCTGGCCACACTATTCGTGATACAGGCCAGGATGCTCTTGGCCTTCTTGGCCACCTGGGCACACTGCCGGCTCATGTTCAGCCGGCTGTGAACCAGCACCCCCAGGTCCCTTTCCTCTGGGCTGCTCTCCAGCCACTCCTCCCCAAGCCTGTAGTGTTGCATGGGGTTGTTGTGGCCAAAGTGCAGGACCCTGCACTTGGCCTTGTGAAACCTCATACAGTTGGCCTCTGCCCATCGATCCAGCCTGTCCAGATCCCTCTGCAGAGCCCTCCTACCCTCCAGCAGATCAACACTCCCACCCAACTTGGTGTCATCTGCAAACTTACTGAGGGAGCACTCAAGTCCCTCATCCAGATCATCTATAAAGATATTGAACAAGACCGGCCCCAGAACCGAGCCCTGGGGAACACCGCTTGTGACCGGCCGCCAGCCGGATTTAACGCCGTTCACCACAACTCTCTGGGCTCGGCCATCCAGCCAGTTCCTCACCCAGCGAAGAGTAAACCTGTCTAAACCACGAGCCGCCAGTTTCTCCAGGAGAATGCTGTGGGAGATGCTGTCAAAGGCTTTACTAAAGTCCAGGTAGACAACGTCCACAACCTTTCCCTCATCCACTAGGTGGGTCACCTAGTCATAGAAGGAGATCAGGTTGGTCAAGCAGGACCTGCCTTTCATGAACCCATGCTGGCTGGGCCTGAGCCATTGGTTGTCCTGCACATGCCCTGTGAGCACTCTCAAGACCAAGCGCTCCATAATCTTCTCCGGTACAGAGGTCAGGCTGACAGGCCTGTAGTTCCCAGGATCCTCCTTCCGGCCTTTCTTGTAGACGGGCGTCACATTGGCAAGCCTCCAGTCACCTGGGACCTCCCCTGTTAACCACGACTGCTGATAAATGATGGAGAGTGGCTTGGCAAGCTCCTCCGCCAGCTCTCTCAGTACTCTTGGGTGGATTCCATCAGGCCCCATAGACTTGTGGTTGTCCAGGTGGTTTAGCATGTCCTTGACTGCTTCCTCCTGGATTATGAGGAGTATATTGCGCTCTCCATCCCCATCTTCCAGCTCAGGGGGCTGAATACCCTGCGGATACCTGGACTGGCTATTAAAGACTGAGGCAAAGAAGGCATTAAGTACCTCAGCCTTGTCCTCGTCCTTGGAGACAATGTTCCCCGCCATATCCAGTAGGGGATGGAGATTCTCCTTGCCTCTCTTTTTGTTGTTAATATATTTGTAAAAACATTTTTTATTATCCTTTACGACTGTGGCCAGACTGCGCTCTAGCTGGGCTTTTGCCTTTGAGCAAAAGTCTCTCTCTTCGTGAGACTTTTTGGGGGCTTCATGTTATCTCAGATTTTCCTCTGCTGTTCCACTATCTCTTTTTCTTTCCCAAACAGCTCTTTTCCACACCAAAACATTTACCTCCAAAACAGCTCGCAGAAGAGTTGCCCCTTTATTGTGTTCCCAGGGTTGGGTGCAGCTGCCCAGGGCATGCTGCAGCCCCCCGTGCCCATCTGTGCCCCTCGCTTCTGCTCCCGGCTCCTCACAGGCAGATGTGAAGCAGAAGGGAGGAGCACAGGTAATGCAGCTCCAGGGTTTTTTACCCAAAAGGAGGTGTCCTCAGGCCTTGTTAAGTTTCTGGGAATGGGTTGGTTGGACAGGAGACTCCTTAAATTTTTCTTACTCTGAAAATAATGAAAGTAATGTTGTAACAGTGGTGTTTCAGTGGAGCTCTAAATCACTTCGCAGTAAGAGATTTCTACATTTAAATGTCAAGTCAAAAGGCTCAGTCTAGTGGTAGCTGCATTTCAGTCAGCAGAGTTTTTATGAAAAAAAAATGCAGTTAAGATTGCTCTTCCCATGAAAACCCCCAGCCAGGATGTGGGTGAGGAAGCCAGACCCCTTTGGATGTGGGGCTGCAGCAGCCGGAGAGCCAGTGAGCAGGGAGTGACATCAACAAAAATGTCAGGCGGCCTGTAGTAGACACCAACCACAAGATTCCTTTTGTTGCCTCAGTCTCTAATTCTTAGCCATAAGCTTTCAACCTGCTCATGGCTATTCTTCAGAGACAGCTCTTCACACTTTAGCCATTTCTTGACATAGAGGGCAACCATCCCACCCCTCCTTCCTTGCCTCTCCCTTCTGAACAGCCTGTAGCCATCAATAGCCGCACTCCAGTCAGATGATTCATCCCACCAAGTTTCAGCAATGGCAACCAGGTTGTAGCTTTCTAGCACATGGTGGCTTCTAACTCCTCCTGTTTGTTGCCCATGCTGCGTGCATTGATGTAGAGGCACTTCAGCTGGGCTGTTGGCCACGTCACCCTCTTAGAGGAACACCCCTTAGTTCCTTTGAGGTCTTTTACTGGTGTTTCCTTGTTGGCTTTTATTACCTTGGGACCCCTGGCTCATCTCTGTAAGTTTTCAAGTGTGCTGCCAGTATAGCCAACATGTCTCAGCAACAGGCTGAGGGCCCTCGCTAGAACCCTGTCCCTCTAACCTTAGCATTTCATCCCACAGCTTGTCACAAGTAAGCCAGATATTATCCCCCTTTGAGTCTAGTTTGAAGCCCTGTCAATAAGCCCCACTAGCTTGAGAGCAAAGTCCCTCTTCCCTCTTGAGAAGTTAATCCCATCTGATGCCAGCAAGCCAGGTGCTATGTAGGCCATCCCATTATCAAAAAACCTGAAATTATGACGTTGGCACCAGTCACGGAGCCATGCATTAATAGACTGGGTCCATCTGTTTCTTCCTACGTCGCTGCCCACAACTGGAAGGATAGAGGAAAATATTACCTGTGCCCTGGCTCCCCTTACCAACCATCCCAAGGCCCTGAAGTCTCTTTTGATCACTCTTGGACTATGCATTGCAGCTTCACTGCCACCAACATGGTTGAGAAATAATGGGTAATAGTCTGAGGGCCATATCAGGCTAGGAAGTCTCCTCAACCTGGGCCCCAGGGAAGCAGCAGACTTCCCTAAGAGGAGAGTGTGTCTGGCATATTGGACCTTCAGTACCCCTCAGAAGGGAGTCACCTGCATCTATCACCCACCTTTTTTTCCTCGTGGAGGTGGTCATGATACAGGGGGGTAGGCCCTTCTGACCTTGGCAACACCTCTGATGTAGCTGGTTCATCATCCACATCATCCATGGACCGGCCTTCCACATCCAGAGCCTCATAGCTGTTGTGCAGAGGCACCTGGGGATGTGAGGTAGACAGGGAGGGGGTTCGCCTGCCACCCGGAGCATAGACTTGCCTCCATTCACTCCTTTTCTTTAAGTTACTGCCTTCAGCCTGGTGGGAGGATACAGGATCCAGTTGATCCTGTGTTTTGTTCTGGTGGACATTCCCGTTTCTGTCTCAGGTTGGAGAGAGCATGGTTCCACCAGTCTATTTCTTTCTCAAACTCCCTGATGCTCCTTAACATGTCCATTTCCTCTCAAAGTTCTGCCACCAGGCTGAGCAGATCATCCACCTGGTCACACCTCACACAGGTGTTCTCGCTACTGCCAGCTCCTGGAAACTGGGAGTAGAATATGTCAGCAACAACAAAATCAGCCATACTTGAAGACGGTGACAAATGTCATCATCCAACAGGGGAGGACTTCTCCCTGTTGTGGTCATCACTGCTCTGACCTCAACGCTCAGTACTGCATCTCACCAGCTTATTAACAGAAAATTGTTAGCAGAGAAGGTCTCGTAAGGCAAATTACAGCAAGAACCATAATGCAGACTTTGAAAAATATCAGTGGGCCACAAATAAGGTCTTGTCATTGGTTCCTTCCCCAACACATGCACAGACACACACACACATATAAACACATCTCAGCATTAGTGGGTCTTGTATTGAAATGATAAAATGCTATGGTTTTCTGTCTTTAAGATGAAATACAGTTCAAGTGACTTGCTGAGTTCAGGCAGTTTCAGGTCGTTAAATATCTATGGAGTGCTCTGCTTTTAAAAACAAAACAAATCTAAGAACTTTGACTTCCCCCCCCTGCCCTGTGCCCTTCCCCCCTCCCCCTTTTTTTTTTCATTATGGTTTCATAAGAGGTGCTGGAAAAGAAACTCTTTTCCCCTTTCAATACTGAAGTTGCTGCTTAATGCTACTGTCTGGCAATGATTTAACTTTAAAAAAAACACACTTTCTGCTGTAATTCCAGAGATTTTAGCATGTTCATTTAATCTCCAAGGGCAGAAAGAATGATTAGTATTAGGACAAAAAAATAGTCCACTCCTATTTTAGTATAAAAAGATGCTGTGTTTGTGCTGGAAGTTACTTCAATGATTTGAACTAAATATTAAATTAATTTCTTTAATGAACTTATAAATAATTTATGCTATCAATGTGAATACCTAAAAAAGGAGGAATGTAATGTTTTTTGTTTCTTGTAAAATTTTGTTGAGGACTGAAACGTGTTTTGTTTCCCATATTACCTACGGTTGCTTTCAGCATGTAACTCACAAGTGCTGTAACACAAGTTCTGCAATCAAGCTTCCTCTTAATCTCATGCCTCCGCGAGCTGAGGACTTCTACTTATTTTCTTTTTAAACTTTATCTTGCAGAGGACATGAGCTCTTGTCGTCGTTTTTTTCCTTGCAAGGAGATACTTTGGCAAAACATCTGGCATAACATCTGAAGTTTTGAGACACTGTCTGCGTATGTACACAAGCTTGCCAAGCTCTGTGGTCTAGAGATGGGTTAGTGGTAAGCGCTGCAGAGGTAGCCCCACCGGGCCCCTGAGGACCGCTCAGGAGTGGCAGCTCTTTTTACCTCAAAAGTCAAACTCCTTAGCAGCCACTGCAGGTCATGTTTCCGCAGATGAGAGTCTTCACTCTGAAGTTGCTCCGTGCGATGACATGAACTGTCAGACGAACCTGGACTCTGACCCATATGGTGTCTGCGTCCCTGCAGTAATGGACCTGGCACGTGTCATCTCAGCTCTTCTCTTGTCTGCCTACTTCATTGCTCTTGTCAATAACCTACCACAGCCCTGGGTGTTTGGCAGCTCTCACTACTCCACTGGACACCTGCAAATCGCTGCTGCACATACGGCAGGTCCAGCACAGCATGGGAAACATTACATTTCTTGTCATCAGCTTGAAAACTATAGGCAGTTACATCCTCACTTATCAATGGCAAAGCCTGATACAAAAGCTCACGTGGTTTTGTTTTATCAGTGGTTAGTACACTGTGGAAAGGCCAGTGGAATACAATAATTTTCAACAGAGACTGAGGCACAGGGTGGATCTAGAATATCAGTGTTGGCCAGCATTTGTAATGATGTTTGGGACATTTTTAAGGTCCTTTCAAAAAGATTGCTATTAAGAAAATGGCAAAGAGCGAGCACTGTTTACACAGAGGGACTTTCAGCATAATGGCATGCATGAACAAGAGTTGAGAGCCAGACAGGCAACAGATATTTCCAACCTGATTTACACCATGGGTAGTTTTATTTAATATGAGCAAACATTAAGTTTTATTTATGAGCAAATATGAGTTTTATTTAATATGATTGAAGTGCACTTCTGATACACTGTCATTCCAGCTTTAAACAGAGGAGAACTGAGTCATGGGGGAAACCATTTCCTCAAACTCATACACTGAATTGTGACAGAATAAGAATTAAACACCCTGGTCTTCATCCTCTGAAGTGCTGCTGCTGCCTTTCATCTGCATCTTTTCTTCTTTCCGCACTGCTGCAGATTTTCTTGGCTTTGTGTTTCTTGTTGTGGTGTTCTTTGTCCCTAAGGTGTAAAACTGTTCTTTGTCCCTTCACTTATTACCTCTCCTTCCTCCAAGTCCCTTATCTCCCACCTTGGATCAGTTGACTCATTCCCTTTTCCAGAGTTTAGCGCAATCAAAAATAATTATTTATTATAGAGCTCCCTGTATGCTTTGGGCTGAAATTGTGACTTGTTAGAAATGGCACATCTGAACTGAAAGAGAAAACCAAAATACTTGACAAGATAAAGAAAGGTGATTAACTTTTAAATGGATCTCCATTTAATCCTGTCCAGATTATCAAAGACACCAGAGAGTCTTGCTAGATCATGTTTTTTCTACTTTTTCTTTTCCAAGCTAGAGGTACTCGTGTTCAAACACTTTTGGTCTGATATATGGATTTTTTTTTTCCTTTTTTTTCCCCCCATTGTTTTTAAAAAGCAAAAAAAATCCAGTGATACCACTTAAAGGATAGTTTGGATCTCTTGATCAGGTATGGTAAAAGTTGTAATGCAAAATGCTGGCTTTTACACTGCTTACATATGACACCCCATCCTCTCTAATGCTTTCTGGTTATGGCAGTCCTATGCGGTACAGGATAAACCTACAGTCCCAGAAGCATATTACTTAAGGGCTTTTAACTTCAAAGCAGTGCGACTGCTGAAATATTGAGAGCTAATGTAAAATGTCTTGTGCTCAAAACCTGCGTGCAACTGATCAGCCTCTGTATGACTTGTTACACTAATCTTCTTGTGTAAAATCACACCTTGCTCTGAGTGACTTTGGTGGGCATGCCAGTGAGTGCTAAAGCAGTAACTCATGGTACTCTTGTACACGTTTTGATCAAATTCAGGAAATACGTGATCTACAAAGAACGAAACCTATAGTTTCTTACAGGTGCATCTGAAGTATACCTTGGATCAGTGAAATATGTCTGCATGTCTCAGAATACCAAACTGGTGACTTGAAGTGCGGGTTATTGGCTATCACTTTGGAAAAAGTAGCCAGACTTGATTAATGAGACTTCATATAATCTCTAAGCTAATTGGTGGCTTTAAATGGTAATTTTCACCTGAGCTGTGGGGCAACTTACTGGAAATAGCTTTGGGATGAGATACAGTGTGTGGAAGTGTTCCATGTCTGAATTTGTTTCCAATGCCATCTTTCAGCCTAAGAAAAACATACCGGCTTGTGGAAGAAGGGCTTACCTTATCAGAAGTGAAACACAACACATTTGTCTTGCACCTTATTTTTTAGGCTGGATTTGAGGCCTTTTTGAGGATATGGATCCTCTCGTCTAAGCCTTGTAATGTCCTGACCTTGAAAAACCTGTGATATAAAGCCATCTGCCACAGTGGCAGCACACTTCTTTTTTTTGGGGTAGTCATGCTGACGTTGGTGCAGCTACTTACCAAGGACATTTGTGGTGTTTCTTAAATATTGTTTGGTTTTCTATGAGGAATGGAAAAAGAAGCTGGCCCTTGCATACGTAAGAAGCATGACTGAATCCTACCACGCGATGAACAATCCTGCTATCTTTGTCTCACTTCTTCACCCCATCCCAAAACAAAGCCCTGTCACCAAAGCCCAACTTAGCCCTTGGTGACAAACGTTATTGTCTTCTACTGTGTACAGCTCATGTTGCAGTCAAAGCTTTGCTTTTCATCTACTTAGCAGCACACTTACTGCATGTATTTTGAAGTCCTGGAATACAGCTGTTGTTTTCCACAGCAAAAATACAATAATCTCCTCACATGGCAGAATTTTTGTTTTCCCCAGCATCCCAGTCAGCATCAAAACTTTATCAAAAAGTTCACTGACAGAAGTTAAACTTCACCCTAGCCCTGTGATGCTGTCAGTCACTGCAGGCTGCCTAGGGGTGTTGTTTAGCACAGAAATCCTTCTGTACAGTCTCCCTGTGCAGTGGTGTCCAGCAGACCACCCACTTGCTCTGACTAATGATGGAATAGCCTTCATTTGAGGATAAGTTGACAAAAGCAATTTTTAAGAGGCAAGAAAATGAGCAATTGAGTTATTCGATGCAGCAAGTTCCCAAACTGATGTGGAAAACCCTAGGCTACAAAGTACCTGAAATCCTAATTCAACACTTCAGACATGTGTCACTGGATGATGTAAATGCAGCAAAGAGGCTGTTTCACTGTTCCTTTACAAACTAGGATCAATGGAAAACAAAAGCAGAGGATATCCATCACAGTCAGAGAAACCTGTAACACTTTATGAAGAGGAGGAAAAATTGTGCAGGAATATTTCTGTACACATCCTGTGCAGCACAGCGGTCACGTGTCTGGACCAAATAATGGTATAAAGAGACAATGCAAAAGAACATCTGTATTCACTAACTTGATCTTGCCCTCAGACAAATGGGTGCTTATATATCTCCTTTCTTAGCCATACCTCCTGAATATGCAGCTACAACCTTTGAAGCAGGATATTGACCTCTGGCACAGGTAAATCATGCTGCCCCCCATAACGCTTTTGTCCTGCTCTCACAGTAGCAGCGCTGATGTGGCTAGAGCAAGGGACAGCAAAGACACAGGACAGCAACAATTCATAGAAACAGACAGTGCTAAGTGTCCTTGCAAGGTATAGCTCTACTTCAGAGAGGTGCTATGGACATTGAAAAGGTAGTATCACCATAGTAAGCACAGATAATATTCATTATTGGATAAAATTAAGAGGTTGTGCTGCTGGACATGCACTTTACATCTTCCAGCCTTCTAACCGTCCCTGGCTCCTCTTCATTTAGTGTTTTGCTGTACCCAAAACAGGAACTTCTCTTCCCAGGTGAACTACTGGGATACTATGCTTTTCGATCTTCCTTCTGATTTTGCACTTCAAAGTCTTGTTCGTAAATCCTCCATAGGGTGCTCACTGAGTTGCAGAGCTAAAATTTAAGCTGGATACAAATATAGTTGGAATGCCTCTTCTTACACAGGGAACAACTGGCAGAGAAATTTGTTTTTAATCAGAACTTGTGCTGCAGTTGGGAGGACATGTGGCCCTTGATTAATTTTGTAAGACAGGCAATGGGTTTTCCCAGGGTGCTCCTGTATATTTCTGGGGAAGAATTGCTACATTTGTCTGCAGTGTACAGCAGCTATGTCCACAATAAGGGATGTTTTAGCTTTCAGGCAGAGATGAAAATTGGTTTTGGAATACTGTGTAGGTTACAAGAGGTTGTACCTCTGGCTGTTTTCTTTTGTTTTGTTTTGTTTTCAAGCAAGCAGCATTTTACTTAAGGATGCTTTTTTTCTCTGCCAATCTGTTCTGTCCCTGTTGGAAGGTGGAAATGTGGAAATGCACTGCTAGAAAAGAGGACATGGAGGATAACTGGCAAGTAGCTTTGTCAACCAGAATGCAAATAGCTCACTGAGCAAAGTATTTTCATTGCTATTTTGCAAAAGTGAGGAGGTGAGAACTGAAATGTTCCAGGTAGCCAGAGTTGCTCTCTCCTGAGGACGCTGCAGGAGCAGCAAGAGTTGAAGAATGCTCTGAAAAATGTATAGTGGGCTATGGAGAAAAGTTGGGAATGATTCAAACAATAGCAGGGAATGTTTTTCCTCCGTTCAAATATAGGAAAAAAAATCAACTGCTTTATTCCTTCTTCACATAAAATAGACCATTAGTAGATCAGTTAGATTGTACTTACTGTAATACTGATTTCAAGCCTTTGCTTCCTGGAAGTAGTTTCTCATGTTCTTACAAGGATCATGCCAAAAAACTAACCAAGATTGCACAAAATTTATGTCAGCCTACTTATATTATGAATCTGACAACTTCTTATATATGTGGCTTTCCTTATTTCTTTTCATGTGCGGAATATTGTTTTCTTCCTATTTCAATACTTAGTGCTAATGTCCCACTATTCTGGACATTGTATGTACGCATGTAGATGTACCCTTCTGAATGAGAACATAGGCAGTGGTGGAGAAAACAAGCTGTTGAGGGTCCCAGGCAGAACACTGATGTGGGAGAAGTTAAGGTAAGAGCACACAATAGTGTAAAGGCACACAATAGTATAGGAGCACACAAGTTGCAAGTTATTGTCTATAACAAGGGCAAGTCTACCATTAACTTTTAAGTGCATCATTGCTATTTACCGGATGTGGACAACATCTGAAAGCCCACTTATGTCACATCTCAAAATGAACTTCAGCTGATCAAGTGTGTTTTTCTTTGTTCTGTATTTTCCTTTTGAACTTCAACGACCACTCTGCAGGACTTACTGGTCTCTCTTCCTGGTTACTCAAGCCTTTCTCAAAGACCTATTGGCTTGAAATGTTCTCTGCTCTCTCCCTTTGTTAAAAGTGTCTCACAAGTCTTTCCTGGAAATCTGTAGCAGTAAAGCTGTTTAATTCCACAGTTCCTGCTTGAATCTTTGGGCCGCTGTGTCAGACACTGGGCACCTTTGTCTTTCAGTGGGGATGTTCAGTTCAGCACTGGGTTATTTCTCACTCCTTTTCTTTTCCTTCCTTTTGAACTACCATTTTTTTTCTGCCCTCCATTTTACTTGCCCTGCCTTGCACCTTCCCTTTGTTTTCTCCTTGACTAGACTTAATCTCTATTATGATTTTCACTTTTCTTCCCTGAGAAAGCAGGCAGGGGAATTTGGTACTGTAGAAAGGGGGTCGTACATTGGTTTGCATCTGCTGCCTGGTTCTGCATGTACAGCATTCTTCCTCTTCCCAACAGTGGTGAGCAAATCCAGAGCTGTGGTAGCTCCCCTCCCCACCACTGTGTAGGCACAGGGGGGCTGATACAGGGTTCTGTCATCTGCAACTTCCAGATGACATGGGAACAGTTTCTTCACTGTGCTCAAAGCAAGACCAGAAGAGCAGGAATGTGGTTTACACTGGAGAGACAAATGGCAGATCTCTTAGGGTAGGCTTTTATTTGCTTTCTGCTTTCTTTTGCCTCCCAACAGAAATGCAGAGATTCTAGTCCTTTTAACACTAAAGAGGGAAAAAAGCAATTAAAAGGTGTGAATATAATTATTGTCTTGAATTAGTGTGAGTTTCAACAGGGGACAAAACTAACCTGGCAGGAATAGGGATTATATGATTTACATAGGACAAAAGCATTGCTGCTTTGCATTTTGGAGAGGTAAGTTGACAGCATGCCTTTTTAGAGTATGCGTGTTTCTGCAATTTTGCACATTGACCTTTCAGTCAACAGTGACTTATGATACTTTGCACATTGAAAGGTGGCATATTATGTTAGAATACTTGAATACTTTTTCCTTTTTCTGATATGTTCGCCAATTGTGTCCATAAATATAGACTGAGTAAAAGTTGGGTCAATAGGATCATTTAATACATTCCAGATAATTTATGTTTTACTACGCAAGAAGCTAGAATTTCTCATCTTCTTTTTCTTCCCTTTCTTGCTCATTTTGGCTGTTATATTGCCTCTTGCATGCCACAGCAAATGTCCAAGGAAAGCCACTGCTTCACATTTGTCAGCCAGAGTTCGTTGGCAGTACAATGGTCTATAGAAGTTGCTGTTACAAGCAGTGTTCCAGAAGGACCTTTAGGTGTAACTGGGAAAGATGATTGTGCAGTGCACTGGAGTTCAGAGGAGGTTTCATTTGTCTTAGTACTTTTGAAGTGCTGCATACACTTATAGCAAACTTTCTTGAGGCTTTTGTATGTTTCATCATTTTCTTCTTTCAAAAAGTAGGTGTTCTTTCAAAAATTGAATGGTAGATGCTACCAAGTATGCATATTGCAATAATGCAGCACCCTAAAACACTACTCCATTTTGCTGTAAGTTGTGTGTAATGAGGATAAAGAAGACTGGTTGGTAAGGAAGAAACACAGCAGGCAGAAGAGTCACTTTTTCCCTCTTTATTACAATGCATTTCTCCGGTTTTCTCACTGGGCAACAATTACCCTTGGAAAATAAACAGGGGTCTTACCTCAAACCTTCAAGAATTCAGTTTCAATCAGTCTGAAAAGGTTTTTTGCGTATAAGATCTGTTTTAATCCGTTGTTACATGAGGTAGCTGAAGTCATATAAAATAATTCTGTTTTCAAAAAAACATATAATGTAAAAGGAAAAAGGTTACTTGTTGAAATGCAAAAGAATTAAGCAAGACCTCTGACCTGCCAGCTTCTGTGTCCATTTAACTTGTAGAAAGGGAAGTGGTTGGATGGCCGTTCATCTGGGCTCACAGGAGGAAACATCTCAGTCTCACTGTGAAGGACAGCAGGGAAGGGCCTGTCCTCTATCCTGTCCACCTCTGTAGCTCCGATGCTACAGACTTGGCATAGCTTTCAGGGAGCAGATGTTCAAGGTATCAGAAGCCATTTATTCCTACAGCCTGCGCAATGTGTATATTGCAGAAATGTATTTCCTATGTGAGAGCTTTAGCTACCGTTCTCTGCTATTCTTGACTGGTGGTTTAACGATGCTGGATCAAACCTTGATGAAGAAAACCGGCCAGGGTTGGAAGAGAGGAACTTTTTGAGATGAAAACCAATACTAGCACAAAAATAAAAGAAGACAAATCGGGAATAGCTAGGAAGCACCTTCTAATCAGAGCAGCACCAGATTTTCAAGGTGAATAGTGAGGTATTTAAGATTATTTAGTTTTTAAGACACATCTTGATCAGTTTATAAACCAAACTAATGTTTCATGCATGTGAGCTGAAAGTCAGAGTCAGGAGAGCCCTGAATTTTTATTTTTCTTTTTTGTGCTTTCAGTGTTGATGGGTCCTTTTAAAATTTCCAAACTGTGTACATAATAATATTTTGTTGGCAGGGATTGTTACAGTTTATATTTGGATTTGATTATAGTGTAGGTGTAAGTTTTACAGTGGTGTTGATGGATATACACTAATTGTGCAGGACTTGAAACCATGAACATAAGGACATGACAATTTTCATAATGAATACACTAAACACTATAAGCAGCATTTAAAAATAATTTTAATACCTTACCCATGGTAGCACAATCATAAGAGGAGGGATGAAAGAGAGAACGCACTTATCGTGGTTTGGGTGTTGTTTTGCATTTTAATGTGGTTTTCTCAGTCGACCTTCTCTAGTCTCAGAAGTGTAAATTTAATTTTTCAATTTGGTTGTGGGGGATCCAAAAGCTTTTGAATATTGCTGAAGCAAGGGACAGATGTGAAAGTTAGCACTTGCTGATAGTACCCATATCTATGAAAACTTTTTGGTTTTAACGCTTCTGTGTCTTTTGGGTAGCTATTTAAGTGCAGCATGGCTATGGGAAGGAAGGGGTTTCCTGTTTGCAAGGAAAATGGTTTCTGATATCGTTGGTAGGTGCTGGGGCATGCAGAAGGCATGCATGGGGAGTTACAGGGGTAGTGGCAAATCAAATGCCTTGAAGGATCCTTGCCAAAGCAGAGCCCTGGCTTGCCTGGGCTCTAAGAGGAACCTCTAACGTGAAAACCTTGAAACCTGAGCCTGAAGGCAACAGAAGCATTGAAGTAACTTGCCATCAACAGGCAGGCCAATTCCAGTGACAGCAAGGTACAGTCAAAGGGACCCAGAGACAGCAGACCGCTCAGTTACTTTACTTTTGCAGTCACCAGTTATACTGTGTTTGAATGCTCTGCCTGATTCAAAGCAGATTTCTCGTGTAAATGAGCCCTCCGTGATCCTTCTGACCTCAGCTGCTTCGTCAGCACCAGCAGCAGAGAGACACCAAACGAGAGGCCAGCCTCGCTAGGACTCCCTGCTAACGGCACCGCTTTCCCCTGAACCAGCCTAGTGACAGCACCCTTAGAGGACGCACCCAAAGCCTCCTTAATTCCTGGATGCTACTGCACTTGAAGGTGGTACAAAATTTAGCCTTTCCTAAATTCAAAAGCAATGAAATGCAATGACATTTTTTGTGGAAGAGTTGTGTCTTTAGCTTGCAGCATCAGAAGATAAACTTTCTTTGAGGGTGGGAACTAGCCCATATTTGGACTAGTCCATATGGATTTAATGTAGCAACAGTGCTGTTCATGCTTAGCTTAATTAAGTCAGGAAGTATGAATTTATAGGGAATATAGTATTATTTATTTTTTAAAAAAGCTTTATATTGTTGCACTTCTTTCCCCCATCCACATTCAGTGTCACTGAAGCACAGTCCAACCATCTGAGCTTGATTTAAAATGTTAGCATTTGGACAGGAGGGTATTAGAGGAGCTCTGTCTCCTCTTCCTTACCTCTATTAATAATGTGCTCTATGCCTTTTTTTAAAACTGGATATGGAGCATGATGACAGCCGTGCTCTGTGTGAGTGGGATTTCTCTCAAACAGAAATAATAAGCTGTCACAGGGCTCAAGCACTGTAGCAAAGACTGAAAGAGGAGTTTCCGGGAAAAAATGCATATAAAATAAACAAACATGGAGATTGAAGTGAAATCTCTTTCTGAGAGAAGCAATGCCTGTGTTTTGTGAAAGAAGAATAGACCAGAACTGTTGCATTTGAAGATTTGAATAATATTTTCTATTGAGCATTCATGTATTTTTTGTAACACTAGGACAAGCGAGGAGGCAGTGGAGACAGGGAAGATTTATGGAAGCAGGGTGGAACATCAATGCAATGTTACACAGGTGCCTCCAGACTTTGAGGCAGGCTTTGAGAAGGGCTGAGCTTCAGGGGCCTGTGCTCTGGAGCTGATAACTCCCCTCCATCTACCCTCATGAAACTTAATTGCCTTCCTTTTTGGCTCCAGTAGTCACTGAGCTCGCAGATAGCAATGAAAACCCTTCGATATATTGCCCACTACGTAATCAATAACAAGAAAATTCAACCTGCATGCAATGACAAGGAGGGAAGAAAGAGTTATGGGAAGGGAAGGAAAGGTAATGGCTGTAACACTCCTGGCCTCCTGTCCCCCCCGGCTTGCTTGCCTACAGGATGCCTACAAAAGAAAAATGCCTGTTTGCACAGAAACCAACTGTAAATCCCTTGGGCAGCACAGTTAGGATGCAGTTTGTCAAGTGCGTCTCTTGTGATCGTAGTTCTAACGAGCTCTGCTGACGTGTTTTCCATCTAGAAAACACTACATTGTCTTGTGTTTGCCCTCTGTTTGAAGACTGACTGTGAGGATTGCACTGAACTGTGGAATAATCTTTGCTAATGCACAATTAATACGTGCTGACTTAACTTGGCAGCTGGTCATATTTCTTACCAAAAAACATTTACATTTTTATTAGGAAAAAGAAAGAAACTGTTAGTAAAGACTACAACTCAATGCAGGGTTTCGCTTCCATTTCTCAGCTTTATTTCCTCTCACAATCATGTAAGTGGGTGACTGGCTTTGTAAAAAAAAAAAAAAAAAAAGTGTGTGCATGGTATCCCACCAGAAAGCTCTCAGTAACACAAAAGATTAATTGGTACTTGCAGCTGGTTAGACCTCTTGCTGATCAGGGAGGAAAAGGTTTGGTGATGGATACAGGCAGACTTCTGAGAAGATATAAATATTAATAAAAGCATCAAGATGCCATCTTGAAGAGGTGAAGTGTGGGTCTTTGTTTTCTCATATTGCTGGAGTATTTTCCTCTAGCTTTTACCACAAACGCTTGCTACAGAGCCATCTAAATCCTTTGACACATGTAGTACGGCATACCACGCATCAAAGGTACAGCTAGCCTCCTGCGTATGCAGGCAGGGTACTCAGGAGTTATTTATCTATGAGTTTTATTAATGGGTGCTTATTTATGAGCTTCTTGATGTGTTTGGTGTAAAATGGGTCTGCTGCCTTGGCGGGCTAGGTGTGTTTTCCTCCCCTCTGCCCTGCCACCCCTACAACACAGACCAGCTGGGCAGGTGGAAACTGGGTTTGACCAGCAGCTCTGATAAGGCATCCCGTGGCTCACAGTCCTGCGCTCCTGTGTGGTCCTCAGCTCACCTGTGCACTGTGGATTATTTAACTCCACAAGTCCTTTTTTTTTTTAAAGCTGTGTTTGTGCCCAAGCTGCCCGTCTATAGGCTGTTTCATTGACTTATAAAAATAAACTTGTATTTTAAAACTATCCAAACTTTTGAAAGTTGGTGGATGGTTTTTGCTACTCAGAATTTGCATAGATGGGCAAATAAACAACCGAAGGCATGTAATGGGTCCTTCTTTAAAACAATTAAAAGCAGTAACCATCTCAAATATCTGAAAATTTAACATCTTTTTTTAGCTTTTTTTTGTGTGTGTGAGTAGATGTATTTACATAGTTAGAGAAGAATATGGGGGGCTACAAACTCTTTCATTCATGTCACCAACCGCTGTCAGAGAGAATGACGAAAGAGCAGCTATTTTCAGATATTACCGTGAAGGTGAGGCTGGTGTTGCTTTTCAGGTCCTGCATAATGCCTTTTTAGTAGCTTGCACTAGTTTGCTCCCTAAATAAGTATCAAGGGCTACTGCCAGCTATCCAGCCTCTTTGTTAAAGGGAGGAATAAAAACCATGCAGGAAACCTTTTTGGTCAGGACTAGCCAGGCACCTGTCCCCAGGTATCCCTAGCCACTGAATAATTCTGCCCTTTCTTCTGAGGACTCCATCTCCTCTCTCCAGCTCGGGGAGGTCCTGGCTTTGCTAGGGAGCCATTCCCTTTGGCAGCGCTGCCACGGCCGAGTGGCTGTGACGTGACCTGATCCGCGTGGCACAGCATGTCAGCCTCCTGTATTTTTTCCCCTTGACGTGCTGCAGTGTACTGTCTATTCTCGGAAACAACAGCGAAAGAATAAGACTTGTAAATGTGTTTTCTGAAATACAGATTGGTCTCCCTTGGGAAAACAACCTTGCTTTCAAAAGGGAGGATGCAAATAACTGTCTGCTTGCTGCATATGGAGTGTCAGTGCCATGTAAGCACTAATAATGCCCTCCTCAATCCTAGATTATGGAGCATTTCTCCAGAGGCTCAGCAGAAAACACAGCAAGAACAGGCTCATTCCTAATGAGGCTGTGGTATTATCTTTGAGAGAAAGCAAACTTCCCACATGAAGAAAAATCTGCAAGCTTTAGTAACAGATTGGTTCTTGTGTACAGCTCTCTTTAAAAACATATTTTAAGACCAATTATTCAGGAAGCATCAAATAACCTTGTTTAGAAATTTAGAAACAAAGTACTTCATGACATTTTTTTGAAGTCTAGATGTTAAAAAAATGGTATGTGATCTGAGAACAGAACACAAGCACAGCTGAATATTCAAGAAGCAGAATGCAGAAGTGAAGAGGCTACCTGGTGTGATGAGCAACTCTGTGTTGCTCTCAGTACAACGAGGTAAATGAGATCCAGCCATTGCCTTGAATGTGCAGAACTGAACTGTGGTGCCTTCTCAGAGGAGCAACTGCTAGACCCCATGTTCGGATCCCATGTTGTCTTGTTTTCATACCTAGGGTAACAAGAGGAAGAGAAGGGATGCTCGGAACTAAAAAGATTTTTTAAACTTTAAAAAGTCCCTTTTACCCCTGTTTGGCCATGCCATCTGGGATGGCAGCCAGCTGGAGGGCAGTGTTGTGGCAACGGTCATTGCCAGTTTGGGAACTGCCACTGGAAGAGCTGCTGTGCTTGCTTGGGATTACAGCTGTACATACATCAGTGGCATAAAGCTCTGTCTCCCAGCAGGGTCTTCCCAGTTTTTGGCAAGAGCCAGGATCCTTTAACTACATTACTAGATGGCTGCCCAAGTGCTGGGGAGACCTGAAGAAGGCAGCATTAATCCACACGGTGTTGCCACCTATGGCCTCAGTGGTGGAAACAGAACTAGGTGCCAGGATCTTTTGCTTACACACAGATGTGATGCTCCAGGTCTTCACTCACTTTATGACATCCTACACAGTGAAAAAAGGGAAGTCACACTATGAACAGTGATATAATAGGACTGTTGGATGTTGCGTTTAATTTTGCATCTCTCTATCATCAGAAGCTTGAAGTGCCCAGAAAAGAGGTTGTGTGTTAAAACCTGTGCAGAGAGGATTATTGGTGTTCTGCTGAATCATTAAAAAGTGCAGGGACACAGCAAGCCTACAGCAATGTCATGAGGCTTGCGGCCATGTGCCGAATTCCTGCAGCACACGCGCCGCATGAAGCCTAGCAGTATTTCTATATGCTCCCACAGGTGCGCTTTTTCTCCTACCGTATATTGTTGCTAAATATAGTCTACACAGCCTCCATCACTCTTGCCACAGCTCTCTCCTAAATGAAAACAACACTATCAGAAAAAACACAAGCCGCAGACCTCTTTGTGCCAGCTTTGAGCAGTGATGCCGCTCCTCCCTCCCTACTGTCTTCCAGGCACATCTGGTAATAAGAAATCGAAGTGTAAATGCCAGTGAAATCTGATCAGGCACACCCAGGAACCTCAGGAAAGGCTTCCTGGCATTTGGGGGGAGGAAGGACAACATTTCCTAGGGGAAGGAGGAGGGCAGCTGAAGTGAGATTTATTCAGAGACTGTGATGTCAGAAGAAAATGTCCATCTGAGTGTGAACGTGCCCCTGTAAAGAGGTGGGTCTTGGTCTCTTAGCTTCCACATTTTCCACCCTTTGTTTCTGCTTGGTTTCTCCGCTTTGTGAGGAACCACAAGAAATGTAGGTATGACGTGCCTGCTCATTTGAAGCATTACAGTAGCCTATCTGACCTGAAACGACCTATCACGGTGCCACTTTTGCTGGAGGCTATATAATGGATGGGTTGTTCTCCATGGGAATATGACAGTCACAAATCATTTCCACACAGAGACCTGAGAAATCACATTATAGACTGAAAGGCCAGCGGAAAGTCAAGAAAATGCCCTTGGGCCTGAGCAAACTTTTGTCCCAGATCACAGAGATCACTAAGTTTGAGAGAAATAGAATGGCGTTGGAATTTGTTTTTCTGCTCCTGCAGTGAAATGGTTTTGTTCAATACAAAAATAAATACTTGCCATTTTGGTGAGATTACCAGTTTTTTGGGCCAATACAGGACAATGCCCAAGGCTGGAGCCTTGGGCTTACTCATGCCTGTCACTGCTGAAGGCTCCACAGCGTCTGGGCAGACTGGTACTCATGAGCTGCTTCTGACTCGGGCGCCTGACCACAGCCCATGTCTGGGAGCCACCTCCCAGACGTGCTGTCTCTGTAGGTGCTTGGGCATGGGTACAGCGTGTGCAAGTTGGGTACATTAAGCAACAACCAGGCATTATTTTGTCTTTTAACATGTGAAAGAAATGAGACTTACTCTAAACAAGTTCTATGAGGAATGCCAATCTTCTTAATGCAGAGTATATGCAATTCATTACTCATTTTGGTGAAATGCATAGTGCACCTTACGGTGCAGGCCAGCTGCTCATTTATAAAATTGATTACGCATTCTCTAAAGCCGTCCCTAGGGAGCAGCTAAATTTCATCCATCGCCGCCAAAGACTTTGTGATCCCTGTGGCTGAAGAATATTAATAATAACCAAGAATAAAAGACAGACAGGCTATGTTCTGATTTTTTATGTTTGTCAAATTTTGTTTGCCTCAGAAAGTTTTAGGGAAATGTGTTTCTGGCATGTAAGGTCTCGTTAACCTCACAGCAGGAGCATCCCAAGATGTCTTGGAGAGTCAATGCTACTTT
The DNA here is from genome assembly GCF_964289735.1 of Phaethon aethereus. Lineage (NCBI taxonomy): Eukaryota > Metazoa > Chordata > Aves > Phaethontiformes > Phaethontidae > Phaethon > Phaethon aethereus. The sequence goes on along the minus strand of NC_138577.1, from coordinate 64,885,396 downwards.
TGTTGTGAAAGAAGGTAATAATTAGGATGCTTTAATTTTTCTTTTTTTCCCATCACGATCAGGTGCTTGGTTCAAGTAATAAAATATTGGCTCTTTGATTCTGTTGCTTCAGCCTGACTTCACCATCAGCCCTGTGAATGTAAAACGGAGAAGGAGAGGAAGGAACATTCACCTTGCGCTGCGTAAAGGCACCTCCTTTCAGGTGTGAAGTCCCAGAGGAGGGGGAGATGTAGCAGGGAGGGCTGAGCATGGTGGGCAGCATCTGACCCCGCGCTGCGTTGGAAGCCACCGAGCTGCTGGTCTCAGGGTGCCAGGGGCTCATGGTAGCTGCAGGAGCATCCTCCCCTACCCAGCTGTGTCTGCGGCATTTGGGCTGGGTGTGCACATCACCCTTCTCTGATGAAAAGAGGCTGGAAGGAAGATGGGAGGAGAAGGACTCCTGCTCACCTGGAAGTGCTGTGAGCCCTTCTGACATGGACTGGGCTCCCAGCCCCTCTTCCAGTCAATGTTAGGACTGAGTGTTGAAATCGGACTTTCAGAGATGGATGGTGTATTTTGAGATAAACATCAGGGCTTAAAATGCCTTATGAACTGGTGGTGATAACACTGCATGAAAGGCAAGTTCCAGCTGTTTAGTATTCTCTCCATAATATTGAATAGCTGGGCATAAAACTGCCTGAACTTTGGCTTTTCTGCAATTGTATGGCACAATTTTTTTCTGAAACATATCCTTAATGTTTCCTATTCTCCATCCCGCAATAAAAGTTCCTCTAAACCGCTGTAGATGAACACGAGACTGCAAAGCAGATAGTGCTTGCAAGTGGATCAAGAAGAAACTGCAAAAGAATTAAAAGGCTGTGTGGATTTTCCCATTTCCTAGATTTAAATTCACTTAAATCTTGTATTTCACTGTGGTCTTGTAATTAGAGGAGTTCTAGCAATAAACCTAATAGTCCCCGAGTGACAGACTGTGGCATATGTTGTTTATGCTTTCCAAAGTCATCTATAGCCTCTTGCTTCCCCAGGACCTGCTTTCAGGTGGTGTCTTTCAGCTCAGAGGAGAATGGGACAGACGCATGGAAGGATGCAGGATGCTGGGCAGGAGCCTCTGAGGTCCAAGGCAGCAGTGTGCAGGCTGCTGATAGCTGTAGACACCGGCTGTTGAAGGGGCAGAATGAGCCCTGCTGGGGGGAAGATCAGGTACTGCCTCCACGTTAGGCAAGTGTCTTGCACACGTTTCTGGACGAAGCCCATCTGGGAGCCCTAAAATGGGGCTTGATGCTTTTCCCAGTTCAGTAGCCACAGCTGGAATGGGGTCTGCAGGGAGCAGGAATTTACTTTGTTCACAAGACCTTGGTAAATCTTCCCATTGCAATTGAGAAAGCCAAGGTCACAGCTGCTGGGCAAGGACTTTTCTCCTGACCTGCCTCCCTGTGTTGTGAAAACGAAAGCTTCATGGGGCCAGAGGGGAGAATTGTTTGTGTCTGGACCTCCAAAGAGGAATTTCGGTGCTGGTGGGATGACTGGTTAACCTTGAGGCCTGGTGAGTGTCCCAGGAATGTTTAGCATTTGTGTGTTTTACTCCAATGATTGTTTAATGTAAACATCTACGGGATGCTTACACCAGGAGAGCAACTGGTGCTGCCCTTACCTGAGGAATGACCCTGCCTATCTGCTCCTTTCAACCTGCGCGTCTGCAGCTCTTTCACAACGCAGGACAATTTCAGATTCATGGGGCTGGAGTGTGATTGCTGTCACGAACTCCAGTTGAAGGAGCTTCATGTGCACTGCCTCATATTTAAAATTTTTCCATGCGCCCTGTATTGAAGGCCTGGCAACTGCAGGCTGGCATACCCTTCTGAAGGGACCAACTTTCCAAAAAATAAAAAAAGGGGAGGGTGGATGTCAACAGCTCTGTTCCTGCCTGGATTAGCTCAGCGTGTTTTAGAAGATCAAACAGTTTCAAAGGTTCCTTGCCCTGGATATTTTTTTTAATTAAGGCTGTCAAGTTGTTAGAAGGACACGGTCGTTGTGCCACACTCAGCCCCTGCTCTGCAGGCTCTTTACGTACCAGTGTCATTGGTGGGGATGGGAGTTTCAGGGGTGTCGGTGGATAACTCTCCGCTGCTCAGCTGGTTCAGGAAACCTCATAACTGGTTATTGTAATATGTTGAACACTTCTCAGAAAAATGCATTTGTTGTCCCAGAAGTCTCATGTAAATGCCTGTATGAAGAGTGAATCCGATGGGATCAAAAGACACAAGCTTAGACACAAGTTCAATGGAAATTATTTTCTGTCCTGGAATGCAAGGCAAACCTGTTTTCCTGTAAAGAAAAAGTGGAGATGAAACATGCTAGCTTGTACAAATAACAGGTGAAACTCTTTGTTCCAGACTATTAAAAGCATCACTTGTGTCTGAAATTTCAGCTACTGTAGGAAAAGGCAGCAGCCATGGCTGACAGCCTCTTCAAAGCCGTCCAACTGCTTCTGATAGCAGGGGTTTTTCACCGTTTTTCTCCTTAAACATTATTGCTGTTTAAAAAAAAATAAAAGAAAAGCATCCTAAGCTTGAAAGAGCTGCCAAGTCTGAGGGAGAGCTGGCTGAAGTAGATACCAAGCAGGAATCCTGCTATATACGTCACAGCAAGAAAGCAATGTTGTCTGTCTCTTATGGTGCTGTAAGAAACCCTGCTGGGACAGCAGTGTCACAGGGGCCAGCTGGGAAGATTTCCTATTTTTAAAAACAAAAAGAGGTTTTGGGGTTGGGCCTGTTGCTGCTGATCCAAGTATTCCTGAAGTGTGCGGGTTGCCCGTTTGTGATGAAGTACTCTGCGTGTCTCCTAACTGGATGTAACGGAAGTGCTCACTGCCCTCCCCATTTACTGTCAATGCCAAGTGAGGGACTTACACTCTGGAGAGGATGAAGGCATTGCCCTGGTCACAAGAGTGATCTGGATGGTGCACTTGCTGGGACTTACAGTGAAACGTGGTTTAGCCCCAGCAGGCAACCTCACACCACGCAGCTGCTCGCTCACTCCCCCGCGGTGGGACAGGGCAAAGAATCGTAAAAGTGAGGAAACTCTGTTGCCTTCGCAGGCGTGGCGACCTGGTTCAGGAACGGCATGGCGACCAACCCCAGGCCGCTCGGTCCATCAGCTCGCTGACACCAATGTGGTGGACGGCAAATGGCGTTTATTGGTGTGTGACACGGCGTTATATAGCTTAGGTTTATAACCTCACTTCCGTCTGCTTGCATCATAAATTAAACGCTATTGGCTTTCAGGAGAGGGGCCCTAACTTTCCGTACAGCACGATATCTTCCGGCCGCCAGACCCTAGCTATCTACATTTCCCCCCTCCCTATGCGTAATTAAATTAATTAAATTAATTTATTAATTTATAATAATAAATTAATTATTATTAATTATATTAACTAATATTAACAGTAATTAAATTACTATTTAATTAATAAATTAAATTGGTTAAAATATAGCAATCTTAAAGAATATATATATCGTAACCTTGGATAGGAAACATACTAAATGCATCCTACTCTTACTCTATGCGTTATAATAATGTTAAAAAATATATACATATTACGAACTTGAATAGAAAACACAAGGCACGTCAAGAGGTGACTGGGGGGTAGCTGGGAGCAATGGGGTATAACTGGGGATAGTTAAAGGAAATTTTGAACAAGAACATTCTTAAAGCAGCTGGTTGCGATAACTTGCTGACCATCGAATCGAAGGAGGGACCATTTAAATGGCCGATGGGGATGGTGTTCTGATACTGCTTGCCCTATAGTGACGAGCCCTAAAATCAAGATCACATAAAGACATCGTAGCCTCCCCCTTTGGAGGTTAGGTCGCTGCTGTTTGGATTGCACCGGTGTGGAGCTCCCAGGTGCGGACAGAATGCTTGTCGGCTTGTCGTCCTCTCTCGCCACCGGGGTGTACGGGTTACAAGGACGTCCGATAATCCGGTCCTGTGGACAAAAACTCACAGTTTTCATTAGCTTTATTCTGAAGGTCCGGTTTAATAGACTTAAGCGGACACCACTTTACTTTTCCATCTTTTTTAACTGCGGCATACCCTCGCCCTGTAAGGACTAGTCTCCACCCTTGTTCCCATTCTCCCAGCTCATTTTTGATTATAACTAACGGGCCTTCTTCTAGCACTCGAGCGGCCCAATGTTTTTGGGTGGGGCTATTCACCTCTCCTCCCCTGGGGAATTGATTTAGTGCTAAAAGAGCGGTCGCTAGCAGGCGTGCTTGGTCTCCCAGGGGAACGGCGTTGGCAAAACCTTCTGTTTTTGCCAACACCTCTAATTTAGATTTCAGAGTTTGATTTGCTCGTTCGACTATAGCTTGACCTGTGCTGTTATATGGAATACCGTGTGTTAAGGTGATACCCCATTTCAAAGCAAATGCCTGGACTGATTTGGAGGTGAAGCTCGGGCTGTTGTCTGTTTTGATCTGATTAGGGATGCCAAGCCACGCCATGACCGTCAACCAATGTTGGATGGTCGCTTTGGAGTCGGTTTTGAGGTGTTGTGTGGCTACGATCATTCCGCTATATGTATCTACGGTTACTGCTAGCCACGCTCGAGGTTTCAGCAACTGACAGAGCGTAAAATCCGTCTGCCACACTTCAGAGGCTTTAAGGCCTCTGGGGTTGACTCCACTGGACCACAGTGGTGCTTTCTGGCAATGGGGACACGTGGCTACTATGTGTTTCGTGTCAGTGACCGAGATCCCGCATTTCTTCGCTAGCACTTTAGCTCTGATGTGGAGAGACTCGTGTAGCTGGCGGGCTTCTCTTAGCGTCCACACCCCTTTTGCAGCAGCATCTGCTTTGTCGTTGCCGGTTTGGAGAAATCCTTTGATTGGGTCGTGGCTGTTGACGTGGATGACCGATATGGTGCCTTTTCTGGAAAAAAGTGTTTCTTCCAGCATGATAGCTGTTGTGGATGTTGACACGCCGGGCCCCGACATGGCTAAGCAAAGCTTAGCCACGAACATCGAATCGGTCACTTTGTTGAGGTGTTCCATTGGGAACAGTCCACACGCTAGTACTACGGCCATCGCTTCTAGCTGCTGGACTGAAAGCGCACAATCGGTCATTTTAATGCAGTGCCATTCTCCTCCCGATTGCCATACTGCCGCTGCGGTTGAGGTCGCTGAGGATGCGTCTGTGAAGACCGTTGGTCCCTGTTGAGGCCGATCCATGATCTTCCTTGGGAGGTCGATGTTGACAATTGCCAGCATTTGAGCCCAGGGGGGTTTTGTAGCATACTGGACTTCTCCGCCAAATCCAACGAGAGCTATAGCTAGATACTCTGACATCACCACTGATAGCGTTGGGAGCTGTTTGCAGAAGGGTAGGTATATCCTGGCGGGTTCGATGTCTAGGTGTCTTAGGGCGAGTTTTCTGCCTTTCATAATGAGGCTACCGAGGCACTCGACTCCTGGAGAGAATGCACGTGACGGTTTTCCCAGGACTATCCATTGTATTGGTTGAGCTTTTTCAGGAGGTCCCTGGGCTAGTGCCCCTACTCCCCCTCCCTCTGTGAAATGTACATACAGATCGAGTGGTATATCTGGGTTCCACCTGGTGAGCGTGCTTGACGATACCTGTTGCTCGATAAAGTCAAGAGAGTTTATTGCTTCCACCGTCAGAGTTTTTTGTTCCCATGGGTTCTTTCCCTTCAGAAGGTCATACAGGGGGGCCATGATCTCGGGAGGGATCAGGACAATGTTGCGTAGCCATTGTAAGGACCCCACTAACTGCTGCATATCATGGAGCGTTTTGATGTTCCGACGGATCTTTATTTGGGGTGGGGTTATGTAGGAACTTGTGATCTCCACTCCCAAAAAGCTCACACATGGTCCTCTTTTAACTTTTGCACTCGCGATCTCGAACCCATTTGTTTTTAAGGTTTCCGAAACTGTTGATACTAGCTGGTCCACCTGACTTCCTGACGGTGCGGCGATCAAGATATCATCCATATATTGGATGATAGTTGCGGTTGGGTCACTACGCCGAACCGGTGCCAGCGCCCGATCCACTGTAATTTGGCAGATGGTAGGCGAGTTGATCATTCCCTGAGGCAGCACTTTCCACTGGAAGCGTAGGTTGGGGCGGTGGCTGTTTGGGAACACGACAGAAAAAGCAAACCGCTCTTTGTCTTCTTCATGTAGGGGTATCGAAAAGAAACAGTCTTTAATATCAAGGACGGCACAAGGTTGTCCTTTTGGTATCATAGAGTTCATGGGTAACAGCGTTTGGACGGGGCCCATTGGTTGGATTCTTTTATTTACTTCACGCAGGTCATGGAGGAGGCGAAACCCCTCGCCCGTTCGTTTGGGTATTACAAAAACTGGGGTGTTCCATGGGCTAGTAGAAGGTTCTATATGACCTCGTTGTAGTTCGCGGTCGACTAGCTCAAGAAGAGCGTCCATTCAAGGCTTTGACAGGGGCCACTGCTCGACCTACACTGGGTCGGACGATTTCCACGTCAGTCTAATTGGCGGGAGTGGGTATGCGGCAGTGGCCCTTACGGTAAATTTGTCACCCTGGCTTTTAATAGGGTTAGGGCGTCCCTTCCCAACAGGAGTGGGACTCCTGACATGACATATGGGAAGAGGGTAATGGTTTTCTCTGGCCCTTTTTCAGTGTGAAGCATAATTGCTACTAATTGAACACTCTTTCGAGCTCGGGTTAATCCTCTGACTCCACCCACCATGGGGGCGTCTTCCAATTTCCAATGTGGGGGCCAGTTCGTCTCAGGGATAAGTGTAACATCTGCTCCAGTATCGATTAAAAAGGGGACACTAATGGTGGTGTCATTTAAGGTATTATAGAGGGAACAGGTCCCCCACATCACTGGCGGGTTATCACACTTTACTGCCAGGGCCACCCTGGGGTCTTGCCCCCAGAGGGTGGTCCTTGCTGTCCCTGAGGTAGGGACAGGTTCGGCTGGATCATCGGTTGAACCATAAAGTTCAACCCGGGTTTTGGCACCACTTGTTGCCTTCGCAGGCGTGGCGACCTGGTTCAGGAACGGCACGGCGACCAACCCCAGGCCGCTCGGGCCATCAGCTCGCTGACACCAATGTGGTGGACGGCAAATGGCGTTTATTGGTGTGTGACACGGCGTTATATAGCTTAGGTTTATAACCTCACTTCCGTCTGCTTGCATCATAAATTAAACGCTATTGGCTTTCAGGAGAGGGGCCCTAACTTTCCGTACAGCGCGATATCTTCCAGCCGCCAGACCCTAGCTATCTACAAAACTCATGGTTTGAGATAAAGACAGTTTAATAGGTAAAGCCAAAGCAACACATGCAAGCAAAGCAAAATCAGGAATCCATTCACCACTCCCCATGGGCAGGCGGGGGTTCAGCCATCTCCAGGGAAGCAGGGCTGCATCATGTGTAAGGGTTTCTTGGGAAGACAGACGTCATCGCTCCAAACGTCCCTCCACCCCTTCATTCTTCTTCATCCCAGCTTTATATGCTGAGCATGACGTCATATGGTAGGGAATATCTCTTTGGCCAGTCTGGGTCAGCTGTCCTGGCTGTGTCCTCTCCCAGCTCCCCGTGCACCCCCAGCCTGCTCGCTGCAGGCCAGCATGAGAAGCTGGACTGTCCTTGACTACTTAGCAACAGCTCAAAACTTCAGCATGTTATCAACATTTACTCATCCCAAATCCAAAACATAGCCTCACACTAGCTTCTGTGAAGAAAATTAACTCTATCCTGGATGAAACCATCATGAAATGAGCACACTGAAAATATTCCTCACTCCTCATTCTGGGCTTCGTGCTGGTTTGATTTTAAGCCTAGTGAACACTCCTGTGTGAAACAGGCTGTGATTTTTGAGTCTTGGTGACTTTCTTCCCAAATATCCACAGCTGTGGAGAGATGCTGGTGGCCCCACGGTGTGGCAGACCCATCCCTCGTCCCAAAATCAAGGCAGGTTTCATAAGGGAAAGACCAGGAGCTGGCTAGTGGGTGACACTGGACCATGCATGTGGCAGCAGGATGGAGAAGTCATATCCCCCTGTGTTTTGGATGAGGCTTACTTAGAAGGTGTGCTCTGAAGACACGTCTGCAGTTAGCCCTGAAGGTGAGAGATACAGGGACATGTCTCATCTCAGAAGCCCTGGGAGGGCCTCGAGGGCCTGAAAATGAAGACCTAGGTAGCTTGCTGTACCTCCAGCAGTGGAAAATCTGCATGCAGTAGACTGGGTAAGGTCAGATGCAATGACTAAATCTGCAAATTTGGGTTTATATAAAAAACAGCTTACTTCTGCTTCAAGCATGCAATCAATCGCTGAGGCTTCTAAGTGAGGGAGCAGTTTGCTTTCAATCCCCCTGTCAAGTAAAATTTAATCTTTGCATGTAGTTTACACTATAAACAAGTTGTATATGGGTAAAAACTTGGAATTGTCCCATTTGTATCACTTGTTGATTGTTTTTTTGCACCTGCTTTTCTGCAGATAACCCTATTTTTGTGCTATGCAGCAGATTGAGAGACTGACTTTCTGCCCTTCCCCAGACTTCAAGTGGACTTGACCCACCCCTGATCCACCAGGTCCCACCCCCTGCATCACATCTACCTGAAGTCTGTGAAAAGACAGGAAGTCAAGGTATCTCTCAATATATCAGCTGTATAGCACACAAATGGCCCCTAGTCAGGCCCAGACATTAGAGACCTGACCATCTGGGTCCATAACTATGAGTGAAATGGAAACTACCTATCTAGCTCCATCATATTAGAAGGTGGTGTAATTGTAACTAGCTAGATCTAGGTCACTGCATTTTTTTCATTTCAAACTCAGCATTGTAGAGTATTGGAAAGGATTTTTTGAACCCACAGGGCTGTAAGTTTAGGTAAGTAAGGGTTTTCAGGAATCAAGATTTTTATATATGGGCTTAGGGTGTGTTGGTCTAACTTTACGGTGGCTGTCACTTCTATGTGTTAGTGCTAATAGGATGGGCTTTCATAGTTGCTGATTGCACAGACTAAATTTTGTGCCATTGGGTTATCCTACTTACCTTTCTCTGGGCCTTCTCTTTAGTGAATTACACTTAACAATGCAAGTTTTTAAGAGAGGGGGTAGAAAAATATTTCAATATACTCCAGCTGTTGCTAATGCAATGTCATTTTTCCTTCAACTGTCAGAGAACTAATACATCGTAAGTTGAAAACGTGTCAAAGATGCATGCTGCTTTCCATTACAGCATGATCTAATGCCAGTCTGTTCTTTTGAGGATTGAAAACTAGCTAGTAGTTTGATTTTGCTCTTCCCTCACTTCTGTTTGCAGAATATTAGGCCACTGAAAGATGTGGGAGCTTAGTTATTAGAAAATTAGAATCTCGTTATTCTGTATTCTCAACACAGAGCTATTTCTTTAGTCCAGATGCATTTCTGCAGACTGGTTAGCACCAGTGCTTTTAGTGTGGCAGATTTGCAAGGAACTGAGGGAGGTGGCAGAGAAGATGAATACTCATGAAACTGCATTAAAGAAGACCCGTGTGCATGGCAGGGTTAGTGGTGTGTGCATGTGTCATTGACTTGCATTTTCTCTGTGGTTATCTGTGTCCTGTCCTTTGAGGTGAAAAGCATACCGCTGCAATTCAGACCATATCAGTGATGTTACTGTATTTTTGAATTTCTTATGACTAGAACATGACTTGAAGGAGGACTGAAATCTAGCTGCAGGGTGGCCTCAGTGAATGTGTGTGATGGAGACCACACAGTCCTTTGAACCATTTTCGTATCAGAAACTTCTAACACGAGCACTGCTGGGACAGCACACTCAGTGACCTTTGATGGTCCTCTAGCTCCACACTGAGCAAGTGCGATTTATTGCAGGTTTCCTCAGACCTATCTGGTTTTGGGGGGATAGATCTACCAAACATCTTAAATACAAGAATACGTGGCTTTTGAGGCCTCTGTGGATCTTGACCTGAGTTAAGCTCCCAGAGTGTGGAGATGGTGGAGGCCTAGGCGCCCAGGCACAACATTCACGGAACTCAGCAGACCCAGTGTGCCACTAAATTGAACACGTTGGAAAGGAAAAAATCCACTCCCCAAAAGAACTCCCCCCACCCCTGCTCTTCCACTAATTCACCAAATCCCTTACATCAGGGTGAAGGCAGGCACATACTTCTGCTTGGAGTCCTCAGCTGCGAGCCTCTTGTGTGTCTCTGAGCAAGATTAATGTCTCTTCCTCATTTAACAAAAACAATATTTCTACCAAACTTCAAGGGAAATTTTGTACCTGAGTATCAAAACATCTTTGCAAGCGCAGTAATTTGGAACTAAAACGGAGAGAGGTAAGTCTGCCACTTGCAGGGAAAAGGAACTGATCTAACTCAGGGAAAAAGAACTGATCTAACTCAGAGAAAATGAACTGATCTAACTTAGACATGCAAATGTTGGGTGACCAGAAAAAATTGGATGGCTGCAAGCACTGCTATCCACTATCAATGCTTCTGTGGCCAGATGTCTTCTGTGTGGAGTTTTGCCAGTTGAACAGTACCTGTAAGGTTACAGGTCACAAGTTAGCTAGGCAGGAAAAGCCCCAAGTGGAGAACTTGAACTGAAATATGAAATGAGGTGTTTATGGTCATGTTGTAGTTGGGGCATATGTTCTGCATGGGACCGTTTTGCCACTGCAGACTGTTAGGTTTGTTAAGGGAAGATGCGCCTACATGCTTAAATGGGGCATCTCGAGAATATGGAAATGCTGTGTTCTGCTGTTTAAGGTGGTCTTTAGGTGCGTAATGTCCTTTGGGACCTTCTGAGAAGTCTCACCAACTTAATCTTTTAAACCCCCAAGTCCTTTAAATCTACTTCTAAACTGTAAAAACTGTACAAGTCTACAAAGGCCCTGATCACCTTGAAGGCTCCTTTCTTTAGCCTCATTCCTAACTAACTGCTGTGACACTTTAAATGAGGAAATTTGATGACCCTGTGCTGCTCCGTGTTTGGCAGTAGCAGGTTTTCAAACAACATGTTTTTATTATTTGGAAGCCAAGCATCACTGAGCAGAACAGATTTTAGTTGCAGTAACCTTTTCTAAAATTATCCTGCTAATAAATTAGTCTCTCAGCAGAAATGTACTAGAGCTATGTGCAATCCCACACTGTGTTGTCTTCTGCTTCAACACACACTGGTAAATTCAGGGGATGAGCTTTGGACTTACAGCCCTCCCATTTATGATTATTGGGAGATGGTGGGGAAAACCACCTCAACGAGTTTATAAGAGGAAACAATAATCTTTTATTAAAAAAATCTGTCCCAAAACCTAGGTACTGCAGTCCCACTTATGGATCACTGCCATAAAGTTGCTTCTTTCCTAGCTCCTTCTTCAGTCAAACACCAAGTCTTCCAAATCGCAGTACTGTGCTAGCACGCAGTGTACTTCTTAATAACACTGTGTAAGGGTGCAGGTACACAAAAACCTGTCTTTCTAGCCATTGTTGGGTGTTTAAACAAAGTGCATCTGCAGGGAGCATAAGGCAGTGGAAGAAGTTCTTTCAACGGAGTATTCATACTTTAGCTACAAGATCTCACAAGATTAATTTAAAAATTTTTAAGGCATAGTAATTCTGATTTTGTGCCTCAGATACCTTTGGTACCACAGGCTTTATATTAAGAAGGGATGACGGAAATCAAAGAAATTACATTGAAGTGTGATGAAAATGGCAATTATTATTGTTGTGGTTTAACCGCAGCCAGCAACTAAGCACCACACAGCCACTCGCTTACAGCCCCCTCAGTGAGATGGGAGAGACAATCAGAAGGGTAAAAGTGAGGAAACTCATGGTTTGAGATAACGACAGTTTAACAGGTAAAGCAAAAGCCGTGCACCCAAGCAAAGCAAACCAAGGGCTCCATTCACCACTCCCCATGGGCAGGCGGGTGTTCAGCCATCTCCAGGGAAGCTGGGCTCCATCATGCCTAATGGCTACTTGGCAAGACTGACACCAGCATCTGAATATCCCCTCCTTCCTTCTTCTTCCCCCCATTTTATATTCTGAGCATGACATCATATGGTAGGGAATATCCCTTTGGCCAGCCTGGGCCAGCTGTCCTAGCCATGTCCTGTCACAGCTTCTTGTGCACCCCCAGCCTGCTTGCTGGCAGACCAGCATGAGAAGCTGGACTGTCCTTGACTGCTCAGCAACAACTCAAAACATCAGTACTCTGTCAACACCATCTTCATCCCAAATCCAAAACACAGCACTACACCAGCTACTAGGATGAAAATTAACTCTATCCCAGTTGAAACCAGGACATTCTGGAGATTGTTTCATTCAAAGTACAAAGTAGCTTTAAACAATCTGCTTTAAAATGCAACTTGTATTTAGAATGCTTTTTTCTGTTTTTTTTAATATAAAGGGAACAGAGCACTAGATCATGTAAAAGAAGCAGTATAAAGCTTGGACACACCTTTAGATTGATGCATTGCTCCTAACTGGAAACGCTTGTACAATTTGCTTTGCTGTTGGTGTGCAGAATACGTTACATTTGCTTTTCAGTGCCTATCTTCTTAACACAATTCTGTCTCAAAGAGAAACGCATGGTTTAACATCCTCAGAACTGCAGAGCTCCAGCCCCAAAGTTCTCAGCCTGTTTCAACATGTCTCTCCTTTCTGCCCACTAGGTTAGTCCTTCTTTCAATACCTTCTAATATACAAAATGTAAACAAAAGTGACAGCCAAACTGTGAGGATCAGAAAGAATTAGCTCCAGAAATTGCCAAAAAAATTCAAATAAAATTATTTTTTTCTTTGTGAGATACTTTGAATTGTAGCTATTCCCAAGAGCAACGTTACTAGAATTGATCTTCCCCTTTATTACAGAAACAAGTGAATAAACACAACCTGTAAATACCAAATGAAATGAGACAGCTTGATACAAGTATTTTACATTTATTGGAAGAGTACAGTAAAAAGGTGACTGCAGACTCATTAGTGGTAACTGGTCCATAGGAAAAGACAAAGGACTATTCAAAAAAGGTCTGCAGTTTACAAGAATACTGAAATTCTGTTCAGCATAGGAAAATAAAAAGTTAGCTTGATTTCAAAAGTGTAACTTAAAGGTATGTAAAAAATTGGCAAATAAATAAAGTTAAAATGCAGATTATTTAAAATTATAAAGGACAGACAACTGGCAACTGTATTACATAGTTATAATTTTCAGACTTGCTTAAAAGCCAGATAAACTCACAAATGTTGTTTCCTTTTTTTTTTTACATGTGTACTTTAGGGAAGAAGCACCCATTTCCAGTGTTATGTATTATTGAACTGTTTCACAAATATATTATTTTTAAACAACAAAGAGTATAAAAGGTGCTTTACCTGATAGTAAACTTGCTGGTGCATACTTTGGCACAAAACTGATTTGCAAACATGATCTGTGCCCCGCTCAAGGTTACTGGTGTCAAAAGTCTTGTGTGTGCTAGCAAGTCAGTGAACCAACCTTCCTTCCTTCCCTAACACCCCTCCTCCATCTCCAGCTGCCTACAATTATACAAAGGAAAAGTAACACACGCAACTGAAAAAACAACAGTCCTACCAATCCTAGTCCCAGTGTCATCTCTGGAAGCCATCTGAACATGCATATAACTACACACTCCTTTAAGAGAAGAGACAAGTGTTTATTGTTGGCTTTCAGTCCTCAAAATGTCTTTGTAGGAGTCTGCCTGCCTTTTGTGTCCTTGTGACAAGCCTATATTTTTTCCTATTATATGTTTTTAGCATTTTAGTGAAAATTGGGTGGGAAGCTTATTTAGGGATTTACTAGTGACTCGTAGTGAGGGTAGGCGTATTATAAATAGGGGCCATGCAGACTGCAAGACCTTCTCTATGGCATCCTGGCTGCAACCACACTACGTATCAGGATCACCAACAGCTCCTGAACTGGCCACATGAACTCAGCAGTTCCCTCCCCTGATAAACTAGAGAGGAAGGAAGGGTACAGTTTTACCTCCCTGTTGAGTTCAAGTCAAATACAAATATTACTAATGCAGGGATATCTTGAGCCAGGAATACTGCTGTTCAAACTGTACAACAGGTTTTAGTTGAAAGAATTGCTTTAGTGATATTTAAAAGCCATATCAACTTAGACACCTAGTGAAAGATCAGTTCCCTGTAGACTTTTATTGACTTAGCAATGCTTATCTTCTGAAGTTGCAAGTCTCAGCACTTCATGGTGGTGGTGGGGTATAACTACCAGTATAAGTAAATTTTATATTATATACAGTAGTCAAATTTCTAAAATCAAATGGATGACAATAATTAAAATTAACACTATTTGGAAAGGCCTGTTAAAAAGATGGAAGCTTACGATGAGGCTTAGCTGGAATTCAATCACTGCTGTTAATTTTAAAGATATTGTTTGGATCTGGTCCAATAGTAAAATGATTCCTTTTTCACAGAGCATATTTAGCTTAATGTTGTTCCCTAGTAGGAGCACTATTTTTGAGTCAACAAAAGCAGGAATATATTTGAACTTTTATCAGAAGAGTAACTTTCTTGGAGGAAGTGAAAGGGCACCATCTGTGGTACATGGAGCCTTCAGAATTAGGAGATGTTTGGGAGATGCAACAGGCCAGGTTATTACAGCAGAGCTCAGCTAGAGCTGTAAGCTTACTGCGGCCCTTTGTAAAGAGCAGAAAGATTCTTTAAGAACTGAAGCAAAAGATCAGAGTATTTTACATATCAGCAATCCAAGGATTTTGCATTTAATTGCATTTAATGATTATGGAATTTTTTGTATGTTGAGAAAGACTGAGCTGACCATATATAAAGACAGTAGTGTGGATCTTTCTTTTATAATGGTGGAAACTTCTGGCTCATACTTTCAGGATGTGTAATCTAGAAGGAATTGCTGATCAGTCTGATTTTTCTTTTAAAAAGGATAATTGCCTTAAATTGATGAAGGGTTTCAACAGAGAAGCATGCGCTGTCTCTCTTACCACGCTTACAAAACTTACGTACTTGTCTATAAACATCTGTAGTTCTAAAACTAGATGACAGTTCCAAACAGTGGCAATTTAGAACACTTTTTTCCAAGCCTTCTTTGCTAGTAGCAATGTGAGTCTTAGGTTATCATACTGGTTCATAGGTCATATTTACCTATAAACACAAAGCCAGTTATTGCAAGTTTTATTTACAAAACATTCAATTCTGGGAGGATTGAGGAAGAAAGAATGTCATTCCTGACTCTTTTTCACTTTATGACCTCAGTCAACTATATTTGAGGGCTTTATTTACCCATTTTTTGTAAGTATGGCTAAGAGCTTTTGATTTAGAGAACGCTTACATAAACTGAGATCTATAAATGAACTACTCTCTCATAGCTATAATCTGAAACAGCTGCAAAATAACAATGCATGCAGCTAGCAATCTAATTAGTCCTTTATCTCACAACCCCCCCCCCCCAAACCCCAAACTATCTGAAAATTCTAATTTAAGTCCTGCCTAGATGACATCTGAGGAAAATGGTGTTCTGAAACAGCTAATAATATACAGCTTCCTGAAAATGAAACAACTCAGAGTTACACCAAAGTTCTACACATGGACGTATACTTCAGTTAGAATTTTATGTCAACGAGACAGAGGGACATTAACAGGGACATAAGAGTAACTTATGGTTATTGGTGGAGGTAGCATTCCCTTGGAGAGAACAGTAAATATATCTCTGAACCTTCCTGTTTTATAGATTAGTAGTAAGGCTGAAATACAGAAATTGCTTTTTCTTATTTGACAGAGAATCAAAACCAAGCTGGCTTCTAGAGTCAATGCTGTGAAATTCTGGGGGACTAACTGCTGATTTAAAGACAATGCCTAGCTTCCAGCTCCTGTTCTGTGTGGTGTTTATTAGAATGAACACAATGATTCTGGCAACGGAATGTGGAAGTTAAGGAAAGTGTGGGAGCTACCAGGCAGAACTGGCACTATTTTTCAGTGACAGTCTTCCCTTCCTTAGTCTGAAAGTAAAGTCAGGTGTTAACAATGCACTAATATGCAGTGCTGAAAAGTATGTAAGAGGTGGAAATCACAGGTGCATTATCAGTTTCAGGAAAGAAACTGTGGCAATACTTGAAAGACCCTTCAGAATGTGACAAATTAAAGGATTCTTCTGTTTCACCTGGAGCTTTCTGCTTTTTAAGCTTTTTCTTTTTTCCATTTTTTAAAAAAATTTTTACAGAGGAAAGCTATACTGGGAGAATTCTAGTATAAGATTAGAAAAAAACCCCACCTTTACTGAAGCTACTCTTAAAGAAGCTTGATAGGTTTCTGAGGTGGATGCATTTTTCTTGTAAGTTGGTTACTCTGTAACCTCAGGAAAGTGTTTTCTTCTTTAGTATCTTTACAATGGGAGCAAAAGGGACAACAAAATAGATGTGAGAGGTAACAAATGAGAAACTTCATAGTCACTTTTAGTGATGTGCAGTAAGTTTTAGTGATGTGCTTGTAGGATTTTAGTAAGCATAACAGGTGGCCAAAGACGGAGATGAAAAAATACTTAAGTATGAATAATATTTCCTTAACCAGTTTTCTATTTCTCATCAGTAAGACCAGGTTTACTTGACAAACTGCAATTCTTACTGATAGCCTTCTGGTGATGCGTGTTCCAACAACAACTTCCAACAAAAGTATTAGACAACTCTGCCAAAAGGCAGATTATTGTTAAGAAGAAATGCAATATAACTGTTGGTAAATGAAAAACTAATACATTGGCTTCATTAGAAACTAATGAAAATGTACATTTCAAAGAGAACCTCTTGGTGGGATGCTGACTACAAGATCACACTTTGCGGAAGCAAGCTTCAATTTCAGAAAAGACATTTTTCACTATTTTACTTCCATAAAATTTAAGTGTTTAGGAATCCTCATGATTTCACTGATGACTGAACTCTGAAGCTAACATGTGTGCTTAATTTCTACTGAAAACAAACTAAGGATGCATTTTTTTCCCTCAAAACAATCTTTCTTAAAATGATGAGCGCAATTCCTTGGAAAACGATGAAAATAACATATAATCTGTTGAATTCCATCTCACGTAACAGGCTGAGGTATTTCTACCTGACCATTAATAGTACTCAGAGTTTCTCCCACGTAACAGCATAAAAAATTCAAGATTCCCTCAGGGTCCCCGTGGTTGGGACAGTGCTGGTGTAAGAACCTACCTGAAACACTTGCAAAAGAGACTGAGTCCTAATTTTTTTTTAAGTTCTCTAGGATAAACACAGTACATGAGCCAAATAACCAGTATCTGGACAACTTAAGAATAATGCAAGACTAAGTCACCAAAAGTCCACAGGAGGCAGATATGGCGGTTTTGATTCTTGAATACCACATCTTTCTTTTAAATTTCACTGTATGGCAGGTTTGTTTGTGAAACCTCCTATGAGAGGTTTACAAAAACTTAAAAGCAGTATCTAGAGGTATGAATTCCACTTCCTAAATTGCATAATTGCAGTAATTACAAGTGAGACATGATGAACAAGTTCTGCCACACACTGACAAATTAATGATAAAAAACCCACTTTAAGTAATTAGACAGACATGTATGTGTGTTTGAATTTATTCTATTCCTATACACTCATTCTGGTATCCTCCCAAAGAGGAGTTATTTTTTAACTGAACTGATGCCTACTTCAGGAATAACAGTAAATTTTCTTGCTGCTGTAGAAATCCCATGCTTTAAAAGTCTTACATTTAAACAGAAGTGTGATATGAATTACAAATGTTAACTATTTCAGAAAAAAAATGAGTAAAATTTTATCTTCACGTAAGAGTCAGAATGGTGACTGGTTAATTTAAGACAAATAAAACAGTATTTTATTTTATAAAAATAAAACTATTTCTTCACTGTCAAGAGCACATATAGCAAAGAAACAGTTCACCTCTTTCACAGAAGGAGACTAGTAACTCTCCAGAGAAGCTATGAATGCTGACAGAGGAGACACTGTTACCTTACTTGCAGACTTTAGTGATGCATACATAAGGACCTGTGGTTGGATGAATCTTGGATTTTTCCAAATGATTGTGGAACATTCCTTAAAGCTAAGTACACTTGCATTTGCATTAGCATACTAGCAAATTAAGGCACAAACTTTGTGTACTACTTAAAAGCATGTAAACTACCAAGAAGGTTTCCCATTGGTCTTGAAAAATATCTTTGGGCTACTTGGAAGTACAGAACTAAGTAAATATATCCAGTATGCTTTTATGCCACCAAGTTTTCCAAGCATTACACCTTCATGGGTATGTTTATGCTTCCTTAGCTCCATGAAAAGAAATCACCTAAGAAATGCAAGATGCACTCACCATTCCTTCTACTTGGATGCTGACAGTTCCACATCAAATGCAGGTGATGTGCTCCAGCACGATCATTCGTTGTTTTATTTGGACACTAACTCCAATGGGACAGACAAACTCTTCTAGACTGTACATAATTTGGTCAGACACAGCCCTTAAACATTACCACTTAGTGCTACTATAATAGAGAGCAAAAATGTTTTGGACAATAGAAAAGTCACCTTAAGAGAAATAAAAAAGGAATGTAGCGACTGACTTCACTACATCTCAATCCTACTGTAACAATAAAATGTAGGGCTAATTAACATTCCAGGTGCTGTGTTACTTACAGTCTCTGTTTCTTACTTGCATTAGCAGCAACTGGCATCCCTTGATCCAAAAAGTTTTAGTGAATTCTTAGAAAAAATTTAAGCACCTCAACTCTGGAACTCAAGACCAGGATACTGTAACTTGTTCCTATTTTTGTGTAGGGCCCTAGAAAATAATTCCAGCTGCAAAGAGGTCCCAGAACCAGAGTAATAACCTGTGCCTTTCCTCCCTCCCTTATCTACTAAGTTTTTATTGTTTCTGGGAGGTTTTTTTTTAATATATATATATACAAGGTTTTATTCCTGGTGCCATTTAAAACTTGCCTGTCCCCGGTCTTTTGTAATCTGATTGCAATGATTTAAAAAAGACAGAAGGTTAGTATTTCTACTCTGCCTTGCTCAGCCTGTCAGAGGTTTTGAACATACTTTTTTATTTTGGTTTCTTGTACAATTTCCTTATGTCATACAGAAGTAGCATTTTCCTTTGGACACTATGCGTGGGATGTACTTTTGCTTAGCATAAACTTTTGTAGGCTCCAGCTGTATTCTGAGAATTATTATCAATTTAAGGAAAAAAATCAGGATCAAAAGCAAATCTAGCAATTCACATTCTTTAACTCCTCTAAGATCAATGATATTTGTTATCTGCTGCTACCATTAGTAAACCTCTTTCTGTTGGCCTACTTTTACATATTCTTTGGAAGGCAGACGATTTGCAGTATTTCTTAACATGTGTAGTAAAGACTTGATATTGGTGTTTTTATTTCTTAAATAAACATGGCTCATTGTAAAGGAGACATATTACTGAATTCTGATGACTTTGTAGGAAAAAAAGGCATGGGTTAACTAAATCACATTAATAGTCAGAAGTGTTTACTCCAGTATGGTAAGAAACACACAAGTAACTCAATTTTCTACAAAAGAAAATTCTGGATTTCACTGTTGGGTAAGCACATTTGCATCCAGAATCTAACTGACCTTCATGCTTAAAACAAAGTATCACTTTAAAATATCAGTTGCAGAAAGAATGTAAAAAATACAAAAGTTTATAGTTGAAATATTTGTCAAGACTGTCTTCAGTTTTAAGGCCAACATGTATGACAGTCACCATATTAGAGTGCTGCTGGTGTTGACATACAGGACAGGAATAGCAAAGTGAGAATACAGCTTAAAGTAGAAAACTTCTGAAAAATGTCACTAGCAGTTACTTGCTGTAAAACAGATAGAAGCCACAGTCCCTTAAATCTACAGTATGTGCTTTTCTATTTACATGTAATCTAAATGACAATATTACTGTGACTGGATATATAGCAATTTGGAGTATATGTCTTTAATGCAGGTGTAGACATCATTCAAGATGGTACACATGTATATAAAAAGTTAATTTCAAAATAATCCTAGAAGAATATTGCAAATAATGTTGTATAAACGCATAGTGTTTGAGGGGAAAAAAATTACTTCACTGGAAAATAAAGTCCCACACATTGACTTTGGCACTTGTTTATCACTATGTCACTTTCTTTTTGATTGAAGACAGCTCTTTCTGAATCTCACTGAATTTTGGCCGGTTTTCTGGTTTGTAGTCCCAGCACCTCTGCATTATTTTATATATTTCTTCTGGACATTTTTGTGGTGCTGACATTCGGTAGCCTGGTACACAAAAAAAAGAGGAAAATGTTTAGCATTGAAAATTGGTGCATATTAATAAATCTAAAAAGAAACGAGCGAAGTTCAAGATCATTGCATTAAAGAAGATCTTCAGGGTAATATGAGGAAGGTCTTTAATACATAACCTATACAAGATAGATAATTATTAAACTAACCAAAGCTCAGGTACTAACGACATTTAAGTTGGGCATGGCAAATTGTCAGTATG
This sequence comes from Phaethon aethereus, assembly GCF_964289735.1. NCBI lineage: Eukaryota > Metazoa > Chordata > Aves > Phaethontiformes > Phaethontidae > Phaethon > Phaethon aethereus. The sequence continues at coordinate 64,864,859 of NC_138577.1, read as the reverse complement.
CTTCTCATCCCTAAGGGCAGCAACCTGTATAGATTTGTTTCCTGTATCTTAGGGAAGTAGCTACCCTCTAGGTTTCAAATGTGGTCTCTCCCTGCCATCTTGCCCCCTGAGGAAATCAATAAAAAACATTAAGATAGGAATAAATTTCTTTGCTCTTTTTCAAAATGTATCAACTTCTATTCTCATGCCTCTTCCCTTTTTTGCCTCCTTAAGAAGTTCCTTTCCCACTTGCACTTTATCCATTCTTTTTTCCACATTCCTGTTTTCTTAACTTTTATATTTTCCCATCATCTTAACTCTTTTACTCTTCTGGTTTGCTTAGATAGGCAGTGGCCTTCCACACCTCTCTGCTGCCATCAACTGAAGGAGGTCTCTGACTTGGTGATAAGCAAGAAAATGAACAATCAGTTAAGTAAATTAACAACTCATCATTCAGAAGCCACAGATAAGTGGCCGTTCCAACATATCATTCATACCCTGGACCAAAGAGATGGGGTTGCCTTCACAGCAATGAAGGCAACTTCCCAATGAGCAGGAAGTTGGGCAAAAATGCCAGGAGGACTGAATGGATGAACAAGTAGCTCCTGGACAAACGCAAACACAAAAACAGGTAATGGGAGAAGAATACAGAAATGCTGTCTGAGCATCTCCGGATGAAGTTAGGAAAGTTAAAGCCCAAATATCTGGTCAGGGATATCAATGACAACAAGACGGGCTCCTTTGAGTATCTACGTGACAAAAGGAAGGCTAGGGAAAACATGGGCACGCTGCTGAATGAGGTATGGCACCTTGTGACACAGGACATGGAAAAGGCTCAGCTACTGAACGTCGCCTTTGCCTCGGTCTGTACCAGCAAGCCAGACCTTCAGGCATCCCAGGCCCCAGAGACCAGGAAGAAAGTCAGGAACAAGAAAGACATATGCTTGGTGGAAGAGAATCATGTCAGGGAATACTTAAGCAAAATGGACTTACAGAAGTCCATGGGCCCTGATGGGATGTGTCCATGAGTGCTGAGGGAGCTGGCTGATGTCACTGCAAGGCGACTCTCAATAATCTTTCATCCATCATGGTGACTGGGAGGAGTGCCTGAAGAATGGAGTAAAACAAATGTCGCTTCTATCTTCAAGGAAGACCCAGGGAACTGCAGGCTAGTCAGCCACACCTTGAACCCCAGGAAGGTGATGGAGCAGCTAATCCTGAAAATGATTTCCAGGCACATGAAGGACAAGAAAGTCACCAGGAGTAGTCAGCATGGATTCACTAAGGGCAAGTCATGCTTGACAAATCTGATCACATTCTATGATGAAATGACTGGCTTGGTTAATAAGGAGACTTTAGTATGGCTTTCAACACTGCCTCCCGTAAGATCCTCATGAAGAAGTTGTTGAAATATGGGGTGGATGAGCACACAGTGATGTGGATTGAAAACTAGTTGAATGGCTGGTCCTAGAGGAAGTTGATCAGTGGCACAAAGTCTAGTTGGAGGTCAGCAACCACCAGGGTACCCCAGGGGTCAATACTGGGTCCAGTCCTGTTGAACTTCTTTGTTAATGATCTGGATGATGGGGCAGAGCACACCTTCAGCACATTTGCCGATGACACGAAACGGGGAGGAGGGGCTGATACGCCAGAAGGTTGTGCTGCCATCCCAAGGGACCTGGGCAGGCTGGAGGAATGGGCTGAGAGGAATTTCATGCAGTTCAACAAGGAGAATTGCAAAGTCCTGCAGCCGGGGAGGAACAACCCCAGGCACCAGTACAGGCTTGGGGCTGCCCAGCTGGAAAGCTGCTTGGCAGGAAAGGCGCTGGGGGTCCTGGTGGACACCAAGTTGAATATGCACCAGCAACATGTCCTTTTGGCAAAGAAAGCAGAATCCTGGCCTGCATTAAACAAAGCCCTGCCAGGAAGTCAAGGGAAGTGATCTGTCTCCTCTGTTCAGCACCGATGAGGCCACACCTGGAAGCACTTTGTCCAGTGCTGGTCTCCCCAGTACAAGAGAGACAAGGATATACTGGAGAGAATCCCATGAAGGGCCTCCAAGATGATGAAGGGACTGGAGCAGCGCTGACCTGAGTAAGGGCTGAGAGAACTGTGAATGTTCAGCCTGGAGAAGAGAAGGCTCAGGGCAATCTCATCCATGTATAGAAATACCCGCAGGGAGGGTGCAGAGAGGACGGAGCCAGGATCTTTTCAGTGCCAGGGCCAGAGGCAGTGGGCACACGCTGAAACACAGGAGGTTCCCTCTGAACCTCAGGAAACGCTTTTTCCCTGTGAGGGTGGCTGAGCACTGGCACAGCTCGCCCAGAGAGGTGGTAGAGTCTCCATCCTTGGAGACAGGCAAAAGCCATGTGGGAATGGTCCTGGGCAACCGGCTCTAGATGGCCCTTCTTGAGCAGGGGGGGTGGACCAGAAAACATCCAGAGGTCCCTGCAGACCTCAGCCATTATGTAAGCCTGTCGTTCTATGAACTGTTTACCACATGTAACGCTCTGAGCAAATGAGGGGACAGCAAAGCGAGTTGGCACATAGGACTCTACAGCTAAATGTAGCTCTGTGGCTCCCGACAATGCACAGGTCTCTGCATGTCTCTGGAGTATAAACGACACTGGCCTCACACAACAGGTAGATCTGAGAAATACTTTTGTTTTATTATATTGCATGCATCTGCTGTAGGTGCTGGATTAATGCATGTAACTTCAGAGGAGAATGGCTGGGCTGTAGGACACTTACAGACAAGGTTATATGAAATGATAGAAACATCCTTTCCTTCACAAAGTTCCCCCTAGAAACTAGTTCTTCAAAACAGTGACAGCAGCAACTGCTTTTTGTCCTTAAAGTGAACTGATCCTATGTATTATTTAGAATTGAAATTATCCTGGTTTAAAGCAAGTGTTCCAGTGACTAAATTCACTGGAGGCTCTGCCTGACTGAGTAATTGAACTAGATATGATCAGGAAGAGAATCTGGAGCATGTTAGCTGACTAACCCAACGGAAGAACTATTATATACTAAAACCCAAGACAACTGGCTGATAAAAGACATGACAATTCCATTTAAAAAAATGAAAAATGATTGCTGATGGACCAACAGGAGTATTTTCCCCACAGTGTAAGTATCTGAAAAAAGCATAAAAATACTTCTAAAACTTTGAATTTTATCAATTTCAAAAGATTATTATTCTCAGTGGATTAAAACAGAATGTCAGTACTTAGAGAGTAAGACTTGTTTTTACAAACATTCCTCTGCTCTTGAAAATATTGGGTTTTTTGATTTGACCTTTTAACAAGAAACTTTGATGGTCATCTACAACGCTTGTAACAAACACTTGTACATTTATACATCTGTATAAATCAGGAAACCAGATGTTGGTGTTTTTTTAAAAATAATTTAGCTATTTTACTAGCTTAGAACCTGTTTATGAATTACACAGTAGTACTATGTAGAGGAGGAACAGTTCTGAAATGCCACTAAAGATGATGAAAACAAATCAAAGTACTGAAATCCTGCCCACAGTTATTTGCTACTTTAAATAAAAGCCTTTTGATTATTTTGTAAACGAGAAATGTGGCTTTCAATGCTCAACGAGCTTACTATTCTCTACTATAATTGCTAAATTTTTGTCTGAAATGCTTTAATATAGAAGATGGAACGATGCAGATTTTTTTCTTCTGCCGGTTTAGAGTATTTGTACCTGAATTAACATAATCCTAAATAATTTATTCTGGTCAAGCCTCTGCTTTGCACAGCGGTAAGTCCCTCCTCTCCTTCTCACCCTTTAGTTCGGCAACAACTAAAGTCAGCATGCTGTAAGTCTCCCGTCCTTTAAGTCACTGGTCAGCATATTTTTTCTTCCAGAAGCCTATATAGCATGCTACTCCTCCCAGAAAGCTAGATTCAGCAATTAAAAAAATCTCATAATATTTTTGCTAAAGTTGCTAGATAGCCTGTATGTTATTTCTTTGCTATTTTATACTATACGTACTGTATCCTTATGGATCTATGCAGCAGTTTCTCCCTATGAACAACTACCTTTCTCGACTTGTTCTCGTGCTTGTTGGTTGGTCATTCCAGGGTATGGACATACTCCTAAACTGAAGGTCTCCCACAAAAGGATTCCAAAGCTCCATACATCACTCTCAGATGTGTATCTCCCTAAAAAAAGGAGAGAAAACCCACAGCTTAATGTACAAAGAAATGAACGTTTCAGAAAATTATGGCCCAAAATTTTCTGTAAAGTGTCACATTGACAAGCTTTGGGCAGAAAAAAGCTGTAGCCACTAATAATACGTTCTGCAGATATCATAATCTCCTGTATATCAAATGATAAACAAATTATTTTTAGGTCAATACCTAGGAATAACGCAAGCTAACTTAAAGTTCTACAATTTGACAGACCTTACTTACCATGTTAGTTATTTTTCATGCAAGTTAAGAACTTCTTTCCTTCTTAACATAAGATTTTTTTTCTTTTAGCATAAAAGGACAGAAAAATGTCAGGTTTTTTTCTCCCTTGTTTAGAATCACTTTCAATTCAAAAGATACTTTAAAAAAAATTACCTTTCCCAGTTCCCTAATATAGCATGGCAATGAGTATTCTGAGAGAAGCTCATAGCTTGTGACTGTGAAGAGGGCCTGGTTTTCACGCTTTGAAAAACTGTTCTCTGAAAATTATAGTTGCTTCAACTTGGAAGTTGGACCCTGAAGAACCGATGCACCCAATCAGTTAAAGAAAAAAGAAAAAAAAAATCTGGCCTGCTGGTTCTATTATCTTCAACTATGCTTCAGAGATAGCAAAATAGATAACTGATGATAGATAATTGAATTCCAAACCTCTTTCTGTAATGAAAGCTTTATATTATGGGAGAAGGAGAGATCTTGGAGCAGATATTCCTATTGTCCCTGATGGATTCACATCAGAAAGTTAAGGCTCTTAGCCCTTTGCAGCAGGATCTGTGAAAATGTTACCTTAAAAATAATTTTCAACATTACTTTCATCATTGTTCATAACTGTTTTAATTTGTTCCATACTATTACATTGTATATATGTGTGTTTATTCTTTAAAATATACACATACTTGTGAATGTATTGTTTGTTCATCTCTAATCATTAAACAAAGCAAACTAAGCCACTTCTGACTAGAAAAAAGAAAAATACATGTAAATTATAGTGACGGTGATATGACAACTATTCTGACGTCAGAAAGTTCAGTTTACTGTTAAACTAAGTATCACTTCCAGCTGCACTACATTAGCTTGTGTGCCTTGTAGATGGCAATTATGGATATTCACTATGTTCTTTGTAGTAAGATTAGTTTTCTTGTCTATTTATCAACTCTCTTCACAGTTTGGCATCCAGTAATTTAAAACTTTTCAATGAAATCATTCAGTAGACACAAGATAGGTAATTAGGTTTTTTTTAAAGAAAGTACAAGTTCTGCACAGTTAATTATCTTTTCCACTATGACATTATCTGGGGAAAAAAAGGGCCTGTTCATTTACAAAAAAACTGCTCCACACAGTAATTTATTAACATGACAAACAACTCAAAATGTTGTATGGGAAAAAACCACATATTAAATGTGTATTTTAATTTTGAGAGAACAGGAAGCAAAAATACCCTACACTTGGCCTAAATAGGTAATTTTAGGAGCTTTTCAAACATTTTCTTCCACTTGCTGGAAGTGATGGAATTATATCGCTTCAAGCAAAAATAATGGTATGAAATGACATTGAACAGCACCCACTGAACCAAAGGTTCAATATCCCAGAAGCTCCAGTAGCATCAGGATTTTGCTTATGACTTCAGATACACCTAACCACTCCATTTTCCCTAATCTGTTTTCTACACTTCACAATTTGTGGGTTTTTAAATTTAAATTCTTTTTGTGACTGCCTTTAATTTGTCATATACAATGAATCCAGAAATGACTAAAAAATGTTTTATGTAGTTTTTTAAGCACTGTATCATTCATGTAATGGCCAAATGACCCTATACCTCATTTTCTTCCAACCCTTAAATCTTGCCATTAAGAACTGACATGGACCGTGGTTGCCAACTAATTTTGAAACACTGTAGATTTAGTTCCATTTCACTCTGATATTCTTAAATACCTTTAGCCTTACCTACACAAATTAATGCAATACCTATGACCATATTATTAGGTTGGTAAATGGTAAAACACAAACCAATTATTTTTATTAACATCTTTCAAGGGAGTGGAAATATGATGCTTCAAAAACACGCAGAAACCTTCTACGACATTTTGGAAGTTGTATATTAGACTGCTGAACACTACAGAAAGTCACTTAAAGCTTGAGTATGTATGCATTTTAGGAAACACAAAATAAGTAGATGTTAATCAACTATCCTCTCTTCCCCTGTACTATGCAGAAAAAAGACTCAAAAGTACAAAGTGCGGCGGTTGTCACAAGAGCATGTTTCCTGCTTAATGTAGTTTCGTGGACTGCACATGGCTATGAAGGATAAGTTTCCATTATATATCAAATAAACTATATGCATTTCTGAATAACAAAAAAAAAAAAATCAAAACATATTTACTAGTGGAAAAACACCTAAAATAGAAGTGTATTCCCAAGTGAATGCTAGCAACAATAACACCTTTTAGAATAATTGATAATACAGGATCAATTACTGTTAACTAAATTTATTATTAGCCTTTCAAAGGGAAGATCTGCTTTGTTGTGTTATGGAGTTAACTCCTGCAAAACCGCATCCAGCTCTGGAGCCCTCTGCAGAGGAAAGACATGGACATGTTGGCGCAGGTCCAGAGGAGGGTCACCAAAATGGGACACCTCTCCTATGAGGACAGGCTGAAAAAGCTGGGGTTGTTCAGCCTGGAGAAGAGAAGGCTCCAGGGAGACCTTACTGCAGCCTTCCAGTACTTAAAGAGGGCCTGCAAAAAATGATGGGGACAGACTTTTTAGCAGGGCCTGTTGTGATAGGACAAGGGGTAATGGTGTTAAACTACAAGAGGGCAGATTTAGACTAAATGTAAGGGAGAATTTTTTCATAATGAGGGTAGTGAAACACTGGCACCGGTTGCCCAGAGAGGTGGGAGATGCCCCATCCCTGGAAACATTCCAGGTCAGGTTGGATGGGGCTCTGAGCAACCTGGTCTGGTTGAAGATGTCCCTGCTCACTACAGAGACGTTGGACTAGACGACCATTAAAGGTCCCTTCCAACCCAAACTGTTCTATGATTCTATGAAAAGCGCTAATGAGTGGAAGCATTTTGCTATCAATCATAAGTCACAAATTGATGATATCCAATGCATGATTTAAAAAAAAACTTTAAGAGGTGGCAGAAATATTTATAGACACTTCAAATGAAGAATTTAAAACATTTTTTTCTAAGTACTCAACTAAAGAAGTTGTAGAGAGAAGTACATCCAAAACATGTTATCTTTCATTTAATACTCCACTTCTTCACAGCCCACTTTACTTAAAAGTTGTTATTTTTCTAGTTTCATATAAGCTAAGAAGTTAAATACAGCAGCTTCTGTTTCTGTTCCGGAGCTATTACCCTCATAGCATGGACCACTCTCCTCAATCAGAAACCACGACAACAGCCTAGCAATATATAAAAATGCAGGTAAAGAAAAGCTGCAGTTAATAAAAAATATAAATCAGTGACTGTGCTTTTCTCCAATGCAATGATTTATCTAACAGGGTGTTCTAGTGTGTTAACACCTTGTACTGTTTTCAAAGAAGTGCTAGAACAAGCATTGCCATAAATATGCAGAACTTGCCATTCATTTTGCTAACGATTATGATTTAGATGACTGACTAGGTAGTCTACTAAAATAAGTCAGCAACATAATCAAAGCATTATTGTATTGCTGCATAACAGCAATTTTGCTGTTGCTACCTTATTCTTTTTAAGGCAAATGGTATTTTACATATAACTTAAATAAGACTGAAATATTAAAATTATTTTAAATATCATCAATTTGAACTGGGCACTAAGAAAAAAAAAAAAATATATATATATACACCCACACAAATATTGCCCAGGGTGTAGTTCTGGTACTCCTTACTTTACTTTTGAATTTCTTTTTTTTTTTGCAAGTAGATACAGGTATGTCCTTACCATAGTTCAGAGCTTCTGGAGCAGTCCACTTGATAGGAATCTGCTTTAGGCCTGACGATGAGTACACGCCATCATCCTCTTGCCGGGACATTCCAAAATCACTTATTTTCAAAATGTTGCTTTCACCTACCAAGCAGTTCCTTGCGGCCAGGTCTCTAAGTTGGAACAAGAAATAAACCTCCATATTTTTACACTTTTGAAAGTACTTGAAGCCATTTAAAATGGCCGAGCCCCTCAGCCAAGATAGTGGCGCCTCTTGGAAAACATATTTAAGAAAGCATAAAAAATGGTGCACAGCAGTTATGGCAAAGAGGAGTGAGGACGGAAAAAAAGGAGTATGAGAAGTAGTCCTGTGAACACCAAGGTCGGTGAAGAAGTGCGGGGAAGAGGTGCTGGAGGTGCTCCAGGCACCGGAGCAGATATTCACCCGCAGTCCTGCGAAGGACCCACACTGGAGCAGGGGAACAGTGTGAGGAAGCAGAGACGAGCTGTTATGGACTGACCTCAACCCCCATTCCCAATCCCCCTCGGCACTTCATGATGGGAGAAGGTGGAGGAGTTGGAAATGAAGGCATGAAGGTGAGCCTTGGAAGAAGCGGGGGCTGCAGGAAGGTGTTTCAGTTTTCATCTGTATTTCACACCATCCAACTCTTATTTTAATTGGCAATAAATCAGTGTTCCCCAAGTTGACCCAGTTTTGCTGTGACGGTCACTGATGAGTGATCTCCCTGTCTTTACCTTGCCCCACAAGCTTTTCTGTCTTATTTTCTACCCTGGCCTGTTGAGGAAGGGGAGGAGAGAGCAGCTGGGTGGGCATGTGGCAGCCAGCCAAAGTCAACCCACCATAACTTCTGAGGTCACAGAAATAAGACCACAGGATTAACAAATCAAAATGCAAAATGAAGCATAATTTGAAGAAGCACCTTAAAACATATTCCCGTAATTATGAAAAACAGTAATTAAGAAAATTAAGAAACCAGAGAACTGGCTCCATCTTCTCTCTGCCCATCTTATCGTAGCATTAAAGTTTCCATCAAACGTAAAAAGCTGTTCAGTATTACTGGAAAAGGAACTTTGGCTCAGTGATGGATGAGAAGCTCAGAAAATCAACGGCCTTCCTTTTCCTCCCTCCATCTCAAATGTGTTTTTATAGATTAGGAGACAGCCTGTACTAATGCCTGATAGAAGACCTACTGTGGCTTCCCTACAGCATATGTTTGGAATAATAATACATGCTATTAACATACCCTATGTATATTACATTTCATTGTTTCACAATACATTAAAATACTACATAATAAAATATATATTACAATTTCCATCTTAATGTAATAAAATACAGGGAATCTCTGAAGGGAGAAAAATGTTAAGCAACAGAATTAAATCTGTAACATTAGAAAGATATGGGAAAAGTATTTTTAAACTAAATTTACATGTTTGTTTGCAGCTTACATAGCTAATATACTCACAAATGGCTCATCTTACGTGAATATTCCAGAATAACTACATTAGCGCTAATGTTTTGGATTGGAGCTGTAGCATAGTTTTGAAATGAATCCCCTGAGCACTTAATGCACATTCATGGGTTTTGAAGAATGACTTTGGTGCACGCAAACTAGATTACTCTTTAAAGAAACTGACCTAGAAGTCTGCCCATGGTGTGCACCAAATTTATTTCTACAGCTAACACAGAAAGAAAGGTCTAAACCAACAACAGCTTCAAATGCTATGCATGGTGGGGACATTCATGACAAAGGACTGAACCATATTTAGTCCAAAGTAAAAGTCTTGAGCCATATATAAGGATGTTAAAGCTTGTGTATCTACAACTACTTTGATCAACTGATCCATACTGATACTGCACTGCATTATTTGCTATGTAGACAGAGCCTGTATTTGAGCATAAATACTATAACTTGGTCTAAGAATGTTAACATATTTGACTCAAACAACTTTTCTGCCACTAAGAATGTTTATGCCTCTTGAACTTGATGCTACAGTGATATAAATGCATTTATTCTTGCAGTCAGAGAAAATGGACCAGTTAAAAACAGGTCTGAAGTCATAGTCTCCAGCTGAAGATATGCACAAATGTATAAAATAGCTCAATATGCACTAGGTTACATAGTTTCATGTTAGCATGTGGTCTTGTTTGGTGAAAATAAGAGCGCTGCAAAACAAAATAAAATTGTTATTTCTTATACTCAAGTCTGTAAAAAATATCACTATGAAACCTCAAGAATTTATGGCTTAGGTTCCAATCACACTTTAATCTTTAGTTTTTTTATTGTTTTACTCAATATAATCTAGACTTTGTGAAAGATCCACATAAGGAGTAGAAGAAGTAACAAGGTCAAAAATTTACAGAGTTAATTAAAATCATGGACATCTTCCGGACCTGCGTCTGACACAGCATTTAAACATGTTCTGAGTCATATTAAGAAAAAGCTATATACTGACTGTCTTAGGTTTATTCCTCACATGTAAGTCTGATTATTAGGGGAAAAATATATCATAAATAGTATACAGTATGATGCTTGTATGCAAAGATTACACTCGTTCACATAATTTTTCTCTGTTTTGTATCTGACAGTTTTCTTTTTCTTTCAGAGTCATCTAGAGGAAGCGTTTTGCATCATTACTGAAAAATTACAAAACCACTTCCATGAAAATCAAACAGGTATTTGAGAAAGTTGGTAAAGATTGTGATACAATGTTCAGGATATACATAAATTAACACCAGATCTTCTGAAGGACCACAGACACACTAAGTTTTTGCTTCTTGAAAGAGTGGTTTTCAAGCTCTCTATTAGCTGGCAGTGGGTCGCAGAATGATACTATTCAAGCTGCCATGATGCACACGGGTGCCAAGGGAGGAATCATGGGCCAGCGGTTAGTTAATGGCCCACAACTTCTGCGGGTGGGCACAACTGTCAAGTCCACCATCAATCTTTCCAGGCAAATTGCTTCTTTCTTTTTGTCTCAGTTTGTGTTGAATAAAGAAGCATTTTCATTGCTGTCTTTCACAGAATATAAATAAAATTTTATGAAACAGTGAGTGCCAAGCTATTAACAATATGAAAAGGATGCACGATGATAAAACTTAACTTACTAATGAAGCTACAAATAACAAAGTAAATGTAGCGGCACTGGTTATGAGTCTCACAGTATTAATACCTTTTTCTGGTTTTAGCTAAAACTCCCACATTTTTGAAGCTATAATACTAGGTATTATTTTTAATACATCATTTGTCTTAATAAAGACTTTTGAGCACTTAATAGGTTTACTTCTGACTTAAGGAAATTTGCTTTTTTCCTTTTCTGTGTGAAAGGTAGGCTCTTTCTCTGACTTATTTAGAAAATACTGCAGATGTGAACTTTTCTTTCCCTTTTTCCTTCACTTTAGCCATAGTCTTTTTAAAGGTCTTTTGCAATCCCCCTCTTAGGCATGTATTTTTCTTTCCAAAATTCTTGTAAGCAGTTGGTTCTTGGAGTAAATAGAAACTAACAATGTTTAACAGATCCAGTGATACTTAAAATCATGCTAAATCTTGCCAAAACAAATGTTACTTTGCACTTTTAATAATCTGCCATTCAGTGGGGTGAAAAAGTATGAGTACAATTTCCTTCTCAGTGCTCCACCACCAACCGCTTCAGATTCTGCAGTTACATCCACTGTAGATGTATTTTTCACGTTCCTTTTTTCGCTATTCTCTTACTTGTAATTCCTTCACAATGTCTATTTGACTAACATTTATTACTTCATTCCTTAGGCTTACAAATGCCCTGAAAATTAGAGTATCTTGTTAGCATTTCTGTTGTCATTCTACATCTGTTTCATAACCTCAGTGATTTGTTGCTGAATTTTCTACATTTCCTTATATGTATTTGCAGGCTTAAAAGCATTTTTAAAACATTGTTACATTGAAGGCTATAGCTCTATCAAGCTTTTTAAAAATTTTATTATGTGCATTTGGTTAAAATTTTTCAATATTTTTCAAATAATTTCTTCACTGTTTCTACTCAGGTCTAACAGCCTTCTTTAAAAGGATGTTCATATATTCAGTCTAGATACAAAAGAAAATTACCAAAAATGCATTTTGGTCACTGTGATTTATTACAAAATTTATCACCAGAACCTGAAGAAAAGGGAGTAAAAAAGTATTACTTAAATTACTTTAAATTAATAACTAACAGCTTTAATTTTCTTCCACTTTCCAGGATTCTAATTCATTTCAATTTGCTACAGATAAAAGGAAAGAGCTCTAGTATAATAGTGCTAAGGGGCTTATAATAAAACCTTTACATCTTAACCTTCCATATGAAATACAGACAACAGGCTTTCATTCAAATATGTATGATAGGTGACATGAGTGAGGGAAAACAAGAAACTTTAAATGTATAGGGTTGATGACCGAAAACATCTATGAGGAGTCAATATTACAGATAACTTCAGTGTTAAATATCTGTAGTAAATCATTACACTTTCTAGATGGCCTTTTGAAAAAAAAAGAAAACAACCACAAAATCAACTATGTTCTACTTGTCTTCTTTTCCCTAAAAAAACAAGTGCATTCTATTTGTTTTCTCTTCCTTCTCCTTAACGTTCCCTAAAGCCAACATTCCGAAGAAGTACAGATATAATTGTATATAATTAGGTGTCTCTATCTGCTTGGAGCATTGTTTTTTTTCTCATATAGCATTTGTTACTTGCTGCAGTAATTCCATAAAATCAGCATTTATCTTTAACGCAGAAAACAAGAAAATATTTCTTATTCCACATTGTGAAAATTGTACAAATCAGGCACAAATTACACTGAGCTGCTACAGAGCAAGTTCATTAGTAAAAAAAAAGCTGACTCTCATTATTTAATAGCAAGATTATGTGAGTTCCTAGGGCTATTAAAAGCAAAGTGCCTTCTTCCCAACTACTAAGGAATAAAAATTAAGATGTAAGTCGGAAATTTCATTTTTAAGCACTGCTGTGACTTCCCTATAAACACAAGCAGGACATTGACTAGGAATCACTAAAATTGAATATGCTGAAATTGCCAGAGATAGATAGCTCATAAGACTTTTGCTAAAAATACAGTAGCCAGCTAAAGAGGAAATAGAGGCAATTTCTCTGTGCTGGGAGTCATTACCACCTGGATTCATGTCTGTCAGTAAAGATATAAACCTTATAAACTTTTCTCTAAGGACACTCTTATAATCCCTTCCCCCTTCCTTCCACCACCCCAAAAGAACAACGCAGCAAGTAATACCTAGTATTTCAATGGAATTCCATCAATTAAAGCAAATCAAAAGAAGAGAGTAGACTCCTCATTACTAACCCAGCAGGACAGGCTGCCTCACTGAACTAATTAGCCATTTTATATCCCCTCCCTGGATCATGCATTTAAAACACTCTTAGGTGATAAAAGCAAGTAATTAATGAGTGAACAGGACCAGTTTAGCTCCTCTGCACATTAAATTCCATGAAAATAGTCTATTACCTGATCAAAAAAAGAAGGGGCATCAGGTCTACAAGTGAAACTGTTGTTTTGTGGACTAGAAGACACTACTTCTCCTTCAAACACCTGAGGCAATTTCCAGTGGTGTCTAAATCAAAACAGGCCTATTTCAGAACTTCCTTGATATGCATATGCTGCTACTTTTGCTATATATGGAGAACATAGCCAATACTATGGGCCTAGTAACAGACTGGGAAAATATTAGAGGGTGAGAAGCACATCCTTCCATGCTTTCTATGATGTCTTCCCCTTTTATGCTTTGTTTTACTTATTTCTTCATACTATTTTGGCTATCACATTATGAAAACTAATGGAGCAATATTAACTACAATGCTAATCATTTCTCTCAGTTCCTTATATAATGCAAGTCCATCTTCACCTTCACAGATGAACAGTGCTAGGAAACCAGAGAAAGTCCAAGTAAGATGCAGTAGTGATTTCTCAATAATGTCAGGTGTTCTGCTTGCTATCCATAGTTTTGGATATTTCTCAGTCCTTCTCAGCTATAAAATGAGTACATTTTCCCACTTCACAGCATTAATGACATTCAATTACTCCCTCTAAAGCACTTTGCAATTTTCCTATGAAGGATTTAAACATTTTTCAAGAAGAACTCAAAAGAAAAGAAGTAACCAAGCAATCCCCAAATAATTGTATTCTGTAGCTGAACACAAGCACAAAAACTAGCCTGTATCTGAAAACGTGATTTTTCCAGAGAACCTTTATTTCCTCCACCTGTAGGACTAATATGTACCCTAGATTCCAGAAACAGTCCGCATTGCACTGCTCATTCTCATTGTTATGATAGTAAAGCTATTAATATAAAATGATTTATAGCAACTTGGTGAACATATTCCTGTGAACTAAGGTTAGTGAGATCGTAATGATCAAACGGCAAACTTCAAGTAATAAAGACCAAAGAAAACAGAAGAAAATATAAAAGCCCAATAAAGCCTAAGCATCTATATTACTTTAATACAGTAAACACGGTTTAACTAAAAAGTGTTTGGCAAGTTGCTAAACAAAGAATCTATTCATACATGTCAGATTTCTCAAAAACAACAAAGCTATATTCAAATACAAAATATGTTCCTTAGATACTGGGAGGAGCTGTTAAGTGTTTTTAAAAATGCTGTAAGGATAAACACACTGTTCAGGATCACAGTGTTCCTAATTCAAAATTCAAAACATGTATGCATTATTATTGTCATCCCCACCCTCAAAAAACATGTTTGGTAACTGTTATGTTCCTGGTTTTCTCTAAGTGCTTTGTTCAATATGTGATAGATTGTGGCATGGGTCACAGTAGGAGGTGATAGAAAGCTACAGCATCCCAGTGGGATGCATTTGGTTCACAAGGACAAAGCATATTGCTTCATCTGTTGAGGACTGCACAGCTTACTAAGGAAGCCACCATTTGCAGTCCTGGACTGTACAAACACAGTAAGAAGAAACTTCTTAATGAACTGCTGTACAGAAAAATATATTCACATTTTCTGTGCCACAGTTCATTACTGCAAATGCCTTCATACACATGCTTGAAAATAAAGACATAAAGTCAGATTAAAAGTTTACTTATTGTACAGTTATTTCTGGTGAACAAGTATACTGTGAGAATCAGTGGGTTATAGTCTGTAAAGTGGTCAGTTGCTAATGAACACACAATTACACTAACGTATACCTTGAGGTAGGTATGAATACTGGGAGTGCTAAGTTAGATACATTATTCAATTATTTTTGTAGAAGAGTAGCAGTACTAACTTTGGGACTTCAAACAGAATACTTCCCCCATTACGTTTATGTTTCAGACTTAAACATTTCTTGACCATGACAGAGATTGTTCATATCTCAAAGGGCATAAAGAGTCCCTTTGGAGGTACAAAAGTGAGCACAAATGCTATATAACGATACCACTTCTCAGAGTTGTTGTTCTGGTCTCGCAATACTTGGTTTTTGGTATAAAGAAATCTAGTTCTTAGAGTTGAATAACTGCATTAAGTATGAAGCTTGATTTTCATTAAGAAAAACTGTTTAAGATGGATAACTGGGGAGAAGAGACTGGAAATGAGTTTGGAGATGAAACAGGAATAAAAAGAAACTGACGCTTCCTATTTTCTGAATGTTTTGCATTTTTAAGTGATGCAGTACTTTTTTAATCCATGGAAGAGAGTTGAGCTGATCCAGACTCCTGCTCTGAAGAGGGACAAGGTCACTCCTGCATCTTGTACCCCTTACCTGCTCTGGGTACATTTTTACTAGGAAGAAACTCAGGTTGCTGTCACACATTATATGGCACTTGTCACCTACAGAGGTAATAATGGAGGAAAATTAGGCACTTTTGAACTTATTGTTTGCAGCCCAGACATGGCTCAAGGGACTATACAGATCTATTGACACATTATAAAACTTTTATCTTTGAGCTTTATTCACGTAAGGTACTATGTGTCCTCCATTTTCCTAGCAGGACCAGGTTTCTGTACCAGCTGTTTTAAAAGAGATAAAGCTGGGCATAGTAGACAATGAGCAGTTCCCGAAGAGAATCAAATCAGTAGACTATGAAGACAGAAATGAAGCAATAAATTGATACAGCATCTATTCCTCACACCTTTTTCCTATTTCTGAGATTTTCCTCACAATGCCTGCTTCTGGGACAAAAACATCCCTATGAGCAGCATCTAAACGTTTTTCACCTGCATGGTTTCTCAACTTTTTTAGAACTTAATAGTTATTGTCTGTGTTTTTCTGAACAATTATTTTGATGAAAAGTGCATCATAGTCATTTTAGTCTATAATAGTCGTCTTTGCATTGATATCCCTGTAGATTTTTATAACCTGTTTTTCCTGGGCACTGCTGATTACATGTAATGTGCTGAGCAAAATGTGAGACTTATGAATGTCTAATGTGTTTTTTTTTTTCCTTGTACTTCATTTATATCTTGAAACAAAGGTTTGCAATTCAATTTCTTTTGTGTGCCAATTTAAGTCATTTGCTCGGTGGGAAAGCTTACCTTATCCTTGCCCAATGTGAATAACTTAACAGAGTACATTAATACTCTTCATAATTTTATAGTAATACTCAACCTTCTATAGGTAGCTGTGTTTTGCTTTCTAAAGTTATGGTAATCAAAGATTTACATAGCATACATTCTAAAACAATGAGAAAGCCCTTTACAAATTAAGTTTGTACAACTGCACAGTAACCTATCCAGTCTCCTCACTTCTCATAAAGTAACGGTTTACACCATGAGAGTGAACTACAGAAAAAAAATTTACAAAAAGCAATCCTAGTGGTAGTCTTAATGAAAACTAAGGGTCTGGATAGTCCTAGGACTGGATGATAAGTAACTTTATGGAAATCCTACAATATTAGGACAACTGGAAAGTAAAAAACACCTTCCAGAAATTCCCAGTGACATGACACACACCGGAATAATACCACTACTGGATTCCATGCAACCACTCCTATGCTCTTGAATTTTTGACAGAAACAGTACAGAATATAAGAAGCACAAATACGGATACATTTATGATATGCATAAGATTTTTAATATTCTTTATTTGATACTCAACTGAATTATAGGGGAAATTAAGTGCCCAAAAAGTAATTATCCAAGACAGACCAAAACTTAAGTTTACATTTTGTGCTCCAGACAGTTGACTTAATTCAAAATCAGTCACAGATGTCTTCCATTTCCAGAATCAGTCATACAAGTATACTGTACTATCCATAGTAAGGCAAATACCATTTTCAAGCAAAAATTTCCCAAGTACTGTATCATTCACAGAAGCAAATGAAACACAACAATAAAGCATATGATTGTACTAGCAAGTGTATTTTTTGGCATTATTCAACGTGTGAATGACACAAAACTTCCTACAATAACTCTCCTTGCCCTTTTATACGAGGAGGATGCCTCAATTTAGTACTTGATTCTGAATTTAGTTCTGGATTAATCTCTTCCTTAGTCTATTTTATAGTATAATGTCAAAATATAATTGATTTCTGTGTACAAAGGCATTAAATATTGGTTCAACTTGTTTACAAACTCGGTAACATTCTGAAGAGGCTGAACAGATATGGTCAAAGATCATATTCACTTGTCCGTTACACATCAGTGATAGAAAAGCTTGCATGCTGAATTTAAAGAAAATGTCTAAAGCAGACTAGCTTCTAGCACTGACTTCTTGATGATTAAGTTTTTTAGAAATTAAATTTCTCATTTTGTTAAACAAACACAGCCATTTTCTAGTGTTAACATTATTATGTATTGTATTAAGTTTAAAAAACAGTTGAAGACTCATAATGAAAAGCAGAGCATAAGAAGAAGACAAAAAGCACTGCAAATGCCCAAAACCCCAAGAAATTAATAAGCATAATTATAATACAGGTTAGTCTTTTCCACCTTTTTCATTAGAATAAAATGAATTAGCACAATATTATAGTATTTGCAGGGCTTTTCAGGTCTCAGTGAAAAAGGAAATCTTATATGTCTCTTGTCAAGTTAGAATTAGGTACTTACAGCTGGTGGAATCAAAGTTCAGCTGAGACAGGCTACATGTTTAGCCACTACTGCTTTCTCAACAGCTAACGCCAAAAATGTTGTATTCTGGAATAGTTCAAGTTAGCTCTGAATGCATTCCTACCACTTATATCTACTTCTGCTCCGACCAGCAGACAGGCATGGATTAAGATTTCAAAAGTAACAGATGTGTATGGACTGAAGTTCATGGGTTTTTACTAGATAAAATATCATACAGGCACCAAATCCCAAGACATTTTATTTGATGAAGTTAAAAAATGAAAAGTTAATAATCAGGGTGCAAAGAAATGAAGCATCAAGAACAATTAAGGTACAAGAGATTACATATTAATGAAAATAATACACAAGGAATAAGAAAGAAACCAAATAAATCAGGTCTGATTACAACTCAGGAGCAAAAGACAGAGCAGAGAAATAGTACAATAAAATAGTGCCAGACAAGAGAGTTATGTTGTAGTCCTAAGCTTTGTGGCTAGAATATATATTAAACCCCCCCCCCACCCTCTTGAATTTTTAAGAGAAAAAATTTTGCACTTCTTTGGTCACAAGAAGAAGAAAAAAGTGATGGGATTCTGACAATTTAGGTGGGGTACCTGAAGTAGGAAATGTGGAAGAAACATAGGATGACAGTGTACTGATTGAGGATCATGATTACATCTCATATTGATAGCAGCAGATGTGACAGGACTGCCATAGCTTTTGGAAACAGGAAGAACTCACATGTACATGCACATTCATCACAGTTAAGATTTTATAGCTGGGAAGAGTCAAGGAATGCATATTAATAAGCCGAGGGGCTCTTGAGTTCATCACCTACTGAACTCCATCCTTTTTCTCCTATTAAAACTTAATGCTATCTACCTCATGAAGTAATCTGTTACAAGACTGTCCTTCCCCTGGAAAATCCAGATGTCTATATTTAGAAGAAGCTACCCTGCCTATGGCTGTTGTCTCTCTCTGTTGAAGTGTGGTCGCTCATGTGTAGTGTTGATTGCCTATGGATCCAGATTGCTCCCACATCCTCTGGGGACGCAAGTTTGCTGGAGGTGCAGGAAACACTTTCCTGTGCTTAAGCTAAAGACAGGTACAAAATGAACTATTAGAAAACTATTGCAAAGCTATGGATTTACTGTACCTGGCTGTTATTCTGAAATATTACCATACATAAAGCATTCCCATTCTAGCACTACACTGTAGATACACAGGATCCTCTCTGTTATTTAACATCTTACATTTATTTTAGCATTTGCTGTGGGCAAATGTTATAAAATAACCAAAGTTTAGCTAATCATTTGCTAAACTCCTAAAATCCTCCTACATTATGGGTACAAAATTTCTTAAAATATAATAACACACTGAAGTTGCCTGTTTTCATTTAGCAGCTTTGTCAATGTTCTAAAGGAAAAGTCAAATAGCAATCTAATTAAATTTCCAGATGACATCAAATGAGGAGCTGCTGCAAACAACAGTAAGGGCAAAGAAATAAAAAGAATCCAAGAAGGAAAGAAATGATGGAGAAATGTCAGTTTGAAACAACAAAATTAGACTTAACCAGTAAAAGAGAAATTAATATTAAGCCTAAATACAGACATTCAGTAAAATACAAATACTACTAAGCAATCATGTGGAAAGAAAAGAGAAACACAACAGGTATGGACCCTGATTAAGTACAAATAATAGAATTGAATTGACCATAGGAAAATAAAGCTCAATGTCTACTATATTGTGAGAAAGCTGCCTAGGAAAATTAAGAAATTCTGTTTTTGTTAATGTAGTTACTGAAAAAAAATAAAACCCGTTAAACAGGTGTACAGACCAATGCCAGTTTCAAAGAGATGGACTAAATAAGCTACTACAATATTTTACTGATTTAAAATAAACACTTGAATTGTCAGATGCCCTGGAATCTTTTATTCTACTGTCAGGTATATAGTACACAACAAAAAGCCAGTAATCAAAGTAGGAATGACCCCAAGAAGCATTCATTTTCTGAATGAGTGCATTTGTTCATTTTATCATATATGAAAAGATGACTTTTTCAGCCAGTCACATACATGCAAACTCTGTATCTCATAAAAATGGTTTGAAGTTCCATTTGTAACATGAATTCGCAGCAGCTCACAACAAAACAGCTCTACAGATTTATTTTTACCATACATGTATTTCAGTTTAAAGTAGAATGCACAGAAACTGGTATAGGCAAATTTAAGATAGCATTTTAGTATCATACAATAAAATCAATCAGGTAAATGCTTGCTAGCTGCTAATTAATGGGTAACCGGGGAGCAACATTTTTTGAAAAAAGCCATTAAAATAAGTTTAATAATGCGAAAATCAACAAAATTGCAAGTGCAATTTGTGATACAAACTGCTCATTTCTGTCCAGAAAAGTACTGCAGATGTTGCCAGATGGGTAGAGGTAGGTTCCTACAAAGTCAGATGTCAGAATGTTAAATCACTGCTACATTACCTGTATTATTTTCACCAAAGCCTGTATCCACTGCATGTTTACTGTAATGCAGTCCCTCCATTCAAAATACTGAGCTGATGTGAACTTTGCTGCTAATAAAAGCATTCCATTTATGGAATCTCAGCATAAATACTAAAAACTCTAGACAATTCTAAAAAAGCTGCCGAGATACACAAGTTGTAATTTTGCGAATTTCCACTGTCAACTCGAATAAAATACTACCATAACCTACAGAAAGTTCAGCAAGTGAGTACTGACAATTAGTGCTTCAAAGCACTAAATCCCATATACAGTCCTTGTAGCACTTCAGAGACTGCCAAGACCTCATCACGAGTTGCCCACAGCACTATCTGCAAGGAGGTGATGAAACAGAAACTTGAAAGATGGAGGTTTTAATTATTTTGGAACTTAGTCTAAGATATTTAATAACAGAGCATGTTTAAAAGGTCGTTGATGTTACAGGACAAGACAGACATCTTAATGCTTAAAGTGAAAGCTTCCACATAGAGCGCACTTTGGATGCTGGACACAGCCTCCAAGCCCCAGGCTGCCGGGAGCACCTGGGGCCTCTCTGATGCCAGGAGGGGTGGCCCTCTGTCCTTCTGTGGTGTCCTGGAGGAGTTGTGTCCCCAAGTGGAGGTGTTACAGAAGGAAGTGAGCAGGCTACGTAGCATCAGAGAGGATGAAAGGGAGATAGACAGGATCTTCTCTGAGATGCTTCAGCTTGAAGATTCCAGCTGCAGTAGAGATTCAGGCAGTGTCTACCCCTAGTATTAAGGTAAGCGCAGTCTCTGGAGGAGGTGAAGCTCATGACTTCTGCCTCCAACAGGAAAGCTCTTGCCCTACCTAGGGCTTACAACAAAAAAATACAGTCACCACCCTCAAAGTGGAAAAAGAGCCAGATGTGTCTTCAAGTAAAGGATTTTGTCCATCTGACCCAAAACCATGCAAGACCACCAGGAAGAAGTGGGGAGTGATTGTAATGGGCAACTCCCTGCTGTGGGGGACAGAGGCACCCATGTGCTGACCTGACCTATAACTGAGAGGTCTGCTGCCTAATGGGACCTGATCCAGGATGTTCTGGAGGGACGGAGGATAGCTCAGCTCCAGTGCAACTACACCAATGCACACAGCACAGGCAGTAAACAGGAGGAGCTGTAAGCCATTGTGCAGCGGGACAGCTCTGACTTAGTTGCCATCACAGAAACATGATGTGATGACTCATATGACTGGAGTGCTGCAATGGATGGCTATAAGCTCTTCAGAAGAGATAGGCATGTAAGGAGAGGCGGCGGGGTGGCTCTCTATGTTAGGGGGTGTTTTGGTTGTATAGAGCTCAACGATTGTGATGACAAGGTCAAGTGCTTATGGGTAAGGAAGAGGGGGAAGGCTAACAAAGCAGATATCCTGCTGGGAGTCTGTTAGACCACCCAACCAGCATGAAGAGCCAGATGAAGCATTCTACAAGCGACTGGCAGAAGTCTCACAATCTCTAGCCCTTGTTCTTGTATGGGACTTCAATTTACTGGACATCTGCTGGAAGTACAACACAGCAGAGAGGAAACAGTCCGGGGGGTTCCTGGGGTGTCTGGAGGATAACCTCCTGACTCACAGCTGGTGAGTGAGCCTACCAGGGGAGGTGCCTTGCTTGACCTGCTGTTTACAAACAGAGAAGGACTCGTGAGACATGTGATGGTTGGAGGCTGTCTTGGGCTTAGCAACCATGACATGATAGAATTCTTGATTCTTGGTGAGGTAAGGAGAGGGGTCAGCAAAGCCACTACCATGGATTTCTGGAGGGCAGACTTTGGCCTGTTCAGGTCACTGGTCGAGAGAGTCCCTTGGGAGACAGTCCTGAAAGGCAAAAGGGTCCAGGAAGGTTGGACAGTCTTCAAGAAGGAAATCTTAAAGGCGCAGGAGCAGACGGTCCCCATGTGCCATAAGACGAGCCGGTGGGGAAGAAGCCCATCTTCTCCCTGGCTGAACAGGGAGATTTTATTGGGACTTAGGAAAAGAAGGGCAGTTTATCACCTTTGGAAGAAGGGGCAGGCAATTCAAGAAGAGTACAAGGGTCTTGTTAGATCATGCAGAGAGAAAATCAGAAAGGTCCCAGGTGACTGGAGGCTTGCCAGTGTGATGCCCATGTACAAGAAGGGATGGAAGGAGGATCCCAGGAACTACAGGTCTGTCAGCCTGACCTCTGTACCGGGGAAGATTATGGAGACGTTCATCTTGAGGGTGCTCACAGAGCGTGTGCAGGATAACCAAGGGATCAGGCCCAGTCAGCATGGGTTCATGAAAGGCAAGTCCTGCTTGACCAACCTGATCTCCTTCTATGACCAGGTGACCAGCCTAGTGGATGAGGGAAAGGCTGTGGGTGTTGTCTACCTGGACTTTGGTAAAGCCTTTGACACTGTCTCCCACACTGTTCTCCTTGAGAATGGAGGTGAATGGAGTTAAATTCAGTTGGCGGCTGGTCACAAGTGGTGTTCCCCAGGGCTAAGTTTTGGTGCCGATCTTGTTTAATATCTTTATCAATAATCTGGATGAGGGGATCGAGTGCTCCCTCAGTAAGTCTGCAGATGACACCAAACTGGGCAGGAATGTTGATCTGCTCGAAGGCAGGAAGGCCCTGCAGAGGGATCTGGACAGGCTGGATCAATGGGTCAAGGTCAACTGTATGAGGTTTCACAAGGCCAAGTGCCAGGTCCTGCATTTGGGTCACAATAACCCCATGCAACGCTACAGGCTTGGGGAGGAGTGGCTGGAGAGCTGCTTCACGGAAAGGGACCTGGGGGTGCTGGTTGACAGCCAGCTGAATATGAGCCAGTAGTGTGCCCAGGTGGCCAAGAAGGCCAACAGCGTCCTGGCCTGTATCAGAAATAGTGTGGCCAGCAGGAGTAGGGAAGTGATTGTGCCCCTGTACTCGGCACTGGTGAGGTCGCACCTCGAACCCTGTGTTCAGTTTTGGGCCCCTCACTACAAGAAGGATGTTGAGGTGCTGGAGCGTGTCCAAAGAAGGGCAACGAAGCTGGTGAGGGGTCTGGAGCACAAGTCTTATGAGAAGTGGCTGAGGGAACTGGGGTTGTTCCGTCTGGAGAAGAGGAGGCTGAGGGGAGACCTTATCGCTCTCTACAACTGCCTGAAAGGGAGTTGTGGCGATGAGGGTGTTGGTCTCTTCTTCCAAGTAACCAGTGATAGGACGAGAGGAAATGGCCTCAAGTTGCACTAGGGGAGGTTTAATGGGTATTAGGAAAAATTTCTTTACTGAAAGAGTGGTCAAGCATTGGAACAGGCTGCCCAAGGAAGTGGAGAGTCACCATAACTGGAGGTGTTTAAAAAATGTGTAGATGTGGCACTTCAGGACATGGTTTAGTGGGCATGGTGGTGTTGGGTTGACGGTTGGGTTGGACTTAATGGTCTTAGAGGTCTTTTCCAACCTTAGGGATTCTACAATTCCATGATTCTATGACTGTCGAAGCTTGTTCAACCCTCTGACTGCTACTTGTTATTCCACGTGGCCATCAGTGATACTGCCACAAGCTACCTGGAGAGTATCAAAAGTGACTACAGAGCTCTGGGGCCAGTAGTCAAGGACATGGGAACCCAGGTGGGGTCCTCATTAGTGCTGGTGAGGGAAAAAGGTACGAGGAGGAGGGCACTGATAGTACAGGGCAATAATTGGCCGTGGAGCTGATGTTAGCGACAAAAGTTTTGGGTTCTATGACCATGGGACCATGTTTACAGATCAGCATCTGCTCGGGAAAGATGAGATCCACCTCACTAAGTGGGCCAAAGCTATGTTTGAGAATAGGGTGGCTGAGCTGGTAAGAAGAGCTTGCAGCTAGGAATAAAGAAGGAGGGAGAGAGTAACCAGCAATGTTGTTGAGGGCGTGATGAACAGGATAGATGAGCAATGGGCCTGGTGATGGGACAGGATGAATGCCTTCTTCAACTCAGTTGTTACTAGCATGACTGGCCTTTAGGAATCCCAGGCCCCAGAGACCAGGAAGAAAGTCGGGAGCAAGAGAGACGTATGCTTAATGGAAGAGGATCTGGTCAGGGAATATTTAAGCAAAATGGACTTACAGAAGTCCATGGGCCCTGATGGGATGTGTCCATGAGTGCTGAAGGAGCTGACTGATGTCACTGCAAGTCAACTCTCAATAATCTTTCATCCATCATGGTGACTGGGAGAAGTGCCTGAAGAATGGAGTAAAGCAAATGTCGCTTCTATCTTCAAGAAAGAGGACCTAGGGAACTGCAGGCTGGTCAGCCTCACCTTGATCCCCATGAAGGTGATGGAGCAGTTAATCCTGGGAACCATCTCCAGGCATGTGAAGGACAAGAAAGTCATCAAATAGTCAATATGCATTCACTAAGGGCGAGTCATACTTGACCAACTTGAGGACCTTCTACAATTAAATGACTGGTCTGGTAGATGAAGGGGAGAGCTGTGGATATTGTCTACCTCAGTAGCCTAAGTAAGGAATTGCCTCTTGTAAGATCCTCACGACCAAGTTGTTGAAATATGGGCTGGATAAGCAGACAGTGAGGTCGACTGAAAACTGGCTGAATAGTTGGTCCCACAGGGAGTTGATCAGTGGCACAAAGTCCAGCTGGAAGACAGCAACCACCAGTGTACACCAGGGGTGAAGACTGGGTTCAATCCTGTTTATCATCTTCATTAATGAGCTTGATAATGAGGCATAGTGCACCGTCAGGAAGTTTGCTATGTCTCCTTTCACCAAGCAAAGCAGTAAATTCCTATCAGTTCTTACTGGTAGCAAATGTACCTTTCCTCTACAGGGCTTAGGTCTGCTAACTTCTTCTCCAATGTAAAAGGTTTACATACTCCTGAACAGAGGACTTAGAGAAGGAGGTAAGAAATATTTTGCTGCACTGTTGTAACTAAGCATGTCTGCAATCTTAACCATGACAATGTAATTGTAGTAATACAGTATCATCAGAGGTAATCATAATTATTTATAGCTTTGACTTGCTAAGGTGACTTTCTCCTGCTCATTAACACCATTTCCTACAATTATTCTATGTATAAACAGCAGAGGTTTTGGGCCTTCCCACAGTAAAAGAATGCAAAATAAACAAAAATCTGAAAACAATTATAGAAGATAAAAGGAAGGGCAGCACCAATGGTAAAAATCAAGTAAGTACAACTTAAAAGCAGGAAATCCAGAGTACTATTGTTATCATGAAGCTATTTATTAGGCAAGAAACAAAAGAAATAACAAATTAAATTATTCAGAACAATAGGAAGAGTAGAGCTATGAATTTGAAATGACAATAAATGTTTTCAGTATTTCTCCATAGTCTTTGAAAGTATGTTAGTGACACTGTGGAATCACAGATAAAGAAATAACATTCACTACTGTTTCTTAAAAGTAAAACCAGGTTCATAGAGATACATATATTAAAAAGAAAGATAGGTTAGGTGAGTTGGAAGGAATATTAGATAGTCTTGTCTTGCATGATTTCTAAACGTTTATCTCATTTGTGCTATCAAGGCAAATATGTCAGCTAGCACTGCAGTTCAACATAATATGAAAGGTGTTACGTATGTACAATACCTCTAAGCCCCACCTAACGAAACAGAACTGAAACATAAACTGAGGAGATTATAGGAATTCTTTTAATTCATCCCAGCCCCATTTCTTAGGTACAAAAGCATAAACAGTTCCACAACAATTATCTAGTGTGTTAAATGACTGTGACATTTGGAAGGACAACAGCAATTTTAACAGGGAGTAGAGATTAAATTTTACACTATTACACCTGACAAGGTAGAAGATGATAGTGCATTCACTTAAAATCCTCCTTACTTAGTTTTTCCCCTGTAAAAATTTGGGCATTTCATTTGTAATAAATTGATAATCGATAAATTTTGAGAGTTCAGTTGATCATACATTTCTATATGCCTACATGAAGCATTTTTATTTTCTCATAAATGGTTCTCACTACAGAAATTGGGCATTTGTAAAAATGACCCAGATGACTCTTGGAGTACTGAGACTTCCTTTCCATTCTACATCTTGCTATCTTTTAATTATCTTTTCTTCCATGGTTTTTAAAACTTACAATCCCGTGGTGGCGGTGGCGTGTCCAGCTGCAAAGCCTGAAATCACTTCCGCTATCTACTACCACTGTTAAAGGAAGCCTTTCCTGACTGCAGCTATCATGCTGCGCATCAGAAGATCTGGAGATGTATTTCTTGCATTTCTACTTTTTAATTTTATCCTTATAGCCTTTTTTGGACTTTATAATCACATTACTCGTGAAAAGATATCCCTGCTTCTCCTGGACCTCTGTTTCTTTGAAAAATGTTTAGCTAGAGGACACAGAATATTTAAGGGAAAGAAGGGTGAACAGCTGCTGTGGCTGCTGCACTGTAAAGTGTGTGGAACAGTTTGCAATACACAGTTGCCACAGGACTAAAGTTCTATGATGTTATTTGGATATACAAGTCAGCTGTAAGTAGGATTGCTTAAACCATCATTAAAGATGGACTTAATGATGAAAACAAACCCCTGCGAAGAAACTGACCAGTCTCTAGCTCACTAAAGAGAAGAGGTGTGACAGAGATGAGGTTGGAACATGATCAGATAATGAAGTTGGCATTGTGAGCCAAATCTTCCTACATATGTAAACAAAAAAAGTACTCTGTGTACAGTTAAAAACAATTAATGCCTGTTTCTTAACTATTTCCTGAAAATATAAGGCACAGCGTGAAATCCTGGTTCTACTAACATTAGCTAACCTAATGGAATATAGGATTTCCACCATTGTTTTTAAGCTGAATTTGTTCAAACATTTGACTATACTGTTTTCCAACTTACTTTAGTTTTTCTAAAAGCAGATCTAGTGTCTGAGATTAATTCTGCAAAACTGGTCTGCATATCAGTTAACACATGTGAGTAACACATAGAAAAGTGGGACCCAAGAATTGTCTTGGTGACAGGACAAAGTAAATTCCCTTTTTCCCTAAAGAATAAAAACATCAGCTTCCTTTAGAAACACATAGTTTGTGCTTGTCAGACGCAGCCGTAGCAACTATGGCAACCAGGATCATAAGAAGAGGAACACGTTCACCAAATCTAAATGCTACTCTACCCTAGTTGGCTCACGTTTACTTTATGCCATATATACACAAATACAGACTCCAAGTGATAGAATCTTCAGCTTCTGTTTTCAAAATATTTTTATTAGATTAACCAATAATCAGTCTATTTTAACTTTCTTAACTTTATCCTCAATGTAATTTGTTACCTTTACCAGATAATTTAAATCAAGCACTTTTTATCCTTTGCATTTTTATTATTGAGCTGTATCTATCCATCAGTTTTGCCTACAGTTTTTCTTTTTTCTGAGTTACTACTTTATTTACCACTTTCTAATATCAGTGTCCAGAGCTGCATGTAGCATTCTGTTCAGTGTATCTCTCTGGTCCCTTACAGACTGGCGTATTTTTGCTTTTCTACCTATTTCTAGTATGCAGATACCTATTGCGCCTCCTTAGGTATCTCTGCAAAAGAGACAGGAATGATACAATGTAGTAGGCATGAAATTAATTTGTCTTGAATATACATATCAGAATAAAAAAGAAGCATACGATTCATCAGTGAAATGAAAGTTGTGTATATAGTCCAGAATCTTAGGGGAAATGCTTGAACAATATTTCAAGGTGTTTTTAAAATATTAAGTCAGTAGCTGCACTTAGCAACTTAGTCTATGGGGACTTGAATTGTGTCCAACTGGTACCTCTACATTAGCAAATAACTCAGTGCAAGAGAAGCAGATTGTCCTGGTTTCAGCCAGGATAGAGCTGGTTTTCTTCCCAGAAGCTAGTGTGAGGCTCTGGTTTGGATCTGGGATGAGAAAACGTTGATAACGTGCTGATGTTTTGGGTTGTTGCCAAGTAGTCAAGGACAGTCCAGCTTCTCGTGCTGGCCGGGGGTGCACGGGGAGCTGGAAGGGGACACAGCCGGGACAGCTGGCCCAGGCTGGCCAAAGGGATATTCCCTGCCATACGACGTCATGCCCAGTACATAAACTGGAGTTGGCCGGCAGGTGGGAATCACTGCTCAGAGACGGGCTGTCGATCACTGGGTGGTGAGCAATTGTTGTACTGGGCATCACTTGTTCTTGTACGTTCCTTTGTTGGTGTTATTAGTGTTGTTATCATTGTTGTTTCCTTCTCTCTTGCTGTCCTAATAAATTGCTTTTATCTCAACTCACGAGTTTTCTCCCATTTCTCTCCCCCATCCCACTGGGGGAAGGGGAGTGAGTGAGCAGCTGCGTGGTGGTTTTTTGTCTGCCAGGGCTAAACCACGACACAGATAAACAGACTGAAGTAGCTGGTGCTGAGGCTCCTCAGATTTCCACCACAGGCAGTTACAGAGATTTACTTGGGATTAGATGTAGTCTGGTTCCACATATCAAACGTGGTCCTACATTGTGTGCAAATACAAATTTCGGCTTCCTCAACTGCTCTTTAGGGACCACTGTTTTGTCCTTTCCCCTGTCCCATGCAGATAGGAGCAGCACATCAGTGGCACACCAGAGCCCCTGCCATTATTGCTCACAGAAGACCCCCCATTATTTCTGCTCCTCCTCATAGCATTTTTGAATTATGCCATTGTGCCTGACGTCCTACCTACATCTACTGCAAGGGGCTCAAAACACCAGTAGAGGTGAACTGTGTAGTTTTAAAAAATAGGTTAAAACTATCATAGAAAAATACTGGCTCACTGTCAAATCTAAAAGATTACCAAGAACTGTATCAGTAGCTATAAAATACTCCCCAAAAGGAAACTGAAGCGCTTTTAATAGCTACTTAATAGTTAAGAAAACACAACAACTATCCATTTAAGGAAAAAATACACTTTTATATTTGACATACATAGAAAAATTTTCCGTAATTTTTACAGTCTTTTAACAGTTCTCTCTGCCTGACTCTCTCTCTGAAGGTTACAATGCTCTCTTGTGGTAGGGAAGATGGTTATTTACTTACAAACTTATAAACAATTAGTTGCAATTTACAACTGAAGTCCAGCTGTGTTACAGAAAAATAATTATATATACAGAAGTTAAACAAACCCTTCAAAATTAAAATACATTAATAAATAACCAGGATAAATAAATGTATCTGTAACCACAGTAATATTATCTCACACTTGAGTTCAACTAAAATAAGACAATAGCAGCGTGGGAGATCCTGGCATCTCAATTTTGCCCTCTGTTTATGACACTTAAAATTTCCACTCAGGAACATGATAATCCCTGATCATTTCATTATCATTTTAGTATCTCTCTAGATACTAAACTCATATCTATGACTAATTTTTTATCTAAGCAGTTATGCTAGCTCCCATAAAGATTATTTTCAATACAAAGAGTGGCAAGAGTGGTCTCAGTAAAAAAAAATCAGGAGGGAGTGGGACTTCATGATTTCATTCATGATCCTGCAAGGAGGGTAAGAAACTAGTCCAGAAAATCATGTGCAACAGAGGACAGACTGCACTGCAATAATGGGAAGAAACAGTGGGTTCCTGGAAGTGAATGAGAGTCAGGAAGGTCTATGATATACCAAATAAGAAGGACACTCAATTAATTTGTTAGTGAATGGGAATGGAGATGTTTATAAGCAATTAACTGTTAAGAAGCAATATTCATAGCAGGAAGGTTTAAAAACTATTTGTATAAGCTTTTGTAAGCTTACTCATCTTAGTGATCTCCAAATCCTGACCAGAAATTACTCCAAAAGCAGGAAGCCTTTTGAATCAAGTTTTTTACTTTGTCTGCCATCCTAACTCCTATAGTTTTTCAAAACTGGGACTTGGCCCTTATTTCACTGATCTATTTTTATTTCCCAGAATCCATGAGACTCGATGAAGTATCTGACATCCAGATTTGCCAGGAGCTTTTTCTGTCAGGCTTGAATGACTCAGCTTAAATCTGTGAACAACAAAATACTGTAACATTGATTCAACAATTCTTATAGCTCCATGTACCTTGATGATCTCCCTCAATCTTCCCAATCAGTTAACATGCCGATAAGGCTTTCTTCACTGCTTGCTTCCATGCATATAGGATTTTGAAATAGCCTTTGACAAAGACTAAGTCCCTGTTTCAATCAATACTCACAATGATAGAAAAACGTTTCATAAAAGCATATTCCTGCGCTATAAGTCTGCCAAATGAGATAGAAAGAGGCTGAGAACTACAGAGCAATGACAAGATGTGAGAGAACATAACATGCATTTAGCTTACTGTATGTTTTATTATACTCATTTTCAGCAAGTGTGACTCCTTTAAGATGCATTAAATCTGTTCAGAATCTTTTTGTGAGCAGTACCTATTGGAACTGAATTTACCTCTGAACTGAGCTGAACATGCATAACTTCACCTAAGTTTCTCTTGGCTTGATGAGTGTCATGGTTTAATCCCAACCAGCATCGTAAGCACCCCACAGCCACTTGCTCACTGCCCGCCCCAGCAGGATGGGGGGAAGAGAATTGGAAGGGTAAAAGTGAGAAAACTCATGGGTTGATATAAGAACAGATTAATAACTAAAATATTAGAAGAAAAAGAAGAAGAAGAAGAAGAAGGAGGAGAAGGAGAAGGAGAAGGAGAAGGAAGATAACAAAGATAATTAAAACCCAAGAAAGGCAAGTGATGCAAATGAAAACAATTTCTCACCACCAGCCAACTGATGCCCAACCAGTCCCAAAGCAGTGGCCCCCAGCCCACCTTCCCCCTAGTTTATTGCTCAGCATGATGTCATATGGTATGGAATATCCGTTTGGTTAATTTGGGTCAGTTGCCCTGGCTGTGTCCCCTCCCAACTTCTTGTGCAGCCCCAGCCTACTCACTAATGGCGCGGTATGAGAAGAAAAGGCCTTGACTCTATGTAAGCACTGCTCATCAATAGCTAAACATCTCTGAATTATCAGCCTTGTTTCCAGCACAAATCCAAAACATAGCCCCATGTTAGCTACTGGGAAGAAAATTAACTCTACCCCAGCTAAAACCAGCACAAGGAGAAAAATGTCTTGATTCTCAAAAAAAGATCAACAGTAAGCTGGAAAACAGCATTTTTTGTCATTATTTGATATGTAGAACTATATGCCATCTATGATCATGCAAAAGTAATACATTCTCTAAACCATAATGTTTCTGAGTTGCATAAACTTTAAAACTCACTTCTTTCATGAAGGCACACTAAACCCCATTTTACATTCTTCCTTCAGCTGTTTTTCACTATGTAAACAGCACACACCTATGCTGAATGTAATACTTCAGTAATAAAACCACAGCAATGTAAAGCTTGGAGGCACTTCTGAAAAACCTCCTGAGGCACTGGGAAGAACTACCTTAGAGTAAAGTGTATCATCACTAGTACTCTCTGAAAAAAATCGTGAATAAACATTTTGTCAAATCCATAAAACAGGTGTAACCTACTACGCATATATAAACATATATACGTGTATAAAAATTAGAAAAGGGAAATACGTTTATTTTCCTCAGGAAAGCAATTTGGGAATTTATTATTCATTATCATTGACATACAGCCCAAGAATTTTTTATTAAAATGAAAGTAAGTGTGCTGTCTGAGAGAACAAGGGTACATTTCTCTTTGCAATGTCAAGAATCAATATCAGGAAGCCAATAAAATATTGAACCAATACATTGTATCTTAGTGCAACATATATTTCCTTTTCTAGAAACACTAATTTGATTCTTCTGCTGTAAGAAATAAAACTGGAAAAGCTCTACAGCCTAAAGAAAAGAAAACAGTGTACACAAAGCATGCTTTGTCTTTACGAAACAAACATGGACACACATGCTTACCTCTGGTCAATGATCTATGCTCAAAGAACAACCCCGTAGCTCATTTCTGAGGTGAGTGGCATTTACTTGACTGCATTCTTCCTCTCCTCCCCAATCCATCTTCTCTTTTTGCCTTATCTTATCATCTACTGCATTCTTTATATCTACCACTAATGCCTCCTTTATCCACTGCAAAAATGAAATCCTGCAGTCCATCTTTCTTTTTGGTACAGATTATCAAAACCATAGTTCAAAAATTCTGTGGAAACACCACCAGTGGTATAGTCAGCCACAAACATAGTTTGCATGTCCTGGTTGTGAAGTATTTGGCATGTGATAGTATCTGACAAGGGGGTGTTTGAACTTTCTGAGCAAATTTAATACGAAACTTTGAACTCCAAAATACAGTAAATGGACAAGAATCATTGCTGTAGCTTCATGGCAATGACTACAACAACTTGTTAAATAACATGTATTGAAGTACAGCAAAAGCAGTCATTACCATTTAAGGCTCTACTTCTTTTCCAGTTGAATTCAATGAAAATTTTTCTATTTATTTCAGCATGGCAAGTTGCATTTAATGCACTTAGATAAACACACAACACTAGTTTTGCAATGTTGCCTGCACTTAGACTTCACTCTGTGGGATCAGTTCATTTTCTACTACAATTTAATAGTAATATTCTTACTTCAAAGATGGCAAGCAAATCATTATTTTATTTAAAAAAAGATAGCCAGTGATAACAGCAAATTAATTTACTTCTACTTCACGGAATAAAAGTTATTCTGGCTACAAAAAGTTGTAGCTTTTCATTTACTATTGAATTTCAGTGGGAAGTTAGGACCCTTGGTTGAATAATGATTTCCCTTGATATCTCTTGATACTTTCAGATTCGTACCTTACTATTTCCTCCTAATTACTGTTATTAAAGCTACAATGTTCTCCAAACTTCACTTTTAAATCCATTCAAAAAACACTGTTTAAGGTATAGATAAGTACTTCAAGAAAGTGAGTAATGGAGCTATTCCTGAAAGAGTATGTAAATATTTACGTTGTTCAACATTAGGTTGCATTTTTCATCTCTGGAAGATACTAGGGAATTTTAAAGTTATTTGCAAATTATGTCTTTTACTACTCAATAAAACTAGTCTACACAAATTAGCAAAATCTAGAGAAATATGTCTGATGGCATGCTGGCATTTCTTGTTCTACCTCTTAAAAGTTCAATAGTAAGACACAGAAATTAAAATTCTTGTTGAGAGCAATGAAAGCTAAGAGAATGTGGAATTGTTAAAAATTAATCCCCTGAAACTAAAATGCAGATATGAGGTAGAAATGTCTAGATGTTGTAGATGATAGCAACCTAATTATCATCCCTGAATATCATCCTTTATGTATTACCCGCAAAATGGGGAAAATATCCCAATTATTTCAGACCTCTCAGATTTCAGTATGTCAGTTTTCCTAGGATAATGATTTAAAATGTCATGAAGAGTTAACCTAAAGACAGTAATAGATAAATTGTTTGGCAAGTTATTGCAGAATTATTTTGTAGATCTAATTATTTACAGAAAAATGCAATGTCCATATTGACAATAAACTATTGCTGTAAAAATGTATGTGGTGATAGAATTCACCAACGACTGCTAATACAGCAGAAGCTGAAAAGATTATTTTTCTCAATAGCTAGGAGTGCATAACAGGTTCCACTTTTGCTTTCTGTTTTGGTACATCTCACCTTTCAGTTGACAATTAGAGGTCAGATTTACCGTTAGAAGGTAACTTAACTTCTTCATTCTGGTCAACTGACTCTGTATTGTATTTTTAAGGAATCATAGGTATTTCATGTATTTATGTACAACTTGTATGTGACCTGAGACCTTAATTTAACACTTGCAGATTTTGTGCTTCAGAAGGAAACTAATGTATCAGCCCTGGTGAATGAAATCCTTTGACTGGGGATGAGAGCAGAACAAGGTTCCCATTCAGACTGCTCCAGCCAGCCAACCCCAGTCGATGTCTTGTCCTGTCCTGCCAAAGATTTCCTTAGATTTCAGGGCTTCCATGGCCACTTGAGTTTCCTGGCCTCTTTGCTCTGTCTTTTCATTAAAGAAAGCATAATACATTGTTTGCCATGTAGAAAGAGTGGAAATGACACTCACCGGATTTATATTGGATGGAAGTTATTATATACCACTTAACTAGGAACATCTGGGCCCCTCACTACAAGAAGGATGTTGAGGTGCTGGAGCGTGTCCAGAGAAGGGCAACGAAGCTGGTGAGGGGTCTGGAGCAGAAGTCTTATGAGGAGCGGCTGAGGGAACTGAGGTTGTTTAGTCTGGAGAAGAGAAGGCTGAGAGGAGACCTTATCACTCTCTACAACCACCTGAAAGGGGGTTGTGGCGATGAGGGTGTTGGTCTCTTCTCCCAAGTAACTAGTGATAGGACAAGAGGAAATGGCCTCAAGTTGCGTCAGGGGAGGTTTAGATTGGATATTAGGAAAAATTTCTTCACTGAGAGGGTGGTCAGGCATTGGAACAGGCTGCCCAGGGAGGTGGTGGAGTCGCCATCTCTGGAAGTGTTCAAAAAACGTGTGGATGTGGCGCTTCAGGACATGGTTTAGGGGACATGGTGGTGCTGGATTAATGGTTGGACTTGATGATCTTAAAGGTCCTTTCCAACCTAGTGATTCTGTGATTCTGTGATCATTTTTCCTCTTTCTGAACTGGTCTGCATTGAAATGAATGACCTTCCAGAGGTGGTATCTGTAGCTGAAAACACCTATTTTTCATACTACCAGAACCCACTCTTGTTTTCTTGAAAATTCCTGGTACTAACTCAGATTTTGTTATGGGGTGGGGGGGAAGGTCATACTTTGTGTTTTCCATTCAGTGCATTCATGGGAACAGTGCCAGACCAAAATTTACCTAATGTAACTTGATATAATTAATGAAAATAAGAATAATAATGTTGAATTCATACCGTATGTATTAGCATGGTATCCAAGTTCATTTGTAGTTATTTTGCAGTATTAACTAATTTTATCCATGTAATCCACATCCTTGTTCTAATTAAATAGTCAGCTTTCCTCATTCAAGGGTGTCAATTCCTGATTGATAATGTGACCGAAAATCACTGAGACAGGTAGATAGAATATTTGCAGGGAGGGAGTAGTTTTCAGATGGAGGGGAGATGATGCTAACTCTCCAGGCATTTGCCCAGCCATTTGTAGGAGGGAGTGAGGCTCACATGGGGCTGGGTCCCTTGGCAGGCAGAATGGGAAAATGATTTGGCATCACAAAGGAAAGACATGATAAATCCTTGCCAAGGAGCACACATTGTATAGAAATATAGAAGGAAAGAAATGTGCCATTTTTATGAGAATATTTTGTAAAAAATGAGCCCAAAGCCACTTTTAAAGTTCCTTTGCTTTCTGATGGTCCAGAGCTTCTCATTCTGTGATTTTATTCCTTTCCTTTCCATTGTCACTACCCTTCCAGGTTTTACTGCATAATTGGCTAAGACGTGAATAAGAAAAAAGTTTGCAAAAGGAACATTTGTTAGGAAGGAAATATTTATTCTTGTTACAGCATAGGTGAATTACTAGCTAGCTGGTATTTCTGCTTTTATGTGTTTGAGTGAGTAACAATGATTTCTGTTCCCAGAAATCTCAGATAATGGTCTGGTCTTTCTGCCACACTGAACTCATGTTTGGGTCCCCAAGGCTCATCACAGGGTCCAAAAGGACACCGCTAAGTATGTGTTCAGAATACTGTGAGACACTGTAGCAAAATATTGTATATGATGCATATAGTGATCTGTTCTTTTAGAAGTGTTTCTATTTTATTCTTGTGAGACAGCTGTTCTTGTTGTGTGTAAAACCCAAATAAAGCCCTTGCATTAGAAAACTTCGTATTTTATACACAGTGGGGAGCAAAGTTAAGTGTCAAAACCTAACTATGGAAAGGATGATATTTATTGTAAGAAATCAGAAGGCATTCTTAAGTTATAAACAATTCATAAGAAATTTCATAGGAGGTTTAGGGTTTTTTTCTTGTTACAGAATATGCATATTATGAAAAATATTTAATTTTTTGCCTTTGTGGAGTTGAGTCAGTGTATCTTTTTCTTATGAGATATCCCCAATAAAGACACTTCCCTCTTAAAAAATTACTAAGCTTTGCTAGAAATAAAGCAAATGGGATTGAAAGAAATGTAAGCAAATTTTCTTAGAATCCCTTATTCTATTTAACAAGCTGTAGCATTTTGACTGTTATAGTATTGTGTTAGGGTTATTTTTATTTACCTGCAGTACCACTTTCTTTTTGATAAATATTAGTGATGTACAAGTATTATTCAGCCAAAATAATTTGAGTAACATCTTTTTAGAATAATAAATATACTCACTGCATGAGAGTGACAGGTTCACCCTAATTAAAAAGTGAAAATTAAACAGTGAGAGTACAGAATATTGAAGCTAAGTGAAAAATAACATACAATTAGTGTTTGTGAAAGCTATTGTGCTGATCATAAAGTCATATAGCTTTCCTACATAGTACAAATAATATTCTGTCTACTCTCATACTCCTGTTACAACGGAGAATAGTGGATGAAATGTAAAAAAAAGTGGTAAATGTAAAAATTTAGTGACATCTACTGTTTAGAGAAATAACAAGCCTTAAGTCCACAGTCTGTGAATTTCTGTCATGTATTACAGAAGGTCAATAAAAGCATGTACTCTGGAAGTATCATCAAAGAGTATACCTATATACTTTATGCAGAAGCAAGTACACAATATTATACTTTCAATATGTGTGCAACACTAATTTCAATTACGTAAGATGAAATGTTATAACTGCCTTATCAAAA
Organism: Phaethon aethereus; assembly: GCF_964289735.1. Lineage (NCBI taxonomy): Eukaryota > Metazoa > Chordata > Aves > Phaethontiformes > Phaethontidae > Phaethon > Phaethon aethereus. The sequence continues at coordinate 64,827,507 of NC_138577.1, read as the reverse complement.
TAAAATTCAATCATGGAGAGAATAAGTTAATTTCTCTTTATTTATTTCATAGGAAGAAACTTCAATTTGCCATTCCAAACTGAGAAACAGCAGAATCTAATATCCTAAGCTAAACTGGCCTCTGGGAGCTATTAATTATTAATATTAGCCTCAGAACGACCACAGTTAAACAACAACTTTGTTTTGCACTTGTATTAATAGGTGCCTTGAGAATTTAATATTTAAAAAGAAGAGTAGGAAATGGTAGAGACAATTGGTGCTGGAAATTCCCAATGGCAAGCAAAATCTGCCTTAATAGTAGCTTTATAATGTAATGTGTTAGTCTTAAAAAAAAAAAAAGACAGACACCAGAACTTCCAGTTCTATCATTAATGTTCCAATCACTAAGTTAATATAATCATATGTGTAGTCTACAGTTTATGTACCTAACACAGTAACACCAAAAAGCCACAATTCAAATATGTATTTCCTACACACTGTGATCACTGACTTCTCTGGTAACAGGACTGCATTGAGCATAATTCAGGAATATATGAAAGATAGCATGGTCTTATTGAGATAGAATGGTATGTTGAGAACTACAGTAAACAAAAATGTATTCAGACATTTCTTGTATCATACTCTGACCATCCAAATCCATGCATCTGTTACTCTAATTACAAGCCTTCTGCAGCTATGGCAAAGCTAAATCTGAGATAACTAATTTGCTTTTAATAGAGGTTGGGGTGAATTTCAAATAAAGCACACAAGGGGAAGCAGTATCAACCTCTACAACAAATACAGAGTCTGCAAGGAAAAATTGTACTCCTCTCCCTTTTTAAATCTTTCGTTATTCAGCCATGCCAGAATTCAATAGCTTAGGGAAATAGATAATAGATTAGAAGGAAGTTCACTTTTTATTCAGAAGCAGCTCTTCATGATAGTTCACATGCACTCACATTACAGCATACTTAGAATTCATTAATCTCTATAATTTATTATAACGAGTTTAAAGTATACAATATTTGTAATATTTAATTTAATGGGTTTGCATTTACCCTGTTTTTTTCCTTAATACTTTAAGATAAGAATCATACAAGCTCATTAAAGAAAAAAATAATCATGTTACTCAAATATGATTTCAGACAACCGGAAGGACCAATTCAGAACAGATTCAACTTTAATTGTAAATGGATTTCTCTAGGATCAAACCACGTTTACAAATGTGACAGTGGAGATGACTGTAAATTGCAGAAAAAAACCCACCTTGAAAACCCTTGAAAATCTATTTTTAAACACTGTAACTGGGTATATAATACTCTATTCTATTCCTATATGGCAAACAGAGTGAAATGTAGCAGTGTTCACCTGTCCCTCCTCCTGGAAGACAGCAGCTGAACAGCACTGTATTGGTTATTTTCGGGTTGGAAATACTGCATTTTGGACAAACACAGCAGTGTGGAAACTATGAAAAATAATTTCCTGGAGCATGTAAGAGCACTGACACATTTGTATTGATAAATATTATGGTGTGGAATGCAGTTTTAATATCCACTGGTGAAAACTGGATCTTGTGCAGACCGACTACCTCAACAGCATCGCACCTTTGGAGCACAGAGACAGGCTGAAGATCCCGAGAGCCTTGGGACAGCATTAGCAGAGTGTCAGCAAACACCACAGTCATTAGATGGGTGCACCATTCCCTTTTAGATGGGTGCAGTATTCCCTTCTCACATTAGAAGCAGAGTGCCAAGCAGTGTGGCGAGGGGAGCAGTGCCACTGTTTTGCCAACAGTCAACACTTCCTTAATTTGCTTAGCAACAACTAGGACTCCCCAGAGCTGCTCTTCTGAACTTAAGTTTTTTGGAAAGAGTTAGCAGACAGATCCTCAGCTACCCTCAAAAGAGCTGGGAGAAGGAGGTTTCCTGCAGTCTCCCTGTATACTTCCAATCTGGATCATTTGTCCAAATAAACACTACGCATTTGTAACAGTTCTTCCATTAGTACCTCTTATGACGAACAGATCAAATAAAAAATAAACAATAACCTGTGTAAAACCCACAATGCTATAGTTGCACAGTATCTTTATAATCTAATAAAGCCAGTGAAAATACTGGTTTTAGTGGGAAAAAGCTTACTAGTTAAGAGGCAACACAGAATCACAGAATCACTAAGGTTGGAAAGGACCTTCAAGATCATCAAGTCCCACCGTCAACCCAACACCACCATGCCCACTAAACCATGTCCTGAAGTGCCACGTCTACACGGTTTTTGAACACTTCCAGACATGGTGACTCTACCACCTCCCTGGGCAGCCTGTTCCAATGCTTGACCACTCTCTCGGTGAAGAAATTTTTCCTAATATCCAATCTAAACCTCCCCTGGTGCAACTTGAGGCTCATTCCTCTCGTCCTGTCACTAGTTACTTGGGAGACCAACACCCACCTCGCCACAACCCCCTTTCAGGGAGTTGTAGAGAGCAATAAGGTCTCCCCTCAGCCTCCTCTTCTCCAGACGGAACAAGCCCAGTTCCCTCAGCCGTTCCTCATAAGACTTGTGCTCCAGACCCCTCACCAGCTTCATTGCCCTTCTCTGGACACGCACCAGCACCTCAGCATCCTTCTTGTAGTCAGGGGCCCAAAACTGAACACAGGATTCAAGCTGCGGCCTCACCAGTGCCGAGTACAGGGGCACAATCACTTCCCTACTCCTGCTGGCCACACTATTCCTGATACAGGCCAGGACACTGTTGGCCTTCTTGGCCACCTGGGCACACTACTGGCTCATATTCAGCCGGCTGTCAACCAGCACCCCCAGGTCCTTTCCCGCCAGGCAGGTCTCCAGCCTCTCCTCCCCAAGCCTGTAGCGTTGCATGGGGTTATTGTGACCCAAATGCAGGACCTGGCACTTGGCCTTGTGAAACCTCATACAGTTGACTTTGACCCATTGATCCAGCCTGTCCAGATCCCTCTGCAGAGCCCTCCTACCCTCCAGCAGATCAACACTCCCACCCAACTTGGTGTCATCTGCAAACTTACTGAGGGATCACTTGATGCCCTCATCCAGATCATCAATAAAGATGTTGAATAAGACCGGCCCCAGAACCAAGCCCTGGGGAACACCACTTGTGACCAGCCACCAGCCGGATTTAACGCCATTCACCACAACTCTCTGGGCTCGGCCATGCAGCCAGTTCTTCACCCAGCAATGAGTAAACCTGTCCAAGCCACGAGTCACCAGCTTCTCCAGGAGAATGCTGTGGGAGACGCTGTCAAAGGCTTTACTAAAGTCCAGGTAGACAATGTCCACAGTCTTTCCCTCATCCACTAGGTGGGTCACCTGGTCATAGAAGGAAATCAGGCTGGTCAAGTAGGACCTGCCTTAAGGTTGCTTAAAGGTTGCATAAAGGTTGCATAAAGAAGGTTGCATAAAGCACATCCACATTAAGAAATAAAAGCTTAATACATGGTACTGTAATGTGCCAATCAAATTCAAGGTTTGACTAAAAATTATTTTATAGATATGACAGAATAAATACTGGGGGCTTTTTGTTTTTAAATACTAACAACATACTTATATAAAGTGGCCTAACGAAAGTAACAATTCTTTGTGGTTTTAACTTTAAATAGCATGGAAACATTTCTAATGTTCATATTGTAAAAACCATGCTTTGAAACATTACTTTATATAAAGCAGAGATATCACCGTATAAATAAGGCCTGAAATTATGATTATTCATTCCATTTATGTGGTGTTTCAACTTAGTACTGACAAGAATTCTCTGAAAGACATATTCGTTGAAGCATGATCTGCTATTATTATTAACAGTATAATTTTTTTTATTCAGTAATAAATGATTAAATATTTTCTGTGAAAGCTATAGAAATAGAAATTTGCACTGTCACTTCATTTTATACATGCAGTTCCAAATTAATCATAAAAAGCTAATTAATAATGGCAAATTAATGCCTGAACAATAAACCTTGAAGAGTCCATCTAGTTTATAGAAAAGTAAACTCATTCCACTGAAACATAGTCTTTCTTTATAAGTCATCACCAGCAAGAAAATTACAGAAACTACAATAAAGGTCTTAGGTATTGCAGTTGCCCAGGAGGAAATGCAGTATTCTAAGAAGAACACTGTGCTCAAGGAGAATAAGGTACTTAGAACAGAACCAAAGCAAGCATTCCACTGAATGCTGAATTGCTTGGAGCCAGCCAAAAGCTGGCATAGACAAGTATTTAGCTCCTGTCTTCCACTGGATTTAGGTAGGGAAACCAATGAGGCAGGTTCTCCCCTCTCCTTAGGAAGGACACCTGCTCAGCTTTGGAGCTAAACTATCGCTCTCCTGCGCCCAGGAGACTTGAATCACAACTGACACGCTAAACTGAACAGCATCTATACTAAATTGAATAGAATAATTTTTCACCCTTTTTGTGGTAGCTGAACTATTGTCACAGGAAGAAATGGAAGATTCATAGGAAAGGAAAGGCTAACTTAACTATCAAGTATAGTTCTTATGGCATTCATGGTTATGAAAGAGTTCCGAAGCTCCTTTTCAAAATTCTTTACATTAGCAGTTACCAGCCTGAAGAAAAAGAGTTCTGGGAGCAAAGTAGACCATGTAAGCTAGATTACATTTAGATTCGATTTGTCCCTGCTCATTGCAGGGCAGTTGGACTAGATGACCTTAAAAGGTCCCTTTCAACCGAAAGATTCTATGATTCTATGATTAGTAACAGGGAAGCAAGTATTTTCTTAGTAACTTATACATAATAAATATAAATGGTACATATCTAATGAAAACTATAGAAATCCAGAATTAACATTAACAGAGCCAGGATTTCATAGCATGAAGCTAAACCAGACACTGCTAATTTCATGTGGGGTTTGTAATGGCTAGAAAACTAATGCAAAAAAAAGCAGTAGTAATATGACTAAAAATGGAAGAACTGGACCACAGAACATGATCGTCTTACCAACGAACACATCTTCTTCAATTCAGAATATCGGAGACTTCCAGAACATAACTTCATTGAAAGGAAAATTTGACTAAGGAATACACCTTGAATGCAGTTAGTCCATATCTTCCCACACATGTAGTGCATATATTGAAAGTAAGTCATTTGAATTGAATACAAACTTTACACTACATGTGGCAGACACATAGTTGAAGGCTACTGCTGGTAATATTAGTGAAACACCAACATTGGGAATGTTTATTAGTTGCTCACTTTTAAGATTCTAATTTTTACTATAGCTCTCGCCTAATAATGCATCTACAAATTTGTTCTATCACAGAATGGTTTGGGTTGGAAGGGACATTCAAAGATCACTTAGTCCAACCCCCTGCCATGGGCAGGAACATCTTTCACAAGATCAGGTTGCTCAAAGCCCTGTCCAGCCTGAACCTGGAACACGTCCAGGTATGGGGCATCCACAACTTCCCTGGGCAATCTGTTCCAGCATCTCACCACCCTCACTGTAAAAAATTTCTTCCTTATGTTCATTATAAACTTTCTTAAAACCATTGCCCCTTCTTCTCTTGCTACCTGTCACTACAGGTAAAAAGTCTTTGTCTGTCTTTCTTATAAGCCCCCTTTAAGTATTGAAAGGCCACAATAAGGTCTCCTTGGAGCCTTCTCTTCTCTGGGCTGAACAACCTCAAGTCTCTCAGCCTGTCCTCACAGGAGAGGTGTTCCATCCTTCGGATCATTTTTGTGGCCTCCTCTGGACCCACTCCAACAGGTCCCATGTTTTTCCTGTGCCGAGGGCTCCAGAGTTGGATGCAGGACTCCAGGTGGGGTCTCACCAGAGCAGAGCAGAGGGGCAGAGTCACCTCACCCCTCCCGCTGGCCACACTGCTTTGGATGCAGCCCAGAATATGGTTGGCCTTCTGGGCTGTGAGTGCACACTGCCGGCTCATGTCCAGCTTTTCATCCACCAGTGCCCCCAAGTCCTTCTCAACAGGGCTGCTCTCAATCCCTTCATCCCCCAGTCTGTATTGGTACTGTGGGTTGCCTCGACCCAGGTGCAGGACCCTGCACTTGGTCTTGTTGAACCTCATGAGGTTCACATTACTTTATTTAAAAAAATTAATTGGTTCTTAATGTATTTGTAAAAGCTCTTAAAAAAGGTAAAAATCAATCTATTTCTCAAGTAAAGCAGTGAAACTGTGTGCAGAACACTATCAAAGAGCACAGCAGCTAACTGAAAAAAGGAAAAATATTTCTGCTAGTCTCAGAATTATATATACATTACTTGTACATAAAGCTACAACACAATTTTCCACAAAAAAGTATTTTCAAGACATATCCACCTCTCTGATTTTGAAAGGTTGTACTGACTATCAAATGATAAAAACAGAGGAAATCCTACACATAATTGCTTCTTTCAGAATTAAAATATTTTTCCAATTGGGTTCTACCATAATTTGAATCATTTTCATTACAAAATGATGGTGGTAAAGAGAGGGGAAACTAAAACAAACAACAGGTATGTCCAAATTCACTGAATCAGGTCATTGCAGCTTCTCCCCTATACTCCCATAGGACTTGTTTGGAAACTAAAAATAAGTTATGGACAAATGCATTCATCACATGCAAATCAAGTACTGGAAGAGAAGACCACTCATAAATGCTTACTGAACCAATGGAAATTATCACATCTCCATCCTTATCTCGTGTTTCCACTTAACAGAAAAAATTGAAGTATCTAAACAATAGCATATGGTAAAAATGAAAACCAAGAAACCATTCTTCAACCTCATGTTAATTAAATGCAGAGGAAATAACTACATTCTTCTGTATATGTTCAACCACTCTTTGTATTTCTTTTAATAACATCTTTTCATGCAGCTTTTTTTTTTCCTTTAAGCCCACTCATTTCTGCTCTTTAAACAGAACAAAGTGAGAGTAAAGAACAAGTGATATCTGGACGCTACAGGAGACAAAAATGAAGATCAAATAATCACTCACATATACTAAGCATTCTAAGTCTGACAAATTTTAACTTTATAACTGCACCTACTGAAACACCATAGCACACACAAAAATAGAAAAGAAGAGCACATTAGTAGTTGCACTGGCCCCACTACTGAAAGGCTAAGGCAATGTATGACTCAAATGGCAATTTCAGAAAGCTAGTACAGATTTAGGTAGAATTTTAGAATATAAAGGCAAAGTATAGCTAATGCAGCTACAACTAAAAAGTGGCATTAAAAATCATTTTAATAAGCTGCTGAGCAGCCATTAGTTTCACATTAACAGCAAGTCAAATGCACATTGTACTAAATTATGGCTACCTACACTACTAAAAAACACGTGAGGATTCTGAAAAAATCTTTAAGGAATACTGCAGAAAAACAATAGCATGAAGCAAAACAAGTTTGTTTTGCTGCAACCTACATAATAGAAACTATTTCTAATTATATATTACTGACCCTTCTTAAGTAATAGTAATCAAAGCATATGGACTTTCAAACAAAATAAAAAACACTCCACTGCTTAGTCCATTTTCTCTCTAGTTAATTTTCTTACCTCTTTTTTACCTGAGAACCACTTTCAGTTGACAAAGTTTCTCACAAAAAAGAACAAATTTATGGTTCTTTCAAAAAATTACTATTCTTTTTACATAGCGCTAAGTCTTCTTCCTACTATGAATTAAATTGTTCCATTCTAACCTACATGGTCTCACTGTTAAATTTACCTGTGACTCATTTGTCTTACCTGACCTAAAAAGGAGGGAACAGGGCTCCCAAATTCCTTATGCTGACCATGCAGTCACATAGCAGCACCTTCACTGCTCAGGTAAGGAGGGGCTGAAACTCCGGTTGGGTTCTGAGTCCTGAACACCTAAGAGCTTGCTTACAAATCACTAGATTTCTAAGTCTGACTTTTCCCTGCTAGCCTGTCATTCCCTTGTTTAGTGTATTTGCAGCACAGCACCAAGGGCGTCGTGTCCACTAGTGTGCAACGGGTTCAAAGTATCCAGCAAATGACAGTCGCTCTTGTGCTTCTGTGGGAGACGGGATTTCTAGACAAACATATCTCCAGCCATCCCCCAGGGTGCCCAGAAATCCCGGATAAATCCTCAAACTCCTCAAACAAGGAACAGACCTAGAAAAATTTTATGTATGCTAATCTCACTAAAATGCAGTTTAGCCTTTGGTAAAACACATTTTAGAACTTTATGAGCTACTTTCTTAGAGCAAACATTTGCCAATTAACCTGTATTAGTAACTCAAAAAGTCCCTACCCAGAAGTGCCTCTATCATTACTGCTAAAATCACTGAACTTGGTTGGGTTTTGTCCCAATTCAGAAATTTTCATTAGGTTTACCTATCAACTTCAGAAGAATTAGGTCATAAATATAAGCACATATTATCATCAACCACATAAACCCCCAAATAATCTTGAATATCCAAGAAAATTAGATTGGTAAAATAATACTGGAAATGCATATTTTGATGTATTATCCCATGTGTTTCACAAAAGTAAGCAGTTTTTCTTAAGATAATGTTCGCTTGTTTGGTTTTACTTTAAAACTGTAGTTTTCTTCAGGATAGGTTTTCTAAAAATTTTGTTTCTGCCTTTAAGGAAAATGGTAGCGCTCTCTGATAACATCCTGTGGCAACCTGTGATAATAATAAATGAATTTTGTGAAAATTTTGAAAGCTAAAAAGTAAACAGAGGGAAAGAACTTTTCCCTACTTGAACCATAGTATGTACAACCCAGGTTATATGCACTGGCAAGTCTACGGCACTAACAAATCACATCAGATTACAGCTCTTTTTCCTGACTTGAGATCTATATGACACGTTTCTGTTCAGCTTTCTAACTTAAAACAATGAAACAATGAAATCTCCATATGGTAAGACATTGCTACATGTATCTTCTCTCTGAAATATATTCTCCGAATCACTATTAGCTTTGTAAACACACCTTAAGAATAGCTGTTCCTATTCGCTGCTAACTGCCAGTGCATCTTTCAGAGATACACTGAGGCCACATTATTATCTATAGTCATTAGAACAGTACTAAACCACACAGATGATGAGCAGAGATATCCTTTGTCCAGAGTCTAAAAAAAAAGGGGGAGGAAGGGACAGCACCTCGTCAAAAATAATTGTTTCTAAAATTATTTATATTTTTAGGCATCACACTATCACTTAATGAATACTGTACTCTTTTTCAGTAATTGCAATTACCGACTAAGACATTACACAATACAGTTCTAATAAATTTTAGTTATTCAGCTATTACTTTTACCAGTGGTTTTATTTTGTAAGAACACAGGAGTTCTAAATAGGCACTTCTGAGTTAACACTGATCTGACAGTTACAGAAATTATTAAGCACTAGAGCATTTATGAGGCTAGTGTAAATCACTAATGTTGTTACTTGCTCTGATTTTTCTGCCATTATTTTCTTGGCAAACAGAGCTGGGCCGAAACACATTCTACCATGACAGAATGCTGGGACCTGAATCCTATTTTTCCCCGTGGTGTTTACAATATTTTTCTAGGATTTCCCAAAAGGAATATTTCATAGTTTTATATCATGAATTAGGGTTTTTTTTTCCTTTCAGTGCTTCTTATATATCACAATCTTGCAGAAGTGTTTCAATTAACTTTTGTTTCAGAATAATTTTCCTACTTTTGGAAACAGCAGAAGGTTACTATACTATTTAAGCTTCCTTAAATCAAGTCAAACACGGAAGAGGCAAAAATTATATAAATGATACAGTAATACTGTAAGATTTTACAGATAGGTTTTGAGCTTACTCTTATTGGAAGAATGTTTTTAAAGATAAATATACTTCTTGACCTCCATGATGGCAACTGAACAATCACTGTTGATAAAAACCTAAGAGAAATGCCATTCAGGTCTCCAGTAAGAGCATTCATCAGAATTGTACTAAATATGCAATGGGCTGATTATTTAAGTGAAGTGGCACACAGTTCACCTACAAATGTTCTACAAAATGAAGTGGAAGATATCAATATCACAAATGAAACCTTGTTCTTCATAATTTTTCTGTAAAGTGGAGTATCATAATGTTTATGTCTCATATATCAGTCACATCATTGCAGCAGGTTATATATTGTGATATTCTGAGCGAAAAATAGGTGGAAATTAAGAACATTCCCTTTGATACAAACTGAATATAAGCAGTGCCACAGCAGAGTCAAACTAGAGAAGAAACAACAAAAAGGAATGGTAGGAACAGAAATAAAGTACCCCAAGAGCATAATGCTAGAGAATCTTCTATATTTTAGAAAAAACAGTGATACATAATATTTTAACATACAGATCTCTAGTTTTTTTCCCTTTTTATCTGAGAAACAAGTGGATTTTTCTGAAACACACTTAAAATATAACTTAAATTCTTTGCTGGCCATGCAAGTATCTGTAGATTTCAGACAAGATATAAAAGTCACAGATTGCTTTTTTCCGTGATTCATTGTCACTGTATGAATTATGCTCCTTATAATGCAAATTATTATGGTGAAAAACCATTATTAACTTATATTATTAGCAAAAAGCTATACAGATCAAATAATGTAGTACTTATTTTTACCCAAATGAACAGAACAGTTTTGAATTAGACAAACAATAATGACCTCCTTTCAGAAGTGTAGCTTTTTTTTTTCAAATTGTAGGGATCACTCCTGTTGACAATAAGCACCGTATACACTTAAACAGTTAGCATTTCCAATGATCAAAATTAAAATTTGAGAAAAAAAGTCTTCCTTACCTATGTATACAGTTTTTAGATTCGAGATATGCCATACCAGAAGCAGCATCTAATGAAAACTTCACCAACTGTTTGGTTTTTAGCTCATCCTTCTTTTTTCTTAAAAAGGACAGGAAATCACCTCCTAGAAAAACAGACAGACAGTGAGACACGACAGATAGGATACTCACATTTATGCCTCATTAGGGGTGCGAGACCAAACAAAATGCAGCTACCAGCTGTTGTTGTCAACCCATCAGTTTGAGGTTAGCCTAAGAAAAAGAAAAGAACTCATGTTTCAGAAGGAAGTTTCCCTAACTTCCCTGAAATACTTAAAAGTGAAAATTGCACAGCATGTTTTTGATATACCCCAAATCTTCAGCAGTGTATATCAAATACAGACTTATATGAAAATTGTTGACAAAAACAATTGATAATTCGTGATAAACATACTTCTCTAATCACAGAATGGTTGCTGTAAGGGTTTATAAAAATTGTGAAAGAAAAGATGAGGTTACATAAGGGTAATTAATGATTCATTGATCATTTGCACTGGTGTTTCTGAAATTCTACACTCTTGTGTTTGGAGGGGTAACAAACTGTTTTGCTTCTTGGGCAATATTAACTGCATACTTGACACTGGCAATTTGACACAAGGCAAACAACCATTACTGTGACTTCACAGTCTTCTGCCTTGGAGGAACAAAGTTGCTGTCCTTTTGTCTAAGGAGGGGAAGCAGTCAGCATGGAGGATTTACAAAGGGAATTTGTGTTTGCAAAAAATGTTTCTGAAAAACTGATTTAGGACAAAGATAAGCAGGACAGACATATGAACACTATGATGCCATGTTCTGATTGATATAACTGTATTAAAGATTTTTTCTAAATGTATTTTATTGTTCCAGGGAAAGACAACGAAAACCATAGTGGAGCTTTCCACATCACACTATTTAGTTGCTAGTGCGTAGCCAGCCATTGCTCCGGTCTTTGTTTCTTTTCACTTTGCACTGAATTGACTATAGCGATTCTCTCCTGCAAACAGTGCACTGTTACACAATTTTATATACTGTCTTTCTTAGCAATGTGAAAAGACACTATATATTAAAAGTTTCACAGGGGACTTTTTTAGGAGGCCATTTCTAGTTATACATCATAATGTAAAAAATAAGAGAATATTAAAGAAAAAGGTGTGCTGTTATGAAGTGTAACTGTAATGCCCTTCAAATATTAAGTTGGAGTAATTGTAAAATGGATTAGCACCTTAACTGCCAGCTGCTTTGTTTATTCATTTTGCCTGGGATCAGGTTTCTTTTAGTACAAATGATCTGGACATGATAGCTTTTATAGACTGTACCTTAATGAAAACTCGCAGAAAGTAATCTGATAAACTATAGATAAAAAACACTGTTTCCATTTTGCCTGATTCTTTTTTTTGGTAAACACAGTAATACTATGGAAAACGCAGAAAACACTCTATTTTCACAGAATCATGCAATAGTTGAGGTCTTCAGGGACCTCTGGATGTTTTCTGGTCCACCCCCCCTGCTCAAGAAGGGCCATCTAGAACCGGTTGCCCAGGACCATTCCCACATGGCTTTTGCCTGTCTCCAAGGATGGAGACTCTACCACCTCTCTGGGCGAGCTGTGCCAGTGCTCAGCCACCCTCACAGGGAAAAAGCGTTTCCTGAGGTTCAGAGGGAACCTCCTGTGTTTCAGCGTGTGCCCACTGCCTCTGGCCCTGGCACTGAAAAGATCCTGGCTCCGTCCTCTCTGCACCCTCCCTGCGGGTATTTCTATACATGGATGAGATTGCCCTGAGCCTTCTCTTCTCCAGGCTGAACATTCACAGTTCTCTCAGCCCTTACTCAGGTCAGCGCTGCTCCAGTCCCTTCATCATCTTGGAGGCCCTTCATGGGATTCTCTCCAGTATATCCTTGTCTCTCTTGTACTGGGGAGACCAGCACTGGACACAGTACTTCCAGGTGTGGCCTCACCGGTGCTGAACAGAGGAGACAGATCACTTCCCTTGACTTCCTGGCAGGACTTTGTTTAATGCAGGCCAGGATTCTGCTTTCTTTGCCAAAAGGACATGTTGCTGGTGCATATTCAACTTGGTGTCCACCAGGACCCCCAGCGCCTTTCCTGCCAAGCAGCTTTCCAGCTGGGCAGCCCCAAGCCTGTACTGGTGCCTGGGGTTGTTCCTCCCCGGCTGCAGGACTTTGCAATTCTCCTTGTTGAACTGCATGAAATTCCTCTCAGCCCATTCCTCCAGCCTGCCCAGGTCCCTTGGGATGGCAGCACAACCTTCTGGCGTATCAGCCCCTCCTCCCCGTTTCGTGTCATCGGCAAATGTGCTGAGGGTGCGCTCTGCCCCATCATCCAGATCATTAATGAAGATGTGAAACACTAGACCCAGTATTGACCCTTGCGGTACTAGTTACTAACTTCCAATTTTCTTAATACTCTGATTCCAATTAAACAGGTGAATTAAATTATCTGATACATTCTTTCTTCAGTGACAAATTTCTGACAATTTTTAAAAAGCAGTGCACAAAACAGGAAAACACGGTCTATTTAAAGTATCTATGGTCTATTTTTAATTTGTAAAAGGAACAAAGTGTTTGTATAAACCACGTAATCCAAAACTATGGATCATCTAGGTATTTAAAATTATACTGCCCAAACACATGTTGAAGTGCAAGGATGAAAGCAAAGGTGAGTGATCTCTTCTACTGACAATGCAGCAGATGCTCTCATCTTGGGCCAACCAGAACCCTTCAGGTGAGCAAGCAAATGTTGCATCCTGAGTACACCAGCAGTGCTGCTGGCATGCGCGGAGCCCACCATACCCTTTACTCCCAGGCTGGGTAACACACAGGTGGAAAGTCAAGAGCTGACTGGATGCCCTTGACTTTAAAGCCAGTTTGAAATACCCTCTGTTTTAACAAAAGATAGTGATGCACATTACATCTCCAAAGTCTGACAAGGTAAATCTTGGGATACTGGATTTTAAATTCTAATGAGATCTTAAAAGAACAGAATACTGTTGCAAAGGGGACTGTGTAACAACCACCTTTCCTTTAATCTGAGACATTACTGATGTAGTCCAATAACTGGCAAAAAGTAGGTATTGCCAAAGAGAAGGAAGATAAACACCCCATTGAAATATGTGTCATTTCTTACACATGTAAACAGAATTATTCTGGTTACAGCAGACAGATAACAATAATTTTTAAGCAATTGCCCCCTCCAACACATACAAGCAAGCTGATGAGTATTTTTTTGTTTATATTCTGAAAACTCACTGTTCTCTACATAGGAATCATCTTTTAATTAGTAAGTATGATTATATGCCTTTATGAATGTGAAAGTCTTCCAATCTTGATAAGTTGTGGCATTACTTGAATGAGAACAGTAGAACAAGGAAGCTTACATAAAAGACCTATAAGACCATGCTAAAGAAACCCTAGCCTCAATCAACCCATGTTCCAATATTGAAGATTGAGAGTTTCTAACAACTTACTGCAGCAAGAACTGAAAACACATTTAAGCTCAGTTTGAAATACTAAAAAACCAGAACATGGCTTCTCACACAGCCATACTAAAAATGAAGGAACAAATCCTAAGTAAGAAAGATCTATTTATAAAAAGTGTTGTAACAACAACAGTATTAGTCTAAATTCATATTCCTCACAATCGTATAAATTCCTTTTACAGATGAGTTACTGCTCTCCACAATGAACACTAAAAAAATCTGTTCTCAAATAACAAGCTACTAAAGATAACAAGGTATCAAAAGAAAATCTAACCATATCCATTAAAAAATTTAGAAATAATACATCATAAATTTGTTTCTAATATGCTCAGGCAATCAGATTAAGATCCTAATTTTCATCAGTTCATTTCTGAACAGGATTAAAAGTTGCTCAGTTCGTCACACCAGAACATGTCAAACTCGCAGAGCACAGGCCAGTAAACTCCCAATGTAATCATACCATCAGGAAGTGATTTAGACTTGCTAATTTTCAGTGTTTGGCATGTACTGTGTCAAAATCTAGAGTTTTGAGCAAAACCCAGCATAGTATACACTGAGCTGTATGCAGTGTATTTTACGCCTGTCATCAGGACACAGTTTTAACAAAATTATCTTAAAATGGCTGATAGTCTCAGTTAGTGAAAAAAGTCAGCAAAGGTATGTTTTCACTAGCAGTTCTATTTTCTGGTATCTGTCCTTGCATAAAGATGACAAAAACGTCTTAAATACTCTTTTCAATATTGATTTGAAAAAGCACTGATGGTTGCAGACAAAATAAAAGAGCAAAGTGATATACATCTCATTCTGTACAAGATATGTCATTTTAGGTTAAATCTGATTATCCTCATCATTGTGATACCAACATAGGCTTAAGTGTCTGTCCTTTAACTAACAGAATTACTCTAGGAAATTCTGACTTTTACTGTCTACTGTGGCCAATGTTCCAGCTATTCATCTGCACAGGAAAGCATTCACCATGAATACCTTCAAAGCTGAGTTAAGAAGGTTTCACTACAAACCCTTCAGCGTAGCACTGTGGCTATGTAATAACTTGTAAGTGCTTCTTAAAACAAGTTTAAATATAAAAAGCCCTAATTCACAGCAGCATGCAGCACATCATATCAGAGCATTATCTCCAATATAATAGCTGTTAATAAAAATTAAATAAACAGACCAATTAGACTATGAAACAACTGACACAAAACCAGATGACTACACAACAATAAGTAATGCTTTCTCATATATGTGGAATTTCCATTGTATTCTACATGGCTACCTGTTTTTCCAGTCAATGGCACACAACACTACCAGGAACTGAGGTTTACTCCAGTCACTCTAAGCACTACAGAAGTAATTAGACCATTATAGTATTATCACCAAGCAGAAATCAATTGCCTGTTTTGGGTTTACAGGAGGATAAGTAACAGTACTGGAGCGTGTGCCTAATACAATAGAATTATTTTACTAAGGAGATGGCAAAATGCAGTACACAAGCAGAAGCTCCGTGAGAGGAGCCTACTACAATTGGATTCCTGAAAACAGCCCTTCATGTATTTTGCTGTGAATGTGAACTATTTCTCATTATACACAGAAGATTTAAGAGAGTGAAAATACTACATAACAGCATCTCCTACTGTTGGCCGTACTTTATAGCATAAACTTTATGCTGTATATTAAATAGTATTTTATGCCAATATAACGATACACTGAATGGTGCACACAAAAGCAAGCTAATGTTTTGCAAGAAAAAAAAGGACTATCTGTGATGTAGCAGAAGGAATCAAAATACAAGAAACAGCAATGAAATATGTTGTTAAATGAATTTACAAAATATTTAATTATCACAATCTCTGACTTTAATGGCATTTATAATCAACTATGAGTACATAACGCCAGTGTTCTCCTGAGCTGGTGCGCAAAATCATACCTACCTAGTTGTTCTAGGCACTCTTGGCATTATTCCGATAGCCAGTATTGACAGAGAACATAACTAAAATATAGTTTTGAAATTATGATGGGAAATATCCCACTTATTGGTATCTAGATGTATAGGTATACATTATTTATATATTATATCTCTATACAGAATCATACCATTTTAATAACATTATAAAAATAATTATACAATTATTAATAAATGTGTTAACATAATAGCAATTATCAAGAATTATGTGGAATTATACGTATTATTAAAACACATGGAAATAATAGAGTGGAAGAATTTACTTTGTTAAGAAGCAGTTTGTTTAAAGAGTACACTTAATTCTTCTTACACATTATACACACATTAATCATGCAGATGCAGGGTGCTTCTCGCCATACCACTTAATGGTCACCTAACAGAGAGGAGCTCCATGGTTCAATATTTGTAATTGTTTCATAGGCTATTGTAATATTATTGAAATTACTTTTACCTGCACCTGTAAGTATTTCTAAATTTGGGGATGCATATGGTCAACCTTTTGACTAATGTAAGAAATTTATAGCTTCTTTGTTGCCCAGTATCTTAATCCCATATACATTATCAACAAAACAAACCCAAACACAGCTACTTAAAACTATAAATTTAAAATAGTAAACAGGCATCTGTAGCAATTCTAGAATATTGTTTTTTTAAGAAAGTAAGCAGTTATTTGACAAACTATTAAAAATTTAATGGTTTAGAAATGCTGAAGCACTCATTTTCCTTAAAATAGTGTGCCTTCACTTTTCAACTAATGGATCATTTGTTTGCAATGCAGTGCTTTCACTGTGTTGGTTTTTTTTAATTTTACATAAGCAGTAACAGAAACCATAAATAAGCCCAAGGTTTTCCAACTGCCTGGAGAGTACTATTGCAAAATCCAGTTAAAACTCAATTTTTCCTGTTAAGCAAAGCAAATAAACGTTTCTATGATCATGCAAAGTTTTTGCCATAGCAATATTAATAATGGTTGTAATGAAGTACGAGTGGAAATGCATGTATGTGAAAATAAAAGATGAAAGAAAAATACGAGAGTTAAAAGAATGGCTTGCACTGAGACCCAAGGACATGATTAGCAGCAACAAAGAGGTAAACACAGAGATGTTGCTTGCACCAGGACTGTGATGCAGAGGACTTTTTAGCAAAAGACCTGTGATGAGACCACAATGGACATGATTCACTAGCATAAAATAACTACACTACAATAAAAAGATGATGATAAGAAGGTTACAACATATTGTATGTGCTGTTTCACTTCCTTTTAATGGGATGACAGACTACAGACATATAGTATTCAAAATGAGGGAAATATTGACAATGGTCAATAGCTAGAGCTAGAGTGTGAAGTCAGTGATACTACCACATTAACCACTTATTCCCAAATGGCATAAAAGCCTATCCAAAACCAAGTCTGTCATCATGTCCTCTGTGCTGCACAAAATAGTCCTGCCCAGACTACTTGGACTCTACATTTTGGTATTGTGGCTATGAGGATACAGGGCTATGACTAGGTAGATACAACCTACTTCAGAAATTAACTAAAAGGAAAATCATCTTCCCCCAGTAAGTCCTCTGTTTTGTTTCATTAATTTTGTTTCATTAATTCTTATAATTGGACTATGCTTAAAACCAATAATCACTAGCCTTGAAAAGGATTCCAGATTAGAAAGTTGTGATCGCCCACGTGAAAAAGAACATACATGAAGAACAGGGTTTTTTTAATCTAAAGGAAAGCAAGGAATATTTTTTAAATGCAGACACATAAAATAATACGTTTTTTTACTTAAAAGTTGTTCTAGGTAAAGCAAAAATAATAATCTGAAGGAATACCAACAAATAAAACCAAAGAAACAAGATGCATACAGACATTCTTGCAGCTACCAAAACACTTTGCTGATTTTTTAATGCTTGGTTGTTTTTATTCAGTTTTCAAACAGATTTTCTAGTTTCATCTAGTTGCTGATATACTTTTGTTCAATCTTGCTGTCATTAAACCCTAAAATATTTGAAAAGATAAAAATAAAACTCTAGTCTCAAATGTTATAATAAAAGAAGACTGTAGACTGGGGCTTGTTTTACCAAATAGAGAAGCTCTGAGCCAAAAGGACTTTTTAGTCGCCACCACCTACACTCCAACAAAGGAATCTGACTGTTCCCCCTCTTCTCTTAATATGCTCACAGCTGGAACCCATGCAGCAAGTAGGAAGGCAGAGGCACATGTGAATGTACAAAACTAAGAAGAAAGGAAAGGAGGAAGAAGAATTGGGGTCTGTACGTGTGCATGTGTGTGTGTGTACTACAAGAGGCATGGTGGGGGAGAGATGGTGAAGTTGGACATATATATGGAGAAAAGGAATCCACAGGAGCGTGTCTGGTTCATAGGGTGACATGCCCAACAAGACAGAAGGTGGCAGAGGCAGAAGCACAGCAGGTTGCAGAGAAGTAGAGACAAAGAAAAATGGAAGATGGAAGTTTAGCTGAGTGCAAGAGGAAAGGATAAAATAAGAGAAACACAAAAACTAGAGAAACAGACAAGGGTCATATATGTGTGAAAAGACACTGTAGGCTAGACAGAAGGTGGTTCTAGCAACTGAGTATTGAGCCAGATAACTTATCTGACTAGAGAAAAAAAGAAGAATTGAATGGAAAACAAAGCCAGGCAGTCACTATCACTGTTAAAAATCTGCACCTTATCTGTAATTTGAAATGGCCCGGAATTTGACCGAGTATTTTTTTTTTTTTGTTGCATTGATTTTTGACAGTGTGCAGTAAAGATTCAGGATGTGACTGCAAATGGGACACAGATCTGAAATTTGCTGGTGAAAGCCAGCTACTGAGGATGCACAATACAACCAATAAGGCAGATCATGTAAAATGTTGTTAAAGTTTTAAGGGTTCTCTAAACAGAAGCAATTGGAAAAAAACCTGAATGATCTCTATATAGATCTCACTGCCTCCAGAAGCAGGAAATAGAAAAGAAAACACCACACAAAGTAGAAAACACAGCAGCTCAATCACATGATATGAAACTAATAGGTAACATTTTTTTCAGCATCGATCAGCATTCTAGGCCTGTGTAAGAAATCAGCTGCACCTCAGAGACAGCAGGGCTAACCTCAGGCTCAGGTAAGCCACAGCGTACACGTGCTTCAGCTACCCTTAGCATCTGCTCTCCTTTATTCAAGATCATAACTCATTTAGCAGAAAAGCTCAGATAATATGGATATTGTACACCATATCAACAAATGAATTGTTGATTCCTCAGTCTCAGCACTGAGACTTTGTTTATAAATGGCCTTCTTGGCTTCGGTGCAACTAACAGCAGAAATAGAGAGTCAGCTGGGATTTGCTGCTATACCCTAAGCTATCACTACATACAGAAATAAGAGTAATTCCACCAAAGCCAGTTAAGATTTAGTAGGTTGTACCAGCTCTACCTCAGCACCAGCTATAACGGGTCTGAAAGTATTTCTCCACTTTATGCCATGTAGCAATTATATAGCACTCCAACAAAGGCAAAAAAAGAGGGTCTGATAGGTCAGTCAGAATACTGGGCTTTATTTGCAAATGCTTCTGACCTAACATGCTCTGCGGAAGTAAAAAATGCTCTAAAGTATAGAAAGTAGCAATGGAGTCACCTTAATTTCAGAAGAGATGGAGTAAGTAAACCAACCTGGACCAAAGCCAACTGCATGAACAAGCAGGGCACAGAGGTAACCCCAGAGCTTGGTTTAAGAATGACTTATCAGATCCTTTTACAGGCACTACAGAAATGGCTATGCTCCTTCTGAATGTGCCTGGGAGCCACTGTTGCTGAAATCAAGCAGTGCTGCACCTGACCTAATAAAACCTGTCACCTTTGAATTGTTCCTGCATCAATGGCACAGGCAATTTGCATCCCAAATGATTCAGTCCAAATCTGAACAGGTTACCTTATCCAGCTGCAAAGATGGATGTTACAACCTTGCTGAACTCCACCTTGAAAGCTAGCTACCTATGTCTAGATATAAGCTGAACATACATAGTTGAAACCTAGTTCAGACAACCTTCCCATAGTACTAGATTACTCGTTTTCATAGCTGTTTATACTTACAAGCATAGCTCAACCTGTTTCCAGCTGCAGGTGTTTAGCAAATCTACTCTAATCTACGTCAGCATGAGCCTAAATAAAATAAGCAACAAAAATTCCATGTCCAGTTAAGTAGGGGATTGCCTTTTCTGCAACACATACACGTTGCCAAACAGGAATTCTATGGTAGTATTAGGAATGCACACTAGTATTCCAAAGAAATGTCTATCATGCATTTAGTATGTTAGAATGAAAAATGTCCACACATGCCCACTGCAGAGGGGGTGTGGGAATCACACTCAGAGCAGATCACTGATAGAATAAACTGAACAAGGCCTATGGCCACAGAATGGATTTGGAGATGAGAAACAACCCCTGGAAAACTGTTCAGAACTGTATGAGGTACAGATGTTGTACAGAAAGGAGATCTATTTTTCATAATGTCATAACATACAATATACTCATAATGTATTATATTATCATAATCATGCTAGAATAAGCTAAATTAAGACTCAACAGACAAGCCAGATTCTTAAATTGCCTATTTTTGAATGGCTGACTTAGCAAAAATAGAATTATTTCCAAGTATTTCTGGGGATGTAATTTTAACTATGTTGATTATAAAAATGTTTAAATATATAGAAACCTGAAAGAGAAAGTAGGCTATCAGCTTAACAGTCCAATTGCTAAAAGGAGTAGGTCACAAAAAATGTGACTACAGGCTTCCTTCTACTACGCTGAATCAACCATTGGAACATATCAAAATGTTTGCATCTACTGTCAGTTAGACAAATCCTTCTATAGAGAGCTGGTGCAGACATGATGACAGTGCTTATCTTGACAACCTGTGCAGGCTCTTTGTGCTGGAGGGACAGAGGCACCTTTGAAGGTTCTACAAGACAAACTGTTGAAATAATTGCATGAAGTAGGCCACAGGATTACACATCTATCTTCAAAGCGTCCCATTCTAGAAGACACAGATCACAATCATGCAAAGTTCCTACCTCTAAATTAAATTCTCCTTTCAGGGCAAGCTAAAATTCAAGTAAATTTACATGAACGTGAAGAAGGAGAAGAAAGAATTTTGTGGCTTGGGATTGCTTTTTGCATCTTAGAGATTACATTTGATTTTGATTTGTTTTTCCCCTAAACTGAGGATGATAAAAAAAACATTCAAGTTTAAAGGGACTCCTGCAATTTGATTTTGATTACATGGGAGATTGAATGATAAATTAAGAGCAGATGAAAACACAGTTAAGTGATCCTGAGTGTTTCAGTGAATTAAAATGCCTTATTTTGAAAGCAGAAAAACCACAATAAGATCCATGATCACTAAGAGAATAGCTGGACCAGGAAGATAATAGGGAGGAAGGGTGAAAAAGAAGGGTATTCTCGTTTCTTCTTTTCCTGTCTTTTTCCACGAAAAGATGCTGAGTTCATTCTGAAAGCAGAAAAGAACAGGAAGCAGGTTTTGTCAACCCCTTCACCATTTTCCTGATAAACTTCTCTGCACTCCACTAAAACCCAGCGTCCATATGTCTCAGGCTATCAGTCTGGATTCTGGCCAGCTTAGAGATAATGCTAGCAGTATTCCAGGCAGTCTCTCTGATCATCATCTAAATTTGCTAAAAATGAGCTGTTATGAAAACTCCTTATGCCCTGTGCAGCCTTAGGAGACTATGGCAAATTGTTCTTTTCCTGGTGTGAATACCAAAGCAGCTCCTCTTAATTACTTCCCTTTCTTCAGTTTTAAGGTCAACAATGCAGGATAAAGCAGGAAAAAACCACTGGGAAAACAGGCACAGAGCAAAGAAAAATTAATAAATTAACACAGAAAATATGAGTAAAATGCTCAATTTTTCAGATTGATGTGGCATCACAGAAAAGTTATGTGCCTTCTTACACAGTACTATAAACGATACATTTACACAGAGTTTCTGCTGTTCCTGATTTTGGAAACCGTCCCTCATAAAGGCTTATCTACATAAGAAAATTCCTGTGTTGAAAGCTACAGACATTCAGAGTCTCAAATATGCAGCAATCATAAGACTACCTTTACTACATTACTTGACTACAGTCAGGTTAGTCAAGTCCATATGACAATACAAACTCAAGGCTCTATATCAACATCAAGCATTTGGCAAATCTCAACAAAAGAGGTTTCTTTTCCCGAAATTCATCAGCAGTTCTCCCTTAAACTTCTTCTGTCTTTCTGGAAAAACTGAGTACTTAAAACGTTTCACAACAGATTACTAAAAAGTTACTGTATTAAGTTACGGAATAATGCAGTATTCATATTTTTAGATCAGAAGATATCAGAAAAAATGTCCACCAAATACCGCTTTTGCAACAAACCTTATCAAACCATCTTAGCTGACATTTCATTATGAAGTAATAAGAAAAAAAGGAAGACTATTACAAAGAAAATAACTTATAGCAACCTATATGATTATCAAAGTTCTTCATAATACTAACAGGTTCCAATAGTCTAATTTTTCTAGGCAGAATTTTTGAGAGGTATGAAGATCCTGGGCAGTATACACCAACTTCAGAGTTGTATTCTGCTTTTCCTGGAACTGATCTGAATAATTTCTACTCCCTCAATGCAGGATTTAAAATTCACTGCATGGTACTGCAATTACCATAAGATTTATTTCACTGTATTGTAAAATAAAACATGCCTTTCTGGCATGGAGCTTTCACTCGCTATGTGCTAACACAGCAGCTGAAATCTGCTCTTGGGCAGTGGAGACAGAAGAAGAAACTGGCATTCCAATACTGTTTTTCTCTATTCAGTAGCCTCACTGGAGTCAGAATCAGTAGGCAGACTTTACCCACCGTATTCTCTCCAGGTATTGCTGCAAGATAAAGCTCAGGGTCATAAACCAAGTTTATGGGCTCCTTATCCCAATAACAGCTTGCTATTAAAAATACATCCCACTTACTGTGCATATGCTATGCAGATGATCAGCAAATGCTCAACAAATTGGATGGTGTGGCTCACTGTGCGTAGAGCTCTACAAGAAATTACAGATTCTGGATCTCACATCACGTGCTCTCTGGCTCAAGGCATCATGCCATATGCCCAGGGAGCTGAGAGTACTTAAGTTTCTCTATCTAGAAACCAGCACACCTGACTTACCACATGAGTGCAAAGAGCATGTGCATGTATGTTGTTCAGACCCATCCTAAATTAAAAGTCCTAATAGAACGTAAAGAGCAGAAGCTAGTAATATGAAATCAGAAAATATGAATAAAGGTTAAGTGCACAGCAAAAGAGAAATAAAAGTCCAGCTTCCATTAGGAACACAAAATGCATGTAAAAGATCAGCATATAAATGCATGGGTATATAAATGCATGGGTATTGTACTTCTCATATTTTCTTTCTTTTTAACAGTCTTAATATTTTCACACTGGTAACTACAGGTGTCATACAGAAGGAGTCATAACTACCAAACAGGAAGAGGAAATCTCTATGAGAAGTTCTCTATTACCAGAATGTTGTAATACAAACATCATTTCCAAATAGGGTTGTTTTTTCAGTTCTTAGTCTACTAAAAAAATCTCGGAAAAATACTATGCCAAGTTAATTTTTATTACATGGCAGTTGAGAAACCACACAGCAACTTCAGTATTGGGCTGTTGTAAGGATCTGGGCAGTAGTTCCTTTTAGTTAATATTTCAATGTCATTTAGGTAAAAAAGAATAAAATTAATTATTTGCAAGAGGGCTTTAAAAGTTATTACAAATTGATTCATTATGCAATCAGAAATAACATTTTAAAACTACCTGCTTTGCTAAACTGCCTTTCATAGCAGCTAGCTAGCATAACTTAAGCCTGCAAAGAGATGTCTGTTAACTTACAAATATATAACATGTTTATAAGAACAAATATTAAGGACTTATTGACTCAATTTCAATGGCTATCTTGGCAATTTGGGGAAGGGGAGGAGAGGGAGAATATTTTGCTTGGGATTTAAAAAATAATTAGTTTTATTTTTCAGTAACTGTCATCGTAAATTCCTGAATGGCAGTTTTATGTCACATCTCTTCTATACGTGTAACTTTCCATGTACATATGAAGGACACTGTTGCTGCTACATGCATTTTAGCTTCTGTTTATATATGACTGGTAACATTTTAATTAGTTGTTGTTTTTTTTAATAGCTTTCAGAAAGCAATAATGAATCTAAATCTTACAATAAATAAAGACTGTCCTACATAAACTAGAAGCACATACCTCCCAAATAAAGCTCACTGGAATAGTGATTGTGAGTTCTTATTAGTAGGCAGCCACCACAACTTACTGAGACTTTTATCTGTGGTATGTTTGTCACAAACAATAAAAAAGTTGGCAGAATATGCTCTTCTGTGTTCAGAGAAACTATTTATTATGCTCTTTACTCAAGCAACAGTATCAGTTGCTTACCTGGAAAACAGAACTCAGCTCTTTAAAAAATATTCCAGTAGCTTTTTTTCCTATATTAAAATGCATGTTGCCCAGTATACGTTCTTTACAAAGTTAAGAAACAAGCTTACCTTGTGATGATCACTGGGCATATTGTATTAGGCAACTGTAAAACGCATCTTTATTAAAATATTTGTTATTCTGAGTCCTCATAAGAAATTGTCTTTCACCAGTTTACTGGACTTTCCTAACTTGATTTATGAATCATGCACAACTTAATTTTTAAAAATCATTAGGACTCTTACTCCTATGTTTTCAGTCTAGTGGATAAAGCATCCTAAGTCCGTGTCATCATCAATGGTACCATCGTGAAGTTACAGTTACAGTAAGAAAAAAACCCTGTTCTGTCTTTTCAGGCCTTCTCCTTTCTCAATTTAAAGGACTGTTTTTTCATTAGATGTTGTCTGAGAAGCTAGAAGAACTACAGTAACCTCATCCCAACCAACTCTAGAAAAAGATGCCACATTCTGCTTACAGGATGTTCCCGCCCTTTCCACCTGTAGAGGTTCCTGCAGAAAGACCTGCAGGACAAGACTGAGAAGAGGAGAGACCTGGCCCCTAACAACTCAGTCAATGGCTGGGAGATAGAATTTATTTTTCCACGTATGCATCCCTTAAAAAAATCTATATAATATATATACACATTACATTAAGGTATTTCCTCATTTCTTGACAAGTAGTAAATTGCAAAAAAGATAACCAAGTCTTTCTGTACTGGAGTAACCCATGACTGATTGACACTGCGTGGACATACACAGTGAGATCAGTATGACCAACAGCATCTAAGTGAATAGTAAGTAAATCATGGTTCTTTTTCATTAACATATGTAATTTCTCATCTACCTTTTTACTTTGGCTATGTATCTGCAACATGCTCTGCCACCTCATTTATTGTTTTGGTTAATCCCTGCTACATCACCCATCTTGAAATTTCTTATCAACATGATTCTTACTTTTGGACACATGTCGCTTGTTAACACATGCACCAAGAAAACGGATCTACCTACAAAGGATAATTGTCTTCGACAACTTGCTTTATTTCTCTGTTATCTGTTGGCAACAGCTGGGTTATTTTTGCATGTAACAATGGATGCACAGATGTTTATATATGCATCTGCCATCTTCTCTATTGTTCTCACCCATGACTTTATGCAATGCATAGTTTTTAATCCCATTCACATTTGCAACAAAGGAAAAAGATTTCTATGCAGACACAGTTTATGACAGAATCACTAACATAAAGTGCTAAGTTTCAAAATAAATTTTTAATACCTGAACAAATTAAGAATCTGAACTGAAAACTGAATCTGGAATGAAAAGCAGAATTAGCCACTAGTTTACATGTATTTGGGTTATAGAAACAGTAGAAAAAGTGCAAACATTAAACAGAACTCAGAAAACACAGGAGAAATTCCACATTTTATGGAGCTGTTTCTAATTTTTTCCTCAGGGGAAAAACTGTCAGACATTTATTAATTACACGCCTTCTCAGTCGTACATTTACAGCACACAATTCTAAGCCGAAACATGCCATTTTTAGGCATTAAAAAACACCTTCAAGCATAAACTCATTTAAGACAAAACAGACAAAGCAGACACTGATTCTCAGTTGCGTGTTGAGTGCAAGTCAACAAGCCTACCACTATTTTGTTCTTCAAAGCATTAAATATCAAGTCAGAGCACTAATTATTATTATTTTAGGTAATCTCATCCAAACTTGCCATTAGAAAACAGAAAACCAGTAACATCAGAATCACTGCTTCTCTGAACCAAGTTAAGTGTCTTATCTTTACTCCGCCAGCTTCTTCAGAGCTGGCATCTTTATTGTTTCTAGATGATTTGGTCAGTCTCCTGGTGTGCTAGTCAAGATTTAAAAGTATATGGAAAACTGTGATTACTTGAACATACTACAACATTTATGAGGGCAGGCAAGAACAGAAGCTGGCCAGAGGACTTACAGAACAGCAAAACAGGATAAGAATTAAGAAGCTTCTTGCAAATTCCAAGCCAGGAGACAGAAGAATTTTTTCATAGACTTGGACTGTGAAATAGGCATGGGAATCAGAGAAAGATTCCAACTAATTCCTCCTCAAATTGTATTAGCATGTTTCAACAACTTGTCCTAGGCTCTGAAAACTCTGAACCAGAATGATAAAGGTGTTAAAAGATCAGAATTTATTTTTACCTTCAGAGATGTGTGAATAAGCTGATTACCAATGTATGCCTTAAAATCCAGGACACTGCTTTTAGTCTCCATTTTAATAAAGTTACTCACATGAACAAATACAATAATCTAATATAATCTAATTGAATAAAGGCAGAATATTCCAATAGGTCAAAGATTTCATCAGTCCTCTTGTATGAAAGCCAGTGCTCAAGAATTATAAACAAACTAAGCCTTCATGAATGAAATGGTTTTTAGAACAGCTTGCTGTATACTTTTGAAGACTAATCCAGTGATATATAAAACTAAAACAGTGTTGCACATTAAGCAGTACTAGAGGCTATGAAACACACAGATTTTCCAGATGCTGAGAAAATCAACAAAGAGGTAAAATTGCCCAAAAGCTGTTATCATCCCAACACCTTGACACTGTCTCCAGCCATTGCTGAATAACATGGACTCAAGATTCCAAAAATAAATCAAAAGCAACTCATAAATGGAACAATCTATTTTGGTATAGAAAAAGCTCTTATATTACCAAAGATTATAAAAACCCGAGTTATTAAAATTTAAACATTACCCAGCCATGAAGTTTCTTTAAAGACAAGTATCTTCACATTCACTACGTAACTCAGTTGTTAAAGGAAGTACCATGTAATATCTTGTCAGGAGGCAAATGAAGATAGAGCTGAGATACCTTTTAGCAAATTCTGTTGTCTTGAATAGCTACAGAAAACCTCACAACAGATTTGTTTCCACTCCAAAGCTAGTAAAATCTAGTATTTCCAAAGATTTGCAAAATTTTGAGATTCTGACTGATTTTGAGATCAGTCATAAGAATGCAGATGAAGACAAATAAAAACCAAAACATTTTACATTATCGAAACAATGCCTATGAAAATATGCTGGGGGAAAAAAAAAGGAAAAAAAATTACCTGGAACAAGTTCCATAACAATATAAATAGGTTGTCGTTGTGTGCAAACTCCTATAAGTTTTACAATATTAGGATGATCATACTGTTTGAGTATTCTGAAAAACACACAGGAAGTTTATTATATTAATGAACTTTATTGTACAAACTGATTAAATATTATAGGAAAATATCTTAAACCCTTAATGTTATATTAGTGGAACATGTCATTACTGTTATTATAAAGATTAAAAAAATCAATGTAACAGATCAATCATCATTCTGTTTGAAACGGAAGACATACTGATTCACTAATAAATCAAGACTGAACACTAAATTATTCTTTTTGTAATTTTACCATTTGCCTACATAATATTTGTCTAGATAACTGAAAAATGGCCTGAGACATTTGCAGTTTCTCAAGAAGCCTTGTAATTAAATAGCATTTCAGTAGTGGATCAGAAGCAGAGTTACATCAAAAAAGCATGCACAGCATGGCTCTACACTTTCCTGCTACACTTTTCAAATGCACACTCATTCGACTTTAAGAGATTAATTAATACAAGAAGTTTTAAAAGAATATAAGGACAGCAATTTTAAATTTGGTAATTAGACAAAAACATTTACATCTTCTTACACAATACTTTAATAGGAACATTTGCAGCCTAATCCAGCAGGCTATGAATTATAAGTGAAATGAAGGGCAAGGAAGAATCCTACAGAGGCCTTGAAACTTAAATGTTTCTTCTACTATTTGCTGACTTAAAGCACCTCCTCTTATTCCCTTTTTTCCTAGGATCAAGAGTAAAATACTAACCTAGCTGGTACATATGTATTTAGTGAGAAATAACACATTTCATTTTTTTCAGACTAACACTGTTTCATTAGCAGCAGGCTGCTTAACAAATGAAACATCTCTGCAGTTGCGAAGTTACAAACTGTATAAAATTATTCAACAGATACAGTGGCTGATCTTCATTCTCTAAATGTAAATACTATCTTTTCCCTATTGATCGCACTAGTTTGGGAGTAAAAATGAAAACATAAGAAGCTTAATAGCAAGAGGGAGCAAGTTAATTTAAACAATTGTGACATTATCTCAACATGCCCCTCTATCCTAAGGTCTCAGAACCTACCTATCTACATCAGCCTATATTCAGAATACTTATCATATTGTGGCATGACTGTCATTTGAAAAATAGGTATGCAATCACATGCTGCGTGACACAGCATAATATATCTTTGCTGGAGTGAACTCTTCTTTCAAATCAAAAGTTATTATTGGGTCTATACAGTAACTTAGCCCTATCTGATAAGCTATACCAGTCACGCATGTAAGGTAGGATTTATGACTGGTATAACCACATTTAAATTAACAGCATCTTCCAGTCTTCTTATCCTAATCCTCATGGCACATGTCAGAAGAAGTTCTAAATGGAAGCACTTACAATAACAAAACTATGTTTTATAGGCATAGCTTGCTTTGTTAAAGAGGTAGTTTCAGCAAGTGCAGATGCTACTGCATTCTCACATTAAAAATGCCTATATTTAGTTACCAGGGCAACAGTTGTGGAATGTACTGAAGGAGAGAAAAAAAAGAAAAAAGTTTGACTACTGCTTCTTTGAATTATTCTGAAGGTCAGATTTTCTAAATCCATCTAGTAATAAAATCTAGAAAAAAATAAACCACAACAAGTATGTATTTCAATTAAACTTAGAGAACCTACCTGGCTTCTGACAGAAATTTTATTTTCAATTCCTGAGGAAGATCTTCTTTACAAGTTTTTACAGCAACAGGAGTTTTATCCTTTAATGTTCCCTTATACACCTCACCAAAATTACCCTGAAATCAGGGAGGAAAAAAAAAAATCATTCTAAGTAAACAAAATCTTCACAAATCTCCAGAATAATAATGCAGACAGCTAGCATAACTGGTAGTGAACTTTGAAATGTGTTTACGACACCAAATGAAATTATCTTTCAGTATCTGCCCCTAACATAATGCAGTTCACATAGACCTAGTACATCTATTACATGGACATAGCATACAAGTTCTACTTTGACCTTGCTGGAAAGAGAAAAAAATACATTAATTGTGTAATTTTCTCATAAAAACTCTTAGTAACTTCTAAAGTCATCACTGATAGTAATATTTTTTTTCTTGATCTTACTCCTGCACTCTTTCATTTTCACACTATTGTATTTTATCAATAGTTTTTAACTTCCAATCTGTAAGAGACCACAAGGTGACCTGTGAAACTAGGACAAAACACATCAAAATAACAGAAACATTTTCACATACACAAGAAATAAAAAATGCAAGGTAAGAAGAATGAAAACACCGTGTATTAATTTTGATTGTAAATTAAAACCACTGCAAAAAATGTATTGTCTTGTAGGCCCTGAAAAAGTTACGTGATCCACAATTTTTTTAAAGCTAAGCTCAGCACTGCTCTATAAAGGCAAGTATGTAAGGCCTCACATTTGAACAAGGCTTTGGAAAGTAGCTCCTCTTATAATCAGATTTTTTAGGTCTTCAACAATATACCCCTGGGGTAAGATGTTTAATCTTTTGGCTTTCATAGAGAAAAACTGAAATAACAAAGGCCATAGAATAATCTCCATCAGATGTTTTTTTTACTTAAATAAAAACAGAAGGAAAATTAATTAGGACACAAATTGAAGGAAGAAGGAAATTGTGGGGTATATAACAAAACACTGGTATCAATGAAAAAACCCAAGAGAAGGAAAAAACCAAAACTGAAGATCTCCTACTTTTTGTTAAGTTCTGTATTTCCCAAAGAATAAATACAACTCAAACTTAAATCTACATCTTATATATTTCCACGATTCCATCTCTGCGTCCTGGTATCTGGGGCTGCATGCGAATTAAACAGTAAAACTCTGCTGAAAACAGTATTCTTTCATTCCTGAGTCATGAAGATTCCTTTACACCATGCATTTGAATACTGTATTGCCAAAGGAAGAAGACAAAAAAGGAAAAAAAGAAACTCGCAGATGGAAAATAGTAATGTGCTGCTAGTAACAAGGGCACAAGGTACCCAAAGCTAAGAAGCTGAGGCACTCCCAGCACACCTTTCCTCTAGCCTTCTGGTCAGAAGTATTTAACAGTGAAAGCTGAACCCACCTTAAGGACTACTTAAGTATGGAAAATGTTTTTTCTTCTTTATTTAAAATATTTTATTGATATTATGTGTATGATTTTTAATATAACATGTTCCTTTCATATAACTTCCATTTTGTGGGTTACTATAGAATTAATACTGAATAAATAAACAGACCTGAGGTGCAGGAAAATCTTTGTCTTTTTTGAAATTTACATCCTCTTATGCATCAAGCTTTCATGATTTTCCTCATTTTTTCCAGGCCACTCAAGATTTATGGATCCTCAGATTTCTCATTTCCATGCTGAAAGGCTGTAGTTTATTTAATATTCTCTCACATGGATGCTGACAGTCCTGTCATTCTTATCTTTTCTAGTTTGACTGTATCTTTTTAGGGATGAATGTGTTACACATTTATAGTGTGTTTCAAGAAAGTTTTTATCCTGTTCCGTATTTTTTAAAGAACATATCCTTCTATAATCTCTTTTAAGCAGAGTTGTCTTTATTGAGTGTTTTTTGGCACAAAATGCAATGCACACTTAAATACAGTTTACTAAATTAATCAGTTTTAAGATTTCTTTAACTGTATTTACTCATGAAGACTAATTCATACTTATTTTTTAGAATGACAAAGCTTTTGTAATGCCTTTATTTTTCTCCCTTGATACTATTCTGTTAAAAAATGTGAAGCTGTCATAGTACCTGCATTTTAGGTAGACACAGCTCTGTCTACTGGCAGATAATATTTTTTGTCATCTTACACTGCCAAAGAGATTTTAACCTGGGAAACAGAATTTTCTGAAAGCATTTAATTCCCCCATTTCTTGAACAGTTTATAAATTCCTTTAGTGTGTATCACAGTAAGAAGGCAATTATTGCTTTCATTTGTCTTGTCCTCATTTAATCATATTTTTCAGTTTTTGGGCAATCCTTGGAATGTGTTGTCCAGAGTAATACTCACAACTGTTTTTGTAGCTGTAAAGGTGCTAAAAATGTAAGTGTGGTACAGGCCTTACCTGATTTTAAAGACTTATAGCTCCTCAGCAGAATTTGTGATAAAAATTACACTATATAACAATTAGTTTAATACATATGCCATTGTGAAGTTACCTAGCATTCAATAAATAACACAAAAGCAATCAACATTGTTGAATAATCATCTTATTATCATAATCATCTTATTATATCATATTTAATACATAAATTTCATAACTACATAAACATGTTTATGTTTTATTTTGATTTTGCAATGACATATTTTGTAAGACTACACAAAGTAAAACAGCCACATCATGCTTTACAGAAATCTAGTTAGCTTAAAAGCCTTCTAAAAGAGAAAAATATGTATGCTAGTTAACCTTCAGCACACACATTATATCACTTGCCAGTAAATGTGATTTACATTTGTTTAAAGCACAATGCTGTCTTCTGTATTAAAGTAAAGGAATTTATACAAAAATTGCATACCACAGTAATTTAAAAGATAAGGCACATAGGAAATGTGTAGGCTTAATGATTAATATATACTTACTTAAATGTTACTTAGCTCACTTGATTACTTACTTTGCCCAGTAATTCTCCCAGTGTGACATCTTCATGATTGAGAACCCATTTCTTATCCTACGGAAAGAAAAAGAAAAAGGAGTTTTCAGTCTGTGCAAATATGTAAGATAAAGTTTCTGTAAGATACCTTTCAGTAGAAATGGAGCTAAAGAAGTGTTCTCTTCAGCCTGGTCAGTCAAAACCATGCCAGGAGGTTATAAATCTAAGTGTTTATAAAACGGAGTTTAGAAAACTTGCTATACAATAAAATACTGAAATATGCCATATAGCAAATATTTATCAGAAGATTAAGCCTTCAACATGACAGTAGGTATGTAGATGGAGCACTATGCAAATTTTCACACAAGTTGTTTAAATGATAACTTGCGCCCTGTTTTTAACAATTACCTGAGTCAAAATCAGGTAAGAAAACTTCATTTTAGTATACGAAATAACATATTGCTAGATCAAAACAACATTCTTCTCTGCAGTGTGCATGAAAAAGAACTCATTTTTCTACTTATTAGCAAGACAAGTATTATGTCTTCTGTGGTAGTTTGAAATATTACAGGCAGTTACTTAAAAAGACAGCATAACAAATGCCAGTTAAAGTATCTGTTCAATGTTGATGACCAACACTGCAAATACTTCGCAACAGCTGAAAGACATATAAAAAATGATTATAAACGTCTTCCTACACAGACATACTTAATAAATACTTAGCTAAAATGTTACAGTAGGATATTTTAAGTCTACCTCATATTTACTATTTGTCCATTTTATTTCTGTTAGCACCTCACCTACTATTCCCCTCACCAACATTATTACTGCTCCTCACGTCCTAAGCATTCTTGATTACTAATGAAAAAGGCAAATATCTAAACAAGTGTATGCCAACTCATTAAAACATTTCTCATTGAAGCTCACAGAAAACCAAGCCAAAAATGCTGGCTTTGAAGTACCCCTTATCTAACAGATTACCAGGTTTTATAGACCATGGAGGACCTGTAGTGATTCTGACCAGAAGACTGTCGTACATCGAAGTGTTGGTGACCCACACAACAGCCAATGGGAGTGAGCCCAGGCCTGTGCTGTGCTGCCCAACTCCTCTCGCTGCAGGATGAACTTGGCCAAAACACTGCATCAGAGCCCGCAGGCAGCTCCCACCGGGTGCCTGCATTACCTCACCTGCATGGCCTTGACTTCAACTACAAGTGCCCCAAGAAGTTCTCATATGGACGTCCTTTCTGTTTGCCAGGAGAAATAATGAACAGAGTGGTTTCCTTGTAAGAAATTCCTGTTACAGCTTGAATGACCAAAATGTGAGAATCTCTGCTACAGGGAGGGACTGCCCAGCATGCTGCACGTGGATCAGTGGCCCGTCCAATGTCACACCACACAGAACTCCCACCATCTAAAGGGATACAAGATTGTCTGTACAATTCTCTCCTCACAGTCTTAGCTCTAATAGACAGTATTTTAAATGATACCTTACAGACTCCGAGTGCCTTTCTTACTGGGATCATAACAGCATCTCCTGGGGCAAAACAGGATCTTTCCAATGTATAAATAAATACCTGAGGGCAGGGAATGAAGAAAAGGGAGCCAGACTCTTCTCAGTGGTGCTCAGTGACAGGACAAGAGGCAATAGGCACAAATTTAAAACCAGGAAATTAATTCTGAACATGAGGAAACAGGTTTTTAGTGTGAGGGTGGTCAAACACCAGAACAGACTACCCAGAGAGATTTCGGAGTATTCATCTGTGGAGACATTCAAAACCCAGCTGGACACAGTCCTTGGAAAACCCACAATAGCAGACCCTGCTTGAGCACGGCGATTGGATTAGAGAATCTCAAGAATACCCTCCCAACTAAATGAGCCTGTGATTAAAAGACAGAGAAAAATCTTCCGTATGTAAGTAGACCATAGAATCACAGAATGGTTTGGGTTGGAAAGGAACTTCAAAGATTATCTAGCCTCACCCCCCGCCACTCCCGGCCATGGGCAGGGACATCTTTAATTAAATCAGGTTGCTTGAAGCCCCATCCAACTTGACCTATAACACTTCCAGTGACGAGGCATCCACAACTTCTTTGGGCAACTTGTTCCAGGGTCTCACCACCATCTTCATAGAAAATTTCTTCCTTCTATCCAATCTAAACCTACCCTAATTCTGTTTAAAACAGTTTCTCCTTTCCTCTCATTACAGGCCCTGGTAAAAAGTCTCACTCTGTCTTTCTTTAAGTCCCCTCTAAGGACTGGAAGGCTGCAATAAGGTGTTCCCGGAGCTTTCTCTTCTCCAGCCTGAACAACTCCAACTCTCTCAGCCTTCCTTCACAGCAGAGGTGTTCCAGCCCTCTGGCCACTTTTGTAACCATCCTCTGGACCCTCTCCAACAGGTCCATGTCTTTTTTGTACTGGGGACACTAAAGCTGGATGCAGTACTCCAGGTGGGTATCACGAGAATGGAGAAGAGAGAAAGAATCACTCCCCTCATCCTGCTGGATGCAGTTCTTTCGATGCAAGATCAGGCCATGTTATCTGCCAGGAACCATGTATTACATGAAAAAAAATTCTGCCAAAGACTGAATCCTAACAGAAGGCATTGCAACAGTCATCGGTGCCTTTGACACATCTTCAAATTTAAAACAAAATGTAGACTATATAATTATTATTTTTTAGTTATTAGTGAGAAAGATAACTGAAAAGGGAAATTTTGACACCCTAGTTCCCTAGAATGCCATTTTAAAAATCATATATACGTATATTAAAAAACCTCATATATATATATATATCTCCCCTGCCGTGACTGAATTCTAGGTGACTAGTACAGAACACTGAGTACAATCTGAGTACAGAGGTTGGAGGACCTTTTTGTAACATAAAGCTGGAGTTAATCTTAAAAGAAGGTGAAATATATTTTTTAAACAGTGAAAAATCTTGTTCCCCTTCAGATAGGTGCTAAATCTTTAACAAAACATTCCCTACAGGCAGCGCTGTGAATCAGCTCTATATCCTTTGACCTACACAACCAGTAAAGTCTGTTGTCAACATCTAAGGAAGGTGGAGGCTTGTACTGACTTATGTCTCCCTCTTTTTTGCAAGGAGGAAACCACTCAGCATACCTGAGATATTCTGGGTAAATGAAAGAATGAAAGGAGCACAGAAGAATTATACTGCACAGTGCACCTCGCTGAGAAGGTGGCTACACATTACTATCCTCCACATTTTCTAACTGACATCAGTTCAGCAGAGAAAAAAAAAAAAAAAAAAGGAGGGGAATCACTGCTATTGTGATTCATATGCTTGTTTTTTTTTTTTTTTTGTAACACCACAAAATCACGCACACCATTGCTCCTATAAGCTGTGCTCAGTGCACATTCCAGAGGCCCTCTGAATGCCTCTGTTGATCCAAATTTCCAGCACACAACTCCCAGCAGCCCCATCACATGAATTCTTGTACCACACCACCATGTTGTGTAATGGAATCCATGCTTTGCCATTCCTCTTCCCTGGGTGGGCCTTTGGGAGACTTGCAAGGAAATTCTCAGTAACTATCAATTTATTTTTATGCTATAACAAGATTCTTTATTAAAGCTACTGCCTCACTGATCAGGCATCATAAGCAACGTACCTCCTTCATCACCTTGTTTTGATTTTGCTAAAAATCGTAAATGTTCCGTTCACTGAAGATTTTCTAGATATTTTTTGCTGATTGGACGCCTCATTCAGAAGCTGTTACAGTAGAAACAGATAGGAAGTGCCATCAAACTGCACACTTTACCAGTAAAATTTAAGTTTAAGAAAACAATATGCAAAGAAAGCTGTAAAGAAAAACCCCCACAAAAATGACTAGTTGGAGGTATTAACATAAAGGGGTTTACCATTGAATTAACTACTATAAAAGCAAAAAAAATATAGAATTAAAATTTAATGGATTTTTTTACTGCTTAATTCCAAGGATTCAGTACTCCAGTGAATGACTTTTTGAAAATATTGACAACATGGCACTTCAAAGGCTTGTTTATGAAGAAAAAAAATCTCATGCATAATACTTCAGAGGACTAATTTAAGAAAATGACACCATAAACTGCAATCTAATAATCTGCTGAAGAATTTGTTATCACTCTATCACTACAATAATGCCCACCTGTACTTTTATTTTCATGAAAACTTTCAGTCATTTATTATACCAGTGTAACACATTCATTGCATTATCACAGTTCTGCCAAACTTTCCAGAATGAAAGGATTATTCAAAGTTTGATCGGCATTGTTATTGAAGCTTTTGTTGTTGGTTTAGAAATCTTTATTGACGAGAACATGCAAATTGTGCTGCCCTGCTAGTATAAGTTTCACAAGGTATCAATAAGTGAATATTCATCTCAATGAGACGATAAGTTGAGAGTTTGCTGCTTATGAGAGCTTTCTATGAATGGAAATCTTTAATTACTTTTGCAGGTATACAAACTACATCTTAAATTTAGAAGACTCATCATATGTGTCACTCTTGAGGCTACAAGGCTGAGCCGCCAGACTGAAAAGGAGGCAGGTGCTGCTCTAACGATCATTTCTGCTTCTAGCTGGAATCTCTTCAGAACTGTTCTTTCACTACTCATCAGGCACCACCTGCACAGACCTCAAAAGCAGACAGCTGAAGAAAATTATGCAACCCTTGGCATATTACGCTCTTTATGATCACATTTCTCATCATTCATTTAGTCTTTTAACTTGTGTCTTTACAATGTATTCTGACACTAGGAATATTTGCCAGACAATCCATGTGAGCTTAGCAGTAGATACATACTATAACGCAATTAACAGAACAGAAACTGTAATCCAGAACTTCTATCTATCTAATTTCTCTCCCCTCACCCATAAGCTTTTCTGTTATGCTCCTCTCTCCTGGTTTCTCTCTCTTAAGCTTTAGTGAAAGCCTTAAGGACTATGAAAACAGCAGGTTTTCCCCACTAGGAAGTATCAAAATACAACTCTCCTCCCCATCTTCCCCTGCCCCTTATATAGCCTTCACTTTCTGCAAGTGTTATTGAGCTTCTGGATAAAAAGATGCCAGCCTGCATACTACATCCTATTCATCTGTTTGAAAAGTAAACTAATTCACTTGAGATTACTTTTTGAAAGTGGAGAAAAAGTTCAGGTGCTGCAGGACACATTTAACACTGTAAACTCTACGCAGAGAGAACTGCTTAAGCCCTAGCACTGGCTAAGCCTGTAATTTTCTGCTAAAATTGTAATTTCCTCCTAAGACTGTAAGTTCCTCCTAAGAGTGTAAATTCCTCCTAAGGTATATGACTCCTCATGCCCTGAAAAGAGAGGCTGGAAATCTAACTCAGTGCTTTGTATTCTGTGATGGTAGTGAAGCACTTCCAACTGTGGTCCCTGAGTCCACCTGTGAGTTCAACTCTGAAGCTGCAGATGGTCCCTCTGTCCCACAGCACTAGTCAAGTTGAAGAAAGCATTTCAAGTAGAAATGTTAAGCTAAAAAAGGCTGGAGCTTCACATGCATTACAGTTTTATCTAGTATCTTAAGGCACTTGCGGAGTGATACAAGCCTTGTCAAACTGCTCCAAAGCCGTTTCTTCAGCAGGTAGTAAGAAAGAACCTAAGAGAAGAGATGCTGTCTTCTACAGCTTACCAGTGTACAATTCTGGCATTAAAAAAGAAATAACTGCAATTTTCTAATTTGCAACGTGTTAGATACCCATTTAAATACTGTTTTGAAACAAAGTGTCACTGGTTCAGATAACTACCTCTAATTAATAAACTATAATATGAGCAGTACTGCAAGGCAGACAGTAACAAGGACCAGGTGATTTCTACTGCAAGTATGTTGTCTCACTAATTCTGTTCAAATTGCGCCAAGTTGAATATGTCAACATTCAATATTTTTGGATAGCTGCCAATAATTAAATAAATCAATTAAAGACAAAAAGAAATGGATGCATATTAGCATATCATAATCAAGTTAGAAATAAAGTCATGCCTTTTTTCTGTCTGATCATAAATTTCATGATCTTCTATAAGTGCTCAATTCTGATTGTGAATAGAATGTCACTATTTCTCCAGATGCTAAATGTTATTACTCTACAGATTAATCATGCATGTGAAAGGTACTGAAAGTTGAAAGTTGAAAAACAAATGTGACAGCAAAATGGGAAATAAAGAATAACCTTTAATGTAGGTATAGATAAACAGACACTGTAATGCCCATCAGTCCAAGTCACAGAAACTCCCATTTCAAGAGAGTTGCTTGTAAATCAAATAGCGCAAATGCACCACATTTTTATACCTACTCATAAGGTAGTCTAAACAAGAGAGGAGAACAGAACCCTTGAGACTATTAATGCTACTGCTATTCCCTCTAGAAGGAACCTGCCTATGACGTAGCCCTCTTCTTGTAACACCACAATAAATCTCTCTTTAGCTCATGCTTGTTCAAATTTTTGTATTGTTAATCCTGGACCACATAATATAAAAACAGTCTAGACAAATCCATTTACAGAAATCGGCACCCGAGCTGTTTGTTGACTTTTTGTTATCTTAATGATATACCTTATTTTCAAATTAGATTACTCAAGAAACCCAGAAACTTGACCATATTCTACTTTCTTTATGTCCTCTAGTTCCCCTCAGGAGGGGAAACTGAATTACATGAATGCCATACTTCTTAGCCAAGCACAGTATCTGACTTGGCTCAGCTCACATAGAGCTTCAGTACCTCTTGGGAGATAACCCTTTATCAGCCATGAGGTGCTACCTGCCAAAAGCATGTTTTCAAGATTCTCTATGGAAGAATACCAGAAATGACAAGATAACTAAAGGACAGGAAGGAACCACCTCAAAGTGGACACTTCTTGGGAGGAAAGGGAACGACAAGTAGCAACCCTACCCAGACCACTCCATTTAGTACATGGTTGTTTCCACAGCAGGCAAAGAGCTTCCTTGCTCCCTGGCTGGGAAAGGTATTGCTGTCTTCTGGAGCCACATGCTCCCCCTATTTTGCTCAATGGTGGTGGTGTTCCCTGCTTATTCTTCCTCATTAGTTACCAAGCAGCCAGTGTGACAGTGTGTAGTGAGGGCTGGCTACCCCCTGGGGCTGAGCAGCCATGGAGGACCCTGGCCAGCAGAGTTGGGGCGCACCAGCCAGGACTCACCACACTGCCCTCAGCAAGGGAGCAGGGCAAGCCAGGGGACAGTCCCAAGTTCAGATCAGCCAAGTCTGCAGTGATAAAGCAGGTCTGAGGTCAAGCTGGGAAGTTACCTATGGATTCGGGTCAGGGTGAAAGCCAGTGAGGGGAACCGGCAGTCAGACTCAGCCCCATGACCGGTGGGCAGGTTCACAGTGACCAGGCAGTGCCAGGGTCACTCCAGAAGCCACCCAGGGGTCAAGGTCCAGGACCTGAAGAACAGGGTGTGTGGCCAGGCGCAGGCAAGGCTGCAAGGCAGCAGGAGCTGCGGCTCTAGTGGGGCTGAGCCGTAGAGCCTCAGCCAAAAGCAGCTCCCATGGGATGAGGTTCAGCCTTGCCTGGGATCTTCACCCCAAGGGGGTGAAGCCTCCAGCTGACGGCTGGAAGAAGCAGCCCACAGCTGCATTATTGTATGTTGGTCCTGAGCCACGGCCAGGAGTGGGGATGCCCTCAGGGGCCCTTACTGAGCTAGCTATTTAGTTATTTACTAATAACATGTTTGGAGTCCTATCAGTGTACCTAACCTTTGAGATACTACTAGATCAACTGTTGGCCAAACACTGAGAAACAAGTTGTCAGCTAGGCAATTCACAGAGTGGAGAACTTGGTCAGCCTTGATACTGCTACCCCAATGCTCAGGTACTAGCTAACAGTCATCACACTGAAGTTTTATATAGACAACAGTTTGGTAGTGAGTACCTTTCCAGACTTTCTGTGGTTATCCAGGATACTTGTTTGTTTTCAACAAAGATAAGAATTTTCAAAAAGGTGAGTTATTTCAAGATTTAACTGTAACTCACAAAAAACCTCTAAACAAACCAGTAATTAAAGAAATAAACCAACCTTCAACTGTGAAAAAGAATACTTCATAAATTATCAGAAATTTCTCTTTTTATTTGTAAAATAAAGTATTCTGGATATGAGAAGATGTTAGTAAGTTTCATGGGTCTCTGAATCACAGTAAATTTCACGCCCTGAGTAATTAGCTGGGAATCAGTCTTGTAGGGGTCCTTTCTTCAGTGGAGAATCAGGTACTAGAGTTGTGTGCAAGGCCAGTGAGGCCACACTAGGAACAGCAGATGGTTGCTGTACAAGATGCAATGTCATTTTTCTTTTTCTGAGCTATGAGACTGAAATGTTATCACTATTACTCTAAATTTCTTCCAAACATGTAAGCTCAAGTCTTAAGTGCATCTTCCTCCTGCCTATCTCCATTAGCAGAAACCACATCAACGAAATCACAAATTATGATGCCAGGAAGAAGGCTTACAAATTAGTTGCAGTAAATTATAACAACTTTCAATAAAATGGAAAAGATAACCCAGAACTAATACTTAGTCTTCAAATTCTCCTAGCATTATTTTTCCATAATTTTTGGTAACAATTTCAATCATGAAGATGTCAAAAATGGTGCTTTTTCAAATTAACAACTGGTAGCAAGGCAATTACATACTAAACATTTTAAAAACAGACATTTTGGGAATTAGATATAAATTTATCAGCCTCAGTTTAAACACTTGGTTTCAAAAAATCTTACCATTTCTAATAGGCGAAGGAAAGATGATAAAAAGAAAATGTCACCTGTGCTTGTATTCAGTTTCAGAGTACCATCAAACAAAACCAAGACTCCTACCCAGCCCCCAAAGCAAGATTTGTAAAAGAGGAAGGCTGAGCAAATCCTGATCAGGTTCTATCACAGTATGAATAAATAAGACTTCTATGTTATCATCACTCTTATTTACTTATCTCGTGTTCTCTGTCACGTTATTTACCGTAGCTAGTTCAGACCACATCAAATTCATAGAGCTAGATGCCAACATACTAATTAAGGCAAGATCTATAGCACATTCTGCCACTCTTTTCATCTTAACAGTAAATGTAATGAAAGAAAAAAAGCCTGAAAACTTGGAAACTTTAGTTGATTAGGGAACACCACAACAACTCAACCAAAAGCAAAACTTATTGCTGTAGGAGAAACGAAAACATGAGACTTCCCAACCTAAGAATGTATCTGAATACAGCATGGGGAATTTACCAAAAGACTAAATATCCCTTCCCTTTCCCCCACCTCAGTAAATTCTTCACTAACAGTCCTCTAAAAAAAACATAAAATAGAGGAATACTGTCAGCAACTCAAGAGTATGGTACATAAACATGCATTATGCCTGTTTCTTCATGTTGTAAGCAGAAAAATTGCATTCAGAAAAATATTTTGGAAAGTTGTATTTGCTGTCCTTCTTCCAACTGAAATAGAAAATATCAATAGCATGAATTACTGCAGCTAAGAGCAATTCTTCCACAACAACAAAAATGGGAAGTCAATCTTTTATTTTTAGTATTAAAGATAATTAGAGTAATGTTCCTTTCAATGGCTAAGAAAATCATAATCTCAGATAATTTTTCATCACATGAGTATTCAAATACCACTTATCAGAACTTGATGAACCAGAGGAAAAAAAGAAAGCGAGTAGCAGTTGTGTACGTGTGGATAGGGCCTATCAATGTGGAAATGAGAAATGATCTTCTTAGAGAAGTATTATTTTTGACACCACCTATGCCAGTAGACCTAATGTGCATATCAATTTCATGAATCATAAACTATGCGTTTCAAGTCCTTCGGATTAAGTACAGAAATAAAGGTAGCTAGTGGAAAAGATTTTTCATAAGAACAAGTAAGTTTTACAAGAGGAGTTTTGAAAAACCCCACTGACAACCTCCTTAAAACTATTTCAGAATAAAGATTCATGAGCTGTAAAAATTGTTATAGAAGCTGTTTTGCACTACTATCAGCACTGTATTAAGCCACACTAATAAAACTCAATGTGAGCTGTAAAACAGAGTAATAGTGCAGGTAGGTTTACCTCCTTGGAAAAAAAATAACTATTATCAACTGACTTGTTATTGTTCCATAAAAACCCACTGTGACATTCAACCTTTCTGCTAAACCAAATTCTAAGTAGCCATAAACCAAGGGGATAGAATTGAGATTTGCAAAAGCTACTATGCAGCATGTAAACTGCAGAAGTTACTTCAGATTAAAGGCACAGCCTTTCTTTGAATATTCTTTCTTGAAGTTCAATAGACAAAATGACTGTAGAACTTACAAACTTACAAAACCAGCTTTCTTCACTGCTTTTTTAAAGGGTGT
The DNA here is from genome assembly GCF_964289735.1 of Phaethon aethereus. NCBI lineage: Eukaryota > Metazoa > Chordata > Aves > Phaethontiformes > Phaethontidae > Phaethon > Phaethon aethereus. The sequence continues at coordinate 64,784,656 of NC_138577.1, read as the reverse complement.
GCAGTATTTCCCAAAGTTTATATTCTCTTATTCACCAAAGGACTAGAAAGATGCTGAGAATCTTTCAGGAAAAATGCAGGAAGTAAAGAAAAATAAAGGAAAAAAAAAAAATGAGGAGGAACAAGACATAGAATGTGAAATCCTTAAGCACAGGAAAAGCAAAGTCAAGTTTATGTCAAAACCATTATATTTCAAACACATTAAGGAAAACTAACAGCATTCCTCTCTACTTAATATAGTAAATTCAGCTCACAAACCAAAGTACTCTGAATGACTTGTTAACCAAATACATGCAAGCAGAGAAATATCTGGCCATTATCAGGTATGCCCTCCAAAATAGTCTTCTGTACGTTCAAAGGCAAAAAAACCCTGTGTGATAACGTACTTTTTAATTTAAACATTCTGTATGTTTAAAAGAGAAAGGAATGCAAAAGCACAGTAATATTATGTACAGATGCATAAATACACTCAAATTGTTAAAATAGACTAAAATATTTTCATATATACAAAAACACATTTTTACTTCCACTCATGTCCATGAGGAGGTATGTACAGCTGGCGTTGGGGGACTACAGATGTATATAGAAATGTCCAAGAGAGTCTCCTTGAACTATGTAAGATACTGAGCCACATACTTCGTTTCTGACTTAACTTCAAAACATCAAGCTGTTTCCAGTTAGATGTTTTTTTTTTTCCCCCAGGAGATAAAACATGTAATTCATTATTTTGTTCTTTTTCTAACTTCCTACTGTTTCATTTGTATTTCAGATAATTCCTTTTGCTCAAATTGCACCCCACATAGCAATACAGCACTCTAATTTTTTGTATGAATGTACAGAATCCAGAAATGCACATACAGCTGAGGTGTCCATTTAGTATTTCTAGGACAGACATTTTTCTTTAAGAGAGTGCTCAAAAATGACACTTTGCTAAAATGGAATTCATATACTTTATAAAATATACTATTTCTAGGTTTGAGCTAATGCTTACACCCTTTAAGAACATTATCTTCTGATTTTATTCTAAAACTGATCATGGAAAGAAATACCATAAAAACAAGACTGAACCAGAAACATTCATTAGAGTAGATTTTTAATGCCATAGCCTTTAGAAAAAAGTTACAGAAAACTTTGGTCACTGGATATAAAATAATCTTTGTTACTCTTTGTTCAGGTAGCCTCATGTGCCACCGTTATTACAAGATATTTTCAAGAGACTTTTTGAGAAAAAAGCTTCTAAATTTTAAAAGCAATCAAGATACCTGAAATTATACATAAAATTCATTTAGTACGTTGTTAGCACAAAGAGAAAATTACTCTCCTTCTTCCCTTCTCTTATTAGGATGCAATGTCTTGACAAGTACAGGCCACCATTATGGAAGATGCATTTCTCTTGTTGCCTGACAGAAATATTGCAACCTTCTCTGCTAAAAAACCTTAAAGGCAAATCCTGTAACACTCTAAATTCTCAGGAAAAAAGAACATAACTAAATGCATCTCTAGTATTAAGATATGAAAATCTGTTACCAAATACCAATAGCTGCAGGCTTTTCTTCAGATTCCAGAATTAAACTAAAGAACCTACTAAAAATCTGCCTATATCCTCCTATTATACTGAAAAAATACTGCCAATTTCCCTGACGTATGAATCACAGGCCTTCTGTGTGATCATAATAGTACTGAATGGCAAATAAGTGGCAAAAGATTCATTTCACACTTACACAATAAACACAGTAATTTTCTGTAAGTACATCTTTTACATATTATTAATTCTCACTTCTCATTGTGCATTTAATTTCCTTAAAGAAAATAAAATATATATTTTAACATTAAAAAATGCAGTATCAGACTTCAATCGTGGTCATGAGAATTACAGCTGAGTCAAAAATCAACACACAGAGACCATGACCATCAGGGGCTTCTCAGCATTCCTACAAGCCTGGCCAGAATCATGGGTACCATGCAGGTAATTCACAGTGGGATCCTCTTTGGAGCTACAAACCTAGCCTAGGTAAAACTGCAATAATTGAATCGCTCGCTGCTATAGCCTGCGTCTTCCTTTCAGCGCAGATTTCTGCTCCTAAAGACCTGTCCTCAGGTCAAACAAATGCAAGATGATCTTCACAAAAGGCAGCACCAATTACTGCAGTTGTTTCCCTTTTCAGCACCTTAATTCTTTTCTGTCACAAGATGAGAATCTCTAATTGAGTGATGGGACTACTTTGTGATAAACTTGAAAGTCTCCTTGCTTCTCTCCAGCTTCTCTCAGGAGGCCTAAGGTGGCTTGCCTGAAAGCAAGGGTTATTCAGCAACCTCCTTCAATTCCTCCATGCCAGCCTTGCTGGCCTGAGAAAGATGCACTGCCTCCACCACAAGCACACATGTTGTCTACAACAGTAAACTTCAGTTTGATTTTGCAAAATAAAGCAAAACCGAATGAAACACCTGCAAAACCAACCAACACTAAGAGAAGCCAAAAACCTGGAAAACAACTTTTGGTTAGCTTTGCACGGATAAGAGCATGTTAACTAATTGCTAAAGGAGACATATTAGTTCTGTGATACTACTAAGAAGCTGAAACACGGAGCAGATAGAATGTTTACGCTTTCCATCTTTGAAAGCTGAGCTCAAAGACTTCTAAATACAAACTACAGCTCAAATTGATTCAGTGATTGAAAAATTAGGGTCATGTCAGATTTTTATGAATGGAATTTCATGAAAAGAATCTCTCTCCCTTTATCTTCTCCCTTACATTTATATTTCTTCATCATTTCCTTCTACATCTAACTCATTAACACACTCATATCTTGGAAGACAGCGTAAGATCCACCCAGAATTCTCATGTCATTTACAAACTTATTCATCAACATTAGAACCACGACTACAAAATATATCTCCCTTTTTTTGTTTAACACTTTCATTCATCTCACTCAACATTTTTTATGGTTCATCATTTTCCCATGTACAGAAAATGTTTGAGGCCATATCACAATCTTCTTTGTCACATAAAAATAGATCCAGAATTTTTACATGAAAGTTACTGGCAACAAATATATAGCCTAACTCATCTGACAAAGCAGCAGTTAATTTTTTTCATGAGCTCAGAATCTGAATTTACGACAGAGTATACAAAGACTAGGACTACAACAGCACTAGTAAAATAGTAGCAGATCTCTAGCGTGCAACAGTTGGTGCTGAGGACCTGAAACATACATTTATCAGGAAAAGCATTATTTCAGACTTGATTTCTCCTGGTTTTGAAGACTGAACTCCCTCCCATCAGCAGTTTTGTATCTTCCTATTTTGTTTCAGCTGAAAGGAGTAAAGTTTGAATCCTCGGAGACTGATCAATGATGGAAGCGCAGCATCCTAAGTGGCACTGGGCAGATTTTTGCTTCCAAAGTGTATTTCTGACCCAAGCAAACACATTAATGCACATACATCCAAATAAAAACGGTATTCCTTATTTCCTTGATGATTCTCTTTTCTAGCAAACTGAAGTACATCCACAAATTAATACAGATTTCTTAAATGTAAAAAATGTATTTCAGAAATTTAGAAACCTCCACAGCATGAGGTCAAAGATGTTAGAAAGTTAAAATATATTTACTATGGTTAAAATAGCATTTCTACTAATAAAGTTCTTAGGTGCGCAGTGAGGTTACTTAGGGGCTTTACATACCAGTCATTCCATCAATAATAAATTGAAGAACATAATGTGCATTTTTTCTAAAAGATTATAAATAAATATGAGAGACTTTTCCATTAAAGGAATCACTTGCAGGTATCTTTTTAATGCCCTCAGTTTTTCTAATTTAAATTCTATTATTACAGTATCATTAAAATTCCAAGCAGGCAGATTTGGTCTACATGAAATGGGATGTGGGACAGGCCTTTTGTGGCACAATTAAAAGTGTTCCTTTCAAGGGCAACGTCACAGAAGGTGAACGTTAATTTTACTAAAATGGCAAAGGAGGATGAATGATTGTGGGAAGAAAGGACAGCAAAAACAAACTACATAGCATAATTTTTTTCTGTGAAGTTCTCTTATTTAACTTTCACTTTCTAAATAGGTTATTACAGGGACAGCAATTTGCATAAAAAGATTAAAGATTGCACAAAACGTCAAAGACTGCTTTGCAGCTGTAATATGAACAAAGAAAAAAACAGTCTTTGCAGATGTCAAACGACATTTAAGGTAATGAGCCAAGATATTATGCACACAATACTTAAAATACCCCCAACACTAGGTGTCAGAGTACATATGCTATTTCTGAAAATAAGTTAAAATGTCTCCACTTCCCCATATGAAAACCAGAGCTCCATGCAAAGGAAAGTGAACAACTTTCTTTAGTTCTGAAATAGTTTTTTTGAACAACTAGTTTTTATCAGATGGGAGAACTAAAATCATGATAAAATTGTAGCTCACATTGAAAGTATTACAAAACAAAACAATTTAATTTTTTTTTTTTTAAACAGCTGCTCTAAACCAATTTAAATAACCTAGCTAACACTCTTTTCAATACTGTCCTACTTGGTTCAAATTGCTGGTCATGAAGCACTAAGTACACTATACATTGGTTTTAGTTTATGCAAAGCGTCAGTACCTATCAGACACTCAGATCAAATTTCATAAATTCTTGAAAGCCTACATACAATACATGTAATATGTATATTTAAAAAAACCTATACAATAAAGGTTCCAGTCACCCCATACCCTACGTAGCATTAACAGTCAGTATTACCATGGACCTCCTTTTTATTACTTCACGTAACCTATCAGAATGAAAGTTAAGAAGTTCATCATCACTAAAGGAAATATTCTTGAATATTAAGACTGATGCACACCAGCACAAAGTCAGTCATATGACAAAATAAATGGAGCCCATGTGATTGGATTTTATGGATAGATGCCAATCACTTGCAGCACTTTAGGAAACCTGAGTAGTCAAAGTACTTTTTCACTGCAACTCAAATAAACTACCAACTGGTCATAACACTAGCATGATCCTAGAGGAAATACTAATATTTCCACTAATTTTAGTTAGACTAACTCAAGTCAACAGGTCCAGAGATGAGTGGGCCCATTTCATTTTCCCCCCGAAAATAAGAAAAACAGAAACCTGACTGTGCACCCAGTCACAGTAGAAAAGCTAAAAAGTCTGTCTTAAAAATTGTCCTCTCTTGCTTCATAAGGATGTCATGACACATCTAAATGTAGTGGTTGTGATATGAATTCAAGTCCTGGAAAGACCCACCACACAGTCATACGTGTCTGCGTGGTTATCATCAAGGAATTTTAGATTATCCTGTGTGCATTTACACCTCAAAGGACATGAGATCAAGTACGGTAATGGAGAAACTATCAGGAAAGTAATTTGGAACCGTATTTCTTCCATAGTATAGGTACTAGAAAAATTGTTTGACTATACACAGTTACACAGAACTATGCATAAATTAAAACTTAACTTTATAAATAAAAATGATAGCAAAATGAAAAAAAAAAAAGCAGGAATATGGAAACTCCCTGTTTTCAAAGTAAACAACAGAGAATGAAGAAATGATGTTTTCCAGATGATGTTTTCCACTTTAACCTTAACAGAGACTAACTAAGAATAAATTTTGCTATCATTTAGTATGTAGTAACATACTGCAGTATAGTTTTAAATTTGCTAAAACAGGGCTGCTCTCACAGTATGTACATGATACAAAGGCACTAAACAATGTCAGGAAACAGAAAGAGCATTAAACTTTTAATACAAATATGGTATTATAAAAGACAAAAATTTGCAAACAGATAAAAAAGATCTTGAGTTTGACAGCCCTTTATTTTTAGCTTAAACAGTTTATATCAAATTACAGTTATTCACACATCAGAAATAATGTCCTATGCTTTCTCATAAGTTCTACAATGAATTTAAGCAATATTTTCATTCAGTAAAGAGTCAACTTGGTAATCAGAAAGACATTAACCTAAAATGTGTATTAACAAAGCACCATTCTTTAAATTTTAAAATTATATATTAGGTAAGCACAGGTAAGTGTAAAAAAATCATGTTAATTTTGAGAAAGGGAATATGATTTAATTTCTTAGCATTATTAACAAAAAAGAACTAGGGTCTTGGAGTAGGAAACTAACTCTGAAATATAAATTGTGATGGTTCCTAAAATTTTGCAAAACACAAAGGTGCTTTACACATGTTTGAAACTAGTTTTTTTTTAAAAAATCAAGAACAAATGGCTTACTCATAGTTAAAATGCAAAGACTTAAGTGGAAAAGAGTTGACTTACGAAGGAAATATCAACTAAATAGTTACTAGCTGCAAAACTACTGGAAGAAGCCAAGGAGACCCTTAAGCTTTCTAAATAGTGATACAGCTTAATATTTCCATCCCTTTTCGTTTCTCTCCTGAAAGACTTTCTGCAAGAGCTTACTGATTAAAAGGGATCTTTTATATCAAATTTGCATTGACGCTGGAATGACAGCATTTTTTTTCTGTGTCTGCATAACTTATATCTGAGATATAAAATAGAGACAAAATGGAGTTGTCACAACTCTTCCAAATTTCATAAGAACTTCACCACTTAATGAACACCATTTTATCAAAAAAAATTCTTCATCACAACTTTATGCGCAATGAACTACTACTTTCAATTACTTACTAGTGAAATCCAAATTGGAAACCCAAAAGGAAAGTAGGATATTTTGTGAGATGCTGAATGCCATTCTTTCAAGATAGTAATCAGGATGGAGTGTTGTTTTAACGGAATGTGTTACACAGAGCAGAGAAGCTTGAAAAAGCTCAGAAAAAGAGAGCCACAAAACAAGCAAGAATGAAAAATCTTCTGAAAAGTTGCATAGGAAGATATTTTAAATAACAATACAACCCCCTCAAATTATTTTTCAGTAAATAGAGTTCTTGGAATGTATGCATTACCTTAACAACAGGATTCAGCAGAACAACACCTGATTTCTTTGTAATAACTTGCTTTGTTGTGTAATGATGTTCTATGAGCTGAGGAATAGTTGGAAAGCCAGTTCCTTCAAAACGATACTGATTCTGTATGGAGGTAAAAGGAAATAATTGTTTCTCTACAAGCAGTATTTCGAACAAGAAACTGCAAAAGCACATCACCAAGCTTCCCTCACTAGTAACAAAACAAATAAATGTTTGCTTTTACAGAATTAGATTTCTTTCCTGAACAGCTTTTTTACTGAATTAAATGGAAGTAAGGAAGGGATGTTAGGAAGATGATAAATTAATAAATGCAAAATTACTACATCACTCATTGATAAGTAACAATTTATTTAAACTCTCAATTTAAAGAAATAGGACAGTTAAACTTAAAACTCTGACAGAGTGAAACAAAGATATTATAAACCAGAAGAAACAACACAACTTCCTAATTACTTAGAGTCCTAAGAATTACAGAAAACAAACTAAAAAATAAATATCTGGCAATAAAATAACTAAGTAACACTATCTTACTCAGATCTTACTGCATTTGCAACATTTGATAAAATTAGTTAATAAATCCCTAGTGCAGAGCATAAGATGCATGACTGGTCTTTAATAAGGTGAATATACCAGAAGAGTCTACAGAATCTAAAAACAAGGGCAGGTCATGCATATAATTCATAGAGAAGTTGGGAAAGAAAAATCTGCCCACCCCCAGCTTAATGAATTTATTTCTTTCTACATGCATAATCGAACACTGGAAACAATTAAATCTCTCTAAAGTTTCTTAGAAGCATGTAGCATTTTCTTAGCAAAGACTGCTATGAACTATCATTCTTTCAGGTCTTAAGGGGAAAAAATGTATTTTCATTGCTTATCTTTGCGCATACACTTGTTGGAGAAAAATTAGTAAAGAAGTGTTTATTTCATCCTCCTGAATGTCTTAAATTATACACTCAAGCTGACTGGGAAACAGGATAAAGTCCTGTGCGAATACAAGACTCAGCATCTATAGTTAAAGAACTCCTCCCCCAGGACAGGAACTGCCATAAGACAGCCTGACAATAGCAACAATAAACAAGTACTGCAATGAAAAAACCTCAAAGCACAAATGGTGATTCAAGTTCATTTACACAACTGGGCAATGAAAATCTCTACCACTGGCATGCAGACTGTTTTCTTTCTAGCCTCCAGGGTTACATTCCTTGCACAACGCATTATAAATTTCTCATCCTTACAGGTTAAAGCATTAACTTCCTGAAACACATTATCACTGTTAGTAAAGAAAGTTTGGTGTATGTCACCTATTTTTAACATTGTTGGATCTCTGTCATAAAAATGTTTTTGTAGTCTGAATACTTTTTGTTGTTTATTTTCTTGTTTAACTTCATTCACTTATTAAATAGTCTCAGCTTTGATTGACCAGTAACACTAGCTCTCACTCCTTTCAAATAAGCTCCTTCATATTTCCATGCTGATGATCTAGAAAACCTGATGTCATAAGTCTCCCTAGCACAATGAGCAATTGCCTACTGTTTCCTCATCTCAGACCCAGCGACGCACCCATCTGCTGCCATCTATGTAAGACCTTCAGGGCAGACAGTCTTCTTTGATTCTGTGTATTTACATAGGATACTGACCATTCTTAGGATCATCAACAACATTTTCAAAATAGCACAGTCTCAAACAGCAGCAGTGAAAACCAACAGTAGCCTTGAATGACAGCTGTGAATTTTGATGCTTGAAGCTGAATGATGAACTCATTTATGACACACATTGCTTTATTCAGATTAGCCTTAAAATAAAGGTAAAACCAGAGAGAGAACACTTAGCAGCCAAAGGACTACTGTTAAAACAGGTGTACATCCCATCTGCCCTTCAGTATTTGATTCAGAAGAAAATTTGCCTCCATATTTGTCTCCATAGAAGAAAAGTTTGACCTCCATATGAGGACCTGTCAGTGATCCAAGAGTGTGACTTGACCAGTGTCCTGGTTTCAGCCACAACAATGTTACAAAGATCTGATTCCACACTGTTCATACCAATGTAAACAAACAAATCCCTTGCACTAAACTCTACTCAAACTTCCCTACCAAAATGTTCATTAATACAATCCCTCTTGTTATATGATCGTAACAGTTCCACTATCTACTAACTCCTTTTTAGAGCTTAATAAGCTTTTTCTCTTTTTATAATTAATGCTTTTTTCACAATAGATGCAGAAATTCACTCCACAGAAGTGCATAAGGAGTCCTGGATTTCTTTAGGAAAAAAGTTTTAACTTCCATCATTGTCAAGAAAATCTACCACAAATGAATCCCAAGAGCAGATGGAACATAATGCTCTATTACAAAATGTACAAGCAGACAGATCTAGTGACCTGAAGATGCTTGGACTGTCCAAGCTATGCAATGTTAAACAATATCAATCTTACATTTCAAATGTAATTCTTAAGAGAAACTAGTGAAGTTATGGAAATAAAGACAGCTGGGTTTTGTGGTTTTTTTTTTTTTTTGGTGGAAAAAACAATACAAAAAAGAGTCAGCTTAGTGGTAGAGGTGGTCTCAAAGTAATACTCATGGGGAAAAAAAACCCCTCTATTTAACTGACTTGAAACCCCAATCTATAGTTTTTGAAGATCTACTTGCCACATACAGTGATTTACACAAAATTATTCAAGCCACACCAAGTATACAATGTGCATTTATTTCTGCTGGGTGGAGATCAGAGAGCTCCAAGCAGATTTTAAAACTCTGTGAGTCTAGGTACAGTTAATTTTACTGTTCTTTTTTTCTCACTCAGCACTCTGACACATCAAAATACTTTAAGGTTATAAAATAAAATAAAATAAACACTGACTTCATGTAAAGGTTCATTTCTACAAGGAAAGCACTCGGTGAAAATTAATGAAAACTCCAGCTGGAAAAGTGTCCATAATCACTGATCCTGCAGAAGCTTTTCAACTTCTATGAAGTTTTAAAAATATCACTGCCCCTCATTAGAAAGAAATAAACCATATATAAAATATTGACTTCTGCCAGGCACACTGCATCAGCTGGGGATTTAGATGAGCAAATTACCTCATCATTATGCGACTATATTTCTGTATTTTTCTGTGTATGGGAAATCTTATTACAAAAGACTGAAATATGTTTTGGCAGTATTACTGAATCAAAACTGAGAATGATTTTCTGCTATGTCATACTTCAGGAAGAATTTCTAGTAATGTTCTAAGAACTGTCATATTTTGAATGAGCTTGAAATTCTGAAAGGTAAAAAGAAAAATACATACATTTAAAAAAAGGTAATGCATTAAGAACAAAAAGAAATACATTGGGTAAAGGCATATAGGAATCAACATACTGTTCAAAATGACCAGTTTTTTTAAGGGCATCAATTCTGGTCCTTAGAAGCATATATATTGTGTAACATCCACGAGCATTTTTGTTGTACTGAAGAAAACAATAACCATAGGGCTAAAAAGAACTTGAGCACCTCCAGTGTGGCAGGGACTTCAACTCCCAACTGTATAGAAACGCACAGATTATTTTCTTCTCTGTGAATGTTTCCATTTTTCAGGAAGATTCAATGGAATCTTTACAGTCTGAATTAAAAGTAACCTAACTAGCACCAACTATGAAAATGGGTTTAAAAATAAATAAATGTGCATGCATAAATTAGTAGTAACAAGTTGTGAATTTCAAAACATTTGCAGAAATATCTTGGCTTTTCAATATAAAAGATATTGAACAGCCTCATATTTTTATTTTGTCTCCCCAAATGACCTTTTCCCCTGATTTCAGCACTGATGGAAATATTTCCAACAGCTTTCATATACTCATATAAAGGTTAAAGCCATTTGCCACAGTAAAATTATGTAGATCATAAATTGTTTAGCTTATATTGTAAACTTCCTATCATTGAATATTCAGTACTATATCAGAGACGTACATCAGCATATTGTATGATAAAGTGTCTCCGTTGTCCATCTGAAAACACAGAAAGGACATATTCACCAGGTTTCCCGTGGCTCTCTCGCACCAAGAAGTCTCCTTGCTGTTTTAACAGTTCCTGGGCTTCTATTCTTGGGATTGCACCGTGATACCAGTCTTGCTCAGCCAATGGTTTCTCAGTGGTTGATATTACATCAAAGAACTTGGGAAAAATATTGAAGCAAAAAATTATTATAACAGTACATTTTTAGAGCTTACTTTTACATGACAACCATGATAAACAACAATAATTTCTATTTCTGTATCTAAATTATACATTTCCATTAACAAATAAAATCAAGCTCTTGCACTTGCACAAAAGGCATACTGATTACCTTCGCTTCTATTACTGAAGAAATTAATATATAAAAAATTGAAGTTTATGGAAACGTCCATAAAACCATGTAATATTTTTCCCTTGGCCTGCTATTTTTCGTAAGCCATACCGACCAACTCTTTCTCATACATTATGACATTAACAACAATTCAACATGAACCATTTCTTTATGCGGACAGAAACTTCTCAGACATAAAAACATAAGAAATTGATTTATACAAAGCATTTGAATTGGATGAATTGCTTTCAGAGAATCTACCAATTGCATTCCAAATCAATTAATAGCTCTATGACACATTTTTCCTTGCAATTACACTGTGGCACAGAATATACACCTGGATGTACTGTGCTTATGAACATTAGTATAGAGTTTCTGAAGGCACAAAGATTGTAAGAAATTATTTTCACTGGCTATAAATGAAAGGTAATGAGTTTTAACCTAGTGTTTCACATATTAATTTTAACAAGCTTACATTGTTTAAGAAAACATTGAGGAAAATTTTATACTTTGTTCAATGACCACTTCAGATTTATTTGTTACGGTTAGACAGACAAGCCCTTGTATTAGTTGTATGTCATTCAAAATCATTAGTGCCAAAGCTCACAGAAATTCTCACTGCCAGAGTGGTAAAGCTCTGAAAAAAATAACACAGTATATACTATATCGTGAGTTTAACAGATACGTGAATGCGTCCTAGGCAAGGCTGCTGAACTGCATTTTAGAGGTCTTCACATTTAAGGTCTTCCTGGGGAGATATTCAGGTTAAGATGACTGACTTAGCTGAAAAAACCCACTAGGAATGATCTCAGACTCTCAGAGTGGGAATGAATAGACACAAGAAAGGGAATCTACTCAGAACATTTGTTTCTAAATAATTCTTTAGCACTTTCATAGTAAAGTTTCTGGTATAAAAAAATGCCTTTGTCTGTGGGTTCCTGGATGCCTTTCTAAGTTATACCTCAAAATGTTTAGTTTAGTCTAGGATCCTGATGGAAAACTGGAGAACATATTTATGAGCCTGACAGAGCCTCATCAACACTGGGATCTAGAGCCCTGGGTCCATGTCAGGGGTAATTTCCAACATGAGATTTGAGGCCAGCACTGTAACCAGTAGACTCATCACTAGGAAGAGTGAGTATGCTCTGTTACAGATTTTGCTCTACTACATATTCAGAGCTAAGAAGCACTACGTAAGAAATAACAACAGCTTGAACAGGAAAGTTGCAGTGTCAGAATTTTTAAGAGCAAAAGATGTACTCCAAGGTACTGTGTTTATGAGAATAATGAACTACTAAAAGCCCAAGATATTGTTTGGCCAAGGTGGCAGCCATTCATTTCAATTTCATCAACAGTTTAAAACTTTTAAGATCAGAGCTGTCTAGCGCTGTTAAATGTCACTAAGTCATTCTCTTTCAGAAACTCCTAAAATAAAAAATAAGCTTTCAGAACCTTAGAGAATATTATTTACTTGAACATCTATTGTTCAAAGACACAGAGTTCGACTCACCAGAAAACCCAGACCTCTGCTATGCTATCAAGAAATATTAAGGGCTTCAGAGTAGCCTTTGCCACAGAAACACACTTCTACTTGAGAAGAAATGTTTCTAAGGATAAAAGGGCAGTTCAGGGTCAATAAATTAGTTCATGGTCTTCATAAAGGAAGGTTAAAAAAAAATACAAAATCTGACATGCAACTCATTTTATAGCTGACTAAAGAGGAAGACACCAGACAACACCACCTCTTCATGTGTGAACTGTGGCAAGTATGAATCACTGTTCAGATAATCATGATCACACCCCATAATAAAACATCTTAAAAGACTTTACAACACATAAAAAGTTTACCGAAGAACAAAAGACCATTTTAGACATTTCTAACTATGTCACTGGTTATGACACTAATGTCAATCTTTCCCCTTCTTTTAAATTTCATTAAACTAATATTTATTACTTTAGAAGGAAACAATGAAAATTCCACAAGGTATCCTCTGCTGATTGTCTCCTACCTTACATTACTTTTACTTTTTGTCATATACTATGGGGCAATCATAATCAAGGTAGTATCTCTGACGAAATAAGCAGTAATTATTCCTGGTTGAGTGTTATTAAAATTGCACTATTTTTATGAACAAGTCTTCCAACTCCAACATATTTTCTGTATGACACAATATTCACCATGACTAGCTGTGAAAAAAAACATAGAAAGCCCAGAAAAAATAGTACAAAAGTAAGATAAATAATTTCAATATTGATTTCGACTCAGCTTACACCAGTTAGTGCTAATGTTTCTACTGCATTTTATTGTTAGGATTAAATGATTTAAATACAAGAAATTTAGTCTTTAAAGAAGACAGAGGTAAAAAAGCTACCCGCACAAAATTAAATTCCCTTATCTTTTTTTAAACTCTATTGAGTTTAAATATCAGTAAGCAACTTAATATGACTAATTAGATACCTGAATGAACAAGTTTGTTTTCTAGGCCTCAATGTTTCACAGGTTTTAAAGTTATGTTTTACTTATGTTTCACATTTACATTTTTCACTTGGGGGATGAGATCCCTTGCTTATTTGTATGTACACACAGAATCACTTAATGATTGAACAGGTTAAATGAAGAAGTATTTTTTCTACCATTTTTGTTGTTAATTTGTATGGAAGCTAAAAATAAACAATTAACAAAATCATACAGAAGGAAAGGAACTCACACTGTCAAACTTCTACTCTCTCTCCCACCTCCCTCCTTTTTTTTTGCCTTTTCTTTTTCCTTCAAGTTTTCCCTTTATTGCCATATTTAGCTTATGTTTTTTTGAGGTGGTCGTAAGGGTTGGTGGGTGTGTGCCCTTACACACTTTATCACACATTTCCTTCTGAGAAGGAAATGCCCTCATATACTTCATCATGCTCCTCATGGACCTATTACTTATGTCCTCTTTACTTATTCTAAGCCCCCTTCTCTGCCCTTATTTAACAATCCATTGAAACAGCAGTTTTTCTCCAACAGTAAAATGAAGCAGTCCCCAGGTGCTACACTTATTCAAGAGAAAAACTAAGCAAACAGCAGTGTATTATTTCTAACTCAAAAAAAGTAAGACATTGTTCCTGTACTTATGCTGTCAATGAAAAGAAAATAATACTAGGATAATATTTTATTAAACTAATAGCTTACTTGGTATTGTATTTTCACATATATTCTGAGCTCAAACTTTGCCAAGTTTTATTCAAGATATGGCTCTACTTTTAAAATTTCAAGATATTAAAAATATATAATATGAAAACAGTAAACATGACATTTTTAGACTATGTAAGACGATCAGTACTGGTCTTTTTCCTACTCTGCTTTGAAATCCTTTTTTGGTCTACTTAAAAAAATAACAAATTCTTTTATGTATGTTATTTTTATTTTATCACACAGCTTCAATAATCACTTTGGACCCCTTGTTGATAGATAATAAGTTTTAAGTACCTGTTTATACATTTAGCAATAAGCACGGTTGTGTAAATGTCAGCAGGAAAAAGCTGAGCAGCTGACCACATTAAGAGCCAAGTACTAATTCATGTACATGCATAGTTAGCTTTGCTAATACACAAGAAATCACTAAATCAAAACACAAAGCAAAACTGAAAATGGATTGGTATATATATTCTGACTTTGAAGCTCATGTAAGTGATAGGTAATCAAGAGTACACTTGTTACTCAGATTTTACTTTCTGCCTCAAACGACCCGATTCCGATCTTACTTTTCCAAAACATATTTCAAGGCTTCAGCAATCCTATCTATCATATATCTACACCCAGGTTTACACAAACTTCCATGTAATTAACAGTGATATAGATTGGAATGACCAAAATCAGGCATGGAGGTTATTTTAAATGACACTTTAATTAAAGCCAATGAAAATTTTGCCATTGACTTGCCCCGATTTCATCCTAAATGTTTTATCTTGAGCCTCTTCTTGAAATTTTTTCTCCTCCAATTTTTCTCTCAAGTAGTTTTAGTTAGCATTTTTATTTTTTATAAAATCGTAACAAGTTGTACAAACATACAAATAGACTAAGTTGAAGATCATGTCTCACCTACACAAAGAACAGAGGTCGCAGTAATATATATTTTAATATGCTTTTATTATTAAATGTTGCATTTTTACATCAGTTAGAAGTTTTATAAACCGACGATCAGGATAATGTGGACATTTTGTTAATCTCCAGGGATATTTTAGCAGGGGTTTTCGTATTACTTTTTAAATATGTCATGGAACTTTCACATTTTTCATAGTAAAAGTGTTCCTGTCCTAATTTTATCTCATACCGTTTTTATTATTATATCTCTTTATCATTACATACAATTTTCCTATGTATACACATGTATATAGACATATAAGTATATGTATATGTGCAACTACTAATCTCTTCTACACATTCAGAATATTGTTTAGCTTAAATAAAGTTTACTGGGTCCTTTAATGGGTCCTTGGATGCAATTCTGCAGCATAAAACAGAAGGCCCATTCATTCTAAAGTTTGCTCAAAAATGCTATTTTGCGCTAATGTTTCAGGTGACAAGATCACAATTAAAGGCAGTTTTTAAAAGTTTTATAAATTCTGGCCACCTTTTTGGGGGTTGCTTTTTCTGTTTAGTTTTTCGTTCTTTTGTTGTTTTTTTTTGTTTCAGTTTTTATGTTGTTTTTCTTTTTATTGGGAGGGTTGGGATGATCACCTGTTCCACTTCAGGAAAACACAGGAGGAAGGTTTTCAAGTAAAACCTGACACCTCCCTAAGTAGGTGCTTAAGTATTCTAACTAGTCTTGCAAGCTTCTATATGAAAACAAACAGAAGTAATACAAAAGCAAAAGAAACAAAAAAGTTTCTCCATCCATTAGGGAGCCTGAACAAAAGCCAACTAGAAATAAGAGATACTCAATCATTTTTAGTGGGGATTGAAGCAAGATGTGTGATACCTAATTGTTTAAATAGTACCAGTTATTGAGGAAGTGGTGGTGGTGGTGGTAGTAGTAGTAGCAGCAGCAGCCGTAGTAGTAGTAACAACAATAATAATATTTTTGTATCGTGGTGCCTTTATAACAAATATGGGGAATATTATTATTACAACAATGGGTAAAGTATGCATAAGCATCTGACCTACTACAGACTATCATAATACATTGCATTTCAAGTAAATCAGACTCATTGGAAGAGTACTTTTAAAAGTATAGCATCAGTCTAGGAGCTGCAAAGAACATACAAATTCTTTTTTCTCCTGAAGTGCAGCAAGTTCTGACATACTATGATGCCGTGGTATTATCATGTGTACTGATCAATCAGAGCATTGTTTTTATAACATTATTTTAATGTAATTTTTGTCTATGTAAATGGAAATGCGTGATGTTTCAGAAAAAAATCCTACTTAAGCTGTAAAAAAAACAGAATGTAGTATAACACTACATCAAGGTCAGGCTGGACTGAGCAACTGGGGCTCTGAGTAACCTGATCTAGTTAAAGATGTCCC
The DNA here is from genome assembly GCF_964289735.1 of Phaethon aethereus. NCBI lineage: Eukaryota > Metazoa > Chordata > Aves > Phaethontiformes > Phaethontidae > Phaethon > Phaethon aethereus. The sequence continues at coordinate 64,767,865 of NC_138577.1, read as the reverse complement.
TGATCATTGCAGAGGGGTTGGACTAGATAACCCAAACTATTCTATGATTCTATGATTGCTGGTACTACTTACCGATGATGAGCCCAACATGGATTTTGGAGACCTTATAATTCCAGCTATGGAATGACGTATAGTGTCAAATCTTGAGACTTTGTCCTTCTTGTCCTAGAGAAAAAGCAGTATCTCCAGTGAACACAAGCAAACTGGTACAATAATTGAATTATTGGAGAACGTGGAATAGTCTCCTAGATTTTATTTAAATCAAAGGGCTAAGCGTTTATTGATACAAACCCCCAAGTCTCAATGCCAGTGGGATTAAGCTAACTCATACCGATTTAACTGCTGATAAATTCCGTAATTCCTTAAAAATTTTGTGCAATTATTTTAAGTATCACTATTCTTAACTGTAAAAAGGACTAAAATTCTTTTGTGCCCTGAAAACAAAGGACATAATTCTCAGTTCTCCTGAAATATCTATTTTTTAAAAGCACATTGATTTGAAACCATATAATAAAAAAAGGCCACATAGTAAAACTCAAAAACATATATGTACGTTATTGTTACTTAATACATGGGGGGGGGGGGGGGATCCCCTTTTATCAAAATGTTCTTCTCTAACAATACACTACTTGTAAATATTAACACCAATCAGTGCAAGTTACGGCATCCATTAGCTTTTGGCACTACTGTAAACCATAGGAGCATCCACCATCTGGATTTTAAATTCTGTTTTTAAAACTGAAATGTAGAAATAGCCTTCAAGCATCTGTAGTTCAGCATAAGTAAATGTAAATTCCATGGTGCTCATAACTTGACTTCGTCCAAAAACTGTATATTTCTTAATCTTTGATTTACCATCAGGTCTCAAAACTACTGTCAGAGAATCTTCCCAAAAATGCAAAAATGCATTTTTAGCACTGACAAACTGAGCTTATTTCTCGTAAATCATTCTCAGAAACAGCCAAGCTATTTTAATGAGTATTTGCAAAGTAATTAAACCTGGGGCAGAGAGACCACAGATTAACAACCTCATTCTAATTAGGTATAGGTTACCTAGACTGTAAGAAACTGATAATGGGGACAGACTACAACCGTTTGGTAGTGTTACAAAGAAAAATTGCTTCCAAGTTTTGGACATACACCCTTTACTGAAGAAACTGAAAATCTGATAATGTAATAAATGCAGCTTCAGTTTATTCCAGGACTTCTGAACAAGCAATCAAATCTATTCATTCTATATACAGAATATACCAGTGTTTGAAAATGACTCCCAAATACAATTCAGTTTACATGACATAGGTTAAATATCATGTCAGTAAAATAAATTTATTTATTGGCAGCAAAAGTCTGCCATGCATTAATTTGTATGCTGTGAAAAAGAGTGCAAAAACTGGTTAAATAGGCAAAACACTAATAGGGAGTTTATTAATAGTCACTGAAATACTTGGTAACTATGTGCCCACTCACCCATCAATAACATTTTTATTCCTTTTATCAGACTCAAGTAATATTTTATACCAACTAATTTTCTTATAACAAAACATTCTGTGCTAAGTCCTGATTTTTATTTTTATAATACTGATGACTTCAACTGGCTACACACAAAAAAAAAAAATATTCATTAACAATAAGGAGACACATCTGCTTGCATGCTTGCTGGGTGTGGAATGATCCACTTATTTCACTCATCTGTTCAGAAGCGATCCATGAGATTTAACTGCAATTAAATGTTTACTTGTTATATGACACAAAAAAATAAGTTAACAAAAGATGCATGAATTCCACTACACTTCCCCTAAACAAACTCAGGAGTTTTCTTTGTATTTTAAACTAATAGCGTGCTTATCTAATGACAACATCAACTACAAGTAAGGTTCTATATTCACCAGTTTCTCCTTATTGAAAATATTTTTAAAAAGATGGTTTTTTGACTCAAAGTACCAGAAAGACTCATGGACTGGGCCCCACCAGAGGACTCTGATAAGCACCACCAAATGATATATACAGGCTAATAGTTGCATGAAATAGAATGAGCATTAAATAGAATGAGCATTAAAATGCAGATTTAAGGGATAAACTTTGGCTCTGTTGAAAATATAGTGCATGTCATGTTCAAACTCCAATACATTTATAAACACTGTTTAGTATTTTCACAGCACCTTCCCTCTGACATACTGAAACTACTCTATCTTACAGCAATGAAGATTCATAATTTATCTGCACAGCAGGCGTTATCAAACAGTTCACAAACACAACTGCAGTCTGCACTGAGTTTATTTATCCCATTTAAGTATTTTTAGGGCAACTTCAATAAAAATGAAGAGCAGCAATAGTGGTCTTTTACTGATTTTTTTCTGCCATTGCCCAGATGCAGACAACCTTAGAAGGACCCATTAGATCTTGCAGGAAACCAGTTTTCTCTGAGAATATTCGCTAGTGTGAAAACATTTTTTTAATGCATACTAGTATAATTTTTTTCCTAAGCTAGTAAAATAATACAACCCAGAAAAGCCCATCTGCCTTTTTTTAATATATATGTGTATAGTCTTATCAGTTAAGTCAGGGCGTATTTTAAGTCTGCTTTCCAAAAAAAAAAAGGAAATACACATCAGAGCTGTCTTTCGGTGATCTGCACCCCAGCCACATTAAATTTTGAATCTTCTCAGCCAAGGTCCTCACATTTTAGCAAAGGATTAGGTAGATGAAAGGATTATCTCAGGACATTAGGTTATTTAAAATTTCTGAAGGAAGCCAACAGAGAGCAGAGACTCTGTCCTCAGGAAGAAAGGTTCATTGTAATTCCACACAATACACATTCCAACAAACATCAAGACATTTGACCAACCAGCACAACCATGCTGGCTATGTAGTCACCACATACGCTTCAGACAACCTTGTAAGACACATTACTATTTGACTAACAAACTTGAGAAGAACACTGGAAAGGTATTAGGCGTTCTGCATAAGGGATACTGTGGAAAGCATTATAGCGTAGTATGCTTGCTAGCAGAAATGATTCAGCTACTAGAACATATTAGCCAATTCAGTTTCATTTTAGTTTAAATGAATTACTTTCAGAGATATTAGCAAAATGTGGTAGCACTATTTGTCACTTCCTTTATTTTACACTAGACCAACTTCATTAATAGAAAACTAATCTGCGGGTCATAATATTTTATGCAATGACTGAATTACTGCAGAAGAAATTGTAGTTTACCATTAAGAAGCTGGACATATATGAAAATATATACTGTCATAAAAGCACATTTTTAATCTACTTCTTTGACTGTGTTTAAATGTACCTGTGGTACAAAAGCACAAGAGCGTATCATACAAGAAATCATGAAAAAGGCATTGACTGATATTTCCCTTTTAGGACTATTTTTAATCACCCTCCAGAATGAATTAAAATGAATCTCCACCAGACTTGGGACTGGCACTTGGAACAGGTCATGAATTTTCTATGCATTGGACAGGTATACGTAGCAAAACTGCTGAAAATCCAACTACTTACCCCAGAATGATGCAAGACTGATGAACTTCTATATGGAATACAAACAGCTGCTTCATGGATGGGACTTCTTGTCATTACCCTCTTTGGTAAATAATGCAAAGCACTACTGCTTTTATTTCCAAAAATATAGAAAGGATTTACTAAGATGAGTAACTCTTTCATTAAGAAACCAATTGACAGCAACTACTTATAACCATCAAATTGGAGTGCTCTCTCATATTTTACAATCAAACGGTTTTGGACGCAGCAGTGTTATAATTCTTCTGCCACAACACAAGGAAGGAGTGCTGAAGTCCTGTTCCCAGTTGTATACACCTTAGTCAGTCTTTTTGTTCCAGTTCTCTTTTTCCTTCTTAATAGTCAAAGCAATTAACTCATCTCTTTTAAAGATAAGTCACAACAGAAGACAACCACTTTGGCAGTCTTAATTTTACTTTCCATTTTTCTCTTCTGACAAGATGCAGAGAGGAAAAATAAAGCATAAGAACCCCAAAAAAGCGCATGATTCAGGCCAGCTGAAAAACGCAAGTGAAGGACTCCCTATTTTGCGTGAGGATTTCCTCGGGTGCATCTTTATGTATGATATACAGAAAGCCGAGTTTCTGTGTTTTCTATGTTCACTTTGGGGGACTTGCTGGTACAATTTATCTTCTATGGTCATGCACTACAACTCTTAGGGTCTTCTGGACAAAAAACTGCCTTCTGCCAGACATACAGTTCTGTGACTGGGAAAAATCACCACAGATCTTAAGAGTGGATGAAAAAAACGCCCAGAAGTGTGACACAATCGAAATGACAAGCCATAAGAATCATATTAGCAATGGTATTTTGAATGAACGAGAGCAAGACAAAGCAACAGGGCAAAAGATTTTGCTTAAATTGAACTGCACAATGTAAAAGCCCCAAAGAGTTTTTTAGCTGTATAAATCCAGAAAAATGGTTGTACTTTAGATGTTACTATAAAAGAAAAATGATCTGTACTCTTTTTAGAAAAGCAAGGAAGAAGCTGGAGAGACATCTAAGATAAAGACAAAATAGCATTAATGCTGCTGAGGTACAGGTAAACAGTAACACTATCTCCACTGATCAAAAGGTTGAAGATTAGCAATAAGAGGGACAACGAGGCATACATAGAATATAGCTAACGCTAGCTCGACGTGTACATATAGGTCATATAAGTAGGCCAATACTTTAATATTATTCCATTCAAAGAAAGACCACCTAATGAGTCAGATATGAACCATCAGCATGGATACAGAAGTTGAATGTGGGCTTGCAAATGAAATTTGAGAACCTTCACAGGAAATTTATAGGAAATAGGAGGAGGACTCTCCACCTAAAAGAGAAAACAGTCTCAGAAGAAAAGAAGATTTCAATTAGGAGAACACAATCAGCGATACCCAAAAGATCAGCACGACAATACTGTGAGATATGGCTAAGGAACTGGTCCTCAGAGATTTTGATGAAAACAATCTCAGTACAGTACAAGAGCTCTAAGATAAAACCAGAAGGGAGGAATTCCTGATACGTTCAATGAACTGAGAGATAAAAAAGACATACCAGACAGTATCTGCCAGAGCAATTAAGATGCTCTCCTTTTCATAAAGTGAATGCTAGCTTCATTTCTGGTTTGAAGATACTACTTCCCTGATGAAAAAGGTGCCAAAAGAACATTCATCTTAAGGCTTCAAATTTAGATAATGAGGAGAACTAGGGAAATTTTTTGCTTTTAGAAGGCCATAGATGTTTGGCATGAAATGGAGTTTTTTGATTTATAAGCATGAATTCTTCAAAGAAGCTTTAGAGAAAATAATTTTCTGAAAATGATCCTCTGCATTAGTCACTTCTGCAGTGCAGATTAAGTTATTTAGGAGAGGCCCCAAAACCAGTTTGTAACAAACAGACTATGACAGTAACTCTGGCCCACCTACTGATGAGTGGATATATTAACCACAAAATCTTTGTGTGTGTGTTTTATAGGTATTAGCACATACTAAAGGAAATATAAATGCTGATGCGTATTAAAATATGAACGTACAGTAGAACATGCCTGATGTCCCTGAAGTCTATGATTTGATTTCAGAAATAAGACGAATCTTGTACCTTTTCTCTTCTTTTTTTCTCATCCATGACAGAATTGGGTATCTCAGAAGGACCACACATAGAAAACCGAAGACTCATGATATCTTTACCAAACAAAATAAGGTATTTTAAATTATTAGCAAGGCACTCACATACAGAACAAGTTTCTGGCTGAATATGAGCTTATTATTTGAGTTGAGCGGATCATCTCTCTTCAGAGCACCTTCCCAGGAATTATAATATGCATTGTCTTAGTTTGCTATTGTAGATGTCTAGAATTGGGAGTAGCACTGTGCAGAGCCATGGAGATGTAACACAAAGTTATTAAAAATTAAAACGTTCAAAGCTAATTAAAAATATCTCAAGTACACAGTGAAACCAATTAAACAACACAGCTACTCAAAAATCATTTTTTGATAAGGTAACATTTTCTGTTTTAAACACAAGTAACACCTTCCAATGCAGCAGAAACTATGCATAATTGACGTACACATATTGTAAAACACTGCACTGGATGTAAATTAATGTTCTACCTTTTAAATTGCAGGGTGTAGCCTGAAAAACAAAACTTGCTGGTGTGAAATTTAAGAACAGCTACATTTTCTCAGACCAAAGATACATCCCAGGCCCTGCTAGTGACCTAATGGCCGGTAAGAAAAGGAGAATGATAATTCTTCAGAGCATGTCTTTGCCCTCCGAAGATCTGTGGTACAAGATCTGCCTTTGTAGGCTAAACCACAACAGTAGTGTAAGACGTGATGTTTCTACATGTGCCAGTCATGGAAGTATTCTCCTTCCATAAATTTTTTCAGCTGCTCCCTGAATCTATATAAACAACCCACTGCTGTAGCAGCCAGTTGCACAACTTAATGACATGTTTTTAAAGAACACGTTTGTCTACTTGCTTTGAATCATGTGCATACTGTGGTTATATGATTGCCCCTGCTTCTTGCTTCTAATGGTGAGCAATCATCACTCCCTATTCACTTTCTCCACATCACCCAACACGCTGTATATATCTTTATCACATTCTCCTTCAGTCTGCTTTTTTAAGTTTGAAAAGCCCAATCTACTTACTCACTAATTCTACAGAAGCTCTTCCACATATCTGAGCGTTATTTTGCCTTTCTGAATTCTCTTACATCAATTTTGTAATTTAGGGAGCTGAACATAAAATGGTCACAGGGAGCCAGACTCTTCAAGGTGGTACACAGCAAAATGACAAGCAGAAATAGACAATTTGCATCAAGAAAAATTCCAGTTAGATACTGAAAAAAAAAAAAATCACAACGAGGACAGCTATCAAATACTTAAACAGGTTTCCCAGAGAAATTTCCATCACTGGAGCTGCTAGACCCTCAGCTGCAACAAAGCATTGTGCACCCTGATATAACATCAAAGATGACCCTGCTCTGAGCAAGAAGCAGGACCAGATGGCCTCCCTAAGATCTCTTCCAACTTAAATTATTCTGCAGTTCTATGCCATTTAGGAAGCAGGTGCACATCAATTTATACAGTGATGCAATGTTTTCTTCTCTGTTCTCTGTTATTTTCCTTAAAATTTCTAGGATTTTTTTTTGGTTTTGATCACTAGGTAAATAGTGACCTGATATATTCAGGAACATTTAGACCTTATTTTGAGTGGTAACTCAGAGTTCATTACTGCTATATGTACAATAATCTACCCTGAAGGAATTCAATTACACAATATGATGCCAATGTTAAAAAAAAAAAGACTGTTAGAAATAATATGTATAATTTATAACAAGTCAAGGAATTCATGCAACTTACTATCAGAAATATTTGCTTTATTTCCAGATAAATTTTCTGTTGTGATCCTTATATGTGTATGATTACTTATATACCAATATCTTGAAGGTGCAACATGGGTTAGAAAGTAATTTTTTTTTGTTCAGAGAAACATCAATAACAAAGACAATTAAACAAGAGATTGGGGAACTATTTGGAGACGAAAACCTGAAAGCCTTTTGTGGCTTTTATTTAGGAAAGCCTCAGAATTCAGCCAACACTCTGTGCAAATAAATTATTTTTTTAAAAAGGAGCATGAATACTATGACTGACCCTTTGCTTTCTTTTTGAATGACTATTTATCAGAACAGAATGTACAGTTAAGTTGTCTGCACTATGTTTTCTGTTTTAATTAAAAGTTCCAGAGGACCAATTTTTCAAGCGACATATGAAATGTCAGGGAAATGTCACCTTCATCTTTGAAATGATTAGTAAATCTTCCAAACACAGAAATACGTATTAGAGGTCTTTAAGGAAATAAGAGTACCTCATAATGGAGGCTCGCATTAATTTTTTCAGAGACATGGTACATTTTAATCATTATATACTAAACAGCCTTTTTCTTTTTAAAAAAATAGGATTTTGATTTCACCTAATTATCATCAAGAATGTCAACTGTGCTCTAGAGAAGAAGATGACTAAATGTACTGCACCTAAGCTGAGGCACTGAGATCCTGTCCAATAGCTACTTTTGTGGAAGGAAAAAGTAGCCAGACAAAGGCTTTTGCAATGCACATAGAGAGGCCCCTGAAATTCCATAAGGAATTCCTGCTGTGCTTCTCCCAAGTAACTAGTGATAGGATGAGAGGAAACGGCCTCAGGTTGTGCCAGGGGAAGCTTAGAGTAGATAATACGAAGAATTTCTTTACTGAGAGAGTGGCCAAGTGTCAGAACAGGCTGCCCAGGGAGGTGGTGGAGTCACCATCACTGGAAGTGTTCAAAAAACCTGTAGAAATGGCACTTCAGGGTATGGTTGGTTGGGCATAGTGGTGCTGGGTTGGTGGTTGGACTTGATGATCTTAAAGGTCTTTTCCAACCTTAATGATTCTGTGATTCTATGATTCTGTAATTCTGTGAATGTATCTGTACACCATTAAATCCTAATACATCTCTGTCCACTGATCACATAATGATGCCAAATAAGAACTGATTTCAAGAAAGGCAATTTAACAAACAAATTCAGACTTTTGAAAGCTTACAGCCAAATTTAGAATGAATACATATTTTTGAAAAATTAAGTTTAAATGCCATTACCTTATGTAACTGGAGAAACATGTGACAAGGAAAATGAAGGCTTCCATCCTACAAAATCCTCGGGCTGGTATGTAAATGTACAGATATGAATTGTTTCACTGATTCAAGAGCACTGTTGTTAAACAATAATGCTATTATTAACTGTCTGTACAAATATTTTATTAGTTCTTACATGATCACTTCACTAGTTTCAAGTAATCAAAAATTACCAAATTTCAGTCTGTACAGCACTTGCTATAGAAAGAGACATACCTGGTCATAACTTGATCCTTCTCCTCCTTGGTTGTCATTGCCACATCGCAGTAAGAGATCCCCAAACATACACACAAGGCCTCTCTTGCTATAATTCTGTGTAAGCTCATGAAGTTGCAGTGGGAGAACATAGACTACACCGAGTGCTCCTAGCTGTACTGCAGTACATAATGTTCACGCAAGCAAGAAAATCGACATCTTCTCACATCCTCTGGCAGCTGACCATCCAAAAAACCAAGATGATGAACTAGCTGCTGGTCAAAGACACCATCTGCCAGGACAACATCTTGCTCAACATTCAGGCTGTGTTGCTGCTAGAGAAAACCAAGAATCACAAGCCAAAAAACAGTGAATGAACTACTGCCACTGTTCCAGGCAAGATTTAACCAAAGCAACCTGAAACACAGTCAAGAATGGATGCGAGGTAAGAGTATACAAAGGAATGGGATACCATTCTTCAAATAGTCTCCCTGTTTCCAAACATTTTTATCTTCCTCAGCCAGATATAATTTTTAGCCTAGAAACCAGCATATGGTTTGGCAGTTACATATACTAACAACATCAGAATCGGCAGTCAGTAAATCAGTGAGGTTTCATGAATGTTGAAATGAAATTTCAAGAATATAATCATAAATTTAAAAACAACATAAAGCTCAAAATATGTTAAAAAGAAAAAATATTAAGAGATCATAAAACATGCAAAGCAAACAAACTCTGAGGAAATTTTTTATTTCCATCATCTAAACATTTGTCAGATGGCTATGAAAAGCACATGCTTTATTAACTGAAATATACATGCACCCAAAAATCATTTAAAACTACCAATTCTTAGGAGTATTTTTGATGCGAAGAGGCTGGTTTTATTCTGTACTTTATTATCATATAGATCCAGCGGAAATAGTTCTGGGCATGTATGACCCAAATTCTATAGAAGAACAGAGAAATAGAGTAACGTTAGAATTGCTGCCCCAGAGCTGTAATCAAGATCAACACTATAGCTGTCCTTCGAAGCGATGAAATCTTCCGTGTGAAATATGTTTTAAAACTGGTTATATACATGCATATACACACACATGCATGCGCAGAGTGATCCTGCCATCCCAATTTCAAATTAAAAAACAAAAACCAAAACGTGAGCTAGAAAGAAAATTCTTGATAAGGTAATGGAAGAAATTGATTTCTTTTAAATACACACATGTATTATGCTGCATTACTAGCATTTGGAAAACTTCATCTCTATTGGACTAAATTGTGATAAAGTGTCAACTGATCAGTTTTCCTCTATCAAAGATGGACATCAGTGGAGAAAATAAGCTCTATGTCCTGAAGTTTTCATACCCTTATTTTTCTACAAAAAGTATAAAGGCAGACAGTGGTTTTGACACTTGTTAAGAAATCACAATATTCCACGATAGCACTTCCTGAATTGAATGGCACAGTTTTAGGTGGCCAGTAGAGAGTTTAACTTTTTAAAAAGTTAAGATCTAACTCTTCAAACTGATGAATATTACTTGAGGACTAATAGAACTTCATTACAACCATTGACCTAATAAAAAGAGGTTGAGTCATCCCTGCTGACCTATGTTCAAGAGAGCCATCAAAATAGGGCAATTTTAACAGAGGAAAAATTTGCTGAAAGACGGCTATATGGGACAATAATACAAAGCCACAGGTGGCTTCACCTCTAGGCTACATTTTGCATGAGGTATGAACAATTTTACAATGTAGGTCGCTGAAGTACCGAACTATGCATACAGTGCACCACACAATGAACTCAAGAGATTAAGCAAATATAAATACAATTTCCAGGCATTTTTATGTGAGGATCCAGACTGTTGAACGTGAAAAGTGTTGCACAAAGTGGACAAAACATCTCAATTCCTGATCGTCTCTGTAACGGTCAGTAGCTGAAGTAAGGAAACGATGAAGCTCATCTACAGCTACCACAAGCATGTTGCTGAATCCCTGGCAGTGTACAAGCCAAAGAATGCCATCTAGAACTGGAAATTATCTTTACTAACCACAAACTTAAAATAACAGTAATAGGCTTGCCAGAAATCTATGCATACTTACATACCCTGCAGACTGAGAAACACAAACCATTACCCTTTTCTCATTACTAGCAAAAACCTGTGCTCTGGTTATTTTAAACCTCAAAAATTCCAAATAGGAAGCCAGGCCACGTTTCAGCAAGGCACAAAGCATTAACTGTTTTCAATCTTTTATTCCTGATCTGCACAGGCAAAGCTCCTCTGGTCCCATTGACTACAATGGCATCAGCATCCTGATGAAACACAATCTCATAGAGCAAATCTGTTTGGCAGTTTGTAGGGAGTGGATTAGAAGGTAGCAAAGAGAAAAATTACAGTTATATGCTACAAGCAGGTGAATTATTGCTGCCATGGATGCTAGTCAAAAGATGTTCCAGAAAAATACAGGGAATACAGAGGAAAAGGTAAGGGGTCAATAAGAAGGACAGTTGGGGGGTTCCTTCCCAGAGATACCGAAAACAGTTTCACCTGTCCTCAACTCAAGCAAAGGTTCCCTTCAATAGGAGATCTTGTAAGGAGGACTGCATCTTTAGAGTTTAGCATTTTGCATCCAAAGGAGAATATATGGACAGACAACTGAAGCAACTAACTGGATGCTGTACCAGCTGCATAAAGTGAAAACTGAAGCTACGGGAGCAAGTGGTCTGTGCATCAGCCAACAAAGCAGAACCCTGTGCCAACTGGGGGTTATGCAGCCCAAAAGATATCCAAATACAGTATTTATAAACATAGCATGAATGGAATACAGCATGTTATTAGTGACTGCACTTAGCATACAGGTCAATTACTTTAATTAGAATGCATTACTCAGTAACAGAAGGAATGACACAGTCTTTCCAGATCTCATTAAATATATATTCAAAAAGATGTAGTTTGGATTTGGCTGCTTTGTAGTCACAGATACACACAGTATCTGCCTGCTAAAGAAATGTATCTGACAAATCTAGTGGTGGAGTCCAGATTTTAGTCATTTAATCCCAAGAAAGTCTGGTCCCTGGAAAAGGATTAGAGGCATTGAAGTAGCTATAACCTGAAGTGCCAACAGCTGCTAGGGGAACAGCGGCCAAAAGTCAACATGTACGGAAGGAACAGAGAACAAGAACATCCTCTCTGTATTGCACGACCTTGAAATCCACAACTAACCGTAAGTCCTTCCAGGGATCGCAAGACACCAAGAACTAAAGGTTCAATAGCTGCAGACTCCCAGGCTGTAGGCAGGGACTTGTAACCCAACTTCAGCAGAGGTCCATGCCACCCTACAGAAGACAGTATTCCATCGGCAGGGAGGGAACCTCCAAGTTTTTCCCTAACCTCAGAAGAAGTTCCTAGAGGCCCGTAAAGAATCTCATCCCCTCAGCCACCCACATGAACTCAACAGAGGTACGTTGTCTGTAAGTTTATTATCATACAGTTCTGATTGGTTTAAGGTAACTTTTGTTGGATTCTCTCCACATCACCACCCAAAAACTGGCACTTACCAATATGTAAGTGACTCATTGCCTGGCTCTAATGAAGCCACCATGGCAAATGCTACGTCAAGCAACATGAAATAGCATTACATGTGTTATGTGATTTGACAGGATGTAAAGCCTTTTTCTTCCCCCAGTAAATAGTGTTATTAAATATGGACTGGAAATGGTATCCTGTTTTGAAAATCATATTGTGAGAGGATGCATTTGTTTTATCACAGAAAAACAAAGCTTCACAGACTGAACCCTGAACAGCTTCAGTCAGACGGGACACAATAGGTTCACATTTATGTTAGCTGTATTAAAGAAAAAAATGGTCCTTTCATAACCAGAAATATTTTGCAGTATGATTAGATTCAAATTTCATCAGGTATTTCTGTTTGACAGCTAGCACAGTCAGAATATGATGTTTGCTTTTGGTTTTCACAGATGTCTGCATCAGTTTATTAATAAAATCAGCTTGCGTATTAATAGATAAAATGATGGAACAACTTTGTGACAGCTTTAGCAGCATACCTGAGGTAGGCTTAATAAATAATCTTTGTAGGGTATCAATTTAAAATTAAGCTTTTATTTCTATAAATAATCACAGAATCACAGAACCACAGAATGGTAGGGGTTGGAAGGGACCTCTGAAGATCATCTCGTCCAACCCCTCTGCCAAGGCAGGATCATCTAGGGCAGGTTGCACAGGAACATGTCCAGTCGGGTTTTGAAGGTCTCCAGAGAAGGAGACTCCACAACCTCCCTGGACAGCCTGTCCAGTGCCCTGTCACCCTCACAGCAAAGAATTTTTTCCTCATGTTGAGGGGGAACCTCCTGTGCTGCAGTTTGTGCCCATTGCCCCTCGTCCTATCACTGGGTACTGCTGAAAAGAAACTGGCTCCATCCTCCTGACAGCCACCCTTTTATTTATAGACACTGATAAGGTCCCTTCTCAGCCTTCTCCTCTCCACACTAAACAGCCCCAAGTCCCTCAGCCTCTCCTCATACGAGAGATGTTCCAGTCCCTTAATCATCCTCGTAGCCCTCCGCTGGACTCTCTCCAAAAGTTCCCTGTTTCTCTTGAACTGGGGAGCCCAGAACTGGACATAATACTCCAGATGAGGCCTCACCAGCACAGAGTAGAGGGGGGAAGTAACCTCTCTGAACCTGCTGGTCACACTCTTCTTAATGCACCCCAGGATACTATTGTGCCACCAGGGCACATTGCTGTCCCATGGATAACATTGTCTACCAGGACTCCAAGGTCCTCCTCCACGGAGCTGCTTTCCAGCAGGTCAACTCCTAACCTGTACTGGTGCATGGGGTTGTTCCTCCCCAGGTGCAGAACTCTACACTTGTCCTTGTTCAATTTCATGAGGTTCCCCTCCGCCCAACTCTCCAGTCTGTCCAGATCCCACTGAATGGCAGCACAGCCTTCTGGTATATCAGCCACTCCTCCCAGTTTTTTATCATCAGCAAACTTGCTGAGGGTACATTCCAACCCTTCATCTAGGTCACTGATGAAGATATTGAACAAAACTGGACCCACTACTGATCCCTGTGGAACACCACTAGCTATAGGCCTCCAACAGGACTCCATGATGTTGGTCACAACCCGTTGAGCTCTGTTGCTTAGCCAGTTCTCAATCCATCTCACAGTCCACTCATCCAACCCATACTTCCTGAGCTTTACTACGAGGATGTTACGGGAGACAGTGTCAAAAGCCTTACTGAAGTCAAGGTAAACCATATCCACTGCTCTCCCTTCATCTACCCAGCTAGTCACTCCATCACAGAAGGCTATCAGATCGGTCAAACATGATCTCCCCTTGGTGAATCCATGCTGACTACTCCTGGTAACTTTCTTTTCATTCATGTGCCTAGAGATGGCCTCCAGAAGGAGCTGTTCCATCACCTGCCCAGGGATGGAGGTGAGGCTGGCCGTTCTATAATTTCCCAGCTCTTCCTTCTTGCCCTTTTTGAAGACTTGGGGTGACATTGCCTTTCCTCCAGCCCTCAAGCACCTCTCCTGTTCTCCAGCATTTTTCAAAAATGATGAAGACAGGTGTTGCAACAACATCAGCCAGCTCCCGATTTTTATTCAGAGCAGACATGCATAACACACAAATACCCACTACTTTTTCAAATAAGGGAAAGAGCAAACCAAGACAATGCTAGATGCTTTTACACATTAAATAAACACCAACACAAATACTTGTCAATTTAAACAACAGAAGAACAAAAATGCAAACCAAATAAATAGGCAGCGATCAAATTCTATTCTGAGTAAAGCCTATGGCCCACTGAGCTCATGTCATATCTCAGATCACAGCTTTATAAATCATAAGTACAAACAAGACTATTCTGAAAATACAGACAACAAGAAGGAATGAGTCAGTGTGCAAGTCTCAGTAACGGTACCAGAAAGTAACAGATTTCGATCCTATCCAAAGTGAAATTCATAAAATGTATCTAGTAAAGTGAACCAAAATAAATGAGGTAGCATTTCTCCCGCAGAGACTTTGATTTGTTATGGTCAGTGGTCAACACAAGGAGTCTTTCACATGTTTCAGTCATTAGTCATTAAAAGGGGACTGTCCAACCAAGGGGTCTCTCCTCAAAGTTCATCAGTAGCACCTATTAAGCATCCTCAAGCTGCTTGTCAAATCAAAGACCATTCTCCTCTGTTACAGAAGAAACTTCTTCTGCTCCCCACCAAAAAAGAACCAATAATTTCTACAGATTAGGCGTATAGTTATACACACCTCAAAGCATCAACTTCTTAATACGTATGTTGAAGAAAGTAACTGAGGTGATACTTCAGTCACCTTGGCTGAAAATCCTTATTTCCTCACCAATTTTCATTACATATTATAAAGCTACATTTCATTATCACACTGTTCCTGAGACACTTCGATGCCAAGATCGAATTGTAGATACAATTATCCAAATAAAGAGTGTTAATTTACAAATGATATATCTAAATCACACAGAACAGATCGACCACACAAAAGCAGCAATCACCTGAAGTGGAACAAAACCCTCTAATACACCGCCACAGCTTTGGATACTACCACACCGGCTCTCAGTATAGCTCTCCTAACAATTGTGTTCGTGATCTTACAGAGGATGTTTCCCCAACAAGAACAGCCTTAGAAGAAAACAGTCACATTTTTCAAAAAGCTACTTCATTGCCCCATACAAAAATTACTTGAAGACAAATCAACTCTCCATTAATAGTACTTATGTAGTTGTCATAATAATACTGTAGCTTGGAACTTGCATTAACAACCACTAAAAAAGTACAACTACACTGTAACAGGATCCTGTAAGATACAAAATGTTCACAATTCCCACCTGGAGGTTTGTCTTTTTGTCCCATAGAGATAACAACATCTCCCCTTTATGCTATAATAGCAGCTAACTTTTACAGCAAACTAGTTAACATAAGCAAATTGAATTTATATCAGCTGTTCTGAACCTTCATTTTCCTTGAGGATTGGGGCTTCTTTTTCAGACTAATGAAAGACTTGTGTACCTAAAACTTTCTTTTTTTTTGATCCAGAAGCTACTTTTTAACTTTTTTTTAGTAGAACTCTCTGAATATCCTGTTTTAGTACAATGGTATATGGTCATGTCAGTGTAATGCCTGCTCAGTCACATCAGCTTTTCCTGTATTGCAATATTCTCTGCTCATCCAGAATGACTTCAGTGTAACAATTAACAAGTTCAACTGCTCTAGACAGCTGCTAGCACAGATGATGAAAACTTCAGATTACCATGATACAGAAATTGTCAAGACTGTCAAGCATCTCATTTTAGCCTTCCCCGCCCCAACATATTCAAGTTTCCATTTTTCTCTCTCCTACCTGCAGTTCTTTGTTTTCATTTTTATCACAGTCATGAAGTAAATGCTAAATACAGGTTTCCCGAGTGAGATAATGTCAGTTCTGTTAGCCCTTGTGAAAGTCCACATTGTCACAAAGTTTTGGCAAAACCAGGTAAATTTAATTCAAAAGGGGAATGACAGAAGTTTATATTATATATAAACCCAAACATTGAGCGATTTTATTTCATCTTAGTACTTGAAGCCAAGCTCTGGAAATAAAACAAGTAATTCTGAGGCACATCAAAACTAAACATTTTGAGATATAGCTCCTAATTCTTTAAATTCTCAGGCTATATCACTTGTATCCTACATTTTTCTTGATTATATTATTTATGCTTTGATTTAGCACTCAACATATCACTGCAGCAACGTGCGTTGAAAAAAACAAAGCCACAGTATCAGAGAAAAATTCTCTCATGGAATTATACTAATGCTGACAACCTGTAAAACAGCATGTACATTTTGAAATTGTCAAGGTGGGTCCATTTCTCATCCTCTCATTCAACTAATCTAGAGAGCAACAAATTAAAGCAGTTATTCCATTTGGCAAGCAAGTGTCTATCAGAATATTAATGTCAGCGTCTTGAGGGCACCGACTAGTCAGGGTCACTGAAGCCTATCTCACTTGGAGATCACACTACCCTTGCCCATGTGCCCACTAGCTTCATTTGAGCTCAGTGATGGGCACCGAGACCTAGCCTGAGCTGTATCATAGGTACCCATCTCCAGCTTTGTCTTTGGCCCTGCCTCCTGGATGGATCCTTCATACACATCTTGTAGCTTTCTCCAGTCCTGTGTCTGGTCCTGTGTCCTGGAGGGACTTTGGACCCACGTTATAGCCTTGTCTTCAGCTTGTCTCTGACCACTTCTCCTTTTCTCTGGGACTCCTACCTGGACTCTGAACCTGATTCATTGCTCTGCTGTCCCTGGAGCTGCCCATGGACCCTGTTAACATCAGTCTCTGCCACTGTGCTCAGACCCTGTGGGATGGCACCCCATCAGTGAGGGTACTGCCTAGCCTGGGGTCACCCTCATCTCCTGGATCATCCCTTCTCTTTGAGCAGCTGGCCCCTGCTGCATCCTAACAACCATTTAGGACTCATTTCCTATCATATCTCTAGATACTGCCTATGTGAGGACATTTTAAAGTGCAATGAAATCTCGAAGAAAGCAATTGAGGTGACTTTTTCCCCATAATTTGATTCACATATATCACAAGTTTCTGTGACACACTAAAACAGGAAACATCTATAATCTCATTTCTCTCAAAATGTCATGCTTATGAAACTTAACAAAGCTGCCAAAGGTTAATAAGTCAAATTAAATACCTGTTCCAAGTTGCTTTAATAATTTCCTAAAAGGGTTAATAGAAAAGAAATTACTTGACTAAGAACTTTACTTAGTCAAGTAAACGTTGATTAGGAACCAAAGGACCTGTTAGGAACACCTGGTAAAGAGATTATCTAAATTCAGCATCTCGCAGATGTTAGATTTGAACTTTTTTCCCCAGAAAAAATTCCCTCCTCTGCTTTCTCTCCAGCCAAGAGAATCATAATACATTCTGGAAAAGGACTTTTTTTTTAAGCAAATGTCTTTTATTAAAGGCACTGAGTGAGACTAAGGAAAACTCTGAGGCAGGCAAGTCATTCTTAGCTACTCTACCTTTAATTCAGTTTGGTTGGTTGGTTGGTATTTTTGAGTTGTACAGATCTATAACCACGTTTCCAGACAATGAACTGTTGATTTCTACAATTAAGAAGCTTGAAAAAAAAGTAAGATTAAAAAAATTACTTTGCTTACAGAAAAATTCTGCAGTAACTTCTAGAAAACAAACCTGCTTTTTGATCCACACAACCTTGCACATCAGGAATGTTATGTGATTAAAAACAGAAGTGATTCATCAGCGTTCCAACAGTGCTCCAAAAGTAAAGGACTTCAATCATTTTTCAAGAATTACACATTTCCATGCATCTCAGCTGTGATACTCCAAGCTTTCTTCTTAGGATGAGTTAGTTCTTCTTAGTTTCAGAAATATCTGGATATCTACGATTATCTTCATGCAAATGTCAGTACCTTTCGCACACTACCCTAACACAACAGCAAAATAGAAGTAAGTTTCTTGTGGCCTGTTTCTGTACCTCCCTAAAAAGAAGCTGAGGTTAAGTATCCTGGAATTTTTTTACTAGATTACAGTGACTATCACATCTCAAACAGGATTTTCGCTTTCCCTACTATTAAAGACTTTTTGAGACAAGAACTTCAAAGTGTCTGCTGGAAAGTGAGATTCACCTGTTCAGATATTAAGTTTGGATATCAAGTATTCTTTATTGCTTAGGTTATCCAAGACATCTACATGGGACTGGCAGACATGCGTCACAGCTTGATGTCAGGTAGGATACTTTAACCAATCCAAAAATGGCATTAATGTGATGTTCAGGCACCTGGATCCCAAGCTGACCAGAAATGTTTTGGCATCTATCTTGCTGCTGGATGACACAAAGAAAAAAAAATCAGTGATATCTGAAACATGCTATTTCATTTACCCCACTGTTAAAGATTACCAACTGTAAAAAATAAAAAGAACAAAAAATGATCTGGACTGTATTTTAAGGGTAGTGCTCTGAAAGATGGGTTAGATTGCCATTCTGGTTTCTCAGTCTGTAGCAGGTAAGAGCTTCCCCACATGGCAGAAAGGAGCAGAAGCCACAAAGCAGACCTTAAAAACATGCACTTCAAAGGTGGCCATAAACTACCCATAACACTAGATTAAAACCATAGCTTCTAATTCCAAGAAATATTTTATAGTAGATTTTAAGACTTTTAGAGGCATAATAATTGCCTTTAAGAACAAGCGTATTTTTAACCAACCACTTGGAAAAAAAAAAAAGGAGAAATGGGGAGGAGTGGCTGTAAAGCTGCTGTGTGGAAAAGGACCTGGGGGTGCTGGTTGACAGCCGGCTGAACATGAGCCAGCAGTGTGCCCAGGTGGCCAAGAAGGCCAACAGCGTCCTGGCCTGTATCAGGAATAGTGTGGCCAGCAGGAGCAGGGAAGTGGTTGTGTCCTCGTACTCGGCACTGGTGAGGCCACAGCTCCAATACTGTAGTGACAGGCCCAAAACTGAACACAAGAAAGACATTGAGGTCCTGGAGCATCTCCAAAGGTGAAAGGTCTAGAGCACAAGTCTTATGAGGAGCGGCTGAGGGAACTGGGGTTGTTTAGCCTGGAGAAAAGGAGGCTCAGGGAGACCCTATTGCTCCCTACAACTCCCTGAAAGTGGGTTGTGGCGAGGTGGGTGTTGGTCTCTTTTCCCAAGTAGCAGAACAAGTTGCACCAGGGGAAGTTTACATTGGATATTAGGAAAAATTTCTTCACCGAGAGAGTGGTCAAGCATTGGAACAGGCTGCGTCGCCACCCCTGGAAGTATTTAAAAGATGTGTAGATGCGGTGCTTTGGGACATGGTTTAGTGGTGGACTTGGCAGTGCTAGGTTAATGGTTGGACTTGATGATCTTAAAGATCTTTTCCAACATAAACAGTTCTATGATGCTATAGTTCTATGATTCAAAGCAGCCAAATGCTATCACATTATTTCCTGTGTGTTGCCTAGAGGCTATGAGAAGTTAATAATCACATGAATTCGGTCCCATCATCATGAAAAAGATGCAAGAAGCCAATGGTCATAATTCTGGCAGAGAATTACTACTTTCCTCCCAGCACACAGAGAAACATTCCAACACATACTGAAACATATGCTGGATACCAGTATGTGATTTCTGTTCAAAGGGAAACTTCTGAGTGAAGCTTTCCTAATTCACAGAGAAGATTTTGACTGAAATAACAAAGCCCCAGTGGGTATGCAGTGCTGCAACACTACTATGATGAAGCCTTCTTCCTCAAGGAAATATGAAAGCTCTTGAAATATTTTTGGCAGTTCAAGAGAAGTACTTACCTCAAGTACATATACTCTCCTTCATATGGAAAGGTTAAACTATTTCTGCACTTAAAATATTCTGAGTTTTGTTTACTCTGAACGAACCACCTCCCTTAGTTCCTCCCAAAGTTCGCTCACACTTCTAATTTTGCTTTTCCCCAAGGTTAATGCTCAATATTTTTTGATAGATAATATGCTAACTTTAAGAAATACATAATTTCTGAGCCTTAGTCTATGAAAAGATTACTGACAGGTTAATCTTCTACTTCCAAAGTTTCTAGGCATGTTCGCTGGGCCTGACAGCTCCACTGACCTCTCATCTTGTAAATTCTGGACCAGTCAGTAATACCCATGTGGGACAAAGTATGACTGAGTTTATCTGTCCGTTACTTTAGTACCTCCTTTTGGGTTGTTCTTCCTCTGATGTATGTCCATCAGGCAAGCAGGATTTATGAAAAGAAGAAGCAGAAGCTAGAACATACTCACTCTGAGAGCAAGAGAAACAGAGTTCATTCTCCACACTTCCTAGAAGCATCTGACATTTGGAGCATTTTTGCTCCATGTTAAGTTCTGGCTGTAAGCCAGAAACACAGGTCCCAGCCAGCAAGGTTGGAAAGTGGCCCAAAGCAAAGATCACTTAGTTGAACTTCAGCTGTCCAGACATCCAACAAATACAACTGTTTACTTCCAAGTCTTTTATGAATTAGTAGGCACGACTTCTACAATGTGACTGCACTGGCAGTGTTTCCTCTGCTGAGACAAAAATAAGATACCAGTGCTGCACAGACTTATTTTGGCCCTGTTTCTATTGACAAGAAACTTAATATCTTGGACTAGCACTGTGCAAGTCTACAAGGTTTATAAAATACATAAATCAAATAAGTGTGAAGGGCTCCCACTTCCTAATACATGGCCCCATAATCTTAATTTTATATAAATGTCATGACCCACAAATTAGTGCAGAATTACCTACATGGACAGATAAACAAGGGAGCTGTTTGGCAATGCATTCCAAAGTGTAGAAACACCTCAATTCTTCTGAGTCAGTAAGAAAAAAACTACAATTTTAGCTCTACTATCAAGCTTTCTGCTACTGCTGCAACGGGCTGTCACAGAAGCTAACCATTTCCCTGCATCTGTTTGAAAATGAAGATCCTATACACCCTGAGACAGTATGGGAGAAGGAGATCCCCTAGACTGTGGGTATATCTCTCAGCAGATTATGTTTCACAGCCTTACGATACATCATCTAAAATGCGTTTAGTGAAGCATCTTTAATCACATAACCAAATCCTGTAAATGCTCTCTCATATTTATGTAACAGACTTTAAAAAATTCAAAATGTACAAATTGATTAAATTTGTCAATTATGATTTTGGTGAGAATCCTGAAAAATCTGCCTCAAACCCAGATCTGCAGAGGAAGACTCTAAGACTACGGATTTGCTGATCACACTATTAGAAGGAGCATTGAGTCATGGATTCTAGAAACCAGGGATGGAAATATAAAGCATTCACATTAGGAAAATAAAGAGGTACTTCTAGAATAACTTACAAATAACAAAACTAGCATGTTTAGCACTGTTTCATGCATTTAATATTTTTTCTTCCATAATCACTGAGAACTTTGTTTTTTTTACCACAATCTTCACCAAAAGCTGGCTTATCTTACTTTTAAAGCAATCACTGAGAATAGGATCTCTGAAGCTTTTTAAAATGGAATGACAAATAGTAAAATCAATTATATACGTGATGAGCCTTTATAACTTTCTCCTTTTGGATAATTCTGCTACAAGAGATAAAACTGGAATTCAGGAATGTAAAATCTCTTACTAACAGCCTTTTTCTGTTACCCTACTGTGTACAGTTTTAAGCATGGCACTCTCCTGGAGTGATGCATTAATAGTTAGACCCATCCCACTGGCTGTATCATGATATCATGATCCTTCAGATTCCTCCTGCCTTGTGCAGCTTTCATGAATTCATGTTACCAGAGACATTATGGTCTCCTTCCTACTCATTTGCCCTCCAGAGTCTTCCATCCTGACAACCAAGCTGGACTGATGTCCTTTAAGGAGCGTATGGAGACAGAACAGTGACTTTGTACTGTTCCTCCAGGGACAGTTCAGCTGCACAGGTCTTTTAGTTGGCTTACATGCCGTTGAAGACCATGTATTAGGGTCTTTCTATATTACAGATGTATTTTATTATTTGTTAAAAAACCTAAAAAAATCATAACAAAACCAAACCAAACCATCATTTCAGATTATTTAGATGTTAGATAGATGAGAACACACATTTTTTCCTCCACGTTTCTGTGTCTCATATGCTTTTTTTAAACATATGTAGTGATGAAAAATTTTGACTGTTCAGTCACAACTAGTCTTCTGGCACTGAGCTCCACCTGCTGACAAGTCTTTCAAGTATTGCAAAACTTTCATACCAAGTCTCAGTTTTGTCAGTGGTTCCAGTATAATGCTGCAGTACACAACATAAATCTATATGAAACATTTCTACACTGAGAAAACCATATAGTTTTAAATACATATTCTTAAAAATAATGGGTTTGCACCTTTAAAATATTTTATTTTACCTTCTAAGAAAAAAGGACGAGACATATGAAAGTGGCATACAGATTTCACTGTATTACTGCTAAACAAAATTAATTACTATTTTATAGTAAATAAATCTGTTGCCAGGCTTAAGCATTCCCTGAAGGCTTCCTATTCTGTAACAATCTCCAAGTCAATACTGATGCTGTAATTTTGAAGTCTTACTATGAAATGCAAATCACCATCATTCTACTTAATAACCTGAGTAAATGTTTAACTGGCACTGCAATACTCCAAATATTCCTGATGTTTTTATTTCTAATCAGATCATTAGTTATCTAAAAGTTTTGTTGTCATTGTTTTCTTGTTTTAATTATGGTGGACTACTGCCATGCTCTGCTGATCATACTAATAGCAAGAATAGCATATGTATCTTAGGACAAATGACAGACCATACATCCATTAGCTGAACGTCTAAATACTGAAAAGTTAGTTCAAGCTTCCAGTTAACTGGTTAGTTTTTGTAAAGTGACATAATATATAAGAATTTCGATAGTACAATGTTTTGGAAAAAGAACAGTTGTTTACAAGGAGTAACTAGCTTTTTCTTAGTATCTATCTCCTTACTTTAATACAAGTATAGAAGAAAAAGTTAACTATGAATCTCCCAATATATAGCGCATAGTGTCTTAACTGCATAACTTTAAGGGGCTCAAAGACATTCTTTTAAACTTGTAGCACCTTCAGCATTAAAATTATCTGTCTTGCACAGTTATGTCAGTACAAAGGTATAAATGCTAGAAATAAGAAAATATGGGGTTTTTTCCACATATGATGCCAAAATTGTTAAATGCAATGATCAGGAATGCCCAGAAATAGAATTTTTTTAACTCCTTGCTATGCTGTCATGATTGAACAAAACAGAATCATCCACTAATTTCCTTTTTTCTTAAAATATGCACAGGAACACCAGTACACAGCCAACATTATACAAACAATAAAATATATTGACCAAACCAAACAGTATTCACAGTATTGAAGACACTAACAAAATATGAAACTTCCTATAGTTAACAGAGGCAGAAAAGAAGAAGGAAACAAAGGAGGTTATAACACACATTTAACATAACACTGTCTATAAAAACACATCAAACAGCATTTCAGAATTTAACTTCTTGTTAGTATTCTATTAGTTAGTTAGTACTGTTCCCTAATCTAAGAGATGGAAAACAAAACAATTTGTGAACTATTCCACTACGAAATTGGCTGTATATGATATCATATAAATACTTAAAGACACACGCAACTTTACAAAGTTGTTTTGTACATCATATTTTTATTTTTAAACTACCAAAAGAAATCCACTTGTGACTAAATACATGAAAATCTACTTCATATGCACACATACTTCATATGCTCACAACACAAGCCAATTATGATTTTGTCATTCTTAGGAAAAGAGCTTGTAAAACAAGTGTTTACGATGAATTTCTGAAGACGAATAAATAATCACACACAAATGTAGTATCAGACAACATTTAGGTGAACTGCTTTTAGATAAAGAGGAGAAGCCTAAATGGATTTATAGTTGAAGAAAAAATGATCCTCCTGAATGATATCAGGATGAGCAAGAACATTTCGTTTCTGATCATTTAGCAACTGTATAATTTTAAGGAGTTTCACTAAAAAAGAATCCCATTATAAAAATCATCAGGATGCTTATTTATACAAACAGCCCATCAGCGTATTATGTTTTCACCTTGAGATACAGTCAAGACTGCCCTCTCAAGGTACAGCAATTTGAAAAATGTTTCACTTCGACTGCAGTTGTATCTACAGCTTTTTAGTCAATTTTACTAGCACAGGATAACAACTTAGTAGTTAAACAAAACTTAGGTTGTATTTGCCTGTCTTAAATAACTTCCTCAATGGAAATCAACCAGCACTTAAGTCATATTCCATTATTTTTCATGGTGCATACAAAGTATAAGACTAAGTCTTCTGAAGCCAAAGTAGTGACATTTTTCTTACTCTCAGCACATTTAATATATGCCAAAATGTACTTCTTGCATCATTCTAGAGAGCTCAGTATGTACCTCCTCCAGCAAAAAAAAAAAAAAAAGATTATCATAGGTAACTTTTATTCCCAAAAAACTAAAAGGTCAGAATTCTTCACTGTGTATGCATATATGCAAGGATTATTTTCTCCCACCCATTGAAACAGAGATTTGGACACCAGAAGACAGATTTTAGTAATCTTGAACTGAGGTGGAAGAATACAATTCTCTTGATGAGACTCGTCATCTCAACTAACCCTTATGGACAATATTCACTAGCACTCCTTCAGGATATCACATGAAACAATTAATGAGATAGCCTACCCCAAAAAGATTCCAAGCCTCCTAATCTTACACAATCGTTATCCTGATCCTTTCCTTCTCCTTCTCCATCTTTTTGTGCTTTATCAGTTCCTCCTATATCATGACAAACATACAAGCTTTTTAAAATGTTCTGTACCAGTGAAAATGGCAATCACCTGCTAGTGCCTTGTAAATATTAAACGGTAGTAGGAGAAGCAAGAGAATACTGACAATTAAGTATAACTGTAGAATGGGAATGGAAAAAAATCAAACTTGTTTCCACAAGTAGATAGAGAAAACAAAAGCATTCTTCTCAGATACAGTAATTTCATTATCATTTCACTGAGCTAGTGCTCTGTGGACCAAAAGAAATGTCAGGCTGAACCTCTAAAGGAAACAAGCCACAAGCATTTCTCACATGTCAAACATAATCCATAAAATCAAACACTACTGCTTGTCCCTTCAGTAAACAGATACTGTTTGTTAATTTTTTATGTGGCCTACTATCTCTACACATAGCTGCATGCAACTGAGAAAAGGAAGTCACACAAAATATTAGCAAAGTACTTATCTAAATTACACGGAATCTCATCAATAGCACAAAAAGTTCCTTCTGATTATTAAGAGCATGTAAACACTTAAAAATAGTTGCAAAGAAAACAGTGTTTGTTTTTGTTTAAAGAGGAATGACAGTACATAAAATTCATTTCTCAATTACACAATGTGTGCAGTGATTCCAACACCTGTTACTGTTAGTTTTCTATCTGCAACTGTGAATGCATTTCTTCAACACAGCCAATGAAATTACCAATAGCTCCTCAGTCATGTTTACTAAATCTATTTAAGCACTTACACTTTTGATTAGAAAACAATCTTATGAGAATCTAAGCATGAAGTGTACAGAAGACGAAACCAAGCCCACAGACATACAGAGGGTGTTACAAGTTATTGCAACTTAAACAAATCACACAACTGAACTGTTCTTCTAAACAAGTCTCCACAAATGCAAAGGGAAGTTTATTCATTTCAGTCGTCCCTGTGTAGATCTCAAGACTCTGACCCCAGGACTGAAGTACTATAGCACAGCTGCACAATTCAGTAGAACAGATGTAAAACTTACCATAGAAGTCACTGATCTGGCATCTTCTTCATAATTCACTACAGGTGGTGGCTCTTTCCCATCATTCTCTTGAACCTTTTGTTCCAGTAGTTCTTTCTGGGCTGCAAATTTTGCCTCAGAGCATCTTAATTGCTGAACTGTTTGCTTAAGTTCTTCCAGCGCTTGCTTTTGGCTCAGCAAGAGTACAATACTGCAAAAGAAATAAGAAAAATTTTAAAAATATACATGATTCAAAATAGATACTTTGTTTCATAAAAGCTTTTTTTTAAAAAAGTGGTGAAAAAAAGCATTACATTTATTCAAAGGCATAAACACATGAAGCAATTCTAGAAAATTTTCAAAGCTACAAGACATCTATTTTGCCATTCTTGTTTCTCAATCTATCATAAAAATAATGTTGTAGTAAATACAGATGAAACTACTATTTTTATCCAGTTTTGACTGAATGTATAAACACTAGGGTTCCACATCCTTTAGAGGAGAAATACATCTTTAGATTATGATTTCCAGTGATGAGAAATCCATTGCAATCCACATAGTTGTTGTAATAATAATTCGCACTATTAAACTCACCTTACACCATTATATATTCATCTGGCGCCAAGTTAGAGATATCTGTTGTCTTTTCTGGAATTAAAGGTCCTCTACTGCGTAAGTATTTCTGACTGCAGTCTAACATTCTTCTTATGAAGCTAAATAAACTGAGCTCTATGAGGAGTTAAAAGCAATTTTTTTCTTGTCTTCTGCATGTTTTTATGCCTCTTCTCTGAATACTCCTTATACCCCTGAATACTCCAGACACAGGCATAGTTCAATCATTACTGAAGGACAAACAGACCACTTAAAACACCTACAGGTAGCTAGATGACTCTATTATCCCCCTAAAACAGCCAAAACTAAAGATGGACAGAAACAGCCTAAAAGACAGAATCATCCGCAGTACAACAGACACACTGAAAAGCACTCAAGTGGAGCGCAGTGACATGTGATCTATAAAGAGATGCAGAGTTCTCAGTCTGCAAGAACAGATGAAGGAGGTAGAGGGACCAGAACTAAGAATAATGAGGACAGTATAAAGAAGTATTTTGTCACTCTGGATCTTCAGCATAATCCCTGGAAGACAGACCCTCCTGCAAGTCCTACCCCTGAAGAAAAAAAGAAATTTAGAAGTCAGTGATATTGAGATTGTTCCTTCATAAACTGATGCTGAGCCAAATGACTATTCAAACAGGTTCCAAAGTGATAAGGGAGCCATCTGTCATAAAATTCTCATTGGCAGGAAAAGATAAAAATCATATCCCTATAAATGAGCACTGCACTAAGTCACCAAAGAACAGAACTCCGTACAATCAGAAGAATGATCATTCATGTAAAAAGGATAGGTATGATGTATGAAGACACAATTAGTGGACCTGAAACTGCGGTTTGGCATGAGACTGCACACATTTAAAAGCATCACACAAAGTAATGAACAATTATCCTGACATTATCCTCACTATAATGTTCTTTCATCTGGTCTTCATTATGAGAGGAAAAAAGAGATCACCCTCTGAAAATGATGGCTTTCCACCATCAGCAGGGCTTTAGTGAATACACGTTGAACAGAATGACAACAACTTAAACACTGAATAGTTTCAACTCATCATGATCTGGAGATAACACGACATACCCTGCAAGTTAAAAGTCATGAGCTATTCTCTTTCCTGAACTGTGGCAAGTTGGATTATCATCTAAATGGTTTGCCCAAATCCAACACAGAATGCTCCCCATTCCACATATGCACAAGGAATTAGAACCTATAAAATGGCTTGCACAAGTGCAAACTTTATAGTCCTTGTAGCTAGCAAGAACTACTAGCAACCTCACAGATTGAGATGTTATGTGAAGTATCCTTGCAAAACCAGAACAGGGCAATAGGTTGAGAAGCTGTAAAAAGGTGAACCAAATCAAAACCCAAATATTCAACAGATTATTATATCGGGAGGGCAGATGGTATGCTTGAGACATATATAAATAAAATATAATTAAAACACTCTCTGTGTTGCAGAGTCATTTGAAGGCAGAAAAAGATATTGGTGCCAGGATGATAGTACGAATACAGCTAAATACTGAGGAGGAACACAAAATCAGAGGCCTGGAGATGCACTTCTGTATATGCCCTAATGGGCATACATGGACTACATGCAAAGATGGATTTGTAGTGTTGCCAGAATTAGACACCGAGAAATGCTTTCAAAAGCCACTGCAAAGTCATTTTCAGACTGCCACTGCAAAGTCAGTAAGCAACTCAGAACTTGCAGTACAGAAGCTGTGTCAGAAAGAAGTGGAGAGACGGCTGAAGTCCAAACTGGTTCAAGTGAAGAGACAGAAAACATGATTTTGCACACTTTTGCCATCAGTTTGCCCAGATAAAGCAGACAACGAGATTTCCTTATCACTCAAGGGCGAAGCTCAGCACCGTGGGTGATGCTCGATAATAACATAGGGTCTAGAGCTCCTGCATTTGGAGTGGATCTCCTCACTTTCTTTCCTGATGGTAGACTTGCATTGCACCAATAGAATGACCTCTGGCTCAAGAGGCAAGCTTTCATTTATTGCTCAACTCCCTTACTGAGTCCAGCGCCATATGGTATGACAGCAGTCAAGAACATGCAACAGTTGGACAAGATCTTCTAGGGACCATATGTACATGCAAAAACATCCTGATCACTCTGCACTGCAGTTAAAAGGTGAAAATGGGGTCTCTTGGAGGAAGGCATGACCAATGACAAATCAGAACCAGAGTAATTTCAGGGAAATTTTTATTTTACAACTAGAAATCTAAGCCAAATTTCATGCCTTTTAATAAGATACTAGTGCAGTCTGAACTGAAATCATCTCAACAACGCAAACGGGATCAGTCAAAGAAGCCCACCCACAGCAAGAAATACAGGGACAGTCTGATCTATTTGCAGAGAGAG
This sequence comes from Phaethon aethereus, assembly GCF_964289735.1. Lineage (NCBI taxonomy): Eukaryota > Metazoa > Chordata > Aves > Phaethontiformes > Phaethontidae > Phaethon > Phaethon aethereus. The sequence goes on along the minus strand of NC_138577.1, from coordinate 64,738,638 downwards.
ATAACTAATAACAAAACAATACTGGGACGAGGGGAACCACCGTCAGACTCATCTAGTTCAAATGCAATTTATTCTTTAAGTACTATGCAGCCAGGAAGGTAGGTCAAGAACCAAAAAATTGGAAAATACACTGTGAGTACATGTGAACTTCACCAGTGAAAGAACAGGAAAGTATCTAATCAAAACACTGATATCATAAACGTACACAAACTTCTGGATATGATTCTTTATAATAATGTTTTATCTATGGAACTGTAAAACACTCATTAATCCCTTTAATGAGTGTAATAAATGCATTATTTACTATGCAGTAAGATAGGGTATCAGATCTACATTCATTTTTGTAACGAAAATGCAATGAAGAATAAACTTACCCTGATGAGCTCCAAACATATTATTGCATAAGAAAGAGTATGTCTTGCACAATTCTAAAAGTCTTTCACAAAATTGTATCTAAAGAATGAACTCCATGAAATGGAGAGGCAATCTGAACTGACTCCTCTTCTTCCATCAAGCTGAAGTTATAATACTAACCAAAGGTCCCGTTCTTGAGCCATCCCAACACTACAACAATTACATTAAACTAATGGAGCTGCTCAGTTCTCCAATAAACTAGGATCTGAAGTGGGTTAGAGATGGGAAACTGACTTGTTGTTTTTCACAATAATCACTTCCCGCAAAAGCAGAACAAGATTAGTGGAGGTTATTTCTTATTTAAGTCTTAGGAATTGCATTACAGACACTTTTCCCTCAAACAATTGTATTTTGAAAGTTCTCTTCAACTTACTCGGATTTCTTTTCACAAGTCTTAGAGGACTCTTCTATTTTTTTCTCCAGTTCCAACACAAGTTCCTCTTTGCTCAAAAGGGTTTGCTGTGTCTGAATCAGTTCTTCTATTACTGTTTTTAACCTGTAAGACATACATTTCAGAAACACGTGTTGTGAATACACAAACTGTATATATTTGTGTGTGTGTATATATATATATAAAAAAAATATGTATATATATATTGTATCTTTTTTTCCTGAAGATGAAAAGGAGCATTACTCTTTAAATTCTCTTCCCCAGTGCTCGGTGATCTTTTTTTGTGGGTATATCTTTATATTATGTTATTAAGCCATATTATTATAGGTACCACATTAGCCTCTGTATACATAAAAGGCTACGGAATGATCTGCTTCCTGCATGCTCTCCTATCAAGCAATTTTTTTCTGAAATGTGTAATGAGTTGTGTGAATTAATGCCTTCCTAATATATTGCTAATTTGTCAGATGCTTTATGAAAGACGAAAGCCTTCCAACTCCTGAAGTACATGTTAAATAAATACACAGAATCAGCAGATGGGCTGTATTCAACTCTAGAAATACCAAAAATACAAACTGAAATTTTGTACGGTAAGAGTGATTTGGATATTTTTCTCTACAATTAACTTTTTTAAATCCCCACAATGTTTAGTAACGGTTAATTAAAACGAAAGATAAAACTTGTAAAAGAACACTCAATACGCATTAAAACCATTACTGACGCTTTGCAATTATGTTGGCAAACATTCTGATAACCAAAAAGTCAACAAATGTACAATAACATTTGCACTCTGAACAATGCAGACAAATGGCTCACATAATGATGATTTCTAAAATGCACATCAAAATGTATGTGTTGACTGGAGAACATTTTTAATAAACAAATATACAAATAAATATGTACACCTCATTTACTTCTCGGAATTCATCTATCCATCTTTAATTATCTTACTCTGCTTCCCCTGTATTTTCAAGGCCAGTTTCAGTAAAAAAGTTATTAAAGTGTGGAACAAAGGCAAAATACATACAGTACTTACCACTGCACAGATCTATTGCCCAAAATCATTCCAGACTGGGGAGTGGCACAGAAGATCAATTAAAAGCAATTTACATGGACTCCAGATATCTAGGAGCCAAGTTCCATGTCCATATATAACTGAATGATTTGATTCTGAACGTTGAATTTGTTCTCTCTCGTCCCCATGTATTTTATAAAATGTTGATTAAATACATTCTTTGTTCAAACAGTCTTGGATTTTATCTTGGAAGACTTAAATTACAAAAGCCATAAAGTGAATGATAGAAGTTTATTTCCCAAATGAACAAGCATCTGCATGTGTTTCTTTTGAGATAAGGGAAATAGTTAAAACGTTTCTATCAAAGTCATATCCCCTCTCTTTTTACTAAACATTTTTGTTGTTCTTAGACTATCACAAGCTGTATGCTGAACTTCTCAGAAATGACAATTTTCTTACCCTGGGTCTTATATTTAATATCAACTAATTTTCTTCTTTTAATACCTTGCTAAAAAAGTAATAACCAATTTTGTAACTGCAGATACTGCTTTTTGATCAGCTTTCTAATCAAAATTTTAATTAACATTGTATTAGCTTAACAATTGATTTACAGGAAGCAGATGTTACATCTAATGATCAAGCACCAATATTCAAGATATTAAGTCCAAATTAATAAGATTGTTTATCACTGGAAGGTGTGAGTGTATAGCCACAGAAGCAACATATTAAAATATTTTACCATTTCAGAAATATCAGATTTCATATTGCAGCATCAGATCGAAATAACAGGTTTACATAGCTCTCCCTAAACCTTCTGGAATAATTTAAGAAGTTTGTCTTTATCTTTGAGAACAAAACAAAGCAACCATATGCACACTAAATTAACATGTCTTTTTGTATTCAACCTCTGTTTTTTGTTTTAAACAATAATTTCCATTCAAACTGGCTGGAACTGATATCTCTGCATCTGCCTTGTATCAACTTGGTTGTGGTTTGTCAAAGGAAGTTTCTTGTGGCCTTGTCTTTGCCTCCTGGATAAAATCAGGTTACAAAAGGATTTTCATTACTAAACAGTTAGTAGCTATAATCCTTATTGGCTTTAATAACCAAACAATCCCAAACTGTTAGGTTTCAATGGCATGAGAACACATAAAATGAGACCAAAAAATGTCTAGAAAGCAGACACCTTCAAAGCAGGTTCTAGGTACCTGGAAAGATGCCTTTCATATTTAGTCACTAGCACCATTCTGCCTCAAATATCAATAAAAATAAATGCTTGTGCTTACAGAACTTATATTTCAGATTCTTTTTTTAAATTAATTTAGATATTAATTCATATGCCCACTGATCAACACTTGCTTCATTCTGGTTGCCTCCTCTAAGTTTTCAATGCATGCATCTTTGAAGCATAAACTTTTATGCTGTTACACTTTTCAGAATATCTCACTATTAGTCAGTGACAGCCATCAACATTTATAAGGAGACACCATACCTCTCTCATTACTTAGAAAGCTCAGCTAGTTAACAGTGACTTTTAAGTACCTCTCTCTGTCAAAACTTTATTCATAAATTTACCTAAAAATGTAAAAGTAAATCAGTTTTCTCACCATGTTTCCTTAAAATATATTTTATGAAAACCTTTAAACAGTAATATGTGTAAACTATCATATATTCAATAAAACAACTGATTCAACCAAAAATTATTGGTTCTGAATCAATAAACATCTTTGGATCTATTAAAAGTCTGCAAAATAAATCCACTATGTGTACTGGATTTATTATATTTGGTAGATACTGAAGTTAGTTTTCCCCTGCAGAAACATAATGATGTAGTATTTTGAAGATCCATGGCCATAATCGCAATACTAAAGTTCAACAGTCAAATTTCCATTGTTTCAGTACATACGGAATGTTTTTTTAAAAGGTCATTACCTATGGATAAAGGATGTAATACACTTATATTACTTGTGAGTTTCTAGTCATACACAATAAGTTAGTACCTGTGGGGTTTTTTTGGCTGTGGTAGTTTTAAAGCAAAACTATAACAAAATATATCTAAAAAGCAGTTAGCAAGGTATATAAGCAAAGGCAGTTACAGATACCTAAGCAGTTCTAAAAGGAAGGGTTCTCATCTGCACTAAAAAGCAGCTAAAAAAAGGACAAAGAGGATACAAATAAACAGTTTTTACAGTGCCAGGAGCTAGTGGAGCATCACAAAAATCTTCAGTGCTTAATATGTTCATCACAATCCAAATAAAATGACAAAGAACGCTGACTGTACAATGTTTTTTGAGGTGGGGGGAGGGGCTGAATGCAAAGAATACAAAGGGATTATTCTGTATCTTATGATACTCAATAACGGGACTGTACTTTAGAAGATTAACTACAATGCATATTGAAATAGGCAAATATAAAGCCAGAAAAACAATCAGAAGTTTTATTTATGTAGTGAATGGCTCTAAGATGACCATTACCACTGCGAAATGAGATCTTGGAATTACAGATGATGATTCCATGAAAACACTGGCTTGATACACTGCAGTGGTAAAAAAATGAAACAGAATGAGGATTTGTTAAAGAAAAAGGAGAACAACAATACAGGAAACCTCAGTATGCCTCTCCCTAAACTATGCATCTGGATTACCTGTGCAATTCTGGTCATTCATCTCAGTACAGTGACCTTGAAAACATTCAAATAAAGATGACAAGCTTGATAAAGTATATGAGTAAGCTTTGTGAAAGGACAGACTAAAGCAAAAGACATAGGAAGAAACAGACAGGCCCAGGCTATTAATGCATGGCTCCATAACTGGTGTCACCACCACAATTTTTGGTTTCATGATAATGGGATGGCCTACAGAGCACCTGGCTTGCTAGCATCAGATGGGATTAATCTTTCTCAAAGGGGGAAGAGGGTCTTTGCTAGCAAGCTAGTGGGCTTATTGACAGGGCTTCAAACTAGACTCAAAGGGGAAGGAGGGTAATAACCAGCTTACCCATGACAAGCTGTGGGATGACACACCAAGGTTAGAGGGACAGGGTGCTAGCGAGGGCACTCAGCCTGTTGCTGAGACACGTTGGCTATACTGGCAGCACACTTGAAAACTTACAGAGATGAGCCAGGCGTCCCAAGGTAATAAAAGCCAACAAGGAAACACCAGTAAAAGACCTCCAAGGAACAAAGGGCTGTTCCTCTAAGAGGGTGACATGGCCGACAGCCCAGCTGAAGTGCCTCTACATCAATGCATGCAGAATGGGCAACAAACTGAAGTTAGAAGCCATCATGCTGCTAGAAAGCTACAACCTGGTTGTCATTATTGAAACTTGGTGAGACAAATCCCATGACTGGATTGTGGCTATCGATGGCTACAGGCTGTTCAGAAGGGACAGGCAAGGAAGGAAAGGTGGAGCTGTTGCCCTCTATGCCAAGAATGGGTAGAGTGTGAAGACCTGTCTCTGAAGAATACCCATGAGCAGGTTGAAAGCTTATGGGTAAGAATCAGGGACCAAGGCAACAGAGCGAACCTCGTGGTTGTTGTGTACCACAGTCTGCCTGATCAAGGGGAGATTATTGACTACACGAGACATCGTGCTCTCAGGCTCTTGTCCTGTTGGGGGACTTCAACCACTCTGACATCTGTTGGGAAAATAGCACAGCGAGCTATAGGCAATCAAGGAGACTCCTGGAATGCATGGAGGACAACTTCCTGTGCTAGATAATAGCCAGCCCTATGGGAGGGGATGCCATACTGGACCTGTTGGTCACCAACACAAGTGAGAGTGAGCTAATCGATGACATCAAGATTGGAGGCAGCCTGGGATGCAGTGATCATCCACTGGTGGAGTCAACAGTCCTGAGGGACGTAGGACAGGTGAAGAATAAAGTCAGGACCCTGAATTTTAGGAAAGCAATCTTCCAGCTCTTTAAGTAGTTGATCAGTAGGACCCACTGGGAAACTGCCCTCAGGGACAAGGGAGCAGAACAGAGCTGGCAGATCTTTAAGGATGCTTTCTATAGAGCACAAGAGCTCTCAACCCCCAGGTGTAAGAAATCAGGAAAGGAAGGCAAGAGACCAGAATGGCTGAGTGGAGACCTGCTGGTCAAACTAAAGGGCAAGAAAGAAATGCACAGGCAGTGGAAGCAGGGACAGGTATCCCAGGAAGAGTACAGGAATGCTTCCCAGTTGTGTAGGGATGAGGTCAGGAAGGCCAAGGCGTGGCTGGAGCTGAACTTGGCAAAGGATGCAAAGAATAATAAGAAGGGCTTCTCCAGGTATGTCAACCGGAAGGTCAAAGAAAGTGTATCCCCCTTGGTGAGCAAGACTGGCAGACTGGTAACAATGGATGAGGAGAAGGCTGAGGTACTCAATGACTTCTTTGCTTCAGTCTTCACTGGAAAGCTCTTTTCCCACACCTCTCAAGTGGATGGATCTCAAGGCAGGGACTGGGGTAGCAAAGTCCCTCCCACTGTAAGAGAAGATCAGGTTCAAGACTACCTGAGGAACCTGAACGTGCACAAGTCTATGAGACCTGATGAGAGGCTTCTGAGAGTCCTGAGGGAATTGGCTGATGTAAGTTGCCAAGCCACTCTCCGTGATATTTGAAAAGTCATGGCAGTCAGGTGAAGTCCCTGGAGACTGGAAAAACGGTAAAATTACACCCATTTTTAAAAAAGGGTACAAAGGAGGACCCTGGGAACTACTGACCTGCAAGACTCACCTTTGTGACTGGGATGATCATGGAACAGAGCCTCCTAAGGCACATGGAGGACAGGGAAGTGATTCAAGACAGCCAGTGTAGCTCCATCAAGAGCAAGCCCTGCCTACCCAGGCTAGTGGCCTTCTATGACAAAGTGACTGCATCAGTGGACAAAGGAAGAGCTACTGATGTTGTCTATCTGGACTTCTTTCTGTAAGGCCTTTGACACAGTCCCCCACAATGGTCCTTCTCTCAAAATTGGAGACATACAGAGTTGATGGGTAAACTGTTCAGTGGATAAGGCATTGGTTGGATGGTTGCATCCAGAGGGTAGTGGTCAACAGCTCAATGTCCACATGGAGGTCGGTGATGAGTGGTATCCCTCAGGAGTCTGTACTGGGACTGGTATTCTTTAATATCTTCATCAATGACATAGTGGAATCAAGCGCACCCTCAGCAAGTTTGCAGATGGCACCAAGCTGAGTGCTACAATTAACACGCCTGAGGGACGGGATGACATCCAGAGGGACCTGGACAAGCTCAAGGAATGGGCCCAAGTGAACCTCATTGCATTTGGGTCAGGACAACCTCCAGTATCAATACAGGCTGAGGGATGAAGGGATTGAGAGCAGCCCTGCTGAGAAGGACTTAGAGCTACTGCTGGATGAAAAGCTGGACATGGCCGACAATGGGCGCTTACAGCCCAGAAGGCAACCGTCCCCTGGGCTGCATCCAAAGTAGGGTGGCCAGCAGGTCAAGTAAGGTGATTCTGCCCCTCTACTCTGCTCTGCTGAGACCCCACTTGGGAGTCCTGCATGCAGCTCTGCAGCCCTCAGCACAGGAAAGACATGGATCTGCTGGAGCAGGTACAGCGGAGGGCCACCAAAATGATCAGAGGGACGGAATACCTCTCCTATGAGGACAGGCTGAGAGAGTTGGGGTTGATGAGCCTGGAGAACAGGCTCAACTGATGGTTGAGCCAGGTCAGTAGTTCCCAGGGTCCTCCTTTGTACCCTTTTTTTAAAATGGGTGTAATTTTACCCTTTTTCCGGGGACACCTTATTGCAGCCTTTCAGTAATTAAAGGGTTCTTATAAGAAAGATGGAGACAGACTTTTTAGCAGGGCCTGTTGTGATAAGACAAGGGGTAATGGTTTTAAACTGAAAGAGGGTAGATTTAGACTAAGAAGGAGGAAGAAATGTTTCACAACGAGTGTGGTGAAACACTGGCACAGGTTGCCCAGGGAGGTGGTAGATGCCCCATCCCTGGAAACATTCAAGGTCAGGCGGGATGGGGCTCTGAGCAATCTGATCTAGTTGAAGATGTCCCTGCTCATTGCAGGGGGGTTGGACTAGATGACCTTTAAAGGTCCCTTCCAACCAAAACTATTTTATGATCCTATGAAAGATGGCTCTGAAAAAGAGATCACAGAGTAGGAGCATGACAGAACTTTCCAATATCACGACCAGAAAGGAGCTCTTCCAAAACAAGAGTTTAGCAGCCATAAAATGAAACTAAAAAGGGGCAGGTTTACATAATATCAAGTTAATCTCTGGAATTCCTTGACCAAAAATTCTGTGGACAATAGATACTTGTACATACTGAAGCTGACTGGACAAATACACAAAAGTGGAACACCTCTAAGGCTATTACAAACTACCTCTAAGGCTGTTATAAACAAATACTACTTCTCTCTCAAAGCATTTCTGAGCTGAAAGTTATGGGAGGCTCATAGAGATCATTCTGAGGAAACAGCATTGCACAATCATCCTGTTCTTGTTCTCCTCCCTAGACTTTTCCCTGTTGGCTAATGCAAGAGAGAAGAAAGTTGATCGGGTCAATCTTTGGTCTCATCTAATATAGTTAAACCTATTGCTCAGAGCCCTAAAACTATACCAGAAAGTGAAAACCTTAAAGATAGCAACACTTAAAAGAGCTATTTGATTCCAGTTCCAAAAATAATATCACACCATAAAATTTCTCTCTGAAATTCCAAAATAATTTAAAGTGGATGAATATAAGATTTGTAACAGGACACACTGGAAATTGTATTGAAAATGTATATGTAGGCAAATATGCAGACACACACTTAGAAACACAAATATGCATTTCACCAGAATCATTTACTAGAAAAGCAGCATTTCATTTCTTTCACTTAAACATGCTGATGTCTTATTTCTAAACAATGGGATACAGAAGAAAAGCCAAACAAGAAGTTAGTTCTCTTTCTGAGCTATGGAAGGCAGATTCTTTGAAACACTGTAATACTTCATTGAAAAGGGACATTCAGTATATACATTTTTCCTGTCACTGCACTGAAGTACATCTAGATGTACAACATTTACATAGCTTAAGCAGGAATAATCTCAATTTAGCAATGATGCAGAATATATTATAAGAAGAAACATGTCTAAAGGAAAGGGAGGGGCTTTAAATATCAAGGGATCCTTTCACAAGAAAGATGAAGCTGCTTCAGAACCAAGGAGGATTCTGACAAAGGAGGATGAGACTCCGTAATAAAAAGTTTATTCCAATAACCTATTAAGCAATAAATTTACAAAAGTAATCAGACTGCACAGGAAAGAAGAGAGGGTGATTAATGACCTTGAAAAGGAATTCATAAAACCCAGAGATTCTGTCATGTTGAAAAAACACAGGGATTAGAATAAACTGTGGAAGACACTGTGTTTACGTCTGAAATATCTCACTACTATCAGGACTCACTATGATTTTGGTTTTCAAAAAAATACAAAAAATAAGGATCATAGTTTGATTAGGCAGATGAAAATCTTTAAAGAAATTGAAAAAACCCACAACAGATTATTGATATCTTACTTGGATCAGTTATTAGAAGTTATTTTCTTTTAGAAAGCGTTAAGTCAAACATGGACTGAAATACAGTAGAGACAACAAAAACATCCTCAACCAATGAAATGCTGAATTTTGCATTTTAAATTGCTATGATCAATATAAAAATATTAAAAGTACAATTAACAGTTGCAATCTCACAAGTGACTGCATCGGACCATTTTATGTCAAAAGTTGAGGATGATTAATAATAATAAAAACAAGAACATAATAACTATGGCAAGGGATTTGCTCCCCAGTAACAGATGATTAAAGGTGAACTTGGTAAAAGTAATGGAAAGATTTAACTAGGCAATATATTATCAAAATACATAGTGAGGTAGTTTATCACCCTAAATAGCAAAGCTCCATGAAATGCAATACCACAGCCACATCTGTGTTAGTAAGTTAATGTATTTAAAAAGTTATAATAATGAATAAGAATTTCATTTGGAAAATGAAAGCAAACACTTACAAAACAACTTAAATATATTCACTAAGTTTTTCTGTATGGCGATTTAAATCACTGCCTACATCACTGTACTCATTGGTTTCATCAAAAGGTCTCAGTATTTTTCACAGAATACTGAATGCGGAAACACTTTTGGGAAGATGAATCAGTATGTTCCCATGGAGGATTTGTGATGGATTTGGGGCATTGTATAAATTAACTTAAGGAGAAGAACATATATTGAAAGTGCTGGCAATTTTTGGGGGGAGACTGGGGAGGAGTATTTTGTGCAAAGGAACAATAAAACCAGAATGGGGAAGAGTCTATAGCATGAAAATATTATTTTTATTAACTGGACCTTAAAATGACAGAGCTATGCAATGATCTGAGTGAGCCTAGATATAAAGTGTAACAGCATTTCCAAAGGATGAAGGGTTTGTAAAGAAAGACTTACGTGACTTGTAAACTTTCTGCTGTGAGATTATTCCACATGATCTCATTAGCTTGAAGGTTTTCATTTTCTTCTAGTAAAGACGTATCAAACTCTATTTCTTGTTCAACAACTTCTGATGACCTAATTTAGTAAATAAATAATCTATTTTCAAAATTAAAATGTATCTTTGAGTAGATCATAAAGCAAATCATTATGTTTTAATTATTTTAATAACAAGAATATAGTTTAAAACACATACGAAATAAAAGTTGGCAATTGGATTCATACTCTTCTTCCTTTCAATAAAGAACATAGTCTTAAAATCATAGACAATCAAGACAATAAAATGGCATACAATTCTTTGAATCAAATTCGCATAACCAAGGTTCTCAAGGGTTATCAATGTGAATGGGTCCACTCTCAGTTGATCCTGCTATAAACCTGTATGTCACAATTATCAATTTGCGTATAACAACAAAAAAGGTAATACAAGAAGTCTTAGGACTATTTCTGTATATACTGAGTAACAGTTCAATAAATGGCAAATATAGTTTATTTTTAAAGTAAGAAACTTTCTTGCATTATCTGCATACTCTGTAGTCTCAGGCACTGCTCAACTTGCAATGACTGCGGAGTACACAAAGGTACCTGGAGTTCACTTTAACCTTGAATATGGAAAATAAGATAAATAAAGGAGAGAAAATTATTTTATCTCAGAATGCAAAATGCATCCAAATACACAGTAAATTAGCTCACACTGAATTTGGACTGTAACGTATAGTATTCTGTCAGTACTGAATTTACGGCTTTTCACATGTAATAATGGTAACTGGAATTTTGTTTTTCTACAGCCAGACAAAGAGATAGATGGTTAAAGAAACAGCCAGGTTAAAAACCTGACTTTCAGCCAGCTTTCTGTATATGCAAGTAGAACGATATTCAAACTAGAATAAAGCTTTACAAATAACAATGTAAAATGAACCAAACAGGAACAAATTCAACTCGATCACTTAATCAATGTTGCAGTTTAATGCAGGGTTTTCTCAAGAAGAAACATGAAAATGCACAACAAAATGAAAATATATACCTGTGAGTATCTATGAAGTCATTATACTCAGAGTTAGGGTCTATCTGTTCAACCGAGGTCTGGATCTCTTTATGGACATTCACAATCTCTTCTGTTACAAGACTGGTGATCTGGCTATATTCATCCAAGATTCCTTTTCTAGAGAGGAAAAAAAATTCTAGTGTATAACATGGCACTGAAGGCATAGATGGCATTGAAGATGGTTCAAACTTTCAATGTGCTGTTTCTACAGACTCTTGTTGCAACTGGCTAAAAAGGGAAAAAATAAGACAATATATTACTCAAAGAAATAATAGATCATCTGTGGCCTTTTCTTTACAGATTAGCTATGAGTGAGAAGTCTCTAAGACTATGGTCCTTCTATTGAGTTCAGTGCATCTACATACAGCGTAGCTAACCTAAAAACTGTAGAGATTACAAGGAAAAGGAATGTATACAGCTCACAGATGACACTCGTCTTCACAAAGGACTTATCATGCTTGTTATAATCTACACTAAAGTTTTTCATGTACTGACTGACTAAATAAATATATTCTGGCATAAGGCAAAACGAGCCACAAAATAGTGTGCTTTTCCTTTAAAAACTGGTTTTCTTTATTGTTTTAACTATCTTCTTTCATATATTTATTTTATGATTTGGTCATTCAGAGAAAAATAAGCATAAATCACAAGTTAGAATATATTTATGAGAAGAAACAAAATAAAGCAAGAAGTTCCTGTAAGAAAGTACAAGCCACCCAAGCTTTGTCTGTACCTGCTTCCGAGAGTGTGAACAACTAAGTGAATAGGGAACGTTAAAAGAATATGTGATAGTGTGCCACTAATCTTAACAGCATCCAGTGACACATCCTCAGAACACCTTCCTATTCTCTTTAATTTTAGCTTTCCATAAATGAACCCTCATAATAATTTCCTATTTTGTTTTTATCTTTGACAAACTTGCTATCTTGCCAGCCTCTGAAGCATGGTGAGATTTGTTAAAATATTGATTAATTTTGGCCAGCCGAGAAGAACATGCAGAGTTTACTAGATTTTTCCTGGATAAGATCTCAGGTTACTTCTAGTCTGTAAAAAAAGTTACGTGATAGGATTTTTTCAATACTTTTTCTGAGGACACAACAGACAATAGAAGGCGTTAAATCTTGCCTTCCCTGTGAACAACAAGGGTGAAAACATTCCAGAAAATAGTTCAAGAGTGTGACAAAAAGATAGGTGACTGTCAAGTACAGAAATGCCATATCAAAGAGAAAGGGAATCTATGTCAATTACAACAACAGCAAAATCATTAGCAATGTTAATCTACACTTCTTCAATTTTACTAAATTAATTCGTCTGCAAAACCAGAATTATTAAGGACGTATGTTTCACACAGATGGCCACACCAGCCTCTATGCCTGAAATCACCACCTCTTTACGTAGACCAAAAATATTAAAAAGGAGTAATTTTCCAACACATTCAGATCTCACAGAAAATGTCTATGTAGTGACAAAAATATTTTTTTACAGGTTTTTACTCCAGATATAGCAACAGTGGGTGGGTTCAATAGGTTCTTGTTCCATCATAAAACTCTGCACTGAATTATCATATCTCACAATTCTGAAAAATCACCTTAGCTACAGCACACAAATTTAACTGTAGGATTTTGCTGTGATTTTACATACAAAATTAAGATTAAAAGGACTGTACAGAAACTACTACAGAAGCCTATTTAATTTCAATACCCACACAAGAATCAAAGGAATTAATACTGCAATAGGGCGGTTAATGGTGTCTGCACCACGTAAGCATGTAAAGCATGAAAACCCCAACTCTCCCCAACTTCCTGTGCGCTGAAGTCAAGATGAAGGTAGACTTGCAAGAAGGTAAGAAACTGAAGAGTGCCTCACATCTAAATGAACAATATCTACACAAAAAAGTAACTGCCCATTCTTTTCAGCTAAGCGTTCTAAATGTAGAAAAAGACCTACAGAACAGACTCCCTAACCAACTCCATTCTTCAGGAAAGACAAAGAGGCAGCATGGTGGTTACAAACCAGAAAAGAGGGCTTAAAGTTCTCATTGTCTTTTCTCTGAGATCATCGGTTTGCACATATTCTGTAATGACGTAAAAAACAATCTTTCAGGAAAAAAGTAATTGTATTTTTAAGGTTGGATTCCTTATAGTGAGATCAGGTTTACACGATCCTGTTACTACTCCCACATATATGATTAACCATGCATCTGCCTGGCCCTCCTTCACAATGACTTTAAAGGCCAGTTTAAACCGAATTTGTTGTTGTTGGAAGTTCATAAAAGTAAGACTATCAGAAAGGCAACAAACTTGCCATAGTATACCAGCTGAAGGACAAAGCATGCGCTCAGCTATAAACACTGCAGTTAATCTGTAAGATTTTGAAGTTTTATAAGAAGACAGTGTCTTGCTAGAATGTTTAAGTATCCACTCAAAACTACTATCTGTATTATTTGGATAGACTTTTCTATGCACAGTTATTTTCAACTGAAAGATTAAAAGATCTTTTTTTCATTATCCCTTGATATACAATTAATTAATCACAGTTTCCTATTTTCAAATAATCCTATAAATTAATTAGAATATTACACATTAAATTCTGCAAGTTAAAAATACATAAGAATACATCTTACAGGGCTTTAATCATTTCTTCTTGCATCTTCTGTAGTGAATCAAGTAACAGAGGAAGTGTAGTATCATAATACTGGTGCTGATGTAACTGTGCTCCTTTCAGTGCCAACACATATTGATTATGCAACATATGAAGCTTCATAGTGGCTTTATCACACCGATCTTTGGCTTTCTCAGTCTCCTTTCCTACGAGAAAACAAAAGAAGAAAAATGCACATAGTGATTTAAAAGTATACAAACTTGTAGATGACATAAGTCTATTAGATTTATGATAAGTTTGCACCTTTTTCTACAGTAGTCCTTTCAAGGCACTTCTCAGAAGAAGGTAAAATCTAACCATTTTCAGGTTATTAGTAAGACCAAATGTCTTGGTTTTCTAATTAAAAGATTAAGTAAGAAAAAATGCTGTATTTTCTTTGAGCAGAAATGTAAGAATTCTTTATCTGAAAGTATATTAAAACCACTATCTATGCAGGTATAAAAACAATTTAACTATGAGGATTAAGGAACAAAACTCACACATATGACTATCACTAAGCTAATCTTTTATTTGTCTCAGAGAAAATAAACATTTTTTAATCAAGAAAGTACGAGATGTCCTACTAGGTCTGACCCATGATTCATTAAAAATCTGTCATTTATTGTGAGCAAAAATTCTATTGCTACATATCATCTCAATGAAGCAATGCTGCAGTCTTCATATGAGTAGCTGAATTCTCACACTATCACTCCTGCTCAAAATGGGCAGCTTCTCTGCTACAACCTAACCTTTCCCTATCACTGTCAGTATCCTGATCAAGAGGTCAGCTCTACATCTCAGCTTTACACTGTTAGAGCCTAGAAGTCCTTGAGTTCATGCTGACAAGACCAGTTCAGTGCTGAACCTGAGAGCTACAAGGTACTTCAAGAGGTCAACTATTCTATTCTTTGCCAGAGTTAAATTGCACAAAATATGTGCCACAGTTTTTATGATTTTCCTAAGATCTCCAATGACAGATAACTTTGCAACTTCCTAGTACCGTTCAGGTCTAGTCCTATGCTAGATGAAAGCATTCCCCCATCTCCCTGCCCCTTCACTTTCCAATGTAAAATTTTATTGCTTTAATTTAAACCCTTAGTTACTTCATATGTGCCATGGGTATGAAAAATAGATTTGACCATTCTCTGCAATCCATCTTTTATATATTAGGTTGCACACTCTAAGTCCAGTCTTCTAAACTTCATACTAACAGATCTACAGGTCTTCCCCTTCTAAGTCCCGTCATCTTTTTCCAGTTGACTGGTCCACAATCTTACAGAAGTGCAACTTCAGTCAAGGCTCAAAACCAAAGAATAACTTCACATTCTAGATACTTCTAGCTCATAAAAAAAATTTAATTAAAAAAAAAGCGCGTGTCTTTTCTGAATACCATACAAACACGGCATCACTGATTACATTTGCTTTGGCATCTGATCCTGCCAAATACACTACTTTTTTGAGACTCACCTCTCAGTTTATCAAATTACTTTTAACTCTGCAACTGCCCTCCAGTGCACCTTCAATCCCTTCGAGGCATAGTGATGTTTGGGAATTTAATAAACAAACTCTGAAACAAAGTAATGAAACACTGAAAGACCACCCAAACCTAATCTCAACATATACCCTGCAATGTCCCATAAAATACATTATTCTGACAGGACCTCATTAACAACCATTCTCCAAGAAGCTTTATGCAGTTTTGCACCTCTGCTATTTTCAACTTGATCACTCATTGCCCTTGTCATAAAAGGATATAAGATTATTTTGACATGATTCCTTATCGAGACACATAAGATCTTACTCATATCCTTATTATCTTCTTCATATTTATGAATTGTCTTACTACTTTTTCATGAATTAAAAGCATTTTAAATGAATCCTGTATCTGCAAGTATCAAGTGCAAATTCACAATTAGCCTGCACAGCTACACATATACTAAACCAATCGCATTCAGACCACTTTGCATTTCTTGTGCACATGCATTTCTTATGCCCTTAAAATAATTTAAGTAATAAAAAAGATTGTATTTTAACATTTTTAGCACCTATCACAAAGCAGTTAAGAAGAAAGAAAAAGGAATCATTCACAGCTACATTGCAGAACAGAGGCTTGAGAGTAGACCTCAAAAAGCTGAAATTGTCATGAGGAATACACAAAGAGTTGTGAACTCCCAATAAATTAAAACACAGAAATGCATTAAGGCATGTCAAAAAAAGTTGAAGGAAAAACTTGCAGAACTGTAACAAATCCTCTTTCATACTTTCTGAGCAAGCTGATACAGATAAAGATGTCCCTGACCCTTGCAGGGGGGTTGGACTAGATGACCTTTAAAGGTCCATTCCAATCCAAACTATTCTATGATTCTATGATATACATTGGAGACAGCAAGCTTTACAGACAATGTAAAGGACAGTCACTATCTAAAAGGAGCTAGTAGAAAAAAAAAGTAATTTTTTTTTTGCATCTGTGTTCACTGTGAAAGATCTATAGAGATTTCCAGGCTGAAATGTCGGTTTATGAAAGAGTCAATGAATCTCTCTTCTGAGATGTCAGAACGAGAAGTTAAATAAATGAAATAAGAAATTATGAGGACTGGATGGTGTTTAGCTTTGGAACTTTAAAGGAATTTAAGAAAGTTTTAGCTGAAGTATATTATGATCAGTTTTCACAGGAGGGAGTAGGCATTTAATGGAGTGACCCAGGAATATCAGTTGGGTCCTGATAAATGAGGTGATAAAGATGATGATGATGATGTTGCTGTCTGCAGGAAGCAAACAGGGGAACCAAATGTGTGAAGAACTGGAAAAAATCCTTAAGATGTACTGATTAAATTACAAAAAGGTAAATTTATAGTGTGAATATTTATAGAGATGCATATGGGGAAAAACCTATTCAAGCTTAGTCATCTGTTGCAAGCTTACTGAATGCACTCAGGAATGAGATCTTGGGATTAGTACAGAAAGATCTATGGAAATGTTAATTCAGTGTTCAGCAGCCGTCAGAAAAGATGTTATTTAGCAAAGGACTAGACAGCATTATTATGCCACTGATTAAATCCACATAAAACAGCATGCAGTTCTTTCACCTCAAGGAGGACATACTTGAAATGAAAAAGGTTTAGAGAAAGACATCAAGCATCAGAAAGGTAGGAAACACACGAAAAACAGAAGGAATGACTGAAATGAAGACTCCTGAAGCACCAGGAGACTGAGAAGCAACATATGAGAGGGGACACACAGTTAATAGACCTTCCCAACCTCTTTCAATGTAACAACAGCAAGGCATTATATGGAAATAGTATGTACTTTGTTAAAAACAAAGGCCATTCTTCTTTAACTAGCACGTAGCTAACCTATGCAATCTTTTGGTCAAAGCTATTGTAAACATGAAAAACTTAGGACATTTAATTGTCAATGGAGATGTGTACACAAAAAAGTCCTAAAGAGCTACTAAGAACTAAGAGACACAAGCACTTCTTGCTCAGGAATTCCCTAGGTAACAAATTACCATGAAATGAGACAGCTGTCTATGTTTGTCCCCTCATACGGCTCTCTAGACAATTTGCTCACCACTGTCAGCTACATTTTAAATTGACACTAATAAAAATTACTTTAAAAGGATATTATGTCTGTTAACTAATTGATAACAAACTGACTGCTGACCTAATTTTATACATGGAAGGAAGAGGTTTCTTACACTATAGTTTAGCTAAATGAACCAAGCTACTCTCCATAACAAAGACAAAACACAACTTCAGAGTTGTCACCAGAGAAATAGTTTTCATTAAGGTATGAAGGCAATAATCCACTTCAAAAATTTCTGTAAAATTGTTTTGGTGAGACAACGATCTCAACTTTCTCTAAAACTTTTGCCAGAGATAACAGATTTTGACTTTGGCAAACAACCAAAACTCGTGTTTCATGGGAAGACTGTAATTTTTTTACTTCCCCAAAACATAAAAACATTGCACTATTTAATTCTAAATTAAACACAGACCATTTAGTGGGAGGAAAAAAAAAATGCAACATATCACACCCAGAGTAACATCCCAGAAGTTAGATACCACCAAACATGTGCATGTTTTACACCAGTGTAGCAATATAGCGGGATGGTATACAATCGCATTTTCGCATCTGCCTTGAGCACTAAATTCCTTCTCTATATACATCATTCCTCAGCAGAACACCTCAACTAATTTCAGAATAAATCTAAGTATCATACACACTCTAAATACAGTAGGCTACAGTGTCAATGTACTAGCTACCCGTGTCAACGTGGTCATCTGCAGACCAAAACATATACACTATAAGGTCTTTCTGGAGAATGAGAGGTACGTGAACGTGGGGAAATTACGGAAGGTGACTGAAGAGCTTCTGGAGGGGAAGAGGTCAAGTAGTAGTTACAGTACAGGGACTGGATGAAAGAGGAAGGGACTAGGCAGCTGGAAGTCAGAACTGAAAGCACCCAGTTTTCCTTGCCCTGGACCATTCGCTTGGGAGAAACACTGGCCAGAGAAACAGAAAGAGGCAGACAAGGTGGTAGCAGAGGGAGAAATGCTGAATCATTTCTTGGGTTTATTGTATGTTTGGCCACTCCTACTCAAGCATGCCCTAGATTACATAACCCAAAACTATCTCCGTATGTCATATTTCAAGAGCCTAAAACCTACAATTTGTCCATGCACATCTTTAAAATACATCCCATAACAGCTTTCAGCTTACCAAAAATCAGCATATATCAAATTATACCATGTACCATCAGTACAGGCTTCTGATCTATGAACCACAACAATCAGTCTTCAACAGTTACACTAAACTGAAAATTTACACTAAAAATTATCACAACCACACAACTAGAGACTTAACAACACTATCTCACTTTCAGAAACCTTATTAATGGTTAAGCATTTTCACAACTGCCTTGAGGACTAAATTCCTTTGGTATACATTATTCCTCAACAGAACACCTCAAACAATTGCAAAATAAATCAAATTACCATATGCACTCAACTTTTAAATACAGCCTTTGGACCTATAATTAATACAAGAAACAGCTACAGTGTTATTTCCATATTGTAATTTATTTTTTAAAGCAGTAAAATGCAGTGAGGCAGAGTACACAGTTGTTCTACACGTCAATTAGCAGACAGGAAAACATCCAATTTTCTTTATCCATATAATGAATTTCATAAGTAGTTCTAATTATAATTCTACTGCCATCAGTTGTTGACAGAAATGTTTAATGTTTATAGAAACTGACTGCATACACAATATGTCATGCCATACACTATTATGAAGCTTGCAAAAATTCAATTATGAAAGTTTGACATTTGCAAAGAAAAGGCTGACATTCTTTTTCAAACATTCTAGAGAGTCAAATATTTCAATTTCTAATATAAACTTTTTTAAGATTTTACTACATACAGCACAACAGAGTTATGCAGAAAAAAAAGGTTTAGGGTATTTTCTATTAAAAAGGCAGATTTGCTATTCCAAAGTTCTTACAATCTTAAGCATTAGTCTCTGGCAGCCTCATATTCACCTAGAATGGAAGAACAGACACTAGATATGACAACAAACTGAGACCAATTGAGAAAAATTTCAGCTCATCATGATCACTTATCTTCTTTCAAATAAGCATCAACGTACAGTGCAAATGCCTGAAAGAAACTGACTTTCAGAAAGTAAATATTACAAATACAGAAAATTTTCATACATATTTTGGATTAAAATGAAATAAGTATACTGAAGAGCTCAGGTTTTTACCCCCTTACAACTTTTTCTGTTTGGTCAAAAATTATACATCAAGGCTTATATTCCCTTCTATGTTTACTAAAAATAGTTATCATTTAACACTTGTGAGGTCTTCAGTTTGCATTATAGATTTTGATGTTTTATTCAAACAGCAAAATTCTGACTCAATGGAATACAGTGTACAGCACCCACTAATTCGCACAGGACAAGGATCCACCTCCTGAAGGTCACCTGTAGTCTGACATCTTAAGACTCGAGTCAAGACTTGGTACAAGCTTATCTGTTCAGATTTCAAATCTAGCTTCACTGTAGCATAAGTTAAATTAATGACTGAGGCTTGTTGTTTCTGCAACAGAAAATTGAGCTGCTTTAGTTACAGCTCTTCAGCTACGCCTGGGCAAGTAAATATCCAAAAGACAAAATGATTTTCCTAAAGATCTATTCTTTTCAAAGAGAAACAACATACAGTGAAAATCTCAGGTTTGACTAACGTGAAATACAAAGCTCTCCCCTCAAAATAAAAAGCTCAACCACAAACATTTTGGACTGCTTAACTACAAAAAGATGTCATAAAGAATTCCAAAACTGAATGCACTAAGAAATTATTTTTTTATGTCTACATTGTAGATCAGCTGCTAATAAAAAAGCTCAAGGCTATACTTCAATGGATACACATTACCATAAGCTCTGAACTTCTATTTCATTGGAAATGTAACAAATCAGCCTTTCAGCTCAGACAAAACCCTATACCAATGACATCCCACTCTACAGAAAGATTGTATTTCTTGCTCTCAGTGTTGCTTTCCAACAACGGTAATGAAAACTGTCTAGAAGATCTCCTAGAAGTATCAGTTATTAAGCTATTTGTTCTTAAGTTTGCTTTGGTTTTATTTGGTTTGTTTCTTTGGGACCTTTGAGGACAGGAAAGGAGAAAAAAAATTTAAAGAATATAAACTTGAGAATTCACAGAAAGCTAAAAACTTAACAACATCTAAGCATATTTTCACACTTGAGATACTCTCTAATTTTTCTATCTTAAGTGTTTGCTCTTAAAATACAATAAATATCATAATTGCTTTTTGACGAGGCATAATTGATATACTACAGAATTTGTGAAAACAACATAAATCTGTCAGAATTGTAGACATTTTGGAACGTCTACAATTAGAAAGAATTTCTTGTCCAGTTTTCAAAAAGTCTGTCTAGAGTCCAATGTTACGGTGTTTCAAAGACTGCCCCTTGCCTCTCATTCTTGGGAACTTTAGTGATAGCATATGACCTTCAGCCATTCGGAAGTGATGACAAACTGTTCATAGAAGAGTCAATAGAGATCATTGTAAAGGCTTAGCTCACAACAGATGAATTAACTTTATGGATTTATAGCTCCTTGCACTGAAAAATGACCTTTGGCTTCTCTGAACACTGTCCCATGAAAGAACACTAATAAATGTAATGTCCATCTGACAAAGGAGAACATAATTTTATTACGTATGTCCCATTTTTTACAATTAATTTAATTTAGTTTCAAAAGCAGGCAGAGACACACCTGACATGACAATAGAGGGTTATATACCCCAATAGAAACACAGTGAGAAGCCTTAAATATGCTAGAACTGTGGAAACAGAAAAGCAGCAGACTCACAAGAAAAACAAAATCAAAAAATTAGACAGTCAATCTAAAGATCTACACATGAGTAATAGGGACTAAGAAAATCTTTATGCATAAAGAAAACTATGACTAACAATCCCAGAGAAACTTGGAGGACAAGAACATATGTGTAGAAGAA
This sequence comes from Phaethon aethereus, assembly GCF_964289735.1. Lineage (NCBI taxonomy): Eukaryota > Metazoa > Chordata > Aves > Phaethontiformes > Phaethontidae > Phaethon > Phaethon aethereus. The sequence continues at coordinate 64,717,100 of NC_138577.1, read as the reverse complement.
TTCGTGTAAGTGCCTCTGGAGTTCAAGAAGCGCAAACAGCAAAGCCACCCAAATTTGTGGATATGGGAAAATATGGGGAATAAAATAGGGAATATAGGGAAATATAGGGAATATAGGGAAAAACAGCAGAGGCAATGTTATAATAAATGTGGGCACCAATGATACTGCCAGGGGAAACCTGGACAGTATCAAAAGTGACTACAGAACTCTTGGGGCAGCTGTCAAGAGCATGGGGTCCCAGGTGGTGTCCTCCTCAATCCTGCCAGTAAAGGGAAATAGTGCAAGGAGGGCACTGACAATACAGGTCAATAAGTAGCTGTGGGGCTGGTGCTGGCAACATGGTTTGGGGCTCTACAACCATGGGACCCTGTCTGCAGACCACTGTTTGCCTGGGAGATAGGGAACACCTTACTAAGCAGACTAAAACTGTTTTTACCAATAGAATGGCTGACCTCATTATGAGGCCTTTAAATTAGGAGTGACAGGGGAGGGAGAGGGTGAACAGCAGTCCTGAGGAGCAACAGACGAGACTGCTGAGCAAAGGGCATGGGGTGGTGTCATGGGAAGGGATCAGAGCATCAACAAAATGGAGCTTGGGTGAGGTCACATTCAGCACCTGCATGTGGGCAAGAAGGTTCCTACAAGGCACCACTGTGGAAAAATCCCCCCAAACCCTCTCCAGAACTCAAGATGCTGGGGTGACACGCTTAAGTGCCTGCATACTACTGCATGCAGCATGGGGAACAAACATGAGTTAGACATCTGTGTGCAGTTGCAGAGCTATGATCTTGTCGGGATCATGGAGGTGTGGTGGGATGGTGCCCATAACTGGAGTGTTGCAATGGAGAGATACAGGCTCTTGGGGAAAGACAGGACAAGAAGACGAGAGTTGCCCAGAGAGAGCAGCTGGAGCACATGGAGGTCTGCCTGGGGATGGATGAGGAGCCAATGCAGAGCTTATAGGTTAGGATTAAAGAGACAAGAGGCAAGGTCCCAAGAAAAGGCAAGAAGCTTGGCTTCAGAGTTGTAATTTTCTGTATTATAACCTCACCAGACTATCATAACATTTGACTTCAGAAAACTTTAAAGTGAAAAAAAAGAGGGGAGTATCAGGGCTTTTAGTTTTGGGTGGTTTTTTTTTGCTTTTGTTGAATGAAGCAACAATCCTCCTCTGAGAAAACACGCAGATCTCCAGCACATAGTTATGTTTCAGACAGGAAAAAAACACATTTTTTCCTTAGAGTCTTTTATTTTTGTAAATATCAGCACTAAAGTATACAGCTGTCAACGCATATAGTGATCTATTAGACATTTCCCAATGTTTATGACAGCAGTTTTTCAAATAATTTCCCAGAACTGCATTTATCTTTTCATCTACAAACTTTTCAGCATTTTCAATAACAGAGGTAATTTCTGAATATTTTGCTGTCTCCACATTTGTTTGTCAATAACAAACCTCTCATATAGTCACTTCCTTATTTATTTCAACTCTGGAGACACACATTTCCACAGAGCTTTATTTCATTGTGTTTGGAAAAGAATATTCCTTCATATTATTTGTTTGCATTATTCTACTGAACAGATTCTTTATACTCATGAATGAGACGACCAAGGCTTTCAAATAGGTCTTCCTCTAAGAACAATTTTTTTAAAGCAGTAAAATATTTTTACATTGAAGAATCCTGAATCTTGACTTAAAATCTGCTTCCATAGACTGATGAGTGGAGGGAATACTAGTAGGACCCCAGCATGATCTTTCTCTTATGTGAGTTTCAGTAAGGACTAAGCACTTCTTAAATTCAAACAAACAATTTTAAAACCTAGGTATGACAGAAAGAAAGCCTACCCTTACAGTGATATATCAAGCCAATGTAACTATGTATATTCAGGGTAACTGATTCCCAGTACTGAAGAATGTATTACACAATTTATGGTGAATTCTTGCAAAAAAATTGTTGCCCCTGCTTTTGGAGGCAACCCTCTAATTTCTGCATTTCCTCTATTAAGAATTTCCTCATAGCTCCTTCAATTTCCCAAGTCTTCAACACTGAATAGAAAAGACACAGCTTGTAGAACCTGCTTTAGAATTGATTATTCTATATTACCCATTTAACTGATTTTGGGACCTTCTTGACTCAAGTTATCTGCTTAAACTCAGCACTTTATATAATGCTAGGCACATCTAAATACCACAGGTGATTATGAAAATTATCTCCTCATACCATAGTTCTTATTGATCCCAGGAAAACCAGCAGTGTCATGGCCTTTATCCAGTGACACAACTTTTGAACCATTCCGTTTCCCAAGCTCAGCCTGCCTTCACTTCCCTAAGATCACAGAATCACAGAATCACTAAGGTTGGAAAGGACCTTCAAGATCATCAAGTCCAACCATTAATCCAGAACCACCATGTCCCCTAAACCACGTCCTGAAGTGCCACATCCAGACGTTTTTTGAACACTTCCAGAGATGGTGACTCCACCACCTCCCTGGGCAGCCAGTTCAAATGCTTGACCACCCTCTCAGTGAAGAAATTTTTCCTAATATCCAATCTAAACCTCCCCTAGTGCAACTTGAGGCCATTTCTTCTTGTCCTATCACTAGTTACTTGGGAGAAGAGGCCAACACCCTCGTTGCCACAAGCCCCTTTCAGGTAGTTGTAGAGAGCGATAAGGTCTCCCCTCAGCCTCCTCTTCTCCAGACTGAACAACCCCAGTTCCCTCAGCCGCTCCTCATAAGACTTGGGTCCAGACCCCTCACCAGCTTCGTTGCCCTTCTCTGGACACACTCCAGCACCTCAACATCCTTCTTGTAGTGAGGGGCCCAAAACTGAACACAGTATTCAAGGTGCGGCCTCACCAGTGCCGAGTACAGAGGCACGATCACTTCCCTACTCCTGCTAGCCAGTAGGAGTATTTCTCATACAGGCCAGGACGCTGTTGGCCTTCTTGGCCACCTGGGCACACTGCCGGCTCATGTTCAGCTGGCTGTCAACCAGCACCCCCAGGTCCCTTTCTGCCGAGTAGCTCTCCAGCCACTCCTCCCCAAGCCTGTAGCGTTGCATGGGGTTGTTGTGGCTGACGTGCAGGACCCTGCACTTGGCCTTATTAAACCTCATACAGTTGACCTCTGCCCATTGATCCAGCCTGTCCAGATCCCTCTGCAGAGCCCTCCTACCCTCCAGCAGATCAAGAGGAGATGAAGAGGAGAAGAGTGGAAGAGGAGTGCGGAAAGAGACGGAGAGGGAGAAGGTATTTCAGTTGAAAGAGACATACACCGATCATCTAGTCCAACCGCCTGACCACTTCAGAGCTGGCCAAAAGTTAAATCACGTTATTAAGAGCATTGTCCAAATGCCTCTTAAACACTGACAGGCTTGGGGCATCGACCATCTCTCTAGGAAGCCTGTCACTGTGTTTGACCACACTCCCAGTAAAGAAATGTTTCTTCATGTCCAGTCTAAGCATCCCCTGGTGCAGCTTTGAACCATTCCCACACATCCTGTCACTAGGTACTAGGGAGAAGAGCTCAGCACATCCCTCTCCACTTCTACTCCTTAGAGTGCTGCAGAGAGCAATGAGGTCTCCCCTCAGCCTCCTTTTCTCCAAACTAGACAAACCCAGAGTCCTTAGTCACTCCTCACAGGGCATACCTTCCAGCCCTTCCACCAGCTTTGCTGCCCTCCTCTGGACGCATTCAAGGACCTCCACATCCTTCGAAAATTGTGGGGCCCAGAACTGCACACAGTATTCAAGGTGAGGCCGCACCAATGCTGAATACAGTGGGACCATCACCTCTTTTGACCAGCTGGTCATGCTGTGTTTGATGCACCCCAGGGTGCGGGTTGTCCTTTTGGCTGCGAGGGCACACGACTGACTCCTGCTGAGCCTGCTGCCGACCAGCACCCCAGATCCCTTTCTGCAGGGCTGCTCTCCAGCCACTCCTCTCCCAAATTATAGTTGTGCCGAGAAGTCCAGCGACTTTAAAAATAATTTATACCCATCTACAAACTACTTTTTATGCAAACTGTTGCAACTAAACTAGGATGGCTTTGACTGTCAGTGCTGTCTCAGGAAGCAAACTCAGAAATTTAGTGAGTGATCAGCCTTATCATCACTTTCCAAATAAAGAAATGCAAATGCAGTGCTCTTAATTAACATGAGTTTCACAAGACCAAAATCACTAAGATGGCAAGAAGATAGGATCTTGGCTTTCAATCTCTGGGGTCTTTTCTCCCTTTATGTCTTGCAAGAGGCTTACATGAATGTGTTTCTTCAACAAATAAAATCACCCATTCCCTCCTCCATTCAACTTATTTCTGAGAAGAGGATAAGAAGTTTTTCCCAAACCTTATTTAACAAATTAATGACTTCAAATAACAGTCTACTAATGGGAAAAAACTACTTGCATATACTTACAGATTTCAAATTTACAGAATACCAGACCTAAACTCCTGAATTAACTATTAGTTCAAAAAGGTTATCTGCTTAATGTTAAGATAAACAAATAACATAATATAAAAAAAGCAAAAATTAAAATTCAGTCTTTTGAACTGTTGTCAGGTGTTTGAGCTAATAAGCACCACTAGTAAATTCCCTCAGACCTACGAACACTGGTCTGCAAGGATTAAGGAGAGCACATCATGGGGCTGCATGTCCATGTTGAGTGGAAACAATATACCCAAGCTGGTCCCACACTCCACAAGACGACTCTTGGCTCTGCACTCCCCACTTTCCTCTCTAGAAGCTTTATTTTACACACAAGAAACAGGCCTAGCCTTTGCAAGCACTGGTAGTGTATAGAAGTTGAAATGCTTACAACAGGGTATTTAATTTGAAATCCATCCAGCCTGCTGACATCTGTGAATAGGAGAGACCAGTTCAGCCAGTGTTACTTGTTTTGTCTTAACAATGTGAGAGTTTCAGTCAAAAATAAACTCAAAAAATACGCTATTATGAGACTTCCCTGATCTCAGCAACAGCTAAAGGCAACCTATACCACCAGGAAATGTAGTAGTATAATCACAATTTTTCAGGCATCTCAGAAAGAATGCATCAGCCACCTAATAAAAGTATTTTCTGGCCACTCAGCTATTACAAAGAAGAGCAGGATAATAATTTGATTCAATGAAAGCTTTTTCAACAGTTCCTTATTTATCATAGATACAGCTTATGCTGTTGTGCAACTTCAGTATGTACCACAGAAGTCACATCAATTCTTAAGTATTAAACCACAAGAGTTGCGGGAATCAGAAAACATTCTTCCAGCTGATGCAATGTTGTATAATGTGCTAGGTGTACATTATTATTTCTAGACTCCTCTAAATCTCAACATTGTCAGGGAACACAAACCAACATATGGAAATCTGGCACACTCTTTTTCTATACTGCTGTAGCAGCATAAAATAAAATAATGAGATTAAATACTTAGAATCAATAAATTTTTCCCTTACTATTTACTTCAGATCCATTCTGTCACATAAGAATGCTGCAACATAGTTTCTGCATTCAATCAGTAATTAACTAGTAATAAGAATACAATAAACACCTGTAATGGATGTATTTACAATGAAAACTGCAAATTTTATTACAGATTATATTGTATTAAAATCCCATATGAACCTCTCAAAGCTACGTTGGCTCTACTCCAACTTGCAGTATTAACTGATGTAAGAGCAACTGTTTCAAATTTAAACAACTAACACCAAAACTGGCTACATGTTTTTGTTGTTGTTGTAACATCTATTTTGATGTTAAATTGTTAAGAATTAATGCTTTTCAATTTTTTTTAATGCAAGGAAAAGACCAAATTATAATTTATGATTTCATGTAGTCATAATTTTCTGTTTTAAGCTTTTTTTTTATACAGCAATAAGTAGTGTTTAATCAAAAAAATCAAGGACAAAAACATTAGAAACCCCCATAGACACACTCCGAACCTCACTTAATAAAGGTGCAGAATTCCGCAGAAACAAAAATAATTGTGGAAATAGCAAACTTAAGTGGAAGCAGCTACTGATCCAATCAAATGAGATTCAAATTGTAATGAGATTATCACGCTTGATATGTACAACTGTTCTACAGTTTACATATTGTTTTCTTTACCCATTATTTATGAACCTTTTTTAGAAGCTTTGTGACTTTTTTAGCCAAACAATGTCTTTATCATTTGCCATAAATTTTGTTCTGATGTGTTTTCCTGCAGCAGCAACATCAACATGCCACACTATTTACCTTGTTACTCAGCATCACTTATGTCAGCACAGCATTGCAGGCTCAGGGTTGTACACAATCTGTATTATTTTGGACCACTGCTATAAGAAGCTTACACCGTGTTTTTTCAGTGTCATACATCCAAAACATTTCAGAGTGCTGTCCATTTCATCATGGAAAACCAATGTAATAAGTTTTTATCTTACATTTTGCTCCAATGACCCCAGTATGCCTTATGACTCCAACACACCCTAATGCCCCAATTCTGCAAAGGAAAATGCAGTGTGTTCCCAGCACATACTTTTTTTTTTTTAAACAAAGTTTTCAAATCTCAAGAGCCTATTGGAATCAATCTGTCCATAGTTTCAGTTGCTTAAGCATGCCTCATTAGTGAGGCACTGACTAGGTCAGCTTGCTGACTTTATTCCCTCTCAGCTTGCTTCCTCTTACCATACATTAAAAAACAAGAATTACGGACTAAAAAAAGAAATGAAAAAACTATCAATCAGCTGAGTAACACCCACCAGACTGCCTGACACCTGGGGTCTCCATACCCAAGAACAACAGTCTGCATTTGTGATTCCCATGGTCCAGAATTCCCACTAGTCCAGAAGGGAGCAGCAATGCATGACTACTTGGGTAAGTGCTAGAACATACAAGATAAATCAGTCACTTCTGATTGACACAGCATGCAGACACTGGTGGCCACAAGGCAGTGCAATCCAGCCTAACGACCAAGCAACAGCCAAGGCTCAGTGGTGCACCCTCTAAAACACAACTGTCACACTGGTTCCCCAGAAGCGGTGCTAGTGGAGGGTTCCCCACAACAGCTCCTGAGACAGCATCTCAGACACTTTCATGTTTCTCCAGATCTGGAGAGCACAACGCCTTCCATAACACAGCTCCTGCATCCTCCAGAAAGTAGTTCCCTTTTCCTCACTAGGAAACTTCCCAAAAATTCCCACCAGCTGCCTTCCCACTGCCCTAACCCAAACAAAACCTGTCATTAACCCGTATCATTATCCGGTGCTTAACCCTTATTCTTATTACTCTTTCCACAGGTCCTCTTAGTGTTTCCAGCAAAAAGTGAAAAAATCTGTAAACCTGCATTAGGGCATCAACATGTTGATTCAAAGTGACTGTCCTGTTAGCTGGTGGAAAGCACAACACACAGTAATTCAAGTTTACCTGAGAATACTATGTAACTGCAGAAAAACATAAAAACAACTACTACTGCAGAAGATCACTTTTCACTGTTTATAACTTTGCCAGCCTTTACCCTCTTCAATTAATATCCTCTACTGTGTGTGTTTAGCCCAGAATTTAATATCACTTTTAACAACTTTTTTCCCAGAAAACAGGGAAACAATTATCTTCCCAAACTAGAGAACCACTTTCAATAGCGGCTCTAGTAAACTTACTCTCTCACTACAAGATGGCTTTGCTATTCCAAAACAAAACAAAGTCACTAAATTTCAAAATCACTACACCTGCAAAACGGAAAAATTCCTAAGGCATTTCTTTATGTGACTTGCATTCTTGCTGTTGACCAGCTTGTACAGGTACTGCACAAATTTACATGTAATTCAGCATGCACAAGCCCAGCAGCAAAGACTAAGTAGTATGTCCTCGGGAGTAGCTTTCCCCTTCAGCTCCAGAAAGGCAGGGCCAGGAACTGCGATGGAGACTTTGTTTGCCAAAGGAACGGAGTCTGTTGAGAACAGCATTTTACAGAAGTGGACCTGGACTGGTTCTTATAACACATCTCTTGCAAGAGATGGTGCCCAAAGATTTTCATTTTTTTGTTTAACGAAATGTTTTTCAGCTTACTCCCAATACTTGGTTATGCCCTCCCACTGTTCTCATAGACACTGTTCCTTCTCATGTTTTCAGTAATTCTTGAGATCCTGAAAAACTGAACCATTTTGTATATTAACAAAAGTCGTACTTCCTAACAGCACATAATTTGAATAAGCACTAGTTACTGAACTAATGCCTGGAACAATGAAGCATTACAATTTTAAGACTTCCCTAAATTCTTCACTTCACAAACCAGTTTGACAACTTGAGGGCTCAGAAACCCTACGAAAATACTATGGCTTAAAAAAATTCAAACAGCTCAGCTACCCTGCAGCTGATATACAATTGTAGTAGTTCACCAACTACACAAGTATTTGTAAACAAGAACATGGCCTGGGCTGTGGCAGGGGAGAAGCAATTCCACAATTTTCGGGAGAAAAACCTGCAATATTTTTCTGGAGGTCAGTGTTTGTTAAAACAGATTTACACTAAGATGTTAGGGAAAGGGAAATTAAGTACAAACTGTAATAAGACAAACACTAAACCAAAGCCTGGTGGTCAAGAAAAACCACAGGAGAAATATGTGTCTTAAAAACAGCTTGTGTTTGCTGTCTATCTAAAGAAATATTAATTCAGTTAATCAGAATCACGTCAAAACAGCACAGCTGCTGAGAGCCAAAACACTTTGATTTTTCATGGGAAAGTCTGGTGCTTCAGGAATGGAGAATGATCAGAGCTATAACAAGAAGACAGGATAAAAAGAACATACTAAGATCACAGCACCCTATTATTTTTCCCATGTTACATACTGTATGTTCTCATGTGAAGTAGATGCTTGGGCATAAACCAAGTAACCAAATTAAAGTTGTATGCAGAAAACAGCTAGGGAACTAGATGAAATGAACAACTGAATACGTATTTACATTTTCATGTGAATATGAACATCAGTAAAATAACTGTCATTTTAGGCAGTCATACAAAAACTTAAGGATGGATGTTGGAATTACATTTATACACTGTCATCCAATGAATTTTCTCTAAAGAAAAAAAAAAATCTTAGAAAGGCACATAAGAACAATTATTTTATTAACAAGATATTTCAATACATCATAGAACAAAGGCTCTCCTTTATCTAATCATTAGCACAATTCAGTAAGAATCAAAATCCATGCAGATTGGACACATCATTCCCAAAAATCTTTAAAATATCTCAGTGTGCAAATGCCTTCTTTTCCTCTTTTGCTTAAGGTGGCCAAAACTCAGCTCTGTTATAGTAAGTGTCAATAACTGGTGCTGATGTCACTGCAGCAACCATAATAGGTCACAGGATGCAAGTAGGCTGCAGCTACAAAGTCGATGAGACAGAACTGCAACCCACTTACAGCTAATAACAATTCATTTGAGCAATTTTACATTTCAAATACATCCACGAAAGGGATAACGGAAGAATTTAAAAGGACTACTATTTATATTAAAAGAAGGGCTATCCTTTATTTTATGATTTTTTAAAGAGTACCACCAATTGACAATTGGCCTGTCTTACTTAAGATACTAAGTAAGCTTTTATGTTGGCCCAGAATAAAAACATTACCCTGTTTCACTGTAAGAGTTTTAGTAGGTTTGAAAAGGCACTAATAAACAGACAAAATTAACACAAGTCAGTCATACCTTTAGCCACAGCTTCTTTATACTTTTCTTTGGCAGAATTTACTTCTTTTATTAGTTGTCTATAGCTAGATTTTAGTTTCTCTAGTTCTGTCTTTGTGACCTTTAAGAAAACAGAAATATGAAAAGTATTAAAAATACTTATCCCAAACATACAAAAAACCTCGTAACGTTAGTGAACGAGAATTAACAGGATTTATTTTCCAAAATAAGGATGTCACCACTTTTCATTGGCTTGAGATAATCTTAATAGGATATTACATGGTGTAACAAAATCAAAATCAATAAATGTGTGGAATGAAGTAAGAGGCCTGCAACAGATCCCCATCCACATTAGTGTAATGAAAAATATGATTAGGAAATCCAGCTTATCATAAACACTATTCCATTGCAATGACAGGCTAAAAAAAGCACGAAAAAGATGCTTAATAAAACATACTAGACAAAAAAGTTCGATGTATGGGAGGGAAATCCTTTAGCATCTAAAAAAAAAGCAAGACAGAAGATTTTTTAGATATTAGAGTTCATACAAACAGTTGCTTAGAAAGAGCAGCTGTGCATGCAACAATCTATCTGTTGTAAAACTTAAATCCCTAAAAAGGAAAAGAAACCAAAAACAAACAAACAAACAAAAAACAAACAAAAACCAAACTACAGCTGAACACAGCACTGAAGAATCTTTTTGCAGTGGAAGTATCTCCACTGAACATGACATTTTTGGTCAAAAAATTAAGAGAGAGTTGTCTATTCTATCCCCAACTTTCATTTACTGTGTGACAAAATCAGTGCACTGTCCAGAAATAATCACAAATCATGAACTTGCGAACAAAAGTTAGTAAGAATACCAAAAGGTGGCATATATAGTAAATAAAAGTAAAAACTCTGACAAAAAAAAAAAACAAACCCAAAACTCACACTCATAATGGAAAATCATGAAACAGGAACTTAATTTAATGGAAGTGCTCCCCTCACTGAATGTGCAAGAAAGGAAGTCTGTCCTACAGAAAACCTGTTCCTCTTGCAGTTGGCATGAAGAAGGCTGGAGTTTACAATTCTCCCTTTTTTCATGACGTAAGGCTCAGATACCACTACTTTTACCCTCAAGAACAACATCTGGAAACTTAATGAAATTCCTCAATCAGCCAACAAAGTGCTATCTACAGTTTCTATTTCTGGGCCAACTGTGCAAAGATTTAACTTAAAGGCAGGAACTTTCCTCCACATCAATCCCATATTCTCATCTCATATTTCTAGACATTGTAAATTATACTCAAAACTGTTGTTATGATAGATCAATAGAGGTGATACAGGAAAAATAACTTTATAACTAACTTGTATTATAAAGACACTGTGAGAAATGAAGAAAAATATACAAGTAGGAAGTAGTGAACATATTAAGACATAAATAACACAGAACTGCTTCTCTTACAGAAAACTGGAAATAAAAGATAGGCTACTAGTATTAAGATATCTTTGCAATAATTGCAAAATACATTTTACTGATTCTTAGACTGTGTTCTTCCAACAGACAAAAACAAAACCAAGAACCCTGACCTGAAATAACACTGAAGGAATCAAGATGATCAAGGACTAACTTAAGCCCAGTTTTTATACCAAAAAGTCTTGCCCACCTAACTAGCATAGTACTCTACTTTTTTTCCTCAAATTTCACGAAGAAAGAAAAAATATCCAATATCTTAATGGGAATTGGAATAAATTTACAAGATAGAAGTTCTACTACTACATTCCTGTCAAAAACATGGTATTTCACTCTCCTTAAGAGTTTTATCAAAAAGATTCCTCATTGTAGAGGTGTCTACGACAAGAAAGGATGATATACATGCACTTCACCTAAAGGAAAACACATTTTTTTGCCAGCATATCCTAAAGATATGAACTACACAAACATTGATCTTCACAAGGTTTGGATAATGTCCTGGCAAATAGTAAGTAGTTTGCTTCTGTGTCTACCAAAAGCAGAAATAATGCCACAGAACATGAGAAGTATTTTGGATTTCTGGGAACCATTCTGTAAGTGCTCCAGTGACACAAAACCTTTGAACAAACAATGTCAGCTAACAATGAAAGAACACATCATATCTAACCAGAATGCTATTCAAATGCTTCTTAGGAAAATCAGGAAGGGAAAAAAAAATAAAACCAAAAACAACAATGCAAGCTTATTCAACAGATGCAAAACATTTGCATGGCCATGCAGCCCATAATTAATTAAAATTCATATGGTCTGTAATTAGTCATTTGGGGAATGCTCAATATGCACTATATTTTTTTGAAAAAGCCTTCTTTTAAAGGACAGATTTATTAGAGATTTTATTAGGGTGAACTTATTAACAAAAAAAGTCACGTTTTGCACAGTCTCTTTTAAAAGTATACCTGAACTTACATCGGTCTTGTTTCATCTAGCCTCTCTTTCTTACATTTCTTTCTTTCTTTTTGCATTTCTCAAATTTTTTATACATTTAACCTCTATTATTTCGAACATATGCTACCAGTTTTTCGTCTTCTTCCATACTGACTGTTTTCAGATGCACCAGTCCATAAGTGGCTGTGAGTGATTATTTGGCTCAGATAAGACAGCCTACCAACCATGCATCAAAAAAGATGTACTCCCTATAGTCAACACCTGGGGAAGATGCCAAGATCCTAACACATTATGGAAACAGTCCTATAAGAGCCAACATATTTAACTTAGTATGTGTTTAATACTAGTTTAAAGTTCTTCTCATAACCGGCCTAAGAATCTTTTGCTCATTGGTCCATGACATTTGTACTGTACTACTCAGATGTTAATTTTAATTACACTACTCCAAATCTCAAATTCTCTGCTGGAAGAAAGAAGAAACAGTGTTTCTCCTTCTCTCAGCAGACCTTTCAACTATCAATTTGATTTTTGACACTTGCAGTTAAACTTCCCCCAGAGCACCTGAATGAAACTGTGATTTCTGTCAGCTTTACTGACTAGATACAGTGCTTTCAACATAAGCAGGACAACAAACATGTAATAGAAAAGTCCCTGAGGAGCTCCATCTGCAGCCTTAATGTTTGGTTTACACTTGATTTATATTTTAGAACAAGGACTAGAATCCTGTCCCCACTCAAAACAGTCTGGCCTGTCAAGAGCATTCATTAACAAAAGTTTTCAGTGCCCTGGTCCCAGGGGTAGAGCAAAATGAGAACAGGAAGAGAGATGGAACAGAGAAGTTTCACAGAGAATCATCCTCTACTGGAACAAGAGCATTTGCAGTGCTATCTATCCATAGAAATTCATATATAAGAAACTTTTCCATCTCTGCCTTGTCAGCTAGCAGGGGAGAGAAAATGTGGAGGAAATAACTAAAATTTAAACTAGGCATTCTACATATCACAAATCACTACTTTTACAAATGAAAACAGAGGATCTAAAAAAATTTATTCTCAATATATTACTTTTTAAACATACAAAACTATAAAAATTTATAAAGCACAGCTGAATAAAATACCTTGTACATCTCTGCTTCAATTTGTTGATGAACACCTACATAACTCTTCTTAACTTGCTGCTTATCTTTGATCATCATTGTAAGTCTATGTAAAGGCCCAGAATTAAGATCCTCTGCATGTGTCTTCATTATTTTGCTCAGCTGTTCTGTTTGCTGTACCACGAGCAACCAAGACTATAAAAAAAAAGGCAGAACAGAAAAGCACTTACTTATTCTGGCTTACAAATAACCAAACGATGAACATGAACTGTGGGAAAAGATGCATCACTGTTTAAAACAATCCAGTAAAAGAAGAATTTTAAACTTACCAAAATGCACTTGACATCTTCTAAAATAAAGTTCTTTCTGCTACAGCAAAATTGTGCCTCAAACTAACTTATAAAATCATAAAAAAGCACCAGAGACAAAAATACAATATTGTGCGGTCACCCTTCAGCGCTGCCCTAGCACTTCTGAACACCGATGAAAGCTTTGCAGCCTTTTTTGGAATACATCCCTGACACCCCTGACAAGTATGTTCCCATGTCCTCTATTCTCCGGTTTCCCAGTCACAGTTACTCTGTTCAAGCTGACTTCCCTGCCCTTGTCTAAATACCTCACAGAAATATGCATTTGAGTGCTTACTGTTTAAGAGGATACCATTCGTCAGCTGCTTCACAAAACTGACCGCATCAGAGTCAGGCCACCAGTATCAAAGCATAAGTGCTAACACGTTAAGATAGACAAGCAGTTACTCATCTCTCATAGTAACACAACACCTTTCTGTACCCTTACTTTAATAAGTTCCTTGGCCATTCTGTCACTCAGGTTTTTTTTCATGTGCTGTATGTGGCTTTGAATTGTGATTAAGAACTGTAAGGTGAACAAAGAGACCTCCAATGCACCACAGATACAAACCCAAAATTAAAGTTCAGCTCAAACAAAAGTATTTGTTATCCTAAAGACCCTTGTCACACTTTGTTGATGGGAACAGCACTGGATTCCTTACAGATAACTCCCTGACACTGAATGCTATGCCATTCCACATCTAAAATTTCAGAATGGCTACATGCCATACACTTACCAGGTTTTGAAGACAGCTAGCATGCTAGCTTTACTATTCTTTATCTTACTCTTACTAAAGAGAGGAATCCACCTTAGATCACCAAAACTTAGAAAATTAACTTGTTCCGTAGCTTTGGGGTTTCCTTACATCTCATATATAAACATATATACATAACATTTCCACCTCCACAGGACAATGCTGCAAATGCAAACTGGATTCTAGAGAAGGAAACAAAAGACAGTTAACTCCTGTATATATTAAACTGTCTTTAACATTTCCTTTAGCTTGTAAATATCCCACAGACTGACACAGAGCTATCTCAGACTGCTTAAAGTATGGTGTTTTAAAAGGTCATGGCCTAAAGCTTCCCAGCTACAGCACACTGCAAAGTTGCATAGGATAAAAACATTATTAAACATCTGTCTGAGAGGAGTGAGTCTTGTGGTTATAGAAGAGTCTGTAAGAGCGCTCTCAGAGGTGAAAATGTTGTCAGAGTTCTCCATTTTCTTTAAGGTTGATTTATTACTGATGACAACAAGTACTGTTTCAATCAACCTTGAAAATCACAGCAAAAGAATTTTTCAATGGGACAAATATGCTAAAGAAATATTTAGCTTACAATTCACCAAATGAACCTGAGTAAGTCAGAAACATAGTAAAAATGTCCCTTTTGATTTAAAAAAAAATCATTTTCACATTTTCCTGTTCTTTACATCCCTCTCTTCATACTGAGAAAACATTGGTTAAATATTTGATTTCTGTGTTTTGTATGATTACATTTTATTATTTTAAAATAGGAAAAGATAAAGTGAAAAGCTATACTTGCGGAAAGGCTTCAAAAACTGAAATTTATATGGTACAGAAAAGCAGCTGGGTGGGGATAGCAACAAGGGCAAAGCATTTCCTCTCACAGAAAACAACCACAGTCCAGCAAAAGCAATAAAATATAATATTCTTTGGTTTAACAGTATTTTTTAGACATACACACACACAAAAGAGCTGTTGGGAAGCACTTAAAAATACTGCTTTTCTAGCATTAGTGGTTGCTGCCACTATGCCTTCCAGCAAGTTTGCTGCCTCTGCATGAAAAAAAATAGGACAGATTTTCCTAAACATGATTTCCCTCAAAGAGCTCATCCTTGCTGTACACTTAATTAAAAAAAAAAAAAAAAGAAAATAGCTGACTTCTGCCAATCTGAGGCTAATGGCAATTCTTTATTTACCAAAATCATCACAACTTAAATAGCAAAAGCTATTAACAAACTGTGTCTAAAACATAATTGGGTGAAAAGCATTTCAAATATACCACCAAAACACACAGATAAAAAAAAAAAGCTAGTATGCCAATTTGTAAGACAGAAATTATTGTGTGAGAGGGAAGAAACAACAGAATTTGTTATAAACTACTTTTGGGGTAGCTGAAGCTGGCTAGCTATAGCAGTGCAGCTTTCAAATCACACACACAGCCACTCTAATCCAGCATAAATCTAGACTGCTGCACAAGGAGCAGTCACGTTCCTAATGCTTGCCATAACTAGTACTCAAGCAGCCAGCACGTAAGCCCACTACATAAAAACCGCTTTGTCTAAAATTTAACTTGACCCAAAAAGGGTCTTTTCCTGCAGAGAGAGCAGGATTCATGCCAGACTGAAGGGACTGTGTAACCACTGTTACAGCAGAAGGCCCAAGAATTAATAAGGCATTAAAAGAAAATAGTTTTCTCTAGTCAGGAAGGAATGCAAGTCAGGAGTGAAGCTTACAAATAGGTGAAATAGGGAAGTTTGCTTCATCAGCACCTTAACTGGACTTGCTCTAAAAATAAAAATCACTAATTCGGGGGAAGGACTTCATAAAAAGTCAACACAGTTATTTTAATTGGATACAAAATAACTTCACAATTATGAGAAACATCCTGAATTAATGTTTTGTTTTTACAACATGCTGCAGTGTAAATAACAGCTGGAATGCTAGGCTTTGCCACGGTTTCCTGGCATTTTTCTATTTCTGTCACAAATTCTATATAACATAAACAATAGTTCCTATTTAACTCTCTTTAAAAAAAAGCTTACTATAGCATACCCTATTTCCAAAACACTAAACAAAGTAGCAGGCTGACCTCAGGAACCTAAAATACTGAATTTCAAATTCAGGATTAATTCTAGTTCAGTTATTATTTTCAAAGCAAGACTGGGGCTCAACTTCTGCATATTCCACTGAGGAGCTAAAAGGACCCCATTTTAAATACTCTGGCAACATTGACTCTCAAGAAGCTGAATGAACAGGAATCCAACTCAAACTAAAACAAACAAAAATAAATCCAGCACTGTTATTTCCACAGATATTTCAAATTCAAAATATTTCAGTCTTACCTTGGACACATTGCTGATATAATCCAGTTGACAAGTGCTCTCTTTATCTACTTGATTACAAAGATTCTGTAAAGTGGAGGCATACTCCTTATCACTTTTTACTCGCATTACCATAAATTTCTTCACTGTTTCCAGCAGCCGTAGTTCCCAGTCTTGCAGTTTTAATAAAGCATCATGAGAATACTTCAAGTCACCTCCAAACCCCATTTTTTAAGGCACTATATACCGCACAGGGGAAAATATAGGCTCTTCACCACATCTGAAAGCAGAACAAGATTCATGAGACACATATTGAAAAAAAAACTTCTAGTGTGACAAAGTGCAACTATTAATGTCTAAACACTGAAATAACTTAACCATAAGATTAGTCACACACATATACCTCCTGAAAATAAACCGAAAGGGTCAGAACACTGTTTTGAACAGCCATCTTTAACTGGAAGAGATCTCATGCCCAGAATTGTCCTCCAGATTCCATCTCCAAAACGTACCTCCCTAACTTACACTTCAGCTATAAGGGAACACATAAAAGTATCTAAGACAGATACTAAAGACCAATCCACATATTTAATCAAATAAGTATAGCTGACAGTATTTCCAGACAAGAACTGTCAACTACGCTGTTCCACTACTGGTGCCCCAGAACATTTGTTTCTGGTGTTTACTGTCCTAAGAGCACTGAAAAATCTAAATAAAACATCAGCTTTCAGGCACTGCCTCTGTGGGAAACGAGTAACTAGTTAGAAGCTAGTTTGTTCCTAAACACTGTGTAAGCATGCCGTTAGACTTGCAGATTCAACCTCTCAAATATGGGAAAATATCCCAAAACAGGCTCCCCATGCAACAGTCCATTACTCCCCTGGGACACAAATTAAAGCAGAGTCCTTAAGTCCACACAATTTTCCCCGAAAGCAGCCCAGTCTCACTGTACCAAATGATCATAGTATGACGAACAGGTAACAAATGCCACCTTATGAAATCCTATAACTCAATTGCAAGTCAAAGACACCCGTTTGAGCTAGCTCTAAACCACTTGCATCTGATACTGATAAAGATACAGCCACATTATGGAAGATCTGAACCCACACATATGAGTAGTTTCCACAGACTTGCACAGGTTTTGTAATGTGGGCTGAATCCTCTTTTCTGTGTATACACCAAAATCCTGTTCCTATACTAATCAGCTTCAAACTAGGTAAGAATAAACTTATATAAACTGCAATTACAGCCCTGGACTGCAGTGCAGACACAGCCTGGGTGCTGTTTATTCACTAATTCCTGCACTCCAGCCAAGTCTTACTCTTTTGAACACAGAAGCATCAATTTCTTCATAGGCTTTAAATTGCCACTTAAATTAGCAGAGTGTTTTACAAACATTAACAGGTTTATCTTCCTAACAGCCCATGGGGTGAAGCAGAACTAATAATCTTACCAAAAACTGAGCCGCATAAACCAATGTCAACATTGTACCAGCTAATACTGGTATGTACAAGACTTAAAGACTGCCTAGCATTTTTAGCATATTAAGTAACCAGGAAAAAAAAAAAAAAAAAGATGTCATTGGCTTCAGTCACAACACAAAATTTCAGAAGATTTTGCAAATCAGAATCCAGAGCGATCTCCAGGGTAGCCTCACTCCCAGACCATTCCTCTCTTCCTGCAGTTCCCTGCATCCATTAGCTCTTCCAGTAAGTTATGGAAATAAGCCTCATCACTATGTGTTTATTCTCAGAACACAAACTGTGCTACATAAGGAAAGAAAGAAAGATCCTATAAAGAAAATAAGAATAGTGCCATGTTGCTATGCATCTACACAACAGAGAGAAGTCAAGGTTGTATGACTAACCTTAGATCTATCACAAGCTTTCATATGCTTTTTAATTTAAAGCTGTGTATTTTTGTCAGAATTCTTGCTGATGGCTAGGAGCTCAGTCATAAAAAGCAACAGTAAATAATTCACACTGGCTGCATTTGTAAAGGGTGGACTATGTCATTATTAGCTGTATAAATGATAATATTTTCACAGTTAATATTTAAGAACAGTCTTGCAAAACTAATACTTTAGCAAGACAAGTGAAAGAAAAAATCTTAAAGCACCTACTTATCACCACGACTGGAGCTGCACTTGTGATTTTTCGAAACCCTTTAGACCTGTATTTTTGTGACAAAGCTCATTTTTCTCCTAGGACATTCTAGCACATTACCTAAATATCCTAGGACATTAGCTATGAGAAAAGACATCATCTTTTATTTTCTTACATTCCAGATTCAGAATAGATGGGAACTGAATCTCAGGAAGAAGTCTGGCCTTGTGCTGTGAGTAAAGTGCTGGCTTGCTTGCTTTTACTCTAACCTCTGTCTTCTACTGAGAGGCAGGAAGGTAAGGGAGAGAGGAAATATTCTCAGCGTATGGTATTTCAGTCCGCTTGTACTGACTCACTGTGGAGCCATAAGATTACAAAAATCAACAGAACAGAAGATCCAACGATATCTCACTCCAGCCTGCTCAGCCTCCCTTCACTAAGTAGTAATTAGATTTTTTCCAATTACACTGTTGAGATGCCTGGGTACTTAGGCAAAAATTGTACACATACTGGACTATGGTCTTTGTTTTAAATTATTCCATTCACTGTAACAGAAGCAGCACAGCAAAAAATTCCAATAAAATTCTGATTCCATAAGATTAACAAGCAGAAAGTCTCAGAGCTGATGATTCCCAACTGGATAAGCCAGCCTCCATATGTCTTCCTTATAAATTAAGAAAATGTTCAATCAAGACATTCAGCAAAACTCAAATGCTCCAATATTGTGGAGGCAAAAAAGTGGTGAACAAGTATCCAAGAGCTAAGCCACTTAACTGTCGATAAGCTAAAACCCATCACTTATAATTGAAACCAGTTTTAATTTTTTAACACTTTTAACATTTTTTAACACTTTTAAACAACTACAGATCCCAGAGTCACTTACTTGAAGTCAAAACTGTAAGAATTACCAAACACATGAATAGATGTGTTCTATGCAATCTGTATTTCAAATACTCTTAAAAAGCATAAGCACATTTGAAAATGCCAGTGTTCCACGAGAAAATGTCTGGCACCAACACAGACGGGTATTTTTCCAAGGTTGGTATCTCCTTGCGTAGTGTGCACAGATGAGTTGACAGCTGCCTTACAGGGTCAGACAAATAGAATAGAATATTTCCGCTGGAAAAGACCCCCTACAAGGGTCATTTGAGCACAATGATCCATTTAGATCAGCACTCTGTCTCCAACCACGGCACAAGGAGATGATGTTTAAGGACAGAAAACAAGTTGGGCTGCTATTTGTAGCATGATCCTCCTTGTGCTTCCCCATGTTCACAGCTATTGGATTATAGAGGAAATACTAACAGTCCCATTGTTTTGCTTTACCATACAGCATTACAATGTTCGCACTGAACATGTAAAAAAAAAAAGACAGATTCCACCCAGATTTCGCAGCCACAGACTACTGACAAAATTGAGTTGTGCAACAGAATCTGAACCCAGAAAAAATTTACTGTGGAAACAGTAGGACATATGGGAAGTTTGAGACACAAAAGTATTTTCTACGCCGTTGTTGAAAGGATTAAAATATAGTGTGAAAGACAATCTGGGGAAAAAAATCTTTCTCTAAAAAACATGGGAGAATATTTTATCTTAAAGGCAAAAAACAGTGATGGCATCACGTTTTAAAGTAGCTAGCTAGAGAATTGATGAAAACGAACACATGATATGCTACATTCATACAGAAAAAAACCTTCAGAAATTGCTTACTCTTACTGTGATGAAATCTTTCCTACTTCTGACAGATACCCATGAGGTTTATCTCTTTTTCCACACATGAACAATGCTTGCATAATTTGACATGCCAGTGAAGTCTCAAACTGAATTCTAGCATGTTTTGTAAAAGTAATAAAGCCCCAGTGGCATCAAATAGGACAAATGTGTTTCAGCTAGTTTATTCTATCTTGAAATGTGAGACATATATACGTGTTACTATAAAAATTACTGGATATGCAAATTAGCCAATCAATATTTGGTACATTTTAATGGTTAAAATATGTCTCAGAGCCAATTCCAAGAAAGTAAGACTTACTTTCCTTTTAGAGTCACTCTCAAAATAACAAACTAATCACTGACAGGAAGTAAACACTCAATGTACATTTAATAATATACTGTGAATGAGCAACCAGACCTTGAACAGTTCTAAATTTAAGCATAGTTACTGAATACAGTTTATTACTTGTCTCAACCACCACCACTGCAGTGCAGCCAGATTCCAAATGAAGCAATGTTAAATTTTGTCAGCATGACAGTGAGAAACTTCAATGACAGTCACATAAACCTTCAATACTCTACCACTCCCCTCAGCAAATAAAGCCAATATTCCAGCATTAGTAGTCTTCCTGGATTCCAGCAACACCCCTGAAGAAAGCAGTTTCATAGCCAATCTACACTTAATTTAAAGATTGCAATCTGTCCCTGACACATGAGAGTGGCCATACAGTATCAGATCAAAGGTCCTGTGTGTCTGACAATGACCTAAATCCAAATGAGCAGGGAAGAACAGAGCATGTATATGGCAATACTTTCCCAGGATGTTCTCCTACCCTTATAAAAACTGGTGCCTTCTGTTACATATTGCCATGAAATATACCCAAGATGGTGACTGCTAATCTTAACACGCATTGGTTGGAAGTTGTGGTTTCATAATATCAATGACAAGGCAGGCAACTGATAAACCACACACCAGAAGCACACCTAGCCCCCAGTTAACTTCAGAAGAGCAAAGCACAGCACATATCTGTCCCCTCCAGAAGGGGGCCTATGGAATGGGCATGGTATGCAGACAGCTCACACTCACTCTTGATGCGCTGTCAACTCCCTTGCTCCTAAATTTGCATGGGCTCCAAATCACTTAGCATGGGTTATATTTTGCAGACCCCTTCTAGAAACATTAAGGATAGTGCAAAATCAGAACAGGAAGCAAAAAGGACTTGGATTCAGGAGACAAATCCTCAAATTCAAGGCTCCTGTACTGATTTAAAAGCAATTTTATAATGGGTGATGAATTTGTTAGACAGTCCATCTCTATTTCTGAGTATGAGTCTTATAGTAGTATATTCCATTAAAACAATGAAATAAATCATTCTCAGCCCTCCATCTACACCTTAAATAAACGTTAGACTGTTAAACAATTGACATTTCTGTTAGTGTAGCATCTACTCCTGGAATGTAAAAAAATGTGAAACACAAAACACATGCTTTACCTACCATTTGTTTACACTAAGCACATATTCAGAATATTATCTATGTAGGCATTTGATGCAAAATGTGTGAAACATGAACTAGCTGAATTAATGCTTCCATAGAGCTACTGCCATCAATAAACATCCAAAGTGGTAATCCAAAGGCAGCCTGATTGTTTCAAAACTGGTCTGAAATACTAATCCACTAAAGGGAAAACAGAGAGCTTATTTTCAGGAAGGCTTTTCTGCAAAACATAGCTCACATACCTTAACAAGTTTTCCTCAAGAAATGATCCCTAGTACACTCCTCTACGTCAGCATCTACTTCTTCTGACTTTCACTTTCTGAAAAACACTTTTATTTTGGGGGGACTCTGTGAAAGAAAAAAAGATCAAACTTTTTTTTATATTATTTCAGCATTTTAAAATGCATTACAAAATTTAAACTTAGGGAAGTTGCTTTGCATTTTCAGATTATTACCAGAAGACAGCATTTTTTTTTAAAGGGACAGAGTTCAAGAAAACCAAAACAGCAGACTTCTCCAATGACTGCAAATAGTAGTATGTTATCAACTCATACACACAATTTTGAGAGAAGAAATAATTTCATCTCTACACATGTAACTGAAGATTACTTTTTTGAAGTTCTTGGAATTTCTTATGACACAGTGTATTGTAGCCAGAAAATTAGATCATTTCATTTATTTCTGAACTTTGCCCTTGCTAAAACCAAAAGCAAGCCATTAATAAGGAAAACCAAAGCATGGAAGACCAAAATGCATTCTACAAAAGACAAATTAGTAGCGGTATTTTCACTAGACTGTAAGAAAGCAAGTGGCAACATGAGAAAGGGACCAATAAAGACACAGAAATTTCACATATGGCTCTCATTACTTCAATATCTAGAATAGTTAGAGGTCAGAAAATTAAGACGACTGCAGCACTAAAATTTCAAGTTGTAACTCTGGACTGGAATCTAGGTGAACCACATTGCAACAGAAGTCTGGATCTTTAAGGTTTTATATTAAGAAAAAAGTATATAAAATGAAAAAAAAAAGTAAGAAATTGTCTTTGCATATAGCTTACAAGTATAAGGTATACTGTATAAACTCCATCTGGACCAATGTTAAGTGTTCACTCACAATCTTGTACTGGAACGTCTCATCTAAAGTTAAATCTCCAGATGAGACTTTCAATATTGGTTTAGCAATGCCCTTCTAAGACAAGACACATTAGGCAAAACTGAAAGACAGACACAGTGTAAGGGTAAAGGAAAGAGGACTATTTTGCAGATCTCCAGTATTTAAAACAAAGCACTAATCACGGACACATTTGTAAAATCTTACAAAGGGATACTTTGAGTTCATATTCAAGCAGACGTTATTTTGTACTCCTTTCTAGTTACTTAGTGACATTCTAAAAACAAAGCACTGCCTAATATAAATACAAAACTTCCATTCTCCATGACCAAAAATAGAAAAGACTAAGTGATGCCTACATTTAGTCACTGCAAAGAAACAACAGCTATGCAAGTAGATGTGAAACGAGAAAAAAAACGGAGCAGGCTAGAAGCATTACAAAATTCACCACATTTTTAATAACAGACACAAAAATACTTGTTGCAAAGTTGCAAAGCTGCAAAGCCCAAGAGAAAGTCTT
Organism: Phaethon aethereus; assembly: GCF_964289735.1. Classification (NCBI taxonomy): domain Eukaryota; kingdom Metazoa; phylum Chordata; class Aves; order Phaethontiformes; family Phaethontidae; genus Phaethon; species Phaethon aethereus. The sequence goes on along the minus strand of NC_138577.1, from coordinate 64,693,582 downwards.
CATCACCAAAAAATTACAAGCAAGAGCAAAACATTATAGTATAGTAAATTTGGCTCCAGCCCTCCCATCGCAAATACAAACCAGTTGGAAACCAGAATATCGCTGGACAGGAACACTATTTTTAACCCCTTTCCTGTTTCAAATGGGACTCATGAAAGTAAAACACAGGCTACCACCAGCACCTGGGCACATTCAGACTTCAAGCAGATGTTAAAGAACCACACATGGTAAAATGAACCCCTTCTGAAAATTGGATTTATTAAATGAAACAACAGACTGGAGTCACTTAAACACAGACACGGTGTATCTTCTGCTCTCTGCACACAGACAAAAAATACACCTTTTTTTTTAAAGAACTACTCTACAACATATGTTAGAATGAAGAATTTTGTTTGTCAATATAAAAATAAAATGCAAACCAAATTTTTCTTCAGAATTCCAATTACTACTCACTTTTTATCTATGCACATATTTTCATCTGCGTATAGGTCATTAGTAGAATTTAAAACTGGTTATACAAGTCCAATACTGGCCTAATTGGTAAGTGTATACTGGCTAGTACACGGAAGTATAACAAAAGCTTGCCAGTGAGCTACACAGACGTCTGTAAGAGAGCAATAAAATGTTACAAAATTCCTGTTGCTATTTCTGAGCTTAAACATAGTAGAATTTGATAGTTACAGACAGCTTGCTACCTCAGTGCAATAAACCAGTAGATAATGAAGATATAAAAGAAAGAATTAAAAGAAGGTAAGGATAAAGCAGAAAACCTAGATGATCTGTTGTTTTCTGAAATTACTGCCAAGACATTCAAAGCTAATCCCACACCCAGTCCTCTTCAGGCTGGGGATATACGAGGCATTGTCTCAAAATGAAGCATCAGAGGAGCATTTAAAAATAACAAATTAACAGTAAGAATTCACCAGAGCCAGATACCATTCAGGTACTATTCAGTTAAAGCATCAAATATGAAACTGACAAACTATTAATTCTGAAAAAACTTAGGCTTAAGGTGACCTAAGTAAAGAGGAATGGAGAGTAGAAAATATATCAGCTTTTTTCAGAGCCTGACAAGGCAATCAGGAGAAGCACAACTAAGATAGTCCGACTTCCATACCGGGCAAGATGGCTAAAAAGATACTGAAGAATTTGTAGACTTCAGTAATAGGGAGAAAAACAACAACACAGCTTTTGTAGAGGAAAGTCATGCCTCGCAACTTGAAGAGTTCTTTGAAGGAATCAAGGATCCTGTGAATTAAAGGTGTTGGAAGTGGTATTGAACAAAAGACTTTAAAAAAAGCTTCTACTGATGTCTCATAGGGAACTGTTACAGAAGTTAAGACCTTGCAGAGGTAACATTAAAGAGACAAATATTCACATGGGAGAGAGTTAGAAAACACACCAGAATCTGTGCCAGGACATGGGCTGCTGTTCAGAATGGTCACTTGCATATCTGCCACCTCACATATCATCTGTGCTTAAGTTTGCAAATTATACAAAATTATTATCAGCAACCAAAACTGACACATCATTAAAAAATTTGCAGAAGAACCCCAGAATACTGAGCAACAAGCATATAAAACAGCAGATGAAGTCACATGTCTGTAAATGCAATGTGACACACTGGGACAACTCTAGGTTATTTAATGCCACTACCAGAAAAAGGTCTGGTAGTCTCTGAACATACAACTTTAAAAATATTTGTTCAGTCCTTTGAAGTGGTCAGGTTAGGAACCACTCAGAACATCAGACTTTTTTTAATGAAGCGAAGAGAGAACACAACATGTTCTTATGCTGCTGATACATTTGTGGTGTTCCTATACCTTCAAATTACTCTATCTTATGAAGAATGTAAAGCACCAAAAAAGTATAGGTAATACTGATCAGAGTATGGAGCAGGTTCTGCACAAAGAAAGTAAAGAGAATTTCTTAGCGCACAAAACAGTTAAGTGTGATGGGGTGTCAGATCAAAGTACAAAAAATAATAATCACGATAGCACAAAGTGACATGCTACACCAGATGCCTGAAGTGTTTCCCAGAAGAATATGGGAACATCAAATGAAATTTTAAAAAGTTGCTCTTAAGTACTTCTTTGCCTAGTAAATAATTGAGAGAATCCAATGCCTGAAGACATTTTTGAGACCAAGAAACAAACAGGTTCAAAAATTAGAAAAATTCATGATAAAAACAGATCTGTCAAACAGTGGAACTTCCATCTCAAGAAGTCTCTAAACTGCAAAAGGAGGACAGGAACTACTATTCTACACTTACACCAGCAGCCTCTTATCTGACAGCAGCAAGTACTGAGCTAGACGGACTTCACTTGATTGCATACAAACATCCTCACAAAGTGCACTCGCACTCTCTTACCCCTGTACCTGTATGAAGACCACAGTTTTCCCTAGCAGCTCTTGCAGCTGTGATCTTATTAAAAACATATGCAAATACGAAGCAGTGAACTCCATCAAAGAATAGGATTTACACCTAACAAACAAACAAAAAATAAACCAGACAAAAGCTCAGAAAACAACTCCCAGACACTCTGCCTATAATTACATGACACAATTCCTTTTTTTGAATATACAAGTTTTCATTTACCTGTTGAAATTCTTTTTGCATGTGCAAATAGTTACAGACTTGATGGAAGTAAGTTACTAACAATCATGTAGGTGTAAGGCTTATAATTTAAAGACACCATCTAATTCTTTCCCCTTCCACGAAAGAACCACATGTACTTACCTATGGCAGAAAGATTTTTGTCAGGACTCGGTCTTCTCAGGCTATCTGATTTAGTATTCCCCTGCCCTCAGCAGGAGGAAAAAGTTTTTCGAAGACCAAATCTCACCTTCCCCACCCCATGACTAAGGAATAACGAGAGGAATCTAGCCACTTCTTTGCAACCGGAATATCCTGGGTTTTGGCTAAGGATTTCTAATTCTTTAAATCTTTCATTTTAAATTATTTTGTACACCATTGCTATCCTCTGAACACCCACCAGTTGGTTCCCATCTTAGAGTTCAGAACCTAAATCAGTGGGGTACTGTAGGACCCACCAACTCTGAGCAGAGCAGAGAAATTACTTCAAATTACTTTTGAGCTCCTGTCCACGTGCTTTAACGTCTGTGGGGAATGTTAGTTTGTGATACAAAAATTACAGGTGCTTTTCTACGGAACTGCACTTTACCCTGTTTCTTCCCCCATCACATACTCATGCCGTCCAGCCTACAGACTATATGTTGCTTTCGTGCTCACTGACACTCTGCTTCGCTCCACATGATGCCTCCCATTTGCCAAGATTATCCTAAACAGTAAACTCATTCTCCACCACACCTGTAGTTGTTCCCAGCTCCTCATGACCTGAAAACTTCCTCAGCATGCTCTTTATTTTACTATCTCAGACCTCCTGTGAAGAAAGTGCAACAGGAAGAGCTGCCATTTGATAGTGAACCATGTGGTAAGTGCTCTTTAGGCACAGTTACTCAACCAGTTTTGCTTCTACCCTGTAGAAGTTTCTACCTCACAGTCACAGGTAAACAGCAAGGCAGATGCTGGAGACTGAATCTTACCAGGCAGAAGAGTATAAGAAGGTGAAGGCAGCTACAGGTTAGGAAGGGCAGAGGTAGGCTGGCTGCCACAAATCACACTCTGCCACCATGCCTCAGGACTCAGTGCTGTGCTCTTGTTAACTCTGGAAAAGGCAGTGCCACATACAAAATAACAGATACACATACACCTTGCCTTCAAAGGTTAAATGCATCTAGTTTCTCACTACCTTTTACATGCTTACAAGAAAGGTTTACATCCTATATTTTTCCAGGAATTAAACTTTCCTTAAATTACATTCCAGGCTGCAAGGAAAGCCAAAGAAAAGCACAGCCTCAATACAGATTATCTGACCAACAAATATTCACTCTCAATTCTGCAGTGTTGCAACATTTATGTCCACACTAGATATTAACAGAAAAATGGAGTGAGCAGGATGAGACTGATAAAAGTGATTCTCATGTGGCAGGCACTGCGCTCTGGTATCTCCAACCCTGTTATTACAAGTTCTACCAGCTAAAGGACAGGACTGTTCTAGAATTACAAAGAAACATACAATGGTAAAATGAAGAAATGTTGGCCACAAATTGGAAAAAAAAATAAATACACACATCAGTGACTCAGGCTCATGTTAAAATGTATATTATATAGTGTATTGAAGAAACTTCTGCACAAACAAGAGCAACGAAAGACAACTAAAGCATTGCATTTTCAAGAGATTTCTTGTCTTAGATGAACAGTGAAGATGGAAACAACCGCTAGGAAAAGTGGCAGCAGGAGTCAACACTGAAATGAAAAAGAAGCTCTAAGTAACCTTGTTGACTAATGAGTTAGTCTATGCACAGTTAACTTATTTCGTTGCCGATTTCTTTCATTCAATTATATGCCAACTTCTCCAGTTCAAAGGTAGGAAGCAATATTCCTTATTTGGAAAAAAACCCAAACCTCCGAAGGTAACATTTTGTATCTTGGTATCCATTCGCCTTGAGATGAATACATGGCAAGTCAGAATCAGGACACACACACACAAAAATACAAGCGCAAAACCCTCAATCCCAAGGCCGCATACTGAAGTACCTCTTCAGGGAAGACAGAGTAGCGAAGAATACAGACAGTGCTGAGGGTCTCCCATCATCACAAAACACGATGTAAGGCTCCTCCTTGGAAAGATTTCAAGTGCCAAAACTCTTCTAGCTGCTGCCATTGCATGTTTCAACTCAGAAATCCAGAATACTGCTAGGAGCTTCTTCCAGATGCACTGTATTACCTCTTGAGATTTAAGGACACCCATAGAAAAACAGAAATCCACAGGATGTGAAATACTGTTAAAAGTCTAGAGGCAGTTTAATTTCTTCCTATGGCCCAACATCAGCCAGAATTTCTTGCTGCAGCCAAAACAATTAGACTAAAAATCTGCCATTAGTCTGCAAATAATGACAATACTGGTCTCCTCAGGAGAAACATAATATAATTCCAAGTATTTATAGCTCCGTGAAAAGAAATTCGAAGAGCAATCAGGGTGTTACTTCTTCTTTCCTTCTTCATTAAACTAATTACATCCTTCTGGTTCATTAAACCCTCTACTTAGTTAATTCACTGTTTGGTCTTCTTGAGGTCACTTGCCTCATTGGCACCATTGTATCACATTTAATGTAGTTCAATTACACAATATTCTGTACAGAAAAACAGCCCATGAGGAACGCAGGTCCACGAGTGTGGTGGGTTGACCCTGGCTGGTTGCCAGGTGCCCACCAAAGCTGCTCTATCACTCCCCTCCTCAGCTGAACAGGGGAGAGAAAGTATAACGAAAAGCTTGTGGGTTAAGGTACGGACAGGGAGAGATCATTCATTAATTACCAAGATGGGCAGAACAGACTCAACTTGGGGAAAATGAATTTAATTTATTACGAATCAAATCAGAGTAGGATAGTAAGAAATAAAACCAAATCTTAAAACACCTTCCTCCCACCCCCCCCTTCTTCCCAGGCTCAACTTTACTCCTGACTTCTCTACCTCCTCTCCTGCAGCTGTGCAGGGCGACGGGCCACGGGGGTTGTGGTCAGTTCATCACACGTTGTCTCTGCCGCTTGTTTGGGGAAGGACTCCTCATTCTCCTCCCCTGCTCCAGCATGGGGTACCTCCCACAGGAGACAGTCCTCCACGAACTTCTCCAACACGAGTCCTTCCCACAGGCTGCAGTTCTTCAGACTGCTCCAGCCTGGGTCCCCCACGGGGTCACAACTCCTGCCAGCAAACCTGCTCCAGCCTGGGCTCCTCTCTCCATGGGCCCACGGGTCCTGCCAGGAGCCTGCTCTAGCGTGGGCTCTCAATGGGGTCACAGCTTCCTTTGGGCACATCCACCTGCTCTGGCCTGGGGTCCTCCACAGGCTGCAGGTGGATATCTGCTCCACCATTAACCCCACAGGCAGGGAGACAGCCAGCTTCACCATAGTCTTTACCACGAGCTGCAGGGGAATCTCTGCTCCGGCGCCTGGAGCCCCTCCTGCCCCTCCTTCTGCTCTGACCTGGGCGTCTGCAGAGCCATTCCTCTTACATATTCTCATTCTTCTCTCTGGCTGCAGTTGTGCAGATTTTTTTCCCCTCCTTAAATACATTATCCCAGAGGCGCTACCACCATCATTGATGGGCTCAGCCTTGGCCAGCAGCAGGTCCATCTTGTAGCCGGCTGGCACTGGCTCTGTAAGACACAGGGGAAGCTTCTAGCAACTTCACACGGAAGCCACCCCTGTAGCCCCCCCCCCGCTACCAAAACCTTGCCGTGTAAACCCTGAGGAAGAGAGTCGTGTCCCTTCCCAACAGCTGATATTCCAGACCATTACACCGCAGAAAATAGAATATATCGCATGGTTCAGTGAAAGGTGTTGCCTCGAGTCTTTGTTGGCTATTCCCGAGTTGACTGACTTTTCCTCCATATCCTAAAAGATACTCACTGTGATAACTCTCTCTGTTAAATGAGATACAGTTACTCTCACTATAAAGGTAGAGTAACCAGAAAGACATTTGCACCTTCTTAAACACCTGAAGTGGATAACAAATTTTAATACATACGTTTTACAAATATATACAGAGCTAACTTTTCAAGATAGGTGAAGAAACCTACACTGTATTTTTAGATTCAGTTTTGTTTGGGTATCACCAGCCTTCCCAATTATAAAGGCAACACCTTCTGAAGGGTATTATTCTCATCTGAAAGTGTATAAAGGGATCAAGCTTTAATTAATGGACATTACAACAAACACTTAAAAGTTGTGGATGTTTAACCTGCCAGGTCTTTGGAAAAAATGGTAGTGAAGTGCCTATCAGCAAAAAAACATATGCTTGGACTCTTCACATGGAAATTTATTTGCATACATAAGATTCAGCCTAATTATCTTTATTGCAAAAGATTTTTTTTTATCCCCAGTCTTTTCATTCTGCATATCAAAAGTATTCTTTCCAGAAATGACACCAAGCAGCTAACTTTTCATTTACGAGGCCAATGCTCTTCAGGACGTAGCACCATTCATGGACAATCTTCAGAAAAAAGAAAAAAAAATTAGGGACAAGAATAATAGTTGTATTGTAGGCAAGGGTTATTCAGGTGCCTCAAAATTCTTGCCTTTACTGTACTCTGAAACAGTTGAAGGGAATTTGACTGACTACATCTTTAAACCTGAAATCCCAACTCAATCTGTGAAAAAGTCTCTAAAGCGGCACAAGCCATCCTACTGTAATAGTCAAATGTTAATAACCATCTGCTTAATCACTGCTTTGGAAATGGCAGCTCCCACTCACTGAAAGCAGACTAACCACATCCACAATTGCAAACCCCTGCATTTCCACTGGGCTCCCCAAGTCTGGTTTGGGGCACTTTGGCGATGAAATACTAGAGCACAAGAGAGCACCATGTCACAGCTCTCCAGAACGACCTTTTAGCAGTATGATATGCAGGGGACACACTGCATGCTTTGTGGAATCATAAAGCCTTAGGTTTTAGGACACAAGGCATACAGGGATAGGATACCTCCGGAAGACTGTTCTTCATAGGACACAAATCTGCTGCAGTGTGGAGCAGAGCCTGGAGAAAACAATCCTGTCAGCTGTGGGCAGGTTTTCTTTCAGAGGGGACCAGCTGGCTCCAGAAAAGCAGTTAGAAAGCATGCAGCGTGGAAAACTAAGGTCATGGAGGAAGACAAGGACTGAATCAAACTGTCATTCTGACCTCAATAAGGATGTGTGTAATTACCTCTTCATATAAAAAAAGAATCATTTAGATAAATTACACGATCTAGATGCCAATTAAGTTTTTTTAAATAGTAGCTTCAGATTTACTTAACACATTCACTGATGAGAGATTTCCCACTCCAATTTCAACATTCACCTAACTCAAAAGGCAGAACTGGGTATTAAAAGGCCTTCCTCTGCCTTCGTGACAGACCTTTAAATCTTTACCGCCCTTGGCTTTTTTGGCTGCGCCCTTCAACTGCTAGCGTTTTTCTGTATTTGGCAGATCAGGCACTTCCTTTATCTGTTGAACTTAAGTTATCACATCTGCTGAACTGGTAAACAACCATATTATGAAAATAATGTAAAAGATGTTCTCCTTGGGAGAAAACACATCATTTACAGCATGAACGTACAACAAATATACTCATACTAACAATAAACAAGTGTGTATTTTCCTGATTCCAAGCTTTATATCTTTTAATCAGTAAAAAGGTGCGCCAAAGTTGCATGTTTTCCTTAAATTGGCTACAAAAGCAATTCTCACAACATTTGCACAGAATCACAGAATGGTAGGGCTTGGAAGGGACTTCTGAAGATCATCTGGTCCAACCCCGCTCCAAGGCAGGATCACCTAGGGCAGGTTGCACAGGAACATGTCCAGTCAGGTTTTGAAGGTCTCCAGAGAAGGAGACTCCACAACCTCCCTGGGCAGCCTGTCCAGTGCCCTGTCACCCTCACGGTAAAGAAGTTTTTCCTCATGTTGAGGGGGAACCTCCTGTGCTGCAATCTGTGCCCACTGCCCCTCATCCTGTCACTGGGCACTTCCGAAAAGAGACTGGCTCCATCCTCCTGACAGCCGCCCTTCAGATATTTATAGACATTTATAAGGTCCTCCCCTTTTGCTGAAAGGATAGCACACTTGTTTTAAAATACCTTTCTTTACAGTGTTTAAGCTGTCACATTTTTTAAACTTAGCCACTTCACTTGACTGCAGTCCTTATCTGGAATTCCTGAAACTGAGGTGGGATACAAATACTCTGGGGTACTATTTTACATTCATGAACATTTCAAAGCAGAAGCCACAACTAGGAAGTCAGATCCTATCTGAAAGAAAGCAAAAACATTAAAGCTTTTGCATAATTCACAAAAGCTATATTTTTACAGACACAGTGGCAGTATGCTACACTAAACAGATATTAACAAACTTATACCATTTAATAGCAGCTTTAGGTATTCAAAGATTAAGAAGGTTTATCCTAAGACCCTACTCTTATTTCTTTATAGGGTCACCAAAGGTGAATTTTATGATTCACTAGCCCAGCAGCTAACAACCTCCACCAGCTGAGCAAATACATTATTTGTCTGAGCATTACAGCACCCAATATTCAATAAAATTATTCCTGCCTGTATTATATAACCATTAAATCTATGCTCTTTCCCACTCTCATCTGTACTGACAGAAACAACTTATTACTGCCCGTTCTCAGTTCAAACAGGAAACATTATAAATGTGATGACGAACTGTGTAAGTTACAATACGCTGTCAATGTATGGAATCAGTTTTTCCAGTTCTTCTAAAGCAAAAAGTTAGGCATAAACAGAGCTGGAGAAAAGCAGCAAAGCTGACAAATCAAGTACTGAAATTAAGAGATTCAGAAATTGAGGGTGAAAACCTAAATGCCACCCTCTTTGGAATATGCATTATGTGATCATGTAATTACTTCCACAGTGCTTTTCTCCATAAATGCCTGACTCATTTATTACAGAGGATGCAGTGCTCTGGGCACGAGTCAGCATTCTGTCAGAGGGGCTCATCTTCACAACTCTATCACATTCATTGCTGTAATTGTATATCTCTGAGTTTCAAAACAGGCAAATTTCAGGGAACAAAGGGCTCATGATTAATGCACATGATTAATGCACTTTAACACTATTCTGCATTCTGTTTCTGCTTCTGCTTCTGGCAAAGACTGCTTACATAATACACAACAATTCACAAACTTTTCACAGGTTGCCCCTACTTAAAAGGTAATTGTTTTTTCATTAGGTCTCAATTATGGTAATTTATTGTGATGCTTAAGCTTAATTTCTTAATGTTTCAGCTCCTCGTGTTAAAATAAATCACTTCCAAAACTGTAATGTGAAAAAAAGTTGTAAGACTCTAAAATGAAATTATGACAATTAGAAGACAGCTCTTGAAAGGACTGTCCTCAGACTAAGATTTGAATACCATACAGAAAAATGCCTGAAACATGACAAACTATTAAGTAGTTATTCATTAAGTATTTTCATTACTAGCACTTAATATACAGGGTTCCAAATGGACTACAGTATCATTCAAGCAATACTGTAAAGCATACCTAAAGGACAGGTTTAAGAGTACATATGCAACGTTTTTATTTCTCCCTTCACAATTTAGAGTTCCATGTGATCATCTTACTACATTACAAAAACATCTCTCAGTATGCAGCTACTGCTGTTACTCCACATTCACCCTACCAGCAACGTAAGGGCAAGATTTGGCCTCAGTAGTAACTCTCCCCTCAGCAGAAAGGAAGAACAACCGTATCAGAAAGCCTAACGAAATATCCTTGCTGCTCAAGGTGCAAGTTCACAACATAGACAAGATTAAGCAGCCAGAGCTGTGGTCTAACAAGACGACTAATACCTTTCAAAGATCAGGAATTCTAATCAACCTCTACACCTGGCCAGAAAACAGTCATTGAACCACAGTACAGTTATGAGTATGGAGAGTTGTCTCTACACACTGCTGTGACATTCATCTGTGTGTTGTAAGCTGGCTAGGAACAAGCCCAGAAGTGAGAAAGAAAGTTTGAAATTGTATGTGGTTACACCATTTGGCATTTTCCCTCCAGTGTAGAAAGGAAGCAATGCAAAGGAAGCTGGTGGCTAGAATAAATGGCAGCCTGTGATCCAAAGCAGAAAGATGTTATGAAGTACAATTCACTCACTTAGATTAGTAATAGCATTAAGTCTTAATCTATTAGGAATTTATTTTTATCATCATCAGGGAACCACACAGGACTGAAAAAATCCCTATTACTTCAGACTCATTACACTCAAAACCAACCTGAACTCTGCATTTAAATATGCAGAAGGAATTGGAAAAAAATATGATTTCATGCCACAGGATGACAGGAATCAAAATCCTCCATCCCGTGAAGTTGTCCTAAAAGACCAGGAGAAAAAAAGAAAAAAAAACCCCACAAAAAAAGAGATTTTGGAAGCACCCTTGCTGCTTTTTAAGAATCATTTCCAAGACTTCCTGTACACTGTACGCAACCACACACATGGTCTTTCTTAAAAAGAAAGGTAACTGTCTTCTCCCAAACCCTAGAAACAAAGCTACAAATTCCACTGATGCACTACTAAAAAAAGTTTCCAAAACAAATCTTTCCAAAAAAATGCTAGTTTCCTAACGCAGATGTTACACAGCAGAAACCTACTGTGTATTTACATGCACAGCATTTTAAACCCTTTAACTCCCTAATAAAATGGTGAATACTCAACAATTCCAAAACTATCTCTACTGTATAATAAACCTCTCCACTAAGTTTTAAAAATCCATATTTATGACGCAAATATATCAACACTATAATTAAGACAGTACTAACTGGACAGTTTTATCTTAAGATAGGAGCACATATGCAGTCTACTTCCTGTTGGAATAAACTTAGGCTTTCTTCTCTTGTCCTGCTGCTCTCCTCCACCCCAAGCAAAAGAATCCCCCTTCCTTTTCCTAGACCCACCTCCTACACACTAAAAGAAAAAAAAAAAAATCTCCTCCCTGTGATGATCTCATGCTGCTAGCCCATCTCCTTGTATGGAGCAACTCCGGGCTTGCTGCCAGCTTTCTCCGCCTTCAGGCTGACACGGCAAGATACCTTCCTTCACCCCGCTGCTTCCCAGCTGAAGGAAAACGGAGAAGCGGCGGCAAGAGGGGCAAGCAGGGCAGGAAGAGGGGGTCCCCCGATGGACAGCGAACAGACCGCCAAATGCCCGCCCCAGACTTGTGCCTACCATGAACCTGTCGTACCCGCAAAGCACCTCTCCTCTCCCTTGAATGAGAAACTGAACTCTGAACATTTTTAAGCATGGAAATACACCTACATTACCTAATTGCAGCACAACCACGTGTAGCCGAACCTTGCTTCTCCATGTTAAATCTTTTTATCCCAGCGAAGCAAATGTTACCTCTTCCCCCCTCTCAAAGAAGACCCATCTTATCTTCCTGTGTATCACTCCACTTCAAAAGCCTCCTGCCTCTTCTTCAGCCTGTCTTTACTTTCAAGTGTCTCCTCAGAATGATTTCTATATTATCATTTTATACACCAGCGATCCAAGTACCAACTGAAGAAAAACCCTTCTTTGAAAGGTTCAGTTGTGGCATGAGGTTATAGTTGTAGGAAAGCAGGAAAGGATCTTGGTGATGCTTCACAGAGCTTTTGCTCACTTAAAAAGTAACCTTGTACTTAAAAGACTTCATCTTCTCCTTCAAAGAAATATCCTCAAAGCTGAACTCTTCTGGGGATAATGTTGCACGCGTGTGTATTTTAAACTTGTAACAGTACTGACAATTTGCATCAACATGTTAAAAAGAAATTTATAGAGAGGAGAGAATATACATTTGTCCCACCAACAATAATTACTGTAACTCAACTTACAATATGTCCATCATTTGCAAATTGCTTTGACTATGAGCAAATTAGAAGCATGAACATCCCACCTACCTGAGTCTTCCAAAAACTAGGACATAGGTGTAATAAACTGTATCAGTCATCTCTTTATTATATATTATTTAGCAGGTACAATTAACTGGAAATAATACCCATTAAATTCTTTTAATCTTAAATTAAAGTTTCAGCTGTTGTCCAGGTTTGTCTTACATTGCAACATGTTAAAAGAAGCTGCATTAAAATACAGCAGAGCATTAAAGTCACTTTGTGCAGGCTTGTTACAAAGTGGGGTTAAAGTTACGACAACTGCTTGGAAAACACTCCTGCTTTCTTGCAAACAGAAGACAAGTTGGCTTGTTTAAAAGTATAATAAAACCCTATGTGTTCACATACGATGTGTCACTTTCAAGGGTGTAAATTCCAACAAAAAAGAAACATACTCAAGCATGAAAAAGGAGATGTAATGCCCTTCTATACAGGCAGTTCTCAAATGCCAAGTAAGTGGGCATTCAGGACCCGCGGAGCTACCAAACACACAAAGCATACAGACGCACATGAAGAAAGCCAGGGCAGCAACACCACGAAGGCCCCATCTATGCAGGTTCTTCAACCTAATGCGTAAGTTAAGAAAGTTGCTACGTTGTACAGCATTGTCACGGCGGTGGGGGAAGGAGGGGAGAAAAAACCCCAAACCAGGGCGCTGCATTTATTGAGGGGGAGGGGAGGGGGCACACATCACAACGTTTCAGGCGGTGGCTGGCGCGTCCTGCCGTTATGCGCAGCAGTTACAGCCCGGCCAGTGGCGCAGTCGGAGCACGGGAGGGGACCAGACATGCCGGGCACCGGCGGCGACAGGCGCCGGCAGAAACTCGACCCACTCATCCCATTCCCTCCTTTCGCCGCCGAGTCCCGACCCCGCCGGCCCCGGGGGCCGCGCCAACCCCGCGCAGGGCCCCGCGACCCCGGACCGACGGCAGCCCCGGAGGCGGGGATCCGCACCCGCCGCGCTGCCTGCCCCGCCGGGGCGGAGCCCCCGCCGGGCCAGAGGCGCCCCTGACGTCTCCCCGCGCCGCCGCCGCGGGAAGCAACCGGATGCCGCCGCCGCCGCCGCCCCCTCAGAGGAAAGCGCGAGCGGCGCCGGCGCCGGTGCCCGCCCCGCCCCGCCCGCCCACAGGTAAATCCCGGCGCGGGGCCTACCCGCCCCCCGGCACCGGCTGCCTGCTGGGCGGGCGGGCGAGCAGGACACGGCAAGGGGTGGGGGCTGTCGTCCCCCGGCCCGGGCGCCGCTCCCGGGGCGCGGACACTAGCGGCGGCGCCACCGCGCCGCGCACAGCACCTACCTACCTGACAAGCTGAGCCCCTCCGCCACCGCGGGCGTCACGGCCCCACCAGCGCCACGTGATCCGCGCGGGCCAATCAGCGCCAGGCTCTCCTTTCCCTCCCAGCCAATCCGGGCGCTCTCCGCCTCCTGGTGACGCGCCGCAGCTGGCGGCCAGTCAGCGAGGGAAGATGCGCCACCGCTGCTGCCTCCCGGCTCGGAGAGACGGCGCGATTGGAAGTGAGCCGTGGCGCTCCGTGGGGGGCGGGGCTGCAACCCCGCCCTCGATCCGCCTGCGGCGCGCGGTGCGTTCGTTTCCTGGCAACGGTTTTCCTCGCAACTTCTTGCTTTAAATGACATGCCTAGAAAATACCTTAGGGTTAGTGGAGAATGGGCACGGAGAATTAGATTCAAGGTTTAAAAAATGGTAAGGAATATTTGCATAATTACAACACTACGATACAATGTACACCGGGTTTAAAGTATTTGTATAATTTCTGTGCTGTTTATTACTTGATCATGGAAATGTGGGTGCGAACATAAAAGAAATTTATAAGACTAAAAGACGGCAAAACCTGAGAAAATAACTCCTGGACATCGCAGCTTACGGCCAGATAGACAAGGAGTCTGATGTTCCACTACCTCGCCAACTCCATCAGCAACAGGTAATGAGAAGCAGAAAAAGAAAATCAGGGGGAAAAAAGAAAGGAAAAAAAAACCATGAAAAATAAAAAAAGAACTATTATTGTGACACTAACTTGACAGGTTTAGGGGAACTTCATCAATATTAAAGCGTTGTATGTTGTCTTTTGTAACAGATTGTGTTTAAAGTCAATTTAATTAAGTAGTAATAACAAAGTCTGATACCACGGTGCATTTCATACAGAGAACACCGTAACAGGTTAGAGTAGAGTTACAGACAAATATCCTTTCTCAAGGGATTGCTGGTCGCTGATATTTAGGAGGGAGTCTTAAAGAACAGGATGTGGGCAGAGCAATTGAATTCTAATCCATGGCTTCTTTTCAGACCAGGGTGTTTAAAAAGCACTAGTGAAAGTTTGCTGTGCGCGGTTTTCTACCTCTGTTTAAGCCATTTATGCCTTTTTCTTCCAGAACATCTTATAGAAATAGTTTCCTTTATTGTTTATTGAATGAGAAAGAGTTACATTCTTTTGTACTTCACCATATGCACCTTGAGGCAAGTTGAGACCTATATACAGTTAAAAGCGAGTTTGCATCCTACCACAAAAACAAGCTATTTAATTGTAGTAGAAAGTGAGGTTTTAAGATTTGGGTACTTTTCAACAATATTATATTTCCGATAAAAATCTTATTTAGATGCAAAAACTTAATTCTGTGTAAAAATTCATCAATGACAGGGTTTTATGACGAATGAAGGTGCAAAAAGCCTGATTTAGTCTTGGTTCAGCTATATTCAAGCATAACCTATTTTATTGGGCAAATATCAAGCTGCTCACACGCCCAAAGAAGATCTTTTATGATTATATCTATGCTTTGGTGATTTAGCTGGCCTTGAGACCCTTGAACTTGATGAAAACTGGTAGACACTCCTCGTTAGTTTTCTGTTTAGAATTTTTTAAACTTTACTGAAGCACCTGCTTGACTTTTGAGGAGGAAAGGATTCCTTGTTCTTTCTTGTACTAAGTGTTTTTTTTCCCAACCTTTCATATATTTGTTAAAGATGAAAAAAAGGCAGGCCTCTACTGTAGTCACTGCAGTACAGCATTGACATATGCAAACTATTTTGAAAATCAAATTGTTAATTTTATCTAGAAAGTGCAATTATTAATTGAATATGAAAAGCTTTAAAAGTATATTAGCACTTGCAATTAAAAGCCAAATTAACAACTTTATTTCAACCAGGCTGCATATGCTAATCCTTTTCCCTATCCCAGTCTTCCGGTTCTGTACATACTCTTTCACTCAGCCCCTTATATGACTTCCTCTGCCCCATTCCTACCTGGCTTGACCCAGAGCCCATTGTCTAACTCCAGCAGCCTCCAGAGAGGCCAAGTCCTAGAATTATCCAAAGAAGACAAAAAGGATCAGGAAAAATAAACATGCTTTTGCTTCAGCATATTCTCTCAAGCCCTGGACATACTTTTTCCTAGCCTCGTCCATTCACACCTACAGGTTAACTCCCACACATTAAATCTATAGCTTCATGCTAAATGAAAGCTGATCAACATCAGTACCTTAAACCCTCTGGTTTGGAAAACAGTGGCATTGAAGCATTGTTTCAGACCTTATTGCAAAATTTCCTCCCAAAAAACTGGGCAAGCACCTGGACACATGCCGAGTTCTGTGGTGCAATACCTCAACACCTGCCAGGCAGAGCACTTCACAACTCAACTAGCTGAAACAGTGTCTAGTGAAAAATACCTGAAAAATTCAGTTTAGTATCCTGCATCTGTCTTCTCCTCTCACATGACTTATCCTCTGTAAACTCATGCTTTAATTTCTGCTGGCTTCCCAACTACCAGAGAATTTTCAGTCTTTCTGTGATAATCTAGTGGCCCACCACTGTGACCCTAGAAATGCCAGAGGATTTGCTCCTTAAATGGTAAGCTGTTGTCTTATTTGCTTAAACTTTAGGTTTCAAGAATCCTTTTTGTTCTGTTTGCTGCAACTCTTCTGGTACACTGCCAGTCTGTAAGTCAGTCAGCACATTTTCATAACTTTGAGTGCTTCTTTTCTACCTTTATCTAATTTCTTTGTTTATGGCTCATTGCCTAAAATTCCTGGATGAGACATGCAAGTTATCTGTTTTATACTGCTGATACTCATGTCGAAAAACTTTAAAGTTATTCTTAGGGGACAGATACTGTAGCATTATATTACTTGAAGAATCATAACAACTTTAAATTAAATTACATGCCTGGAGGGGAAATATAAATGTAGGAAAAAGAGAGAGAGGGAAGGTGCCTTATTATCACTCCTTCAAAAAGCTAAAGTAAAATGGAAGTCATTGCAAAATCCCAAATAAAAAAAAAAAATCTCCTGGGTATACTAAAGAATTCTATTATACACAAGCCAGTGTTAGAGAGAAGTTATTATAGAGGTATACTCAGAATAAAAGATTGCAAAGAGATATCTGTGAGGGATAAAAATAATAAATTGAGAAAAAATTCCCCAGTAATCTCAGGCTTTTGACCAACAATATGGTTCCTTGATCCTCAACAAGGGCATATTAGTTCCTTCCTGTTGAGTTAGATTTTCTGCAGTTCCATGATAAGTTAGGCGTGAATGAGTATCTTTTTCTAAACTTGTTGTATATCATTTGGAAAAGAATTGCAGGTTACCATTTTACTCATTCTTTCCCTATTTACTATCACTATTACTGTAAAAAAAAATAGAGTAAAAAGTTTAAATAAATACACAAACTGTATATTAAAGCACTGGAGGTTTTGTGTCAGAAACAGAATACTGTTATTACCACTATCATGAAAATTATTCTGGTTCTTCTAGTACATATCTAGATAATAACTTTATAAAGCTCAGGCATGCTAAAGCAATGAAACAAAGAGCATTTAAGTACAGAGCTGAGCAAACAGCTGAACTCTCTTTTCACCTCTGCCATAGGCAGTCTACTTACACAAAGCTCTCTCTGCCTCAGTATTTCTGTCTGTAAATGACAACATCAGAACTTTCCTTGAGGGATGTTAGAATGTGTAGATTGTTAATATTTATAAAGCATTTTAAAATTCTTGTGTGGAAAAGGTAAAAAAAGGCAAATAATAGTAAGCAGAATAAGGATATTTTAGTTTATTTTAGTTATTCTATCATTGATTATAGAAGTCTAATTTTCATATTCTTTTTACAGATTTTCATTATTACTTGCAATTTTTCTCTCCTCTACCTTTGTTTTTCTCCGACCCCCATTTTGTACTCCATATTTTGAATTTCAATGTCCGTTGCTATGACAACACCACGAACTGACTAGTGCTGCCTTCAGACCCTTTTCAAATCTACACTGTGCTATTTAAAACTACACATTTTCTGTTTAAGGTGCCTGGAGATTTCCTTAGAATAACCTGACAGGGTTTTCCCAATAATAAGCTGTGGTGCAGATATGCATTCCTAATCCTAGTACATGCCATTGTTTTTCTATCCCTGTACACATTACTTTGAATAATTGCCTCTCTAGGGTATGGTGGCTAAATAGAAGATGGTGGGGTTAACAGAAGGAAGCATATTTGTCAGTCTTTCCATATATATAAATATATATACACACATATACAAATAGGCAGGCACATGTACATGTGCACATACACAATCTGTTTTTCAGCTGTGTGCAACCTAGAATCTGCCACAGAACTTCTTAGAGAAGTAAAAGCCAGCGAGTTCTGTTTGATTTTAAAATAATGAATTAAAACTCAGCAGACATAAGGAAAGATTACCAATGACGTGAGGGAATTCAAGTTGTAGTTTCATTCCTAAGAGGAGCTACTGATCCTTGCTAATGACCAAATACAAAATACAGACATGTAATGGAGGAGCTACTCATAACCCTAAGCTAAAGACAAGCATTCAGATCTCTGATTTCCCAAGGCTTTTTAAATTCCTGATAAATTTACTGCTGCTATCATTAATTAGAGTCATCGGCTGCAACCTAATAGGTGGTCACAGATCAAGTACTGAACAGACACACTGGATCTAAATGCTGCACTGCATCAACTAGTGATAAGAGAGGTGACAGAAGTCCCATAGATAAATTCCTGAGCACTTAAACCAATTTAAAAAATAATTACAGCGTTTATGCGAAGTCATTACAAATACTGGGCCCCCATCCATAATATGACAAACCCCAGTTTTATCGGGGTTTGATATAATCAGATGATATCCCAGGCTGACACACTGTTTTAATTTTCCTACCTCTAGCTCTATAGAGCAAGCATTGCTAATCCGTAATATTATGCTCCTGACTAGTTAAAAAAAAAAAAGTGCAAAAAGTGCAATCTGCTGTGAAAATTTGTTTCAAATTCCCCTGCAGTTGCTGACTGAAGAGCTAGTTATTGCTCTTAACTTGAGGAATAATAGCATCTCAGCTAAATGTCTCTCCTTGAAAGTCATGGGATTTATATCGTGCTGCTTACTTACCTAGATCGGAGAAAGGTGTGAATGTTTAACATTCACATGGTACAGAAGCCACCTTAAAAGAGTACAACAGTGTTAAGGCAAATTAATTTTCCAACTGCAAGAAAGCATGACAGCCATATGTTCGTCTACCTAAGTAAAAGCACACTGAGTTTTCTGTTGATATTTTCTCTCAGACCATAGATTGATGATGTGAAATCTTTGCATACAGTACCTTAAGTCAGTATTGCTCTCACTGCCACCCTTCCACTACTGCATATTCCCCTCCTCATGTCTTCAGCATGCCGCTCCTTCACTTATGCCCCCAGCAGTATTTATGCAACTATTCTGCAAAGTACGTAAGGAAGATGACCTAGTCTTGCTATTATTTTTAAATATACATAATTTCTTTATATAAGTGTTGTTATGCTTTTTTAAATCAGATGTGTTCCCTATCTGGTTAACACCACAGCCAGACAACTCGTTGGGCCAGCACAACTCTGCCATGCAATGCTAGGTATGAGCAGTCAGAGAAGGGGGATGAGTGTGGCAATATCTCAGTCGCTGTTGCCACTAAAGAGTGCAATTCATGAAGCAGTAGGCTGAGATTACCTCTTTGGTGGTATCATACTAGCACTCCATGCCTGGCATAGGAAATCCACCTCTTCTTCAGTGTATTTGGTCACTGCCTTAACTACTCTGAGGAAGAGACAGTAGTGTAAGGCACATGCTAAGCTACTTTATATGCTTAAATAGATCATGGCCTTCACTGTGCATACATTTGTATGAAACAGGTGTCAGTGTATAAAAAAAAAAACAAAACAAAACGCACCTTGAAGACAAATTCCAGCTTAAGGTATTCCTGCCTCTTCCACAATGCACATTCCTTCTCCCATGCCACAATATGCTACTGCCCTAGGCTGTGCTGACACAACTGTTGGTAGAATTACATTGTGAACAAAACTGATAAGCCTAAATAAAATCCTGCAAACAAAAAAATCTTTAAGACAGGACTTGTTAATGCATGATCTAGAAGTTGAGCCTTTGTCTTGAGACACACGATGTTTTTCAGAAGAGGTTGATAATTTAATCCATCTGAACACGTTATAATGCCTGAACAGGTTAGAACACCTCCTACTATGGTGAAAGGACAGTAGTCTTTCTAAAATGTAAGCAGTAGCAGAAGACAAAGGTCAACATCTTGATTAACTTGAAAATTCCCAAGAAGGCAGGCAGGAAACAGATGGGAGAGTTTATAAGATTACACATTTCCTAGGTGTTCTTCCTTTACAGAAAAGCTGTTAGGATGAAGAGTTTGTATAAACTGGCATCCACAGCACCATGGCTGGTTAAGTGACTTGACATCTTTATAGGTGAATGATGAAGAGAGGTGTATCTCAGAGTTGTAACAATAGATGTAGCTCCTCCTCTAAATCTGTCTCTAGACCTAACAAACAAGTTGCACACCCCTGGTTTGTGGAATTAAATTACTCTACCTTTATTTTAACCTTTGTCTGGTGCCAAGGGTAATTTCAGTATTAAAACTTTTACAATCTTTACCTCACTTTCTCAATTTCCATACTTCTGATGTTTTTTCTAAGTGGGATGTAATTTGCCCCATACTTTTAAATTTTGTTTTTTCTACCTAGATAGAGCTTAAGGAAAGAGACAAAGTATTGCCCTGGTGTCAGAAACATCTTATTAAAATCCTGTGTCTTTTCATAAAGGAACTGTCCTGTCTGGCAATATCTTTTGGTACCTAGTAGTACGAGTACCTGGAGGAACACCATGTCCTTGCAAACTACAGAGCAGGAGAATTTAGGAAGAGACAACACTGGAATTCCCAAGGCAAAAAATGTCAACTTCACCATTATTTACTTTGAAGCTTTTACGGAGAGACACAGGAACTTTCTTTAGAAGTTCTCTCAAATGGAATTTCTTCTTATCAGAAACTGCTTTAGATTTCTGGATCTCAGTCCCCTGGGATACTTTACACATCATTACTCTTCTTGAAACACAGTATTTCACAACTAAAATTGTCTTTTAAGTATTATACATCACAGCAATAATAACTGGGTACAAAGTACTACCTGCCACACAGTTCTTGTCTCTCAGAGTTCACTGCAAACCTCTTCCACCTATATGAGAGCTCACACATCCCTGCCTGGAAAGACCAGCTGGTCAGTCTGTCAATACGCATACATACGATAACAAGCAGATTCTCTCAGAAACTGAAGCAGCGGGGGGAGGAGAGGAGAGAGAGAAAAGGCATCAATAGCTTTCTCAGATTTTAATACAAACTCTGCTACAACTACATGCTACTGGTAAAATTATAGCAGGTTGATTTGATTAGCTCATTGCCCTGGAAATCAAGTCGGTGCTTCCTGGCATATCTAACATGTTGTGCCAGTATTTAGCAGATTGTACCACGTTTATACTGTTTAGATAGCCCTTGTCAGGCCTACACAGTCTTTTAAGGATGAGTGAGTACATGCATACTTTTTCATGAGTCCTTCAGTCAGTGAATCACACTGAAACCAGCAGCAAGATTTCCAAACAAGAGTTACATGCAACAGCAATCATTATTCCACATAGTGGGAAGCTTTTCCTGTAAGGTACTGATACCCTGCATATTGAAGCCAATGTATATTGACATCGATGGAGTGGGACCATGTCCAACAGCCAACACTCTGAATTCCACAGCTTGCAGCAATATACACCAAATGGAAAACAGGCAGATACTCATCTTGCAGCTTAGAACACCTGCAGGTAAGCTGTAACAAATTGATTAGTGATTCTTACTTTTTTGCCCTTGTCTAATCAGCTTCAGTAAATCAATTGTGCCCTCTAGAATCCAAAGCAGGATAAGACAAGCTTCTGACTTGATTCAATTTCACTATTTAAATATAAAAGTCATAAAAAGATATTTTAAAGGAAATGTTTATTAAAATAGTTTGCTTTGTTTCATAAATGTTAACCTCATCCTTCTTTTATTCATATTGTATGTAATTATAAATAGTGTTTCTTGTAAAACACATGATTTTTTCCCTGCTCTAATAGATATTCAAGGATTATGTTGATACCATTTTAGTAGAAACAGCAGTAAAATTGTTGATGTAAGTGCAGAGAATAAAATGTCTGTAGCTTATCAGCATTCCTCACTTACTCTTAAATATCAAATTACAGAAGTTGCTTGGCTAGTTTATATTAAATATATGGAGCAGTATTTGTGCTTAGCTAAAAAATAATCTTTTTCAACTGTAGGAAGTATTGTTTTGATCTGATTTATTATGATCCCTTTAGATAATCAGGCTAGCACTAAAGACACATTCTGGTTTGTTTCATCTGAGTCTCTTTTTTTATAATTTATAAATGCAAAAACATGCCTAACCTTGAAAAAAGTGAATGTAGCAAGACTGGTCTTGCTGCATTATGGTGAGTTTACTTATTGCGGAAGACTAGATGGATTTTCAAATAAAATACATAATCCAAGATTTCCATTGTCAGCTTTTCTACAGGCAACCCAAATAAACATTTGTAAGTATCAATGTCTCACATTATTATTCTGTCTCAGTTCAAGCAAGACATGGCATCATTATTTATCTTGAACCCCCTCTATAATAATTAGAACTGTGAACCCCACAAGTATTTTTTACCATGTGACAAAGTTAGATGCCTTGTTCCCAGGCACCTATATTTAAGCATTTGAGTTGTAAAGAGAGTGCAGAGAACTAACCATCTCAAAATATAATCAAGACTAGCCAAGTGCCAGAGCTTAGTGAGGGCCATCTGCTTCCTAAGGGCCAGTATCTCTCTGGGCCCAGGGAGTCAAGACGAACCCTGGGGTTGGCGGGCCAGGGACCTCACCAGCCATCTCACCACCCCAAGAAGGGAGCAGGGCAGGTGGGGGGTGGTGAAGGAAGGGCAGCCTCTAGTCCAGGGCATCTCACAAATGAGATGTGAGATCTCACAATCTCACATGGCAGAATCACCTCCCACATTCTGCTGGCCACGCATCCTTGGATGCAGCCCAGGACACGGTTGGCCTTTCAGGCTGCAAGCACAGATTGCCAGCTCATGTCCAGCTTTTCATCCACCAGTACCCCCAAGTCCTTCTTGGCAGGGCTGCTCTCAATCCCTTCATCCCCCAGCCGGTATTGATACCAGGGGTTGCCCTGACCCAGGTGCAGGACCTTGCACTTGGCCTTGCAAGTGAGGTTCACATGGTCCCATTCCTCGAGCTTGTCCAGGTCCCTCAGGATGGCATCCCGTCCATCAGGCATGTCAACTGCACCATTTGGCTTGGTGCTATCTGCAAATTTGCTGATGTACAGAATCAGTATAGAAATAATTTTGTAACATTAAATATAAGCAGTAATAGCTGTGTCTTTTCTGTTTTTTTCCCAACTCTTAAGCTTTTTAAAACAATAGCAGTATCTAAAAATGTTTCTCACATTCATCTTGAAATGCAATATGAATATTTAACAGTCCAGTTTCAAATCTGCATATGGCCAGCTGTCACATGATGGCACTACAGAGAATCTGTTATAACTTTGGTGTAAGCTACAGAGTCATATCCATCCCTAAATCTAAATTCATTTGATAGCTTAGAGATGTAGCTATCATCAAATCCAGGAATAAATCCTTTGTTGCTTTCATCTTGCATCTCATTGCTTAGTTGGCACAAATTTGCTTCCCTAATTATGGATGTTGAGTCTCACCAGTGAGCAAGCAGAAAAGTTCGCTCTCTGTTGTGAAAATTTGTAACATTTATCCAGAAAACCTGCAAAGGCTTGTGGTATATTCATGGGTTTTTTTGGTTTATGTCTTTTTTTCTGCCCCTGGAAGAAACTGGTAGATAGCTACAATTGAAAATTATTAGCTGGTGAACCAGATTAAAAACAATCAGACTCATAAGTGGTTTTCCTAACTGTATCTTAACAAATTGAGAGTGAGTATAGATTTAATGGGCAATAAGATCATGAAACTATAAAACGGTCACCAACTCAGATGACTATCAAAGTCCAACTGTTCACCTACTACATTGCTTCTTTTCATTTAATTGGTAGCCATTCTTTTAATTTTCACATAAAATCACACACACTTTTATTGAGAAAAGGGAAGATGAAATTTAGCTTAGAATCCACCTCTTATTTTAGTCAGATAAATGCCCCATATTCCAGCTGGTATTAAATTTTTAAACTTTCTTCTCAAGCTCCTAGGTGATAGCTATGAATAAATCTCTGATTAAGACCGCATAAATCATGCAGTGCTTTCTAGAATACTTTTAAGATTGGGATGCCTACTAATAAAATCTCTGAAATTTATGTAGCACTGATCATCCCCCAGAAACAAAAAATGCTATAAAAACTGTGCACTCAGTCCTCCATTTCTGACTCACAGTATTAGCAATGCAGTCCAGATCTGTGGGTGAAGTCATTTGTGATAAGCCATGAAGGTTACTTTCACAACTATTAAATCCTAAGGCTACTAAACTCTTTGGATATGCCTATCCTAGTATATTTCCTGGGATATTTTTGGCATATCGTTGCGTGTGATTTGGGAATCAGAATTTATGCAGGCTTTACCCACTCAGACAGGTAGTTTGGAGACCCCTGTTTTGGAGACCCACCTAGATGCTTTACTAGAATAGCTGCAGTCATTTTGTGCCAGTTGGCCTGGATTTTCAGGAACATTTCCCCAGCACATTTAATTTACTGGTGTGGATGAAGCTTCTGAGTGTACTTGGCATCAGCTGCAATAGCCCTCAATGGTGTTTCACGGTGTATTCACATCTGTAGAGCAGGAGAAAGGGAAGAGGGTTTCTCATTCACATGTTTCTTCTAAAAGGGGCACCAATTTGTGCATGGTGAAGTGATGCAAAACTTACCCCTTGTCAGAATGATCTCTGCAGAGTAGTATAAAAGCACTTCAGAACTACTAATTCCCTAAATATATCCCAGGCTCTGAGTCCCTTAAGACTTACCTACATTGCCCTCTGTCATTATTTTCTGAATACTGCAACCTCTGAAGAACATCAGCATGTCAGCATCACTCAGACAGCAGAAATTATCTTGTCCAATGTTGACTGCATACTTGCATATTAAATGTCACATAAAACATTAGTCATGCACAAATTGTATGATGCTCAGAATCTCTGACATGTCACAGGCTTTCTACTGTTGGCAGATAATACTAATAGTGATGATAGAGTTGATCATAAGCTGTTTTGCTTGGACAAAGCTGAGTCAGCAGGGTTTACCTTATGTGCCTTGTTTGTTAATGCGACTTCTGGGTCACAGTCCCAATGGACTGCCCCAGCAGCCGGTGGCTGAAGTACATAAACACTCTTTTCCCATGTCCACATACTGGGACTGCTAAGAAATGTATCATAGCACTGAAAGTATCTGGTCAGGGGAAATCTAAGGTTTCTTTATGCTACCAGATTAGACAAGGCCATCTGAACACAGTATGATCTGATTCAAGAAGTTTTTCGTTTTTCTTGTGTCAGACCTGAGGGAATGAGGTCTGTAGTTATGAATTATTTAGTCCATCAGCATATGGCTGCTTTTAAGCAAAATAAACAGTTGAGCTACACATGGCAGTAATGCTTCAAGAAAAGAAGTGAAGAATTTGCATAGCTTTATTCAAAATTGTAAAGAGTATCTGCTTTTAACAAACATTTCAAATTGGAAACTGGTTAGTATGGGTTTTAATACTGGATCTTTTGAAAAAGTGTCAGGGATCATTTACCAACAATAAGCTGTCAGACCAAATTGTTATGTCCTATTTTAAAAATTGTACCCTTGAACTGTATTTTCCTTTGAATTTTGCACTACAGCACATGACCAGAGGTATATTAGAGACAAAATGTCACTTCCAAAATCTCTGATGCCATTTCATTTCATACTCATTTTATTCTTCTTATTTCTAAAGATAAGAAGAGCCTTTCTTGTTTCTCACACAGCCAATTGCAGGAAGGAATATCATTTTCTGATACAAATTCTGGTACAAAAGAAGAACAATTTAAGTGAAATTGGAAAGGTAAGGAAGAGCAAAGAATTAACAACTGTCAATAATATAGGTGTACTTTTGTGCTGTAATTTATTTGCTCTTTGGCCATGCAGGCTGGTGGCATAACATACCCAGAGCTATGCTGTTGTTCTGTGCTGATATAACTTTTCCAGCTGCTGACATATCATGAAGGTATCATTCTATGAAAATCTTTTTTCTGCTTAATTTTCTACTTTGTTAGATTTTTTTTTTACCTTTTGCTTCACTTCCTCCAAGCTTGATATTTGTACTAAATCCCCACTGATTTTTTTGCTTCTGCTCTAATGATATTGTTGGCTCACTCTCTTACTGTAACTAACAGTATTTTATGGTAGCTAGAGGATTTTTAGATTTCCTGTCACTTCTGGACATTTTTTTTAAAGAAAAGTACTTTTCATCCATTGTTATCAGAATTTGTACTGTTTTCCTAGTTGTGTGTTTGCAAAATTTATATTTCTCTGATTGATAGATTCAGGACAGTATACCTCATGTTACACTTCAGAAATCAAATTATAAAATTTTTCCTTGGATACCACCTGCTATCTGACAGATTTAGATAGCTGCTATTGTTAATCTCTGTGAAGGGGTGCATCTTACTGGAGTAAATACATAATCTGTGTGCTGTTCCACAGAACCATCATAAGAATGAGATGCTCTATCTTATGACAGCTTTTGTAAGCATTAGAAATATCAGGAAGAAATTTTGCTATGAAACATGTTGTGTATGATCTCCTCCACCAGTGCACAATGCTCAGCCTTGTAACCTGCTGTATGAGAACTTCCCACACAGGAATTCTCACCAAGCAATTTTCTATCTAGCTATCTTAAAATGGTGTATTTTGAAACAAAAAGAGAGTATAATATCTCTAAACTTCACACAATCAAACTACAACTTACAAGGTATCTGAATGAATTTGCAAGACACAAGCTCTTTTGAAAATCTGTACACTACTGGATTATTTGAATATTATTTTATTATAATATATCTGAGATCATTGTCCATGGGATGCTAGAAAATCTGGCCTTTATTTATTTGTTGCTGTGGCTTTTAGTAAGTTTATTGCTCTATGAAGAGAGAATCCCATCCTTGAATCCAAATTCATGAAGACCCTCAGTAATGCCATGGAGATCCCCTTTCAGGCATGCCCAAGGTACCCAAAAGTGTCCGTGGTCACAGAATGTTTAAAAAGCAAGGACAATTAGATGAAGTAAAATACCACTGAGAAAAGCCTTGATATGTCTGGTCTCCTTTAGACCACTGACTCACTGAAGGAGTATCATTGTGCAAAATTACACACCAACATGCAAATATTCTGTAGAAGCACTGGAGGGAAAAAGGGTGCAATTGGCTGCATTTTCTTTATCATGATGACTTCCTGTAAGAATTGCCTGATCTATGACTTAGTTGTTCATAAAAATTAAATTACGCAATAGCAGACTTACAACTGGATTTCTTTGTATAACACCTGTGCATAAAGTCTTACAACACTTCAATTATAAGTCAGTTTTTAAAAGTTTGTATTGTTCCATTTTTTATGGAATAATAGGACAAAGAAAGATTTGATAAACTATGAGTCTCCCTTTAATTTACTTAAAATAAATCTAATATATTGATTTGATTGTACTATCTCAGTCCACATTTTTCTGGTTTCAAAGAGCAAGTGCTATGAGGTTGGAGATTATAGTCAGATTTATTTTGCTGCAACGTAGAGTAGGGATTGCAGGGTGTTAGTAACAGGATCCTAAAAAGATGCAGCTTTTCTATTCATCTTCAGATAACATTTAGAGATGGTGCTAAGAGGAAGGAGTGAAAGAACAAGAATTTATGTTTTTATACTATTTATTTTTGAACATTTATTGAGTGATTACTCAAATTTAATAGTAGACAAGAGGACTGAGTTACATGGAGTAGTTTTTATTTATCTTCAGGCCTGGAAGAAACAAAGGTGCTGGCACTTTGAACTTCTCCCCTCTGTTACACTTGACCTGCTGTTCAGATTTTCTGGGGTGAGAGTATATGTCCAGTATTGTGCTTGTTCAGTGCTTGTTTCCTCTGTTAAGACCAGCCAGCCTGCTTTGTCAGTTTGGCTAAGTGATGCAGACTCTACAAGCTCAGACTCAACAACTTGGACTTCGGTAGTTATGTACTGGTTGCTAAAGAGGGCTTGGATACTGCAGAGTTCACCAAGGCTTAGAAATTCAGGGTACATCTGCATTTTTTTAATACAAAGTCTACTTACAAGAGTTTGTCTTTCAATTAAAAATATAACAAAACAGGAGTTAAAGACTGGTCTGTACATGGTGAGTTGCCTGTTTCTGAGACTCAAATGTGTGAATTCTCCAATTTTAAAGGAACACATGGTTTTAGCAAAACATGATCTCTTGATATTTATACACACATTAATGAGGATGTGAAAGAAAGTCGGGAATGCTGCATCACTGTGATTTAGATGAGCAATTTAGTTTCTAATATTTCATTCTTCTGTCTTGAAACCTGTTTTACACATCATCATGATGGCATTTTTGTTTGGCAAATGGGCTTGGTCATCGTTTTGAAAAAGCAGGTAATTTCTGCCAACAGGAGTGTGAGATCTAGGTTCAAAGGAAATATTGACAGAATATCTTTTTAGATGTCCTGTTCATTGTTTTCCAGATATCAGAATATACAGAACAATTACAGTAAGTGCAAGCAGGTATTACATGTGAAGCTTGTGGCCTAAAACCCAAAACTATTTGTATTATACTAGAGATTAGAGATTCTGCTGAGGTCTCTTGAACCTCCTCTTCCCCTTTGCCCAAGGTAAAAAATCAGATCTGAATAGTTGCTACAGAGTTATATTAAAAAAGATTAAGTCTTTTGTTACCTTTAACTGAGCAAGAGAGATTTCTGAAGGTGTCAGGCGTGCTGAAACTCATGCACTGAGTGTGGCAATTACTTGAATCTTCTTAGCAAACATCTGCCAGTGGCTGAAATTTCTGTCTACATCTCTAAAGCATTTAAATTTATCTAGAGTGGAGGATTTCTAAAATTCTATGGAAACCTAAAACCCGTTGTCAGAGCAATGAGGATGAATTATGAGAACTTCCAACTCTATTATGGTAGTTGCTGCCTTGAACACTACATGACATGCTGTATACTGTCATATTCTGTCTTCTTAGACCCATCTGTTTGTACTTGGCATGGATGACGAGTTCAGGCAATTCATCGTTTGGTTCCACACAGACTCTTTCTTCTCTTAAGCTTTATTATTATGGCTGATCTTATATCTGTCTCATTCAAGCCTTGCTTCTGGAAAGATGCCCAGTGATTCAGGTAAACTTATTTTACTGTCCTAAATTAGGAATAGTGCTTGATATCTTTCAAAAATGGAACATTTCTCCAGTGAAGTGAGACAGGCTTACTTAACTTTACCATTATTTGTATTTCCATGACTTATAAAATCTGTTACAGTTTTGACACCTATAATTTTGTTCTTCCTAGGTTACAGTCATATTCGGTGTTCACATGAGTCCTGTCAATGTGGGAAGAACATAAAAATGGAAGAGCACTAAACCCAGCAACCACCAGATGCCAACTACCAGAGTGTTCATTATATTTACTAAGTAACTATTCATATTCATGAACTCCAAGTATGTTTTAAGGTGGATTAATTAAATTCCCTTTCCCTATAACCATATTTACAATATTTCTAACTTTT
The DNA here is from genome assembly GCF_964289735.1 of Phaethon aethereus. Taxonomy (NCBI): domain Eukaryota; kingdom Metazoa; phylum Chordata; class Aves; order Phaethontiformes; family Phaethontidae; genus Phaethon; species Phaethon aethereus. The sequence goes on along the minus strand of NC_138577.1, from coordinate 64,663,948 downwards.
AAACTTTAAACCCATATCTAGGTAGAAAGGAAGCCTAAAACACTCAAATACATAAATTTAAATATACCTTACTGCTATTAAGCTTGATCTACTTTATACCTTATCAATTCACCTTCATTGTGAAATAAAGTTATCTAAAAAATTGCAAGACTACTATATAGGTACTTACTAATAAACTAGTAATTTAACCTTCCTTGCCTTTCCTTTTTGTTTCATAGGTATGAGAAAATGTAGAATATTAAGATTGTTAAGTACTGTCTGGGAAAAATTATATCCCAGGTTTATATTAAAAAAAAAACCAAACCCCAAAACCAACAGTATTCTGCAAAACTGAGGATAATTTTTTAAATATTAGGAAAAAATCATTAAAAATCCTTCCATGTATCTGTTTGTTCTGCAGAGATCTTGAGAACAGCTCTTCCTCCTTCTAAAGAATTTTTGGTAATAAGAAAAAGGAAATGTTTTGCTAAAGAAACATTGTCCCATATGTCTAAGAATATTTAGCTTGTGTTTATTAAAAGCTTTCTGTGAAGCAAGAGGTTATAGGCTACTGGGACACTATGAAACCTGCAGAATTGCTGACTGCCTTGTTAAGGAATGATGCAGCAATCAGAGCAATGAAAATACCAGACAATCAGTGTAATGTCAACAGGATGAGGAAGGTGACTTTCTTTAGGCAAAATCAAACTGTCAATGTGAATTTTTCATCTAGTTTTTATACTTGATAAACGCTGTAATCAGTCTTTTATTTGTTTAACTAAGAGTGTTTAAATTGAAAAAGACACTACTGTAGTTAGGCGTAACAATCTCAGGTGGAATTAATATTCTTCAAATAATTCACAGAATATTTTAGGTTTCATCCATATAACACATATTAGATTGGCACAATTAACTTTTTCTTGAGATTCTTTTAACAGCATTCATTTTATAGATCACAATTACAAAAAAATCAGTTGTCTCTGGTAGGAACTTACACATTTCAAAGAAGGTATCAAACTGACTTGAGAGAGGCAGAAAAAAAATTGCAGCAATTCTATTTAATTAGGAGATCAGCTGTAACATCAGGCAAAACTATGGCCATTGTCATGTCTCAGTGGAAGGAATTAAGGTAGGTAGAGCTCTTCTAAGCTTTTTCTGTATTAAACATAAAAAGTATATTGAAAAAAAAATGCCATATATTTATAGTCATGTACTCAACTGTTGGAATTGCCAGAATTTGGGTTGCCCACCTACCTTTATTTCTGCATCTTTTGGCATGTGTTATGAGCCTGGTTTTAATTAACTGATCACATACAGTCCACCCTCCACCTCTACCCACCCCACAGGACTCTTGTCACCTGCTGTGCACAATATATAGATAATGCTCACTGAATGAGTAACTATTCATCTTTTTTTTTTCTTTGTTATTGTTCAATGTATGGTCCCATGCCACATTTTTAAGTTCTGATCTGAAGACAGCATTTTTAATTTCCTCTTGGGCTTTTCTGTGGTGCTCATCATTACAGTGCCTGAGTGCTTTACGAATCTTAATGTATTTATCTTCACAGCACTTCTGTGCACTGAAGAGGAATTATTATTCTAATCTGACAGAGAGAGAACTGAGACAGAATAAATTAAAAAATATCCACTATTTTTGACAGTCAGTTTGAGGTGCTTACGAGCTTATTTTTCAGATGGTTTAATATTATACGATACAGGATATATTCAGTGCCTGTTGCCTGAATACACCTTGCAGGTGTAGGTACTTAATGTTTTCAAACCACAGCAAGGGCCTGGAGTTGCAAGAAAGAGGAACACAGAGGTAGCAACCACTTGCTAAAAGTTCTGTTTAAGTGATTTAGCTGCGAGAGTTCCATGAGAGAGAGTTATTCAGGGCACGACTTCACTCTCCTGAATTTTCAGACCGTCCTTTCTTTTTATCTACTTCCTACTGCATCCACTGCTGCACATCTTCCAACTTCTGCAAAAGTAACGTAGGGATTATACGGCATTCTACTTGGTATAATTTTGCTTTGTCCCCAGAGCAAGACTATCCAGAGAGCACTGGATGAGGAACAAATCTTGTGTAAAATAAATTTCCAAATTCTAATGCAAAGACACAATGGGATTGTATTAATTTAGTGTAGGAAATGTCCATAATGCTTTAAGCTATGTTTTTGCATGTGACCTCCTGCTTTAAAAAAAAAAAAAAAAACCAGCAAAAAAACCAAAGCAAAGCTGTGAACAGTATGTCACCGTACACTCACCTGGCTCATGCTGAGTCTTTAGAAAGCTCAGAGCTGAGCTGGGCCAATGGTCTTTTTAAATTGACTGACAGTAAAGAGGATTTGTGAAGGATTTGCTGATAGTCCAGGAACTGTAAGATTTGGGACTTATAAGTTTTAATCTAATTTCTAAAGGAGATTGTGCCACTATGAGCTCATGCCCCTTTTACAAATTTGACTCTTTCTGGTGATTTCCCTCCAGTCTATGACAGATTCAGTTTTGTTTCTTTATTCCCATTTTGAGTCCGTGCTTCCTCTAGATGCCCCTTTCTCCCTGTTCATACAGGTGTTATCATCTGATTCAATCTGCTCTCTCCTCTAGGGTCCCTGATCAAATCTCAGGCTTCAAAGAAAGACCTCAGAAAGAATGGCTTTCAAAATAACCTTTTGGTGCAGTATCATCATAGTGTTACTTTTTAAATGATACCTGTACCGTCACAAATCCATTTGTTATGCTCCTATTCAATGCATTACAATTCAAAATACTATTGCTTTTGTGCTATTTTATCTTAAACGTATTCCTTCTATTTATAAATAAGCTGAAAAAAAGAAAGATCCATAAGATTACTAACTGAAAAAATTGCATCTGGCTGTGCCACAGATTTCTTGTGTGTCCTGGATAAATCACATAAGGTCACTGTCACCTTCTACTCCATCGACAAAATGGGTGTAGCAATATTTCCATTCTTTAATCCACAGTTTTCCTTGTCCATGTCTAACATGGACATGCCAAACATTATTGCTATGCTTAATTCCACTATTTTCACAGGGTCAGAGGCTGAAGATTTTTGCTCCTTGGCAGTGCTTTCGTAATAAGATCCTGATCTCCATTAGAACCTATGAACTCTATTACAGTTACAGCAAATAACAGCAGAGTGGCAGCAATTATTATATAGCACATAAAACATACATGGTACTGTGTCAAAGATTAGCTATAGCCAAATTGCCTTTCTTTCCTGCACAGGACAATATACAATGATTCAGCTCAAAGCCTGTTTGGTAAGTCAGCCATGATATAAGTGGATTTTAATAATTTGTCGCATTTATTTTAGAAGAAGAATATTGTCTTTATTTCAGAAGGAGAACGTATCTTATACTGACTCTATGTCGTCACAGTATCTACAACAGCAGACATATGAAAAAATAGGGCTCTTTCAGAACATGAAGATTAAAATTTTGTTCAAAGGAAGCAAACGGTTTAGGAGTAATGTGGGGAAGAAAAACAGAGCAGAATTTACAGAGGAAAATTAGTCTCCTCGAATAATGTAAATAAGACTTTTAGTTTTATATGGAATAAAAGAAGTGCACAGCAATTAGGATAGGTATGTACATATATATATATGTTGTCCCTGTGTCTTACAGTTATTCATTACCAGTAGTTATTATTACTGAGGTCTTAAATAGAATTCACTGAGAAATCCCACAGTCACCGTTGTAGTACCAGTTCATTCCAGTTTCAGAAAGTGAATGGTTTTGCATGGCAGTGGGCATAACAACAGCAGCACAATGGTAAAACACTGTAAATCATTTAGAAGAGGAGCAGGACAGGAAGACATGTCAGGGAACTAATGCATGCAGTGAAAAGAGGCGCCCAGGAATGTTTCTTTTTCACTATTTTTTCAGTGATATGTATGTTCTTGATTTTATTTTGCTGGAGGATGGGAGCTGATTACACCAGCCCACACATAGTAAGAAACAATCTATGGAAAATGCTTCTTAGGAACGCCTCAGGCTGCAGCAATTCTATCTTATGATCATTGGCTGTGTGGATGTAGTTTATCTTCCAACATAAGCAGTTAAACTCAATAATCCTATTACTGTAGCAAAGTAGGATGCAAGAATCCTCCAAAGCAGAAAAAAGCCAAAACTAAATTAAATATGTTTTGAGACATCAAAATATCCTTTAAAAATCTGCTTTATGCAGTGTTGGATTTCTGCATAGATTTTTGTTATTAAATAAGCAAGTGAATAATCATTAAATGATTTGTAGTTATTCTACCCTGAAGGATACTTGATGGGATTCTGTGTCATGGTTCTGCTCAATATAAGTATCAGGCAATGGCAATTAGGGGAGTGTGCGTAGAAACATTTTCAGGATGACAGCATGCACTCATCTTGTATCTGCAGCTCATCGTGCACAGACAGTGTGATCAAGCATCTCATTAAGAGCTTGGTAGAGACTGTGGTATGGCTGAAAGCAAATTGATTAAAGTTCAGTCTGGATATTAATACTAAGATTATGAGGCTGGGGGAATGCAACCAGAGGATATGGAAAAGTTGTCAGCCCTTTTACAGAGGATGTGCATCCATCAGTTGTCACTTCATCTGACTTGCGAGTTAGAGGGCATCTCACTAGATTTTCTACAGCTTTTAAATCATCATGTAGCTGCATGGATCTGGGTGGCATTTCATTCATTTTTAAACACAGTATTACAGTGGACTCTCCGATTTTGGAACTGATGCAGAATTAAGCTGCTTGTTTGTAGAGCACAGCATCCAGGATCACCAGGGAATGCCTGGGAACCTCTGAGAAACCTGAGGGTGCCTGCTGCCTCTAGGGAGGTGTAAGGTGAGGGGAACCACAAGGCTGCGGTCCCGTGGAAGCTCTAGCGGCTTCTAACAGGCATGATAGCTGTCCTTGACGCAGGGTATCTGCAGCCTTTGTTGCAGCTACCCCCCATTAGGGAGGGACAAGTGCCCTCGAGCCAGTGCTTGGGAGAGGCCAGGCCCAGAGCACAGCCAACAGAGGCAGCGAGTTGCACAGAAGGGTGCAAAGAAGGGCCTCAGCTGAATTTGTATCTGCATACACCATCTCAGGTCTGGTGGTTACAAGCCACAGGGCAGTCTCCCCAGCAGGTGCTGGAGCAGCTGCCCAGCCAGGGCAGAGGCTTCCACTCAGACAGCTTTGGATGGTGGATGTAGCCCTCCAAGCCCCAGGCTGCAGGGAGCACCTGGGGCCTCCCTCTGATGCCAGAAACAATAGCCCACTGTCCTGCAGGAGGAGTGCTGTCTTGGAGGAACTGTGCCACCAAGTAGAGGAGTTACAGGAGGAAGTGAGCAGGCTACGCAGTATCAGAGAAGATAAAAGGGAGACATACAGGATCTTCTCTGAGACTCAACGGCCTGAAGAGCTCCAGAATCCACCTGCAGTAGAGATTCAGGCAGTGTCCACCCCTAGTATTCAGGTAAGTAGAGCCTCTGGAGAAGGTGAAGGATGGAAGATCATGACTTCTGGCTCCAGTGGGAAGGCTTCTGCCCCACCTTAGGGTTTACAACCACAAAACAGGTTCACCACCCTTGAAATGGAAGAGGAGACAGATATGCCTTCAAGTAAAGGGTCTGGGCCACCTGACCCTAAATCATACAAGACCACCGGTAAGAAGTGGTAAGTGGTCATAATGGACAACTCCCTGCTGTAGGAGACAGAGGCACCCATCTCCTGATCTGACCTGTCATCAAGAATTTTTCATGCCTGCTGGAGGAGGCCTGGATCCAGGATGCTCTGGAGGGACTATCAAAGCTTGTCCAACCCTCTTAATGCTAATCCCTGTTGCTCTTTCATATGGACACCAGTGATACTGCCAGGGCAACCAATAAGTGGATGAGGCCCTCTACAGACAGGAGCAGCCTCACATTGGCAGGTCTTTGCCCTCACAGGGAACTTGAACCTGCCTGATATCTGCTGGAGGGACAACACAGCAGGGCATAAGCAACCCAGGAGGTTCCTGAAGTGCAATGACAACGTCCTGACCCAAGTGATAGAGTAGCCAATGAGGAGAAGTGCTCCGCTGGACCTCATACTTGCCAGTGTTGAGGGGCTCATTGGGACTGTGAAGACCAAAGGCAGCATTGGCTGCAGGGACCATGAGATGGTGGAGTGCAGGACCATGAGAGGAGGGATGGGGGCAAAAAGCAAGATCACATCACTGGGCTTCAGGAGAGCAGACTTCAGCCTCTTTGCTCAGCAGAGTCCCACAGGATAAAACCCTGGAGGGAAAAGGGGCCCAAGAAAACTTGATTAATATTTAAAGATCACTTCAGCAAGGCTGAAGAACAGTCCATCCCAACAAGGAGGAAGTCAAGCAAAAATGCTAGAAGGGTCTGCATGGATAAACAAGAAGCTCCTGGAAAAACTCAAACACAAAATGGAAGCATACAAAGGGCAGCAGCAGAGCCAGGTAATGGTTGGAGGAATACAGACACATTGTCTGAGCATCCAGGGATGAAGTTAGGAAAGCCAAAGTTCAAATGGAATTGACTCTGGCAAGGGATGTCAAAGGCAACAAACAGAAAGGGCTTCTGTAAATATACAGGTGACAAAAGAAAGGCTAGGGCACACTGTCAAAGGAGATGGGGAACCTGGTGACATAGGACATGGAAAAGGCTGAGGCACTGAATGCTGCCTTCACCTCAGCCTGTACTAGCAAGACCAGCCTTTAGGAATCCCAGACCGCAGAGACCAGGGAGAAAATCTGGAGCAAGGAAGATGTGGAATATGCTCTTCCTTGGTGGAAGAGGATCATGTCAGGGAATACTTAAGCAAAATGGACTTACAGAAGTCCATGAGCCCTGATGGGATGCACCCATGAGTGCTGAGGGAGCTGGCTGATGTCACTGCAAGGCTATTCTCAATGATCTTTGTTCAATTGTGGTGACTGGGAGAAGTGCCTGAGGACTCAAGGAAAGCAAATGTCACTTCTATCTTCAAAGACAAGAAGGATGACTCAGGCAACTGCAGGTTGGTCAGCCTCATCTTGATCCCTGAGAAGGTGATGGAGCAGCTAATCCTGGAAACCAGGACAGACACATGAAGGACAAGAAAGTCACCAGGAGAAGTCAGCATGGATTCACTAAGGGCAAGGCATTCTTGACCAACCTGATCACCTTCTATGAGGAAATGACTGGCTTAGTAGACGATGGGAGGAGAGCAGTGGGCATTGTTTACCCTAACTTCAGTAAGGCTTTTGACACTGCCTGCTGTTAAGATGCTCAAAAAGACTGATGTTGAAGTATGGGCTGGATGAGCAGACAGTGAGGTGGATTGAAAGTTGCCTGAATGGCTGGTCCCAGAGGGAGCTGATCAGTGGCACAAAGTCTAGTTGGAGGCCAGTAACTACTGGTGTACCCAGGGGTCAATGCTGACTCCAGTCCTGTTGAACAGTAATGAGCTGGATAATGGGGCAGAGTATACCCCAGCAAATTTGCTAACAACACCAAAGTGGGAGGAGTAGCTGGTACACTAGAGGGTTGTGCTGCCATTCTGAGGGACCTGGACAGACTGGAAAAATGAGCCAACAAGAATGTCATGTGCCCAGGGAGGAAAAACCCCAGGCACCAGCAGATGCTGGGGGCTGCCTGGATAGAAAGCAGTTTTTCAGAAAAGGACCTGGGGATCCTGGTAGACACCAAGTGTTGAACATGCACCAGCAATATGCCGTTGTAGCAAAGAAGGCAAATGGGATCTTGTGTTACAGGCTGTGCTAGGAGGAGTGTTGCCAGCAGGTCAAAGGAGGTGATCCTTCCTCTCTGCTCAGCACTGGTGAGGCCACATCTGGAGTACTGTGTTCAGTGCTGGGCTCCCCAGTGCAAGACAGATATGGACACACGGGAAAGAGTCTCGCAAAGTGTTGTGAAGATGATGGACTGGATCATCTCTCTCAGGAGGAAAGGCTGAGAGTACTGGGACCGTTCAGCCTGGAGGGGAGAAGGCCCAGGGGGCTTTTATCAATGTGTATAAATACCTGAAGGAAGGGTACAAAAAGAACAGAGCCAGGGTCTTTTCAGTGGTGCCCAGTGACGAGACAAGAAAAAATGGGCACAAACTGTGCAGGTGACGAGTGATGCCACAGGTTATCCAGAGTGGTTGTGGAGCCTCCATCCTTGGAGATATTAAAAAGTCATCTGGGAATGATCCTGGACAGCTGGCTCTAGGTGGCCCTGCTTGAGCAGGGGGGGTTTGGATCAGGTAACCTCCAGAGGTCCATGCCAACCTCAGCCATTCTGTCATATGACAAGGAATAAATTACATTTTATTTTCTGATTAATTTTTATAGCTTATATTTATTTTATAATCCATTATAATATATCACGTACATATAGTACTGCTATAGTCTTTCCTTATGCTGACAAGACGCATTTTTCTTGTCTCTTGGATTAGAGACTAGTGCACAGTACTGGATGTTTTAAAGTACTTTGCAGTTCTATATATGAACATAGCAGGCAGGCAATTTAGAAAAAAGTAATTCAGCAGTGCCATCTTTCAGTTCCTGAACATTTCCCGATGACTGGTAACTGGGCTTATGTTAGGTGAATGGTACTGATTGAACTAGACAATATGAAACCGTTCAGCTAGATGCGAGAGGAGATTGCTGTGGTATGGTTATAAAGCTCAAGAAAGGAGCACTCTTGTAGGAAGTCAGAGCAGGGAGGCTAGGACAGTACAGGAAAAAAGGGTTACAGGTCAATGTATTCCTCTTTAAGTTCACAGAGGATGAGTCTGGAGTGAATGATGGGTTAATATCGACTGTCTGAAACTGGCTACATTTCACATTTACTGCAAATGGTGACATTTCTCATGCAAGATGGCCAGTCTGGCAGTATTCCAACCTTTGGGAAAAAAAAGACCTTCTGAATGAAGAAGGAATATTTTGTTCTATCACAAAACCTTCTTACATTGATTTTTTTTTTTTCCTTTAAGATGCTGTTTTCTGGCCATCTGGCTGCTTCTCACTTCCCTTGGCTCTGTTATTGAAGTAAACAAGATAGACTATTGAAAAGACCAATATTATTAACATATTATTGAAACTCAAAGACATTCATACTCAAGTTTCTCTTTCTTCTGATAAGCTTTGTTAGAAAGAAAAGAGGCCGGAAGTTATTGTATGTGAATTTATCAGTGTTTATTAACTGTGAGTGGAATCTTCAAAATTTCACAGTTTGAGAGCCTGAGTCTCTTTTCAAACAATGATCTCACACTAAAACCAGATAGCCAAAGCTATGCATATCCCAGATCCAAAAGAATATTTAAGCTCCTAATGCCTATTTAAGGTGTCAACTTTCTATCAATTTCCTTAACCTGGTAGTAGGATCCTAACTATTCCATTGGTTCCACAACTAGTTATCTATGATACAAATAAGCACTGACTCCTACTTTGAGAAGAATCTATGTAGAGTATGTACCTAAATCTATAATCATCCATTCATTAATTAAACGTGTTGGAGTGATTCCTGTAAGAGATAAAAAACAATTGTCATAATCTATTTGGAAAATGTTGATTGTTCAGAAAGAAATAGGATACGGTAATGTATGCCAAAACTGGTATCACCTGCTTCAAGTCATTTACAACCTGGAATCAAGTTATCTTGAATGCATATGGATTATTTTCTGATAGGTAAAGCACATACCACATACATCATATAAATGCCATATATCACTAAACATCACTAAAGTGCTGTGGTAGCAGCTCATTGCACAACACACTGTGTATAGGGTGAAAAAAACCCCTTGAGTTATGAGTCTGAATGACATATACCATGAGACTTTTCTACCAGTACTACCATATGTTTGAATATTTTAAAAGTCCTAGAGAATAAAGTCTTGAACTTAATCCAAGATGAGGGGAGGGCATTCTATTTCAGATGTTATTTTGTAATGTGTTATGCTTATTTGTGATGAAATATGAGTTTGGAAGTAAATAATTTCTTCTTATACATCATTACGCTCGCATGACAACAGAACTCACTCAGTCCCACAACATATACTTGGGACCTCACGAATGGATTTGTAAGTCTTAGTGGCTGGCATGCTAAGGCACTTAAGCCCAAAACTGTAGCCTTCCAAATTCCGAGTGAGCTGCAGTCTATCCCAAGGGAAATTTAAGGTCAATAAATGTCTCAGTTACTGACACCAGCATGCACTGGGTACCTAACATTGACTTCTGGGTATTCTCCTGATATAGCTCAGCTTTTTCAGTGATGACCCTCTCACTTCCTACCAACTGCCAGAGCTCTCTCTGGATCCATGACCCAAATCTTGCAGGGATGGTGCTTGATCCAGTTATTTATAGACCAAATGCAGTCATAGCGTAAAGAAATGCAGGCTGTAAGCACAAAAAAAGGGGCAGCAAAAGCTTCTAAATTTGCCTTAATTTTGTGGTATAGTTTGATGGTGAAGATATATATGTTTATGAGGGAGATGTGTGTCTGGATCTCTCTCAGGCAGAAGAGACACCCAGTGCTCTGAAAGACCAGGGAGTTTCCAGCAGACTTGCAGAGAGATCACTCCCAATGAGGAAGGAGCAGGATATATCTCCAGATTTTAGGGCCACCTCTTATTCACTTAGATCCATGATAATAAGTTTATCAAAGGATTTAATTAAAAGTGTATTATTGAATTGCAGTTACATGAATTGCTTTACAATTCAGCTTCAAGAGTAACTTGAATTAGTCTTTCTTATATGGCATGCTAACCTGAAAGTTAGTAAAGTTAAGAAGCACTGTCCAATGGGAACTGGCTATTGTACGTATTTAAAATCAAGATTCTTAAACATAAGTGGCATTTGGAAGCCATAGTTTATGCTGTCCATCTTTCTAAAAAGTTATTGACACAGGCATCTTCACAGAATCATAGAATCACAGAATCACTAAGGTTGGAAAGGACCTTCAAGATCATCAAGTCTAACCATTAATCCAGCGCCACCATGTTCCCTAAACCATGTCCTGAAGCACCACATCCACATGTTTTTTAAACACTTCCAGAGATGGTGACTCCACCACCTCCCTGGGCAGCCTGTTCCAATGCCTGACCACCCTCTCGGTGAAGAAATTTTTCCTAATATCCAATCTAAACCTCCCCTGGCGCAACTTGAGGCCATTTCCTCTCGTCCTGTCGCTGGTTACTTGGGAGAAGAGGCCAACACCCTCGTTGCCACAAGCCCCTTTCAGGTAGTTGTAGAGAGCGATAAGGTCTCCCCTCAGCCTCCTCTTCTCCAGACTGAAAAACCCCAGGTCCCTCAGCCGGTCCTCATAAGACTTGTGCTCCAGACCCCTCACCAGCTTCATTGCCCTTCTCTGGACACGCTCCAGCACCTCAACGTCCTTCTTGTAGTGAGGGGCCCAAAACTGAACACAGTATTCAAGGTGCGGCCTCACCAGTGCCGAGTACAGAGGCACGATCACTTCCCTACTCCTGCTGGCCACACTATTTCTGATACAGGCCAGGATGCTGTTGGCCTTTTTGGCCACCTGGGCACACTGCCGGCTCATATTCAACTGGCTGTCAACCAGCACCCCCAGGTCCCTTTCTGCCGGGCAGCTCTCCAGCCACTCCTCCCCAAGCCTGTAGCGTTGCATGAGGTTGTTGTGGCCAAAGTGCAGGACCCAGCACTTGGCCTTATTAAACCTCATACAGTTGTCCTTGGCCCATCGATCCAGCCTGTTCAGATTCCTCTGCAGAGCCCTCCTACCCTCCAGCAGATCAACACTCCCACCCAACTTGGTGTCATCTGCAAACTTACTGAGGGAGCACTGGATCCCCTTATCCATCATTGATAAAGATATTGAACAAGACCGGCCCCAGAACCGAGCCCTGGGGAACACCGCTTGTGACTGGCCGCCAGCCGGATTTAACGCCATTCACCACAACTCCATCCAGCCAGTTTCTCACCCAGTGAAGAGTAAACCTGTCTAAACCACGAGCCACCAGTTTCTCCAGGAGAATGCTGTGGGAGACGCTGTCAAAGGCTTTACTAAAGTCCAGGTAGACAATGTCCACAGCCTTTCTCTCATCCAGTAGACGGGTCACCTGGTCATAGAAGGAGATCAGGTTGGTCAAGCAGGACCTGCCTTTCATGAACCCATGCTGGCTGGGCCTGATCCCTTGGTTGTCCTGCAGATGCCCTCTGAGCACTCTCAAGACCAACTGCTCCATAATCTTCTCCGGTACAGAGGTCAGGCTGACAGGCCTGTAGTTCCCAGGATCCTCCTTCCAGCCTTTCTTGTTGATGGGTGTCACACTGGCAAGCCTCCAGTCTTCTGGGACCTCCCCTGTTAACCAGGACTGCTGGTAAATGATGGAGAGTGGCTTGGCAAGCTCCTCCGCCAGCTCTCTCAGTACTCTCGGCTGGATCCCATCAGGCCCTATAGACTTGTATGTGTCCAGGTGGTTTAACACCCAGAGCCTGAAAATTAGTCTCCAGGCTGCTTTTATACTGGTTTAACAATTAATAAGAGCTGTGATACTTGAAAATTTAAAATGTGTTTTTATTAAATTAAATTCTAAGGGCAAAAGCCTTTCTTATTAATTATTAAAGCAGTACAAAGGCAGGCTGGAGACACTGGGATTTCACTCTGCTTCTGTGAAAAATTCTACCTTACTGACAAACAGCTACCTGATAGAATTAGGAAAAGAAATGGTAAATGTAATTTTTTAAAAAAATATTCAATTTAAACAAGTGTTACGTTTAGGTCAAGTCTTGGCCACCATTAACCATCTGAAATTGTTAAGTTTGTCTTAGACCTACAGTCCAATTTTAGCTTCTACCAAATGCTTCTCTTGCTAGCTACACAGGTCTGTCATCAACATGTAACAATTGCAAAAGAAAGTGGTTGGATTTTTAAAAAGCCATTTAAAATATGCATCCTTTGCAAACTTATGTGTTTTTTTCACATCTGTTAAATTACTTGGATTCTCCCTTTGCCAAGATTTGCTTAGTGAGATGTGTTGGCTACAAAACATAGCTGCTTGGAAGGCTATGTCATCACCTCTCCTATCACGTCAGTTACCAAATCCAGAAATGGCTTAAATTTACACCGGTTAACATACTGTATTCAAATGAAGGAACAGGGATAGTATCCAGTTTAAAACAGAACAGCCAGCAAGTCTGTCCAGAATCTCACATCTTTACAAAAGCCTTTGCAAGCAGATGCAGCTTCCCTCTCTTTCTTTAGATGCGTTTGCATCCAGGTGTAGCTTTGTTTCTACTTATAGACAGCTACAAAAGACAAAAGCAGTTTAAATTTAAGAACTGGCAAGATCTCAGTATCACTTTTTGGTCAGTTGTATCAAAAACTGCTGTGATGATCAAGCTGGTCATAACTGAAAAATGTTCTCTCTAATTTTATGAAAGTTTCCATGGATTACTCTGGAGATCTAAAAGCAAGTTGCCAATAGCCTAGGAAACTTGAAGTCTCCAGCTTCTTCAAGGGTTGGTTCAGCATAGACCTAAGGAGAGGAAAAGATTCTCCTTGAAATGCAAAGTTATTAATTGTTAAAGATTTTCATGCATACATGTTTTACTTCCTGCAAGATCTTTGACAGATGAGCTCTGGCAAATCTCATTGCAGTGCTTCACTATGCTATTTCCCCAGCTAATTCATCTGGTGCTGAAGATTATGTCCAGTAGCAGAGTCAGAGAACAGAAATAAGTTTTTGAGCTTCAGTTGTTCTATAAGCCAAACCTTTACTGGAAAGTTTGGCTGACAAAGGTGGGCTGTATTATGGTCCTGACCTGTGAACAGCTGACTGTGAAGTATGTTGACTTTGCCACATGTAAGTGACTTCTATCAGAGATTTGCAAGTTGGTAAAATCATAGATGTCCACAGCTGTTTGAACACGTTTTACAGTTCTTAATCTGTTTTCTATCTGAGAGATGCTCCAGTTATCACACGTGAAATAAACATCTTCATAGTTCATTTCCCACAATCAACGAAACTCTTTAATGATTACATTAAACACAACTGATACACTGGTTGACAATTTCAAATGAGGGACAAGTAAGTTTAGTGACTGAGCAGCTCTTTTGTCTAAAATAGAGATGAAATACAGCCAGCCTGAATAGTTTCTTGTTTAGGTGTATCGGGAAGAATTATTTTTCAATAATTTTTGTTCTAGGAAAATATACTTATCAGAAAAATATCAGGTTTGTAGTTTTTGACACATACACCAATTTATCAAGACAGTCTTTAATTGCCTATTCTAAGCAAAGGCATTCACTCCCTTCAACACATTAAGGAAAAGTTAGAGCAGGCACCCAAAGAGCTGTACCTACAGAGGCTCCTTTTGAACTGATGAAGAGCTGATGAAGATGCTGAACTGTTTTTGTACGAGGCTTGTGACTAGAACTTATCTAACACTGGGCCACAAAACTGAGGACACTGGCACAATGAGCAGCATGGATTTGCCTAAATTTATTCAGTTATTGGACCCAAGATAGAGGGATCAGGCAATTCCTAAAAAGGGTTGAGAAAGCTGAGCTGGAAGGGATTAAGTAGTATTCTCTGGCTGCCTCTTCATTTTGTCTCAGAAGAGAAAGCAAAAGGTGACCCTAGAAACCTGAAACCTTCTTGAATGAAGCTTACTTTGCTTACATTTACTGTGTATTTTTCATTTGAAGAATGAGTTGGAGGGAAGGGCTTGGATACATTTTGGGGCTTATTTTAATTCCTATTGGAGTGATATGCCTAGAAATTTTAAAATTTCTCAGAGAGCATTTTCTTCTCCATGAATTAGAGGTTGAACATTTCATACGTAGCTCTTTAACGTGGTCTTCCCATGTACAATATATCCCCATCCCCAGAAAGGTTACACTGACAACCCACTAGAAGAAAATTAGAAATTAATCATACCAGAGAGTTTTGGTGATTTTCTGTCCCTTTGTGTAGCCCATGAGTCCTCACAGACCATGGAAACTGTCTAAAAAGAAAATCAGTCATGAATGTAATGGTCCTTGTATTCATTACTGTCATCACTGTTCTGCATAGTGGCTTCCACTTCTAGCCAGTCCTTTCTATCTGCTTAGTAATCTGATTGTCTATGTGCTCGGGAAGGCTTTGAGGTGTGCAATATTTGTAAATAATAGGTTGGGCCATGTTAATTTCCAAATGCCATTATTCTACCAGTGAAATGATCCAGTTGTCTCCAGACCACAGTCCTCCAGTATGGTTGTCACAGGAACACATAGGCAGTCTTTTGTATTTACGTGGTTTCTGCTGACAAGTATTTCCAGTGGTGACGCTAGCGTAATATAAAGAACTGACACTATTGTTGTTTTACTAGGAACAGGGAGAGCAGGGCATTTTAATTACAGTATGACTTCCTAGTCACTTCTGTCCTATGAGGCAGTTACAGTATTTTAAAATTACTCTTTCTACCTTTCATTATTGTGTAAGATTTTTTCTGAAGTCTAGTATTTATACTTTTCTAAGACAGCTTACAAGAAACACAGTAGAAAAACCTATTTGAGGTTACAATGTATAGTAACATAAATAATGCCATCCTCCTTGACAAACTGCCACATCAGCCTATCCATGTCCTGCCTACCAGCAGCTCCCCAAGTTCTTTCTCTACTAGGTAAGGATTAACCACTCTCTCTGCATTGCTTATTCTCCCTTCTGGGTAAGTGAGAAGAACACATTTTCACTGCCACCTGAGCTGCGTGTCTTAAGTTATTGTTGTGTTGGTCAAATTAGCAACCACACCCTTTTCTCCTTGGCCTTTGCCAGGTCCGACTCTTCAGTCGCAGTCTGCACAGGCAAGCAAGCCTCCCCCCAAACCATGCAAATTTTCTACCAGGTACTAACATCCTGCTTCTGTTTTACCCCGGTCATAGATGAATCATCCTGCTGTTGGAATGAAGGTTCTTACTACCTCCATGGAGCAACATATTACAGTGCAGGTCTAGAACAATTTGTTTCTTGGCAAATATCTCTTTCTTTTTCTCTCTGATACTGAGGATGAAACAATTTGGAATATACACTGGACCTTACATTTTTTTCCCTTAATGAGTTTGGCAAAATAAAGCTAATACTGTTCTTCAATGACTGCTACCTTTTAAATATGTGACTACATACTTATGCTCTTCACTAGCTATCTGGTTTTGGCTACTATTGCAGGTAGGGTATTGAGCTAGTGGACCTTTAGTCTGACTGAGCAGACCTTTGGTGTGACTTTTATATTTACACAGAAAATGCAAAAATAAATTATTCAGGAAACCAAAACAAGAGGGCAAAACTCCACAAAACTCAGATAAGCCTTCCTTTTATTGCTTTTTCTTTGAAAATTTGGTGCAGGCAAAGCTGGGGTAAGAATAAATTCAGGTGCAAATGAACTCAGAGCAGTTTTTTCTCTTTTCTACCCACAAGATATTCTGGGGAGTTGTCAGGACTACAGAAAACTAAGTGCAAGTTAAAATCTTGGTTTATTAATCAATGATAGATTAGAAATATGTATCTTACTGTTACTATCTTAAGCTGTGTGTTTTCATGTTGCTTATTCTTTTGCCTCCACCCTGTGTGAAGCCATCTGTTGTGTAAACACAACTACCTGGGAAAGGAGGACGGCATGTACAGATACTAATGTGAACTCTGAAACTTCTGTTTTGCCAAGTTTTTGGTCACATTAGTTCCCCGGTTTTATGCACAGAATGTCTCCACAAGCAGTTGTGCTGGCAACACTAAGGATGGGGATGAAGGGGTCTGTATTGGAACCAGGATTGTTTAATATCTTCATCAGTGACAGAGACAGTGGGATCAAGTGCACCCTCAGCAAGTTTGCTGATGGCATCTAGCTGAGTGGTGCAGTTGACACGCCTGAGGGACAGGATGCCATCCAGAGGGACCTGAACAAGCTTGAGGAATGGGACCATGTGAACCTCATGAGGTTCAGCAAGGCCAAGTGCAGGGTCCTGCACCTGGGTCAGGGCAACCCCTGGTATCAATACCGGCTGGAGGATGAAGGGATTGAGAGCAGCCCTGTCGAGAAGGACTTGGGGGCACTAGTGGATGAAAAGCTGGACATGAGCTGGCAATGTGCACTCACAGCCCAGAAGGCCAACCATATCCTGGGCTGCATGAAAAGAAGCGTGGCCAGCAGGTCGAGGGAGGTGATTCTGCCCCTCTACTCTGCTCTGCTGAGACCCCACCTGGCATCCTGCGTCCAGCTCTGGAGCCCTCAGCACATGAAAGCCACGGACCTGTTGGAGTGGGTCCACAGGAGGGCCACAAAAATGATCTGAGGGATGGAACACCTCTCCTATGAAGACAGGCTGAGAGAGTTGGGGTTGTCGAGCCTGAAGAAGAGAATGCTCCAGGGAGAACTTATTGCAGCCTTCCAGTACTTAAAGGGGGCTTATAAGAAATATGAGGACAGACTTTTTAGCAGGGCCTTCTGTGACAGGACAAGGGGTAATAGTTTTAAACTGAAAGAGGGCAGATTTGTACTAGATCTAAGGAAGAAATTTTTCACAATGAGGTTGGTGAAACACTGGCACAGGTTGTCCAGAGAGGTGGTAGATGCCCCATCCCTGGAAACATTGAAGGTCAGGTTGGACGGGGCTCTGAGCAGCCCAATGTAGTTGAAGATGTCCCTGCTCACTGCAGGGGGAGTTGGACTAGATGGCCTTAAAAGGTCCCTTCCAACCCAAAGATTCTGTGATGAAGAAGTAGGGCTGAGTCAGTGTACTGGTTTTGGCAGGGACAGAGTTAAGAAATGAGGAGGAGCTAAGTAAAAAATGGAATCGTATCACTGCTGAGTGTAGACCTTTATTTTCAGGAAGGAGGCATTACAGCAAAACATGTGCAGCCTATGGAATTTCAACCATACCAGAGGCTCTGATACTGAAATTGAATTTATAGGATCTGTTGGCTTTTTTTCTTCCTCATCTCAAACATCATTCAGGATAATAAAATGATTAATTTTTCAAGACACCAGCAGTCTTCTCACAATACCTTCAATTTAAATGCTTTGCTCATAGATCTGCTGTGATATAACATCAGTGTTGGCAAAAATATAAAAATGATGCCATCTGTTGTTGGATTGGATACAGATCCACTGGGCAGCCAGTCTGAATTGTTCACAGCAGGAGTAAGCAGGGTATCCTGAATGGCCACATCCTGGATTGGCAATCACAGTGATGCAATTGTTACTCAATTATCATTCAGTAACTTAAAACATCTGATAATAACAAATTAGACATTTAACTTTCATCCTTTTTAACTTTCCAACCCCCAAAATGAAGTGGAAGTATGCTTCTGGCAACTGAAAATCAGCCTGAAGGCTTTATATCAGAGAGAACAGTATCTACCAATAATACAGGTGA
The DNA here is from genome assembly GCF_964289735.1 of Phaethon aethereus. Classification (NCBI taxonomy): domain Eukaryota; kingdom Metazoa; phylum Chordata; class Aves; order Phaethontiformes; family Phaethontidae; genus Phaethon; species Phaethon aethereus. The sequence goes on along the minus strand of NC_138577.1, from coordinate 64,645,589 downwards.
ACAAATTATTTTACATTTGTTCTATTCCTATATATCAAGTTATAATTTAGTTTTCCATCTCTCTTTCCTGCTAGTGCTTTAAGTAAGTCCATTCCTGTATCAACAACGGTGAAAGCATAAATATCACGATGTAAGAATCAACAGGTAGGGGTTTCATGAAAATTCTGCGACTGCAACAGAAGGCCAGGTTAAAATTCAATGACAATGCCCCATGCCTTTTTTATACCATTCCAATTCAAAATTAATATGAGAGATAATGATTACATGTAAAAATATTATTACAGTCAGTGTAATATCCACTGTTTTGTTTATTTTACATTACATTCAAATAATTTTTACACTTTTAACCCAAGCAGCTAGACAAAAGCCTGGAGTATTGCCTGTTGTTCCAATTAGGAAAAAGAGTGCTGATGCCCTTTTAACAACTCCACCTATTTTATTCAAAAGTAGCCTGGTATTTTTCTTGTTTGTATCAACCCCTATTTTCCTGAACACTGGAAGAACTGAACAAGAACATTTAACCCATGTTCATTATCTTATCCTATGTCAGCTGTGCCTACGTCAAAAATTCATTCTCTTGACTATTTTTAGGTTTAAATCCTGGTCTTCATGTAAGTCTTCAGCTTTACCTCAGGCTGTCAAGCTTCATACCATGAACGCAGGACGCATTTGGCTTCTTATTCCCAGCCCCTAACAGCAGCATTGGCATCTCCTGCTTTTGCAGTGCAAATCTCTGCAATCTCTGCAATCTCTCCCCAGAACTGGTGTATGCAAACCCCGAAGCAGGAAAACCTGTGGTGCTCTGCTGCAGCCAGTGACGAGCACCCCAGGGGAGCCCAAGCTCAAGATGTCCCACCATGGCCCTGAAGGCAGCTGCTCACTTTTACTGACTTAGCTTACTATTGAAATGTAGGTTACAGAGCATCGTTCAGTAGGAAGAGATGCAAAGTGTACTGTGTGCTGCGGTTGCTGAACGGTGAACTATATGAGATTCTTGTTAAGCGTAAAGAATATCCTGAAAAAGGGCATGGTTATATGAGCCCCACATCATAATACTCATACTTGATTGACCTTTTAACTTCTGGCGGTAGAAAGAAAAAGGAATAATACAGAAAGATTTATAGTAGTGGAACAGAGAAGATAGGCTTCCAAAAAACCTGAAATTAACCTATGCAAATAACTATGAACTGACTCTGGAATGCCTGTGCTTCCATTTGTGTCTCACTTCAATGAGATTGAGTATAAGCAGCTGTTCTGTACAATGGAGATAGCTCGTAACAGTTACTGGCAAATTTGGGGCAAAAACATTTCTAAATTAGTCTTTGCATTTAAAAATGTTAAGGGAGAAACAAATGTTTCTCTGTTGGGTGTGCTGTCTTGTAAAGGAGTAGACATCCATGCAAGTGCCCATTCAGAATCAGGCAATTAATTTATTTGATCTCTTTGTAGGCTCCAGCCAAGGTCAGCATCTGCCAGTTTTGTGGGATATGCTGGGGGGGGTTTCCCACTGTCTTGCCTGCTGAGGCTTTCCAGCTACACATGCAACACCTGCACCCTCGGGGCTCTTGCAACTGGAAAATTTATATTTCAGTTAGCATTTATTTTTAAAACATGAAAAAAATACAGGTTGAACAGCTTTAGCAGGAAGGGCCGTAAAATGGTTAATCACAACAGAGCAACTAATTGACATAGTCCAACCAGTGATTAGTGAACCACATTTGGCCCACAGGCTGCTTGTATCCAGCCTCATATCAAGGGTACCTGAATGCCTGCCTGCCCTGCCACAAAACTTCAGAAGATGCTGCCGCTGGGGCTGCTATGACAGAGATGCTGCTGCTCGGGTGTCCTTCTATCCTGCCAGAAGCAGCAGCAGCAGCTGCACAAGGAGAATGAGCAGGGCTTCAGCCTTCAAGTGCACCACTTGGGGGTTGCACCAGGGGTGGGTGAGAGACTCGGCCGTGGCTGCATCTTCACATCCCGAGTATCTGCTCCAGCACAAAGAAAGGTGGGTTTCAGTAATTTCCCCCAAATAATCTGATTGTAAGCGTGTTCACGCATCCCTGAAAATCCCAACCCTAGCTTTTTATTTAAACTCTTAAATAAATATTCAAGGCAGTATTTGTCATTTGCTTTTAAATTCTGTCTGATGTTTTCCTTGAAGTAACATACAGAAATGGAAGGATTGCCTCTGTATTTGGAGCAGAAAAGACACTCTTGCCTCTTAGAGGATGTAATGCTGAAATACAAGAAGAATGGTCTGATTTCAATCAAATGACATTTTAATTATTTAGTCTGTTTAATCTATTATTGAAAAACTCTCATAATGCAGCTCTAGAAAACCTTCCTATACTAAACTGATTTTCTTTCTGTCATTGTATCAGAGGTTTCTAATATTCTTAATTAATCATAGCTAGGTTATATGCCCTATAAAACTAACAATATGCAAAGCTTCAATATTTCATTTGATCTTAATAAGAATGATCCACTAGAGCCAGTGACTTTTTCAAAATAGATTAAGCTACAAAAACAAAATAATTAAACACTGATTTATTTTAAAAACCAGACCATCATTCTCAGATTTCTTCAGCACTTTCTACAATTAGAAGATTAGTATGCATATGTATGTATTCAAAAGTTAATCCTCCCAAACACACTTCTCATGGAAAAAAAATTATATCAATATTTACCGATTGTGCAGCTATGAATTCTCTGAGGATTTGGAGGCCTGTAACTCTGACAAGGTTATTGGAAAGGAAGGTGATCCTTTATATTCCATCAAGCATATATTCTCATTCAGTCAAGGTCACTTATCAATCAAATGAATATCATTTCATAAACACCCCTGAACAACTGTGTTCTATTATCTAAATGGGAAGGAGAGGTGTTAGTGGGTGTCTAAGGGATATGAAACCAATTTAGCTTGGAGGCACTCAGCTGTTAGAACAGTTGTGAACATGTCTGGCTGCTAATATATGCTGATTAGTATTAATACCATACGATGTCTGAAATGTGGCTGGCATGACATTTCTAAACCAATGAATGGTGATTACAACTCTGTTTTCTTTATTCTCCAAGTTGAGTATCGCTTCTGGCTGTGTGGTCTATCAGGTTTGCAACACGTGCAGAGTGAGTTTGAAGATTTGTACCCACAGGCATCTTCTCGTCGCTGTGGTCCTGCTGGATAAGGAAAATAAAGAGCATTGATCTGTTATTTACTGGCAGCAAAGGGCCCTGCATAGCCCACTGAGAAAGTAACAAGGACCTGCACTAAAGAAGTAGAAATATGAGCATATCATAGTATGCTTGATACTTATGCTGACAATGCATGCTTGATGTGTTGATGCCAACAAATTGGAGTTTTCAAGTGCTGAACTGCAGAATAAAATTGCCTTTGTAGTCCAGTCCAGTCAGGGTTTCTCTTTGCGATTTCTTCCCTCCCACAACATGATGTGGATATGATAGAGAAGTTTAGTGCCAGCGAGGAGACAACAATGATTAAAAATATCAACAAAAAAAAGACATACAAATGTTTTGTTGTCTTTGCAGATGAGTAACTTGTCTACTGTGCCATTTCAGTCAAAGAATGGAAAATCAGGGATGCCCAGGCTCTCTGCACCATCCTAGTATATCTCAAACACTCCACTGACAGAAGCTCTGCAACACAAGTAAACTTGGGCTGCCTGTCCTAGAAGAAGAATCACTTCCAAAAACCTATTCAGGAGATGTTGAAATCAGTTCCCAGAAAACTCTTGGCTTTGATTCACGTATTCGGTGATTTCTGAGAGAATAGGCAACAAAGATTCAGAACTCGAGGGGAAAAAAGGAAAATATTAAATAGTTATCAAAACAGGCAAAGCTCTTTATTAAAACCAAATAAGTGTTGCAGATAAAATTAGAAGTAGAAGAAGGTAGGATTTCAATATCCTATGATGCAGATAGGGTCCTGAGAGAAGATAGGTTTACAAAGGTCTTTATCCAAGCTTGATAATGCAAGTTTTTTAAGTCTGTGTCATAGAGGAGCAAACAGCTAAACTGATTAAAATTATAAATTATTCCATTTTTATACACTGGTTCCTTATTTGTGAAAATAACTGTGTACATACTTCGTGTGCAAGAGGAAATAATTTCCAAAAGCTGCTAAATCTTCATACGAATTGTTTTTAAACTTTATATTGAATCTAGACTGTGTCATGAAGCTTAATTTAAAATAAGCTAAACAGACTTCATTAAAAAAAAAAAGACAAACTGAAACAATTCAAAATTGCAGTATGTCATATTCCAAATACAACTCCAAGGTTTGTCTCGGGTATTGAGGCAGTTAAGGTCAAACTGGAAAATATGTTCAGATGCCTCAAAAACCAAATTGCTAAGCATCAGTTACAAACACAGTTGTCCCTCCACCATACCTAAATGAGAGAAATTATCTTTTTATGATGCTGGAATACCATTAAGGAACATTTGGGTCAATATGATCCATCACATCACTTTGGATGGATACTTTTTGTTGTGTTTACTTGTCATTAACAGGGAAGAACACTCAATTTGCAGAGAAAAAATGACATAGGATATAAATAAAAAACAAAACCCCACTTTCACCATATCTGTGTAAGAAAGCAAGATCTCTGTTAATTGGTGGGAATCAGTTCTTAAACTGTATAGAAGAACAGTGGGAATAACTGCAATTGGGTTCGCGTGGAGATAATCTTCCTTTCTATATTTTTAACATGGAAAATCTATAGATGATATATTTTCTCAGTTTAAGGTAGCTTACACAGGCATTGATCCCCTGGCAACCCACTCCAAAGAAAACTAAAGTCTTCACATCTTACAGTTTTTTAAATTAATTCATCAGTTGTGTATATGTATTCATCAGGATACAGTGATGGGTTTGTTTCTGATACAAAACCATGGGGTAACCAAGGATAAAGCATGTGGGTTTCATTTGTATATATGAATTTACAGCCATTTATAGAAAATTTATAGCCATTGTCTGTTTTTGCTTAACTTAACCCAGATGAAATAAATTTTACTAATTAATTTAAACACAAAACAGTTAAGAGATACAGATTTCAGGCAACTCAGTTGTGGTTCTTATTCCAACTCATAAACATAACTATTCCTTTATTGTCTTTGTCTTTACAGTGAAACTGTTGAAACTCTAGAACTTGAGAAAGAAAGAGAAAATGGAACACAAAAGGAGATTTTAAATAAAGAAAATAAAAGTAAAGAGGAAGAGACACACCCCCACACCAAAAAAAAAAAAAAATCAATGAAGAAAGAGCAACCTCATACTCTTGGTGCCAGTATGATAAGTAACCTAATTCATGCATTATAAAACTTAAAAAATAACGTTTTTCAAAGATAATTAAGTAAATAGTAAGAAGGATGGAAAAGAATCTTGCTTCTTTTAGAATGAGTGCACTTTCAAAACAGAATTTTAGAACATACAGAAGATCAAGATTATGCTCTTAATGATGTTCAAAATAATTTTAAAAATATGGTTCATGCTCTAGTATTTCTATTGAGACAATGTGAAGAGTTTAAAATAATGTGTCTTACATTTAGGGCAATTTCATTCAGGAGTGGAACTGGATCGCTGTTTTTTTGAACTACTTCAGCTATGCCCTAACTCAGTGATAGTAGTGGATGCCCTCCTTACCTGATGGGCCATACTTCCCCTCTGTAGTTCTACTGAACCAAGTTTATGTTACTAGTATATCCCATGCCTGGTTTTTCAATAAAATTGCTGCCATACAAATGGTTCCACAAGAAATGGAAATGTACATGATAATAATAACGTGGGATAATTAAAACAAACAAACAAACAAACAGAAATATTTAGGAAACATTTTATGTCACTCCAAACTTGGTCCGCTGTAATTAAACGAGATGGGACTCTGCTAATAGTTGGGTAGGAGATTTTAAAAGAAATGCCTATTAAAATGAAAAGCTATCTAATTGGGCTTATGAAAGAATCCAATTTTTTGTACTACTGTTTAGCACCAACTCTGCTCCATGATGTTGTCTGGAGTCTTACCATCCTTATTTCTGTGATATCTATCGGGATGCCTATGTGATAAAACATGAATAAATGGAATTTTAATAGATGAAGAGGTCAGATCAGATTTCATTTCAGAGACTACTTCTACTGCCTTGACAGAATGATGTTGTACCTACTTACTCTGAACTTCAAAAATATCAGTTAAGTGGAGGTCATGATTGAAAGAGCTGAAGTGTTCACAAACATGTACACAATGAAGAGACAAAAAACAGAAATGAAAGTAGGGGTTTTCTGCCTGTCTGGGTATGCTAACTGCTAACTGCTAACATACAGCAAAACGTATAACATGCTAACTGGATATTTGGGATGTGTCAAGATAAACATCTTTTTTCATCCCTATCACCTGAAGAAAGAATTGTTATAGGGTTAAGAGACAGTTTAGGATTGTACTGTATAAAAGAGGCAATATATACATATATTTTTCACCTCCGTCTCATCACTTCTTATTAATGCCGCACATGGTTATCATTTCACAGACAAGTTACTGTCTTCCTTCTCTAAGTAGTGTTTTCACCTTTTCGTGATAAAATACTAAGCTTCAGTGCTTTACAAGATATTACCAGAGCAAAATAGTTTCATTCTTCATTCATTCATGCAAGATTAATTCTTATTCTTCATTTTGTGTGCGTTGAAGTATAAATGCAATAGCAGGCTGACAATGACCAAGACAAACCATATCACTGTGCAACTTTCTAAGCCCTGGTGGATATGGGCATCTGGATGTTATAATTTTCACTATGCCTAAAAGTCATCACATAAAAGAAATAAAGATTGTCTCCATTTTGGCCTTAAGCAGCACATCACTGACAAAAGTTTGTCCAATTAGTTTATGCTGTGGAACAGAATTTCACTATATTTTCTAAATGTGCAGGAAAAAAGACAATTTAAACCTGCCATAAGTCTCAAGCTGGTATCTCCTAAGGCTTCTAAGTTCACAAGTAGCTAAAAACTGGCCTGTTGTGCCATGCCCTAAAGCAACACAGCGATGTTGAAACTGTGTCTAATTAACCTCCTGCTAAAACCTGAAAGTCAGGAAGGAATATCACTAAACCTCAAAGGCTTTTTAACTTAGTAGATATGGATAGTGCTAGTTTTTCAAGAATTCAAGTCAATTGCACTAAAAATTGACTAGGCAGTAATGGATAGCTAGTTTGCATTTAAAAGCCAAGATTTTGCCAAGAGGGAATTTTAATTTTGTCTATATTTTCAACCTAATAGGTTAGGCAGAATCTAATGTGTGAAATTACTTTTCTGCTTTACAGTTTTTAAAGTGAGGTTTGTTTGTAAGCAGTTGCTTTTTCCTACTGTGGAGCTTTCTTCTCCTGTATGTGCATAGAACAATTTTAATTCATATACATGTGGTAAAGTGAAGTGATCATGTGTAATAATTTTAATGTGAACATTTTATTTATGTGATTTAATTATGGATCCTTAAAAGTTGTATCTGGATATTATGCAAAATCTTAATTAACATTTTTCTAAGTAGCCTAGTAAAACCAGATGAGAGGAAAAAGCAAAGCTTAGAAATGAAAATGCCCTCTATGAATCTCTGTCTGGCTGGGCAAATATTGGTTGTTACATATTGATCTTGCACGTGTGCGTTAGACACTAGAGAATATGAATTTCAATATTTTAATCACTTATGGTCAAATTTACATTACCATGTGCAAGAAAATGGATTGTTTCATTAAAATAAGATAATTTTCTACTGGAGCCCAGGAACTGTATGAATAGGGAGGCATATGTGTTGTTCCCAGGTATGCCTTTTACTGTTTATGAATTATCTTGCTCAGGTTCAAACAAATTTTTCATGTGAGGCTCAAATTTAACACAAACTCACCCTCTCAGGATAGCTTTCAATGTAATTACTAAGATTGGAGAACATTGGTTCCCTCCCACCAGCCTTCCCTCCCACCTCAAAGAAAAACCCAAACAACCTTAAGCATATTTTACCAGCAGAAAACTTCATTTTCCTCCTTCTCAGATGATACTAGCATACACAGTGTCTTCTGTAACTTCCCAAAGCTGACTACTGTGGAAGTGAATGATGCAGTGATCGAGGTTAAGGATGAGGAGAAAGTGTCTGCATCTCAGGAACCCACGGAAAGGCGTAACTCTGCGGAGTCCTGCAGGACATGTACAGAACCTTTTACCCACCTGTCACTGCTTTCAGGCCTAAAATGTAACAGATGAGGATGCAGATTTAGTTTGAGAGAAATAAGAATATCTTTCCATCTCTACTGCCTGTGAAAACTTACTCACCGCTCTGAACTTTGTTTCCCCTCTCAGCTATTTTACTTTATCTAGTGCCACTGATGAAGAACGCCAGAGTTAGCACGGAATGGTGCCAGTTTGGTCTGGCAGAGCTTATTTTCGTCAGCTTAGCAATACAAGAAGGTGAAAATACCATTTCTGAGGTGTCTGCCCACTTTTGGTTCTGGGGAGATTTTGTAGTTTGGGACTGGACTGAGAGCGCCTGCAGAGTCCTTTATGCATGTTAATCACATCCCTCGGAGTTAGTGCAGTGACACTGTGACACTGGGTGTAAGTCTGATTGTAATCAAACTTTGGCCTGGCTACAATATTCAAGTATCACGCTCAAGCAAAAAAGTGGTAGGAATGAGCTGTCCCAAATCCACTATCACCTCAGAGCAGAGTACTGCAGTTTAGGTATTTAAAAGCAGCAATTCCTTGCCAAGTTTTATTGAGTTTGGTTCACTTCACTAGTTTATTTCCAGTTAATCTCCCCTTGCCTCCTAGCCCCTCAAAGAAAAGAAAGAGCTTCTTGTTTTGAACTCTGAATTACCCTTCAGTCCTAAACTGAGTTTCCGCCTTAGAAAATCCTGTATCAGAATTGCCCTGGACACGAGGGATACAAAATAGGGAGTAAACCACTCCATACATAAAATGCATGTTTATTCCGCAATGTAACAGCAAGAACTGTTGGTGCCTGAGGACTTCTGAAGTCAAAAGGAGAATACCTTATGACTTCAGATGGCAAATGATATTTGGCAATTATGGCAATTTGCCATAATATTCTATCTATCTTTAAAGCATGTCATTATATTAAACACTAAAGACAATTGCAAAAATTACATTGAGCGACCCTAGATACCTCCAAAATATTAGGTAATTAAACTTTGGTGGAATGAGTACAGAGGTAGGAGGCACATGGTGCCACTGAGATCAGCAGTCTAACGAAGTGTCACAGTTCACTTAGCAGTGCTAGATAATTACCTGGAATGGAGGAAATTATTTAAAGGACAGTTTGTAAATGTACTACTATGCAATGTTAGTCATAGTCTGCTTTTTAGAAACTTTATGATGCGATTACTAGTCAAAAATATACTTGATCGTTCAGGTAAGAAGGCAACATTTCTCCACTCATTCAGCGTATGCCTGGAACTTGTGCTTGGATTCTTGCATGCTGTTTGCTCAGAGACTTTTTGGATTCTCTTCAGTTACTTGCTACAAACTTTTGGGTGTTCTCTGCAAGACAAATGGAAGGGGGTTGAACATTAACTGGGGGCACAAATTAATGTGAAAAATATGTCTGCTATGTTTGCGTCAGGATTTTGAAACAACTTTGCATTATCTTTTATGGCAAAGAGATTACGAATCTCTATTCTTTAATTCTGGCAGACAATATACTGTCTGCAAGCCTTCCTACTAAATTGGATAGGCATCAATCTTAACCACTGCACTGTATCAATTTATCTTGTAAGTAATCAATGTCTATTTTTCATGGGTTACCTTCTGCCACCTAAAACACTCTCTTCACTTAATGAATGTGATGACTAGAATGAGCTCCTGATCTTTCTTTGTAGGTTGAAGTATACCATTAAAAGTCTAGTGATTGTCCAGGTCAAAATTATCTTGTTGATTACACAGAGTTGACCAGCTTTTTTGCTTTTAATTTCATACTTTGATTTTTACTTTTAGTATTTCTTCTTGCCCTGTATAGACTATCAAATTTTAAAGAGATGTATCTATGTGCTGTTTTGAGACTACTACTACTAGCTCTTTTTTGATTTTTTTTTCAAAGAAGTTGTACTAATCTCAAGATACATAAGTGAATAGTAATTATCGCTCCCAAATAACTTCTAATACTAAAAAATGATGGATACCTGACTTTTTTTTTCCTGTCTCAGAAGCAATTACTTACTGAGACAATGAGTGAAATTGAAAGAACACTTATAAAGTAACAATGAGACTTTAAGAATGCTGTGCTTCTATATTTTACATTTTACTGACAGGCAGGTATCTGTCTTGCCTCCCAGAAGACCATACAAATGAGTAGGCAAAAACCAAATCCCACACAACTCTTATGGGACACATTGCTCTGGCTGGCTGAGTTAGACTTAGAGTTCCTAGTGAGATAAATGGTTACTAAATTTTAAAATGTCTTAATTACCACCTGCTTGACAATATATTACCTAAATTTGGCAGATTTGTAGAGTTTTCTTTCCTTTTGCCAGGTGTTTATATTCTGTCTTTGAAACCTGAACTCAAGTTTTACATTTACAGAGGCATTTGACTCTGTGCTCTAAACTGTTTCACATTAAAAGTAATTTTGACACAACCCCCCTGGGCCATAACTAGAAGAAGTGAGAAAGAGAGAACTAGTGGTTAGGTCTGACCTAAGGGCAAGGAAACTACTTTCTTTCCATTGCAGAGGCACGAGATAAGCAGCGTGCAGTTATGCTGCCTTCCTGCCTTTCACTGCTTCCCATTGAGAGTGCATTCAGAAGTAACTGGTGTGGAAAGATAGAATTTCTCTGAAGACTAGATTGACTAAAGGGGTTGCAAAAAAGAGGAAGAAAAAGCAAAAGCCAAGCAAATAAAACTGGAACATCTCCTTTAAATTCTGGGGACTCTTGTTAAACACATAAACCAGAAACTCTGAACAAGTAAGAAGTTCTCCAATATGATGAAGGTGTTCTTGGAATGGTAGGAACCCACTGAGATTACCCAAAACACAGCCACTAAGCTTCTGGTGAAACAAGAGTAGAAACAGATCTGCTTCATAGTTTCAGTGGAGCTTGTGTGTGCAAGGGTTCCCCTGCACCTCCAGCCATCCCCATATGTCTACTTTTCTTCTTTCTTTGCTATTGAGAGAAGAGAGATGGTGAAAACAGACATTAGCCTTACATAAGGAAAGTCCTTCTTTGGAAACGATGGTCTGGCTTAAGTTCATTTTTTATTGTTTGCATACGAGATAGTGCTTCAGCAGATAAGGAAACCCAGCCAACACATTCTGTAACTGTTGTGCCAGCCGCTCTGTTAAGCATGGGGACTGCCAGATTTTTAACATTTTTTGTGTTTTCATTTTCTCTTTTCACCTCAAAGAAAGTCAAGACAAAAAACAGTGGATCTGCCTGTCTTTAAAAAAACCCACAACAACAAACCAACCAACCATCCCCTTGGAATAACCATAATTTTATTCAACACATTTTTCGTATTTCATATGTAATATAACAGAGGGAAACTAACACAGCTGTAGGTGGAATCATGTTGCAAGATCTTGCATGTGTACCAGAGAACCTCCTAAGTTGTATATAAGGGCTGTAACTTGTTAGTTTTCAATTGGTTTTATGGGGGGTCTTTGTTTTCTGGTTTTTTTTTTTTTTTTCTTGCGTGTTCTGCTTATGTGACCTTCTTGGAACACATCTGCATTTTAAATACTGTATGGCATATCAATTTTTTGAAATAACAGTACACAATAGTTTCTTCTGAAGTGACATTCACAGCTCAAAGTTTCTGAAAATCATTCCACTGTCACTTCTCTTTACTTTAAAATGCTGAGTTATTTGTTTCTTTCTCAGTATCAGTGGAAGTACTTCTTTTTGAATAACAAGTACTTCAGCAGTAAGGCTCACGTGTATTTTATAAACAGTCAAGCCCCCAAATCAGTTTAAAAAGGATGTTGCTGGCCAGAGTGTTGGGAATGCAGAACAAATTACAGCTAAGCTTAAAGGCATATTTGTAGTCACAGCTGAACAGTGCTGAGGTAGTAGGATGTTGGTCTTTTGCTTCTGCATACGATGAAACAAGGTCAAACTGTATTCCAGCTGCTCATCTTGCTATTCAATACGATAGACCATCAATGCATTCTCTGAAAAGTCAAAACAGATACTAGCATTCACAGTAAGGTGGAAAGAGACCTCTTGCAAGGAATTACTCTTTTTAAACTTTACATGGAAGGCTGAAAATGCAGGACAGATTTATTCTAAAGAGTGAATTCAATAATACTAATTTACATGTTTATATTGAATATTAATGAAGTTTTTTTAGGAATTGACTTAGAATTAGCTCACCCAATCAGAATGCAGGGAGTCTGTGCAGTTGCTGACCCATAATGATGGGATTCCTCTCAGCTGTCCATTGTTTTGTGTTCTGAGTGGTTCTAGGTCATTGATTTGCACAATGGCAATGTTATTATTTCCCTAGCTAAAATTAAAATGTGCATCTTTGAACTGATCACTACAATCTCTGACTGAGATTCTAAGCCGCAATTTTAAAGCCTTTTGTTTGTTTGTATAGTCATACATTCTCTGTTCCAGCTTTCCAGAAAGTTAAGAGCAACAAACACTTTGCATGAGAATAGTTGAAAATTTGAAAAAAATAAAGTTTTGATGTGAAAAATGAGAGAGAAGGACTAAGACTGAAAGATTTATTACACCCCTTTTCCCTCCTTTTTATCCAATTCCCTTCCTTCCAAACTCTGTTTTGATGAGTGAGTGCAGGTCCTCTCTTCAGAGTATTCTTGCTTACAACAGTTCTTTCTGTAAGAATAATCCCAGACTACCTCAGTTCAAAATAATAATTCTGTCTAATAAATTACCATCCATTTTTCTTTTGATATTTGAGTCTGACATTTCCCTCTTACTTGCACTAAGATGCTAATATATTATGCACCTTTTATTTTCAAAATAGTACACCTAAGTCAATGTTAGAATCAACCCTAAAATGCATAGAATTAATTTAATATATTCATAATATTCTAGACAGCGGATTTAAGACAGAAACTGGAAGAGGTGTAGGGGAAGCCTACTAGAATGATCGAAGGAATGGAGGATCCATATTAGAAAAGGCGTCGTGGAAGAGCATCACTTTTTTGGCATAGCAATGTGAAAGAGAACAAAGGATGCAACTGCTCTTTGTAAACATGTGAATGACGTAGTAGGAAAAAATCCTATGGATACAGCTGACAGAAGACCAAACAGTTATAAAATGCTCATAAGTATATTTAGGTTGTAAACTAGAAGATTGTTTCTGGCTATTAAAAGTGTTCTGGAACAGTTTTTTGGTAGGAATAGCAACAGTTTGGTCTTCCTCAAGAAAGTGCTGGTGTAGCATGCTTGTCTAAAATAGATGAGGACTGGATATGATGAAAATAGCTGAACAACAGGTATTTAAAGGTCAAATCTAGCAGAAGGAAACATTGAAAATCTCGTCTGTTGTGGGTATTTTTAAAGATTTTTGTCTCCTACTGACAGGAAGTAAGTATCTAAGGAAAAAAAGGGAGCAGAGGTTTGTCAAGCAGAGAACACCAGACTAAGTTTATATATCTATTCTGACACGCAGTCTCAGTGGATAAAGGCAATGCAGCATATCTAAACAAAACTCATCTAACTACAGCACAGACAACTCAGGGAAACAGCAAGAAAACACTGCCTCATTAGCAGTATAGAATAAGGGAGTACTTCTCTTTTTATATCAGGCAAACTCATAGCAATGAATGTACTGATAAAATGACTCAGTATGAAAACAAGTGTAATTCATGTATTTAATAATGACCTAGAGGATGATATTAATTGAACGATGCTTAACTTTGGTAATGAGAAAAAGACAATGGTACAGCAAATACAAAATGTTCAATGTACACGTGGTCTTTATTTTTCTCATCTTGATCTGATCTATGTGGTAGATAAAGGTTAAATACAAACCACCTTGCTATATTTATTATTTTTCCTTGTAATCTGTTTTTTTTGCCCACAGAAAAATCGATATAAGCTATACCAGATGTACGATACCAGAGAAAAGGCTACATCGGAGAAATTTCAGGAGTGTGATTTTTGCTTCAATATTCTAGGATCAAAACATTTTAAAGTTATTTTCTTCTCTTGTGCCTTCATATAATTTAAGTAATTCAAATCCTAGTACATTCCACTACCTCAAACCCAGGAATGCTTCTCTACTTATCTTTTTATCCTCGTTAAATTAAAAATAAGCATAAGCACTTATCAAAGCTGTTCTAGACAAAGAATCCCTAAGGAATGGGAACTAGTTTTTGCTTAGTTCTTTTTGCTGAATATTTTTTTCATATTTTGAGTTTTAAAAAATGAGAAAGAGAAGCTAGATGGAGTTTCCCTCCCTTTTGCTTAGGAGAGTTGCGTGCAGGAATAACTTCAGAACACAGCTTGGAAGAGAGAATTAATTAAAATTCAAAGCAAAGGACTGTGAGAGAAAATATTCTGGTTTAGCTGTATTTGTATTTGATAGCTTTTGCTGCCTGCTGCTTTAAAGTTTTGCTTTAAAAGGGAAAACTGAACCAATAAATATATGTGAACTGTATTTATTAAATCTACATGGATAATCTTCATGTTACCTTACATTTGGAAACAATAAGAATGAAAACAAATATTGTGAAAAAAATTGAGTAAATTCAGAAATTGACTGAAAATTAAATCCACTGAAACAATGTCATACTGTGGAAATGTAGGCTAGAGCCTCCCTTCCTGGGTGGAGATACTTCCAACTCTCTTGTCATGTCCAAGAGCATGGCTACAAAAGGAATGCAGCAGTTGTTACCTGTTTTTCTTCTCCATATAACTCTACACACGTCTAGCCTAACCCAACTCAGCTTTGAAAAGTCATTCCTATAATAAAAATGTAGTGTTTTCAAGGTAATTTTTACCAGAGCATATCAAAGGTTAATGAGAAATCCCAGGCATTCTTCACCTAGTTGAACTCAAATAAGTTTCTCAAATTGTACTTTAATTGAATTTTGTACTGTCTTGCTTTAAGACCTATTGCTGGAGTATGTTGTGAAAACAGAATGAACTTCAAATATGAACATTATCAGAAAAAGCTAAAACTCATCTATTATCAATGATTCTTGTTCCAGTGGCAACTTGGGTACAGAATGGTACTTAAGCAACACAAGTATAAGATGTAAACTACTGGACAGAGAAAAATAATTTTTTTTCACCTCTTGAAGGAAAACACCATTTAGGGGTTAGAAAAAGAACAGACTGCAAATAGTTTGTTACCTGATGCTTCAGTCTAATGCAAAGGAGCACTGACGCTGACAAGGTGGCACGCAGTCAACAGTGCCAAATAGCTTAGTGTAGCCCAGTGGTTTCTCCATTTGCAGACATTAACCATTAGAAATATTGATGTGGAGGAACAGAGGTTAATGTATAAAATGTGCTGTTTACAAAATGCAGGACAGATTGAATAGGACAAGAATCAGGATTTTTCATTTCTGGAAAAGAAACAAACCAGCATTAAGTACTGAATTTGCAGTAAATGAAAGAACTTGGAGATACTTACGAAAAAGCCTAAATATGTAGGTTGCTACGTTTAAATTCTCTTTCCTTTTCACTTCAAAATTATATATTTACAATCTTTCCCCCTTTGTATCTACTGTCACTCCTACCCTGAGTTAAAATGCAGTGATACTTCTGGAGCCAGTTTCCAACCCAGCGTTTGGCAATCCGCTATTCATTTGGTGCCTAATCCCATTGTATTGAGTTTTCACCAGCTCAGTCCCCCAAAGCATAACTTCTGACTTTTAGGCATGAGCAGAAGCTAAATTTTAACAACACTAAGCTTCCTGGTACTCCATCACCCATATTCCAGTAGGATTTAGATACCAGATGCTCCTCTGCTGTCCCTTATATGATGCCCAGTGTCACAAGTACATCCAGAGCACGCTGATTTCTGTTAATCCTGTTCTACGGGTTCTTAGTCGTCTACATGCAATCAACACAATGACTAAGACACTTAATTCTAGGTTACCAATTCCACTGGAAAGAACCCTTAAGTATTTAGATCATTTTGTAAATCTATCCTTTTGCTTTAGCACTTTTAGGCTTTTAGCCCAAGAAATAGCTTTTGTCAGTTTTGTAAACAACATTTTATTAATATTATTTTGAAATGTAATATATCAAAATCTTTATTGCAATTTCTTATATCATAACTTCAAACTAGCTGTAACTTTTGAATACCTATTTTCTGCTGAGTTTTCTTTTTTCAGGTGCTAATCTTGGAATTAGGAATACTTCCATTTTTATCTGGTTTTTATATCTATTTTTCCTTAAAGAGACAACCCACAGAAGAGGTAATAATTCAATCTACTAGCATATGTGTCATGGTTTATAGATGGTCCATGACTTATCAGTTCTCATCCAGCATGTAAGTGCACCTGCCTGGGCAACTCCATATAGCAAGCAAACCACATTACTAGTTTTGTGATACACAGAATCAGTTTGTCAGCCCTTAGCAAAAGGATCCTATGTTCCTCATATTTTGCTGTATCTTCATCTTCCTTACACCATACTTCAGGCTGATGAATGCAGAGGCTTGCTGGTCCTGCCTGCTGATGATTTTTCTCTTCATCTGTTATTTATAAAACCATCACATCTTTCAAACTTAATATTCCTCTTAAACTTTTCATGCCCTTTTCATACCTTCCCACAGCTACTATCTCATGTACTTCCATGTGATGCTGTGTTTGTTCTTCAAGAGTGTAATTTCTCACATGAGAAGGGTTCAATTTTAGGTTACTATTTAGGCTTAATCTCTACCTGAAACCAAAGATCTGGAATCTAAAAGACAAGCAAGCAGTATCTGCTACCAACTGACTGATGGAGAGAGGAACCTCTTATCAAAGGGGGAGGACTGTGTAATTATTTTTTTTTTTAATTTGTGGCATAACATGGATATTTTAAAAATATTTCCTAGAGTACTAGGTAGTTAAAACAGAGGGAATTTTCATACCTGGTCTACTGAGTCGAGTACAGTTACTACATTAATCGCTTTGCTCAACTTAGTAATGGCAGCTGGAGAGTATCTGTTATTTTAACTGTATAATATGACAGTCATTACTGAGAAATTCATAACAAATATTTTGCAATCTTAGTAAAATGCACATACTACCTACATACGCAATGCACATAGATGGTATTGTGATTCCTTGGCTGTTGTATTTTGGGAGAGGCTTGAATTTGTGGTGTAGCAGCAGCACCTCTTACTGAGCTCCAGCGCCTTCTGCTGTTGTGGAGCTGCTCTTCCACTTCACCATGTCAGCATGCAGGTGACCTCCGATAGAATTGCAAAGACACAATATTTATGTTATGCCTTCCGTGTTCAATCTTAGTAAGTCACTGTAATAGAACTTCAACCATTTGATGCCACTTGAAGTTCTGCACTCTTTGGGGACGGTTATTTTGCAACTGTGCAATGCCAGTTATGACAGCAGTACTTACTGCACATTTTCCTATTAAAATTTCCCATATTAAGTGAAGTGGAAATTAATATTACAATTGCTTGAATACAAGTATTGGGCTTGTGTTCTTTCAGAAGGATAACAACTGTATGAACAGAAAAGGTCCCTTTTGCATTCATCTAAAATACTATTCTTCTCTGTCTGGAAGGAGGAAAAAGGAGGAAATTCCTTGTCTCCATAGATCAATACTTACATGGATTGGTTTTAGAAAACTTCCTGTTGCTGAGTTAGATATTGCTATAGGTAGTACTCTTCAAAGGTAACAGTCATTACAATAAATTATCATACAAGGAATTGACTCAGATAAGAAATGTGTCTTGATCCTGCAATATGAGGGGAAAGAAAAGAGAGGAAATTGTTGTTTTTCTTGTTTGGGTTTTTGGTTTGTTTTGGAGGTTTTTATTATTTTCAAATTCCTGGTTAATGATTTCTGAGGAATTTAGCATAGGTGCTGTTGCAACTAGTTCCTCTGCAAACTGTTGAAAAAATGTTGCTGTTTATCTGGCTACTTTAAGAAAACACAGGTAGAAATCAATCAAGGTTTTCCAGAGTCCCTGAAAGCATTTTTTTACTCTAAAATAATTCAAGTTGCCTAAACTTTTCTACTGATATTTTTTTTTACCCCATTATCAATTAAATATGGTCTTATTCAATATGCAAACACCCTCACATTTGTAGGGTATTATAACCTTCAGCATTCCCTCCTGGGAATAAGGCTCAATACTATTATAACCTGTGACTTGTACATTTTATGTTCTCTTACATTTTTTAAATTGCCAATGCTTCATCTAAATGTCCCATACTATAGAATATGGCTTTAACCTTGAGCTCACTGTATCTGAAGCAGCTGCTGTCATTGAATTTTACGTTGAGTATAGAATCCGTATTTACGGAAAAGCTTATGGTGCAAATTCTCATCTCTCTCAAATGCTAAGCAGCATTTGTTCAAGATGAATCTGACAGCTTTCATGCAACAAACTCATGGAAAATAAATACATTATTAAGTTGGTTACCAAGAAGTCTCTGATTTGTTTCAGTGAAATTAGGATTCAGGCCCAGACACATGTATATGACCCTTCACATAGTTCAAAGTTGACCTTTTCAACTTTGGGTGTTCTTCCTAAGTATTCCCATGCAGCCAGTAACAAAGCTGTTTGAGAGTTTCTAAATATAAAGCCTTTTTCCCTTTAGAAAACAGAAGTTTCTTCTTTTCCACATGGTAACACCCTATCATATATATCTGCAGAAATGCAGAGTTAAAACTACAGATTAGTGGTTGCCTATAGTGCCAATGGTCATCATATAATTTTATATATTCTATAGGTACAGAATGCAAAAACCAAATTTGAATTTCCTAAAAAGACAACTAGAATTAAAGCAACTATTATTATAATTATTTGAAACTCTCTTAAACTAAAAAAATGAAAAGTACTAATGAAAACTAGAAATTCCCTTGGAAGATTCCTTGCTGAATACCAAAAACTGTTATTCCATAAACAGAAGTTACACTGGGCAAGAAGTCATTTAAGGCAGATCTGGTGATAAAGCACTTTTCATGGTGAATGTGCTTTTAAATAGAATATAAAACATGAAAATTAAATGTCAATGAATATACACTTACAATGTAAACACAGGTTCTTAATGAGGAAAATTAAATTAACATCAACAGCCACTACAATCAAGGAAACAGTTAATTAGGCCTCCTTAAGTCCTATATTCAGATCATGATGGAGAGCCCTGTCAATTCATTGTATGAAGGTTTGGCTTTTATAGCTTTACTGCTGGAAACATCAGTGTAACTCACAGCACACTGCCTGCCACAGGTGGGACAAACACCCGTATTCAGTACCTGGCACCTCTGACACTATGGAGCACAAATGTGACCTTGCCCTTAGCCACTGCCTGCACCACAGTACAGTATCCCATGCAGGTGGCATGGGACGTTACATTCACAGCTTTCAGAGCTAATGCCAAAGAGCTAAAATTCTTCATGTAAGCATAATCTTATAACGTTTCAATGGCTTGCCTCCGAATTGCTCAGCACAATGAAAGGACTCAGCAAAAAGCAGTTCTGGGCTATACTATATTGTATGTATTCATCATATGACCACAGCAGCACAACTAAGTCAATGAGAGCATTGCTTTGATAACAGATATTTGACAAGAAGGTGGTCAAGCTGTAGGTGGCAAAGTAAAAAAAGTAGAAGTTTCTGCTTTGTATTTGGAACAATGCTGGAGATTGTAGCGGTAGAGAATAGTATTGAGGACATATAGACCAACCCCATGTCGGGGTTTTTTTTTTTAGGAAAACATTAACAGCTTTAATTCAAGACAATCACAACAGCAATACTCCGTAAGAATGGAAAAGCCAGTTAAATACAGAACTGCACTTAGTCCCACTACTGGCAGCCTTGAGATGTGGGACAGTATTCCTTGAAGAATGCAAAGAAAGAGGCCAAGGAACGATCAAATCTGGTCAAAATAATTTCACTGTAAGAGGAAACCTGTAGTTCTGGCAGAAATAGTTTGTCCAACAGGCTGGCAGTGTATTGATTCTTGTAGACCTGGATTTTTTCAGACACTTTATTTAGTATGATCTTATGCTTCAGTTGCTTAGCACAATATCGTATCTGTCAATGATATTTTGTAATTCCTTTTTGTATGTCCTACTAATACTTTCTGCAATCTACAAAAACATTCAATTGGATTAAAAATTCTTTCTGGCAGACCTTAAAATGGTGTCAAAGATGTGAGGTCACTGAACAGGGCACACAGATTTCTCAGGAAACAGGCACTGGCCCAGGATTTTGAAATTTCTCTCAGTGGAAGTAAAATCTCTGCTGATAAGCTTTGATGACAACACAGAAAGAGATGCTAAACTTGATGACAAGTTGCTGTTCAGTTGGAATCACTTGCCTGGCTAAATGCTTCCATTCAATGTGAGGCACTTGGATTTCTGGCTGATGTATCAAACTCATATACTGAGAGGAAACCAATTCCCAGATCTGCGGTTTAGATTTAGTAAGAATTTCCAATCTGATAAAGAAAAAACAAAGCAATATTTTGCACCTTCCTTTCACAGCCAGAGGCAGAGCTTGCTAGGCAGGCTCATGCAAGCATATCTTGCCTAGGAACCCTCCAAAATTGCAAAGTTTGGGGCACATCTAGCACTCCTTTTTGACCATTCAGCTTGTCTCGTGTGTGATACGCTCCTGGAGCCGCTGTGGCCCGCCATAGTCTGCACGGCAGGAGGAAAAGAGTACAGCTGACCCAACCATCAAAGCTGGCTCACATCAGCAAGGAAGAAAGTACTGCAAACTATACAGCTAGTAGTGACATCTTAGAAAAGAAAAAAATAAAATGCTGTGCTGTATGGACAGGTCTGTAACAGTTACTAAGCACCTATAGTCAGTGGGGTCTGGATTTGGAGTGCGACTCAAGCTGTGGGTTCTCACCCTCCTTCCATCTTTCTCTTGTTATCTATGGAGAGATTAAGCTTTTTAAAAGCTGTAATACAAAGAGAAGACTTAAGGTGATAGTTGGGAGGGAGGTTGGTTGTTTTTCTGGTGTGTAGGTCCATGCTGTGATTCACTGTAGGTTACTGAGTGTAGCAGAAAATAATTTGACATTAGCCCCTGGCCTATGGTGTTAACTGGTACAATCTGTGAAGCTATGAATAGAGTGAGATCATTCTATTCAGTTATTTTCATTTTCAGATGGTATGTTCGCTAATGATATCCCTATCCCTGGTAATGAGTCTCTACAAAATGCTGTGCAAAATACTCAGGAAATGGACTACAAATAATAAATGCATGTTAAGCAAAGAACATTATTGCCTTTTTTGAAAGCACTGTGACTCAGCAAGATGACAGAAGCAGCTAATATAAAACCTATAAAACTACAATGCAAATTATAACGGGACCCTGGTCTAATGAGAATTTTGGAGTGGTTCACAGAATCACAGAATCATTAAGGTCGGAAAAGACCTTTAAGATCATCAAGTCCAACCATCAACCCAACACCACCATGCCCACTAAACCATGTCCCAAAGTGCCCGATTCCTTCCCTCCAGGCACAGAGCAGCCCCAGACAGATCAAAGAAAGAGTCTACTTTCTTTGCTGCTCAGCCATCCCATTGAACATGCCCGGCTGTCAAGCATTTATACAGCAGACTTTGAATGAATAAGCAGCTCTACAGCTACACAAATACTTAAAAGAAAAGCTTGCTTGCCACCAGAGCAAGTAGCTGAGAGGACTGCAAAATGGCAATGTACTCAACTATAATTTGCTTGATTTGCAGATTGTCTATCTTAAAGGGTATAAGTAAGGAAGACACTCCAGAAATATTCATAAAAGGGTATATAACGTAAGATGATAATTTTTGCTGTGTAAAAGCTTTTCATTCTGCCCTTCACAGCGTCCTTCTGGGCAAGTCATCCAACTGTGAGATGAGAAGGTTCACAGTACACTGCGTGAAGAACTGGCTGAAGGGCAGAGCAAAAAGGACTGTAGTGAATGGGGCTACCTCTGGCTGGTGACCGGTTACCAGCAGTGTTCCTCAGGGCTCAAATCTAGGGGCAGTTCTGTTCAATATATTTATCAATCTGGACACAGGAGTTGAATGGACCATTAGCAGGTAGCTCATGATACCAAACTGAAAGGTGTTGTTGACTCTCTTGATGGACAAGAGGCCCTGCAGATGGGTCTAGATAGACTGGGAGCACTGGACAATCTTTGATGATATGAAATGTAATGAGTCCAAATGCCAGATTCTGCACCTGGGACACAGTAACGCCGGGCACAAGGATAAACTGGGAGAGGAGTGGCTGGAGAGCAGCCCTGCAGAAAGGGATCTGGGGTGCTGGTCGGCAGCAGGCTCAGCAGGAGTCAGTCGTGTGCCCTCGCAGCCAAGAGGACAACCCGCACCCTGGGGTGCATCAAACACAGCATGACCAGCCGGTCAAAAGAGGTGATTGTCCTGCTGTATTCAGTGGTGGTGCAGCCTCACCTTGAATATTGTGTGCAGTTCTGGGCCCCGCAATTTTTGAAGGATGTGAAGGTCCTTGCATGCATCCAGAGGAGGGCAACAAAGCTGGTGGAAGGGCTGGAAGGCGTGTCCTGTGAGGAGTGGCTAAGGACTCTGGGTTCGTCTAGTTTGGAGAAAAGGAGGCTGAGGGGTGACCTCATTGCTCTCTGCAGCTTCCTGAGGAGGGGAAGTGGAGAGGGATGTGCTGACCTCTTCTTCCTGGGATCCAGTGACAGGAAACCTGGGAATGGCTCAGAGCTGCTCCACAGGAGGTTCAGATTTGACATTAAGAAACACTTCTTTACCAAGAGGGTTGTCAGCCTCTGAACCTGGCTTCCTAGAGAGATGGTTGATGCCCCAAGCCGTCAGTGTTTAAGAGGCATTTGGACAATGCCCTTAATAACATGCTTTAACTTTTGGCCAGCCCTGAAGTGGTCAGGCAGTTGGACTAGATGATCATTGTAGGTCCCTTCCAACTGAACTATTCTATTCTGTTCTGTTCTGTTCTATTCTAAATGGGTATTTATGATGGTTTCATGCACTATTTCAACCTCTAGCTGCTAACAGAGAAACCAAAAGTTCTCCATCAAGTACTGCATTACTGCACTGGGTGTCCATGGCCAGGCACTGGTGACATAGATTGCAGGGGTGGCCTCCATGAGGAAAGGCTGGTGCTGCCCCATGACAGATGCAGTGAATTCCATCCAGCTCCAATGTACTTACCACAGGGCACAGCTGAGCCCCACAGCCAAGGTGGTGATGACTCTGTGATAACATATTTAAGAAAGGGAAAAAATGCAGCTGTGAGAGAGGAGTGAGAGAAATGTGGGAGAAAAAGCCCTGCAGACAGCAAGGTCAGTTAAGAAGGAGGGGGAGGTGCTGGAGCAGAGATTCCCCTGCAGCCCCTGGAGAAGACCATGCTAATGTAGGTTGTCCACCATAAAGGTCATCAGTGGAGTACATATCCACACTGCAGCCCATGGGGGACCCCTGCTGCAGCAGCTGGAGATAACCTGAAGGAAGCTGCAGCCTGTGGGAAGCCCATGCTGTAGCAGGCTCCTGACAGGAGTTGCAGCCTGTGGAGAGGAGCCCATGCAACAGCAAGTTTCCTGCTAGGATCTGTCACTTGTGGGGGACCCATGCTGGGGTAGTCCATTGCTGAAGGGCTGCACCCTGTGGAGAAGACCCATGCTGGAACAGTTCTTAAGGAACTGCAATCCATGGGAAGGATCGACTTTAGTTAATGAAGTGAACTCTCCTATGGGAGTAAGTCCATGCTGGAGCAGGGGAAAAGCTGGAGGATGAATGAGCACCAGAGAGCAACTGTTATGGACTGACCACAAACCCCATTCCCTGTCCCCCTGCTCAGTTTGGTTGGGAGGAGGTGGAAGAGTTGGGAATGAAGGAGTGAAGCTGAGCCTGGGAAGAAGGGTTAGAGGAAGGCAGTTTTAGTTTTGTCTTTGTTTCTCACCGTCTTACTCTATTTTTTAAATTGGCAATAACTTAAATTAGTTTTTCCCAAGTCCAGTCAGTTTGCCCGTGATGGTGACTGGTAAGTGATCTCGTCGTCTTTAATCTTGACGCATGAGCTTTACCATCTTATTGACTTGGGGGGTAGGGAGAGAGCAGCTAGGTGGGCATCTGGCAGCCAACCAAGGTCAGCGCACCACAATTACTCTCCCCAAGTCTAGACTAGAAATATTTTTTTCAAACAGTTTTACTCCTATGAAAAAGTTGCCTTCAACTTTTACTTGACCCTTGGGAGGCTGTGGAGCAAGTAACATGATAAAGGCAACATCCTAATTGCACTTCCTGTCAATGTGGGCTGCAAGGACAGATGATTTGTGTGGACAAAAGTGCTATTTTCAGATCTTGTGAGCAATATATTGCTTGTGAACCAAAAGCTGGGAAATACTGATATAATGTTGTAAAAGCGGCGGGGGGGGGGGGGAAGACGAATTCTGGTAATGACTTTAAAATGCTGTCAAATCAAATGCAGTGCAGATGAGGAAGGAGGATGGGTTTATAATTTTCCATCTACATACTAATTAAGACCCAATTTTCTTATATTCTGGAGCCTTTCATGCTGATAAATCACAAGTTATATGTCGAGAAATAATATAAAATTGTCTGAAGACTCAAAATAAATCTCTTCAAACTGGAAACTGTTCCCTTTTCATCTCCAAATTATTTCACACACTTTGCATCATGAATTCTTCAGAACATTTAATCCTAATGAAGTTGAATTATTTCAGACCTTTTAAGACACTCCAGCGTTTTAGGATTTGTCTCAGAGATAGTGTTATTCAGGGAAGCAAGACAGTCCTGAGCACTTCTCCACCCTACCCCCGCATGAAGTTCTAGTATTAAGATGTGGAACTAAATTCATTCCCAGCCTCCATTATGGGGGAAATGAGGTAAGTAAGGAGATCATAGGAAATGACTGGCAAGTTTTGTATCCTATTTCTTATTCTGCCACAGCTTTCCTATGTGGCTATAGGCTGTCTTATCCCACCTGTGTCTCGTATTCCTTTTCTGTGCATGTAGATAACAGTTTTTTTCTCTCTGCATGGTAACGTGAATCTGAATTCATTAATCTTTATAAGTCACTTTCTCCTATAAAAGACATGCTTGCTGTACACAGCTCCCACAGTAAACATGGAAAAGGCTCACATTATTCTTTTTTCTTCTTTTCTGCACTTTGCTATTTCGATGTCAGCTAAGGCTTCCTTTCCAATGCAGCAGAAAAGCCCTCTGTCCTCCTCTCACATGTGGCTGTGCCTGCCAGTGCCAACACCAAGGCTCTTCCTTAGGAAAAGCTGTTCGGGAACTGTGGCCTACAAGAAAGAGAAGGGGAGGCTTATCTTTTCAATTAACTTCCAAAAGGGTAAGTATTAGGTAACTGCTACTGAGGAATCAATTTTCCAGTTCATCTATGCTGTTCCCAAAAGCACTCCATTGATGTGTATGAAAATTCTTAACAATTAAATATGAAAAATGTGTTATCTTATCTTAGGGACAGGCAAATCAAATGATCAGAAAACAACTGATACGAATGACGGATTTAGGTAGAAACATTAAAATGCTCTTGTGATAAGAGATACAAGTTTCATGGCTTAGCAGCTTCTTGGAGTGGTGTGCCTGTAAGTGGTATGCCAGCTGAAATGGCCATGAGCAAACTGAAATAATTGTTCTCTCACAGTCAGATCAAAGCTTTAATCCATGGCCTCTGATTTTAATTATATTAAAATAGCTTTAGAGAAAACACTTTTTTTTAAACTTGAAATAGTATTCCTCTTAGAAAAAATTCTTTGAATGTGATTCCCACGTCTTATGGAGGAAAGACGAGATTACTTTGTTCATGCCTACTACTGCATCTGAGGACTTGAAGAGTTATAGGTGGGACTAACTGACTTTTCCTTTCACTAGTACAGATTCACATGGGAGAGGGACTGGCCTAGCAATCACCCCCCAACTTGTACTGTACTATGTAGCCCACCTTAGTACTAACAATCTATATCAACAAGTAGCTAAACACTCTTAAGACAATGCAGAAAACAGTAAAATGAGGCAAGCCAACTGCATCTTTCCTGTGATCTTAACTCTATGTTCCAGTTGTTTACCTACCAAACCCACAGCTTCACCAAACTGTTCCTACTAGTCCCTCCATCATCCCAACCTCATTCAACATAACTCACTTCATGCAATTAATACAGCTTGATTTCATACAGATAATTTACAGCATCTACTGCCAGCCTCTGCACAGAAAGTGTTATGACACATCTGAAGCACCTGTTAAAATAATATTTTTTGCTTTTCAAAGACTTGTCACTGCACAAAATGCTCTGGAAGAGCACAGGGCAACTTTATGTTAATAATATTGAAAAGTGACTTTATCTTATTTTAAACAGCCAGATTATGACCAAAGCATTTATTTGAGTAAAGAACGTCATTCTGAATACTTAACAGAAAACATAATCATAGCAAATACAAATTTACATCAGTGTACACAGTGAAGAATAAGACACAGGATAATCAACAGGGAATATGGGTCTTTAATTAATGAATATTAGGCACTACTGCCCAAATTAACTGCAGCTGAGAGAGTACTTCTCAAGCAGCAAAGGAATATTGTATGTGACAAGCAATTTGTGCAATTACTTCCAAATAATTCCACTTTGTAACAAGACAGTTTGCAAGTTTCTGAAGAGAAGCTGAGTAAATACTAAATTTCAGAAGTATAGCTATGTCATTCTACAAAATTAGGTAGCATATGTTCTAGTTCTTGCAATCACTGACAGGCAGTTGCTTTGCTACTGGTTTTCTATAATGGCATGATGCTTTCTGCAACTACCATGGCCATGCCACACTGTCCTTTGCTTGTACTGCAAAATAGAACCACCTCTCTCTGCATCCTCTGAATTATATTTGCCTGCAGGCTAGACGGTGTCATGCATGGCACACACAGGTAGAAGAGGAATATACTGTACTTTACAGATTGCAACAGTAGTATTAGGAGATGTAGACTTTGCCAAAGAAAAAAGCAAACACCACCCATCAAGCTTCAGGTGGGCAAAAGGGAATGCTTTCCTTTACATAGGTGTAAAAACATTGTATGAAAATACATTAATATAATGAAAGGACAGCTTTATGTTTTTCCTTAGGTACTTTGATGCTCTTGGTTTGTATGCCCAAGACACATATTCAAAACTTGAGTTAGGCATTCAAGGCTAAATGTTTTCCCCAAGTGATGAAGATCCACAGTGGGCACCAGCTTTCAAGACCCCTCTAAAGCACCTGAAGAACTATTCAAGGTGTCTGCAACACCCTGAGCAGTTAGAGCAAGAATCACATTTTCTATGTAACATTTTCAGACAGTTGTTTTGTGGATTTTTTTTTTCCTTCTGAAAAAACCTATATCAAGCAATCTAAACTCTTTCTGGTTTAGTTTCGGAGAAACACTCTTCAAATGCTCCCTTATTTCTATCTCATATTTCCTTTACTCTAAAGGAAGTCTCACCATCTTTTTTTTCTCCCTAGTTTTGTAGTCCCTGTATATTTAAACATGAGTATGCAAACTGTACATCTAGTCTCTGATAGAGAAGGTGAGCCTAAGTAGCAAACAGAGCACCTCTTTCACAGCATGTTTATGCACAGGTGGGAGAGAGGCCGTTGGCCCTGCTCACTTCTTTGAAAGCAGCGTTATGGGCTTTCTCCCAGCCTGAGATCCCATCGACCAGACAGTCTGTCAACAGGTCAGGCCAGCCAGTCGCATCACAGGATCTTTTCACTCCATGCCCACATGCCAGATATTGTTAGACAAATGCATAGGGAGAGGAAAGCAGCAGCCAATTTTGTAAGTCCCACATCGAGCACAGGAGACAACGGCTGTCCACGGCTGTCTCTGGCAGTTCCTACACACGTTGCACTTTTGTGGCAGGACTCATTTAATCTTCTAGTGCATTAGAATTGTTGCAGTCCATAATTCAGGACTTGACCTTACAGGCTTAACTCCCACATAGGGACTTTGTACGTGGATAAAAACTGGAGAATCGCGTCTCTCTATCCAACATACAACAATGCAAGTGCAATATTGCATATAGCAACAGGGACAGTTTCATGCTAAGGCAGAACATTCATGGTTAGAAACAATCGTTATCTCTCTTTGCAAACACACCAGTAGGAAAAGTTAAAAAGTGCACATGAATTGTGCAAAGCTTATTTTATGCACTTTTAAAGTCAGTTTTGTTCCCTCCCATCTCTCAGCCATGGGACAGCACGGAACCCAAACAGGCTTGTGCGCCGAGCAAAGTGTTTCTTTTTCTAGCTAGGCTAGTTGATCTCATAATACATATCACATGCATTTCCCTGCCATGGTGACAGATGGAAGATATGTGCTTTTCATTCAATGCGGGTCAACCCTTTGGGAGTATGTCCTATCTTACTAGAATGTGCAAAATGCAAAAATGTAAACCATCCTAATAGCAGCATTCACATAACCTGTCAGGGTGTCTCTCTTCTTCCTAGGCATTTTACATTTGCCTGTTAGATATTTCTTTAGTTTTAGGGATATGCATTTTGCAAGAGTACAAATGTTTAACATAGCTGCTCTTATGAAAGCAGGTGACGAAATTTTGAGAGGTTACTGAGAGACGCAGTTTCTCTGAAATGTGGTGCTGCAGCTGCTGCTTCCAGATAAAGGGCCAGTTTGCCTGTAGGTTTTTGCCAGCAGTAGTTAACATGAATGCTGGCAAAGCCCCCAATTTCTTTTCAAAGACAGAGACTGCAGGGAGTTGGCACTGCCTAAAAATGTTGCTACAAACCCAAAGACTACCTTTTCAAAAAACCTTTCAGACATTCCCGATTGTGGGTTGGTTTTTTTGTTGTGTTTTTTTTTTTAATAAACATCTGCCAAGGTTGTAAGTTTATACCATCAACCTAATAGACACACACTAACTAGGCAGAATAAGACGGCAGTGGGAGTCATCTATTTTCAGCCATGCTGCTGTTTAGCTGCTTGAAACAGAAACATTTGTGGGAGGGACAGAGGGATGAAGTCCAGGCAGGGAGGGAAGAGAATATGACATGAATGATGTTACTAATCTGTAAATTTATCATAAAGATTTCTTACATTTGCTTCAAAATGATTCTTCAAACATCTCTATTCATGGAAAGTTATCACAGGCTAAATTATTTACTATTTTGGGAGCTGTCAAGACAAAATCCTCTTTAACTTGCCCCGCTCATTTCTATCCAAAAAGATCAGAGAATCTTATCTTGGCAGGGCTTGTTCTCAGAAGCCTTTAGCATCTACTCCTATACCTAGATATATCCTTTACCTAGACAGATTGTATTCTCTGTCTGTGCATGCCTGCAATCTAATCTTCCTACAATTTAATTTTCCTGCTCCTCTTCCTTACAGGTATATGGGAGAATGAGTAGTGTTGTGGGTGAGATGTGGTTGGTTTGGTTGTCTGTTTGTGCTTGAAGATACATGTATGAATCCTGTTTGGGAGTCATCCCCCGAAACACCTCCCAGTTTTTTAAAATTCCTCCCATCTCTTCTAACACTTTTAGATTACTGTGGTTGGTTTTATTATAAATCCTTCCCAAGATCACTCTCCAACATAGACTAAATTAAGTGAAATTTTCTGATAAGCCTTGATTAGAAATAATGACCCCAGTTAAAATCAGGAACTACTTAAAATGTCATGTTTCTGTGCATTAAGGAACTTCCCATACAGCTTCTCCTTTCTTTTTCTTTGTGTCCTTGAAATGACTGTGACCCCTTTAGCCAAAAACCAAGCACAAACCAAAAATCCTGCAAAAAAAAATCTCCCAGTCTCTGGAGTAGTGTGTAACACTTCTGGTGTCTTACCACATAATCAGGTGCAAAATTCGAGCATTGCTCTAGACTTGCCAAAGGCTTCCTCTGCTCAGTCCAGTTGTAAACGCGTACCGGTCACTTGGACTAGAACGTCAAAACCTGCAGGTACGATGCTTTCCACGTCACTCCTTTGCATGGCACTGCTTACAGGAACTCCTAGCGATAACTGTTAGTTGTGGAGACTATCTACACTCAGGCAAAGTAAGTAAGCCTCTGAGCTTTGGAAAATAGTTACTGAGGTAAATGGTATGTCTACATGGCTGACACTGCAGAGAACCACCCTTCCCACCCGGGCACACATGGGACACAAGGAAGGGGCACAGCTGTAGTCCCGCAGCAAGCAGCCCCTTGAGGGCAGGCAGAGCGGACATGCAGCTCTCCACCGCTACCTGCCACATCTTAGCAGCAGGCAGCTGCTGGCTGTAAATGCTCATAAGCCTGCTTTCAAGGCGAATTCTTCTAACATGACCTAAACTTGATGGATACAGGTTTGGTCACACTTCACATTCACTTTCAGCTGCGAGAGTCCTGAAAATCTATTGCACTCGAGTGTGACAACAGGGACGTGTTCAGCACACACTGGTGTATCAAATGGATGCAAACACTGTGTGATCTTAAAAGTACTGTAAGCAAGCCCAGGATGGAAAGCAAACTTCCTTACATAGATAAAATGTGAGGAGCAGAAGGTGCCACACCTTTTAGAGGAATTAAAAGGTCATGTGCTTAGCCTTTCCCCCTTTAAGGGATTAGAAGTACATCTGCCAAGTTACCAATATCTGCCATAAAAGATGCACAACCAATCTCATGGTCTAGAGAACTGCATTTATGAGCACAAGGGTTTATCTCTGGTTATGATGAAGAGAGGATTTATGAATCCAGTATTGGTTGGGTGCCCCAATTTTAGCTTTCTTCTGATCTTGCAAGCCTCATAACCCAGTTTGGGAATCATAACCCTACTTTGGAAGCAACCATCATAAATCATAAAAGGTGACCATGTTACCAGAAACTAATTTCTCAACTCTGTAACCAGGCAGGAGCATTGTAGTTCTGATGTCCACTTATGACTTGCATTGAACCTCAGGAGTATTGCGGAGTTTTTAACGAAAGCAATAAAAATATCTTCATACACCCATACAACCCAGAAAAATAAATTATTTGTGATGGTGAAAAAAGCATTTATGCATCATAGAGACAGGATTTACACAGATAGGTTGAAAATAAGAATAGTCCAAGTATTCTGTTTAAGACAGCTTTTATTTTGATTTGGGCTGGTTTCTTTGGTTACTTACACAAGGATTACACTATACTCTTGTAAAGAAAAAATTTGCTAGAAGGCAACTGTAATGATTCTGTGAATTACTGAAAGAAATCTAGACTGAGTACTTAGTACATTATCAACTTTATTTTCTCCAAAGGCAGTAGCCTCTTCAAAGTTGCATATAATTTTAACTTAAACATAGTACTTCATAGCTAATTTTTAGATATCTGGATACAAAATTATTTTTAGTACTGTAAATTCAATGCATTCTCAAACACTTAAAAAAATTGTGAAATGGAAGCAATGCACTGCTGACATTTTCAGCATTGTCACTTCATGATAGGACAAATCTTAATTGGTAAATGATTAAAAAACAAAAAACCCTGAAATGAAGGATTTTTAGTAAAAGGTTGCTGGAAACTGGAATGCAGCTGTCGTAATGCCTGTAAATAGATTATTACTACATGCATGCTAGAGAATCTTCATGCTGAGAGAGAAGGAAAAATTATGGCAGGTCAGAAGACTGTGAAACATGTGCCCTCTCTTCTCCTACCCTCCCTTTAATTATTGACAGCCTGTCACTTAGGTGCTGTGGTACAATGAATAATAAAACAGGATCCAAGCTGCAGTTCTCACCAGGATTTATTCTTCCAAATCAAATACTGCCATCTTCAGGCATGCTTCATGTTTCATCTTTGCCAGTTCGAGGGGTTTTTAATTGCTAAGCAGATCATCATCTCAAACAAACAAAACATTTGTTATTTCTATGCTTTGCCAGATAAGGGATTGATCTTGCATAGATGGAAGGGGATCTTGGGAGGCAGCCTTCTACCTTAGGGTATAGAGTTACCACAATCTAAATGCACCTAGATGTTCCGTTGGGCTAAACATGAATGAAAACACGCAGCTATTTCCCTTGTTGTAATGAGGGGTAAGCAGCTAAGATTTTACCTATACTTGAGACATTGACTGCTAAACATTTCCCAGTACGCATACTGTATGTTGTCAAACACATAGGCAGGTCATTGTAGAAACAGAGTGTAAATGATTACAATTAAATGGGTTGAACTTATGTGTCATATTTATACACTTTTTTCTTCAGTTACAACAAAAGTAGAACTTTAAGATCGCATTTGAACATCAGATTATTATATCTGCAGAACAGATTAGAAAAGGCAGTTCATCCCAGCAAAAAGAAAAATTCTATGGTATAGACTACCCAAGTATTCAGCAGAGCAGTGACATTAACTGTCCTTTTCCTCTTACAGTGCCCTGAATTTGAGATGACCTACTGTATTCAGCCATAAGGATCACATAATGAATTAGACAGTGCAACAGTTGAAATGAAGTCTAGGTCTGTAAAGATATAGATAAACGGCCAAGACTTTCATTTAAACACTGAGACACAGATTTTTTGAATTCCTTATTAGAGTGCAAAATCAGATACCTACATTGTCCCCAAAATACTTCTTTCATAATGTGAACTGCTGCTGCTATCTTACTGCACTGGCAGGATAGGATATGATATGATATGATAATATATACATATTGTACTCAGTACAAACACATCAGAATGCCAGCCAACAAAAAACAAGTTGAGAGCAGCCAGATCCTGACTGTCATTTTCAAACACGCATGTAAGTCAGTTAAAATTAGGTAGGCTTTTTATATTCCTTAATATCCTATGAATAAAAAGATTCTAGATTATGTCCTCACAGATTTTATGATGTTTCACTTCTTGTTTGTGCTGTTTCTAAAACTGAAATCTGTTACTAGGTGTGAGCTCTCTGATCTCAGAGAAAGTCTTATTGCTTCTCTGTGCTGGAATATTCTTTTATACTTTCATATGCAGCCTCTGTGTTGGGGAACTTATCCTTTAAGTGATTCCTCCCACCCTCCAAAGAACACTTTTTTGCAGAACAGTATCTTTAGAAACTTTATGATATAATTCATCAAACATATAATGACTTCAAAAACCTTCTTCTCTCCCTAATCTTGAAAACCATACTGAAATATGAACCTCCCACACTGCACTGACTGAGATTTGAATCTCTACTAAGTCTTCAGGATAAAGGCCATATTAGTCCCCTCAAATTCTGTTTCTTCTCTGAGCCTACTGTAAGAGCGGGCCCTGTCTTACCATTTTCCAAATAGTTTTTTCCTATTTCTGCTTAAACCTTTTGTGTCAGAAAAAAATCTAGGACTTCTTTTAGTCCCTCCTTTTTTAATTTCCTTATATTATGGACAAACTTGCAAAACAAAAAGAGCTCTCAGGTGTTCAATAGTTGTTCTAATTAGACGTCTCGGGTGCCTCCTTACTTTATTACAAGGTATGTAACATGGAACATGAACGTTGTTGCATTATCCTATCAGTTGGAGTTTACTCATCCCAGAAGAATTGCCTCCTGGTCCATCAGGAGCAGCAACTCAGGACTGTTGCTGAATCTGCCTCCCCCACAGAGAGGAGGAGCATACTTCTTCTGATCCTTAGTAATTAACATTTTGCTCTTTGAAAAATGAACATTTGACATTGTAAATTGTTAAGAAGCAAAGCCAGTAAGACACTTTGTATGAATTTGTAATATTACAATATATTAGATAATGATGCTTGATGGGGTGAGGATGGGAAGGAGAATGGAGATATGGAGATATATGGAGACTATGGAGATATACATGGAGAAATGTATTTCTATGTATGTTGAACAAAGGTCCAAGGAAGTTTAAAGGCTTCTGTGGACTTTCAGGCAAAATTCTATAAAGACACCTGCCTTTCCTCATGTTTTCTGGGATACAGTGTGTAAGTGATCTAAGTATGATAACCTGTGGTTATTAGTCTTAGTACATCCAATATAATCACCACAGGCCTAAAAAACCCTTATTAATCACCAACCTTTTCGCATTAGAAAAATAACACATAATAAAGGAAAAGGTACTTTGCAAAGTAATGCTTTTGAAGCAACCGAGATTAGTACTTGCTATAATGGTTGTAGAAATCAAATGCAGACAAACAAAGATATCTTAAACTTTTCCATTGTCCTTTCCTGCAGCTGCAGTATTGGGTGAAAAATTGAACGTAATCAGCCTGGTCTTCAAGAGTTGCTCAAGTAGCCCATGCTTTCACTCTGTAAGATTATGGCTAAAGTTTACATGCCCAAATGTACTTCCACAGTTGCAGATAAAATGAAAGACTCTGTTCTAATAATTTCCAGGCATGATCACAGTAATGACATGCACTTACATAGGTGCCATCTTCCCCAGGAATTTGCAGCTAGGTCTCTGTCACTTGCTGGAACTGCCCACAGGTTTCAGTGCATGTGTACTGCAAATCACTGTACACAGGGTATTTGCAGCCTCACATTGGAGATGAATCCTGCTCTACTTCCATAGATCTGGAAGAGCTTCTTCAGGGTTGTTTTACATTTATACATAAGAATTTAGACATTCAATTTTATCAGTGGAACAAAATACACTTCCTGCCATCTATCTTCTGTAGAAAATGAATGAAAAATTGCCTTCACTGTCTTACAGAGTCTCTTCTGCGAGCTGCTCTGGGCAAATCCTGCCGGGTTCACCATTTCAGTCAGCATACAACTCAAGAGACAGCACCACCTTTCAGCCTGCACCCCCTCTACTTGCCCAAGATACAGGCTCACCTCAGTTTTTATTCCAGGGACAGCAGAACTAGGCAAAGTGAGAAAAACACTGCAGAGGAATAATTTGAAATTAGAGAGAGGCTGAAGGAAGACACCCACTTTTGTCTTTTTTCTCTTTCCTCCCTTCCCTTTTTCCTTGTCTTTTTTGTCTTTCCTCCTTTCCCGTTTTCCTCACTCCAGCACCTGAAGTTCCATACCAGTGCTCACCCAGTGCAGCACAGTGGGACCATCTCACTCTTATTGACTTGTTGGCAGCTAATACACATCCTTCTCTGAAGCAAAAACAGTCAGGAGGAAGGGTACTTTCCCAGTCCCCTGCACCTTGCCTGAGCAGAAGCCAGCATGATCTGGGGGTGGGTTAACCCAAGAAAGGAGCTGGGATGGGATGGAGGTGGTGGTGGAAGAGCTGCACAGGAGTCTTTAAAAGGCAAGGCTTAGGCAGCACTCTAAAGAGAAAGACTTTCCATGTCTCCCCCAGGTCCTTTACATCACTGTCTTGGCCTGCTGCAATCCAGGTAGTCACTAAAAGTTCCTGGGGAGACTAACTCTGGAAGAACACAGAGTGCAGAAAGGAGCTCATCCAGCAGGTCTGAGATTTCTCTGCCTAAGAAGTTTGTTGCTCTTGCTTGTATCCCAGTAAAATACAGCTGTAGAGCTGCAAAACTCTAGGTGATCCTTTTCAAAATTCTGGCTGACTCAGGTCACTATCTTAAAAAGCTTATGATTTTCTGATCCCTTCCATAGCTTTGTACTTTTCACTGCTCTGTCCCTTTTGCCTTTTTTTTTTTTTAATTCTGTCTTCCCAATCTAGATTTTTCCTCCACCAGCAATTACTGTTCCATATTGGTGTAACCTTTGCAGCTTGATAAAAATTGTAGGTCTACAGGCAAGGAGGACTGGAGAACCTCCATTCATACTCAAGTTGACTAAGGGTATTGTTGCGGTTTAACCCCGGCCAGGGCCAGCAGCTCAGCCCCACACAGCCCACAGCTTGCACTGAGATAAAAGCAATCACAAAGCAGTTAACACACTGAACATGAAAGAACAGGCTCTATTGATCTGAGAATTTTGCAAACTAAGTTGCAGATCTGGTATAAACTAACTATAAAAGGATGAAAGTGGGAGCTTAATTGACCGTGAATATATTTAATCTGAAAACAAGCGTGTGATATCCAATCATGAAATATGTGAGATCATAGTAGAGCTTTTCCATGGGTGTGGTCAGACTGAGAAAGCTAATTAGCTTTAAAATGGAGCTTGATAAATGCAGTTAATAGGATTGTGCAATTAACTGGCCACGATGGCAGAAGATGAATTGACTCTGGATGTGTCTCTCAGCACTGTATTTTTACACAGATTCTGAAAACATGAGACTTGATTAAATATATGCATATCATCAGAAAACAAGACATCATCTTTAATCTATCATGTTAACACTGGATATCTCAGAACATGCATATTAAGTCATTATGCCTTTTGCACAGAGATCACCTGTTCATCTGGCATTATGTCTTGTTCTTCTCAGATGTGCAGATGTTCATTTGTAGGATGAGCTACTACTTTCATATTACAAACTTTCCACTGTATCACACCATAGATTTCAAGCTCTTCAGAGCTTGAAGTGCACATAAAGTGCCTGGGAAAATGAGGCTTGTATCTGTCTTGAGTTTTCCATGAGTACAATTCCAAGCAGATACCATAATTTACTGCCTTGATAAAAATGTCGCAAGTTACCCACACTATAATTGTCATATACACATACTTATTTTAATGAGAAAGTTACAAAAGATTGTTGTAAAAATATCAATAAAAACAAAAAAAAAATCAGTCAGAAAAAAGTTTAGGTCTCTATTTTGTACTTACTTTTACACTGTTTCTAAACCCTAGGTGAAAATTCTGCTACTTCCTTTCATCTATTTCTTAACGGCATTCCTAACACACCATTTACAAGTTAATCCATCCTTGAAGAACTGGTTCTCACGAATTGTTAATTTTACAAACTGTTGGATCAACCAGCAACAAGCTATGGCAATATGGACAAAAATTTCTTATAGACCCAGCTACCTAACAGTCAGTCCTGAAATCCAGATGAACATGCATTTATGGGTATCAGGACCAAATACAACATCATAACAATTTTTTTTATTTTTATATTTTTATTATTACACCTTGTGTTCTTTTGTAGCTCAAAGGTTAAATATCACCCTAGTCTTGGGCCATCAGCCTGTGTGGGCTATTTAAACATGCACAGACATAACATTGAAAAATGTCACAATCTATTTCTATATATGTAATAATCCTTTAATATCATAAACTGAGGGGATTTTACTGCTTAATACCATTATTGTGTTAGTTGTAGTAGTTTTCAGGCTTCCAACATTACTGACAGTCATTTATGACTTCTAATTTCATGAGATATATGCAGTGATAATGAATAAATGAACTGTTACTCCTATCTTCCTTCTGACCTTAATGCGGTGAAGATTTTACATCTGATAAAGATACTTGGTCATGTAATATTTCATCCCGCTTCTACAGCAAGAGGTCACCGTGCTTCTCTCACACGAAGCAATAGTGACACCCAGTGTTAAAATCCTTCCATTGCCCAGAAGCACCCTGCACTTCCCTATGTTTCTTATCATTCAACGTTGTCATTTAAAATTTGTTCAGCTTTTGGAGGCTATCAGAAAAAGAACAGTCTACAATCTTGAAAAATGGTCTAACGTCTCCTGGGATATATGTATGTTTGTATTTAAAAAGTCTTGCCTAGATTACTAAAAACAAGCTAAAGCTTGTGGATGGTACTTACACCATTCTCCTTTTGAAATGAGATTTTGATCAGATTGAATTTATTTCACAGTTCAGAATTTGTAGTGGATGGTGTTTTGAGAGTAATGGGTTTCAATTTCAAATGGAAGAGTGAAAGCGATGGAAAGAATTTGGCATTCTCCATCTGCCTACAAATGTTGCAAATCCTTGGGGAACTTTGAAGACCTACTTGATTGAAAGAGCTAGATAACTAGCCACAAATATGCATGTTTAAGTAATAAAGATAATTGAAAAGAATGCTGTTAATTAGGATGTGGATAAAGGGTATATCTGCCCACAGCTGGTGAGTCCCTGTCCTGTCCTGTCCTGCCCTGCCTGCCTGCCCTATGGGGAACCCCTGTGGTCCCTGGTAGCCTGGCCTCCATAGCACCCTGACAGCATCATTGGCTTGTAACTTGCCTACTTCCAGTGTTCAAAAATGTTATTACAGGGTGCAACTTCAGAAATAATATAATTTCTGATATGCATTATGTCTGTTAACTCTTTTGTGACAGCGGCCCAGCTGTACAAAATATTCCGTTCTGAGATAACAGTGGCATAAAACCACTGAGAGGAACAATCTACTTGGAGGAAAAATAAACATACTGGACTTATTTATGGTAAACCCACTTGTCGCAGTTTAACCCCATCCAGCAGCTAAGCACCACACAGATGCTCATTGACTCCTCCCCACGCCCCTGGTGGGATGGGGGAAGAATTGGAAGTGTAAAAGTGAGAAACAAACTTGTGGGTTGAGGTAACAATGGTTTAATAATTTAAAAGGCAGAAAAAATAATAATTGCAAGGAAAAGAGGAAAAAAATAACAAACAGACAGGAAAAGAAAACCAAAGCAAGACAAGTGATGCAAATGCAAACAACTGCTCACAGCCAACAAACCGATGCCCAGCCACCCCCCAAGCAGCCACCACCTGCTTTTATTGCTGAGCATGATATCATATGTTATGGAATATCCCTTTAGTCAGTTGGGGTCAGCTGTCCTGGCTGTGTCCCCTTCCCAACTTTTTGTGTACCTCCAACCTATTCATTTGTGGGGCAATCTGAGGAACAGAAAAGACCTTGACACTGTGTAAGCACTGCTCAGCTGTAAGTAAAACATCCCTGGATTATCAACACTGTTTTCAGCACAAATCCAAAACATAGCCCCATAAAAGCTACTATGAAGAAATATAACCCTACCCCAGCCAAAACCAGCACAATAGTGAAACAAACTGGATTTTGCACATGGCTACATAAAAGAATATTGATAGGTAAAAAAAACGTTAGCAGTATCAGTTGTGGCGCGCTACTTGGTTGCCTTTGACTCTAGTTCATATTGAAGTTCTAGCATGTCCAGCACGGCAGCGCTCAGTGGCGGCGTGACTTCATTCAGGCCACGATAGTCTACTGTCAGTCTCCACTCTCCATTAGACTTTCGCACTGGACATATGGGGCTGTTAAAGGGTGAGCGAGTCTTGCTGATCACTCCTTGGCTCTCCAGCCGACGAATCAGCTCATGGATGGGGATCAGGGAGTCTCTGTGGGTGTGATATTGCCGCCGGTGCGCTGTTGTGGTAGCGATCGGAACCTGTTGTTCTTCAACCCTCAGCAACCCCACAACACAAGGGTCCTCTGAGAGACCAGGAAAGGTGGACAGCTGTTTAATTCCCTCTGTCTCCAAGGGAAAAGCCTTGGTGAAATACCAAAAGCCCACCGGTATCCTTTGGGGTCCTTGAAATACCCTCTCCTGAGTAGGAGAGAGTAGGAGCACAGAGCCTCTGGGCCAGTCACAATGGGGTGCTTCTGCCACTCATTCCCAGTTAGGCTCACTTCGGCCTCCAGCACAGTCAGCTGTTGGGATCCCCCTGTCACTCCGGAAATACAGATGGGCTCTGCCCCTATATGGCTTGATGGCATCAGGGTACATTGTGCACCGGTGTCCACTAAAGCCTTATGTTCCTGTGGGTCTGATGTGCCAGGCCTTCTAATCTACACAGTCCAATAAACTCAGTTGTCCCTCTCCTCCGCCTGGCTGGAGGCACAGCCCTGCTAGTCCTGGTCATAGTACTCGTTACTCCCTTCTTGTAAATACAAATCAGAAGTCCCTCTATGAAGATCAGAAGTCAGACCACCCCTTTTACCCTGTCTAGGAAACTGCTCACTGGAAACTGGAGCAGCAATTTTCCTGGAAAAAACCTCCCTTTTGTGATCACTTCTTCTTGCAACTCAAGTACCCAGGCCTCTAAAGTTGAGGTACATTTTTCATCCCACTTCCTCATGTCCTCTCTGCAGT
Source organism: Phaethon aethereus (assembly GCF_964289735.1). Classification (NCBI taxonomy): domain Eukaryota; kingdom Metazoa; phylum Chordata; class Aves; order Phaethontiformes; family Phaethontidae; genus Phaethon; species Phaethon aethereus. The sequence continues at coordinate 64,605,590 of NC_138577.1, read as the reverse complement.
CACACAGGGTGGCCTGAGGTGTGTACCCTCTATATCCTCTGTCTTGAGCAGAAGAACGCTTACTCCTAACAGTTGAGATACTGCTTTGTACGGGTGGGGAGTAGGACATATACTCCTTAAGTTGCTGGAACTCCTGGAACAGTTTTTCAAAGGGGTTTTTGGACTTTTTTTTCCACTGTTTTTCAACAGCCAAAATGCAGGCTCATAAGGAGGAGGAGAGATTTTCTTTGTATTGTCTGAGTTGGCCAGCCAACTCATCCACCATTGGTCTCTCCTCATCCTTCCAGGTCATTATTGCCAATGAATTGGCATATGATGATGGTGCACTCCATAAAAATTTCTACCATATGGGTTGTGTGCGCTGGACTTCAACTGGATCTGCGTTGTCTGCGTTGTTATAAATCACCTCCACCACAGATAATTCTCTCAGGTACTGGATACGTCTCTCCATGGTGGTCCACTTGCCTGGGTGACAGATAGCATCTTCCTTGAAGGGATATCTTTCCTTCACGCCAGACAGGACTCGCCTCCAGAGACTGAGGGTTTGTGTCTTATTTCAAAATGCCCCCTTCCCTAGGCAGGTATCCCAGCAGCTTGGCTTGCCTACCCTCTAATTCCTGGCTACTGGCCCCGTTATCCCAGCATCGGAGCAGCCAGGTGACAATGAGCTTGCTTGGATGACAGTTGAAGTCTTTTTGCATATCTCGCAGCTCACTCAGGGATAGGGATCAGGTGGTTACCTCTGGTTTTGCCTCTTCCTCCTCTGGTTCTCATGATGGCCCTTTTTCATCATCTTTTGCTTAGTGGGCTGACTTCCATTTCTTCTTGTGTATAGGGGCAACTGATACCAGTGTGGGTTGGTTCTCTGTTCCACCTGCAGTGCAATGTCTATCACCAGGGTTTGAGTAGCCACAGTGCCCATCGCAGACGTTGGAATAGCTGCAATGCCTGTTGCAGGCACTGGAATAGCTGCAGTGCCTGTCCCAGGCAATGGAGTAGCCGCAGTAACTGTGGCATGGATTGGAGTAGCCACAGTGCCTGTCATGGGGGTGGTATTTTAAAGTTATTGTTTAACTTTAAACAAGACCTGAAAACACATTCAGGAGTAGGAACAACAGGAACATGCTGGTTTGAACATCCCAAGGATATTCAAAATTCTCAAGAGGTACTGTAACTAGTCTGGAGGGGAAGGAGAAGGTGAAGGAAGGTGTTTCCCACATAGATAGGCTCTCCGATGAGAAAAGGTAAAAAATGTAACTATTAATAGTTTCCAAGAGATGGCTCCTGAAGTACAGAGATGATGGCAACACTGAGTACAAATACCAGATTAGTGTCATGACCGGCCATCTTATCATAGCAGAAGACGCTGTTACAAAGTACAGCACAATGATAACCTTGACCCAGTTCCCAGAGGCAATAAGCAGCACAGCGGGGAATATCTACAGCAAGTAAGGTGTCATAGAACACACCCCTGAGAACAAGCACAAGAACTCTGAGAGCAAATAAATCAACATTATGACCAGTGACTATCAAAATAATATAGTGAATACTTATAAAAAAATTGTTCTAACAGTCTCTAGTCAGATTTTTCATTATCTCAACCCATTGTGCCCCACGTTGGGGTGCCAAAAGGGACTGCTGTGGTTTAACCCAGCAGGTATTGAAAACAACCACACAGCTATTCGCTCACTCTCACTGCCCCCAGCAGGATGGGGGTAGAATTGTAAAAAAAAAAGTTAGAACTCATGGGTTGAGATAAAGACAGTTTAATGAGGGGGAGATAATAATAATGATAAAAGAATATACAAAACAAGTGATGCACAGCACAATTGCTCAGCACCTGCTGCCTGATGCCCAGTTAGCTCCTGAGCTGCAGTGCCTCTCCAGCCAGCTCCCCCAGTTTATATACTGACGTAGTATGGTATGGAATATCCCTTCGGCCAGTTGGGTCAGCTGTCCTGGCTGTGTCCCCTCCTGGCTTCCCATGCACTCCCCGCCTTCTCGCTGGCAGGCCAGAGCATGGGAAGCTGAGAAATCTTTGACTTCTTCGCAACAGCTAAAAACATCAGTGTGTTATCAGAACTATTCTCATACTCAATACAAAACACAGCACTATACCAGCTATCAGGAAGAAAATTAACTCTACCTCAGCCAAAACCAGGACAATCTCCTAGAGCAAAAAATGACTAGCACATACAGTTTATAGGAGTTAATGTTTCCAAAGAGATTTTTCTAAACAAGAATTCTGAGGGATCCAGAAAATTGAAAGACTTAAAAACAAGAATTGGCCCAGACAAAGAGAGTAAATTTGTCTTAATATAATGCCATGGAAAAGAAACATTAATTACAAAATTGCATTTAACTCTGTGCTGGGAAAAAAAAAGTAATAGATAATTCTTATGAGATATTTTTGTGACTGTTCTGCCATCATTTGTCATCATGTTACAAATCTTTGTGCTACCTGTAATTTTATTGACAGTGAGTGTTTTATTGACAGTATGTTTTACCCCTGTTGTGAATTGACCCCAGACAGCAATCATTCTTAACTAGTTTAATAAATATTTTAGGCAGTATTTATAAAACCAGAGTTTCTTTTATTAGCTGAAGTTAACTTCGAACAGCTCAATACTAATGCATCTACTATTGACAGAATTTATGTCAGATTAATTCAACAACTAGTAATCTCTGATGGGGTAACCTGCCCCTTCTTTGAATATTGCCATACCCACACTGTTCTTTCAATCTTCTACAAGTTCTCCTTGTTCTATTCGGCTTTTAGGCAGAGGGCTTGGGAGATGGAGAAGGATAGTCTCAGACGTAGTGTATCATCTTCAGCTAAGATGAATGTACTATATTTGTTTTGATTTTTCAAATAGATTATACATACACTGGGTAATTAGCTTACACATTCAAGCATGCACCTGCAGATTCTTACTTCTCCTATTCAAATACAGTGTCTAGATAATTGTGTACTTTTCATGCATTTTACCTGACACATTTATACTATGCTGCATTTTTTAAGAGAACCCAAACAAATCATCATGCAAACGTTCCTTTATGCACCCATAATGAAATTTTCTATGCTTATCTACACTTAAGTTTGGCAGCATGGTCCTATCAATTGCGAGAAGGGAGGTGAGGTGAGAGGGTGGGGAATACTCTTTCCCTACTTATAACCAGAAAACATTTAACTAGGATAGCAGAAAAAATTTGCTGGTATAGCTCTACTACAAAGGGAGCATAACCATTCAACAACTTTCACAAGTAAGTTCAGATTCACAATGTCTACGAACAAGCTTAAGAACACAGTCTCAGTTCCTAAACAGCATTCAGAAGTGAGGTAACACAAAATCAAAGAATCATAGAATCATTTAGATTGAAAAAGATCCTTAAGATCATCAACTCCGACTGTTAACCTAGCAATGCCAAGTCCATCACCAGACATGTCCCTAAGCACCACATCTACATGTCTTTTAAATACTTTCACTGATGGTGACTCAACCCCCGCCCTGGGCAGCCTGTTCCAATGCCTGACCACCCTCTCAGTGAAGAAATTTTTCCTAATATCCAATCTAAACCTCCCCTGGTGCAACTTGAGGCCATTTCCTCTCATCCTATCACTAGTTACTTGGGAGAAGAGACCAACACCCACATCGCCACAACTCCCTTTCAGGTAGTGGTAGAGAGCAATAAGGTCTCCCCTCAGCCTCCTCTCCTCCAGACTGAACAAGCCCAGTTCCCTCAGCCGATCCTCGTAAGACTTGTGCTCCAGACCCTCACCAGCTTTGTTATTCTTCTCTGGACATGCTCCAGCAACTCAGTGTCTTTCTTGTAACAAGGGACCCAAAACTGAACACAGGATTTGAGGTGCAGCCTCACCAGTGCCAAGTACAGGGGCACAATCACTTCCCTATTCCTGCTGGCCACACCATTTCTGATACAGGCCAGGACGTGGTTGGCCTTCTTGGCCACCTGGGCACACTGCCGGCTCATATTCAGCCGGCTGTCGACCAGCACCCCTAGGTCCTTTTCCACCAGGCATCTTTCCTGCCACTCTTCCCCACGCCTGTACCTTTACATGGGTTGTTGTGATCCAAATGCAGGACCCAGCGCTTGGCCTTGTTGAACCTTGTACAGTTAGTCTTAGCCCATTGATCCAGCCTGTCCAGATCTCTTTGTAGAGCCTTTCTAACCTCAAGCAGATCACTCCTGCACAACTTGGTGTCATCTGCGAACTTACTGAGGGTGCACTTGATCCCCTCAACCAGGTCAGCAGTAAAGATACTAAATAAAACTGGCCCCAGTACTGAGTCCTGAGGAACACTATATGTGAGCAGCTGCCAGCTGGATTTGACTCCATTCACCACAACTCTTTGGGCCTGACCATCCAGACAGTTTTTTTCCTGGTGAAGAGTACACCCATCCAAGCCATGAGCAGCCAGTTTCTCCAGGATAATGCTGTGGGAAATGGTGTCAAAGGCTTTACTAAAGTCCAGGTAGACAACATCCACAGCCTTCCCCTCATCCTCTGAGCAGGTCAACTGCTCATAGAAGGAGATCAGGTTAGTCAAGCAGGACCTGCCTCTTATAAACCCATGCTGGCTGGTCCTGATCATCCGGCTGTCCCACACATGCCGTGTGATGGTACTCAGGATGAACCGCTCCATAACCTTCCCCAGCACTGAGGTCAGACTGACAGGCCTGTAGTTCCCAGGATCGTCCTTCTGACCCTTCCTGTAGAAGGGCATCACATTTGCTAATCTCAAGTCAACTGGGACCTCCCCGGTTAGCCAGGACTGCTGATATATGATGGAAAGTAGCTTGGTGAGCACTTCCACTGGCTCCCTCAGTACCCTTGGCTGGATCCCATCTGGTCCCACAGACTTGTGTGTGTCTAAGTGGTATAGCAGGTTACTAACATTTCCCCTTGGATTATGGGGGCTTCATTCTGCTCCCCATCACTGTCTTCCAGCTCAGGGAGCTGAGTACCCCAAGAACAACTGGTGTTACTATCAAAGATGGAGGAAAAGAAGGCATTAAGTACTTCAGCCTTTTCCTCAGCCTTTGTCACTCTGTTTTCCTCTGCATCCAAGAAAGTATGGAGAGTCTCCTTAGTCCTCCTTTTGTTGCTCATGTATTTATAGTTACAGCAGTCGCTAGGTTAAGTTCCAGATGTGCTTTGGCCCTTCTAATTTTCTCCCTGCATAACCTCATGACATCCTTGTAGTCCTCTCGAGTTGTCTACCCCTTCTTCCAAAGGTCATAAACTTTCCTTTTTTTTTTCTGAGTCGCCACCAAAGCTCTCTGTTCAGCTGGTCTCCGTGGTCTTCCCCACTGGCTCATTTTAGAGCACATGGGGATACCCTGCTCCTGCATTTTAAGATTTCCTTCTTGTAGGATGTCCAATCCTTCCTGGACCCCTTTGCCCTTCAGGACTGTCTCCCAAGCGGCTCTGTCAACCAGGCCACTCAACAGGCCAAAGTCTGCCCTCCCGAAGTCCAAGGTACCAGTTCTGCTAACGACTCTCCTTACTTCTCCATGAATTGAAACTCTCATTTTGTGATAGCTATGCCGAGGACAGCCTCCAGCCATAACATCACCCACAGGTCCTTATCTGTTCACAAAAATATAAAGCTTGAGGTAAGATTATTTTTCTCTAAACTTTATTGTCTCAGTTTCTCACTCCTGCTCAGTGGACAGTCAAAACTCATTCCTTTTATCTCATGCTGGAGCAGACAAATCACACGTGCTACACTGAATCAGCAGAACATTTCTGCAGATATTTATGGTTCCAATATCTGCCAATAAAAGTGCCAGGGGAACAGCTCTGCTGTCATCTTTAGGGCCAAAATCTTGTTACCAGCTAAGTGACAGAGTACTAAAGGGATGAGTAGAGTACAAAAACTGACCCTTTATCATCTTAGTTTTCTTTCTTTCATTCTGCAATCTTTACAGCAACAAAAAAACACTCAGGAACAGTGTCCCAAGGACCAAATTCAAGGACTGAGCTTTAGTTATCAGGAGAAAAATGACAAGAATTAGGTAGGTAAATTATCTGAAGGTGAAATTGCTTAGGAAAGATCAGATTAGATGTGTCAGGCATGTGTCTATGTTCTGTACAAGTCAACTTATTTCAAAAGGAGGTAGCAGAGGTGGATCACATCAAGGGAAATATTAGAGGAATGGGAAGAATTCAATTTACGAGATATATGTGTATGCATGGTGTGTATCTCAAAATAACGGGGCAATATACATCAGACTATCAGACATGAAAGTGACAAAAGTCAGACACTGGCCAGCATTTCTACAGGAAATACTGGTATGTGATCATATAAGACCATGTCACAATGACTGACAGCTGACAGCCAGATTTAAAGGTGAGATGTATTTTGAATATCTGGCATTGCAAGCATTTATTCTGAATACCATTTGGTTCGAAGGTTTGACTTGGATTTTCATCTTCTTTTAATGTTGTCTTCGTTCTTATTGAAATATATTTTTGAAATCTGAGGGAGGAAAAGACCTTGCCAAATTTTCGCCAAGAGTCACCACAGTTTATAATGATGGATCTCAGCGAGTTACGAATTCAGATAAAATATTCTATTACTCTGCTTTTATCCAATAGTATATTTAGTATTTTTCTCATAGCAAAGATAATTTTACTGAGCTGTTGAAGACTAATAATATAGGTAACAAACAAAAATAATAGCATCATGGGTATTTTAATCCTAACATAACTTATTCTTGGGCAGAAGGCCAAAAGATCTGCTTCACAGTATACAACACTATGCATTTCTTCTTCTGCCCTTTGTTATTTATAGTAGTACTGCACCACATATGCTCTAGCTATAACTCACCTTCTCCCTCCCCAAACACCTTTTACGAAAGACAAAATTCCACATGTACTTAAACCTGTACATCTAAGCCAATTTACATCAATAATTTAGAGCTGAATGCTGACACGTGCAAATGAATTTGCCAGGAGGCATTGAGGAGATTCTTAATTAAAGCATTACGGCCCATATTTACAAAGATTTATACACGCTGGGCACCTGCGGCGAGGTACAACGCGCTGCAGCCGGAGGTGAGCACCCTCAGGAGCGGGGCGCGCAGGCCTAGAGGCCCCACGCGGTTCTGGGGCCAGGCAATGACTTAAAACGGCAGAAACCAGACCCGTTGCTGGAGCCCGTCGCTGGCAACAGGGTGTCGACGCGAGAAAACCTGGAGGAACGCTTCCCGCGGTCTCAAAGCGGGCGTCACTCCGCCACCGCAAAAACCGCGTGCAGCGGCGGCAGGAGCCCTCTCACCTTTCCCTGCAAATTGCGACCAAAAAAACCTTTAGTTCAGGTCTTCGAAAAGAGGTACATATTAGCTATATAATAATATATGCACATACATACTATATGCTTATATACTGGCTCCGCTCTGTAAACCCCTAGCGACACACACATCGTGTATTTCAACAGCGCGCGCACGCACGCGGTATGCCTGCACACAAGGCCGGCGCACAGCGGATGGGTACACCCACGCGCGCAGCGTGGCGCAGCTGGAGGCCTGCGCGGCCTCGCCAGGCCGCTCCCCGCCGCCGCAGGGTCCCCGCCCGGCCGCGGCACCGCCCGCCGGCGGCCGAGCCTCCGAGCACCGCCCCCTCGTCTCTCCCCGCGGGAGGTCAGGGCGGCGGTAGCGGAAGCTTCTCCCTCCCGGCGCTGCGTCCCGGAACCAGCCCCGCCGCCGCATCCTGTCCTGGCGCGGCCCGGCCCGGCCCCACCACCTGCCGCCCCCGCCGGCAGCATGACAGTGCCCGCCGCCGCCTCCCGCAGGTGACACGCCGCGGGCCTTTCCGCCTCTGCCGCCTCCTATATGGGCCACCTGCTCTCGAAAGAGGCAAGCAGCCTGAGCCGGGACAGCCGCTGCCGCCGGGGGAGGAAGGTGCCGCCGCGCAGCCGGAGCTGCTTCCTGCGCGGGCCCTGCATGCTCTGCTTCATCGTGCACAGTGCCAGCCCGCCCGTCCCGGAGCAGCCTCTGCCCGCCGGGGACCCTCCCGTGCTGCTGCCGCCGCCGCCGCCGCCCTACGCGGCCCTCGCCAGCGCTGAGCAGCGCGCCGCGCGCCGCCTCCTCCGCCTGCCGCCCGCCGCTTGGGAGCCGCGGGGCCGCTGCCAGCGCCTCCTCCTCTCAGGCCTGCTGCCCTCGCCGGTGCGGGGCCTCCTGGGGTCGGCCAGGCCACCCGGCGAGGTTGCCTCCGAGATGGTGTGCAAGCGCAAAGGGGCCGGCCTGCCCGCCTGCCCGCCTTGCAAGCAGCCGCGCTGCGCGGCCGCCGCGGCGGAGCCTGAGGCCGCCGCCTGCCAGTGCCCCGGGGAGGCGCAGCTCTGCGCCCTGCCCGCCGCCGCCGGCTGCGCGGCAGGCGGTGGGGGCGCGCCGGCCCGCGGCGCCACCGGAGAAAGCGGCGGGGGCCAGTCCGCCTCGCCGCCGCCGCCTCCCGCGCCGGAGGAGCAGGCGGGAGAGAAAGAGACGGAGAGGGGCGGTGAGGTGGGCTGCGGGGAGCCGCTGGAGCACTCCGGCGACTGCTGCCGAGAGCCGCTGCCACCGCCGGCCCCGGACATTAACCAGCTGCCGCCCTCCATCCTCCTCAAGGTGGGTCGGGGCGGGCGGGCCTACTCCCTGCCGGCGAGGAGGGAGGGCACAGGGGAGGCGGAGGCCCGGCGCTGGGCCGGCCTCCGGGAAGGCCGAGGGGCCGCTGGAGGCAGTGGGGCCGAGGCGGCCGGCCCGGCCCTGAGGGGGGTCTCGCAGAGCCCCCCCCCCAGCTGTGGCGGCTGCCGTGCCTGGGGGGAGCGGGGCGGCCCGCGGAGGGTGCGGTGCCCAGCCCCCGCGGGTGCGTGGGCAGACGGCCTCACTCACCTGGGTTTGGGAGATTAATAGGGTTGTGGGCGTGTTTTTTGTCTTCGAGTTTCCCTCCTCTCCTTTTTTTTTTTTTTTCCTTTGTCGTTGTAAACGGCATTGTGAGTCATTAACTGGAGGTGGAGGCAGGCAAAACTGCTGTAGAAGCTGCCCCGTAAATATTTTGCGTAGTACCTGTTAACTGTGTAACCTTCTTACTGCTGTCACTCATGGAGTGCTCGGCAAGGGAGACGATCACTGCGTTTAGTGCTTCTCTGTAGGTCTACATAGACAAGTTTTCAGTGTCGATTGGGGAAAAAAAATTGTATTACTGTGTATTTTCAGCCAATTTTGGCTTTACCGGTTTCACAGCCTGAGTATTTGTAGCATTCTTGAATTACATGCTCTCATAACCTCTTACTCTGTACCTTCAAAGAACAGTCTTGCTTTCTTTCCTGTCACTTCTGCTGTCTTCTGGTTCCTTTAATACTGTTCTCTTATGAGAACAACTTTCCTTTTTCAAGCTACTCTGTTGATCTAGTCAGTGTGCTGACTTTCTTCAGCTACACCTTAGCTAAAAAGATGAGTTTCAATGCCTGGCTGGAGCTAAGTTTGTGATGTTTTCCATAGTTAGATGCAAGTGTGTCTTTAAATTTTGGGGAATAGGGTTTCAGTATTACCGCAGTTTACTCCTGGGCCTGATGACTTAAAGCAGAGCATGGTAATGGTGGAGCGTGAGGCAAATGATTCTTCCTGTTCTTCCTATACTGCTAGTTGTACAACCCCAGTGTAAAAAGTACTTCCTTTACTCTTTTCTTGTCAAACAATAACAATCTACTTGTCTATCTGTCTTGCACATAAAACTAATTCTGTGGGGTTTTCAGTTGCTATTTTATTGGTTGTTTTGTTTGGGTTTTGTTGTGCATTTTTTTTAAAGTACGCTTGACATTTACACCACCTCCCACAGCATTCTCCTGGAGAAGCTGGCGACGCGTGGCTTAGACAGGTGTACTCTTGGTTGGGTAAAGAACTGCCTGGACGGCCGAGCCCAGAGAGTTGTGGTGAATGGCGTTAAATCTGGCTGGCGGCCGGTCACAAGCAGTGTTCCCCAGGGCTCAGTTCTGGGGCTGGTCTTGTTCAGTATCTTTTTCGATGATCTGGATGAGGGGATCGAGTGCTCCCTCAGTAAGTTTGCAGATGACACCAAGTTGGGTGGGAGTGTTGATCTGCTGGAGGGTAGGAGGGCTCTGCCGAGGGATCTGGACAGGCTGGATCGATGGGCAGAGGCCAACTGTATGAGGTTTAACAAGGCCAAGTGCTGGGTACTGCACTTGGGTCACAACAACCCCATGCAACGCTACAGGCTTGGGGAGGAGTGGCTGGAGAGCTGCTTGATGGAAAGGGACCTGGGGGTGCTGGTTGACAGCCAGCTGAATATGAGCCGGCAGTGTGCCCAGGTGGCCAAGAAGGCCAAGAGCATCCTGGCCTGTATCAGAAATAGTGTGGTCAGCAGGAGTAGGGAAGTGATTGTGCCCCTGTACTCGGCACTGGTGAGGCTGCACCTCGAACCCTGTGTTCAGTTTTGGGCCCCTCACTACAGGAAAGATGCTGAGGTGCTGGAGTGTGTCCAGGGAAGGGCAGTGAAGCTGGTGAGGGTTCTGGAGCACAAGTCTTGTGAGGAGCAGCTGAGGGAACTGGGGTTGTTCAGTCTGGAGAAGAGGAGGCTGAGGGAAGACCTTATCGCTCTCTACAACTGCCTGAAAGGGGGTTGTGGCAAGGTGGGTGTTGGTCTCTTCTCCCAAGTAACTAGTGATAGGATGAGAGGAAATGGCTTCAAGTTGCACCAGGAGAGGTTTAGATTGGATATTAGGAAAAATTTCTTCACCTAGAGAGTGGTCAAGCACTGGAACAGGCTGCCAAGGGGGGGGGGTGGAGTCACCATCACTGTAAATATTCAAAAAACTTGTGGATGTGGCTCTTCGGGACATGTTTTCATGGTCATGGTGGTGTTGGGTAACGGTTGGACTTGATGATCTCGAAGGTCCTTTCTAACCTTAAAGATTATGTGATTCTGTGAATGTGTTAGTGAGGGTACATCGTGTTTCATAGATCCTCTATTCAAGTTCATTTTGGCAAATATTTAAACCATATGAACTGTCGTGCCTGAATTAATCTCTTCTGTGATTGTGGAATTGAAACTTTGTCTTGTAGTTCTAAAAAATAATCCATCTGTTTGCCGCTATTATTTGAAGATAATTTTTTCTTTGATATTCTGTTGTTTTAGGACTTGAAACGAGACTAATTTGATTAGTGTGGCTTAAACCACTTTTTCTGATCAATGGTGTGGGTACTTTTCTGTGGTTACTTTAGTACTCAGCTTCACTTTTTCAAAAATAGCAATCTGTAACTGTCATAAAGTAGGTCTTTTAATAGTGAAACTGTCATGCCCATCTCAGCTGTGGAGTAGTTTAAATGTTTTTTTTTTCTGTATGGTTTTCTGTTTTATATTGACACTGTATCTCATTTGTATCTGTACTTTCAAGGGTTTATTTTGGCATGTGCCTCACCACCTCCAACAATTTTGTCTCTTTAGTCTCCCTGTAGTCCAGCTCTTTCTGCAATGTTTTTGAAAAAGCCTACCCTTTATTCCAGCAGCTGGAACCAACCTACTCACCTGTCTTTTTTCTTTTGGGTTTTTTTTTTAAATTATGTCCCTCCCCCTCCCCAATTTGCCCTTCAATTCTTACCTGGATTTACAGGTTGGGGATTTTGTGTTTGGGTTTTTTTTTTTGGCTACTTCCGTGGCATCCTATTCTGTTATGGGACTTTTTAATTTCAGATTTCTGACCAGGTGTCTTGTTAACTGGATTATACAGGTGCCTAGAGGCCTTCATGTGCTGGGTTTTGATACAGCTAAGAATACGCCAAATATAGTAATTTCTCCAAAGGTGCCATTTTATTATGAGAGGGTAGGAGACAAATATACCCAAAGTCTTCACTGAACTTTCCACAGCAAGTAATGGAGACACAAACCTTAACACAAGGATTAGAGATTCTACCCACAGAGGTCTCAGGAGCCAGATCCTCGGTTTTTTTTGGTTTGTGGTTTTTTTTTTTCCCCTCCTTCCTTTGATTCACAGCTCTGTGATGTCCTGATGCAATGGTGCTATGCAGGAGTGGCTGTCACCGGTGTCTGTATGTGGTCTGGAGACAAGCCCAAAGAAACATTGTAGGAACTCCAAAGTAATAGCTAGCCACTTAGAGGTGGGCTGCTCAGGTGCTGTTCTGTTGTTAAGCAGTTGTAAAATCTCCCCCAAGTAAAAGATGCAGTGCTGGATGGAAGGGTTAGTCAGACTGGACTTGTGCTGCAGGTCATCGGATGGGCACTACGGAACCTGGAGGTTCACAGTGCAGTGTGCCATTTGGTCCTGTGCCCCTGGCTGGGGAAGAGGTCTCTTCATCAGTATGGGGGATAAAAGAACTGTGGTTCCACAGATCGAACGGGCTTATAGGTTGTTTTGCTTTTCATTTGATCACTGAAACATCAGAAAAAAAAGTGTTGCACAGTGGGCAGAATTTCATCTTTAGGCTCTGTGGATAGGGTGATTACCTTTGACTAAGGCGTAATCTCAATCCATTCTCTTTAAAATCTGAGGGGAACTGAGGAATTATAGATCAGTCAACTTGACTGTAACCTAGACGAATGTGTGAATGAAAAAAAGGGAGCTGTTGTAAGCATGCACTGCATCAGGTTACAAAATCTTGTGCTATGTATCACTGAGTTTTCAAAACTTTGTGCTATATATCACAAATCTGTGCCCGTTTCACTGTTAGTTTCACTGCTATTTAATTCTGGAAGGCAGAAATAAGTCTTCCTGTTCTACCTGTTCTACACTTTTTGCAGTGCTGCTGTTTAATCAAAAAAGTTAACTGGTGTAAAATGGTTTGCAGACTTCAGAGAATTTAGTAATGCTGATTCAAACACTTCAGGTTTCCTTTTGAGATTTGTTAACAGGAACTGCCATGTACAACACGGAAAGGAAGTAAGGAAGTTCCCTGCCTCTGCTTTGGTACTTGTAAAGCCTTTGCTAGAGTGCTGCATTAGGTTGGGGGCACTGGTGTCTCCTTAAAAACCCACAGACAAATTGGAGAGGCATCAAAGGAGAGCTAGAAGTCATGGAAACATGGCCTGTGATGGTGTTTGGAAGATTCTGTTCAAACTGAATGACACTTCTGTTCAGAAATAAGACTGAGATGCACTCTTCTGTTACGAGAAAATTGATAAAAGGTTTGACTGTGTTCCTGTCCTTTGTCAGATAAAAAGAAATGATAAACTTAATTTGATGCGAGGGAAGATTAGGCGAGATACTTGGGAAATGAAATAGTGTGAGAACATTTAAGACTTGGCAAAGGTGATTTCCTGTTCCTGAGGCTATGTGGAGACTTAGGATTTTTATTTATTACTTAATTTTTAACAACAAGGGGAATGTCCTTATCGGGGATGTTCTAGGTGTGCTTGAACTTGCGTCAAAACAGAGAAGGGTCTAGAATAGATGACCTTTTGATGTCTTCTTTCTTGGTTTGCTGCTTTTATTTTTACAAAGCATGAACACATGCTGCTCTGTCTGCAGCAGAGACCCTGTCAGTTTTAGCTTAGAGCTAATGCACTCCACTATGGAAGGAAGATAAGTGTGTGTATATGTGTGTGTGTGTTTTATTTAACATACGGTTTTCATAAATTTATTATTATTGTTACTAATTATTATCACTATCGGAGGCACTACTGGCTCCTTTTCTTGCACCTTTACTCAACTTTTTTACTTACTTTTCTCATTCTTCCCTTGCTGTAATAACTTACATGTTTGGTTTTGGTAATGTTCATACTAAATGCAGTGCTGCTATCACTGCGCTACTGGTGCTGCATTTAAGATTATGTGAGTGAAATGAAGTGGGTTTGATAAACCAGAGCTAGACCTTTGGTTTTGTCTTCTGCCTTTTGAAAGCTGGCATTTATTTTTAATAAACTTATACCTGAAAAGACTGGATATACATATTATAGTTGCACTGGGATTTTTTTTTTTTCTGGCCAAGTCAGGAGACAGAAGCATCAAAATACATAATTTTGATTAGACTTCATCTGCAAGTTCATGGAGTCACAGTTGTAATACTAGCTTTCTTGCCTTATGCTGGTGTTCCTATCAGTTTACCCTGTCTAGAGTTTGTGTCGAGCCTTACTTTTTAGCTATAGCACTGAGAAAAATGGAAAGGGTTTTAAAACTTTGCAGCTGATGCAGGGAGGTAAATGTTCTTTTATTTCAATCTTAATTATTGTGCTGAACTCTTTTTTTTTTTTTCTTTTTTTTTCTTTTTTTTTTTTCTTCTTTCTGGCAATGGCCAACACAGCTCACTGTCACTCTGTAATTGCAGTAGGGAACTGAACCAGCTTTTACTTCACTGTGCTGTTGCTGAGCTTCTGGAAGTGCAGCTGAGGGGCACTGTTGTGAAGAAAAGGTGTGTCAGTAACCTAAGACTAGTAACAAAAGCCAAGACAGTATATGGATGTTATTTCAATGGTAAAGTTCTGAAAGATGTCCTGATATATTTTGTGATTTGTTGCATAATTATAAAAATAAAGAAGTATTTTGCTTTTCACAGGTGTGTGTGAAGAGGTGGCTTTTGTGTAAGTGTGTAGGCTTTCACATTACAGAATGACTTACGTGATGGAGATGTTTTGGAGTTAAATTTCTGTTTTTCTTGAAGGCAAATAGGTGCCTTGAGACTCGCCCTCCATGGCTGATAAACAACATTAGGAAAAGTTTCAGGTGTTGCTTGGATTGCTCTACGTTCCCCTAAACTATGCATTATGGCATGGAGAAACTAATAGATTATAAGTTGTGCAGTGTTTGACTGCAAAGTAATTAAATGTAACTCTTGCTTTAATTTCCCATTAATTTATTTGTTTCTTTGGTTCAGTGTGCCTGACCTGTGTTCGATATTTCACAGATTTTGGTATGTTTTAGTGTCTCTGTTTTTAAACCGTTGTGGTGATTCAGGAGCAGCATAGTGTGGACAGCTGGATGTCTGGGAGTAAAACTTTACCAGCCTCTTCAGGTAAAGATACCCTGCTTAATTCATCAGAACTCTTTCTTTCCGTTAGTAGGAAAGGTATAGTATCAGCATCTCCTGCCACTTCTCCCAGACAGAAGCTAAAGTTCTGTTTTGCATTACAACTAAGGCGATCCATTAGCAAGTTACGAGCAGTGTCTGTATCCCTTTTGTAACCTCTGGCTGCATGTTCCTGCTGCTGGCTTTGTGCAATGTGGAGTGATCATGCAGTTGCAAAGTCAGTTCACTCAGCTGCCTGATCTGACACCAGTCTAACGTTGCAAAACTTTTTCTCAGGATCAGCTGCCTGGTAAGACTTTCTGTGGGTCAGTTACTAAATCCAGCGCAAAAATTCAGATAACCAGTAGGGTTACCTGAGTAGGGACCAGTAAATTGTTCCTACTAATGGCAGTTTGCCATAAGAATCCTGGCTGTGATGTGAAATCACATCATCACTTTTCATGGCTGACACATTCTGCTAATCACAAGAGCATTTTGAACGTTATTCCCTTTACGGGTGTACCAAGGCTCCTTTCAGAGGTGTGTGCCTTGAGTGCTTACATCTTTTTTGTATGTTCAGGTGCTCAGGCATCATTCATGTTTCCCTTATTCAGTTGAGGCTATGTGTGGGTAAAGTGATGAAGGCTCTTAAAAACTAAGCAAATATTTCTGTGTCCTTCATCCATTTACTGTTGATAGATGATACTTTAATTTTCTGAAATAGAACAAAACAAGCTTCCAGTGTTTTTATGTTTATTCAAGGCTAAGTTCTCTATGCCTGCAATTAACAAATACTGTGTTTAACAGTTTCTAGCAAAATGTTATGTACTAAGCATGTACCTTTCATTAAATGGTACTTTAGAATTGTTTTTGATAATGAAAATTCAGTTAGTTGCTGAAAAAATTTACACCCAATTGATGAAACAAATGAACATTTTTCCAGGAATGAATGTATCACATTCGTTAGGCACCATGACATGTTTGAATTTGAATTCTAATGTTCTTTATATGTACTGTTGTTGTTAATGCCTGTCGTGGGACGGGGGAGAGAATTGGGGAAAAAACTCGTGGGTTGAGATAAAAACAGTTTATTAGGACAGCAAGAGAGACGGAAACAGCAATAATAACAACACTAATAATACCGACAAAGGAATGTACAAGAGCAAGTGATGCCCAATACAGCAGTTGCTCACCACCTGGTGATCAACAGCCCATCCCCGAGCAGCAGTTCCCACCTCCTGGCTAACTCCAGTTTATGTACTGGGCATGACGTTACATGGAATATCTCTTTGGCCAGCCTGGGTCAGCTGTCCTGGCTGTGTCCCCTCCCAGCTTCCCTTCCTAGCAGGCCAGCGTGAGAAGCTGGACTGTTCTTGACTACTTGGCAACAACTCAAAACATCAGCACCTTATCAATGTTTTCTCATCCCAGATCCAAAGCATAGCCTCACACTAGCTCTGTGAAGAAAACCAACTCTCTCCTGGCTGAAACCAGGACAATGCCATGGACTTTTTTGTTACAAAACAGATCTAGTCATGAAAACAATTTCATAGATACCTATTTTTGTATACAAAAGATTACAAAAAGATTGACAAAAAAAAAGCTTAATTCACAGAAATCTTTACTCTTCTAGTTAGGTTGAAAAATCTTTCGAAATAAAACAACGGACAGAAATAAGAAATGCATGGATTCACCTTTTGTAATCTTTCTTGTGCTGTGGGGCCTATGTTCTATATTTTGTTCATGTTCATAAAGCTGTAACTTGTTCTTGAAGTTACAGCTTTCAAGTACCTTTAAAGACTAGTATTAGCAATCAACTGCATTTTCTTGCCTCTGTTCCTGAGGCAAAAGCTTCATAAGTCTGTGTGATCAATAATTCCAACTCCTTGATTGCAGTTTTAAGAAATCTTTTATTTTTTAATTAGGATTGTGTTTTGATAAGCATAATTCAAGAAAGAATTTTAACTTATGCTTACTTCGTATTTGATTTGTGTGATGTGAATTCTTGATTTTGGAAAACCTGAGGCTGAGGGTATTGTGTCAGCAAACACATGCACAATTTTCTAGTATTGTGCTTTTTTTGTGGTAATATTCATGGATGTGATTGACTTTTCATGATTTCCTTTGATTAGAAATGCAGTCAGGTATCTCCTTCACTTGACTGAACTTTGTTTGAGCAACTTGGTTTAAGTCTGAAGTTACAAGATAAACAAATTAATACATAGATTTATGATATTTAAATCTTAACTTTTCTTAAAAGATTAAAGATATTTATAGGGTGGGTTTGGTGTTTTGTGGTTTTGAGTTTGTGGTGTGGGTTTTTTTTGTTTGTTTGTTTTTTGTTATTCCCTTCCCCTCCCCCCCTTTTTGGTGAAATGCTAACATTTAGCACAAAAGTTCAAAGTAGTCCTTTCTAGATACACAGCTTGAAATATCTAGCATACATGTAATGGAAAGACAGTGGGGAAGTGTTAAGTTTGTAATGTCTGAAGCCTATCACATAGGGACTTGGTGGTAAAGGAGAAGATTACACAGGAGAACTTTTATTTCTAACTCTTTTGGTTGGACCCTTCTTGTGGTTTAACCCTAGCCAGCAACCAAGCACCACACAGCCGCTTGCTCATCCCCCCCCAGATGGATGGAGGAGAGACTCAGAAGAGTAAAAGTGAGGAAACTTGTGAGTTGAGATAAAGACAGTTTAATAGTCAACGCAAAAGCCAGACGCAGAAGCAAAGCAAAATAAGTAATTAATTCACTGCTTCCCATAGGCAGGCAAGTGTTCAGCCAGCTCCAGGAAAGTAGGGCTCCATCATGCATTACGGTTACTTGGGAAGACAGACACCATCACTCTGAGCCTTCCTCCTTCTTCCCCCAGCTTTGTATGCTGAGCATGATGTCATATGGTATGGAATATCCCTTTGGTCAGTTGGGATCACCTGTCCCGGCTGTGTCCCCTCCCAACTTCTTGTGCACCCCCAGCCTGCTCGCTTGTAGGGTGGTGTGAGAAGCAAAAAAGGCCTTGACTGTGTGTAAGCACTGCTCAGCAGTAACTAAACCATTCCTGTTATCAACACTGTTTTCATCACAAATCCAAAACGTAGCCTCATGCTAGCTGCTATAAGGAAAATTAATTCTATCCCAGCCAATCTCAATACAACCTTCAATAGTACTGATCAGCAGCTTCTTCCTCCCTTTCCCATCTATTGTCTTACAAAATATTTATTCCGGAAAGCTGAAAACCCCAAAACTTGGTCAGGCACTGTTTTTTGACAGTCTGAAATGTGCTGTGCAAGGACTTAATGTGACTGGATTAAAATTGATCGAACTATCACCTGATTGAGCATTGTGGATTGCCACAGTTGTGTGCAAACACACTGAAGATAGTGCTGTGGAATTAGTTGTGTCTTGTTGCTTACAGTTAAAACAATTGGTTTACATGTTTTTTCTCCTGTAAGGGATTTTCTATGGTTGTATCAATCAAGGACATAAAATTGGACTGTTTGAATTAAGTTCAGCAGATTGAACATGGTCTGACTGAAAGCCCAGTATATCTTATTAGTTGACTTTTGCTGTCCTGGGCATTGCATTTTTGGATTTTTTTCTCTGTGGTCTTTAATGTGTCTGTGTGAACACTTATTTCCAAGCAAGAGCTTGACATTAAAGAACTGCTTATATGTGGCAGGTATGATAAGGCCATTGGTGTTGAACATTTTGGGTGTTGATCCTTAAATAAGATGTAGCCTGGAGGCCCAGAAAATCTTTTGCATCCATTGAAGCTGAAGAAAAGCCCACTAATCTTTTAACTATCACTTGAGTGGTTGAAGCAGGAGGAACTGACATCTGTTTTAGGAACTTGAGCTGAAAAAGGGTCAGAGGAGAGAGTGAGGAACGCGAGTAGGGTTTTTTGTTTGCTTGTTTTGTAGCGCTCTGCAGCTCTGCTTCCTCAACCCTTGTCTCTTGCCAACAGGTTAAAAAAAAAGTGAAATACATCTAGAAAATACTATTAAACTTGTATTTTTTTTTTTTTTTCTTTTGAGAGTGCTGAAACATATTCAGTCTCTGATGCTTGGAATGGGGACAGACAGAGAACTGAGGTGGGGTAAAAAGTGAGTATTGGACATGTAGGTGTACATGTTTGAGTGCAATTTTCAGGAATTAAATGTGCTAACTAGTGGACCCACTGCTCTCAGAAAGTTATCTGTCATAAGCAGGAGTTAAATGAACAGACTTGGGTGTAGGAATGAGTTCAGCTTTCGGTTGTATTTATACAGCCTTGGGAATTAGAAAGCATTTAAAACTCAGGACAATTAAGCTGCCACAATATCAATATATATCTAGAGAATGTAACTGAATTAAAGAGTGGTGAAGGTCATCAAAGTGGGTTGTAGCATTTTATGCATTAGTGTAGTGTTTTAACAAGCAGCTAAGATAATCCATTAACGTAAGGATGATGTGCCACCAAACTGGTTTATATATAGGCTTTGCTACTAAATTCCATTTAGTGTAATTCAATACATCTTCTTTTAACAACGGCAAGCTCTGAAGAGAAATTGATCTTTTACACAGCATTATTCAGAATCTTTTTATAGTTGGAACTTTGCAGACAACGAAACTGGCAAGACCTTTTCTTTGAACGTGTATCGCTTGTGTAACTTCTGTGGCTACTCCTGTCCATGCTGGAACTTTTGCAATGACTTTGTTAACAGCTGCTTTTCCCCGGTTGGCTTCACTGTGATGATAGTTTCTCTAAGTCAATTGCCAACACCTGAACACCCCTTACTTGTCTCTGCAGCTAGAGTTAAGTATAGCATGGACTAAAACATACCGCAAGTGCTTTTGGACATTTCTTCCAGACTAATATTGTCTCTGCTGAAATACCGTTTGTGTCAAGTACTGAATCAAACTTGCTTCTTTTTTGTTTCAGCACTGCTATTGCTGTGTCTCATGCTGTAGCAGTAGATCTTCTTGTGATTTGTGAGGGCTTTCAGCTTTTGGTAGGATGGAAGTTGGAGCAAAAATTTATCTAAGGACTTTCATATTCATAGTGGCAGCTGGATTAGTAACTGTTTTTCCTGTTCTATGTTTGCTGTGTTCTTCTTTTGAGAACTGCAAGCTCATGTTTTTTAAGGTGCTATTTCCACAAATAAGCATATTTATTTCCCACTGTAGCAAAGATTAGTTAAAGTATTTTATAATGCTAGCCTCATCATCCCTTCTTAGTATTAACTGGAGTCAGTCTGATGTGTGTCTAAACATAATGTGGATCATATTGCCTTGTTCTCTTCTGAGGTTTTTGTAACTGTTAAAAGATTCCGTCTTGTGTTTCATACTGGTAGTAGGAACTCAAGTTTCCTACTGCTTTTAGTAACTTAGAATTGCTGAGAATCATCAGACTGTTGCCTTTTTCTAATGCTTAGAATTACATTTTTGCAGTAGGAATGTGAAGTGCCAAATTACCACTTACTATTTAGTGCTTTTTCCTTGCTTGACTGGGGGCGATATATTTTTTGGGTGCTGATCACAAGTCACTGCCTTGCTCTGTGCATGGATTCACCAGTATAAGAACTGCAGGGAGGAAGCAGGTGTTGTTTCATCCATACTTCTGTCTGCCTGTGTTGAACTGATTCCCTAATAACAAACATTAATTCACTCTGGTAATGGTCAAGCAAAGACCTGCAGGAAAACAGGGTTCACACACAATCTTTCAGCACTGCAAGGAGTTTGTGAGGTTTTCATAGCTAGAAGAAGATGCATGTGATAAATCTTGCAAGCATTTACAGAAGGTGGTGAATTTGGCGCCCTCCACACCCCTTATATTTTGCAGATCTTTTAGGAATAGTCAACCAACTGCCCTTTGCCAAGGGGTCTTGTAGGGACATACATATTTAAAACTGCTAAGCTAAGACAAGCCATCTACTAGAACAAGGGGACAGTAATAGTTGTTACTGTTGACAGTTGATTGTCTGGTCTGTTCTAAAGACCGCCCAATGATGGATATTCCAATGGTTCATTATCCTTTGTTTAAAAGCCTAACAATTTTTGAGACTAATTGTCCTGCTCTTCGCAAAGAAGATGAAAGTGGTGTTCTCTCTAGTTTGTTTACCCCCTTTGCTGTCCTTGTTCCATGTTAAACAGTCCTAGTCTTTTCTTTGCATATTTTCATGTTTTCATGTTTTCGTGACCTCAGTGACTTCCTATGGATGCTCTCCAATATTTTCAGATTTTCTTGAGCACGCTGCCTGAGATTGGGTATAGTGCTTCTACTTAGTACTTGTTGTCCTCATCAGTTGAGTGGGAGGACTGTTTCATGTGTTGCAGTCTGTATTCCTGTGTAGGTATCTTAATGCTGTTATTGCCTTTTTTCATTATAGGATGATGTGTAGATTAAAGTTAACTTGTGTGAGAGCTTCATATGGAACTCCTGACAGACCTTCTTTTTATGTTTATTAATAAACACCAGTATTTGTGAGGAAGGGCTGAATATAATAAATTTAACAGCAATTTATGAGCCTGCCATAAGGTTACAGTTTATTCTTTTCTGCAAGCTGCTATAGTGCTCAAAACCTTGGGGTACAAAATGCTAATTCTGTGCTTAGTTTCCTTATATGACACTGATTTGTTCTGCTGATCTGCTCCACTGTCCCATGCCTGCTACCCACAAGACTGATACTTTTATACCTTTATGACTCCTTTTCAATTCAGTTAAGAAATAAAAGGAAATGTTTTTCTATCTGAATCATAATGGGAATGAAAACGCCTTTTAAATGGCTTGCAAGTAACATTGAGCTAATGTTTGTATTTGTAGTTCTTTAGGTATGCCACCTCAGGAGCACATTTGAAATTTGGTCTAAGAAATGAGTGCCTAAGTATGATATACTCTGTTCTTGGTTGTGCTAATGTGACTTATTAATATTATCAGCTATTGTGGGATGTAGGTTTTTTGTTATTGTCCGTGACTAATCCAGTTGGGGGCAAGTTCTAGAACTGTGCATTGCAATGCATGCTAATCCTTTTCTGTTGTACAAGATGAGTTAGCAATAAAATATTTCTGTCTCTAAAATATATGAATACTTCTGACAAATAGTGTTTTTTCTCTTTCTTTACAGATATTTTCCAATTTATCCCTGAATGAACGTTGCCTTTCAGCGTCGTTAGTCTGTAAATATTGGCGTGACCTCTGTTTAGATTTTCAGTTTTGGAAGCAACTGGATCTCAGTAGTCGTCAACAGGTATGCAGGTATCATTGTGGAAAAATTGTGTTCTGATGACTCAGAATTTGTTCTTAGAACTAGTACTCTTGACCAAAGGTAAACAGAAGAAACCCATAAAATGGTGATGTCTCTGCTTTCAGGGATTTTTTTGCTAGAGGCTGAACATGTCTGGACCCTTAGATTAACCTCATTTAAATGTAGCCTCTTCTGACTGAGGTCAGTTCTTAAACAGTGTGAGGACAAGTTCTGTTTGAAATGGATTGTGGGTTATATGTCTCATGTCTGCATCTAGTTTGAAGAATGGTCACCTAACTGGTGCTTGTTCCACTTGTTTTAACAAATTTTCTTTAATTTTTGTTCAACTGATGTGGCTCCTACTCATCAGAAGACAGATTGTATCTTTTTAGGCCTTTATCTAATCCTAGGATAATATGTTTGGGATTCATGGATTTCATTTAGTAAGATCTTTACAGAGCCTGGTGTTAGGTTGTTCATGGTAACTTTCCTCCTTGGAAAACGTTTTTAAGGATACGTGTTGTTTGGCCACACCCTTTAGGTTTCTTGTCACTTAATTACTTGCAGAGGTTTATAAAACAATTTCTTGAGAGTTTCATGAAAGTAGAGGGTGCAGGGGAGCAACCATTGGAGGGTCCCATCTGAAGAAGCAGCAACATGAACTCATCTATGTTGGACAAAAAGAGTGTACATGGGATATTATTTTCAGATCACCAGTTCATAAGTAAGCATTCAAGTTCTCTTGCTTCTAGAGCTATTAGTTAACATGTTTCTGAACCACAATGGACATGTTATATAGCAGATTGTCTGGTTTTTCTCAAGTGACTCCAAAGCACACTCATACCAGAGGTCCATCTTTTTGCTCTGTAGGTACCATGTGTCAAATCAGTCTTTCTTCTTTAATGTCTGGAGGTGTAGCCTTATTTCTACTACAGATGTTTTTAATGGTTTTGCCATTTAGGTATGTTAGGGTCTTACTAAAGTTTATCAGTTGTGGCATTGCCCTAAGAAACTTACCTTGCAAATTTTTTTATTGAGTTCCTAAACCAATATTAAGCACAAATGTTATCCTTCTCCGTGTGTGTGGAGGGTTTGGTGGTTTTGGGTTTTTTGGATTTTTTTGGGGGGACGTGTGTTTGTTCAGATTTTTTTTGTGGTTTTTGGTGGTTTGGTGACGGGGTTGGTTTTTTTTGTTTGTTTTTTTCCAATTTTTCCTGTTTTCTAGCTAACAGCTGCCTGATGAAATAACAAGTCTAATCTTTTTTTCTTACTCCTAATGGAAAACAGATTGAATGCTGTAAAGAAAGTATTTGTTTCTCAACTGCGTAAGAGAAAAACAAAAGGGACTTGTGTTGCTTTCTTGCCTTCTCCAGGCTTAAAGCTAAATCTCATCTATGCTATGTGGTGTATAAGTATTCCTGAAAGGCATTGTTAGAAAGACCTTTCATCATATGTCACCTCAGGTTTTTTGAAACTAAACTTTTAAAGTGAGGGAGTTCTATGCATTGTCTCTCATGTCTTTTGGTTTTGTTTGTTTTGTTTTAACTTACAAACTTGAGCATGAAGAATATCTTACGTTTCTTACCTGCTGTGTAGGACTGGCTTCTCTTAAAATTATTGTCATGTTAGCTAACTATGAGGTGTACAGGTACAAAGTGGATTGAATCTTTTTTCTTCAAAGGAGTTTTTTGTAGACTGACAAAGTATTCTCTTTTAAAACTGAACAAATGACAGAAGGAAACTTCTGGTTTTTAATTAGCTTTTTTTCTGCCATGGTATTCTTTTCTTCTCATCCCTTTCATTCATTGCTACCTTAGGTGACTGTTTTCTGCTGTTAATAAGCCCATTGTTACCTGCATCTATATAGTAATTTTTCTGCTGGCACCTGGTTTTGGATTATTATCAAAGCCTGAGTGAAAAGCTGTTGCATTTGAGAGACACATAAACCGTTTAATTCTCTGTAAATGCTACCTTAGGTACATAAGTAGAGTGCTTCTATAGAAGGGCAAGCAAATCCTTTTCTTCTAAAGGATGGTGAATTCTTTGTCTAAAATATTAAGAGGAGCTTTAACTGTTACTCTGTCCAAATGTTGGAGCACAATTCTTTAAAGATAACTGTAAAACTGATTATACCAGTATGCTCTTACCTTGAAAACAAATCCTTTCATTCTCCCAGTAACTTACAAGTAGTAGTTTTTGTGCTAATGAAATTAAAGATGTTTATGAAAAAAGTTAAATCTGAATATTTGGATTTTCTTTGCAGGTCACGGATGAGCTGTTGGAAAAGATAGCATCGAGAAGCCAGAATATTACCGAAATCAATATTTCTGATTGTCGCAATATATCTGATACAGGAGTATGCATATTAGCAATTAAATGTCCGGGACTCCTAAGGTATACAGCCTACAGGTGTAAACAGCTCTCTGACACCTCTATTATTGCAGTTGCCTCTCAGTGTCCTCTTCTTCAGAAAGTGCATGTAGGCAATCAAGACAGACTCACTGATGAAGGCCTAAAGCAGGTAATGATCCATTCCACAGATTTATTTTGTAAATTTAGTATCTTTCAACTTCCTACCAAGTGCAAAAAGGGACATGAAAGAAGATACACTATGCTAGCATTTAATTAAATGAGATGACCTGTTCTATTTTAAAATTGGGTTTATGGACATATTTTTCTTAGTGCAGCAAATGCTGTTCTCTAGATACTGCAGATACTGGTGGTTTTTAGTTTTAGTTATTTTTATGTTGGCTTTTTTTTTTAATATCTAGGGATTAAATGATCCCTTTTATAATGAAATTTCCAGTTTGACATCCTATACTTCACCTCTGGCTGACTGAGTTTTCCTGAGCTTAGTTGCTATTTGGAACCAGTGTTTAAATAACTCTTTTTTTGCATCATGAAAGCTGAAGGTAACAAGAGATCTCTATTTGTTAGAAATCCAGGAAGGTTTCATCAACACACTCTCTCTTGTGTTAAAGGAGTATTTAGGGTAAGCTGTGAAGTAGTTACATTAAATCAAATATGCTGTCAATGGTCTAGCATACATGCATTGCTAGCTACTTATATATATGCCCAATAAAAACCTTAGTTCTTATGTGCTGCACTTAGGTAGCAACTTCATTTTATCATGTATGTAATTATAACCTTTCTTTCTTGTCTATGGTACTTAAAAAACCTGTAAAGAAAGATAATTTGGGGGGAGGGTGTCAGAGAAGCAGAAGGAAATCTTAACTCTCAACTTTATGTCAAATCCTGCTTGTGTGGGGTTTTTTTTTCCTTTATTCTTAAATATTTGCTGTGATTTCATTAATTGCAGTTGGGTTCAAAATGCAGAGAATTGAAAGACATTCATTTTGGGCAATGTTACAAGATCTCAGATGAAGGAATGATCATTATAGCTAAAGGCTGTCTGAAGTTGCAAAGAATATACATGCAAGAAAACAAATTAGTAAGTACATGTCATGATTTTTTTTTCCACGCCTTTTTCATTGTCAGAGCTTTCTCTTGCTTTTTATCTGTTTAAAACTTTCTTCTGAACAGCTGTTCTTTGGCAGCGAATTGCTTAAAAATGTTCTCTAGCTGTGAAAACTTAGGTTCTACAGAGATACCTCAGAAGATGACTCAAAGTACAAGTTAAACTAATGCTATTCCAGATTAACTTTTGGTTTCGATCTGATATTCCAGGAGTTGTTTGGGAGATGCCTCATTTGTGTAGGAAAATGCTGAGTCATTACAGAATATTTCTTTTGTTTACACCAGTAAGCTTTTCTACAATAAAAAGTGCAAACCTATTTAAACCAAAAGATTTTTGGAGTTTGGGTTCTTGATTACAAATAATGCACTCTGATAATCTTTTCTTAAAATACGTCACTTTCTCATCAGGATGCAGTAGAGTAGTGTGCCCATGCTAGTAGAAGAAAGTTGTTGAGGAGTAATAAAAGTATCTTGTGTCCTAATTACAAGCAGTCTCTTTCTAATGTTGAAATACAGTATCTACTAAATGCTATAGCAGAGCACTGGCTTTAATATTTTTTTTTTTCCCCTTGCAAATAAGTAGAAAAATTTCCTTGCAGCTGAATTCTTAACTATCAGCTAGTGTCAGGGTTACAACCTTTAGTTTGCAAACTGCTGAACTGGAACAAATAAATTGTGTTTGTTAGAAAACAGCATACATTGTGTGCAGCCATTTAATATTTGGCTTCAAATAGACAAACAGATACTAATGCCTAAGATGGTTTATTTGAGAATGTTTTCTAGTTAAAAAAAAAAAACAAAACAAACCAAACTGCCAACATTTATTGGTTTTGATCAGAATTGTATGAAGTTAAGAAATAAGAGATAATGGCCAAAACTGAGATCTCAAAATAGTCCAAATGCAGAAAAAAGGGTGTGTCCTCTCCTCCCGTGTCAAAAAGAAGTCTTGAATACTGTCAAAATTTGTCCTTGTAATATTTATCTTAATACATGAAAATCTTTCAATTAAACAAAAAAAAGAGAAATGAAAGTTCTGAGAAGCCTGGAAGGAAAGCATACAGCTGCAAAAATTAACTGGAGAAAAATAGGGAAATTCAAAGTATTACTTATCTTCGAATGAAAGGTGAAAAACTTGTGCATATTCAAGGCTTGCATAATTGTACACGAAAGATTACTTAATTGTACTTAAAGTTTATAGTATGTATAAATAACTACGTAAGTGCATGATCATTGGAAAATATGTCGGTAAGGTGTTAATTTGGCTTTCCTTATAGATACATATTACACTTCTTGCCAATGAAGCTTTTACTCTCTTTAGAGCAGAAATGTAACCTAAGAAGTTGACATTACAATTGTTAGCACTTAAAAGTTCTGCTGTTCTATTACCTGAAATGTCATCTAAGTTCTCAGTTGAAATGAGACCTAGGAAGTATCTTTTTGTTTTTAAGACAATCAGGAAAGATGTTCTTCACTTGCACTTTTTTGGGTTGCCTTCTTTACTGGAAATGTAACATTAATATTTCATTGGAAATAAGACAAAAATATGTATTCTCAAATTAATAGGAAACTTCTTTTAATTATTTTGTCACTTGGGAAAATTTGTCAAGTGACTTATCAAAGATAACCTTTTGCACAACTTCTCATGAATGTAGGTTTTTTTAAATGTCTAATTTTTTTTAAAACTGCTGCCCAATCTTAATTTTTCAGGGAAAAAATAAACTTGTGTCAAACTTGGTTTAGCTTTGTAAAGTCCAAATTCAGCTCCTTAAATCTTGGTCTAGAAATGCAAACGTGAAATAAGTTACAAAGACATCCAGGGTGTTGATTCTTTAGAGTAAAATAGCACTTGAATGATTCCACTAGATGACGAAGCTACGGAAACTGACATGCTTTCCCCTTGCTAGGGGCAAGAGACTTTGAAATCTTACTGGAAGTGTAACTTGGTTTGATGAACCAAGACTACTTGTAAGAAGTTCTCATGCAGTTGTAAAATAAAAATTTCCATCTTCCAAAATAATAAAAACCAAGATAAGAGTTGTTTAATGCCCTGGAGTTATCTTAAAAGGGAGTAATGGTTGGTGGCAAATGGTAATTCACTAATTTGATTTGTCAAATTCTGTGGGTTAGTGCCTTCTAAAATAAAACCACTGTTAATATTTGCTGTGGCACATCTTACTTCCTGCTCTTTTGGTGAAGAAGGTGGTTTGGGGAAGTGTGTGTGTGTTTGAATACTTACTTATTTTGAAAACATTCTCTGAAATCAAAAGATTCTGTGGCAAGAAAAGTATACTTGAGATACGAGGGCTTGGATTGTGTATTTGAAGTTCATAGATTGTCAGTCTGCTATAGGAAGACTCCCCCATCTACTGCCCCTTTTTAAACAGCTGCTGTAGCTTCTGTGTAAATACTCTAAATCGAGTCTGTATATTTTATTTTCTTGTTTCTTCCTTTTTCAAAGGTGCTCAAAATCATGTGACTCTTACAGGCAATTTCTATTAATTTCAAAATGTGTAGTCCACTATAGATGGTACATGATGGATGGGTTTTCATGTAGGCTCGTCTCACACTAATGGATTTTATACTTCAAAAATACATCTATACAGAGGCAACCAGTAGCTAAATAATGCCTTTGTGGGTGTTACTTTGCAGTGAAATGTGGATCAGGCAATACAGTTCAGTTGCTTCATCTGTTGCTAAGTAACTCCATTATCAGACCGCTGAGCAGAAGCGGAGAAAGAAGAGGTTATGTTCTGATTTTTTAATATACTAGGCATTTCACAGAAAAATAGACACTTCCCTTTCTTTGAAATACTGATTATGTCATGGTAATAAGTGAAAGCTGCAAATAATAAACAGGTGCAAAGGATGTGTGAGGAAAAAGTTAACGTGGCAAAGCTAACTTAAGGTGGTTGTTGTTTGCATAACTGTTCCTGATTTGTATCACTTCAAAATAGCTTATTTTCCTTCTGTCCTTTGAATGGAAGAGTAATCAAATGCAAAGACTCTTTTCTGTAGCGTACTGGCTGAATTGGAAACCTAGTGGAAAAAAAACAAAACAGAAATTGCAGGATTTAAGAGGTGTGCCAGTATGTTGAGTTGTCTTTCCTTATTTGTCCCCCAGCAATCCGATACAATCAGTCTCCCAGAAATTCAGTGTAAATGGAAGAACAGATTATAACTCTGTACATACAAAACTAGGATATTTCTTGACTTCTTGGTAGAGTTTAGTTGGACTTCTTATTGTATGGTCATATCTGGAATTGAATGCTTTGAGTATAACTTTGATATCAGTTTGCCTTATATGAATGATTGTCAATAAAGATTGGTAGAAGATGAATTGCTTAATTTCATTGTTAACTTTCTACCAACCCCTTTTTTGTCCTTCCACCCCAGATAGACAGTACGTAGCTTCAGCTGTGAAGTCAGAGAACTGCTTCACACGAACATGCAGTATTCGCAGGGGGACATGGATTGGGGCTGTACTTAATATGAACTGTCAAAGAAAACTAACATTTTTCATTGCAGCGTACCTTAGAATAACGAAGCCTTAAAGGGTTTTAAAGGTTTTGTGACCTCTTTATAGCGAGATACAGAAACAAGGTTGTGACTACAGTGCACCAAAAGGGAAAGATTCACTGCAGAAGCAATTTTGTACAAGCACTGTGTAAACTCTCCATTTCCTCATTGTGAATAGAATAGACCTAGATTTGGGAGCTCATTTGAGAGCTGGGAGAAATCTTCTACACTTAACTATGTTGATTTTACATACTAATTTCTTTTTCATTGCCTTTCCTTAACTGAGTGACTTATGGCTAAAATTTTAATACAATTGATAAAATTCTAATACAATATAAGGTGGGCTAGATGGAATCTATCTTAATATTGTAGATTTCAAATCTACAATAGGAAGATTTGTATGTTCCTATTGCACTCACTGTCTGTGTTTTTTCATGGTGAATTAGATGTGGATGAGGAGAAGGAGCTTCTAAAGATGAAGGGAGATGGAGTTGTAGATACTGTAACAGAGTGACAGCATTCTTATCTCTATACTTTCTTCAGTTCCTCTCTTTTCCAAGCTTATTTAGGGGTAGATGGGAAATAATACTGCAGCGAAGTTAGTACAATTGGAATGCTGGCAGCATTTCTCCCTTTCCAATAAAATCTTGTGAAGTAGATGACTTTAAGACAAATCTATCTTAAAGACCATTTGTCTGGTGGTTCCCAGGTACATTTGTTAAGACAGTTACAGTCTAAACTTGACAACATTTCTAGTTCCTTGTTTGTTTTTTGACTCTGTCCAGGAACTGGGTCTACTGTGAGTGGAGGACATTTCAAGGTAACCAAATTTTGTCAGTGTGTTTGATAATCTTTTTTTCTTGCTCCATGAGTGAGAACACTTTCATAGTAAATATTTTACAGATAATTCTTTAATAGTGTTTTTAAAGATGAGTATTTTGTTAGTGTTCTGCCCATCGCTTCAGTTTGTAGCAGATAATACAGAGGAGAAATTTGTGTTAACTGTGATGCTACATTTGATAGAAACTATAATACTTAAGATGTGAGTAATACACTTTTTTAGTTTCAGTAAAAAAGCATTACAATAAACTAAAAGATTTCTATTTTATGTCACGTTATTAAGTATTTAACATACCCTTTTAAAGCATTGGCTGGAATCAAGAATCAACATAGTATAAAAATCTATAGAACAAATTAAACTTAATTTTCTTGTTTTCTGAATAATCACAGCATAGTGTAATGTGATTTATTTATGTGTCTTACTGTGATACACACACACCCCCCGTTTGTGACTTTAGGAAGCAGTTGTCTTTCTTTTTAGGTCAGCTGCAAAACAGTTACTTGAGCAGTGTGCCCTGTGCATGACAGAGGGCAGACATGGAGAAGAGAGTGTACTTTGCTTTGAGTTTAGTCCAGGCAAATTGTTTGAGAAAAGTTTAGAAGTTTAGAATATATAGAAATAACTTTTTCATTGGTAACAAGTAAATCAAAGAGACTTTTGGGGAAAAATATTCCTAAAGAGTGTGATTTCCCTGCCCCTCCCCGCCCCAATATATTGTATATATTATTTGAATTTTTACATACAATTACATAAAACTGTTGTTCTACTTCAAGAAATTTCAGAAAAAGGATCATTTTCCCATGCTGCTTTGTGAATACTTTCCCAAAATAATTTCTAACTAGTGTATTTCATTGTTTTAAGGTTTTGAAAAGAACTGTAGTTGTTCCTGACTTTTCCCATTCAAGATTGGTGGGGGTTTTTTTTGTTTTTGTATTATTAAAAACTCATGATCTCCAGGAGAATGTTGCTGGTTTTCTTTGTAGACACAGACTGCACATATAGCACTAGTTACTTGCTAAACATATGCATACATATTGAGGAACATGCCAATACTTAGCTTGATTACTGTATATCTTAGCTTTGGACAATGATGCTTCATCTTCTGTCAAGTATTAAATTAGAGCTTTCTAAAGCAAAAACTCCTTACAGATGACATTGTTGGTAGTGTTCACTAATAAAGTCGTTCTTGTATTTTAGTTTGTCAAAGACATTACATATGCACCAAAAACCACTAATGTTCAGTTAAAATAATGTTCAATACTTTAAAAATGCATTGATTAACTATACTGAAGCTATGCTGAGATATAGGAAAACATGCTCTCATAAGAACTGTTTGAGACATCTGTTCAGTATTAAAAGCTGCATCACAAAGTTAGTCTTTCAATAAGCTTCCCTTCTAAAACATTCACTTAGTTTTTACAAAAAAGTAAAAGTTCAATAATTTCTTTAGGAATCCAACTGATACAACCTTATTTCTCAGAATTTGATAATTTTTTTTTGCTATTTTTTTGTTTAGAACTGTTGCATTTTGACTTGGGCAGTTTCTGTAATACTCTTCTTAAGGTAAAACATTTATGCCGAGTTTGATATTAATAGAAGAAAACAAGTGAAGATTGTGTGCTCATGCATAAGTATGTATTTGTTGTAAAGACATTTGAACCACTATGCGGATGTCAGACTTCTATTTTTTACAAAAATGTTTCTGTAAATAATCTAGCAATAAATACAATACTTTGTCGTCACCCTTAGGTGGCAGTATTGACTTTGTAGTGGTAACAGGTCTTTGAGTCCTCACTATAGCGAATTACCAATACACAGCAGATAACTTCTGAATATTGTGCTCGTTCCACAGATCCTGTTTTCTCTTCGGTTCAACTGCCAGGATCGATGTCTAAGTTGTTCTTATACGTCTTCAGACTGTTAGTGTAACAAAGCCTACTCAATTAAATAGCGTTTGACTCTTGCTGTATAGTTATGTGTATTCTTATTGAGGCATTTGAAGATGTTTGCTTTGTGTAGTTTATTAAATATTAGCAAAGAGGAAGGAGAAAATTGATAGAATTTTGGGACACTTGGGGATATTTTGTGTTCTTCTAAAAAAAAAAAAAAAAATCAGTTCACCAAACGTGATGGAAATGTGTATATTTTGGAATAGGTTGCCCAGAGAGATGGTAGATGCCCCATCCCTGGAAACATTCCAGGTCAGGTTGGACGGGGCTCTGACACCTTGAAGGTGTCCTTGCTTGTGGCAAAGGGATTGGACCAGATGACTTTCAAGGTCCCTCTCAACCCAAATCATTTTATGATTCTGTGATCTATACTAGATATACTGACTATAAAGTGAAAGAGTTGAAGCTAACCGCTACTGGAGATCCTGAGTGAAACATGGAGAAAACCAGCTATCGTTCTTTGATTTGCTTTTTACACATTCCTAGGTAAGACCACCTTCTGCAATGATAATACAGATTTGAACTTGTTGCTTCTTAAAGGTGTGTTTAGAAATACAACACAGGAAACTTTGCTTTTTGAAGCAAGTTATTTTATGTGCACTGCTGTCTAATTGTACAGGTTTTCTTATTTAGTACATTGATTTTTGTTTTTTAACGGTGTAAAACAAAAGTACTTCAAGTGTCTCACTCTTCAATTATATTTCAAGGGTATGTGTCAGAGAGGCAAACTAATTCTGGTTAAGCCCTTGGTGTCAGATAAATTAGGAGCTCCTTAAAGTTACAATTTTTCATCTTAATGCTTAATACCCCGTCTTGGGGTTTCATTACAGTACCTTAAGTTATACTGAAAGTATTTTTCTATGTTGTATTGTTCAGAAGACATCTTAATCTCTGCAGGAGGAGATGTTACTCAAGAGTTGCAGGGTGTGGGTTGTTTTTTTTTTTTTCCTTGTTTGTTTTTATCCTTTGCTAATGCTTTTGTCTTTTTGTATGGTTTCTGCCCCCCATCCTCCCCCCTCCAAATATTTGTCTTCAATGGCGGAACTTCATATTTGAACAGGTGAAAGCAAATTTCATTTTAACATGAATACAGTGTTTGCAAAACTCTTTAGACTGACAGCATTGGAAACTGAAGTCCTCTTTTTGTCCACTAAACAGGTACAGCGTGAGCAGCAGCAGCAGTGCAAGCTTCACCCCATTGCCCCACCAAAGTGCTGCAAAACCTGACCTAGAATCTCTAGCAAGGGTTAAGAGACTTGTTCAGTCTCCATGCTCACTCAGTCAACAAGAGTACCCATTTGTGATACTGGATAGATATCCACATCACAAAGGCACCAGGAACTGGACTGAAAGCACCAGCTTATTTCATAAAAACTACCGACCATCTGTCAGATGATTTAACTACAGTTACCACAGACCTGGGCCACTGGTAGAAGTGAATGGCTCCGTGTCCCATTTCCAATTGCCCGAGTTCAGTCTCTTCATAAATACTAGTGCAGCTCCTTTATACTGCATACTATGCAGAAACAAAATGTGTGTATAGACTGTAATTTTCTTGTAAAGCTAATTGTATACCCCTTTCACGTGCTTGACTGTACTTGTGAATACTCTGGCTTAATAATTAGGTCAGCTGTATGGTTTCACTACTCTGCTTTTTTCTTTTCTAAACAAGTACTGCATTTGTTGAGCTTTTTAGCCAACTATTCAATCTTGTGAGCGGACTTGTCATGTACAGTGTGAGTGTATATGTATATATGCATTTCAAAACCAGCTAAGAACTGTAGTTGTAATCTTTATTGTTGCATTAATTATGTTTTTGGACTCTTGTTAGACTACGTCTTACATTAATGGCTCTACCTACCCTACAGTTTAAAAAACTCTCAATTTTTATATTGATATAAATTGAGGTATTATACCACTTGCAATAATTCTTTAGGCTGTAATTTGTTACTACTTTATATTATTTTTTTATTTCTAAAAATATGTAGTATATACACCGTAAATTAACATAATGACAAAGAACCGAGGGATAGAATAAAATAGGAGTGGAAAAGTGGCAGATGCAGAACTTTTTTTCTACTTCTTGATCAACATTATAAGATGATTATTCATTTGATACTTGAAGGTGATATATTTTGCATACAATTTTAGAAAATGTTAAATACATTTATTTATACTTTCGATGATGCCTGCTAATGCCTGTGCATTAACAACTGGCATGTTAGTGAACTTGTACATAAAACTTACAAAGTACTGTAATGAATAATATTCTCAGTATTGCAGATTCAGATACTAAAAATCCAAATGGATGGAGGTAATGTGAAAAACCTAAGCAACCTACAAGGAAATTGCAACTAGATGGGAGTTTTAAATATAAGCTGATTTTTATGCTTTCTGTATAGTTATTGAAAGAGACATTGTATATTGGAATTGAAATACATACCAAAGGCAATGGCAGTACAAAAATATAGAAATGAATAGTATTTATAGAACATTTCTGTATTTCTAGAGCATGCAATGTTTTGTTTTTATTAAGGGCTCTGTCAAACTGCAAATAGAAAGTTAAAATAAAATTAGTAGTCAGCTCTCAAGATGTCAGTATAATTTCTTTACTGTTCTGGTATTTTTTCTAATTTGACCTGTTAGCATTTTATGTAAAAAGAATGTAACTAAAAGCAAATTAATAGAAAGTTGCAATAGTACATTGCTTGCAATAGCAGGCCTGCAATTGCCTTCAAAAGGGGCTTTTACTGAAGCTATAAAACCACTGTAATAATATGTAGCTACTATACTGAAAAATACATATGCAGTGAAATTATTTATTTTTTCCCTCTGTATTCCAGTAATTAATAGATTTTAGGACAAAACTTATGCTGCAGTCTGCTTACTGAAATGAGAAATTATTACTGAGCTAAGAAAAATGTTTAGGATTGATATGTAGGGTAAATTTATACAAATTTAATGGACATAATAGATCTTGAACTAAACTACAGTGTACGCACTTGTTTCGGTGTTTTTGGTTTTTTGGTTTCTTTTGTGGTGGTGTGTTTTTGGCTTTTGTTGTTGAACAAGTTACTTGACCCTGTAATCTAACTTTAAAATTTGGTGACCAGGGATTGGTAGCTGGATATGGAGTCTTTCTGATTGTTTGAAATATCCATATTTAATTGCCGTTTTGGTCAATGGTCCAAGTATTATTGCACCACCTTATTCACAAACAGAAATCCATGATACCAGAGTGAAAAATCTCTCCACTAAAATACATGTTTTAACAGAATCACAGAATCATAGAATAGTTTGGGTTGTAGTGGACCATTAGAGGCCATCTAGTCCAACCGCCCTGCAGTGAGCAGGGACATCTTCAACTAGATCAGGTTGCTCAGAGCCCCGTCCAACCTGACCTTGAATGTCTCCAGGGATAGGGAATCCACTATCTCTCTGGGCAACCTGTGCCAGTGTTTCACCACCCTCATTGTCAAAACTTTCTTCCTTAGATCTGGTCTAAATCTACCCTTTTTTAGGTTGAAACCATTACCTTCTGTCCTACTGCAACAGCCCTGAGTTGTAACAAAAATCTTCAGTTTCTTTAGGGTTGGAGGTGGGGAATGTTTTGGGTTTGGTTTCTTTTAATCTAGTGACATCTTGTGGCAAAGAGACCATTGGCAAACTCCAGAGGAATCACTTGTAGTTCTTAATTTGTTACGTTGGTATCTTGACCCATGTTCTGTTTTGTAAAAATCTTCAGCCACTTGCTTAAGGATAGCAATAAATCAAAACTGATAATATTGCTCCCAGTGAGCTGTGATGGTTCTTACTGAAAGAGATCACAAGCATGATGCTGTGAAGCATATCCTTAAAATTGTCAGTATCGTTATTTTAAAATGGTGGTAATTTGCATCTGTCAAAAATAATACAAACACGTTTTTATTTGTATAGGACAAAGACAAGATTATGTAAAAATTATGAATGACAGACGGGCATCTTTGTTTCTATCAACTGTTCCAGCAAATTCCAGTTGAACTTTTTATCTTTATGAAGCTAGAAAAATGAACTTGTCAAATTTCTGAAGCTGGATGAAAACACTTTGTTTCCCAAAGAACTTGACTATAACTTTAAATAGCTTAAAGTTTTAAATATGAGAGCTCAAACCTTGTATGCAGTTAGGTGTAATGGAAGTAAGTTCTACAAATGTCTATATTCCTTCTCCTCATGCCGCTATAGTGACCAATATCTGGGAACAAATGTATTCATGTTCCCTTATGGCTGTCTTGAGGTATTCTTCCAGGTAGTTGTGTTCACCAAAATATTACACTGTTGGCACATACATTATAGGGCAAATTGAGTGGGCATGGAGAATGCTCAAACTATCCTAAATACTGTCTGTTTTTTTTTTTTTTTGTTCTGAGTCAAGGTTAAATTGTAACTTTTGAACTGCAGCATCCGTGCCCCAGATGCATATATTTTGGATTTACACTTAGCCAAGAGCTTTTCATTGTAAATTTATCATCCATATCTAAACCTGCTTTTGGTGTTCCACATTTTAC
Source organism: Phaethon aethereus (assembly GCF_964289735.1). NCBI lineage: Eukaryota > Metazoa > Chordata > Aves > Phaethontiformes > Phaethontidae > Phaethon > Phaethon aethereus. Next base: position 64,569,058 of record NC_138577.1, on the reverse strand, counting down.
ACACTTTCATCATCTCAGAAACTCCAGCCTGTAGAATTTGCTATGGTCTTTCAGCTGTCATTGTTCTTTTTATCCAGAATGCTAATGCTTGGAGAAACTGTGTTTGTCTGGGCTTTAGACATAGGTACTGTTGTACTTACTGTAGCTAATCTTGAACATCTGCCTTTGAGAGCTATGTGCAGCTTTTCCTCAGTATTTTTCCCAGAGTCCTTAGCTTAGTGTTTTTCCTTTCTTCTGTTTTGTATTGTAACTTCCCCCCGCCCCCCCCAATATTAACCATTTGAAAGTTTCATTGTGTCCAAGGCTTTCCTAAACATTTTCTTGCTCTTGTGGTTTTCAAACACCCAACTTGTGACTGTCTTCTGGTCTCCTTGTTCCATTGCATCCAAATGTCTTTTTGTCTATGTGGGGTTTGTACCTTCCTCTGACATTATGCAGAAATTATTGTTTTCAAAAAATATGAATTTATTTTTAAGCCTTTTTAAAAATTTTTGAGGGTTAAAGGTTATAGATACGTGTCTCTCTGGCACAGGAATGCATGAGTGTGACTAAACTGAAAGATTTTGTGAGTGTACTGGTTTTGGCTGAGATAGAGTGAAATTTCTTCATAGTAGCTGATGTGGTCCTAGGTTTTGGATTTGTAACCAAACAGTGTTGGTAACTGATCAGCACTTACACAGAGCCAAGGCTTTCTCTGCTTCTCACACTGCTCTGCCAGTGGGTAGGCTGAGGGTGCACAAGAAGTTGGGAGGGGACACAGCCAGGACAAGCTAACCCCAACTGACCAAAGGGATGTCCCACACCATACAGCGTTGTGCTCAGCAATGAAACTGGGGGAAGGAGGAGGGAGGGGGGGATGTTCTGACAAAGTTACAGTTTGTCTTCCTGAGTAACTGTTAATGTGATGAAGTCTTACTTTCCAGGAAATGGCTGAAGCACCTGCCTGCCAGTGTGAATTGTGTATTTTGCTTCGCTTGTATGTGCAGCTTTTGCTTTACCTATTAAACTTTATCTCAACCCACAGGTTTTCTCACTTTTAACCTTTCGGTTCTCTCCCCCATCCCACTGGGGTCAGTGAGTGAGCGTTTGTCTGTGTGGGGCTGAGCTGCTGGCTGGTGTTAAACCACAACAGTGGAAAAGATTGTGCTGGTGTTCCATCTCCTGCCAGTTTAATAAAATTAAAAGAATGGTTTAAGAGTATTTTCTGTTTAAACTGTGAAAACGTAAATTAGAAAAAAACATAGGTTATAAAATTATGGTGAAAAAGATCAAATGTGAATGGGAAGTATTTATTATTTTTGATATTTTTCTGCTTAAGTGTAGAGAAAATATCTGAGCTGTATATAAGCTGAGATGGAAAACAGTAATAATTTTGAAGGGTGAACAAAAAATGGTTGCTACTGTTAATATTATCTAGCTAGTACTTAAATGCCGTAGGACAGCATTGTATTTGGATGGCTGATCTATACAAGAAATAAGAGTAAGTTTGTTTCTTTTAGGCTTCAGAGTGGCAAATTGGGAATAAAACAAACACGTGCAAATAAATACTCTGAAATGAACTTGCCTTACTGGTAAGGGAGAAACCCCAAAAAACTAGCTAGCTTGTATAACTTGGTATTCCAGATCAAGTTATATTCATCAAGAGATGAATGCTGTGTAGGGTAGAAGAGTATCCGTGAGCTTACTGGCTGCTTGTGTGCCATTTGTAGAAAGCAATCACTACCTATGCCTAAGTTCTGCAAAACAGTGTTTGTTGCAAGGGATCAGTTTCACTGCATGCTGCCACTTTCTTCCTGTGTGCCATCTCCACTGTTCTGACCTGGGTGATCTCAACCTGTGCAGTGGAGGGTGTTAAAAATGGTAGTTTTCTGCTGGTTTGATAAGCAGAGCTCACTGTGTGGTGAGCTTGAGAAGGAGGTCTGTCAAGCAGCATGGCTGATCGAAGGGCAGAAGCGTGCTTGAGGGTAAGCAGGAGTGGACAGCTGTGAACTGTTAAGATAGCTTTACTGTTTCATAAACAATACTATGAATTCTGGGAACTTCCCCATACTAAACAAAACAAAAAATAAATTAAGGTTCTCACAAAGTATTTTTCTCCCTCCCAAAAGAAAAAAAATTACTGGTTTTGTTAAATGTAAGGCAGTGGGCCTGCTTTGATGTGAGTCAGCGTGCAATGGTAACTGCAGTTTTGCAGAAGAATTCCTCTGATTACTTACAAGGATTGCATTTTTATAGCAACAATTGCACAACCAAACAGTGCTGCTGTTACAGGCATAGCTGTGCCACTGCTATTGTCTCCCTTATTAACACAAATGTTACATGCCCAAAGCACTTTTTTCTAGGCCTTGTGTATTTAGAGATGCTACATTTCTGATGCGTTGGGATTTTGCACCAGAAGTAGGGTTAGCCAGTTTACTGCAAGTTAGGCTTTGCAACAAGAGTGTAGCTGTTACAAAGGAGGTGTTTCTTTTGCACAGAATGCCAACTTTGCAACGCTTTGCATCTGTGCAGTTCTCTTTTACTGTATTTCCAAAACTGTTCATGTTTGGAGATGTTTTGTAGTTTTGAAAAAAGACTATTGTAAAAGCAGTTGCATAGTTTTCTTTAAAATAATCTTGATACTTTTTAATACTTTGTTTGATTTACTATTTAAAATATGTGCAAATTAAAATTTGCAGTTGGCACTGAAGTTGTCTGATTTTGGAGAGGGGGTGATAGCTCTTAGTCCTGTGCAGTTTCTTGAAAATACTAAGAACTTAAATATATAGAGAATACCTATACTGTATAACATGAGGTTTGATTGTATTCTTGAAATTGGATGATTTCAACACATACTACCTAAATCTTTTAAAATATAGTTGTTATTTGATGAAAATGTGAACTAGAATGAAATAGTGGTTAAGAATTTCTGTGATTTTAGGCATTTCTGAAAATACCTCAATGGTGGATACTTCAGAAATTTGTATTTTATAGATTTCAGAACATCTGTATGTAGTACCATTTTCTTTTAGTTTTTTGGTACATTTTATCTCAGAATGTCATAGAAAATTTCTTCTTCCTGTATGAATCATTCTTGTGCTAGTGTCTTGGGTTTTTTTTTAAATGTCTCTTAGCTCTGTACAGTCTGAAAAGCACTGTACTGTTCCTGTTGCTCATAGATGATAATTTCTCCAGATTTTGAAGTATTTGCAACAAACTTTCAGTAACAAATGAGTATTGCAGTGCATTTAATGAGATAGAAATAATATTTGCTTGAGCTAAAGATGTTTACAGTATGTACAATTTGCAGCAGTTCTTTGCCTCTTTGGTATTTTTCTATTATAAAAGTTTTATCTCGCTTGGGAAAGGTGCTGCAAATAAACTATTATGGTAGGATTGGTACAGCTGGCCTTCTGTTTTTTCAGTTGTGATACTAGTCCTCAGTGAAATTATGTGAAATTCATGGAACTCTGGTGGCTCTAGATATAAATGGTTTATTTTTTTTTTTTTGCTGGAAGAAAAGAAATCTGCACTGGATTTTAAACTTGAATGATACTACTTTGGTATCACACAAACTGAAAACGAAGAACATGATCATGCTTTGGAGGAAGTAGATTTTTTGGCATAAGGTAACAAGTTCTTGTGATTGTATCTGGTAGGGCTGTGATGTCCTGTGAAGGTCTCTGCCTGCCTCCTCCATATTCCTCATTTCTGTTGTGGGTGGAGTTACCTGGAAATTCAAAACTTCTTTGACTCTGAAGGTAATTGCAATGTTTTCACTGCAGGAATGACATTCCAAGTAACATGGCAGTAGCTTACTTTTTGCTTTTGTGCAGGTGACAGTTTAGCTGTATTACTGTGTGGACCCAGTGAAGGACTGGGTAACATATACTCGTGGGCAATTGTTTTCCTCTCTTGTAAAGTGCTCACTTCTTGGACTGAACAGAATTACATAAACAGGGGATATCCTATATTGGCATGGTGAGACACTGATGTTTTAGTTTCTTTTCTTGCTGCTTTTACATGGAAGTAGCTATTCACTCAGCAGTATCTTGGACTGTAGGAACAGGTCTGATGGATCTGTGGATCTATACCCTACCTCCCTAAAGTAAACTTTGGGTGAGGTAATGCGAAATATTGCTATGTTGAGTTTTTTATTTTTTACGCTACTTGGGGTTTGCTAGTAATTTGCTCTGATCCTATGAAGATGATGATACTACAGTTTGTATATCAAATTAGACACAGTAGAAGATTGAAGCAAGTACTTTAAGCTCCTGTTCTCAAACTACAGATATTTTTAAGGAAAATTCCAAGTACAATTTAAATAAGTGTTGTAACAAGAAATAACTAAATCTGGATACCTATTTTGTCCATTTTTGTCAATTTTAAGGTATTTACTTAGTAATGCATTAAAAAAGTGGTATCATGTGAAACTAATTCCATGATTTGTAAGCTGTAGATGTTTTTGTGCCTGCGGAACAATTTGTACTTGTCATTTAGTACTTGCTTTTAAGTTTGAAGATGATCGAGGTGGTAGTAGTACTGAAGCATATTAAAGATACTAAATGTGCCTTAAAAGCAGTTGAAAACTTGGTGTTTGTGGTGGTATAAGCATTTTTGCAATCACAGAGATATTCTTCAGATCAGTTGGTTTACACTGAGATGCTACTAGCTGTGCAGAAATTTTTGTAATATAGTGTATACGTATATCTAAATGCTCCACCTTTTTAGCACGTCATTTGAAGAACAGGAATTCAATATTGCCTTCTATAATATTATGGGGTTTATATTTTTCAAGAAAATTTGCAAGCAAAAATGTAATACTTTTGTCCAGTAGTTCAAAAAGAAATTTTAATTGTTTCTCCTTGAATTAAACATGCTTTATATCTTTCTATGGCTGGTATTTGTAGGAGATGCTGCTTTGAAAGGAGATAAATTTTGATGCATATAAAAGGCCACAGGCAAATCGGAGATTTTGATACATTGGCTTAAGACTTGGTGCCCAACACAAATTGTTCCTTCTGTCTGGTAACTCTGTTAATGATGTCATTCTTTATGTATCACATCTACCATGCTGGAATCATTGGTATGCTGTGGCTGTGTTTACTAGGGCAATTGACTTCCATAGTAGTTAGTCTTCATCACAGAATCACTAAGGTTGGAAAGGACCTTCAAGATCATCAAGTCCAACCATTAATCCAGTGCCACCATATCCTGAAGCGCCACATCCACACGTTTTTTGAACACTTCCAGAGATGGTGACTCCACCACCTCCCTGGGCAGCCTGTTCCCATGCTTGACCACCCTCTCGGTGAAGAAATTTTTCCTAATATCCAATCTAAACCTCCCCTGGTGTAACTTGAGGCCATTTCCTCTCGTCCTGTCGCTGGTTACTTGGGAGAAGAGGCCAACACCCTCATTGCCACAAGCCCCTTTCAGGTAGTTGTAGAGAGCGATAAGGTCTCCCCTCAGCCTCCTCCAGACTAAACAACCCCAGTTCCCTCAGCTGCTCCTCATATGACTTGTGCTCCAGACCCCTCGCCAGCTTCATTGCCCTTCTCTGGACACGCTCCAGCACCTCAACGTCCTTCCTGTAGTGAGGGGCCCAAAACTGAACACAGTATTCGAGGTGCGGCCTCACCAGTGCTGAGTACAGGGACACGATCACTTCCCTGCTCCTGCTGGCCACACTATTTCTGATACAGGCCAGGATGCTGTTGGCCTTCTTGGCCACCTGGGCACACTGCCGGCTCATATTCAGCTGGCTGTCAACCAGCACCCCCAGGTCCCTTTCTGTCGAGCAGCTCTCCAGCCACTCCTCCCCAAGCCTGTAGCGTTGCATGGGGTTGTTGTGACCCAAGTGCAATACCCGGCACTTGGCCTTATTAAACCTCATACAGTTGGCCTCTGCCCATCGATCCAGCCTGTCCAGATCCCTCTGCAGAGCCCTCCTACCCTCCAGCGGATCAACACTCCCACCCAACTTGGTGTCATCTGCAAACTTACTGAGGGAGCACTCGATCCCCTCATCCAGATCATCTGTAAAGATATTGAACAAGACCGGCCCCAGAACCGAGCCCTGGGGAACACCGCTTGTGACCGGCCACCAGCCAGATTTAACGCCGTTCACCACAACTCTCTGGGCTCGGCCATCCAGCCAGTTCTTTACCCAGCGAAGAGTAAACCTGTCTAAGCCACGAGCTGCCCGTTTCTCCAGGAGAATGCTGTGGGAGATGCTGTCGAAGGCTTTACTAAAGACCAGATAGACAACATCCACAGCCTTTCTCTCATCCAATAGGCGGGTCACCTGGTGATAGAAGGAGATCAGGTTGGTCAAGCAGGACCTGCCTTTCATGAACCCATGCTGGCTGGGCCTGATCCCTTGGTTGTCCTGCAGATGCCCTCTGAGCACTCTAAAGACGAACCACTCCATGATCTTGCCCGGTATGGAGGTCAGGCTGACAGGCCTGTAGGTCCCAGGATTCTCCTTCTGGCCTTTCTTGTAGGTGGGTGTCACATTGGCAAGCCTCCAGTCATCTGGGACCTCCCCTGTTAACCACAACTGCTGATAAATGATGGAGAGTGGCTTGGCAAGCTCCTCCGCCAGCTCTCTCAGTGCTCTTGGGTGGATCCCATCAGGCCCCATAGACTTGTGGGTGTCCAGGTGGCTTAACAGGTCCTTAACTGCTTCCTCCTGGATTATGGGCAGGTTATTGTGCTCTCTATCCCCATCTTCCAGCTCAGGGGGCTGAATACCCTGCAGATACCTGGACTGGCTATTAAAGACTGAGGCAAAGAAGGCATTAAGTACCTCAGCCTTGTCCTTGACCTTGGAGACAATGTTCCCTGCCATATCCATCTCCAGATGGAGATTCTCCTTGCCTCTCCTTTTGTTGTTAATATATTTGTAGAAGCATTTTTTATTATCCCTTATGACTATGGCCAGATTGAGCTCTAGCTGGGCTTTTGCTTTTCTAATTTTGTCCCTGCTTGACCTAACAAGATCCTTGTACTCTTCGTGAGTTGCCTTCCCCTTCTTCCAGAGGTGATAAACTCTCCTTTTTTCCCTGAGTCCCAGCAAAATCTCCCTGTTCAGCCAGGCCGGTTGCCTTCCCTGCCAGCTCTTCTTACGGCACATGGGGACCGCCTGCTCCTGCGCCTCTAAGTTTTCCTTCTTGAAGACTGTCCAGCCTTCCTGGACCCCTTTGTCCTTCAGGACTGTCTCTCAAGGGACTCTCTCAACCAGTGACCTGAACAGGCCAAAGTCTGCCCTCCAGAAGTCCCTGGTAGCACCAAACAGTGCAGTCCTCTTCTATCTATCTAAATTTCCAGGAATATTGGTTTCTGACAAATTTTGCTATCTTAAAAGTAACATTAAATTTCTCTAATTTCTAAAACTTGAAATTAGACTTTTTTTTTTTTTTTTAGATGAGCACTGCAAATTATTTTCTTTGAACTACATGGAAAGGGGACATAATTATTACTGTTAATACTGGTTAACCTGTTTGTAGCTGTATTTAGAAGATGTATGATTATAGTGTTCTTGATACAAGCTTGTCATGTAGAAAAGTTAGGCTCATGAGTGTGAGGAGTAATTACTAGTCTCTTATACACTCCAAAATCAGCATTTTTTGAGCAGCTGTTGATTTTGAAAACAAATATTATTGAAGAACTGCCAATTCATTTAATATTGCTGCTTGTGCAATTTGTATTACCTACACATATATATGTAGCACAACAATTTCCATTGTAAGACCTTAATTTTTACACTGCATATAACATTCCTTCTTTGATTACTTTGGGCAGAAATTTCTCTTCTAGCTAGAGAGTATTTGTGTGAGCAAATATTTTGCTTAGAAAAGTTCTAATTTTTTAAAAAAAGTTAAGAAATCTGTATGAATGTCTGCTTATGAATCCTTAAAATTCAGTTTTTCTGTACCAATTAGCAGGGAAAACCACCACAAAAGAATGGGCTTTTGATCTTTTGTTGTCCTTTGAAAAATACAACCTGCCCGTGTTGAAGCCAAGCTTTGAAAAGAAAGTAACGTTATTATTTTCTGTCTATGCATGTTGTCTATGTTAAAGATAATTCGTTTTGAGATGGATTACTTAGCTAAATGTATATAGAGCAATGTGGCTTAACATGCCATGATATGAACATTTTCTCTTTAGGGTCTGAAAAGATTTGGTGAAATTTCTTTCTCTATATACTAGGGTCTGCTGCAAGTGTAGGATCAAGTAAAAGCAGGCAATTGTGGTTTTGTCATGTTTTTTTGTTGGTTTATTTTTCCTCATCTATCTTTTGTACATTGGTGGTTTTATGCGAGGAACATGGAAAAATGAGGCAACTGGGATGCTCTTGGCTCTTTCTCTTGCAGAAAATGGATTTAACAGTTGTAAGAAGAGGTCCCATTCTTCTCGGAGAGGCTTTACATCCCTGTAGCAAAAACTGGGGAAGGAAGTGCTGAAGAACAGACCAGTGCAGTACCATAAAACTGCTGGACTCCTGGTGGCTTTTTTTGGCAGCTTTAACTAAGATGCCAAGCTTTTGTGTTTGGAAAAATTAAGAATGAAGTTGCTTGGTGGTGGGTTTTGGGTGGGGGTTTTTGTTTGTTTGTCTTGGGGATTTTTTTTTTTTTTTTAAATTATGATCAATTGGAGAATATAGCCTGGGGATTGAAAAGTCTTCCTGGTCAAGTCCTCAAGACAAGTTAACTACAATTGCTTTCCCAGAAGCCATATGTTCTATCATATTGAAAAGAGACTTTTCATTCCTACTTTTTTTCCCATGAATCCCCTTAAAATTGAGGCTAGACCTAATCAGAGGATAGGTCAGTCATCTTATAAGTGCTGCCGCTCTCCAAACATAGCCAGTCTTACAGCCTGTTCTGACTTTTCTCTGTTGGAAAAGAATGGGAAGTGGTGGTCAAATTCCCCCAAAACCACCTTTTTCTCTTCCTCCCTCTCCCCCATTTTTGGGGCCTGTTTAAGTCACTCACACACCCCCCCCCCTTTTTTGGGGCCTTTTTAAGTCGTCAGTGTTATTAATATTATTTCTGAGAGTAAATGTAAGCTACTTTTGTCACAGAGGGTTACTAATTCCTGTTCCTCATGGTCTTGTCTTAAAAATACAAAAAATTACCAAAGTAATAGATGGTGTGGAATAAAAGGTGTAGATTGTGATCATCAGGCTGTCTTGGGAAAATTATTTCTTCAACATGTTTCGTGGTGTGTAGTTTCTCCAAAATGAAGAGTTTGGGGGGAATCACATCTTAAAACATTGAGTCTGCTGATAGGAATTATGAAAAATGGTTTTGGATTCATCTTGAAAAGTGAAATCTTGGACAGCTATACAGCACAATATGAAAAATTAAATCCCTGTTAAGCTGGAGTGTTTTTGCCATAGGTAGACTGCTACCATACAGATTGCAGCTATAAATTGACACAGGTATTTTTGTGTTTTATTATATGTTACCACGTTTATTTTATGAGCATTTACCAATGGATTTCAGTTATATAAAACTGTCTTTAAAAAAGGCAAATGTGTTAAGTAGAGTACAGGCTAATAACTGGCTAGTAAACAGGTACTCAGTGATGGTGCCTCACTTAAAACTTTGGAAACTTTTAACTTAATTTATGTGTACTCTGATGTCTTGAGAAGTCCAATCTATTATATTATCACTCTGATTTTTATCAACTAAACCAAAATTTTTTATCAATCAGTTTTTAAACTATTTCTAGATGAATGTATGAGCCAGCAAATGCCAAAACCAGTTCTTAGACTTTTTATCTGCGAGTTACACAGATACTGAAGCTTTAAATGACTCACTACCCAGTAGCTGCTATTTGTACAGTCCTTGGATTACTGTTGGAATGAAGGCATTTTGTCATGCAGTATTGATGTTCTTGGTTGTTTTCCTCCTTCTAAACACAAACTTACTATTATGTAAATAATTTCAGTATTGATTTACAAAATTATTAGATTTTCTATTTTAAAATGTACTTAGTTGAAGTAAATTGTATGTGTCTGTGTCAGGAAAAATGTGATTGTTTTATTTGAAAATGCTGAATTTTGTCAAGAAGCCATGGTTGTATTAAAACCTCTGAGAATCATTGTCTGTCTTACTTTTAAGGTAACTAGCTTCCTTAAGTACAGTCATATGATTGCAGTGCTTTAACATTCCCCATTAGCGCTTTGCCCAAAGTCTAAGAAGTCCATCTGTTTTGTGTCTTCCTTTACCTGGTATGCTTTTTGTCTGATCGTGGAAGGATGGATTTCTGTATTCAGTAAATCATGATGATGTTAATGTAGTGGCCTAGAGCTTCCTGATGGAAAAGGACTGAGCAGAGACCTCATTTTCTATGCATTTTTTCACTTCATTTCAGAATTATTCTAGGTTGCATGTAGGGATGACAGCAGGTTATGATGCACTATTGCTGTGTGAGGTTATCTTGCCACATGAAGTTTAGCAGGCCTCAACAGATACTGTTCCAGCTTTTCAAACATCAACAGTTATATACTAGAATTTGATTATTATTTTTAAGAGGAAATAATTGGAAAAATGAGTTGAATTTTTCACAGAACTTAGTTCAAATTTAAATAGTGACTGGAGATACTGATTCGACCTGCAGCTCTTTAAGGTATTTGATTTCAGTTTTGGAAATTGAACAGTTTACATAATTGGGTTCCTAAACTCACACTTAGGTCCTCAAAAAGTTATTTCCAAAGACTTCTAGTATGCTCATTTCCTATTAATTTTAAAATATGAGTATGCAACGCTGTTGAAGTCAAGGCTTTTGTTTAGGGTATCAAATGTGTAATCTTTAAGAATAGACTCTGACCATGTCATGCAAATCTTTGTTTACATAGTAGTGGAAAACTGAGATTGTGTTCTTTGTGATGTGGTTTCAGTTCTTTAACTGGACTTCTAGTTAAATGAAAAAGGTTTTGTATCTTTCAGATTTATGTTATTTCACTGAAATTTAAACAATACCATTAAAATACTTGTAATTAAAAGCTAAAACAAAATATTTTATCTGATTTTGTGTAGAACTATCTGTGTAGTTTTTATCCTTTTTTCAAATATATTCTCCAGGTAACATGATCTGATTAAAAATCCTCCTCTACTTTTCTTTACCTGCTGTTAAAGCAGACAGTAGCTCCAAAAAAAAAATTGATATAAAGAATTCACTCATTTAACTCTCAAGCACATTTTGTCAATAAAACAAAAATCATATCCTTCCCTTCTCACTTTCTCTGCCCTTTCAGTGCTACCAGCCAGCTGGCCTTTAGTGACCTCCTATGACATCAGCTGGAAAACTTTACTATTAATAGTTAGGGAAAAAAAAAAGTGCTTCTCAGTTTAACTAGAAGACATTCACTGTCTTTTCTTTTCTGGGGAAAGAGGATTTAAACAAACTTTCCATAATATTTGTTGGATGTGTATTTCATAGTAACCGCCATGAAGTTTACTGCATTTAAGGAGACGATGAAGCAGAGATGAAAAGATATAAATTCATGAAGGCTCAGCTTCACAGCTGGTGTATAATCCTTTCTGTTGTCACTGGTGCCCTGGCCCCGGTACCCAACAGAACAAAGGGAGCTGAATTGGAAATGGTGGGAGCTGGGGAGCCTTTTGCTGGCAGCACATCTTATGGCCATAGGCCTTGTCAGGGCGCAGTGTGATACCCTTTATTCTGGGTGACAGATGCGAGGTGGGTTCTGTGAGGGGGAAGTCATTACTAGCATGAGGGCAGTGTCAGATCAAAAGTAACCAGCGATCAAACAAGGTAGAGGGCTGTGGAAAACAGGCTTTCTGTCTGGCTTCAGCACCTGCCGGATCACTGAGGGGAATAGTCCTTGTGTGTCAGGTTGCGTTGATTCCCTTTGATGTACGGTGAATGAGTGAAGATGGAAACTGAAATGGAGTGGGAAGAGTTTTATTTTGCATTTCTTTGGGGCAATTAAAGGTGCTTTGCTATGTAATGCTGACATAGACTTCATAACTGAAAAAATCTCTGAGAGACCCCTGTTTGAAGCAAAATGTTCAGGGCTTGGGTTTTCTATTTCCAGCCCTGTGTCTCACTGATGCATTTTTCAATGGTGTTGCATTTCGATGACTGAGGAAGAAAAATGACATTAATATTTTATTTTAGTTTCTCAAAGAACGTGATATATTGTTATAATTCTGTTACTTTTTCTGAGCTGCTTAATGAACTACTGCATACAAGAGATAAATACCTTGTGGATTTGTTCAGAACAGCAGGATTTAGGTTTTGTTGGGTTTGGGTTGGTTTTTTTTTTTGTTTTGTTTTTTTAATGTACTCACTAAGGCATGTATTAGGCTTGGTTTATGCATTCTGTTCAAAATGTAATAAATTTATCAAAATTTCTTTAAAAAATAATGGAGGTGTAGAAGTGTGTACGTACATTTTTTTTTATGTGTGAAGACTTTTACTATAATTCACAATATAAGGTCTAGCTAGCTAAGAATTAACTATAAGTGATTACCTCGTAACATTTCAAGTGTGATGATAATATGCCATAGCCAGTGTTCCACAAATAGTGTTCCACAAATAGTGTTCCACTTGTTAAACATTTATCTCTATATATACACACCTGCAAAAAATAAGTAATTTCATAGCATTGATGGTTTTTCATGGTGTTTCATGACATGGTTCTGTAAGTTACTGTGTTTTATTAAGCAAACTTAAGCTAACTTCCTCATTTCTGCATCGTTTTTATTCTATTAAAGATATTTTATAATACCTTTTGTTACAGATGGCTGCCTTTATACAGCAAAAGTAATAACAAAAAAGTTTATTTTATTAGGAGGCATAATTGTCACGTTTCAATTACAAATTTGTTTTTGCACTCTCAAACTCAGAAGTAGTCATATACATCTTGTAGAGTGTGTCTTACAGAAAATAGAAATTGTTCTCTAGTTTATTTAACAGTTACATAATCCTTTTTACTGCTAACTATAACCTAATTTTTCAGTGTTTTCTAAAAGAGTCCCAACTATGTGTGTTGTTTTGGGTTTTTTTTTGTGTGTCCTAATGAGTATATGTTGTGTTTTTGTTAAATCTGGAAGTGTGACTGTTTGTCAGATATTTCACAGAGTAAAAGGATCCATTATTATAGGGTCCTTGATTACTTAGAATAAAAACAAAATGAAACTTACTTAAAAAAAATCCAACAGTTTTATTATCAGTTGGAAAATCTTTACATAGTTCAGTATTGACTAAGCAATATTGAAATGTCTGTTCAGCTCTGTAAGCATTTGAAAGATAGTGCAGAATTAACAGAAACAGTAATATTTGCACTATTGCAATGCCTAAAAAATACTGGTGTTCTGAGATCTTTCTGTACATTTATGGCAGGCCTTTTGTTCCTGATTGTGTAACAGTTCAGCATTCAAGCAACTTTTCAAGTTTTACTCTGACATTAATTGACCTCAAAGTCTTCCATTTCAAGTGACCATGTGGTTTAAAATCAAAGTAATTTTCACAAATAAAATGATTGCAATCACTGGCTAGTATTTGTATGTCTTTTGGAGAGAAACATATTTAGTTTGGTTTATTCTTTTAATCTCTGAGCTACAGGGAAATAATTACAATAACCACGAAAAAAGAAAATTCAACATGCATTTTTGTATTCAAAGAGGACGTTGTATATGGTTTTCATCCTATTGCAATCTAGATAAATGGGAATTAATTTGCTCTGTGTGTGTGACTTCTTTATTATCTCAGTTATTGCTATTATTAGATAAAGTGGCACTCATGATCTTAAAGTTCCTGTGAGCAGTAAAGTATAATACAGATTCAGCTGTGGTCCCATCTGAGTCCTCATACTAATCACTTTGGCCTAAAAATTTAGAAGGACCCTATTAAATGTTGTCTATAGTTCTGGTTCCCTTAACAGATTTATCATTTAACATCTAGCTTCAGGTGGTGTGTTTATCTTCTGAAGTTAATGTTCTAATTGGCAAAAAATAAAACCCTAGCCAAAACAAAAATGTCTTCCTAAATTAGTTTTGCATTCTGTCTGGATTTGCAACCAGTGGAAAAAATTTGTGTGAGAACTTTCTGAAGGAAATAGGCTGTTTGTCTTCTATTTTTTTAATTTTGTTTTTTTCTTTGCATCTCTGTAGACTCTACTAGAGCTACTTAACGTGATATACACATTCTGTAAGTTCTGTAGCTCTAGCTTTAGGCTCAAAGTGAAAAACAAAACCCAAAAAAGCAGACACCAGAAATCGCTCAAGTTTTATAAATAATGCAGCATTCTATATTAGGCTAATTTTGTTTATCTTGAGTTACTTCTCATAAAGCATTACATATTTTTACAGGTATCTTTCATGTGTCTTTTTCATATTATTAGACTATTTATTCTGAATTGTTGTTCCACCTCCCTCCACTGGTGGATTTTGGTTTTGTTCCTTTTTTTTTTTTACAGTTTTTCCTTGTGAAAAGTCTGCTTTTTAAAAGTAATGTGAGCCTGTGCATCTGCTTTTTAATCCACAGTATTTTATATTTTGTTCTTACATGCTTATCCAACTTATGTCTCAAACCATGATGACTTGTCATGATAAATGCATGATTAGTTGCAGGGAATATGGAACTCTCCAGGCTTTATGTTCTTATTTTATGTATGGACTCCTACATTTGTTTCAAATTTAGATGCCTTCCTCCTTTTTTCATAGCATTTCTGCCTTGTTTAGAAAGATAAAACTGAAGCATCCTTCCATGTTAACTTATGAAACGTCCTTTTTTAAAAAAACTCTGGATGTGTAAAGACTTTGCTTTATTTAGACTTGCTTTACTGTTGGATCACATTTTTCCACTACAAAGCTAAATGACTCTTTGCAGTGTTAAAATGTAAGTTCTGAATCTTAGCTGGAACACTGAAATCATCTGAGCTTCTCTGGAAAGTTACTGTAAGAGAAATTTGGGTAGATGTAGAGCTGAGAAAAATATGACCAAATAAAGGGTGGATGGATATTTTTTGTTATATAAATACAAACTAATCAGAACGTTAGACCACAGAAAGTCAACTGGCCAGCCTTTTTAGCTAATAGTTGCTAGAAAGGTCTAAGTCAAATTTTTCTGCTCAGTGAAAATGAACAAAGAGCCCTCCATGACCATCCAAGTACCGAAACGATGGTTCCTTATTTTTAGCGTGCTGTAATTGTAGAGGAAAATACCACATTAGAAGTGCTTTAGGTAATACAGGTAAAGATCTTTGAACCTGGGAGAAGAGGAAATTGAAAGGGAAGACAGATTTAGAACACTGAATAAAAAGACTTCTAAATATCTAATGTATTAGAAAAGACACTTAAAAGACAAATAACTATTGAAATGTGTACTAACATAAAGGTAGAAATTAACTATTCCTAAGTTTGTAATTCTGAATCACACAGAGTCATCTAATGGTAATAATCCTACCTGTACATTCAAGATTTTTTTTTTAAGGCAGTGGTTGGCTCGTAATCTGGTATAAACTTTTTTTCTTCCACTTACTGTGCAAGAGCATTGCTGTGATATAGGAACAATAGCAATAGTTGAAGTGGTCATTCTGTTGTACACAAGTTGGCTACATAGCACAAAACTTGCCATAATGGCATCTGAATGTTATGTGTGGTCTTAACCTGGCATTGGTATGTATGCGGTCATCCATCAGTAATATAAGTATAAATAATTTTGCTTAGTGAATGAATTTTGAAGTAGGTTGCATACAGACACATGTTTAATTCTGTAGTCTTTTGAAAATGGTATGAAATGCTTTCCCTGTAGGTTCATGGTACATAGTGTTTTTAACTCTGAGCTATCTGATAAATGTAACAGTTTGAGAAAGTAGATTAAGGTATTAATTTGGGCTGATTCATTACTTTGCATGTCTTGAGAAATGTTCTGCTTTGCCCACTGGATTTGCCTTTAAGAATTGTTTTTCATAAGACTTCTCAGTATGTGTAAGATTATAATCATGCTTCCAATTTCAGTTTTTTCCTTTTAGCAAGAACTGGAGAATATTTTGTGCCAACTATTCCTGAGTTAATGCTGAAGTGCAACTCTGTGTGTGTGTGTTGCATGCTTTACTTACTTTAATAAGCATTCTATAATGGTGATACAATTAATTTCATGAAACAAGATAAATTTGTGTCACATAGTGACACCTGTTTGTTTGTTAAAGCTCAAGTCTGGAATTAATGATAACGGCTCATCTTACGTTTTGGAATATTTGAGGGAATTATTCAACAAAGGCTCCAACTCAAAACCTGTGTAGTATCCTACCGATTTCAGTGTTTTGTGGGTTGGGGCTTTTTTTTTTTTTTCCCCTCCCTTGCCTTGTTTTGTTTTATTTACCCTTAATGCCACTGCACTGGCCCAGTGTGCTTCCTTCATTGTTGCTATAATGCATTTATACAAAGTATGGTCTTGTAACAGAGCTCATTGCTAGATATTATTAAAAAACACACATGAAATTTTAAATGTCAAAAAACAACACTGCAGTTCAACACATTAGAAATACTGCAGATAATCAAATTGCAGACCGAAGAGATCTGCAAACATACCTTTTCAACGTGTCAGCTATTTACGTGCTGACTAATGTTAGGATACCTGTTTCATGTACATGAAAGATGCGTGTAACTGATGAAATAGTGCGTGAAATAGTGAGATGAACGTAGCAGTAAATTTCTGCTGATGACAGCATTAAAAATTTGTGCAGGCTACATATATTACTAAGGATTCAGTTAAAATGATTGTTCTAACATAATTTCACTAGATTGAAAAGGGCTATTAAACTGTTTTGTTGACACCAGTGATAGTACTTCCAGTGTAAGAAGCGTATTTGCAGTTACAAAAAAAGGCTGCAAACTGACTTTACAAACTACACTGGAACTGCAGAGTACCTTAAAAGTCGTGCTTGAGCACTCTGTACTTCAGTGAATAAAACAACTTTGAAATCCTGAAAAAGATTATTAGTATGTTTTGCACATTTTCAAATACTCTTTCATCGTTGGTGGGGTATCTGTTTGCAAGGTGTCACTTAGGGTAAGACCCTTGAGGTATACCAAAGTATTGACTACCACTTTAGGTTTTTAGCCATTTGCTGAAGTGCAAAGAACGAAGGAGAGGGGAGGGGTGGGAAAAAGGAAAGCTTGGACAGTTTCCAAGGCCCCAGTGTATGTGTATGAGAAGTTATAATTACAGGCTGTGAGGGTGACTTTTATTGGGCAGGCTTTTCTGGTGGGCTTAAAGCCCCCCTCCATCCTTTCCCAGGTGGTAGCCTGGCTTTCATAGCCAGAATTGCTTGACACTCTCAGACATAGCTAAATGGGACCTCCGCCCTGGGGTTCACATGCTGCCCGCTGAAAGAAAGTAACAAATGAGAGCAGATGACAAAACAGAAGTGCATAGTAAGAGAGGGGAAGAAGAAAAGCAAAAACAAAAGGTAGGAATAAGAAAGAAAAGGGACAGCGTAGGGGAGGAAGCAATGGCGAAGAAATGAAATGGTGGTAAATAATGAGCTCTGGGAAGTTGTATTTGTATGGTAGGCACTCTTTTCATTGCAACAAGAAATGCAGTAGAGTTTGCATTTAATATAATGATGATCTTTGTTCTACAGTGATAGTAGTGTGCTTCGTAATGATTTACCAGGTGTCAAGATGGTGAAATTTGAGAGGTATTTAATGGTATTAAGGACACATGGTTGTTGACCCTCTTGTAATAATTTGCAGGGTAGCTTGTTATATTTGTTTTTGAAAGAATTTTCTTCAAATACTTGTTTTGATCTTCTTTCTTGCTTGTATAAGCTGTATCTTTGAGGTGGCAAAATCCTCTATAATTTAGAGATCCCCTCAACCTTCAAACCAGATACTAATCAACATCACAAAAAATCATTTATAAAAAAAGAGGAAGGAAACTGAAATTAAAAAGGAGGGCAGTAGGTCTGAAAATGAATGGAAAGAAATTCTGCACTTGACATGCTAACGCAAGTTCTAAATTACTTATTTTTACACCATGTTTAAGTCTTTGTTTACTGTTCTGAAGGGAAAGGATGCTTCTTTTTTAGATTAGATTGTTTTTTACACAACAAAAACTACATTGTGGTTAAAGATGCTGCTAATTCTTTTTGGTCTGCCTGAAATGTGTAATATATACAGTTCTACTCCTAAAAATAAAGTCAGAAATTTGCCACATATTTCACGTATGAGTATTGGCCTTATCTAATTAATTCTGATTGTTAAGATGAATAACCCACTATGATTTAGCTTAAGTATTAAATATCAAATATCATAAATGTCTCATAGGAATTTTTCATTTTAGTTTTTTTTAATGCAAAAACATTTTAAGTCTCAGATGGTGTCTGAGCATGGTAAATACCAAGTCATACGTGTGCAGTCTGCATTAGCTATTTTGAACGTGGTGTTTGTTGTCCCTTATATTTAAGACTGTCTTGTAATGTTGGTTGCAACATGAACCAGGTTTATTGAATGGAACTCTAAGAAATGTGGAAGAGTTTAAAATAACTTACAAGTATTTATGTAAACGTCTAAAATGTAAAAGGCAGCAGGTATTAAATAAAAAAAAAAGCCATGCATAAGTTGGCTTATTTAGTTACACTTTTAACTTTAATACCTGATGAATACAGTCTGCACATACTTTGACAGCAATGAGACCTTCCATTAGCATCTGAATTTGTAAGCTCAAATATAAATCTTTGATGGTTTAAAAAATGGAAAATAGCTAATGTAGATAAGTGGTGTGGATTCTTCCCATCCACTGTGGTTTTTTTCTACGTCAGGCTTGATGACCAGTCATCTGCTCGTTAGTCTTGCATCACTAAAACACAAAGGAAGATGTTTGTAGGGGTGATTGGGAAAGGCAAAACACCAACCTGTAACGTGAAGACAGTTGGGAATGTGGAAATCAATCATTATAAATTTACTTCGAGCACAAGTTAAGTAATGTGAGGGATGGACCGATCCTGTTGCAACTAGTACTGCTCCAAAAAGAAAAAGTAGTTGTGTGTAGGAGACATGTATGATCTGGCAAATGAATTTTTAAAAGGTGACTTGCTCTTCCAATTCTGTGAAATCTAATACTTCATTTTCCTCATCCATCTATTCTGTGTTTTGTCTTTCTTGAAGAAAATTAATAAATTTTATAGCAGAGGTTAATGATAGAAAACTAGTCATACAGCACTCAGGTTTAGGTGACGATTTCTGTTGCCTTACATATGACTAGCTCATGACCTCATGAATATATCTAATTACTATTACAAATTAGTACCAGACTTTTGTACTGTGAGAAAGGCTTTTGTAGAAGTTAACAGTAAAAGTATGACGAAAGCACGGTTTTTATTTCTCATCTATGACTTAGCAGGAGAGAGTTGGAGCAGGACCTTGGATTACAATTTTCTTTACTAAATGTTCATTTTCATATTACTGGATTACCATTGTGTTTCATATTTTCAAGAAGTGTGTATCTAAAATGAAGAAGATGTAAAAAAAAGCATTTGATATGGTGGTAGTCATGCCTCCCCTCCCGCTGCATTTTTTTGTGACAGACAGTGCTTTTCTTGAACATGTTAGTAAGGTCTCACTTGGCGTATTGTTCACTCATGATGATTTGATCCTTATCCACAGAGCTTTACTTTAATTATTGTTCTGTAATTTTAATATTTAACATGAATTTAATAGAAATATATAATCAGCTATGTTAGTTCTTAGGATTTTTTTTGGTCTGCTTCCCTGAGACTTACATTAGCCTGTGTATGCATTTCATACCTTTTTTGTTCTTCCGTGACTGTATTCTACACTTAAACAATTGTGGATGTATCTAGCAAGGACCCAGCTTTTCTTTTGTTGTTCTGGTAAGTCTAGTGAACATAATTAATTAACTTTAAGGAAGAAATGTTTGCTTTGCTTATTATTAATCAGACCACAAATATCTATGAAGTAAAGAACGAGTAAATTAAATCCTTCAATAGGGATGTATGTTACTATCTTTATTACATTTACTAGCTCAAAAATGTTAGTTTGAAGCTGAATACAAAAAATATGTTAACAGAATAGCAAAGCAATAATGGATAGAAATGTCCTGTGTCCACTTTTCCACTGTCCTTTCTGCATTTTGAACTTCTTTTTCAGACTGTGTTTAAGTATTTGAAAATTTAATATTTTTATTCAACGTCTTTAAGTGCGGCCTTTTAGGGTCGAGCTTTTATTAAGAAAATAGCACACATAGTTCTTTTCGGCGTTAACTAGAAAATGCTTTGTATTTATTATTGAAGAAAACACTATTCTAAAGACTTCTTATTTTGTTGTGGGATTTTTTTGTGCAGGGACTCTAAAGGCTATGCTAAATTTATTGAGATGCTTGTTTTTTAAATTTAAATAAGTTATTTATTTTACAAGTAGTAAGTTTTATTTGAATGTACTTTCACTTACCAATACAAAACAAGTTCCAGTTAGTGTTCAATTTTTCCTTTTTAAAAATTTCATTTATTTATTTTAATGGCAACATTAATGCTATTGTATTTACTGAGCTTCCCCATGAACAAAAAGAATTTGCAGGTTATGCCAGTCCTATCTGGCAATATAGTTATGTGGCAACGACTTGAGATTTTTTTTCTGTTTTTAATTAGAACATTGGAGGTGAAAGTTAGTGAAAGGCTACATTTTGCTCAATATGCTTATTGCTACATTTTGTGAAGCGGGTAAGATGAAAATTACAACTTCATAATCTATGTGCTTTTAATACTAGTGAGCATTGACTGGTATTTGAAATACTGTAATGTGTAACAGCATCTATTCTTCAGGGTGGTGTTCTGCTTTTCAGTTCGTGTGAAAAATGACAAAAATCATACCAGTGTGCTATTATAGTAACTGTTTTTTGTAAAAAAAAAAAATAATGTTTGATTAAAAAAATTTGCAATTAACAATCTGTATACAATACTTCCAGTAAAATACAAAAAAAATGTAAAAATACTTGTTTACTTCAAAATATTTTATATATGTGTGCATTTAAGTCCCGAATTTAAGAATCTTCAGATTTATAAGAGGTGACATGAGTGTGCCAGTGATTTTGCTTAACAGGAAATTTTTATGTCTTCATACAGTTAGGTGTATAATTAAGTGTATAAGTTTATGTAAAATTTTCTTATACAGAAAATATTTAGCATTTGCAGACACAGATTAAGTTAATTTTTAAGTGTTATGCAATGTTTTTTAAAGTCAGGGAAAAAACCTCTGCATGCAGTATTGTGAATGCATTATTGAATTCCCATCAACTGTATGTTCAATATCTAGGCACGAACGTGGGGGGGTGTACCTTGATTTTAAGCTTTGTGCATGTGGCAAATTATGAGAAATAGAAAGAAAATTTGTAAAATAATGCAAGGACTTGACATTTACTTTCTAATGAATTATTGTAAATAAATTGTTTGGGAATAAGTGCAAGTCATATGTTCATGTGTGCATATAATTTAATAACTGAAAACAAGGCTGTTACAAGCCGTTATATCTCCTTCTAAATTGAAGACATGATACCCAGTACTCTTTCTCAGTGAGCTATCCCTTAATCACTGTAGATTGCGTGTGTAACAGTGAAAGTATTTTAAAATTCATGGTCATAGTACTTTTTAAATTAAAAAAGCCCACTTTGAATAAAAAAATGCAGCTAATTAATCAGTGCGTAGTACTATTCAGTTAATATTAAACAGTGCGTTTCTTTTAAAATTACTACTGTTCTGAACAGTAATAGAAGACAAAAATAAGAATACGAGCTGAACAAATTTGACTTTGTTCCTGACACCTGTATGTGATTACCCATGATGTGGTTGTTCTTTGGAATTGTAATTTAATATCTAATAAATGAAATCCATTTTAAAAGAAGTAATAATAGTTTTAATTATTATCAATAATGCTGTGGCTGGAGGTTGTTTCATACAGACCATTTGTATACACTGTTGTCACACAGTTTTCTTGTTAATAGTGCCTAATAGTTCTCTAATATTATATTAATTTAGGTAGTAGTGTTTATGAGGTATTAAAAATGAATGTATGCTATGCCAGATACCAGTAGAAAGAATACCAGTTTATTTTCTATCTCCTACATTACAGAAATAATCTTGAAGGGCAGCATGCAAAGTTTTAGGTTTGCTGCTTGATAGCTTTGTATCAAAAATCAGCTGTTTGTACTAAACTATCTAGTGTAAAATACTTACAGCTATAAAACATTTAGTGTGCTTATTAGTTAGCAGTGTAATTGTTGTGAAGAATGGTTAAGATGTGTTAATGAGGGGAAACAGTAGCGTGATACCTTGGGTGGTTTCATGTATCTTGAGATCATTAGCAATGGAAGGTTGTTATTTAAACCATTTCTTTTTACTGTATATGTAATAAGTAATTGTTTTGTTCCTGGGACAGATAGACGATCATCTTGCTTCTTGCGAATGTGAAAGTAGCTTTTTTTTGCTGTAGCTTTTTCCTAGGTCTTCCTTTCTCTTTTGTGCTCTAGTGTAGCAATCTCACTTTAGGTTTACTATTTTGTGAAGGTTTTTTAAAATATATGTTTACTTTTGTTTAGATAAAAGTGACTCATTGTAGCTGAAAAGAACTAATTAATACTAAAGGTCAGGCTGTACAATGTAAAATGTATCCTTATATGATTATTTCATAGTAGGTTTTTTGGATAGTAGGTTAGTGTTTTGCTTAAGCACGTCCTGTGTTTTTTTCTTTTCTTGACTATTGCTACACTATATGATCCATGTAGTCCTGAAAGGGAGTAGCTCCATTTGCTCTATTTATAGCTCAAATAAAACAAAACAGATTGCCACCTTACTATTCACCATTTTTATCTCTGTATATGGATAATAATAAATCTGGAGAAAAAGAAAAACATGTACATGAAAAAAGCACCTCATCACAAGAAAAGGGCTCCTTTTTGAAGAGGGACTAATCAAATGACACTGATGAAAAGAGGTCTTTGAATCTTTATTATCTGATGTAGGTGGCTGAGCTTTTGAATTTTGTACTTGAGTCACATTTTTCAATGCAGTTTGTCAAACTAGAATGTGATTAATCTATCTGTCATTCTGAATTGATATCGGGGAACCTTGTCAGAGTGTACATAATGATGTATGACTTTGTCGGCTTTTCATAGTAATATTATGTTTACAACTAACAAAATTTAAACATGCATCATTTTGACCTTGAAATGAGCTTATTCTATTCCCTTGATTTGCAAAAATGTGGCTATTGATAAAAAGAAAAACAGCACTATGCTGGAAAAACATAGCTCATTTTAGCTTTTTGCACGCATTAATTAAAAATGCTTGTTGTTGCACACCAACTCATATATTAACAGTTTGTGTGAAATTTGATTATAATGAATTTTTTTCTGCCTTTCCTTGCTGCCTTTGTGAATGTATCACTTGAAAGAAATAAAAATATTTTAAAGTTGCATTCATATTTTCAGGTAATACCTAAAATATGAAAGTGTGAAATACCTAATATATGAAAATATGAAACACCTAATATATGAAAATATTATTCTACAATTTTATCAGGCAGTCCTGTGCCTAAGACAAGTTTAGGACTGAAGAGAAGTGGGCAACATGTAGGCACTTGGAAGTCAAAGTGATTTTTTTCACTGCCAGGAGGAAAGTGGAAATCCTGCAGAATGTCAAGGCAGAGGAAATGTTTGTTCTTTCTCTGTGATAAGCTTTTCTAGATACTGTAAAACTGGAGTTTTCCAAATGGGAGAAGCTTTCCTTGTTGTCTTGGGTAAAACAGTTAACTACTTTGTGCATCAATTTCTTCATTGACCCAACATTGCTAATAAGAGCTACCACATGAACTGTCTGATGAACAGTTAGTATTTTCAACCTGCTTTAAGATTGAAGCTTAAGCCTCATGGAAGGTATTACGTGAATTGTTCAAGATTGACTCTTGAAAATACATTAATTTAGCTGGGAGTTAGAATAGCTGTTAAACTATACACAAAAAATGTTTGGCAATAATTAACACTAAGGGAAAAGAACCTACTCATACAAGTCCTAGAACTGTCTGTCATAAAATCATGTAGATTGGAATGGCCGTCCACAACTTACCTAGTCCAGCTTCCTGGTGGAACCTAGAGCAGGTTGTTCAGGCTTTGTCCAGGTGAGTTTTGAATAGCTACAGGGCTGGAGATTCCACAGGCCCTCTGGGCAACCTGTTCCAGTGTCTGATGACCCTCCTGCTGTTGTATTGTTGCTAGCACAGCCTGATACTCATTCCAGTGAAGCAAATACTTGGAATATTCATTCATCTGCTGTACAGCAATGTTTTATTTCACTGGTGGAAGTCAAGAAATTATAGTCGACTGTAGTGTTTGATAAATTGAGTAATTTTTCCAGAAATAGGAAATAATTTTGAAAAGCAACGGCATGGATTTTATTTTTTCCAGACTCTGTGTGTAAGTGGACAAGAGCTGTACATATCGGTGATTAAATAATTATTAGGAAAAATAAAAGAAACTGGACTAAGGTTTTTATATGCTATCAAGTGTTAACCTTTATTTGTGTATAAGTATGTTGAGAAATATTTTAAGAAAGGAACATGGAAGATGATGTAGTGATGAATGGAAAAAAGTAGTTGGAAGCTGTCAAAATATGATTGTCAATTCATGTACTATGGTGTATCATAGTAATGGAATTTTGTCTGAGTTTGGGAAGGGGTGGTTACAATAGAGACAAATGGATGAAAAATTTCTTGCGCATTTTTAAGGCTAGTGAGCAACCGATATTGGCCTTATCAATGGCTCACTAAGATACAGAAATCTAAAGATTTTAGAGGAAGTTCAGTGATACTGCCCTCTTTGGAAGACTTCATTTGCTAAAGAAATACAGTTGTAAAGAGCATGAAACAACAGAAGAGATCAGGAACTCTGAAAATTTTCCCATCAAGTCTGGTAGTGAGCATAGTTTTTTTACTAAATTAAGCTTTTTGTAGGGGCAGTAGCTGGTTTTCTATCCATACATTTACTGGGTTAGATTGATAATTTGTTGTATGACTTTACAGTGGGAGGAATGGCATTTCTGACAAAGAAAAAGATTGATGCTGTCTTTGCGCTCTCTCTGTATATGTGCAGGTGCCAGAAAAGAAAGGATAGTCTTTTGGGTAGAAATGGCAATTTCAGAAAACGAACAATATCCCCCCCCCATCATTAAAATACTTATGTAGCAAGCACAATTTGCAGGTGAAGTGAGAGGTATTATCCTGTACAATAAGGAAGCCTTTTAGGAAACTCTTCACAAGTCTTCGAGGAAATGTAGGCAGGGGGAGTTAATCTATGTACAGATTATACTTTTAATGAGATAACAATACTACTGGGCAGATTTTGCCCCTCTCCCAGTTATTTTTATGAATGAACCACTCTGTCCTTTTACATTTTTAATATGAAATACAGGAAAGAGTGGAGGTAGCTTAAACCAACTGAACATTAGAAAGGATGTGTGCTGGAGAATTTGTTGTATTTGTGTCTGGCAAGCTGTTTTGTAAGGACAGTGACCTGAAATGTAGGGGACTCAGATCTCTTAAATATATAGTATTTTTTTAATATTAAAATTGAACCCTCAAATATAGCTTGCTGGAATTGAGAATTAGAATGTGTTTAATTATTTTATTGTATTTCTATGTATCTGACAAAGGAAAAATTAAACTAAAATTATGTGAGTAGATGCTTCTGCTACAATTGTTAAGTTGTTAAGCTCATTTCTCTGGATGGGAGAGTGTAATTATAAAATTGTAATGGGAGACAGTTTTTTTTAATGCTGTGGGTTAGCTGTAGGAATTCTTAATCTCCCCTTCTCTAATGGTTGATATTCTGATCTTAAAGGAAAACTGTTACACTGTTCAGTACTCTTTTTATGTTGTGTGTAGATAAAACTCTCATTTTGTGAGTAACACTCAGTAGCTTTGTTCAAGTGAGATTCATTTGATGTCATTCACTCAATATGCTTTAGCAGGTGGTTCTAAAATTTTTTTTTAATAAAGTTTAGCTTATTCTGATTTGGCCAAAGCATTTAAAGTGTGTCTCTAAATATGCTACCATTCTGTAGAAGTGGTTTATGTAATAAAAATGTAATAAAAAACCTCTCCAGGAATTAAAAAAATTTAAGATCTTCCTTCCAGGAACTGCAATCCAGTAATTTTGAAAATCCTCTTTTTAGTGCATTCAAGTTTTTGGAAAAGGACAGTGTCTTGTCTTTAGCTTATTGACCAGCATGCTTTGAATGATAGTACCTAGTTCTTATATAATTCTCTGCATTTCTGAAGAACTCTATAAATATGGAATAGTTAATCCTCTTGAAGTGTATCAATGTTAAACAGTGAAAAGCTTCATGAAACTCAGACTTTTTCTGATACCTCAGTTCCTCAGGCCCACAAGAATTAAAGCTTCTTTTGCCTTCTTATAGGATGTTTTTCTAATAATATTTCGATAGAGCATGTCTGTAATTAATGTGATCTTTTTCAGGATATTATAAACACATTTATATTCTAAGAATTAATTTACCTCCACTTATGTCTTTTATAACGAGGGGATTGCATGTGCTTCCAGTTCTTGTAACCATAGAACTAACTGTAACTATAACAGAATAATGGCAGGGGTGTGAATAGTGCCTACTAAAACATTGTTTCAGATTAAAATAATGGGGTTTTTTGTTCTTTTAAGTGGTCTGTGGGAAGAGCACTAATACATGGAGAACTGTTAGTGCTCTAGTGCTGAAACTGTAGTGGCCTTTAAGTCACGGTTACAAAGAAAGGGTGAAGGGTGCCAGTCTATAGTTCATACGGTTAGCTGTCACTGAATGCTATGTAGCTCTTACGGAAACTACCAAATAACGTAGCTAGAATCAGACGCTCAAAATGTCACTTCTGAATCATTCTGCTATTGTCTAATTTTGTTTCCAAATTACCTTAGCTCGTGAAAATTTGACATCATATCTACCCCCATGTTTCATGTTCCTGCCTTTGTCCACCTTGTGTCATCATTGAATTCTTTTCTTTTTTAGTTGAAAAGTATTACTCTGTCATTACACCAAATGAATGAAGGAGTAGTAGGGAATTTTCTTTATCCTGAATCCCATTCCAGTGGCTTCTTGTAGTTACTTTATGTGTGAGTTTGCATTCTGGACTTTCTCGTGAAGTATATTTTAGAATATTTGGTCCATATAACTTTCTGGGGCACTTGCTGCTGCCCCTTCTCCCCCACCTCACCCTCCAGCCTTCCCAACCTCAAGTGCAGTGTGGTGTAGAAACCAGGCAATAAATTAATCTGTCATACGAGGAAAGAAGCATAGCTATAATGTTATACGTGACTAAAGCACGCTTCCTTTCCCTCTTTTCCCCAACTTTCCCAAGGCCTTTTAAAAACATATTCAAGAACACCAGAATTAGGAAACACATTTGGAGGATGTACTTATTTAGAAAGCAACAGAAAAAACAAGACAAAGAATTTTGAGGTAGTGAGTAAACAGTACAATTTATATTAACTTGAAATTTTATCTGCTTAGAATGGCTTCTGTGAAGCTACTGAAAATCTTCACATTTACTTTTATAAAACTGTAACTTGGTGATTCTTCTCTCTTTGGGAGCAGCTTTCTTAATTCAAGGCTTTCAGTGGTGTTCTATCACCATACATGTCTTTAGCAGCAATGGTATTGTAATTCTCAGTAAGATTTGGAGAGTGAGGGAGAAACAGAAGTACTGCATTAAATATAACAGTCACAGTGGAAAATCTTAGCATGAATAAATGTTTCAGAGCATTTTTACTGAGGTTTCTAAACATTTTCTGTGTCAATATATCTTTTGTTGTTTTGCTTAAAATAAAACTTAAGTTCTTTCTATATTGAAAATAATTGACTGTCTCATGTTTTGCTTTTGCTCTGCAGCAAAAATTGTCATGGCAAAAATTGCATTAAGCTGTGCACATGTTTTTAATTAAACATCTCGCATATGACAAGGCAGTATTTAAAGCAGATATTAAAGAAAGTGTAGTAACTTGTCAGTCTACCACAGTAAACATGAGACAGATATGAAAAATACTGGAAGTGAAAAAATTACTAGTGTAAACTCTTAGAAGATAGTTTCTTTAACAGACTGTGTTTTTCAAATTATCATGGGCATTTAATTTTTTAAACTATGCTTCAAAAATAACATTGTATTAATTTATAACATTGAGGATGAAAACTTCAACTATCTGTCAGTGATTATTTGGCAACATGAACAAGCATCTCTAAAGAATCCTTTTACATTCCATTTTACCGTACTCTTGGAAAGATCAGACAGGCGTACCTAGGAAGACATTTAAAATAGTGTAGGGAAAATTATGCACCTGTTAAGCCAGGCTATTATTCTTGTATGAAGTAGAAGTGGTAGGTGATACTAGTTATTTTATGTCTCTGCAATATACTTTATGTAAATTTGACAAATAACAAGGTAGGATTCTTTACAGAGTTATAGCAATGCCTAAAATGACTGCATACTTCGGATGTGTAATATGTTTATAATTGAGTCCTACCTTTAGTAGCAAAGTTGACTGGTCAACAAATAGGAAAGCTTGATTTAAGGCTCTGTGTGTAGTCTTTTTTTAGCCTTCTTGATGTGCATACTGTGATAAAACTTTTAATTTAAAAGATCGCATTTTCCATTTCTTACTTCAGAACTTCATTTTATTCAAACACAAAATGAATGTTGCTTATATTAGTGGGAATTTACCCAGTATTTTCTTTTCACTTATTTTTCAAATTGTGGCTACTGGTCATATTTTATTTTTTGCTCCCCAGTTCATAAAGTGTTCTGAAGGCAGAACTTTTTATCTCCTGTTTACTCACAGATGTAAATGCCTCACAAATATTAACTGACTAATTTAAAAAAATTTGCTGTTGAACTAAGGAGGAAGTGGGGAGAGGGTTAAGTCTAAAGGATCTAGGGTGACCACGTTGAGAGCAACCATGGCAAGAAAGTTTCAGCTTCACTTCTGTAGCAGTTTGGAGAAGAGGGTATGAAAGTCTGTGCCTGAGGACGGCGATTTTGTTTTTTTTTAACAGAGAATTTTCCAACCTTTTTTGCCCTATTGAGTGGGATTCTTTTTAGAATTATAATGATATAATATTCTAAAAGGAGGATAATGAAAAGCAGACAAAGCTAAATGTGTTGCAACTTACAAATATTTCAGGATAATATACCTTTCAGATGATCTTCAAGAGAATTAGGAAACTTGACCACTGTAAAACCTTCAAGAGCCCACAGTTGCTTATTTTTAATATCCTGGGCTGGGATTCTGTTGCTCTATAAATAGGTTCAGGAAGGAATCAAGAGTTTCATTCAGTTTTTTCTTCATATTCATGCCAGCAGCATTTTGTGAGATCAGTTGTTTCATGAAAAGGTGATAGTTGCTGTTGTAAGGGAAAAGAACTGGTTTATTTCTGTGTCAGCTTAGGGGAAATAGTTTAAATGTTGGTTCATTGTTGTAGCATGTTTTGATTGAATGTTACAAGATGTTTTAAAATAGTAATACAATTTAACTCATTAATATAATGACAAATTATGTTATTTTGTGACACAGGCATATGAATTTGTTTTTTTTAGGAGAATAATAGATAGTCTAGGACAATGGCTTGATTATACTTACCTTCTTGTGTTCACTTAAGATTTTTATTGCAAACAAACCATAGAATATCTGTAATTCAGATAAATCCTATTTGATACATAACTCAAAGCATTTGAAATACTTGTTTTTCTCAGAATCCTTAGAAACAAATGATTTGTTGAATGTCACTTTCTTTTCTTCCTGTTTTCATTCTTGAGGGGGTAAAAAGCCCTTAATTTTCTAGAGAAAGAACAGTATGTCCCAGAAAGAGGATGCCACTGTTTTGGATAGGTTATTTTTAACTTGAATAAAATTGCTTTAACCATTAAGTTTTATAAGCACAGCTATGGTAAGAAAGAGCTGTTTTCTCTTTAGAAATATTGCAGAATGGGTAGACTTCAGAGAGCCCATACCTGGATACCTTAACTACAGTTCTTGAGTTGTTCCCCGCAACTGTTTTTGGCAGTGAAGTTCCACATCAGCTTAAACAGATTTGATGTTTATGGTTCCAAAACAATGCATTAGATAGCAAATGGCTCTTAACTTCATATGCGTAAGAAAGAGAGGATGATGTAATTCGGAACAAATACTTGAATTTTGATAGGGACTTCCAGAAATACAGGATACTTTTTTGACAAGAGGTATAGTTGAAAATACGATGATAAGTAGATGATTATGTTTGATGATAAGGTAAAAGTGTGTGACAAGTGTTACTGAACTACATGCTTTGAGTTACTGGTGACAAGAGGTATAATGTTCAGTATGAGTATGCTCACAAATCTTTACTGTAATGATTCTAAAGTATGTATTTTCCCTATTAGAGCTTCATTTTGCCATAGATATAACTCTTCAAACCCTTTTGTCATCTGTCAGGGTTTGAGCAAACAATTTTTGACACAAATAAGAAACTGTGACAGCTGAGTGACAAGCTGTCAAAGGTTCCAGATCAAGTGTGTAGTTTATTGCCTTAAACTCTTAAGTATCAGGCAAAACCCTGAAATTAATCATTACAAATACTGCAGAAATTTAAGTGATTTAAGAATAATAGCTATTGAGGATCTTGTTTCAGGGCTAGAAAGAATGTTGCAGCAATGCTTTTTATAGAAGTCGTCAATGCTAAAGAACACTTCGTATGTTAGGAATTTTAATTTGAATATTTTCAAAGACTGTAATAGAAACATGAGTTAAATTTTAGGTTCTAGAGGAAAGTGTGGAAACTAAAAGGTCAATAGGCCATTTTCATCTCTTACTCTTATAAATACTGTGTGTGATAACCAGGTCTAATGTTTGTATACCCTTAATAGGAAGGGTGAGGCTGGTGGCTGTACCCCGATGGGTTGGTGCTGCACCGTGCTCTTGGAGTCTTGTTGGGATGGAGTTAACTTTCTTTATAGCAGCCCATACAGTGCTGAGCTTTGCATTTGTGGCTGAACAGTGTTGATAACGCACCAGTGTACTGCCTGTTGCTGAAAAGGTGCTTGCACAATGTCAAGGCTTTATAACCAACCCTGTCCCTCCCAAAGGTCAGTAAGCTGCAAGTGGGTGAGAGGTTAGGAGAGGAAATAGTGGGGACAAGTGAAAAAACTGACTAAAAGGATTTTTCCATACCATGTGGTCTCATGCTCAGCAGTAAAAGCTGGAGGTGAGGGGGAGAATGCAGGGGTGCTTGTAGTTACAGAGTTTGTCTTCCCAAGCAACTGCTACACATACTGTGGCTCTGCTTTCCAGGAAGTTGCTGGATGTTGCCTACCAATGAGAAATAGTGAAAGAATTAATCTTTCTGCTCGGAAACAAATTTTAATTTTTCTTATTAAACTTTAACTTGACCCACAAGCTTTTCCATCTTATTTTCTCCCCCTGTCCTGTTAAGGAGGAGGAGTGAGAGTGTAGTTGAGTGGGCATCTGACAGCAGCCAAGGTCAGCCCACCACGCCTGTGTAAAATTTTGAAATGGACAACTGTTAAGAAATATAAAATTTAATGGCATAGACTATGGTGGAGATGGATTTATTGCAGAAAATATTAAGTAGATTTTTGAGGAGTAGAAAAGTGCCTTTGCTTTGAGGCCAAACATGTTGGATCCTTGTAGACCAAGTCTCCCCTTTTCTTATGTTGGTACTCCTTCAACTGAGATTTTTTTAAATATTTTTTTTTTTGGTATACTGAAACATAGAGGAGGAGTGTTCTTGTGTTCTGAACTCTGTATTCTTATGCTGGACTCTGTGTTTACCACACACACACCCCCCACAAATACCCCATGCCACCAACCTACTTATCTACTTACCTACAAATGTAGTCGCAGACTTTCATTTTCATTATGACTTCAGTGTCTGTGGTTGTTTGCTTACTTGTGGAAAACAACATGTGTAGAATGTACTGAAGACTGTTCTGCCCTTTATCATTGTCCTGTCACTTCTTCCTGATTCTATGATCATTGTATAAAGTAACTAAGCATTGCGTGAAAAATAAGAAACAAAGCTAATCCTGTGGCTATCACAGTTATCCCTAAAACTCAGCAAGCCAGTTCATTATTGGTGGACTAATAAAAGTCACTCTTCTGTTAACTTTATGATACTTATAGGTATTTTGGTTTTTTGGTTTTCTTAAATTAATAAACTTTTTGACCTATTTGGTAGTGCAAGTTTTCCTCCTTCTGAAAAATACAATAATTAGATTCTGAGCTATCCTGGAAAAAAAGGATTAAATGTCTTCAGTTAAATTTAGAAGCTCAGTCAGACTAGTGAATTAAATATTTTCTCAGTGCTTATTTTTTCTAGTTTTCATTGAAGCTGATACTGTCATTGTGAAATTGATCTTAAATATCTGAATTGCTATAGTATTTTGAAAACTGTGTTCGTGGGAAGGACTTGAGTCTTCAGATATGATTGTGCAGTATGTCTCTTCTTACAGTTATCTTTGTTCTGGTGTGTTTCCAAAGGAGGAGTAACGTCTGAACTTTAATTAGTTCAGTCAGTAGTATTGCAAATGTAAGATTTTGGTTCTGTAGAGAAGTGAGAATGTTGAAATGAAATAGTGTCGTGAAAACATAAGGCTTTGAAGTTGTTTTAAATTACTAAAATTCATCAATAAAAAAATTCTCATTCTTAGGTCACTGTAAAATAGATTTAAAGACTCATTGTCTGCAAGTTTATATGCAGTTGCATGACTGTCGTCTTGGTCAGGTACACATTTGCACTTGGTGAAAAATGTTTCTTCTGGAGTAAATGTCTTTTTTTTGGTAGTATGCAAGCAGTTTGTACTTACAAAGCTAGGATTTTTTGTTTGTATGTTTGGTTTTTGGACTATTTGGGATGAGATGCCGTAACAATCACAGGTTGTCTTTGTTTAATATTAGCAGAAAAACAAGTGATTGAGGAAATATGCAACACTATCAATGCCTTGCAGGTATGTTTTTCTTTATGGTGCCCTCCTGCAAACCATGAGTGTAATTTCTGCATTGTACATTGAAACCCGAGGTGCAGAAAAATTCCAAATAGCGAGATTGTTAGGAGAATAAGGACATAACTTTAGTTCTTGACAGTGTACTTGACTCACTATGCTCATTTCCAATTCGCCATTCATAAAAGATGCTCATGGAGGTCTTCAAAATCTTTATAAATCTTAATACTTTTCACACCGTCCTTCCACCCCCAATGTTACCTTATTTATCTTTTGCTAATCTTTCTCTCTAGCATTGTGTCATGTGCTTGAATTTCCTGGACTGAAAACAGTAGGGTATTTACAGCTCTGAGGTCCCTTTGCCTGCTGGCAGTGTTTCTGTTTAGCAAGCTGACTTCAAGGTTGTATGTATTTCTATTTAGGAATACTGTCAGTAAGAGATGCAACAAACTATAATGTTTTTTTCCATTGGCTAATACAAAAATTCAAAAAGAAGTAAAAATCTTCTGTTTATGTTCGGTCTACCTTATTTTGCTTCTTTAATGTTTCTAATCATGGATATTACCAGGTATTATTTATGAAATTTCATTTGTCTTTTATTAAACTCAAGGGTATCATGAAATGTAACATCCAGAACATGACTTTAAAAGCATTCTTTGGAAGCTGTGGCATCTGTGGTAGAGAAGTATGTATCTCTTCTCTTAAAAAGAAACAAGGAAGTTGATGACTAGTGCAGTGTATTTGAGTGCTTCCAAGAACCTCTCAACATACCTGTAGTGCAGCATGGACCAAGTCTAAGCTCACATTTGCTTCATGTGAGGCTTTAAAAGGCATTAAAAATCTTTGTTCTTTAAGGTGACAAAGGAATCTGTAGCTTTTTTTTCCCCTATGTTGACATTTTAGAACTGCATCAAAGTTATAATCTTTATCAGTGGATAATAAATAAGTGGTGTAGGTTTTTTCATAGAATCATGGAATAGATTAGATTGGAAGGGACCCTTAAAGGTCATCTAGTCCAGCCCCCCTGCAATGAGCAGGGACATCTTCAACTAGATCAGGTTGCTCAGAGCCCCGTCCTACCTGACCTGGACTGTTTCCAGGGATGGGGCACCTACCACCTCGCTGGGAAATGTGTGCCAGTGCTTCAGCACCCTCATTGTGAAAAATTTCTTCCTTGTATCTGGTCTAAATCTGCCCTCTTTTAGATTAAAACCATTACCCCTGGTCCTATCACTACAGGCCCTGCTAAAAAATCTGTCTCAATCTTTCTTACAAGTCCCCTTTAAGTACTGGAAGGCTGCAATAAGATCTCCCTGCAGCCTCCTCTTCTTCAGGCTCAACAACCCCAACTCCCTCAGCCTGTCCTCACAGGAGAGGTGTTCTATCCCTCAGATCATTTTTGTGGCCTCCTCTGGACCCGCTCCAACAGGTCCATGTCTTCTCTGTGCTGAGGGCTCCAGAGCTGGATGCAGGACTCCAGGTGGGGTCTCAGCAGAGCAGAGTAGAGGGGCAGAATCACCTCCCTCGACCTGCTGGCCACACTTCTTTGGATGCAGCCCAGGATATGGTTGGCCTTCTGGGCTGTGAGCACACATTGCCGGCTCATGTCCAGCTTTTCATCTGCCAGTACCCCCAAGTCCTTCTCAGCAGGGCTGCTCTCAATCCCTTCATCCCCCCAGCCTGTATTGATACCAGGGGTTGCCCTGACCCAGGTGTAGGACGCTGCACTTGGCTTTGTTGAACCTCATGAGGTTCACATGGTCCCATTCCTCAAGCTTGTCCGGGTCCCTCTGTGTGGCATCCTGTCCCTCAGGTGTGTCAGCTGCACCACTGGGCTTAGTGTAGAATGCAAACTTGTTGCGGGTGCACTTGATCCCACTGTGTATGTCACTGATCAAGATATTAAAGAGTCCTGGTCCCAGTGCCAACCCCTGAAGTATTGACCCCACTCATCACCGATCTCCGTCTGAACATTGAGCCCTTCACCACTTACCCTCTGGATGTGACCATCCAACCAATGCCTTATCCACTGAACAGTCCACCTATCAACTCCATATCTCTCCAATTTAGACAAAAGGATGTTGTGGGGGACCATGTCAGAAGCCTTACAGAAGTCCAGATGGACAACTTCCGAGCCCTTCCCTTATCCGCTGATGTAATCACTCCATGATGTATAGTTATCTCAGAGCATTAATACAACAAAAATAGTTCTTGTAATACTTTTTATTTAAAAACTTTTGTTTTGTAGTACTATTAAGAGTGGATACAGAATTTTAATTAGAAGCTACGGTTTCTAAGGAAGACATGAATTTTATAATTGTTACTGCGTCCTTTCTCTTCTTATATGTTACTCTAAATGACTTTGTCACTTCTAAATCTGAAATTAAAATATTTCATTTGCTAAAAATAAAAATACAGAAATACTACAGTCATGCTATTGTTGTAATGTTTTGAAAACATTTTATGTTAGTTTAAAAATAGTATATTAATGATGAGCATATTTATTTGGAGTTCTGAAATCTGAATGTATCATTAGTAAGGAATGATTACTTTTTATAATATGACTATTTCCAAGTAAGCTTTTACAAGATAGATTAACTTTTTTCCCCTGGTTTAGACTTTATGTATTTGCAGAAAAAGCTTTTTACTTCACATTAGTATAAAGCTGTTTC
This sequence comes from Phaethon aethereus, assembly GCF_964289735.1. Taxonomy (NCBI): domain Eukaryota; kingdom Metazoa; phylum Chordata; class Aves; order Phaethontiformes; family Phaethontidae; genus Phaethon; species Phaethon aethereus. The sequence goes on along the minus strand of NC_138577.1, from coordinate 64,533,363 downwards.
ATGGGTTTGGATTTGCATTTATATGCAGTTGAAGGGAAGTTACCTTTAACCTCAGTGCCCAGCAATTTTGTGTAAGCTTAGAAAGCTGTAGTTTGTTAGCAAGAATTGCACCGGGTACTATTGGTGTGTGAAGTTAGGGGCGAGGGCAGTCTATTTTTAAACATAAAGTGGGGTTTTAAGAATCTAACCTTCATGTCATAAGTAAATCTTACTCATAGTGCATTTAGAATAGCAAAAAGTTTTTGAATGCTTGGGTTATTTTAAGAAAAGTTTTCATAAAAAGTGGAAGTGAGGGAACACTCAGGATGTGGGCAGAAAAGAGTGAAGGACTAGTAAAGGCTTTTCCTTGGTGAGGCCTTTTTAAAATGTTTCTGAATCAAGCATTTATTCATATTTATTATATATTTATATTTTCAAAACCTTTTATGTTTATTATGTATTTATTTTTTATTTATCTGTATTTATCATGATGATGAATTGCAGGATAATCTGTTTTACATCACTGCTTCTAAACCTAGCAGTACTAGGTAAATATTTCCATTAGTCTATTAATTGTTAAGGCATTTAGCAAAGAAAGGCTGTTAGGTTATAAGTATGCTGAGTTCCATTGATTCTCTGTCCGTTGCTGAAAGACGTTTTTGGGTTTTTTTAGGTTTTATCTACTTAGGGAAATCTCTAACAAAAATTTCAGCTTTCATTATTGTCTTCAATTTTTTAAAATTTTTAGTCCTGAGTAGGTGTTATCTAGTGCTAAATTTTTTAATGATTTGAACTTAAAGGTTAATTTGATTCCTTACACTTAGGGAATAATATTTTAAGAAGAAAAATAGTTTTCACATTATAGAAAAATTATTTTGTTCTGTTGATTTTTCTAATGCGAATAATGTGTAACTTATGGGCCATTTCTGTAAATTTTCACTCTGAAAGACTGATGGAAAAATTCTGTGAGTTTGCCATTATGTTAACATCTGGCTAAATTGAAAGTTTTTTTCAGAAAGACTGAGTTGCAGTGGTCCTTGAACCTCGTGATACCTTCAAGAGGTATCTTTGGATCTTGGACTCTAGCTGTCTTTAAAAAATGTTATGTTTTTATTTGGTACTATACAGTCATGAGAGGATGCACAAGGAAAAACTATTGTATGTATATCTTGCTTCTAATAAAGTTCCATGAATGAAGACATAGGCGTAATGGACATCTTCTAACCTAGGTGAGAACGAGGGCGATCAGGTCTTGAAGGTCATGGTACATCCTAAGAGAGTTTAGAATTGGATCAATTTAACAAAATGATCACCTCACCATGCAGAATTTTTATAGGTAGAAATACTAGACCTAAACATGAATAATATAGGATAGTTTCTGCTCACTGACAACCTCACCAGGATGGTGGCACTGATTATATGTAATATACTGAAAGAGATAAAAGAGCAAGAAATATAATGATCTTGAAGTACAGTTGTCATGGGAGATAACAGTTACGTGAGAATTTCACACTGAGATGGAAGTGAGATTTATAGACTGTCAGTGATATGCAAGAACTGGCTATGGAACGTGTAAGAGAAGATTTAACCAATGGGGTAGTGCTGAGTAGTCCACAGGATCTGGTGCAAAACCCTGCAATATGAGCACCTGTCACTAAAAGTGGTCATTACATACTGCCAATCAATATAAAAAAGCAAAGGACAAAAAAACTCTTCAAAACCAACAGCACAACACCCCTGAACTTCAAGGAAGTAAGTAAAACAAAACAGCTTATTGAAAAGAAGGTAAAATGTACAGTAAAGAAAATTAGATCCATGTAGTCAGTGGAAGATATTTAAGGAAGAAGAGGAAGCATACAATAAGAAAGATCTAAAAAATGGCACAAAGTTAACAAGCAGGGTGAAACATGGTGGTGAAGTAAGTCATTGGAGGCAAGAATGCATCCATTAAAAGTTGAAGTTACAGTCAGATGCAGGAAACAGTGTCATAAAATCTGGTAGATTAAATTTAAGTATGCAGTAAAGCAATAAAAAACAATATGAAGAACACCTAGCAAAAGAAGGAAACTACTGAAGAGCCTTTTTGCAGATGACTCGAGCGTGGAAGCATTGGGGAGGTTGTATGGCCAGCTTGTACAGATGCTCGAAGAATTTCTCACAATGCTCTCTCTGTGGAGGACTCCCAGGCCAGAACCTCTCTTCGTAGAGAGCTCATCAGAGGCCATGTTTGAAATTGAAACGCCTACAGAAGAAGCGTGGAGTATATGCACATACGTTCATGTTTGTAGTGAAGTAAGTTAGTTGCTGGACTAGCTGGCATTCACTGCAGAGTTCTTAAGGAACTCGAGCGTAAAACATCTGAATTACTAATGGATATGTGTAACTTCTTGCTTAGGGCTGCCTTATCCCCTGCAGGGTTGACAAATGCAACATTACGTATTTTCCTTGTTTGTTTTTGTCGGTTTAGTGTTTCTATACATGATCAAGGGAATTATGAGACAGTAAGCCATGCAAATGCACTGGACAAACTAGGTGAAATTATACTAGAATGTGTAATTTGTGGACACTTGAGTAAGATCCATTTGGGAAGAGTGCTTAGAGAGAGAATTTTTTGAAAGGATTAAAAATCATCAGAAAAAAGTTTTCATGGTTGTAGTCCATTGGATTTCCAAAATATTTTTTTTTTCTATAGCCACTCATTAAAAGTCTCTCAGGAGACTAGGCATTAGTAGGGTAAGAGGGAGTATCTTTGAAGAACACGTCAAAACATAGGAAATAGAAGGGTAGAGGTAATGAATTGTCAGTTCAGTTTAAAAAGTGAAGTTACAGAAACTATTGAGCTTTAAATAACTTTGGAAACATGTTATATTAAACAATAATTATTTCACTTTTTTTCCTCTCATCCATGTTAAGTTTGATATAGAGGTCTTAATAGTTGGGATTTATTTTATTAAAGTGACCAGAAAATGATCTGTTTTGTACGCACTTAAATTTGTTGATTCATTGTCATGTTTATCTAAAGAGGAATAGCATTGCACTACTGTTATGTAAAAAAGAAAATAGTTCTTGTGCCCTTGTTTTATAATACTGATTATAGCTAATTATGTCTGGAAGAGTAGTTTGGTTATTGGTGATACTGCTTTTTAATATGCTGTTGTGTACTTAAAGTTAGTTTTATTAATTGCTTTTTTATGTTTCTTTCCTTTTACATGCAGACATTGTGTTAAGTCAGACTGGAAGAGAATTTAGGGAATTTTATTCCATTTCAGTCAATAAAATTACTTAGCTAATTTTATATACTTGTTACATAATGAGGAAAGCTTAACTGGGGGCATTACTTAGAAGTTGTGACTAAAAATATTTCTTGAAGTCTTTAATACCTTCAACTTCTGTGTGTCAGATTTTTCACCTTAATTTTTCGTGTGTGTCTCTTTCTATTTTATCTTTTTATTTTAAAGAAGACATAGCAAAGTGAACATATGTTAATACACATGAAGATATTTTATTTAAGTTGTAGCAAGGAGTTCATTTGCTCACCGGGCATGTGCAGGACAACCAAGGGATTAGGCCCAGCCAGCATGGGTTCATGAAAGGCACATCCTGCTTGACCAACCTGATCTCCTTCTATGACCAGGTGAACCACTTGGAGGAGGAGGGAAAGACTGTGGATGTTGTCTATCTGGTCTTTAGTAAAGCCTTTGACAGCGTCTCCCACAGCATTCTCCTGGAGAAGCTGGCGGCTCATGGCTTAGACAGGTTTACTCTTCGCTGGGTAAAGAACTGGCTGGACAGCCGAGCCCCAAGAGTTGTGGTGAATGGCGTTAAATCTGGCTGGCGGCCGGTCACAAGTGGTGTTCCCCAGGGCTCGGTTCTGGGGCTGGTCTTGTTCAATATCTTTATTGATGATGGATAAGGGGATCCAGTGCTCCCTCAGTAAGTTTGCAGATGACACCAAGTTGTGTGGGAGTGTTGATCTGCTGGAAGGTAGGAGGGCTCTGCAGGGGGATCTGAACAGGCTGGATAGATGCGCCAAGGCCAACCGTATGAGGTTTAATAAGGCCAAGTGCAGGGTCCTGCACTTTGGTCACAGCAACCCCATGCAACGCTACAGGCTTGGGGAGGAGTGGCTGGAGAGCTGCCCGGCGGAAAAGGACCTGGGGGTGCTGGTTGGCAGCCGGCTGAACATGAGCTGGCAGTGTGCCCAGGTGGCCAAGAAGGCCAACAGCATCCTGGCCTGTATCAGAAATAGTGTGGCCAACAGGAGTACGGAAGGGATCGTGCCCCTGTACTCGTCACTGGTGAGGCTACACTTCGAACCCTGTGTTCAGTTTTGGGCCCCTGACTACAAGAAGGATGTTGAGGTGCTGGAGTGTGTCCAGGGAAGGGCAGTGAAGCTGGTGAGGGGTCTGGAGCACAAGCCTTATGGGGAGCGGCTGAGGGAACTGGGGTTGTTCAGTCTGGAGAAGAGGAGGCTGAGGGGAGACATTATTGCTCTCTACAACTACCTGAAAGGGGGTTGTGGCGACGAGGGTGTTGGTCTCTTCTCCCAAGTAACTAGTGATAGGACGAGAGGAAATGGCCTCAAGTTGTGCCAGGGGAGGTTTAGATTGGATATTAGGAAAAATTTCTTCACCAAGAGGGTGGTCAAGCATTGGAACAGGCTGCCCAGGGAGGTGGTGGAGTCGCCATCTCTGGAAGTGTTCAAAAAACTTGTGGACGTGGGATTTCAGGATATGGTTTAGGGAGCATGGTGGTCTTGGGTTGATGGTTGTTGATCTTACAGGTCTATTCCAACCGTAATGATTCTGTGATTCTGAGTTGAATAATAGATTATTTATTATGAAATAATTAAAAAGAGAGGTGTTTTATTTGCCCAAATATATGCTGACTTCAAATATACACTGAAATTATTAAGGGCATTGCAGGTTTGTGTGTTTTTCTAATTTGTCAACAAGCTTTTTGCATTATTAGTATCTTTACTAATAACCTTAATACTTTTTCAGTTTAGGAAAATACTTGGCAGCAGTGTAGCATCAGCTATTCAGGCGCTTTGTTATGAGGAGATCATAGAATCATAGAATAGTTTGGGTTGGAAGGGACATTTAAAGGTCACCTAGTCCAACTCCTCCTGCAATGAGCAGGGACATCTTCAACTAGGTCAGGTTGCTCAGAGCTCCGTCCAGCCTGACCTTGAATGTTTCCAGGGATGAGGCATCTACCAGCTCCCTGGGCAACCTGTGCCGGTGTTTCACCACTCTCATTGTGAAAAATTTCTTCCTTAGATCTAGTTTAAATCTACCCTCTTTTAATTTAAAACCATTACTCCTTGTCCTATCGAAACAGGCCCTGCTAAAAAGTCTGTCCCCATCTTTCTTGTAAGTTCCCTTTATAGTATTGAAAGGCCACAGATGGGGAGGCAGGAAGCAACACCATCAAAAAAAAAAAGTTTCTTAATGGGGTTTGTATTTTTCATGTGTGAGAAGTTTGTGTTCAAAATATGAACAAGTACAGAAGTTAGTACAAAACTTTGATACATGTTTTGGATGGAAAACATTTTGTTTTCCAGAAACAATTCAGCACTTGAGAAGGGCCTCTAAATTAATTTTACCTGAATTTAGAAGGTAATTTCACAGAATTTCAAAACTCTGTCATGCACTCTGCTGCTGCCGAAGAAAATCATAGACCTTTGGATATTTTGGAAGAAAATCCCTATAAGCTTATAACATAAACTCTTGCAGCTTATTTTAAGAATAAGGGGAAGAAGTGCTACTTTTTTTTCCAAAAGAAAGGTTGGGATGTTATTTCTAGTTTCTCATTGTTGGTTAATGATGAGGAGAAAGTAGTTCAGTCCTTCTCTGAGGCTATGTCATGTCTTTTGGTGTAAGCTTTGCAAGTAAGAAGAGAGGTCTGTGTTCTTCCACCTTGTATCTGCAGTAGTGAAAGGAAGTATGATTGATTTGTTTACAACAGTATGTCTTTCTGAAGTGGAAGATTTCTTGTGCTTTTGTCAAAGGCATCTATTTGAGTATCCATTCAAATCTAATTACAGGAGGAGAATAGTGTATTTTTTTAAATTCACTTCAAAATTATTATTGATGTTGATGAATCACAGTAATCTGAAAATTATTGTCAGTTTTCTGAATGATCTGGTTACAGTTCTAGCAGGCACAGCACAATATGGTCTTATTTAGATACTGTCAGTGCAGTAATAATTCTTTAACTATTTGTGCCTTTGAGCTTCAAATCTTCAGCTGTACCAGTTATCTGCAAGCACTTGAGAGATGTAAACATAGAGGGAAAGAATGACTTGGTAAAAAGCAACACAACTAGGACAAAATGCACTAAAGGTAAGTGACTTGATCTTCAAAGAAGTTGAGCAAACCAGCAATGATGTAGTTATAGCAAATGTGTTTTCACTCTGCTATTTTTGTACAACCAAATTAGATACAGATTTTAGGTGAACTGTTTCATATTATTGTAGCCTGTGCTTTACAGTCTGTGTGCCTGCTGGGATTTCTTTGTAGCACTGTTCTACATAGCATGCATGGAGTCAGCAGGTTCCTTGAAATTGTGATGCCATGAGAAAGAGTGGGAACCTTCGTGGAACTTGGCTTTGGAAAATACAAAATACAAAGCGAAACATTCCTTATACTGTATGCTGACCTGTCTGAAAATGTGTGAATTCCTTGGCTAATGCATGTATATATATATGATGTATTTTGTAATATAGTGTAAATATTGTATTTTTTAGGTCAAGATGTTATGTAGTTGCACAGAAGTGTTTCTTAGGCTGAGGTTTCGTGTATAGTTTTATGTATAGTTTTGCAATGCTTTATATAGCTTCACATACTTAAGTATTCAGAAGTGCTAAAGGGGGAAGGTAAGACTTACTGAAAAGCAAAAAATTATTATCACCTTAGAAGATCAGGTGTTTTTAATACTGAGGATGTTCATAGTTTTGTGTGTAACTCCACTTTCTGTAGTTTAACTTCTGAAGATACTGCTTTAACCTTTAGAGTGGCCTAACTGAAGTATGTGAAATTATAGTTTATAGTTGCAAATATTAATGAATAGGATGCTGCGATTTGAACTGAGAGGCTTTTAAAGCTAAAGCAATGCTTTGGTGGTAAAAGCAAAGGATTGGCATGAAAGAGGTTTGCAGCCTTTCATGACATTGCTTCAGATCAGGTCTGTGACTTGAACAGTGGAATCTGTGTCTGTATAATGGAATAATACTGCACTTTTAGTAAAAACTGTGGAGATTGGCTAATGAAAATCAGAGCTAGGTAATATGTTTTCAGCAGAATGAGCCTATAAATACAACTTTGCTACAAAATGTTTTTTGTGTATTGGAATCCAGAAGTATGTGTCAGGGCATGGGTTTGAATCTCGACTTCCTGGAGTGCAAGGTGATGAGAAGCTGTAATTTAGAAGCAACCACTATTAAGTCAAAATCTAGTTGCCACCTTCAGATACATTATGTAATATCTTTATCTTGCTCCTACCTAGTCAAGTCCCAACCAGTTTATTGGGTTCTATTCTAGGGTTTTTTTGTTCATTTGCCAGTGTCGTGGGTGTCCGGTGGGTGAGGTGCTGGCAGTCAGGGGGCTGCAGGGCAGCCTCTGAGGGGAGTGGCCGGGGCTGCCCCGTGCCTGACACAGCCAGTTCCAGACGGCTCTAACCCACACCCACCCACCTCAGGGCACGGCTGAGCCCTGCAGCCAAGGTGGTGCTGCCTCTTGTATTTAAGAAAGGGGAAAAAATGCTGCACAGCAGAGTGTGAGAGAGAAGTGAGGAAAAAGTGTGAGAAACAGCCTTGCAGACACCAAGGTTAGTGAAGGAGGTGTACCAGGCAGCAGAGCAGAGATTACCCTGGAGTCCATGGAGAAGACTGTGGTGGAGCACATTCCATACTGCAGCCTCTGGAGATGCTCTGAAGGAAGCTGCAGCCATGGAGATCAAATGCCCGAGCAGGCTGCTGGAGCTCTGGCCTGTGGAGGGGAGCCTACACAGGAGCAGGTCTTCTGGTAGGAGCTGTGGCCCATGTGGGACCCATGGTGGAGCAGTCAGTTCCTGAAGGACTCCACCCGGTGGAATGGACCCATGTTGGAGAAACTCATGAAGGACTGTATCCTGTAGCAGGGTCTGCACACTGGAGCAGGGGAAGAGTGGGAGGAGGAAGGAGTAGCAGAGAGGAGCTGTTAGACTGAATTCAACCCCCACTCCCCATCCCCCAGCACCGGAGGAGGTGGAAGAGTCTGTTTATCCTGTGACAGTAATTGGTGAGTGATCTCTTTAACTTGACTCGTAAGCGTTTCTACCTTATTTTCCCCCTCTGTCCTGTTGAGGAGAGGGCGTGAGAGAGTGGCTGGATAGGTGTCTGGCAGCCAGCCCAGGTCAGCCCACCACAGTCAGTTTCGCTTGTAACAATTTAGTGCACCATCTTTTGCAGTGTTGGTAGCTGGTACGAATTGGTAATTCTCATTTGGTGCCTGAACCTGTCCAAATAAAAGTTCCTGTTGGAGGCTGCCTTCTTTTTGGCTCAAGTTTTTAGCAAACAAAGTTGATCTGCAGAGAAGTTTCCTCTTTCCTGGAAATTCTCTCAACTTTTCCGTAGTGAATTATTGAGGAGAGGTCCTTTTAGAGCATTTTGGCCTGTAACATTCATGAACCTGACTGTGAATGAGAAAACTTCCTCATCTTAGGCAGAAGAAGATTTACTGTTCTTTGTACAGAGATACAATTGCTCCCCAAGTACCCTATCCTAAAGTACACTGTCAGCATGACCTGATTAACTGGGTTCCCGTATCAATTAAGATGTGCTGTTTTCATAAACTGAAAGTGATACAGACATTTGTATCATGCCTAGAGCCCAAATAAGTAAATGCTCTGAATCTTTTCTGGCTCCTTTGAAAGCCCTTCTTGTTATCATTGCATCATGCAATGCACCTGAACTCAATGTCTGGGAAAAACAGGTCGAGCACAGTTGATAGCTCAGCAGGACAGACTTGTCTGTGATCAGGTATGTCTAGAATATATGTGTTGATTACAGTTTCCTCATTGATTTTTTTCACTGCCTTTTTTTGGTCCATTGGGACAACCATAAATCACCAGCACCTGGTACTATTCAGAATCTGTAAGATTCTCAGGCTGTTAATGGTGCTGGATATGTGCAAACTAGGTTTGGGTATTACTTCCTGTTGCTTAGAAATTACGTTCTCTGCTAATGCCCTGTCACAGCACTTTATAAGCAGAAAGATTAAAAATAATTGTTGTTAGCATGCAGTATTTTGTTCTTGCATGTTATTGATCCATAAACACTTTCAATCTATTGCGAGATTGCTGTTGAAAGACTGAGGAAAAAATTAAGAAACTGCACTTATAAAAGTCATCATTATAATGACAGGCAATTTAGTTTGAGGTAACTGGAGCAGTGAAGAATGCAATCAATCATATCAGCAAGTATCTTTACAAATTTTATTAGTTTCTGACAAATGTTATACAGATCATCAAGGTCATTCATAGTGAAGCTGTGGTATTGTTTTCATATTCTTACAGCAACAAGAGTGCTTTGAATAAACTGCATGTCCAGTTCCCTGGGGTTCTTGCAGTGCAGTGAAGCAACAAGACAGGAAATAATAACAGCTGCAAAATGAGGCTGTTGCTTTTCCCTGTTTGTGTAGGGCACATTTTTGGCTAACACTTCTAACTTTGGGGGAAAAGAGACATTTTGCTGGCAGACAGTGTTGGCTATTAGCTCTTCCTGTCTTTCCAGTCCCTGTTAAATGACTTTACCCAAATAAAACATATTCCATGGGCCTTGGGTTAAGTACATTTGCACTGGGCACTTCCTGGATGGATTTCTTACAAGAAACTTACCACCAGACTTTGTAGCACATGGAAACAAATGTGCATCCCTTAGATAGGATCTCATTAAATTAATACTCCCAATTGAAAACATAAAAGGTTTATTAATATAGATGCAATTCTAATTTTTGTAATACAAGTTTTTAAATATATAGCAAGGATATTGTCTTTTTCCTTTAAAAACCAAAGCCTCTTCTTCCTGCACTCCCTTGAAAACTTCTACACAATAAGCTGTTGATGTTATCACATACACACTTTGGAAAGATACAAAATTTGGTTCTCACCCAAGCATACATTTTTCTTTTTGAAACAGTTATTTTCTACTGGTTACTTACTACTATATAGTCTACCCTCACTGACTGCTGTATGACGATCCCAATGTGGTGGGTGTGGTTGGTTTTGGTTTTTGTGGTGTTTTTGTTGGTTTTTTTACTTCTGCTTTTGTCTTTTGAAGATGATGTGCTTTCCGAATGATTTGTCATTGAGAACTGGAGGACTACTTGGCATTTTTAGTCACTGAGAAGAGTAAAGGAGAGTAAAAACCACTAAGCAAATCTGCTGGCAGCCATGACTACAATTGAGCTATGTTTTTATGCTCTGATTACTATACTGCTATTTCAGCAGCATGGCTATTAGATTACAATGCTGTTCCAAAATTTTCCTGTGTGGTAATATTCATTGAATTCTACCAAGTAGTCCAGACTCCTTGGAAGTTCTCATTAAACCTCGAGGTTCATAAGGTCTATGAGACTTGGCCGATTATTTTAACTAGTGTAAGGAATATATGGAAACATACATAAGAGAGACCTGTTGCATCAGGGACTCTGTTGCTTGCTACGATAGCTAATCACATGATTTAGCACTGTTTGGAAGTATATCTGTTTCGATCCAAAAAGTAGCTACCTTGCTTACACTATTAATACTGGGAAGTTGAAATGCTATGAAAAGTGAAACTTTATTTGAATTTCTAGTCTTTCTTTGTTACTAGTTTTTCCACATAAGGTTTGTGGTTATAATTGTCCTTGGCTAAGGTAATTCTTCCTTATGTTCTCACCTTGTGGTTTATCTCAGGTGAGAGATCAGATCCTGGCTTTATGTTTGCTTAAACCCTGTGCTCTTTTGAAGTGTCTCCTTTGCTTCCATTCCATTCCATTCCATTCCATTCCATTCCATTCCATTCCATTCCATTCCATTCCATTCCATTCCATTCCATGGTTTATGTACCTCTTTTCTACATTTGTCGGGTTTGAATATGAGTGAACAGAATTGCAAAGAACTTCTACATACTTTTACTGAATGCATTGTAGAATTGTGTTCCTTTTCTCTTCTAGTAAAACCTTGCCTGACACATAATAGGGCAGTTTGTCTTTTGCATGGCTGCATCTAATTGGTGCTTGTAGTGCTAATCTGTAACCAGGCGGTATACCCAGTGTTTTCTCCTCTGATGTGTTTCTAGCTGATAAGAACTGAGTTTGTAACAGAAGTTCTAAGTGACTTTGTACATGAGACTCTTCAGTTTCATCTTGTTTGCTTTACTCCAGTCTTCATACTCATCCAGTTCTTTGTGAACAGGTGCATTATTCTCATCTGTGTTGATTGTACTCCCAACTTCACCAGTAAAATTCATTGCATGCTGCTTTTTGGGGATTATGTATTCTTCTTAATAAAACACTTTAATACCTGTCTCAAGACTGGTTTTTTACAAACTCTGCTTGTATCTGTTCACATCACCTAGCTCTATTATCCTCCTTTCAATCCAGTGCATTGCTATCTCCATCTTTGCCAGTTCCTTTCCCATCTTTTAATTCTTGTATTGATTTCTACCTTCCTCAGTTTAATAATTTATTTTGTGATACTCTGTGAAGGGCATTACTCATATAAGTTGTTGCTGCTGCATTTTCTTCATCGAAGAAAAATCCTTCAAACAGTTGTAAAAAAATACAGGTGTTAAGTTGACAGTAGCCTACTTTAGGTAAATGTGTGGTTTAGATACTTCATTTATGTCTGCATTCTTTTTCTTTCCTTAAAATTTATTTTGGTAATTGTTTGAATAAATTATACTCAGGAGGTCAGAAGAAGAGGAACTGAGTGAATGAGTTTGCAGACCCAGGCACTGGCTCTGCAAGTCTCATTTCAAGGGAGTGAGACTAAGACTACTAAAGGCCCGACTATCCAAGGATAAAGGAACAAGGTAGGAGATGATTTTTGTGATTGTCCAGCTCATCATTCTGTTTTTTCCAAGGAGAGCCTGAAGAGGTCTGAGCTCTCATTTATCATTCTGCTAATTCTGCAGATGTATGAGAATGGGAGAGTGAGTTGGGGATGGAGAAAGACAAGAAACAAAAATAAATTTCTAACACCTTTCCAGATATTTCTGTTTCCAGTGTAATAACATAATTGTTCTTCTACTTATGGGTAGGGAGAACTTCATTCTTGCTGTCCCTGTCTCTCTTGCCCCGCCCCCCCCTCCCCCCCCCCCCCCCCCCCCCCCCCCCCCCCAGTTGCTGATACAGTACAACTGGAAGTCATTAAACAGTGTACTTGGGCACTACTGATGATTATTTGAGAGCTGACCTAATTGATTGCTTTGCCAAAAGCTGGAGATGTTGAAGATGCATTGATTATGCAAAGCATTGGATATTGTATAGTTTGCTGTTTTCACAAAATTGCAGCTGATTTGTGAAGGAATTCATCAACAGATTTAGGAGGCTCGCAATAGTTTGTGTGTTTTTCAGTAAGGTAATGGCTCATCTTCCCTGATCGATTTATATAACTTGTTTTACAGCTCTGGCATAAAAAATTACTTTCCTGCTTGCAATTGTCATATTTACCAGTAGGAAAAGGTGGGGTAAAAGTGAAGGGTGTTATATTGGCAAAGATTAGAAAGATCAGAAAAAGTATTATTTCTTTCAAAAGGTCTTGTTGACTAGCTTGACTAGAAAAAAACATATTGATATGTCTGTTATTTTATGTGTCTATTCAGAATTGGGTTTATTTGTTTGAAATTGTGTTGGTTTTGTGGTGGTTTTGCCTTTTGTTTGCTTGTTTTTTGTTTTTTTTTTTTTTTTAAACCTTTGACTTTGTTAAACCAAAATGAGAATTTGGGGTAACTGTGTACTGGTTTTGGCTTGGATAGAGTTAAATTTCTTCATAGGAGTTTGTATGAGGCTATGATTTAGATTTTTTGCTGAAAACAGTGTTGATAACACAGGGATATTTTAGTTATTGCTGAGTGGTGCTTACACAGAGCCAAGGCCTTTTCTGCTTTTCATGCTGCCCCACCAGCGAGCAGGCTGGGGGTGCACAAGAAGTTGGGAGGGGACACAGCTGGGACAGCTGATCCCAAATGACCAAAGCGATATTCCGTAACATGGAATATATGCATATGATGCATATATGCAATATGAGCATATGATGTCATGCTCAGTATAGAAAGCTGAGGGGAAAGGAGGTTGGCCAGGCTAGCATTGCCCAGGGACTATCTGGGCATTGGTCAGTTGGTCACAAGCAATTGCTTTAGGGTTGTTTATTTTCCCCTGGCTTGGGTTCTGTGCTCCCCACCCCCCCCCCGCTTTGTTGTCTTTTTTTTTTTTCTTTTTTCTTTTTTTTTTTTAAATTAAACTGTCTTTACTCAGCCCACTAGTTTTCTGACTTTCACCATTCTGATTCTCTCCCCCACCCTACTTGGTGAAGGATTGAGTGAGTGGCTGTATAGTGTGTAGCTGCCTACCAGGGTTAATCCAAAACATGCTGACTTAATCATTTAAGTAAAGTTGAAGAACTTTCAAAATTTTTTTCTTTTTTCTTCTTGTTAACGTCTTTGTTTTGTTTTGTTAGGTTTTTTCCCCTTTCCTTCTCTGTGATGGCCTAGAGACTAGCAACAGTTGCAATCTCTTTTTTCTGAATGTGCTGAACTCTGTGAAGAAGCAAGCAGGTGTTTCTTTTTCTTTTCTTTTCTCCTTTAAAACTGAATTGCTGAACTTCAGCACCCTCTTGTGCTGATCCTACCATTATCACAGAGCACGCAGGGCTTCACACAAGCCTGTCAGCTGTCCAGTTGTGGATCCATGTGTTGACAGGTTCTCCTGTTTCAGTGTCTCTGCATGGAGGTCTGGTTCTCTAGTAGGGTTAATCAGGATTGTAGCCTGCTTCCAATCGTAACTAATGTAGCAGTCCCACTTGCATTTCTCATCTGCAAGATGCTGTTCTTGAATGCATGTATGCAGTGATAGGTTGAAATAATCTGAACAGGTCTTTCGTATGCCTTTAGACAACATGTAAGGATAAAAAATCTGATCTAACTCATGTTCACATTCACATTATATCACCTACTTGCTTCTAATACCTTTTGTAATGTCTCAGCCATAATTTTCTGGGCCTGTTTGAAGTTCTGCCTCGATCTGATGACAAACATCCTTAATTTCTAGTTTCTATATGTGTTCTTCTCTTGGAGCTTAAGATTCCAAATCCTTCACTTTCTAATGTGTCAGTGAGGGCCCTTATGAGATGAATTGTCTTCCAATTTTAGTCTTTGGCCTTGGAAATGTAAAATTGTTTAATCCAGATGACAAAAAGGCAATAGCTCTCATATGTTTAAGTGCCTCCCCGACTAGATAGTATTTGTGCTTATTGTTACATATTCTCAGTTTCTTCTGCCATCAGCATCCAGACGGCCTCTTCAGACTTAACTCTGATAGATCAAAATTAGTGGTGTAAATTATACCAACGAGTAGACTACTGTACATATGTTTTTCTTATGAAATAACACCGATGACTTCCTTGTTTGCCCAGCTTTCAGAAAGGAAAAAAATCAAGACCGCTTTAAATATTATAAGAAAAAATAAAGCAAAACCAAAAATCCTCCTATTTTTGTGTTTTGACAAATGACTTCCTGCAAAGGTCTATTTAAAAAAAAAGACAACCAACCACAATTCCGAGAAGCAAGTCTCTTATGAAGAATTTGGGTAGATTATCTGTTACCAGCTATAAACATCTTTTCTTTAAAGCTTTTTGGAGGTAATTGGTTTTCCTTGCTATTGTTGTTAAGACAAAGCAAAAATTTTAGGGTTTTTGTGTTTGTTTTTTGTTTGGATTTTTTAGTGTGGACATTAAAATAAAATACAACTTAGTTTCTATTTTAATACTTGAAATTTTTTGTCACGGGGTATAACAGTGTACTAGTTGTAGCTGAACAAAGATAGATGTATAAGGAATGAAGCACAGAATGTGCAGAACTTCCACTTAAGAGTCTTCTTTTCTGGGCTAGAGGCTATTATTTGCTAAAATCTATAAATTAGATTTCTACAGAAGTGTATGCAAGAATGTGTATATGTATCCTATACGATACCGATTTTTAGTTTATTTTTTTTAACCAATCTGTGTTATTTGGGTATGAGTCCTTGTCTACATGCATGTTAAAGCTCTGTTTCTGCTGTTTTAATTTTTTTTATTGTTGCTATGTTTGGAGGTCGCTTCTACCAGTTACTGCTGATATCAAACTGTGATTGTAATGAAGTAGTCAATCACAGTAGTGAATGCTGAAGATTACCATTTTAATGACTAATTTCCCTGCAGCATTTCATTGTAGGCCAATACCATTCATGTAATAACTCTCACAGGGTGTAGCATGTTTACTTCTTACCATAAAATTTCTTGGAGAACTCTGTACCAATTCATAAATGTAGGGACAAAACTCTATAAAGCTACTGTTACGAGAATCATGATGTCCAGCCTGTTACGCTAGTGTCTTTGCTGAACAGACCATGTGTGTGTTTATTGTAGTGCTGAGTAGATCAGAAAGCATGAAAAGAAACTTATTTCATACAAGTGCAAAACTTAGAGAACTATATTAAATCACATCCTCTTTCTATGAGTCTTTTCATCATGTCTAGTGCATTTCAAGATTTTAACTACTTTTATGATTTAAAGCTGATTCTGCTTCACATTGATAAAATATGTAGGTTGGTGTACTGCTTTATCAGACTTCTGTAGTGGTAGACAGCAGACAAGTGGTTTATTTTAAATTAAGTTAGTTGTAATGCATGTAGTTCACTAAGGAAAAAATTACAAAGAAAAAAATCTGTCCTATGCTTTCTAGTTATCAAGTGTTTCTTTTTAATTGTAGTTCTGTTGTGTGAAAACAACTCCTGAATCAAACCAAAACCATTTCAATTTCCATGCAAAGTACCTCACTTTTGCTGATAGTAAGCTCATGCTACATTTCCTGAGTTCATCTGAACTTGTGATTCCTATCTGTTCTGAATACTGGTGCTTTGAAAAAATGTCTGCTCCAGTTAGGATTTGCATTCTGGCTTTACCTAGTTTTTGTAGGCTAGGACATTATGGAGTATTCTAGATTTTTCATTAATGAAATTTGAAGACTTCTAGTACTCAGATTGAGCAGGATGAATAAGCATTATTACTGAATACCCAACACCCTGTCTGTTAGCCAGTAATAAAGATATAATACCATGTCCATTAACCTATATTACAAGAAACGTTTTTTTCCTGCGCATATAACTAATATTTTTTAGATTTTAGAAGGACTTCTTAGAGGGAGAATGTAATTTCATTTTAACATCGGCCAATATCAGAAGGAAATCTGCAAGGCTGTTTAAAATTTTTACGTTCTCTGTACTTCCTAAGAGATGCATTAAAGTAAATTCAGCCAGTAACCTTGTTTGTATCTGAAATTTGAGTGACATTCTGTGTGTTGTTTTCTTGTTTGTTTTAAACATGATGGCATGTATTGTATACTAAGTGTGTTACCCAAGAAGGCTAATACGTAAATTTGTTTGAGCAAGATGTAACTATTTGCGGAAGCTCTCGTGGTATGCCCATGAATGGTTATGTCCATTAAATGACTTGTATTTTTTTGTGAGCTTTGCTATAGAATGTTGGGTTTAGATACTACATAGAGTCATTTAATATTTTTCAATAAAATTCTTTCTGTCTTT
Organism: Phaethon aethereus; assembly: GCF_964289735.1. Lineage (NCBI taxonomy): Eukaryota > Metazoa > Chordata > Aves > Phaethontiformes > Phaethontidae > Phaethon > Phaethon aethereus. Next base: position 64,516,561 of record NC_138577.1, on the reverse strand, counting down.
TCTCCTTGTGCAGTAAAGTTACTCAAGTATGGAAGAGGAAAAACAATTATGAAATTACTTTCTTTGACCTATGAAGTTGTAGTCATAGTTCTTCTCTCTTCACGTTAACTTTTATTTATTACAGTATGTATGAAATTCTCTCATTTTGAGGTGAGGTACGGCCTCACCAGTGCCAAGTACAGGGGCGCTATCACTTCCCTACTCCTCCTGGCCACACTATTTCTGATAAAGGCCAGGATGCTGTTGGCCTTCTTGGCCACCTGGGCACACTGCCGGCTCATGTTCAGCCGGCTGTCAACCAGCACCCCCAGGTCCTTTTCCGCCGGGCAGCTCTCCAGCCACTCCTCCCCAAGCCTGTAGCGTTGCATGGGGTTGCTGTGACCAAAGTGCAGGACCCTGCACTTGGCCTTATTAAACCTCATACAGTTGGCCTTGGCGCATCTATCCAGCCTGTTCAGATCCCCCTGCAGAGCCCTCCTACCTTCCAGCAGATCAACACTCCCAGCCAACTTGGTATCATCTGCAAACTTACTGAGGGAGCACTGGATCCCCTTATCCATCATCGATAAAGATATTGAACAAGACCGGCCCCAGAACCGAGCCCTGGGGAACACCGCTTGTGACCGGCCACCAGTCAGATTTAACGCCGTTCACCACAACTCTCGGGGCTCGGCTGTCCAGACATTTCTTTATCCAGCGAAGAGTAAACCTGTCTAAGCCATGAGCTGCCAGTTTCTGCAGCAGAATGCTGTGGGAGACGCTGTCAAAGGCTTTACTGAAGTCCATGTAGACAACATCCACAGTCCTTCCCTCATCTGCTAGGCAAGTCACCTGGTCATAGAAGGAGATCAGGTTGGTCAAGCAGGACCTGCCTTTCATGAACCCATGCTGGCTGGGCCTGATCCCTTGGTTGTCCTGCACATGCCCTGTGAGCACTCTCAAGATGATCCATGATCTTCCCTGCTATGGAGGTCAGGCTGACAGGTCTGTAGTTCCCAGGATCCTCCTTCCGGCCTTTCTTGTAGATGAGTGTCACATTGGCAAGCCTCCAGTCTTCTGGGAGCTCCCCTGTTAACCAGGACTGCTGATAAATGATGGAGAGTGGCTTGGCAAGCTCCTCTGCCAGCTCTCTCAGTACTCTTGGGTGGATCCCATCAGGCCCCATAGACTTGTGGGTGTCCAGGTGGCTTAACAGGTCCTTAACTGCTTCCTCCTGGATTATGGGCAGGTTATTGTGCTCTCCATCCCCATCTTCCAGCTCAGGGGGCTGAATACCCTGTGGATACCTGGACCGGCTATTAAAGACTGAGGCAAAGAAGACATTAAGTACCTCAACCTTGTCCTCATCCTTGGAGACAATGTTCCCCGCCATATCCAGTAAGGGATGGAGATTCTCCTTGCCTCTCCTTTTGTTGTTAATATATTTGTAGAAGCATTTTTTATTATCCTTTACAACTGTGGCCAGACTGAGCTCTAGCTGGGGTTTCACCTTTGTAATTTTGTCCCTGCTTGACCTAACAAGATCCTTGTACTCTTCGTGAGTTGCCTTCCCCTTCTTCCAGAGGTGATAAACTCTCCTTTTTTCCCTGAGTCCCAGCAAAATCTCCCTGTTCAGCCAGGCCGGTTGCCTTCCCTGCCAGCTCATCTTACGGCACATGGGGACCGCCTGCCTTTAAGACTTCCTTTTTGAAGACTGTCCAGCCTTCGATGGATGGACAGAATTGAAGACTGTCCAGCCTTCGACCTGATGGTCTTAAAGGTCTTTTCCAACCTTAATGATTCTGTGATTCTGTGAAATAGGAGACACATAATGAGAATTGAACAGTTCCCTTGATGAAATTTATTTTGGTGGATTGGGCAGACAATACTTTTGCACCTGTGACCTATACTGGGCAAATTTTGGACAGTCTTGTCTTCCTATGCTTGTGAAAGAGGAGGAGGTGATGAACCTGTAAATTGTGTGTATGGAATGCCATAGGATGGAAATGTCTTGAAGGTGTATTGCAACAAAAGTTTTGGCATTTGTGCCGCCTTTCAGTTTCTACAGTAGCAATTCTTAGATATTTGCTGGTGGCAGCCTTACCTATATATTACAGCTGATGATATCAGCTTTGTGATGTCATACTGTATTTCAGTTGTGTAGTTTTTAGGTATGGCTAGTATGAGTAGATTTGAGTTAAGAAAAACAAGATCAGCTGGAAATACTATGACTTCTTCAGTGGTTTTTATGGTATAGAATGTATTGTGTGTATACATTACATTACATTCTCAACTGCTACAAGAGTTTCCCTGCTCACTGAAATTACATGGTATCTCTGAAATGTGAAGAAAATATTTGAACAGGAATTATGTAATTTTCTAGTTGTACTAAATATTCTAATTTTTTAAGAGAAAATGTTCACATTATTTTGGAAGTTACCTTTTCAGTCATACTTACTAGCTTTTAAAATAAGCATGTGATACCAAGGGATATATCCTATTTTTCTGGATTTCTGGATGATTTTATAGACATGAATCAATACCACAGATTGGCTGTCTTTTTGTGCATATTAGCTATAGAGTTTACAATTACCACTGGCATATGTGTTAATGCTACGTAGGTGTTATAAGCCTGTATTATTGATTGCATTGCATACTAGGAATTGCTTATGTGTTGGCAAGACGGAGGGATTTGGGATTTTGGTTAGATATACCATTCTTGTATCAGTATTTTGGCTTGCTTCAGTTTGTTTATCACTTTGTTTCACTGAAGAAACTTCTTTAGACATAGTTAAACATCTGGCAAATATTTATCCCTATAGCATACCACAGTGATGCATATAGGGAATTTTGGTAGAAGGAGAGTTACAGTAGTTCATACTTGCTCTACTGCTTTGTTAACGTATAACAGTTTTAATATGTAAAAATTTGTCAGAAACAACTATTTCTGAGTTGGTATTGTGTGATAGCAGTGAAAGTGTTGCCTGAGTTGGTATTTGAGTTAAGGGGAAATAATGCAGAGTAATTTTCTGTGGAAGAAAGTTTGAATATTTGATTCATACACTTCTTAGACAAGGAGGAAAGAGTAAGTGGCTAGACCAATAAACCATCGACCTGTTTTGCAGTTACATGGAAATATTTTTCTTGTTTTGTACTCAGAATACTAAATTAAAGTGTTTGATATGTATTTCTTGGCATGTGGACACATCAGTCTTTTTGATTCAGTATTTTTTAATGAATAAAAAAGGATGATCAGGATACTATTTTTAATTTTTAAGAAATTATTATGCATTCTTTTGTTTAAAAAATATACTGAGCAACACTAAGTTTTCCTATAACCTTTTGTGAATGTACGGTATTCCTGATGTATGATTCTCATTACATAATTTGTTATACAGTGGCACTCCCTGCAAATAAGTGTATATTTTTTTTAATTTTTCTGAAATTTTAATGGTTATTAGGTTATGTATACATGCTGCTTGATGAAAGGTGTAGAGTTTTGTTTTGGAAGCAGTGTTTTGCCAATCTAGAATAAATACATTTTGATAATTTTGTCTTTTGGTAGGAGGGCAATATTTTATAAGCTGAAGAATTATTTTTACAATTTTATTTGCATTTTGCAACAAATAAATCAGGGTGAGCCAAAAGCCTTGTTCAATATAAGTACATTCAAACTATACTTTATTAAATTCTGAGTTAATGGGAATCAAAGGTAATTTATATTGAACATTGAGATTTGTTTTCTAACCCAGACATTTGAACCAGTTTGAAGATAATAGTTGTCTATAACTATTTATTTTTTCAAACTTAATATGTTCCAAGTGTGTTGTTTTGCTTAATATTAATTAATTCAGGGGATAAAATAGATCAATATAGGAAGAGGAACTCTTCTATTTTCATGGCTGTGTCATCAGTAACGAGAAGAGAATAAGACTAAGCAGTGATACTCTGTGCCACAGAAATGGAAGGAATACTTTATACTGAGCTACTTAGAATTCTGTATCTAAAAACTATGTTAGATGAATTAGGAAGAATTTGTATAGGCTTGCACTATTATTAAGATAAAATAGGAACAGTGTTCCTTATAGCCAGTTGTTCAGTCCTCTTGAAACGACAAAGAAACGTTAAATCCAAATGCATTCTAGAAGGATACCTGATAAAATTATTATTTCCTTTAGTATTCAACTGAGTACACTGCAGAACTGTTGGGGGGGGGGGTTAATACTTGGGGTATTTTGAAGTAATTGGTGTTACCAGAATGTACTTGATGAGGCCAGTTGTTAAACATAATATAAAATAAAATACTCCTTTCAACTCTTTACATTAGTCCTTCCATTCTTGTCTGTCTTTTCCTCTCCTGTCATGGGCAGATAGTAACGCTAACTCCTGAGCTAATGCATAAGAATGAAGGAAAGGATAGCAATGCAATCTTCTTCACTCTTTTCCTCCTCTCAAATGTCGGGGTGGGGTAGCATAGTGTTGTACAGAATGCCAATAAGAGAGTACGTTCTGATGAGGTCTGAGGTAGGCAGGGGTGCACAGAGCAGAAACTTCAGACAGATGTCACATTCTCATCTCCAAACGAGACAGCCATGGAGTTAGTGCTTCACAGATGTAAGGCAGCAAGCACATAAGGAGTACTGCCAGACCCAGTTTTATATTTTGGGATGTTGTTTCAGGCAGCTAAGGCCTCCTCTGAGTCCATGCTTTAATTATTGTATTAGTCTTATGTGCTGTGAATTGTTGATTCTGATGGAATAGCTCATATTGTAAGATTTGGCTTGCAATACAGGTTCTGCTCTTGCTCTTCCCAGCAAATTAAAGCTGACAGTTGTTGAATTTCTTTTGTGATTAAGGAAATGATTACATTTATCCCTATATGTTACGGAACATGAAGAAATACAGTTTGTTCAATGGCAGTTAGTTAAGAAGAGAGCCTTGCCTTGCTGCTGATTACTGGTGAAATTTGGGTATCCTGAAAACTTGAGTGTGATGACAGATTACCTGTCCCTTATTTTTGTCAAAGTTCTGCAATTGCAATGTGGAGTCATGAATTAAACGCATATTTGCTAATCATAATTACTTTGTCACAGCTTTTATGACATACATTTAAGTTGATGCTTATGGTAAGCAGGCAATGTATTACTACTACTGAATAGGGGAAGTCTTCCAGCTTAAATTTGAAATAAATCTTTTAAACACAAACTTCATTTTTCACTTGTTCTGCCTTTTGTTTTCTGGGGGAGGGAAAGCAAAAGAACCCCTTATGAGGATTTATGTAATATGTGTTTGTGCTGTATTCTCATTTAATTTAAAATGAATTGGTTTTATATTTATAGTCAACCAAATAGTATAATCTAATGCTAATAAATTGTATTATTAAAATATGGTTAGGAACTGATACTAATGACATGCAAGTAGCATGCTTGGTGGAACTGTAGGATTAAATCTGTAAGTAAATACTTTGAGTATTGCAACCTCCTGTAGACATGAATTTAAAAATGAAATTGAATTTGTATTTAAATTCAAAAGTGGTTAAATTAAAACAATTTGCTTTGATTAGGTTACCTGTTAACCTAATTGATAACCTAATTGTTAGGTTAGGTTAGGGTTAGGGTTATCAAAAAACCAATTTTATAATTTTTTATTCATTGGACTGGGAAAATATACGTAATCTTAAATGTTTGTAAGCGTAAGTTATAGTTTAATAGTGTAAAAGTTACTAGTATTTGATTTCTAGTGTAATATTGTGATCTGTTTGACCTTCTAGTAAAAACTAATGTAAAAAGTGTTAGTCAAAAAAGAGACAAAGTAATTTTTCCCTATGTGGCAAAGAGGGATTATCTGAACATAATAGCCTTTATTTCCATCTTCACCTTTGACAAAGTGCAGTAAATTCAACAACTTTTACCTTGCATCATGGCAAGCTGTTGGTGGTTACATTTCAGTATAAAGGTAGCAGTGCAAATTTTAAACTAAGCAGGAAGAACCTATGTGAACACACACCTGTAGTCAGGTAGTTTCTCTCAAAACTATTTCATTGCTGTGATTTGTTTGTTGGGTTTTTTTTTAATTTTTATTTAATGATATTTAATGTCTTTCCTGCTGATAGAACAGTGGTAGCCTGGCTGCCTTTGTTTACAGTAGATAGAGATATTTCTGTATATGAGGAATCTTGTTGCTTTATGTTTCTCTTTTTTGTATTATATCTTTACGTATGTACTTGTAACTCACCACCTGTAAGCTGATGAGCCAAGTTAGTCCAGGATGAATGCCTTCACTCTGCGTGATTTGCCTGTATCTTGTGAAAGGGATATATTTCAGGAGTTCTGGCAAAAAGGAGTAAGACAAAGTTATGCCTGAGGTTATCCTAACTGCACATTATGGCTAGTTACAACATGCAAGATTGCAGGGAAGATGCACATTGTTTTGAGTATGTGATATAAAACACAGTGTTGGGAGGGCCTGGCAACATGCTTCATGCAGGGCAGATTTCTGTGTGGGTTGTATGTGAGCCTTAGGGAAGAATGTTTAAGGACTGAATTGGCAGATGAGCTTTTTGTAAACCTATCATTTTTCAAACATAAAACTGTTTTTCAGTAAGTTCTCCCTGACCCTTCCTTTCTTCATGTGCTCTCCAAAAATAAGTATGGTTAAGCTGGTGTCTGAACAAAACTAGTAAAGATTTATGGAGTAAGGAGTTGGGAGAAAAGGGATTTCTTCTACCATTAGTGCTGACTTCCACAGTGGCTACTTACATGTTACATTCATGGTAGACTGACTCTCTACTTACATGAGAGCATATTTTACTCTGGCAGAGTTTATCCTGCTAGGTGTCTTTCTTCTGAGGAAAATTTTACATATTTTGCAAACTTTTATGTATGTATTTTATATGGAAAAAAAGGCGAATTAAGATCTACTTACATTGCAGCACACCTGTTTAAGAGAACGTGTTGTTCATTCTGTGCTGGTTACTATTTATATTCCTATCTCTCTTTCAGTTATTTCTGTTTGAACTTTTGTAAGTTTTTATTAATTACAAGGCTTTTTAGTTGGAAATTAAGTGGCTTGTATTGTTGTACCCAAACTTTCTTTTTGTATTATCATCTTTGCTTCAGAGCTGTTCCTTTTTGCTCTTTCAATTATTGAATAGAATATAAAATAAACTAATACTTATAGAATCTAATTCAGAATACTCAAAATATTGAATTTCTGTAAAACAATGCAGAACTGGAATTTGCATATAGTAGGCTGCAATACATAAAAAGAAAATTATTAAACCGTATCTCACTTATCATAGATCTTTTTAATAGGAACAAAATCTGTGCCATTAGTTCCAGACCAGCGTATTTCCCATTCACAATGCTTTAGTGCATAACTTATAAATCTGTCCTCATCATCCTATATTACTTTTTCAAAGCAAGAATAACATCAAGCAAGACAGGATGAATGAAAGTCAATGAAGGTCGACTAGACAATCCAATTATTAAAGATTCTTGGAAGAACAGTACTGTGATCTATAAAAGAATTGAGTGTGAATTTCTCTATCTTTGTTGACAAGGGTCATTTCTGTAGAACTGCGATATATTTTCTATGGTAATCTGTTTTTAGATTATGCTAGTCTAATCTGTTTGTGTATGTCTGGATGTCAGTTGTTGGTACTCTAAAATGTTTGTTAGTTTGTGGAAGCCTTGTTTATAATACACATTTCATGTATCTGTTCTATTTCCTGAGTGGTGAAGAGGCTTTTGATGAAAATGCAATGTACAGCTACATACTGCATTATGAAGAGACAGTGTTGACATTGCATAATCATTGCATACATGCCATTGCTAATTTTCCATGCGTTTTTTTTATCAGTTACTTATCTTTCATTGATTCTGCAGAACAGGCCATCTCTTGGGAGCATAAAACACATCTGTACAATAATAAAAGTTACTAATTCTGGCACCTTTTTGTAGTAGAAATAGTGAACTAACCTGCATGTTGGAGTTTAAAAATAAAAGTTCAACTATGTATATGTCATCACTGCTAGACACTACAGATGATAAAATAGAAGAAAGTCTAATTGAGCAGAAGAATAGTTGTTTTCAGTCTTAGAAACTTAATTTGAGCTTTAAATTTAGCTTTGCTTCTATTTCATATCTGTCTGAAACTTACCTACTTTTTTTTACCCGTATAGGTCTAATGAAAAATAATACTTTTGCATACAAACCTTATTTTATTATGTTTTTGAGCCATATATAAATAAGAATAGGTAGGATTTAGTTACCAATTATTCTAACCGAAGACTAGGTAATTGTATTTGATTATAATGCTAACCTATTTTTATAAATAAATTCCAAACTACATGTTCTTACTGTCCCCCGCCCCTGCAAAAAGGAGAACAAAAAGACGTAATATAAATTTTACTTTTACCCTTTCATGAGATATTTAGTTTACAGGTGTTTTGATCTAATAGTTCTATACATAGTATCTTATATGCATTGTATGAGAAGCCATATTTGTGAAATTGCAAGTGTATGTATGTATATGTATATATAGAAATATATATCTATGTTTTCCTTCTCAACTAATACAATCACAGTAAGAGTAGTTAACCAAATAGAATATCAAGTGGCTTTCATTACATGCTGTCTGGGTGGGAATAACATTATTAAAATATCAATTGCTATAAATGACATAGGGTCTGAAAAAGAAGTAATACATTCCTAGACACTGGTATAGTAAAGAATGCTGAGGGTGAGATTACTGTGCTGATTGAGAATTTTTACAGCATTTCCCAATAAAACTTGAAGTCAGCTTCTGCAGGTGGTGGAACTTTGTTGGCTGAGAGCAAAGGACAGGATCTGTTACTGAACTGAGCTTAAAGACAAGCAACAGGTTCAATGCACTGCTATTTTATTTATAAGTCAAGATTTAAGAACAGAACCTGCTGTTTGCAGTGGCAAAATGCCTGTCTAAAGTGGTGATTTCTGTGACAGTAGTTGTAAAGCATATTCAGGTAGTGTCACACTACTTTTGACAGATTGTAAATAATATTTCTAAACCTGGAAAATCATGAGGCTTGTGTGACATACAGAGGAAATGAAGAACCTTTTTCTGACTAGATAGATGCTGCATATCTAACAAGGACTGAAAAGATTCACTGCTAATCTGTAAATGTTTTTTATACATATAGTCATAATCTACTGTCATTAACTCTTGCCAAAACTATTTTTTCACATTTGTGGCCATCGTTCTCTCTTTTCTTCTGTTTCTTTCCTTCTACAAGAAGATGATCCCCCGTTGCCAAAGACGATCTTTTTCCTTCCTTTTCATGCACTTATATAGATGTTGCACTCTCAAATGCTTGAAATAAAGGAACAGTAGGGATGATAAAAGTATTAATGAGCAGGTTGCCAATGTTACAGAGAAACTGGTTACACTGTGCTAAGTATGTGCTCATATTACCTATTCAACTACTACCTGTATATCTTTTCTGTAGGTGACAGATCAGTCAGTGAAAGCTTTTGCTGAACATTGTCCTGAGCTGCAGTATGTTGGTTTTATGGGCTGCTCTGTTACATCAAAAGGAGTCATTCACCTCACCAACGTAAGTATCGTAACTACTTTTAAGTAGTCATTAGTGTGTTTGACTATTGCCAAACTGTAGGTGATCAACCACAGTAAGTTTATATCCATGATGGATAATGATGTCATGGATAGAAACATGACAAGATAAATTAACTTTGCATTTGAGCAGACACATTCAGATTTCTCTGTGTAAATGCACTGTAGCAAAAACATATTCAAGGGATGATATATCTTCTCGGAAATAATACTGTTCAGCTCAACAGTCTTCAAAGTGCCTCATTATGCTAGATTCCATTGCAAACAAAACAACATTCCATAATTGGAAGTGCAAGTGCATAATTCTTAGTGCAAGAGATTTAGACAGACCCCTTACTGCAGCAGTATATCTCCTATGCACATACGTTTTGTCTATGTCCATCAGATAGTGTGACATGCATTTTATTTCCTTTCCTTTTTCTTTTACCTAAGAGGAGTGATGTGTGGGAGAACTAACTTGACTGAACCTGCAGAAAATAATGGAAGTGTTCAATAAAATGCATGACTTCAATGAGGTGGACAAACAGCATATTAATTAGAACTCATAACTGAAAGTAAATTCAGGGATCATGCAAACATCAGGGAGAACAGAGGAAAAATGCATCTGGAATAGATAATTTAGTATTTATGTCTAGGAATTTGTAAAAAAAAGTTTGAATGGGAAAATGGAACTTATTATAACTGGTAAAGATGACTGTAGAAATGGATATTGAATATGAAAAGTTCTGGTAAATATAAAAATAGTTGAACAGATCTTGAAGTAGCAAGTGGAGAGCATATGTAATGAAAACAGAACATGGCTAAAGAAAATACAGTTTTTCTGATGCAGCTGTGCAACCCTCTTGTTATACAGAACCATTCAGCGTATCTGTAAAATATTTTCATCAGTTTAGGGCAGCTTAGTAGCTGAAGGTACAGAAGAACTGAAAACATTCTGGAACACATGCAAAAAGAAATAAGCCAGAAAATTAATTTGCATGGTAAAGTTATAGCACCTCAAAGGATGCAATTTGGAAAGGACTCTGTGTACTTTGAAATGATGTGTAAAAGGGCATGTATATGTGGAGAGAGAAAAAATACAATAATTTTCATGTCCTATGAAAACTGTATTTGTATAAATATAGGATGTATTTATATATACAACATAAATATAGGAGGTACATAATTTAGAAATCTGACATATACAGGTTATATAGTCCAAGGTTTTGTGAGAAATTCCCACACAAATCACTTTTCAGGTGCATGCTTTGGTTACTGCATTATTGTGGCCTAGATTTATTAAGTATTTAATAGATGTCTTATCCTTCAACCATGTGACTTCATAATTCCATGTATTTGATTAAAGTCAATATTTTTTCTTATAAACATTTAGTTATGATTTTCATATGGAATAATAATAATAATAATGATGATTAAAAATCCTGATCTACATAGGAGTGACACAGTTGTACATAGTCCTTCAGAAAATACCTAGGAGGCTGCTTTGTCACAAACTTGGAAAAAGTCATATAAGTAATTGGTGCATATGCTTTTTGTTGGGACAATAGGACAAGGGGTAATGGTTTTAAACTAAAAGAGGGTAGATTTAGACTAGACATAAGGAATAAATTTTTTTACAGTGAGGGTGGTGAAACCCTGGCACAGGTTGCCCAGAGAGCTGGTAGATTCCCCATCCCTGGAAACATTACAGGTCAGGTAGGATGGGGCTCTGAGCAACCTGGTCTAGTTGAAGATGTCCCTGCTCATTGCAGGGGAGTTGGACTAGATGACCTTTAAAGGTCCCTTCCAACCCAGACTATTCTGTGACTTTATGTTATGACATCTTCTGTAAGGTTTGCTAAGTGACTTTCTGTGAACAATAACAAGATATTTTTTTACATTCGTTGCTACTTGAAGCTGAGGAATATATGCATGTAATACAGGCAAATGGGATGATACCATATATTGAGGGGATAAAGAGCAAGTAATATATTTTCTCAGTCATACAGCAACTGAGAAATTGTATTGGAATTCAGGCTTCTTTACTCTGAAGCTATTGACAAGTAATACCTGGTTAACCTTGCTTCAGTGACTTCAGTAGTGGTTCCACCTGGCTTCTCTGGCAGGTGTTACTTCCTTATAGCACAGCAGGCAATTTTACCTAAAACTCTAAATTGCACTGGAGCATCCAGCACAGACACGTGTTCCATTTCTACACTTCTGTGGAAGAAATAAGCTCCAGCAGAGAGTTAAAACAAAAATGTAGGCAGTGGTAACATGATCTTTGACTCCTGCATCTGTCTTTTCCAGAATTCATTGACTCCTGCATCTGTCTTTTCCAGAATTCATCTGTTGATGAGATCTTTTTTTGTGTGTGTGGTTTTTTTTGTTTTGTTTTTTTTTGGTGTGGGGTTTTTTTGGTTTTGTCTGTTGTTGTTGTTGTTGTTTTGTTTTGTTCTAACCATCATGTATTTCTTATGGTCAGTTTTGTGTCAAGTTCGTAACTAGTACTTCATAAATGCTTAGTAATAATTCCAGGCCCATGCATAGAGAATGGGGAATCTATGCTTTGCTTTACATGGCCTATGAGTGTGTCCCTCAAGGCTGTACAGGGCTAGTTCTCTTCTGTCCTTCTGCTTCCTCTCTGCAAACTGGAGATAACAGTACTGGCCTCTGTTGTAAAATTGCTTTGAGGCTGGTGGATGTATCAAAATTGAGTGGTTTACTATTACTGTCTTTTTCTCTTAATAATGTTAGCTGTCTTTAAAAATACTGGCATTTGAAAATCCTGAATTACAGTGCTACTGAATCACAGAGCTTTTTTAACAGCTAATTGTGGGGTATGGTAGTGAAAATGTTGTATATTTTAGAAAAAGAAGAAACATTCTGGTTTATTTTCATTTTTTTACTGAACATAGTGACATTTGAAAAAATTTGCTTCTTGAGTAAGACCATGTTATCACACAAGTGCCTTTTTTACTTGAAGTTATAGACTAGAAAAAATGCAGATAAAGTAAATAATTATTTTTGCGCAAGATGAGAAGCACTGCATGTACATACACAGGGAGAGAGAAAGGGAAAGAGGGAGTGTGTGTGTATATGCATTTCACAGTTAGACTCTCAGTTGAAACCAGTGGTCCACATAAAATTTCTTATTTTGATTTGTAGCTGTAATGTTTGAAACAGCATCACAAAAGGTCTGAATGATCTGTTCTAGAGCATCAGAAAAACTAGTCCAACGTTTATCGGCTTTGTTTCTGTGGAAGGGGGAAGAACATGTTCTGGATATAGTGGTGTAGTTTTTATCTTTTGTTTTCAGTACATCCGTGGCTTGTTTTATCATTTTTCTTGTTTTATTATTTATGTAACTTTCACTACATGATTTGTTTTTTCTTGTTTTCTCCCTTCCTCCCCTCCTCACAACCTCATATCTCAAGAGTTTATTGATGGTTATTTTTCACTTTTCACTTGCTGCTTCTCCTGAAAGCATAAAGATCTATGCAAACATGCAAAGTACCTATGCATGTTAAATAATTGTGTTGAAGATGGAATAACTGGATGGGTAATTTTTATCCATTAACTAAGTGTGAATAAGAAACTCTATATGCTAACTAGTGAAGTAATTACTTTTTAAAATTTTATATCTTTGGTCCCAAAAGTGGTGGTGTTTTCTTCCCCTCTTGTGGTAATTGTCTCTCAGCAGTTTAATTGTTGTACTTCTAATAGAATATTAACAGCTGGCATCAGCAAATCTCGATGTATATGCATAATTTTATTTCCAAGCCATTTCCGTGGCTTTTTCCTTGAAGTTCTGAGATAGATAGATAGATAGATAGATAGATAGATAGATAGATAGATAGATAGATAGATAGATAGATAGATGCAAGAGTAATTGCTTTGTAGCAGTGTAATTCTTCTACACTGCGTACTTCTGACAGACTATGTCTGGTAAAGTTTATTACAGACATTTTCATCTAAATATATGTGAATCCTTGGGAAACATCTTGATAGAAAAACGTTCTAATTTAGTCTTCTAATCAACAATACATGAAGTCAGTTTTTCTAAGAAGTATTTTTGGAATAATGTGACCTTTATTCTTTCTTTGCCTCATAATTGTCACCCAAGAGTCATGACCAATTTAACTCACATCATACCTGTGTCTGAGATGGTGGCTGTTGTGGTTTAGCCCCAGCCGGCAACTAAGCACCATGCAGCCGCTCACTCACTCCCCCTCGGTGGGACAGGAGAGAGAATCGGAAGAGTAAAAATGAGGAAATTAATGAGTGGAGATAAAGACAGTTTGATAGGTAAAGCAATAGCCGTGCACACAAGCAAAGCAAAACAAGGAATCCATTCACCACTCCCCATGGGCAGGCAGGTGTTCAGCCATCTCCAGGGAAGCAGGGCTGCATCACGCGTAGTGGTTTCTTGGGAAGACAGACGCCATCGCTCCGAACGTCCCTCCACCCCTTCCTCCTTCTCTTTCCCAGCTTTATATGCTGAGCATGATGTCATATGGTATGGAATATCTCTTTGGCCAGCCTGGGTCAGCTGTCCTGGCTGTGTCCCCTCCCAGCTTCCCATGCACCCCCAGCCTTCTTGCTAGTGGACCCGCACAAGGAGCTGGAGTATCCTTGACTACTTAAAACATCAGCACGTTATCAACATTTTCTCCTCCCAGATCCAAAACATAGCCTCACATTAGCTTCTGTGAAGAAAATTAACTCTATCCTGACTGAAACCAGGACAGCGGCCAATATGAAGTCAATCAAAATTCAGATTTATAGTGCATATATTTTAATACTCATTCAGTGCAGACGTTATCAGCTTGACAGGTGTATAATGGTAACCTACACACGACAAATTGATTTTGCAAGAGCCTTTTCTAAACTGAGGTACTGTATGATCACTTTCTTTAGTAGCTGATTTGATTGGATACAAAGTGCTCTGCTTTATGCTCTTTTTATGGTAATATTTCGGCATACCTTCTAATCTTAAAATCACCGTGTGTCCTAATTAAGAACGTGATTGTTCTTTGGCTAGGTCCAGAGAAAACAGTTTTTTAATCAATTTATGTAATGAACTATATTTTGTAAGACAGCATATGATTTATTTTAATCTGGTTGCCTTTAAAAAGATGTCCTTTTAAATGTTAGTTGTCCAATCATAGGAGAAAGTCACTGAGTAAGGATTTCTGAACATAGTGATTCTGGGAGATTCTTTGTGAGGATTGGCTTGAGACTTTAAATGATGTGTTGCTATAGATTGTGTAAGGGAACCTTTTTTGCATCTTGTCAAATTAAAGCTGACCATTTTGTTGGATGATGTTAACTGTGTCCCTCCTAAGAGATTCTTTTCCTGATTGTTAAGAATTTGGTAGCTGTATAGTTGCAGTTTATTTCAAGTTGCAATGAAGTAAAAAAGGCATTGCAGAGAAGACCGATTGCATGGTTGAAAGGGTTTCAGTACGCTGTGGGTGTGTGAAACTTTCAAAAAAAAGCACCAATTCATAAGAAGTACTTGAGAGTAAATAACACAGAGAGTAGACTGTGACTCAGCGATAAAGTAATTGAACAGCAACTTGTAGAGTATATAAACTGGAAATAAGTCTTGCTAATGCGGGTACTATATGTGCAGTTTATGTGTGTACAAGTATATCCTTTATAGTGGGTCTTAATGTTAGAAAGGAGAGCAATATATTTATTTTTGTAGCATAACTTGTGAAAGTATGCATGCAATAAATCAGAAATTGAATTATTATTATCAGTCATCTTGGAAGGCATATCAACTTGAATACAAATGTCATTCATTTTCCTGTTGTGTTTTGCTGTGGTGCATTACAAAACAGAGGAGTCTACTGAATAAATTTGTTTCCTTAATTAACATGTATTTTCAACTCCATTTTCTTCTACAGGCATTTTTTTACAAATACCTACACTCCCAAAACAAACTTTTTTCTGTTTTGTTTTTTGTTAAGTGATGCAAATTATATCTCTGTGCTTATAACACAGATTTTTAATGTGTATTTCTTATTTAAGCCATAGCAGCTCAATGTTCTGCAGTATTTAAGAAATAAAATTAAACGTTGTGAATGTGCAGAACATTGAATCAGTTTATAGGGAAAACAGTGTCCTCTGTAACTATTCAATCATTTTCCGTTTCTTTAAAACATGTATGATTACTGTTTCAGGAACACAGTTGTTCTAAGTAATATAGTGCAGTTACTTCAGTAAAAATTAACGTATGTGACTTTTTAAAAAATGATTTCTAGATTCTATTGACATTATAACAAAAAGAATGTGATTTACAGTTCAGGTTGCTATTTTTTATTTCCTGTGATCATACATTTGCTTTGGGGGGCTTAAGTCAGGGAGCAGTTTATTCCCTGAAGGCATGTGTATACAGAGAGTGTCAAGAAAATTAAGTTTAATTAGCAAAAGATGTGAATTTAAAGCTTGTTAAGTCCTTTGAGCACTTTCCTTCAGAAATAATTTGTCTTTATTTCTGAAGAGGGTTGATCTTATGTGAATTGTGTAGTGCTGGGCTTGGCAGTGTTAGCTTTACGGTTGGACTTGTTCTTAAAGGTCTTTTCCAACCAAAATGATTCTGTGATTCTATTCTAATCTAGGATTTGTAAGGCAGTTGTACAACAATTGGGGAAGCACCAGGGCCGGGGGCGGGGGGAGGAAAGAATTGCATACTTAGGACATTAGTAGTCCCCTACAATAAGAGCTAAATGTTCACAAGAGTTGACACACCCATACTGAAAAATTACCTATGATCCCAATGGTAACAGTAATTTTTTATCAACTAAAGTATGTGAAATTTATCCTAAACTTGAACAGCCTCAAATCAGGCATATTCTCTCTCTCTTCTCTTGTTTTTTTCCTTCTGTTTTGTTATGATAGTTATCAAATGCTCTAGCTTCTTGATTAGCATTGCGCATGTTTTAGTATTACAAGTTCACGTAAACAAGATAGAAGTCTTACGAACTCCATAACATTCAGGCACAGAAGTAGTATGATAGTCTCTGACTCTTTAAATATACCTCCATAAAATTTCAATTAAACCAACCAGCAGAAGTACTGAACAAAAATGATTTTATCATAATTTAAAATATTGGAGACCCAAAATTAGTAGGTAATTTCTTAAAAATAGTAGTATTAAATTTCTTAATTTTAATATCTTTTTAGGAGAAGTGAAGCTCTGTTTTTCAAACTTCCTTTGTCCAAAACCATTTTATGATTTAAGTGGTTCTTTTGCATCTGTCATTCACAGTGGTACAATTCCTGTTCAGTACACTTTAACAGGCAATCTCCTCACAAAGCCTTTACCTACTGGGCTGTCAGTTCTCTGTCCGTTAGTGGGACTGAGAAGAGGGGACCAACATCCTGTTCCCTGAATAATCTCATTCATCTAAGTAGACTCCCTCTGAAATTTAAATGCTATTATTATACTATCTCATACAATTTTAACACTGAGTCAATATTTGGTAATTTCAGCGAGGTTGTGTATATCTGTAACACATGAGTTTAACTGTTCCTGCTTTCTCTTAATTCTTTAATTTTATTTTCTATTTCATGTTTTTAAGCCCTCTGTCTACTATTTGCTTTTTCTGTTTTATTGTCAAGTTAAATATTCCTTTTTCATTTAAAACATTTTGTCTCCTGGAGTTGAGTTCAAAGTTTAAATTCTGCTCATGCTGCGCATTCTTTGTAGAGCTAGAATTAACAGTTGGAAAAAAGTGTGAATATCTAGAAGAATGGCCCTGAAATTGCTAAATAAAATGCTATTGCTGCATGAAGAAAATTGGTTTTGATTGAAAAAACCAAAAGGAAACACTTTGTTTATCCTGGTAACCTAAGATTTAAGTAGTTAACTCACAGAATATCCTCTTCCTGTGGAAAAAATGCTAATTAAAGGTATGCTGTTTTAATCTCAAAATTTATGCATGCACTGGAGATTTGAACATCCCAACTGTCTAATTGTCTGCTACAAAGGATTTTAGTTTTTTTCTGTCATACTATTTTTAGATGTGAGGGTTAGAGGTAGAATATAAAACTTAATGTAATTTTTCTTGCCATTTTTTACAATGCTAGTGATTAATGAAGAATTCAGCATTGTAGAATTAACCCTGTACAATTACTTTTTCAGGTGAAATATAAAATAGGACATTTGACATTAAAGTATCCATCCCATTTTTTTAATGAAAAAAAGTTACATACATATATATATTTAAATAGGCCAAGCAGTATTATTTTCACCTGTCATGTTCAGATCAATGTAAAATTGTGTCAGAAGGGCCAGTATTTAAAGGAACGTGCATCTGGTTCTGCAGCTCTTGAAAGTGATTCACTTATCTGAAATGGAAATAGTGGGGTTGTGTAGTTCAAATAATACTTGAGGAGTTTGTATCAATCTGAATCTCTTCAAATGTCTAAGATACTAAGGACTGAGTATGTAGTGCCTGATAAAAAGAAGAATTAACTTACCAAGTAGGTCAGATGTCAGGTAGCCTTTTTAAAAGGAATGAATATGACAGTAAAAAAAGGCAAAAAAGTATTTTTTTTTTCCTGGGAAATCATGAACACTTTCTTCTGCACTCAACATTGCCTCAATGAGGGAGATACTCTACTGTTACCTCATAGCTAATTTGAAGCCATGTTAGTTAGACACTTTTTAAAGAAGCGCTGATCTCCATGCGTTGATTTAGCTTTAGTGTAAGTTCATGGTTTTTACTCTGTAAGTAATTAATAATAATGATGAAAGAATCACCAGTATTATCACATGCTCGTAAGAAGTCTTGTCGTGAAAGCATGTTTTAGTTAAGAATTCTGTTTTTTTTTTAATGGGAAGATTTTCTGCTTCTCTTTGAGGTCTCCTGGTAAATATTTATTTACTGTCATAGAACATATGCATAGGTTTATCGCCTATGTCATCGACATTAGCCATGTTATTGCCAACATATTAGATACTTCAGCCTTTATATTATGAATAACTGTATGACAGTGGGGAAAATTCAGGTTGCTCTAAGCTTCCCTTCTTGTAATCTACATGGGAAATATGAGGGATTGGTTGTGAGCTTTTCTTGTGTGCATGGAAGGTAAGTCTTTTAACCTTCCTGCTAGAGCAGTATGTATGAAATGCAGAGAGACAGAGCTTGTGAAATCTGTCCAACACAGTATCAGTCATTATATGCTTTTCTCCCTAATAGACAAATAAGATCTTCAGAAGTTCTATGGAATTACAACAAGCACCTCCACAGTACACCTGTGGTATTGTCCTAATAATAGGAATATTATTGTCCTACTTCCTATAGACATACCCTGCAGTTGTTTCTCAGAGGTCAGGTTCCTTAATTTTATGCTCTTTTTGCAGAATTTTTGCAAGCAGTATGTGGTTTATCTTCAGCTTTAGTTTAGAGAATGTTAAAAACTTCTGGAACCAAACACCGGAACAACTTTTTCTGTAGAAGACTACTTACACTTGAAGTCCTCTTTTTTTCCTTCTCTTTTTTTCTCTTTTTTTTTTTTTCCTTAAATACATTGACTTAATTATTAACTGCTGAAGTGGACCAATTATATGATCTCAGGTGTGTGCCTTTACTTAATCAAATCCTTAGTGACTTAAATCACTGATTAGGATTATTTTTTCTCTCTTACAGGGAAGGTAAATTTAATTAGAGTGTCAGTATTACCTCATGCAATTATTTTTCCCAAGTATAACAGATTATTTCAGACAGCTTAAAAAGCAAACAGCACTTGGAGGTTATCATGACTAAACTGATCTGTTGTTTAAGGATACTGCAGAAACTGTAAAAATTTTCTTCTTTGAATCCATAGCTCACAAAAGTAGTAAGAGGGTTTTGTTTGCTTTTGAAGGCTATTATAATGATTAACAATAGTAATAAATCAGATTAATCAGTGCATAAATCTTAATCATATTGTTCTGTGACTCCAGCTTCTGTTGTTTAGAAAATCCAAGTTGTTATTGATGGCTGTGCAGGTGAGATTTCAGTATAAATACTGTATTTTCCAGGGAGTTTGTAATATTTACTCAGTTTGAAAACCTTAGACTGTGGAGTGTTCAATCACATGCATTTGAACCTAAGCACAAATGTGCTGTCTCCCCTTCCTTCCAGGCCCTATTTTTCTTATAATTAAATGAGTTGGTATGCTATGTTGGTATCTTACCCTCCATTTAGTTAAAAGGAGGAAGGCTTAGGCCCCTATTATATTGTACCACGAGTGAGAGTGTCTTGATTTCATCGAGTACCTGAGTGCCTGAATTGCAAATTTGCTAAAGTTGGATTCTATTAATATCTGTTATGTTTCCTTTTTCAGAAAAATACAATAATCTCATCTTTGTTGACTAGCTTGCATGTGTTATACTTGATTCCAAGAAGTTTAACAGTTTTTATAACAGTTATGTATGTGAACAAATTTCAGATTGTTTCTTTCTATCATATTTGTCTCAATAGCTAAGAAATCTTTCCAGCTTGGATCTACGTCATATCACAGAACTGGACAATGAAACAGTGATGGAAATAGTAAAGAGATGCAAAAACCTTAATTCCCTCAATCTGTGTCTGAACTGGATCATTAATGACAGGTAACTTCATTATAGCATCTAAAACCACAATAACTAGTGTGTTAACTAGTTGTATTAGTTGAGAATATTTCCTCATGGCTTGGGGGTTGGAGGAGATGAATAAAAGCAAGCAGTGTTTTCTGTGTGTTTGTTCTTGCTTGTTTGAGGTAAATCATCTAGACACATATTTTAGGGTGTTTGTATAGAAGTTTAGTAATAACTGGATGTCAACACTAATGTTTCCTGTAGATTTCTTGAGAATGTACTATTTACCACATGTGATTGAAATGTACAGTTGCAATTATGACTCCTTCAGTGGGATTCCAGGACTTAAACAGATTTGTATGCATACAAACAATGAAGCATATTTTTGACTACATAACAAAAATAAACTGCTTGTGGGTTAAGTAGTGGAATTGATGTTTTTTTAGAAAGTAGCAAGTCCTTCACTGTTTGGCAAAGAGACTCTCCAGAATGAGACTGAACAAATAACTGCAGTATTACCTTAGGCTTTTCCTTTTGACCAGAATACCTCCTATCCTGCTGTATTTTATTCTTTTGATCAAGTAATTTATTTTAAAATTAAGTGAATGCATACAGATGATGTATAGTTATATGAGCAGATCAAATGAAAAATACTGAGAATTTAAAAAGTGGAAGTTGCCTTTTAAAATGAGAAAATTGAGCGAAGTCACCTCAAGACGCACAGGAAAGAACATTTTGAATTACTTTTAACAGTACTTTTAACAGATCTGTTTATTATAACTGGTGCTTTATACAAAAGGAAAGAGATGCTTTTAACAGAGACGATTCTAAACCAGTTTCATATAAACCAGAATGATGTGGTTTAGCACTTGTACTTCTTCCCTACGGTTACAGATTTTTTTCTAACATACTCTCTTTCAAGGTTTTATGAAGTCTTTAAGAATGTACTAAAGAGTAAATGAGCTTAGACTTTGGTGAAAGTATAATGTTCTAAAAATGCTAAAATTGAAATGTGTTGAATAGGAAGTACCTGTGAACTCTTACTATAACTCCTTTTAGCCTTTAAGACTGTTTTTTGGTTTTGTAGGTTTAGGTCAAACCCTTAATGTAACTTCACTGGTTTTGAAAGCATTCAGTTGCCTCAGAACTTTCTGACTGTAGGGCCTTATTTTCATACGCAGAATAAGGCTACTATAATGGAAAATTTTAGAATAAGTTGGAAAAAATACTAAGAAGAAAAATGTGAATTTAAAAGACAGGCGCTTTTCAGGTTATAATTAAACTACTTAGAAATGCCTTACCTTTTTGTATAAACATTTTGAGTAGGACAATCTGCTAAGTATCACGCAAACTAGTGTTGAACTGTTCTTGAAATTACTTCACTAGAATAAGAAATACATCTTTTAATTATGAAGCATAACAAGAAAAGGAAATCCTTTCCAGCAAAGACAGATAACCTGTTGTTGTATGTAAACTAGATGTTTGTTGTTGTATGTAAACTAGAAGTTTACATACAACAAAGACTGTTGACTTTTGTCACTGTAGTTCTTTCCATTTGGTGTTTGTTTCTGGTTATATTTGTCAGTACTTTTTCAACATCTGACTGGTAACGAAAACTTGACTACAAATTTAAGTTTAGCTATTTAAATTAGCATCTAGCTAAAAGCAAACAAAGGGAGAATTTAGAAAATAATTAACGCCAGTGTTAAATCTTATTCATAGTCAGTCATGTGGCCACTCAAGTATTTTTCCTATTTTACAAGTGAGATGAAGATCCAAATACTACTCTTAATTGAATAAAGTCATTTCTCTTACTCTCCTAAATGCTAAATAAAGAATCGCTGAAAAATATGTAAAAGGAATATGATAGAACCACTGGGCTTTGGTCACTGTAGACACCAGTTCAGCAGAGTAGTACGAGCACATTCACTTTGAGGATATGAGTGATCCTTCAGAGTTTCACAGGACTGTTCAGGTGCTTACCTTGGGTAAAACCTCTGTTAGTTTAAATTAACTAAATTAGTTTACTAATGATTTAAGGCAAAATGAGCTCCATTTCTTGTTTTTTGTTTGATGCTGTTTAATGGCTTACAGCAACTTACAGAGTGCAAGATCTCTGCATGGCAGGCACTTGCTAAGATTTTTGGTGATGTGATTCTTTTGCGCATGCAAGAATTAAGAAGAACTATTATTTCTCTGTTTTAAGTAAAGCTATTTTTGTTTTTGAAAGTTTGCATCTAAAAGGCTTATGTGTGGCAGTAAAAAGTAATTTATTTTTACCTAAAGCAAAAAATATGTGCAGTATGTTCAGCTGAGATACTTTTGATAATAGTTTTAAAATAAAAGAAAAATAGGTCCCTTATCATGACATGTAAAAAAGTCTTTAAAAGCTGAGAGTTAAGAAAGGTAAAAAAAAAAGACCTATTAAAGTAATCTAACATAATTATTTCTTCTGTAAATATTACAACTCCCTCAAAAGCTTCATATACTATTTATTATGTTGGTTAAATATGTTATAGAACCAGTCCTGCTACTTCTTTCAAATATGAACAAAACCAAACTTGCAAATTCTTTTAGTGTGCGTCATGACTAGTCCCAGGTCTTTACAATTGGAAAGGAGTAAAGATGAGTTCTCTGTACATGGTGATGTGAACAATATACTCTGAGGCTTGATTTAAATAACCTTATCACCTTGAAGTTGTCTTAATGGTCACCACATTTGATCCTTTGAATTTCAATTGATAGAATAAAAATATTGATACTTAGAAATAAATCTCATGGGGGATTCAGGAAAAAGTAGTATGACATACTGGCAAAGTTTTCAGGGGTGTGTGTCTAATAGTTTGAGGAACAACTGCTATGTATTATATCCACAAATGATCAAGGAGCAAGTGGCAGTTACTCTAACTTTTTTTGGTAAATCTTATCACTATGGGCTTTGAGTTGCAGTACAACTTCTGTATTACATAATTCACCTGGAGATAGACATTTAAAAGCTATGCAGTGACTGTGAAGTCTTTAGAGTATTTCTGCTTGCTTAAGTCATCCTTCTTACTAAAACACTCCCTTAGTACTATTTGTATAGAGGATGTTTGCCAGTCCCTCTTGTATCTATTGTTCTAATAAACATCATGGTGCAGGAAATAGTGCAGATGAAGTAAGGAACTTGTATCTAGAGCACTGCAGGTCATCTGGAATAAGGTTCTACCTGTAAAACAAAATTAACGATTGGTTTTACAGTCACAGGACAACAATTTCCCAGACATTGAAGAACTTTGGTCCTTCCCCTGTAGGTTGTGCCAAGTGTTCGTCTAATAATGTCTCAAGAGAGCTGTATTTTTTCATATAACTTATCACACAGTGATTGTAGGTGAATTATTTAGCAAGTGCTGAGATTTGCAGAGCATCTGGAGGTTGTTGAGAGTAAGCTATGGTTGTGACTTGGAGGCAGATATGCAGTATCTGCATGCCACAGTAAAACAGTGAGTAATGGTGGTGGTTGACCTTGTAGTGGTATCACTTCCCACCATCAGACTTCTTATTAGTGATGTGATGGAAGATAAGCATTATGTGCACCTCCCTGAGCTTTCAGCACAGATGGGAAACCTGGATTTGGTCTAATTAATACCAGTTCTGAGAATACTACTACTGTCCTTCTGTAGTGCTTTCATGAATTATGATTTTGGATAAATCAGAGTAAATGCTGTAATGGGACAGTCTCCCATACTGTAGGGGTTAAGACTTGTTGGTGGGGATTCTGGTTGGTCTCTAAGACAGAGGAACTTGGAAGTACAGACTTTTGACAAGGGTAGTAGGCAGGAAGTCAAGATATGTAAGACATTCAGAGGAAGCATGGTAAATGGTTGGAAGCCAGTCCTTAAACCTGAAAACCAAAATGTTTGTGCAGCAACACAGTCAGGAGAAAGGAGCATTTTCTCCTTTGAAGAGGCTCCATCTGCTTTATTCTGCTGGGTCACTAATGCAGCATCATTTTCTCAGGACTGGGTATCATAATTATTGGCATAGAGCATATGGGAGTTTCTACATTGTTACTTAGCAGAATAAATTGTTAACGTGGTCCTCCATATGCTAAAGAAGCATTTAAAAAATTTGTGTTGACTGCCTACCAGGAGTTCACGTGAACCCATGTAATCAGCCTTGGGAGCATCTGCTGTGATCTGAATGTGTTGGGGGTAGGTGATACAATGCTGAAGATGGTCTCAGCAGGTGATTAGCTCACTATGTTTAGTCCTAGAATTGCTACTGTATGTGAACGCCCCAACATTTTATTGACAGACATGAGCATCAAAATAGTAGCTCAGTTCTTAGAGTATATTTTTAATAAAATGTAGGATTAGCGAATGCTAGAATTTTTTTCAAGAAAAAAAAAAGATCTTATCTTCCTGAAAGTATGTGTGTCTGCATTTTTGATGTGGAGATTATTTTAACAAAATTACTTCTAAAATAAAAATGTATAAAGCTTTCAGCTTGCCTGTATTTTTGCACAGGCAAAATTGTTCATTTTATCTGTGGTGACTACGAATGCTAATAGAGCATCTTAATATTCATCACTTTTGGTCTGACTGAAGTGGAAATGTGCTTCAGGAGCACTGATACTTATTCCTGTCATTTTGTATAAACTGAACTTGGGGATATAGTAGAGCCTTCCAGAAAAGTAGCAATACTTTTATATGATATTTGTCATGAATCATTCTAGGTTAATACTAGCATTTCTTAATTTTAATTTAATTTCATCTTTTCAGTGTTATCTGAAAGATGATCTCCTTTGAGTTCTCTGCATATTTATCAGGTGTTTAGTCAGCTACATGAAAAACTTGAACTCCATAAAAAGTTATATAATACGACACAAATTAATTTTACTTTTAAAATTACTTACTCTTTTGAGTGTCATACTTTTTAATTAAATTTGTTAGAAAATTTGCTTCACCATGCAGATGCGTATTGTAAAATGATTCAAGGCTGACTGTCAGATTTTTGCAGATTTCCAAATAAAGCATAGAAGTTGGACAAAGGAGTATAATTGGCATGCTTTGCTGAATTATCTACATTAAATTCTGCATCGTCTTTTTTTTTTTAAGTGATTATGAAAAGCTATATGAAAAAATAATCTTTTGTCATTAGTCCAGAGCGGTGGGTTAATGTTTGCTGGCTGCCAGATGCCCACCCAGCTGCTTTGTCACTCCCTCCCCCCCATTCAACAGCACAGGAAGAGAAAGTAAGATGGACAAGCTCGTGGGTCGACCTTAACACAGGGAGATCACTCACCAATTACTGTCATGGGCAAAACAGACTTGACTTGGGGCAGATTAATTTATTGCAAATTAAAAATAGAGTAGGATAGTGAGGAGAAAAAGGGCAAAAATAACACCTTCCATCACCCTTTTCTTCTTCCTAGGCTCAACTTCAATTCGTCATTCCCAACTTGTCTACCTCCTCACCCTGAAGCATCGCAGAGAGGTGGGGAACAGGGGTTTGCAGTCAGTTCATAAGCCTTTTATCTCTGCCACTCCATCATCACACTTTTCCTTTGCTCCAGCATGGGCTCTTGTGCTGGATTTATGTTGTAAGGTTTTGGGAGTGGGGGCACTGCAAAGGTGGCTTCTGTGAGCAGATGCCAGAAGCTGCCTCTATGTCAGCTCCACCTGGTTTCAGAACAGACCTGCTACTGCCCAAAGCTGAGGTAATCAACAATGTGGTAATGTATTTAAGAAGGGTAAAAAAACCTGCACAACAGCAGCCAGGAGAGTGGAATGAGAATATGTGAGAAAAACAGACACCAAGGTCAGTGAAAAGGGAGGAGGTGCTGCAGGTGGCGGAGCAAAGATTTGCCTGCAGCCCCGTGGTGAAGCAGGTTATCCTCCTGTAGCCCAAGGAGGACCCCATGCCAGAGCTGGCAGATGTACCTTAAAGGAAGCTGTGACCCCACAGAGACCCCACACTGGAGTAGCCTTCTGGCAGGAACTGCAGCTCATGGAGAGGAGCCCATGCAGGGCAGGGGTGCATTTTCTGGCAGGACTGTGACCCTGTGGGGGACCCATGCTGGAGCAGTGTGTTCCTAAAACACCCACGCTTGGAGAAGTTCTTGATGAACTGCAGCCTGTGAGAAGGACTCACATTGGAGAAGGTCATGGAAATCATCTCCTGTGGGAGGGACCCCATGCTGGAGCAGGGGAGGAGCGTGAGGAGGAAGGAGCAACAGAGACAAAGCATTGTGAACTGACCGCAACCCCCATTCCCCATTTCCCTGCGCTGTCTGGGGGAGGTAAAAGGGGTTGGTAGTGAAGTTGAGCCCAGGAAAAAGGGGCTCAACTTGTTTTTATTTCTCATTATTACTTTATTTCTCTGTTTAATTGGCAATAAAGTAAATCAGTTTCTCTAAGTCAAGTTTGTTTTCCCCATGATGGTAATTGGTGAGCTATCTCTTGTCCTTTCCTTAACTCACAAGCCTTTTTCGTTTTACTTTCTTCCCCTGTCCTGCTAAGGAGGGTGAGTGAGAGTGGCTTGGTGGGCATCTGGTGGCCAGCCAAGGTTAACTCACAGCAGCAATCCACAGGGTACTGTCCTTCAAGAACTGCTCCATGTGGGTCCCTTCCATGGGCTACAGTCCATAAGGAACAGACTGCTCCAATCATGGGTCCCCTACAGGCCACAGTTTCTGCCAGAAAACATGCTCCTTTTCT
Organism: Phaethon aethereus; assembly: GCF_964289735.1. Classification (NCBI taxonomy): domain Eukaryota; kingdom Metazoa; phylum Chordata; class Aves; order Phaethontiformes; family Phaethontidae; genus Phaethon; species Phaethon aethereus. The sequence continues at coordinate 64,489,714 of NC_138577.1, read as the reverse complement.
CTCCAATGGACTCAGCTTCCCTCATGGCATTTCCATCTGCTACCGCATGGGGCTCTCCTCAGGTTGCAGTGGATATCTGCACAAACATGGTCCTCCATGGGCTGCAGGGGGACAACCTGCTTCACCATGGTCTCCTCTAGAGCTGCAGGGTAATCTCTGCTCTGGCATCTGGAGCACCTCCTCCCCCTCCTTCTCTGACCTTGGCGTCTGCAGGGCTGTTTCCTCATTGTCCTCACTCCTCTTTCTCACACTCTGCTCTGCAGCATTTTTTCATTTTCTTAAATATGCTTTCCCAGAGGTGCCATCATCTTGGCCTGATACAACTCTACTAAAGTATTTTATGGCCATTTCTTTGACCTAATCATGCAGAAGACAACAGCAAAAAACCCACTATTTTGTCTGTTAGCTATCTCTACTACTTATATTCTTCCATGAATAACTCCTGTTTTATTCTTCTTGTAGGTCAACCTTGTCTAACAGACAAACACCCACCTAGCCACTCATTCCCTTCTCAGCAGGGCCGGGGCTGGGGGGCGTGAGGGGGGGGAGGAAAAAATTGGAATGAAAAAGCTTATGGGTTGAAATAAAGACAGTGAGATCACTTACCAGTTACTGCTGAGGACAAAAGTGATTTGACTTGGGGAAAATTAATTCTAATTTATAATTGGTTCAAATAGATTCAGGTAGTGAGAACCAAAAAGGCAAACATTAAAACAGCACATTTCCTGCCTCTTTCCCAGGCTTGTCTTCACTCCTGAGTCCTCTACTGCCCTAACCCATAGAGAGAGATGGGGAGAGGGTTATTACAGTCAGTACTCAGTGATTCCTCTCTGCTGCTCCTTCCTTCTCACAAGCTTCCTCTGCTCTGGTTGGGCTCTCCATGGGCCACAGCTGTTTTAGGCGTATCCATCTGCTCTGGCATGGGCTGTAGTATAGGCATCTGCTCCAGTGCAGTGGAGCACCTCCACCTCCTCCTTCCTTGACCTCGGTGCTTGTACTGCTGTTTCTCATGCTCTTTCTTTTCCCTCCTCCTCTCTGCGTTTGGTGGGTTTTTGCCCTCTCTTAAATACGCCACCATCTTGGCTGAGGGGCTCAGCTGTGCCCTGGAGCTGTTGGAGCTAGCTGTATCCAGCACAGGGCAGCCCCAACCTCTCCTCACTGAGAACACCCTGCAGCCCCTACTGCCAGCACGTGGGCATCTGAACCCAGTAAAGTCGTTTTCATTTCTAAGAAACTAAGAGCATAACTAAGAACAAGTTACTGGGGTCAGTTTTTTCCCCTATCCAATTAAAATGTGAAGTTCCATGATTCTTCTTATCGTGATTGTCCAAACAGGTGTTCTGTAGTATTTAATCACAACATAGAGGTAGCATTTATGCTGCAGTGTTTCAGTTGGTAGACTTGGGAGCTGTCAGTCATACCTTATTTCATTGAAGGGATATCTTAGATAATTTAGTTTTTGCTTTAGTTGCATAATACTGTGTGAGAATGACATCTTAGAAGTCCAGGAATGCAACATGAACTTCCCGCAGAATCTGGCAGTAGCCACACATTTGTGCCATTCTGTATAACTTTGGTTTAAACGTTGTGTTACTTTTCAGTCCAGTCTGCAAGTGGTTTGAAAAAAAACTGGGGCATGGTTCAACATATATCTCAGCAGTTACCCCCAAATCGCTATCCTTATCAGAGTTCGTATTACTCTCAGCTTCAAGTGATAATCCCTGAACCCGCTTTATAAAGGCTTCTGAGAACAGTTTCTTTGGCATTGTTATCAAAGAAATTATTTTTTACAAACATTGGATTGAAACAGATCACTCTCATACTGTCTGCAAAATTTAACCAATGATAAACAACAGCATTTTCTATAATTAAGTGTAATTGTCCATTTATTTAGGTTTTAGCCTGCTAATTCTACTTCTCTCTATGACTGTTATTAAAATGAGTAGCTTTTTGGGAATCATTGTCTGGTGGAAATGGATATTATCAGAAAAAGTAAAACATTCAAGCTATTGTCATGATTTGCCAGCCATCTTTACGTACTTGAAAAGTGGGGAAGATAGTGCACTGTTGTCACACTGCTGAAATGTATGATAAATGAAGCTCTGTAAATAGTGAAAATATGAGGAAGGTGATTAAGTCTGACAAATCTCATATAAAAAAACTCTAGATGATAAATATCTCCTGTGATTGGTTATTAATTTAGTGCAAGGGACTAGCATCAGCCTAAACAATTTTATGAGTTGTGGCATTAAAAAAAAAAGGAAAATAGGTATGCACTTGTTAAACCAAAGGAGAAATTACTTAGACTTGATTGCTAATAATTAAAAATGGCAGACTTGACACAAATGTGACTTGAATATTTTTGTGTATGACAATCCTTAGCGAAATTAAGAAGGTGCGATATTCCCTGGAGGCAAGGAAATGACAGTGTGTTATAAATCTGAGTCCTTAGTGCATCATGAAAACTGAAGGGTTTTGTATATATATCATTTCTGTACAGATGAAATATTTGCAGTGTTATCATTTGAAGTAGTACAGAAAAATAAAAAATCCGGCCTACTAATGCTCAGAAAAGAAGATGTAGTCCTTATTGCAATTACCATTGCTTTCTGAGGTTACAACCTCAGAATTCACCATGCAGTCAGAATAGACACAGTACTTGGAAAAAAAGGGAGAAGAAGGGATGGCTGTCTTAATGATTTACTGCACTGACTATACTGTTTAGAGTCTGTCAGTATATCCATTATGAATACCATTTGAAGGTATCATAACCATATTCTAAATTTGCTTTAGGCTTTTCCTTGCTGCATGGTTTATAAGCTCAAAATTAAAATAATATTGCAGGTTTTTTGGTGTTCTTTTTTTGTTGTAGGTGAGCATAAGACCCATGTTATTGGTGGGATCATGCCATCATATAAACAGGAAATGTGTAGATGCTATCAATCCTGATCAGGTTAACTCAATGATCCCCCCTTTTTTCTCTTGTTAAAACCAAAGACAGCTGGTATATGCTGAATTTTATTTTTGTGTGTTTAGAATTCAAGATCAACCAAGAAGTACTGACTTGTAAAGGAGGTGAATAATTAATGCACCTTTGAGAAGTTGTAGTAAGCTTGAAGAGGAAGATGGTGATGGAATAGAAGTTGAGCTGACAGAATGAATGACTAGGTAGTTCTGGAATTGGCAGTAATAATGTAATGAGGAAAATAAACAGTAACTTAAAGCGGTGATCATGGTGATGCCTGTAGGGTATAGGCAGTGAACAAATCAGTAAGTGATGCAAAATAAAAAAAAATTAAAAGACTGAACAGTGATTTATGTTTGGATTGGAGTCTCATTGATTTCTCTGCATACCCTGTGATCATGATCTATTATTTTCAGAACTGTGGTGAAGTGGTCTGAGACTTCCTTCAGTACCTGCATGTAGTTTTTAATCTCATGGAGCAAGGAAGAAACTGGTATATATCCACCTCTGTGTGCTAGAAGGGAGCTGGGACTCAGCCAGCTTGTACAGCTAAGCTGTGGAGGGACAGAGTGTTTCCAGGTGTCACAGTTCTAATAGACATGGAGAAGACAGGAAACACCCCACCCACTCCTTAAATATAACCTGAATTTTTCATTGGCAGCCATTTTTATAATCTGTAGAGCGTTCTCTGGCATTATGTCACACCTGCAGTACTCTGTCCATACCTGGGCTCCACAGTACAAGACAGACATGAACACACTAGGGAGAGTCCTGCAAAAGGCCACAAATATGATGAAGGGACTAGAGCGACTCTGCTGTGAGGACAGGCTGAGAGAGCTGAGCCTGTTGAGCTTGGAGGAGAGAAGGCTCAGGGGAATCTCATCAATATATAGAAATACGTGATGGGAGGGTGCAAAGAAGACACAGCTAGACTCTTTTCAGTGGTGCCCAATGACAGGACCAGAGGCAATGGGCACACACTGAAACACAGGAAGTTCCTCCTGAACATCAGGAAACACTTTTTCCCTGTGAGGCTGACCAAGCAGTGACACAAGTTGCCCAGAGAGGCTGTGGAGTCTCCCTCCTTGGAGACAAGGGCTCTAGGTGGCCCTGCTTGAGCAGGAGGTTGGACCAAATGACCTCCAGAGGTCCTTGCCAACATCATCCATTCTGTGATTCTCGTGCTTACACTTGCTGTTAGTTTGTGGTTTCATTGTTCAGTTAAGAAAACTGGAGGTAGAATAAAAGAGCTTCACCATAGCAGCCATCTTCCTTGCTGGCTTGCAGTCTTTCAAGGATAGTCATGACATGTTTGGACAGACCATTATCTCCTGATTCTGGAAACTGTATTGGTCAAATAGGACCTAAAGAAGGTCCTCAAGGAATGTTAAGACATATTGACATCATTGTCATTGATGTTATTGCTTATAGTGAAGACTGAGAAAAATTTGGTTTCTGCTCTCATTTTTTCTCTGTCTCCTATTACCAATTACCTCCTCCTGCTCTGTCTTATTTCTTGTCTTTCCTTTTCCTCCCCTTCAGATTTCATTTAATAAGAGTCTAATTTATCTAGCCAATGGCATTTAACAGATGGTTGTGAGCCTAAGTGGGAGAGTTAAGAGCAGTGCCAGAAGTTGTGCACTGGAGCAGGTTTGCCAGGTTGCAGTCAATCCAGACTGTCCTCTAGTCTGCTATTGTTGCAGCATGATTGCAAACATTGTTTGCAAAGACAGAGGCTGTTTTCCATATGTGATGTCATCCCTCCTCTCACCCTCCCCCACCCCAGCAACATTTTTCTACTTTTTGTTTTTAAAAAAAAAGAGAAGAAAAAACAGGACTAGGATCTTAGTACCATCATCAATGTCTAATCTTAAATAGTTCTGGCTTTTACTAAAAGGATACAGCTAATGCAATCTTAAGATGACCTAAAAGATTGCTGGAAAAACAGTTGCTTCATAAATTCTCCCTGTTTCTAAAGGGATATAGCTAAAATAAAACTAGTTTACAAGTACTTAGTGCTTTATATTTCAGATTTCCATATTTTTCTCAATGAGATTAAAACATTTTTAAAAGTGGTTATTGCCATTCACATGATCAGTCAGTATTTCTAATGACAGTCCCATCGATATTTAACTGTTTAGTTTTACACAGGGAGAGAGCCACCTTTGTTTTGCTGGGTCTGTTTAGTTCTTTACAGTAGTACTTCTATTTCTGTTATGAAAAGAGATCATGTTACCTCTTGAGATGCTATCGCTAGCTGGATTTACCAAGACCTGCCAGCTTGTTATTAGTAAAGGCTTTTTCTACATCTTTGATGAAGCATATGGATCTCTAATAAAGGCAAAGTTCTCCTAACAGAAGTATCTTCTGGAGGAACAGCACTGTCTGTAGTGTTTTCCTAGCTTCTTTCTTAAGTTTTCCACAGTCAGAGGGAAAGCAAGCTACAGGGAAGTATTAACCTAGTTAGACAGCTGTTTAAATTGTGTGGCTAGTAAAATAAATAGAATGTCATTCACCATTAGGACAAGAATCTTCTAGAAATAGAAGTAACAAGTCATTAATGATTAGTACTTTTAATTCCATTCCTATAAAATGAAGTAATGTACTTTTAAATGAATGTTCTGTAGAAGTCAGCAAAACAACAAGCCATACATGATATGTCTGGCATCACACAAAATATTTGTGTGTTAAAACAGACCTTACACTTGGTATCTGAGGTTAATTAAATTAAACTTTTGGAACAATTTCTGATATATTTTGATATTTTTTCCATTTTATTTATCTTTAGTTATTTTTCTTTCCTAATATGTATATTTTAAAGTTTATGCTTTTGTTTCTTTTTTATTTAATCTGTTTATTGTATGCAAATGTACACATACATATGTAATACAGTGTATTACACTTTCTAATGCAATACTTTCTAATTGGCTTAGAAAGTTTGTACCATCCTTTAGCATTTCAGCAGGGGAAAAACAAAAAGTGTGTGTGCAAGCTTTAATCCATTACTTGTCTTCTGGCCTGGGAGACTGTGGCAGGAATTCAAAAGAATATGAGACTCCCCTGGGGCAACCAAACAGGAAGGAAAGTACATTCTGCGCAACATAGCTGTGCTCAGTGGTCTCCATGTGGCCTGTTTTCCTGCCTCTTCGTGGTCTCTTTGTTGATGACAGTAGCAGCAGAATTGCCAATATCTGTAGCTTGGAGCTGACTGTAATGGACATTCCTGATTTTACGTAATAGTAATAGTAGCTCAGAAATTTCAAGTTACCTTCAATTCTCAATTCATCATTGAACCACAAAAATTTGTTTTATTTTAGTATTCCATAAGCTTCCAGGGCAAAATAATGTGTTTTGTTTTTTTTTAATTTAGCATTCAGAATTCAAAAGAAGATAATTTAAATACAACTATCTAGTAATATCTTACTTTTCCAAATGTTACTTGAATACTAAGGCTCTTGCCTTTAGATAGATGCACCTCTTAACTTTGGATCATCCCATTTGCAGCATCAATCATTTTTGCAAATCATGTTTTATGATATTTTCTGTAGCTCAGTGAATTGCATTCTACATGAGTTACATATCAAGGAGTGAGTATAATATAGAAATACTCTTTAGACAACTCATCAGAATAAGCCCCTCTTTACTCCCTCTTCTCCTTGCCTGTAATGCTAACCAGTTGTCTTAAACAGGTCCTCTAAGTAAAAAGATGAAAGGATAAAATTTCTTAGTATGAGGAGAGACTTGTGTCATTCTTTCCTAAAAAAATGTGTTTGGTTATTCTGGTTACTGCTATAAATGGTGTAAGAAAACATACTTTGTTACTGTACTTGACAGATTTCATTTTTTGAATGAAATATTGTCTCGTTTTGAAAAAAAAAATCTTATCACAATATTGAAGGCTATTAAGAATTTGATTAAATATTAAAATCTTGAGGTCAAATTTTAAAACAAGCATTTCAGAAGCATTTTCGATAGCGCAAACACTGTTATTTTTGCCTGTTTTAGTTTGATTCATTGCTTCCCTTTAGAGTATATGCAGCTCAATAGTCAATACTGTCGAATAGTCACTGAATGAAGTTTGCAAAAATGTTTCCTGATTAGCCCTGATCTAAATGGTGATATATTAATATATCTGTGAATCTGAATGCCTATAAGTTTTATGAAATAAATAAGGTGAAGCAATGGGGAAACTACAATTATTTTTAAAAGCGGTACAGAAGTTAGAACTTGAATTTTCACTGTTACAGCCATTTTTTCTAACATACCAATCATAAAACATATAAATTGGGGTTTTTTTGTTTGTTTATTTTTTTAAATTATAGATAGGTTGGTTTCTCGAAGGACTGTTCCAAATGCCTCAATACAATGAATGTACAAAACTGTACTGTAACATATAGTAATATGAAATGTATTCCTTTGAGAAATTAAAGGAATGTGCTCTTTTCACATTGATTTTATTTTTTGTTTTATTTTTTATTTTTTTGTAAAATAGTTTTCCATATTAGAAATAGCATAGACTTTGTAAAAAATCTCCCTGAAGCACTTTTTTTATTGGCTGCCAAAATGGACATTGCCAGGGTAGAAGTAGTAACAGGTGCTGACTTGCCCTAGTCTCTGATCCTTTCATTTACAGGCTTGTTAAAACATTAATTATTGTTTATTAATTTTTTACTGGCTTCAATTCAGATTTGATTGTTTACATTTCTAATGATCACAGAATTTAGCCTTTAAGTTCTCTATATTTGTCCCAAATTTCTGTGAAATTTTTCCATTTGTGTAAGTAACATACTGTATAGGCTTTTTTGGATTTTTGGTAGTGCACAGGTGTCTTTTGGAACAGAGATACTTAGTATGGTTATAAAGTATTATTCATAAATGTAACTGAACAATAGACTTTTTCCTGGTAAATTAGGACTTCTCAAACAAGTAACCCTGCTTGAAACAAGAATTGTATCAGGAATTAAACCATGTTGTGTTGGAGATAGTTTCATGTTGTTAAAAATAAAAATGCTCTCTGTGATCTTGAGATCACAGAGCAGCTGTGGCTACTTGGCTGGACCAGAAAACAGTAACAGTGCTCCCTCAGCTGCGAACAGGTTGAAGGCTACAGTTGAACCTTGGCAAGAGCTGTGATCTGTGGGAAAGAACTGGGATGGGCTTAAGACTACTTGGCTGCTCCCAACCACTCTGGATGTTATAGATGACACTGACATTATCTGATACTATACTATTAATTTTGTCTCTGGGCAATTTTTGCTCTCTGATACTTGGCTTTTTTAGGCTGTCTTCATGCACTATCCAAATGCTCCAGCAGCTTCACTTAATTGTCCTTTAAAAAGAGTTCACTTACCTTTCCAGTTTGCTTGGACATTATCCTTATTTGTCTTTGTTATTTCCTTTTTTGTTAGTATTTTGAGTCAGGCCTCTCTCTCCTGTTAGTACAGCATTTAACACAGTCCCACTGCAGGGGAGTGAGCAAGCGGCTCTGTGGTGCTTAGTGGCCCGCAGAGGTTAAACCACGGCATTTAATAAATTTGTCCTTGCAGTCAGCAGCTGTGATTCCTGACCCTGCATGCTACCCTCAGACAGTGGTTGAACAAAACTGGTGTTGTGGTATAGTTCACTGGTGGTTTATGTGGTGATTTTCAAGGAACCATTTCCCTAGACATTCCCGATGCATATTTTTGCAGTCCCTAGGTCCTAAGGAAAGGACTCAAAAACTGAGCTTACAGCTAAAATATGTCACTGGATCTTCAGTTTAATTTCAGGAAATTATTTTATCACACTTCTTTTTCAAGCTTCATTTTACATAGTTACTTTGAGTATTCAAAGGATAAAATAATGTATTGCAGAGCAAAGTAAAGCTTTTCCTTCTTAGACTGCAAATTAAGCTAGTCATTGTGTCAGAAGAGAAGGCCTTATAAGCATGCACCCTTCTTAGTATACTGCCTGTTGCCTGTCTCAATTAGTCTTTTTCAGCAAATGCCAAAGATTCATAGGTATTGTTCAATTGCATCTTAAAAGCACTACAAGAAAAGCAAATAGTTAATTTTTTTAGGTACTTTGGATGAGCATCAGCTCTCAGTTTACAGTATCTTAAAATCCACTGGTAGTACAGTTTAGATAAGTAGCACAGCTATGTTGAAGTTCAAAAAACACCATTTGAATAGCAACACACTTGTAAATGTCTAGAGACAAGAGTTGCACAAAAATCCCTCCACTTTTGGAAACAGAAATTCTTTCAACAAATACATACAATGTTAATTACTCTTACAAAATACTTTCGGAATGTGAGACCTGCATGTGATTTAAACCATTGTTTTTACTCAGGCTCTGTAAGTACAAATGATGATTTACAATTTTTACCATAAAGGTTTCATCATCTAATGTTTCCTGAAATTTCAAGATACTTTTTTGCACTGAAATATGAAATACTGTAAACATCCATATGCATAAATGTATATACATGCATGCATGTTATGCAGAATTTGTTCAGGAACCTCAAAGTGAATTTTTGTACAGAATATTCCATAAAGACTGTATATTTGAACATAGAGGAGTTTTACAGATAAATGTACAGTGTCAAGACTTCTAAAGTTGTACATCAACATCAAATAGTATTCTAGAAATATTAGATTAAAGTTAATAATATATCATTAAATCTGTTTTATGATCTTATTCTCAGTCTTAGAAAATTGATATGATTTCCCCAAGCTCATCGTAACATTGCTTTTAAAAACAGGATTAAAATCCTAATTACACTTACACATTCTACAAGAAGTTAATTTTCACTGTTTTTCCACATGTGCATTGCTAGTAACTGTCCAAGTCTATCTCATGAAGTAATCCCTTCTTAAAACAGAATACTCTGTAATTTCCCATTAACAATCATGTATTTTGATTAATGGCATAACAGAAAGATCAGACTATATTAATTTTTTGTCATCTCACTTTTGGCATCACACATTACCTGCAGAGGAGAGGAAGAGGCAATGGAAAACAGGGAGGCAGTTCTAATGCTGTATAAAACTAGATACTCGTTTTACTACTTCCAAAACAGGGGCCAAACAGTGAGCCAAAGGGTAAGTGAAGTGTGAATTGTCAGGAAAAAAACTCTTTTATTATGGTAATTGTAAAGGACACAAACGTTCATATAGGACACAGCATTTGGGAGATCGGATGATGTAGAGTATTTCTAACATATTTGTCACCTTTCATTATAGTATATGATTGAAGACAATTTTTTTCATTCCAGCTTTCACTCATGAATGCAAGTGTAAAATGCTGTTCTGCTGTAACATCAGCACGAAGAGGTGATTGAGAATCTCATACTTCTGCTTTTTATTTAATACGTGTGGGAAATGCTAGAGGTGATGATTTGTCTAATTGCTGTACTGTAGTTACAATTATAGAGAAAAGGTCAATCTAGACATTGTCAATTAAACTACGAAAGAACACGTTTATAGCCCTGAAGAACCATTATGTCAATTTTATGCTGTTCATCAGTGTATAACACATTTGCTAGGATATATAAATCTTATCTTTGTTGAATTAGAGCAGACTTGCTCTGTTACAAGCACTGGGTGCTGTTGAGTAGAGATAACCTTAAGTATTGTCTGTTAATTGCACATTCTTTCATTGTTGCATGTTTCTTAAGATTTGTGTACAATAAAACCTGGCCACTTTGATGAATTGAAATGAATGTGCCAGATTGCAGTTTGACCCTTCTATTTCACATAGTTAGGACACAGTGAGTGACGGTACAAAATCTGTATCCTGTAGCTGCTATAGTTGTGTTGGCATCAGCTTCAACAAATGATAGACAATTTAACAATTTTTAAGAGTCAAATAATTTTAACAATTTAACAACTGTTAGAAATGCTCTCTTTTAGGTACCCTGCCTGCCCTTTGAAAATGATTTAGTATCTCCTGTGGCTACTACTGTAGGGAATACTTCTTTTGTAAGGACTGTGTGTACTATGGTTACTCTTAAGTGAAAGGAGACAAGGTGATGAGCAAGCATGACTAAGTAAATCAACCATGTAGATACAAATATTAAGTGATACTCCAGCCCTTATGATTGGACAGTAGTCATTTTGTCTTTCTGTCCTATATTCTAGTATGATTAACAAAGTGAGCCTCTTTTGATGTGTTCCTCTCTTTTTGACTTTGCTAATGGGAAGAGCCCAGGAGCATGTTCAGGCATAATGAACAAATGCCTTTTTTGTTTGCTATTCTGCTACTTTAAGCAATCCTGTTTCTGCACTTTTGGCTATTACCTGCTGTGGCAATACCATCTCTGTATTGGTCTGGCTGGCTACTGGAGCCACCTCTAACTAATTTAGTCAAGTTTAGCTGTACATGGGTGGACAATATAAAATGAGTTTGCTGAGCTCTGCAGCTTTAGGGAACAATTATGATGTTTTTTCATGGCTTGTTGCTCTGCCAGATCAAGCTTAGCTCAGCCTTCACAATCAGTCTTCTGATCATAGTGGTGCAGACTGACATTTTTGGGTATGAAAGAGCTTGGCACAACCATAGGAATAATGGGAAATAGTCTTGTGGGTTCAAGTTCTATTCAAGCAAAATTTGTCATTAAAAAATGTGAGCTTAAGAAAAAGATGAGTATTTTCCAGCAGTACAGTATTTTCTAATGTTGTCTGTGTCTTATGAAGCTTTTGGGAAGACTTTTTTCAGGTGGAGGTGATAAAAATGAAGAACATGGCTTCTTTTTAGTAGCTGCGTAATAAACTTTTTGTGAGTTTGTTCCCCAATTGCAATGAGGATGTAGTAGAGAGTAGGAACAAGAAAGACCATGAAACTATTTTTCACCTACGTGCTAAAATATGAAAAATAATTTGATAAACTTGTTTTTTCTTTGTTAAAGGGAATGAACAGTTTAGAACAGTTTAATAGATCCACTCTCATTGTCTTTACGTCATTATTTTAGCTGCTTGTAACTGAAGACACTGTCTTCCTCACCTGCTGTCCTATTTTGTACATAAAAATGATTATATAATGAACCTTAGAAAGACTTACTACGTTATTACATGAGATTAGATGCATGCAGTATTTTGAAATTTAAAGTAATGTATAATAAATTAACTAGTCTATTTCTTTCTTCCCTCTGTGGTGGTTTGTTTTTGGTGTGTGTGTTTGTTTTTGTGTTTAAAAAAAAATCTTCTACACACCATTAAGGTAATATTGTGCAGGTTAATCTAGGAACACAAATATCCAGTAATCCAATGTCTCTGAATGAGAGTATATGAAAGAAAAACAACCAACCAGCTCTCAATTAAGAATGAAATACTAAATATTTAAGTAGTAAATTTAATTCAAAATTAAACAGTAAAAGTTACTGACCATTTAATCAAATCCATCTGAATGAGAGAAAGTATTCAGTAATGCAGTGTGAATTCTATTTCAGATTTCTACTTTATTTAAGGAGGTGACATTGACATGGAAACTCATGTGATGCAAATACAAACTTATATTGCATTGCTAGAAGACCTAATTTTTTCTATTTACAAAGACTTTGAGACCTCCTTAACATTTATATTAAACTTACATAATCGAAAATGGTTACAGTTACAGTAAATATCTAGATTACTAACTATTCAAAAACTCAAACTCGTAATAAGGCTAGACAAAGAGTATTTATAATGTATAATAATATTAAATATTGAAATACTTAAGCTAATTTTGATATAGTACATATCAAAAAAGACAGAAGTATTTTAACCATAATACTGTTTTTTCTACTTTCTTTTCTTTCCCTGCTCTTTTTCTTTCACTCTTGATCCTCTCCAGGATACAGACATGAAACAGAACACCAGCATAATTCAGTATAAGTACACTCCTGATAACTATATTAAATGTGGTAATGTTTCTGTAGGTTATCCTGACAATGCATTTTGCACTAAGAAATTGTTGAGATCATTTTTTGTCTAAAACAATTTTCAAGGACTGTCGGTATATGGTAGCATCTTATCTGCAAATTCTGTTCTTATTCAGAAAATCAGCAATGAATAAATTAATTTTAAGGAAAATGTTCATAAATGAAAGAACACTAAAAGTTTAATAAAATTGGAAATAATTCCAAAGCACTTGCACCAAAATGGATAGGTTTTTGGGTGACAAGCTGAGAGAAAGGAGAACCAATTCAGTGGAAACAGAAAAAAATTTCTTTTAAAGACTGACAGTTGCAGTTAAGGTTAAGGTTGGTATTGAAGTTGGTATTTGTTTTCCTTGTGAAGAATTCAGTAGAGGAATATAAAATGATATAACAGTCCATGATTAAATATATGTACATTTGAAGTCCTCCTTTCTTGTCTTCAATGGAAATCACAGAATCACAGAATCACTAAGGTTGGAAAGGACCTTCAAGATCATCAAGTCCAGCCATTAACCCAGCACCACCATGTCCCCTAAACCATGTCCTGAAGCGCCACATCCACTCATTTTTTGCACACTTCCAGAGATGGCGACTCCACCACCTCCCTGGGCAGCCTGTTCCAATACCTCACCACCCTCTCAGTGAAGAAATTTTTCCTAATATCCAATCTAAACCTCCCCTGGCGCAACTTGAGGCCATTTCCTTTCGTCCTGTCGCTGGTTACTTGGGAGAAGAGACCAACACCCACATCGCCACAAGCCCCTTTCAGGTAGTTGTAGAGAGCGATAAGGTCTCCCCTCAGCCTCCTCTCCTCCAGACTGAGCAACCCCAGTTCCCTCAGCCGCTCCTCATCAGACTTGTGCTCCAGACCCCTCACCAGCTTTGTTGCTGTTCTCTGGACACGCTCCAGCACCTCAACATCCTTCTTGTAGTGAGGGGCCCAACACTGAACACAGAATTCAAGGTGTGGCCTCACCAGTGCTGAGTACAGAGGCACGATCACTTCCCTACTCTTGCTGGCCACTCTTTCTGATACAGGCCAGGACGCTGTTGGCCTTCTTGGCCACCTGGGCATACACTGCTGGCTCACTTGACATAGAAAAATGTTGAGGTGTGTAGATTGGCATAATTCAGAAGAACACACGTGACAGAATGGCCATGAAGCTACTATTTCTTGTGAAGCATTTGCCTGTATGTCATCTGACTGACTGCAATACCTGCCAGGCCCTCCATAGATTCCTAGGCAAATTTACCTTGGTATATTTGACTAAAGCAGCCTTTAGAGGTATTTCAAAATCCCATCATTTGTTGTGTTTTGAACCAACATTTTTGCCATGCTGTGCATTTTTGATCACTGCCTTTTTGGCATTCATGGGGAAATCTTCTTGAAAGTGTTAGATGGACCATGATCTTCTCTCCTTCCATATTCTGTGTACCTCTGTATAGCATCTTTTTTGGTTGTGTTTATGGCTTTTTTTGGACTTTTTAAAAAACACTTTTAATGAAATGTTCTAATTTTAATAGAACTCTCTAATAGAGGTGGTACTATTACAAGCTGTGCCTTAGGATTGCAGGTATTGTGAATGTGAAACGGGAGTGGAGTGACGGTCTCATCAGACTAGAGTCTCCTGCTTATTTTCCAGAAGAAAGAATAAACTGATAGTATGTGGGTCTAGATATTTGTATTTATATTAATTTATGTTGTAAGTGAAAGTTGCAGCTGTTGTTTATCCTATTCATCCTATGCCTATGTTGTCATCAGGTTATAAAGTCAAATGTTCTGGGAGATAAATCTTAGTACTTTCAGCAGGAAGCTATAGAGCAGCAGGTTGCAGGGAGAAAAATTGTGCCAGGTTTTGGCGGCACTATGACCTTTACACTTCTCTGTTGTATGGAAAACAGAGGACAAGGTAGAAGCTGTTGAATTGGTTATTATTTAATAACCTTTGAAAGGTCAGGATATTTGCTGTTTGGGGGCTTTGATAGACCTTTTAAAATAATTTTCCATTAGTTGTAAGTGTGTTTCTGAGGAGCTACAATAGATAGAGCCTGGACACCTGCAGTGCATGTCTTGAGCTCTTGGTACACAGAGCAGGATACTGGACTTTGGGGGGGGATCAATGGGTTGAGTCACTGAAATTAACAAGCTGAAACAGTGTTGTATATGACACTCAGTAGTTCAAGTCTGACCCACACTTTTTGCTAAATGTTGTTTATTAAATAGTGTATGCACAAAAGTTACGAAAGAGTGGTTGAATCTGAAAGTTTTAAATTAGTCTCACACTAAATAGCAAATACCTGAGGAGAAGAGATTTTATTTTTAACATCATCCTGTATTGCAAGCAGAATTAGCTTTATACTTAAGAGAAAAAAAGGAAGCATTATGTATTTGTTTGTGTAATATTTGTTTAAAAAAGAAAATTAAGTAATGCTGAGACCTTTTGGGTAACTGTATGGTTCTATGAATATGGTGTCAGAGTTGAGTGCTATTATAGGCTTTATTATAGACTTGTCTTTTTTAGCTTAACTCATTTAATTGTCAATGACTCCATTTCTTACTTTATAAAATAAGAAGGGGAAATGATCTTTTACTAATTAAAAGATCACAAATATTTATTGTTTTATCTACAAGGCACAGATGAAGTGGAGAGAGATCATTCATTGTATAAACTGGGAATTGAATTTAAGAAAAGCAGAAATGGCTATATTTCAATACCTAATAAATTGAGTATCTGTCTTAATATTTAGAATTCTGATACCATACATCAGATTTGTAGTATTTGTAGCACTGCAGGATTCTTTTCGTATATTGAAAAAAGGCTAAATGAAGTCAAGTGTAGTATCATTTATTTATAAAGACAACCTTTTATAGATTAGAGATTTACTGTATTCATTTTTCATTTGTGCTGTGCTTCCCAAGAAAAGGAGTAAGAATCTATTAAATACTTTCAGAAAGAGATCAGAATACATCACTTGATGCTGTAGTACTGGGAATTCTCTAATACTTAGCAGAAGTTGAGACTTGTAGCTATAGTATTCCCTTGCAAGGGACATAACGCTTGATTGCTTGGGAAATTTCTTCTTTCTTCTTCCTGGGTACTCTTGTCGCATTTATTTCTTTCTCAAGCAACACAACAGGGACTATGAAATAAGTTTGAAGAGTAGTCTAGCTCATATTTATAAATCCAGGTTTTATATCCTTCATAATGACTTTAATAACATCTTTATTTTATTTTAGAATCTTACTCTTATTTTTTCCATGCCTTTTGCTTTCTTAATTTGAACCTAGGTTGGTGTCATATATTGAAAGAGATTGGTGAGAGATCAACAGTCATTCGTTATTTGTATGTGTACCTTCTAGGTGTATATAATATTACAGCTGGTAAAATCTGTGAATGATGCAAGAAGGAGGGAAGTAGTAAATAACAGTGAAGATAGAGTGTTGATGCCAAGCCATCTAGATCATTTCAGTGAACAAAGCCCATGCTGAGAAAAATGCATTTCAGTATAGCCAGATACAAAATTGTGTATTTAGGAATAAAGAATGTAGAATAAACCTACACAATGGGCAAAGAGTTACACCTTTGAGAGCAAGTGATTCTGAAACAGATTTAGGGATTATGAAGAGTGAAGTGAACTCAAGCTACTATCTAAACATGACAAAACAACATTTGTTGAAAGTGGCTGGCAGGAAGGAGCTTGCTTCATCTTTGCATATACCCTTAAAAAGAATAATTTCACAATGTGACAAACAGTTCTCATATTAATATTTTTAAAGTAAAGCAATATCATCTTTAACATTTCAGAAAGATTCAAAGGCAGTTGACTTGCAAAACAGGTGTAGAAGAGTTTTAAGATAACTGAAATTTTTTAATCTGTAAATAGGAATGAAAGAACTTGTGTTTGGAAATAGACATTTAAATCTGAAATGAAATAAATTTTAAATAATCATTATATCTTAGATTGAATTACAAAGGAAAGTGAGTTCTGCAAACAATTTTGCATTTTTAGATTGTAACTGACATGTCTTAAATTTTCCATAGACCACTGGCTTACTAGTATACAATATAATTAGAATAGGATCATTCAGCCTGGACCTCAGGAGGTCTCTAATCCAACCCTTGCTCACAGCAGGATCAGCTGTGAGACCAGGCCAGGGCAGTTGAGTATCAAATTCTCTGAGTACGGGGTCTGCCCAACCTCTCTGGGCAACCTGTACCACTACTTGACTGTCCTGCAGAAAAAGTCTGAAGTTGACACGAAATTTGAAACTCTTGTTTTAACTTGTACTTTTTTTTCCTCATTCTCCCAGCATGCACCCCTATTAAGAGCCTTGCTCGGTCCTGTTGATGGCCTTGTAGGTCTCTTCCAGGCTGAAAATGCCCCTCTCCCTCCGCCTTTCTTCACAGGGCCTGTGCTTCAGCCCCAGACCATTGTGGAGGGATACTGTCGGCCACTTTTGCTGCCAGGGTGCACTGCTGGCTCATGTTCATTTTGCAGTCTTCCAAGACCCCAGTGTCCCACCTAGTCAGTCCACAGTCTGTACCATTGCAAGGGGCCCTTCCCCTGGCAGACAAGTGCAGATGAAGATAATGAATGAATTTCAAATTGATTTACTGCAATTATTTCATTGTTATAAACTCTGCTGATGTTTGAAAATCCTGAGAAACAGAAATTGTTATGCAGGATCTTTGTGTGACATAAATGCTTTAGGATTGCTCGACATTTACATCAGGAGTTCCATAGCTGCACAAATTTATCATGGCTAACCTCTATCCTAAGATGAGCGAGTTGAATGTTGCTCCAAAGAGTAGCAGCTAGTTCAGAAAGTCATAATAATGTCTTTTGGGAGGAAAAGAATGTTAATGGATTAACTGTTGGTACTGTGCCACATAGCACAAAGAGTGGGTGAATTTTTATTTGTTTAGGTGTATAGAATGGCAAATTTCATTTTAATACTGTTCCTGAAAAATATTCACCATTTTCCCATAGCTACATTTAGAAGTATTTTATAAACTAAAATATTGTACAAAACTCTTCTGTTTTTTTATCGGTAAATCCAGATTAGTTTCTACCCATTTTATGGCTTTTTTTTTAATATATCATGGTGCTCTAGACTAGATCCATGCAAGTTCCCTAGGAGTCTCATATGCCTGCCAAAATTTGGCAAGTATACATGTAAATTTTTTTGATTTCTCTTCATATACTATCTTTTTTTTTTCTTTTTTCATACAACTGAAAGCACGGCTATAGTGAGTATTATGTAACCTACAGTAACCTTGAAAGAAAGTCTCATATTATGTATGCTTTAGGCAATGATTAGCCTCATAAATTCTGGTTCACTGTACATCTGTGTAATTACTGTTAAAACCTTAGGATATTAGCAGGACATTAAACAGGCCATGCTTTTTCTTTACATATTGTATAATGCTTCTGTAATGTCTCAGGAAAAAAAATGGTATTTAGATATAATTAACCTAAAGAGCTTTTAAGAGATTGCAAGTTGAGCCAGGCAAAATGGCATAAGCCCTTCATGTTTTATTAAAGAGCCTTCTTGAATGGTGTGTACTGTCCCATGGCTGGAACTACTTAGATTCTTCTTTTTTACTGGCTATAATTGTGGTTCTGCTTCATGTTTTATGCAAACCATGTCTTTCTTTTCATTTGAGCCTTATGTTTAACTTACTCAGATTTAAGTTTTTCTTACGGGAAAAGAAAGAAATTCAGGAAGGAAGTCAAGTAACTTAAGTAATCTGTGAGAGCGTATTTGAAGAGGAGATACTCAACAGCAAACTGACAAGTTTTAAGTGCTTATAGTAGGGTTTATGGATATGTATCTTTTTCTCAGTAAAAAAAAGTACATTCTGATTATTGGAATACTTGGAAGGCATTGGGAAAACACTCGGGCTGATGAGAAAATAGGTGAAATTAGACATATATCTTGAACAAACTGAGAAACACTTTTTCAGTTTGCAACTCCACGTATTTGGTGTGGTTATTTAGATAAGATGGGTGTAGTACTAGTAAATTTTTCTTTTTACAGGAAGATGCTGATAATAATAGACCTGTAAACTTGATTTATGTTTTGTGAAAAACTGGAATTTATGCACTTAATTTTAGTAGAACTCACCTTTCTTAAAAATGAGGGATTATGAACAATATTGATGAGGTTATGGTTGCAGATGTAATTTATGCAGATTTTATTAAAGCCTTTAATGTTCTTTATTCTCTCTGTTAATGGAGATTAATATGATTAATGCAGGTAAAGAAATACTTTTGCACTTCTTCCTCTTACTGCCACTTACATCATAAAAGAAGTTTCCTGGAAAAAAGCTGTCAGGATCATTTATGTATGCTTAACTTGTATTAAAAAGAACTAATATTGTCTTTGGAACTTTAAAATAGCATTTGGTATTGATATTGCAAGTGTGATGTCTTCTTCTTCCCCCACCTTTTTACTGTATTTAATTTCTGTCCCCTTTATATTTGGAAATTAATATACGTAGAAATTGTTTAGGACTACAATTGCCTGAGTTTCATTTTGGTTTTCCAGTAAATTGGATTTAGTCTTTAAATTTAATTACAGTTGCATAGTGAATAAAAATACAACAATCACCAATCCTCCAAACTAAACAAAAACTACATAAATTGAGAACTGTATGACATTTATACTCTTACCTTTATATGAATATGTTATATCCTCTGATGCAGATGTATATATTGCAATGCCCAAATCAGATTAAATAATCAGATTATTAGAAGGGGATTCTTAAAATATCCAGGAAGGAACTAAATATTTAATAAGTTGCTACCCTATAGTTGTTTATCATTCCATAGCGATCACTTAGTGCTTTAACCATTGAAATCTACAAGCTGGACATGTAAGTAATTCCATTGCAGTACAAAGGAGAAAAGTTTCATTGTTGCAGTGCTCCCCAGAGTATTAGGCAAATTTGTTTTGTTTTGGGTGGCCAAGAGTTGGCAACATGGTTGTATGCTTCTTGACTAGGCAAGGATGGTAGCTTAATATTAATGTGCTAACAGCAGTCATCCATTCATGCACTATGCATAGTCTAAATGAAAAACAGTCTTTCGAACACAAAAGCTGAGGAGGGAGATTTGTCCCAAGCCCTGAGAGGAAGGTGATTGACCAAGTCTAAGCAGAAGGAAAATAATCCCCCGATAGTTCTTTGGAAAGCAAGGCAGGAAGTTGCCTCCTGCTACGGGGCTACTCAGACTAGTGGTGCCATGTATTGCTAAGAGGAATGTTTGGTCTACCACAGAAAAAAAAGAATACCAAAGTTATATTGTGTCTAGGGCTTTTAATCAATGCCAGGGGAATAAATTGGTCTCTGTAACTGTAAATTCACTTTCCAAACTAGCTTGAGCAAAATACTCCTGTATTGCTGGTTACTGTCTGAAGACTATGTATGGAACTTTTATACTCTCATTAGGTAACACCATGGATAATCATTATACGGAGTGTGTAAAAGTAAGAACAGTCAGAGGCGGTGTCACTTGTGTTGTGAAAAGGTATGGGTGCTGGAAGACTATCACAACAGGGTTGTATGTTCTATTAAGAGATTCTAACAAAATAATACTGCTATGCCTGATAGAAGTTAGAGCTCCCTCGTCTGAAGTAACTAATAGTCCGCTCTTTTTTCTGCTTTTTTGTATGAGACTCTAAATCACAAAATTATTTAAAAATAAGGAGATGAATAATCCTGTGCTTCTTTTGGTTGATAAAAATCTTGCTAATCTAATTTGGATATATTCAAGTGATTAACTTGAGCATATGCTGAAATACTTCTCTGAATTGACTCTTAAATTGGGAGGGTGGAAGAAGGAGTTACAATCTCCTTGTTCTGCAGTACTTCATCTTTCAAAACCAGGATTTGAATGGCGTTGCTATTGTGAGGAATATGTAAAAATCAACTTTTATTTCATTGGTGAAGTGATTTAATTTAGAGAGTTGCAGATTTTAGTTCAAACACTTCACAAAGCTTTATTCCAGGATGGAAGTGCTTGACAATGACAACAAGCAAATGGTTGTGGAATGTCTGTACTAGCAGTTATGGTAGTTACATTTATATTGCTCATGAGACCATTAAAACCCAGTTAAGCATGTTGAGTTTTTATCTGTGGTGACAGAGGAAGTCAGATGCATGTTGGTTCTACAAGATCCAGACGTGTGTTTCTTCAGGGCCTAAGTCTTATGACCACAGTTTTTCTTAGTTTTCACAGCTCTGCTTTATGTTAGTTCTGTTGGCCCAGTTCACTCATGTCCTACTTTATCTACCCTATAAAAAACATCACAAATTCTGATTTGTCTGCAGTGGATCTGCACTAGGTTCCTTCTCTGTAAATCTCTGTGCCAAATGGCAGTGGGAAAGGAGAAATATTTTCTTCAGAAGTAGTTTTCTTGGTATTATTTCGCAAAAGCTTTTTTAAAAAGAAATGGTGATACAAGATTTATTAATTTTGCTGTAGACAAAACTAGAAAATCTTACCTTAGAACTATATTTTAATTATACCGATACCAGATACCTAGAGGGTAAATAGTTGTTTTTTCTTCACAATGCTGCTTGAAAAATGGCTGAAGCTAGTGCAGTATGACAGTTGTCATCTTAAAGTGTGTGTATTCACAATAATATCATAGCTGAGAGGAATACAAACCCTTAACGTTTATGGATGCATTTAAACTATGCTGGTGTTTGTCAGTATATTTGATTTATTTATTTTCTTCACCAGCTGCTTCTCTGAGCTATGACACAACCAGATTGTGGGGTGCTTCAGGGCCTCAGAGAGCATCTGGGGCCCCCTCTGACTCGGGCTTTCGCAAGCAGCACCCCCAGTAGCCTCTAGGTTTCCCAGTAATGCACTGTGTATATCAGGCTAAGCATATCTCCTAATGAAATGGGAGCTTTAATGAAATAATGAAATTTAGCAACTTACTTGGAAAAAAATGTTGAAAATTTTACTGTTGCATCTCAATACAGTGATCCCCAAAAATTTTTTAAGTTACTGTGTGAAAACAAGTGGCCCAAAAATATGTGACACAGAATAATTTCAGAGAGCTCTCCAAAGAGGAAAAACGTATATTCTACCTCGATCTTAATGGTCTTGTTTCATTCAACAAAAAGGTTTGGTTTTTTTTGGTTTTGTATTACATTTTCTTTACACGATGCTGTGTACTCATGTAGTCTGTCTACATACCTTTCATTTAGCCATCATACTATTGCATTTTTAAATCTTTAAATCACAGCAAACTAACAAGAAACTACTGATGTAAAGCTTTTCTTTGTTCTTTTTTCAAATTTCAAACTTAGTGTTTCAAAAAATCAGTAATTGCAATTAAAATGCAATTACATGTAAAATGTAGAGGCAAAAAGAGTCAACATATTGTAACAAACAGACATTTTTTAAAATAACTGCCCTGTATTTAGTGGGCTGAGATTGTCTCTTGAGTTGCTGTGAGTAGACTTGCAGAAAAGATATGAAGCATTTGGAACTTTAAATCACAAATTGCTTATAATTCTGGAGGTGAATACAGATTTAGATCATTAAATACCCTTTAAGGCTCACTTGCTGCTGGAATAAAGTGGAGGAAAAAAATCCCATAAAAGAGGAAAACTGACTTCAAAATAATTATAGTTACAGTGTAGCCTCTAACTTTTCCCATGAAGTTGTGATGTGGCTTGCAAGAAAGATGCAATTCTGAAGAAGTATACAAATAAATAAATAGAAACTTTCGTGGTGATTAAAATTGGAGATATACTTTCTATTGTCTTATCATGAGATGATGATGTTAAATCCACTGTATAAGGATCATACAGCCACAGCACATTTTGATTCTAACCTATATTAATGTTTCTTAAATCAAAATCTTCATGAGAAGGCACCTAATGACATAAAAATAAAAAAACAACTTTGCTAAGTACAACTAAATGGAACTTTGCTAAGACTGTTTTTGAGTACAAGCTGGAAAATACTTGGAAAAGAGCTTGACAGTAGAGAATTTAGGGATTAGAAGAAGGTTTCCAAGGCCTTCTGGGACATTTCATAGATTTAGATATTTAAAGGATTTGGAGCACATTGCTTTTTCCCTCACATTGCTTCTTAGACAGTGTTACTTTACTTTTTCTAGTTTGGAATAAGACCCCTTTACCTTCCCCAGAATGTCTTAGTTAAAAATAACTTTTATCTTATTTTATATTCAGAGAGGGGAAGGGGGAAGTGCAGAAGGAGGAAGGTCTGTCTAGAGGAATTCTAGACTTTCATCTGTGCGGGTAGTGTTGGATTGCTGATGTTTTTGGCTCAGATTAACTTTTACAATTAAGGATGCAAAATTAAGACCTCAAAAGATTCTCACACAGACATGCTTTTATCTGTGAGAAAGTATTTGCAGGGGAAAAGTCTGTATACAAAAAATGGACACCTGCTAGAAGCATAACTAGATACCTACATCCTGAAACCTGTGCACATCAGTTGTGTGTTTCAACATTTCCGTCCCTCACAGCTATCTCCAAAACCTGTAAAGTCATGGAGGAACTGTCAGCAGTTATTTTGCTTGTGCCCATAGAAATCCATGCTTTTTATGAAGTGTTTCAAAACTAAAGCAATGATAAGGCAGTGTTGCCAAGTGTATGTGCTCTGATCTGATCTGCTTTCCAGCTGCAGACCAGCTGTGCTGACCTGAGTGGTGCCAGGACTGCAGTCAGCCCTGCAGAGAGGCTCAGTGCAGACAGGCAGCAGCAGGGGGAGCTCAGATTAATGAAATCTTTTTCGCTGACCTCTTTTGAAGGGAGTGAGGTAGGCAAGCTGGGCCCCAGTGACAGCCTGACTTGGAATTCATGTGAGAAACGAGAAATCTTACATAATTCAGTAAGAACTGAGTAAATCTGTTCTGGAGTTTCTCAAGAGAGCCAGACAGAATGACTGTGTCCAGTGCTAGTATCCTGGTGTTCTAGCTGGAGTGGTGCTAGTAGCACTGCTACACCTAATACTGTATCCTTCTTTCGGGGTTTAACCACAGCCAGCAACTAAGCACCACACAGCCACTCGCTCACTCCCCCCTGGTGGGACGGGGGAGAGAATCAGAAGAGTAAAAGTAAGAAAAATCGTGGGTTGAGATAAAGACAGCTTGATAGGTAAAGCAAAAGCCACTCATGCAAGCAAAGCAAAACAAGGAATTCATTCACCACTTCCCATCATTGGGCAAGTGTTCAGCCATCTCCAGGAAAGCAGGGCTCCATCATGCATAACGGTTACTTGGGAAGACAGATGCCATAACTCCGAACGTCCCTCCACCCCTTCGTTCTTCTCTTTCCCAGCTTTATATGCGGAGCATGATGTCATATGGTAGGGAATATCCCTTTGGCCAGCCTGGGTCAGCTGTCCTGACTGTGTCGCCTCCCAGTTCCCCGTGCACCCCCCACCTTCTCACTGGCAGGCCAGCACGAGAAGCTGGGCAGTCCTTGACTGCTTTGCAACAACTCAAAACATCTCTGTATTACTAACACTGTTTTCAGCACAAATCCAAAACATAGCCCCATACTAGCCACCACGAAGAAAATTAACTCTATCTGAGCTGAAACCAGGAAACCTTCTATTTTGTGTCTCTATCTCTGCTGCTGTCTTTATGATTCTCATGGAAAAAGTTATGATTGAAGCAGCTTAACATTTCTTGCTTTATGATCTGATAGGGTTTGATAAATATCTGTTTTCAAAATCTGAAAATGAAGAATTTTCTGCCTATCAACTCTAAGCTGAATTTCCTCCTCTCTTCCTGTCACCAGTACATTAGCAACAGAAGACGATAGAAAGGAAAGGAGGTGATGAGAGACTGAGAGGAGGGCTGTAAGCCCAGCTGCGTAATTAGGTTGTAAATCGTTTGAGGCAGAGTGATAAGGAGATAAAGCACAGGAACAAAACAGGTTATTCACTGATGTTACCAGAATCACCATATTAACCTGCTGTGTCCAGAAAGCATTATAAGGGTCTAATAATTGTTTTGCATCAGTCTGTCTCCCAAATTTTTTTACTCTACTATTGATGTCAATTTTTTTCCTATGTAACCTTTGAACTTGCTGATGTTGGGGTTTTTCATATAAAAAGCATGTTGAGCTTTGAATTATGTAAATAAACATCAGCATGCTGTAAAGAGCAGGAATACAGTGCACCCCCCAAAAAAGCAGAGAGATGATTGAAAGTAAACACCTTTTTCACATACCGTAGCTGAAAGTGCAGGAGCAAGCCACTTACTCTAGAATAAGTAGAATATGTACTTTGCTTTGTCTTTTATTCACATGTTTTATACCTGTAATTCACCTGTTGTGATAATTTTTTTTTACTCGTCACATATTGCTCCCACAGTGGAGATAAAGACTGGTAGAGGTCAAGATCAGACCTATCAGTGCAACTTATAAATGCCTTAACCATGGTCCTACATGGTTCATACAGTTGTCATGTGCTTCATCATTTGTGTGTAATGCTTGCCCTGAATAAATTCTTTCTGTGTACATGCATAACACCCACCAAAAAAAAAAAAAAAAATTTACACCCTGAGGTGCGTATTCACAGTTTCTTTGAAGACAAGTGATAGAGAGATTTCTATGTCAGTACATAGTGCAGTTGCACCAAATATTTTTACACTCACTTGGGAAATCGTGTGGTGCCTGTAACTTCCAAAAGCTATGATTTTTGACTCATGTTACCATTGGATTAGCTGCAGGCCATGAACTTTCCTGTCATCCTTTCTGTACTTTGTATTGACCTGAGGTATCTGATGTCATGATTGTTTTTCTTATGCTTGTCCTGCTGCTGCTTGTAGCTTTTTTCTCTCTGCCTCATAATGCAATAGTGTTTTATTCTTTCTTTCCTTTATCTAAATTTGGTGCATGAGTTTGGGCTATAAAGTTCTGTGCTGTTGTGTCAACCTCCAGAACTTTCTGGTCATTGTATATTTCATGACTAGTTACTATTTTGAGCTGAAGAGGTTTTCTTGAGTAGTAATTTAAATAAACTTCCCTAAATTGATTAACATTCACATACTGAAATCAAGTTTGTTGTTTAACACTTCTCCAGCTTCGTCTTGTTCGCATTGACATGTGCCATTTTTTCCCAGTCAGAATTCTTCCCTTGTCTGATACTCTCTTTATCCTTCCCAATAGCACTATTATTCAAACTACGTCCTGTAACTTTTACAATGAAAAAATAATACTGCGCTCTGCTCTCTGCTGAGTTTATTTTATTGTTCCCCTCCATCACCTGTATCCCTGTAGACTTTGTGTTGCTCATTGTTTTGAAAGTAAACTCATGAGAGTATCTTGACATTGTGGATCTTCTAACCATTGTTAGCTTATCTCAGTTATGCTAACCGAACCAATTGCATAGTGAGTATGTGACAGGGTCAGGTTGTCTGTTAAGATTGTATTAATGTGCTTGTGGATTTGACCAAACTCTTCCAGCAAACCTGGGCTGAGACATTTGGAAAAAAAAAGTTAGAAATACGGATTTTTAGTGTCTAGTACAACTGAAACTCATATTAATCTCATTGTATTATAGCAGTCAGTATTTTAGGAAAAAATTATTTGTCCATGTTGGTCCATTTGTTTTTAACTTTGACTAAGTTGTATGAAAAATTAATTGTCCATCTGCATTGCTGCCTCATTTCTTTTCACTCTGTTGCACAGTCAAACTATTTAAACAAACATAACAGACATTTCACTGCTTTTGAGAACTATGGATGTTAGCATAGAGCTAACACTTGCTATCTTAACCCTAATCAAATTTACTGAGAAATTTTATGTGATAACTTTGATCCTTTGGAAAAGCTGTGTGTGGAAGAACCAGTTTTGACATCTTTGTTTTCCTTAAAAGATCCCTTAAAGAGTTACAATACCAAATTTTACTTAAAAGTCTGTAATGTCTTGCCATAACAGTCATGACGTAAGCTTTCTGTAAGGCTTGTTTACATTACCAGTACCACAGTTTAGACCCATTCTTTGGTGTCTTGCTTCTAGAGTGAATAAAGGCTGCATATTAGTTGGACACCCATTTAAGTTGTGGCTTTTCAGGTTTGAATTTCAATTTCTCGCTGTAAAATGGCATTATTGCTAGTTTTGAAAAAATACAAAATTCTTACTTACTCAACCAAAATCAATCTCCAGGCTAGTGTAATCTTGAAAAACAAGAGAAAAATGATTGTGTTTGAAAGTCTAAAGTAAGCGTCATTAAAAAGCTATGCAACTGCAGGCTGACTAAATTATTCTAAAACCTCCTGTTCTAGTCATTCTTTTGAGTATGTGCTAAATTACAGTGCAAGACAGAAGGTGCAGTCTTCCCTAGTATTAAAAAATAGACTACTCAAAAGAAACCTTGGTCAAAATTGCATCTCAGTGGATGCAGCGTTTCTTTTGGCACAGATGTCTGAAAATACTAATTGTAAAATCTGAGCAAATCAGATACTGTGGTTCCATTTTTCTTTCTACAGTCTGACAATGCCAAAGTAATTCCAAAATATATCAACCTCTGTGATGATGTCCCAATCAATTTTTATTCAGAAATTGCTACTCTTGATTGTGAATGGTTGCTGGGTTTTGCCTTAGGTTGCGTATGTTGGAAAGCAAAAGGCTTGCATGTCTGGTTGACAGGCAGTCCTATAATACATGGTAGGTTTTACTACCAGCTCTTAAAGTTCTTCCAGCTCCAGACTTTTCCAGCACCCGACAGCAACATCTCTATGGGACTCCATTGAAAACTGAGGAACTTTGTATGGATTCTAGGGGCTCAGTGCTTAAGTGAATCCTAACTGGTTCAAATCTAGTTCACAGTTAAAGATACTTGTCACACAGTAAATACCACATGTGATAAATATCATGTAATGGAAAAGTAAGTCCTGCATATTTTTCATTGTAGTGGATTTTTTCAAAATAGCTTTGAGTTTTACAGTAAAGAAGAGGTTCATCCAGGAAAAGTCTCCAAGTAAACTGATACTGTCTTGTTAAATATCGGATAGGAAAATGTAACTTTTAAATTATATTAATTAAACACGGATGCAGCAGTTATCATTGTGATAGCATTGCTCTGGCAGTATTTGATTATGCATTTTGTGAAAATAATATTGGTATGTTTCGTCCCTTAACTAATACAGAATGTAAAAGATGTTTTTCTGAATGTATGACATCATATTCTGAAGCTCATCGTTGAGTCATCATCAGCTGTGTACTGAATTGTCTCCCTGTTGCTTCTTTTAACAAGTGATATAAGAGATCAACATCTCATTAAATTTTAAAAATGCTTTGGTATAAAATGGTGCTATGGAACGTCTCGTGATTTTCAGTTGTGCTTTGTAGACTTTTATTGCATTTGAAATTTTATGCATGATATGGCAACCTCCAGAAGATTTTTGGGTTTTGGGTTTTTGGTTTTGTTTTGTTGTTTTTTTTTTGATATTTGGAGTACTAGTTGCTTCAGGGCAAGTTACGGTAAGGTGACAAACTAAAGTCAGTGTGATATGAAACCTTTCAATTCTCCATTTATTTTACATTGCTTTTGATTTGATAATAAAGCAGTGACCATGCTGGTTGGGCTGCATGTGTCCAGCTATTTACGTCTGCAGGTATGAGATAGAAGGTGTGTCCAGTGAGAAACCATGTGAAAGTATACTGTCATCACTCATCCATCAGAGCTCTTGTAACACTAACTAAATCTGTGGCTGACATACATGCATTTGGGAAGCATCTAAAGGTATATTTTTACTTCTTTAACAGTATTATGTCTTGGACCTACTTTAGGGTGTCAGGATTTTTCTCACGTAGTAGCTGCGTAATAAACTTTTTTAAAAAAAAAATAAAAATAACCCAAACAAAAAAGCACTTTTACTGACTTCTGCATAGCTTCTCCATAGTTACTTTATGGCACAAGAAGCAAACTTTCTTAAAAAACTCTGGATCTTTCACATAATGACAGTTCAGTTTTGAGTGCATTCAGGCTTTTCTCTCACTAACAAAACAAATGTATGTGTGCTCTGAAGACATGACAAAAAGGTTTTATAGGTATACTCTTACCTACCTTTGATTTGAGATTGAGCTTGTCTTTTTACTGTTCCAAAGAATAATCTTGTCTAGTGGCCACCTATTTCTGCTGGTTTTCTCATTTGCTTCTAGTCCATGTCCAGATTTCTTTTTCAGAGGAACATGGGGTTTTCTGGGTTATATATATGTGTGGTAGCTGTATTCTTGGTTCATGGTACCTGAGCAACTACTGTCACTTTATGACACTTCTTTTTAGAGACTCAGGAACACCAAGAGTTGTTAGGCAAGGTTGCTGTCTTGGCATCAAGCCTCAGACAAAGATGGGAAGTTTCTCCTACTCAGATATTGAGGTGTACCTCTGTTGATCTGTGGCAGAGACTATTCCAAATATTCTGCAAATTGGATTCTTCGTGAACCCTCAAAGATCAGCCCTAAACTTACTCAAGTTAGAAGCAGATCTGGATTTTGTAGCCAAAGGCTTATCTCTTTTAAGGTAAGAGTTCAGCAGCTGCATTGTGAGGACTGAGGACAGTCAGATCCCACACCAAGATCTTTCGGCCCCATTAGCATGCAGATCTCCAGGTCCCTTTCTGCCAAGCGGATTTCCAGCTAGGCAGCCCCAAGCCTGTACAGGTTGTTGCTCCCCAGGTTGCACTTCCCCTTGTTGAACTGCATGAGGTTCCCATTAGGCCATTTTTCCAGCCTGTCCAGGTCCCTCTGGATGGCACCATGACCCTCTGGCATGTCAGCCCCTCCTCCCAGTTTCATGTCATCGGCAAACTTGCTGGAGGTGCGCTCTGCCTCATCATCCAGATCATTAATGGTGGTGTTCAACAGGACCCGGTATTGACCCCTGGGGTACACCGCTAGTTACCAGCCTTCAACTAGACTTTGTGCCACTTACCAACCCCCCTCCCTGGATGTGGTCATTCAGCCAGTTTTCACTCCATTTCACTGTCTGCTCATCCAGCCCATACTTCACCAGTTTCTCTATGAGGATCTTAGAGGGGGCAGTGTCAAAAGCCTTACTGAAATCAAGGCAGACGATAACCACTGCTTTCCCCTCATCTACAAAGCCAGTCGTTTCATCATAGATGGTTATGAAGTTGGTCAAGCATGACTTGCCCTCCCTTAGTGAATCCATGCTGACTACTCCTGATGACCTTAATGTCCTTCATATACCTGGAGATGGTTGCCAGGATTAAGCTGCTCCATCACCTTCTTGGGGATCAAGGTGAGGCTTGCAGTTTCCTGCATCATCTTGCTTGTCCTTCTTGAAGATAGGAGTAATGTTTGCTTTCTCTGAGTCTTCAGGCACTTCTCCCAGTTGCCATGATCATTTGAAGGTTATTGAGAGTGGCCTTGCAGTGACATCTACCAGCTCCCTCAGCATTCATGTACTTATTGATGTCCAGTTTCCTTAAGTATTCTTAAGTGTCTTCCACCAAGGATATATCTTGCTTGCTCCAGACTTTCCCCCTGGTCTCTGGGATTCATGAAGGCCTGCTAGTAAAAACTGAGGCAAAGGTGGCATTCAGTACCTGAGCCTTTACCATGTCCTGTGTCTCCCACTTCATTCAGCAGTGGGCCCAGATTTTTCCTAGGTGCCTTTTTGTCATCTGGGTACTCATAGAAGCCCTTCCTATTGTCTGTGACATCCCTGGCCAGAATCAATTCCATTTGGGCTTTGGCTTTCCTGACCTTATCCCTGGGTGCTTGGACAATGTTTCTGTATTCTGCCAATGTTACCTGTCCCAGGCTTCCACCTTCTGCATGTTTTCTTTTTGTGTTTAAGTTTTGCCCGTAACTGCTATTCCTGTTTCTCTTGTAGAAAAGACCCACACAGAATTGCTGGTATTCCTCCTGCTCATACAGTTCATTAAACAATTATCAGAGGATTTAAGTAAGAATACTTTATTCCATTTCTTTCCAAGAGGAAAGAATATTCCACTTGCTGCAGGAGGAATATTGGGAGCCAGCACCTTTGCCTGCTATGTCAGGTGTTGAATTTCCTGAGGCAGATTTATCAAACTTTTATATAAATGTCTGTGTGTATGAGATTTCTTTGTTTACTGTCTGGGACTCTACTTTGTATTCTTGAGTATCTCAGCTTATTTGTGTTGATCATAGGAAGTTGTGTAGGAGCATATTTGAAATGTAGAATGGTATCAGAAAACTATGTATTTCTTCCTTTGAAGACTTTTCTATTTCTTCACATATATGGACAAAATCTTCTGGCTCTAAGGCCAGCCAACTTTCATATGTGTGTAACTATTCTACAGAAAGTGAGCATATGGGGTAATAGTGTCTCATTTCTAAGAGTTTGACTCTTATTCATGTAGTGGGAACTCTTTTTAAGTTTTCTTTGAACCTCTTGACAGGGATTCATTTCCTCTAACACCACATGTGTGGGCATGTAGTTTGGATGGTTTGGGCCAGTTATTCTTTCATTGTTGTTTACGCGTTTCTTCACTGCATACAAGCAATTGTGTTCATATGAATAACATTGAAAACATCTTTATCAGACTAAAAATAAAATGTTGTTGAGTGTAATGACTTATAAATAAACACTATCTGGCCATATTATGCACAGGGTTTCGTTTTGGGTTTTTTTCCCCCAAGATACCAGCACAGGAAAGACATGGACCTGTTGGAGTGGGTCCAGAGTAGGCCACAAAAATGATCCAAGGGTTGGAACACCTCTCCTGTGAGGACAGGCTGAGAGAGTTGGGGTTGTTGAGCCTGGAGAGGAGAAGGCTCCAGGGAGACCTTATTGCAGCCTTCCAGTACTTAAAGGGGGCTTAGAAGAAAGATGGGGACAGACTTTTTAGCAGAGCCTGTTGCAGTAGGACAAGGGGTAATGGTTTTAAACTAAAAGAGGGCAGATTTAAACTAGATCTAAGGAAAAAAATTTTCACAATGAGGGTGGTGAAACCCTGGCCCAGGTTGCCCAGAGGGGTGGTAGATGCCCCATCCCTGGAAACGTTCCAAGTCAGGCTGGACGGGGCTCTGAGCAACCTGATCTAGTTGAAGATGTCCCTGCTCATTGCAGGGGGGTTGGACTAGATGGCCTTAAAAGGCCAAACCCGAAGATTCTATGGTTCTATGATTCTATATAGTAGACCACTGTAGCTGGGACAGTTTTCTGAATAAGCTACACCTGTGGGAAAATGATGAGCTTTCTCAATCTGTATTGGGTAGATTTTGTATTGTCAGCAAGTGGAATATTGTTTTCAGTCCTTTGTCTTTTAAATACTGCTCAGGGACTTACATACAGTATAACTGATACACACAGAAAGATTTAGAATTTTATATTCTTTAGTTTGTCACACTTATGTGGAATAGAAGAACGAGACTGGGGAAGATATTTTCCTCTGAGAATGGTACAGATTACTGCCTGAATGTTTGCATATCCTAAACTTTTCTTGCAGTATATTTTCAGCCAGAGCTGGTTATGTAGCCAAGATGTCGTTACAGAATAATATTTTAGGACAGAAAAGACTCTTACAGTTGTTTTGTTAATACAGGTTTAACACAAACCAGATTTATTTATGCTGCTTTGCTCGTAAAATTACAAAAGGTATTTTGGGGCAAGAGACACTATGTAATCATTCTTTGCCCCCTGAGGGCATTGATGTTTACCACATAAAGACCTTATAGTTCTGCTAACAAACCATAAACCCTTATATTGCCTCTCACTTGCTCTCAGTAGGCAATCTGCTTAAGGGAATAGATATATAGTGTATGGGTGTAGGGAGCAAATGATACCTCCTCTTATTAAGGCATTTAAGTTTCATAACAAAAGCCATTCCCTTCCTCCATTGTCAGGAAGCATATAAAGATTTGTCAGGGTGTGAAAAGAGGAGAATGATTACTAATTAACAGAATCGTTTATCCATGCTAAGAAAAAATTCAGATACTTGAATGCATTGTAGATACATATGCAAGTGTGTTGAGGGGATTTGTGTGTATATATACAAAGTATTTCATTCCCTTACTAAAATCATAGTATCTGAACTGTGTAGGAATTTCCATGGAAATAATTTCATTGTCTTTTCTGTATAACAAAGTGATACACTGTTTTCAAAATGCTTCCTTCAAGGGCAATACAAGCATCAATAATTCAAAGGCAGGTTTAGTTGAGTCCTGTACTGTGAAGTATGGAGAATGGAGCCTTTGGTATTAGGGTTGGTGTGTTCTTCCTTTAGTTACCTGTTGTTAGTTGTATGTCCCATTGCAAAGAGAGTATGACACCTTGGCAGGATTAAAGAATCTAGAATAGAATGTAGATACACTAAAAATGTATTTGTACAGTCCAGGAGTACTGATAGAAAATAATACAATGTAAAAGGACTTAGTTAGGTACACATAGAACCCACAATATTAAATGTATACCTAAGTACTGTAACACAAACAGAAAAACTTGCATCTGCACACTTGCCCAATTCCTTTACATATTTTTCTCACCTTGAGCTGAGATGATATAGATAAGGCACTTCGATATTAATGAAGAGGAAACAAAATAATAAACTTGGTATGTCATATATGAAAACAGAAACAGAGGCGTAAGTTCTAGGTTTCATATGTATTTATTCTAAAATTTTAGCCAGACCAATACACCATATACCAGCTCAGGAGTTAGGTGGTTCAAAACCAAAATAAATGGAGCTAACAGAACTAGATGAAGGAATTATAACATGGAATGATAGAATGCACTGAATTGAGAAATTATGTATTTAATGCATTATAGGGAGATTTTTTCCAGACATAAAGAAGCATAATGGACGAATAGGTAGTTTTTAGGTTCACAATGACAGCTTTAGTAGTGTAATAGTTAGGTGGAGTAAAAACATTGTAATCATTCTGCAGCAGAAACCGCCTGGCTTATAGATGGAGGCATTGCACAGTGTTTTCCAGTGCGATGGAATTTAAGAGATTACTCTCATTAATATTGAAAAGTAAGTGTCGCAAAAAAGAAACTGTTCTCTTCTACCTTTTCTACTAAGCTTATTGATGAAGACGAGTATGGATTTTTAATTTATAGGAGTTAAAATTACCTCAGTTTTTCTGCACTAGACATAGGTTCTAAAGTGTTGGTTTTGGGCCCTGTACTGGAAAGGAGTTGTACAAGAAAATAGCCTTATTTGTGTATTTATGATCAATTCCCAAAGTTCCAGTGAAGACATTCTCTGGTCTCTTTTAATGCAGTGCCATATCATATTGAAGAAGTTTAAACCAGTTTGGATAGTTCTCAGTTCAGGAAAATATTCCTATTCAGCAAAGCAAACTTCAACGTAAATGCAGTAACTTAAAGTCAAGTACTTAATTCAGTGCTTTGCTAAACAAGGATGAACTTAATCATTGTGCTTTCCTAATTACTTCCCCAAATGAACCAGCAGATCAATGTATGACCATGTTTTTGTAATTCCACAATGTCCAGTACTCCTAGTTCTTCTTTCTTAAGTGTTTGGCCCGTGTTTCTTCAATCAATGTCATATTTCTTAATTGCGTCTTTGCAATGTCAGCCCATTTCCTAACTTGTATCTTCTGATCTTTTTTAAGCCTGCTTTGTCCCTTGTCTTCACATATAGTAAATGAAGGTGTCTTTCCCAATTTCCTTCCTCCGTTTTTCAGTTTAAGGCTCCCTCAGCTGATTGCACGCAGTCATATAAAACAAGTCTGTCAAGAACAATGTTCTTTTCTGTGAGTGTCTTCCAAATGCTGAACTTGCAAAAAACCCGTCTTGAGTTTTCATAAATTGGTAAATTTTTCTCACCTCCTGTCTGACTGGGAAGAATCTCTTATCAAGGAGTTTGTGTGTTACAGAGCTAATTTTAGTCTTAGATTCTTTCTCTTTCATGCTACAGCATAAAATGGAATGATTACAATTTGATTTTCACATTAGAGGCTACATTTGTAATCTTGCAATAATTTTTAATTATTTCCAACGTGACCAAACTTGTGAAATCTACCAAGAAAAAATTATTGAAAGCCATTATGCCATTACTTGTAGTCAGATTAGAGTATTATCTTTCTCTAGATTATGAGAAAATTTTATAAAATGGAATTTTCTGCTGTACTATGACCTACTCTGTGTAGTCTCTTTACATTATTCCCAACCCAAAGGAAAAAAAACAAAAGAAAAGGGAAAAAAAAAAAGTATGGACAAACAATACAGTCTTTCTCTGCCACTTATGAACTCAGTATTGTAAGTTTTCAGCAGTGTTAAATGTGGATTATTGACTTCAAACTCCAAGTTCAGTAAGACATCATGAGAACTTGTTTATGACTGGGAATTTAAGAAGGAAGGAGGGCGTACTTGAACAGAGTTGAGAGTATTATATTAATACTCTTTAAAGTATAACGTTCCTGGAAACCACATTAGAGTATGTGGTAAAGTAAGTAAAGAAGTACCCCATTACTGCTGTACTCCTGAGAGTGCAGGAAAAGGAATTTTTACGTTCCAAGCACAAATAGAACTATTTAAGCTCCTTGTAATCTTCCCACAGCCTATGAGTTTCTCTTGAATAGCTGTGCCTGTGTAGGCAGTATTCAGCAACTTCTGAGTAGTATGCTTTCAGACTCAGTGAATCCAGTCAAAATCACAGCAGATCCAAGCATCCCACTTCGCACAGACATAAAAATTATGTTACAGCTGTATACTAGCTGCTTGTTAGTATTGCAAGTTGGATCCTTTTCTAAATTTCTGTCATCTGCAAAGCAAGTGTATATATAAGAACAACTTTAAAGTATTTCTGTCTTACTCAAACATGTGTTAAGAATTGTGGAGTTTTGAATATAACACCTTTATTTCCTATTATGGGCTATGAAGTTATTTTCTTGCCTAATTTGCTTCAATCACATGTTTAGTGATGTGTGTATAGTTGTCCTTCAGTAACAATGAAATTCAGTTCTGGCAAATGATGATTTATATTTAATTTTCATGAATTTTCATGCTGAATTTATACTAATTTTAAAATCGAAGACCTTAACTTATCTGAAACTGAATGAAGTGGAATGACTCACTAACAAGCGAAAAACACCTTAAAAGTAAGCAAATTTTAAAGGTTGCAATGTCACCAAATATTTAAAGGGCACAATAAATCAATAAGCACTTGTACAGTTTCTTAGAGATGGGGTAGGGAAAATTTAATAAATACGTAATTGCATCATGAAGTGCTAACTCTTCTGTTACCTTTATCATGGAGTATTTGCTACAGCAGGAACAATCAGAAAATCAATTAACTGGCCTTCTCATTTGACATTAGTATATGTGAATTGTTGTATTTGCTATTCAATGCAGATTCTTCAGGAAAGAGCAGAATGTAACTAGGAGAGACTTTGATTGAAACAACATTAACCAATAGGCCAACGGTTGATTAAAGGAAGATACTCTATGGTAACAGTACAACTCCCGATATCTGCGTAACACATTGGCTCAAATTTAGGGTCATCTGTTTTTATATCCTTGGGACAAAACCTTTTTCTTTTTGGGATATTTTGAGTCTTCATATAATCAGGATGCATAGTTTTTTAAAAAGATTTTTAAAATCTTGGTTAAAGATTTTTGTTGGGAAGTATGTAATGTATTTTAAAAAATACATAATCCAGGCTGAACTGCAGTTTATATTTGTGCAGCTTTAAAATATCTGCAGGTAATTTTTTTACTTTCTAGAAAAGGGTTTTGTCTTAAAAAATAAATTGACAATAGAGATAGGAAAAATGTTTATTTTAAGAATAAACCTAACACGTTAACGTATTTAAACAAACTTTTAAATTCTCTTTAGTATTTAGTACTGAACAAATACAGACTTTGGGCTTTTTTCATCTTCAAAGAATACATGTATTTTAATACTTTAGATAATTACGGCATTCTGAGAAAGACATTGAATAATAAAATTATTTTCTTCTAACTTAGTACTATGATTTGTTGTGGAAGGCATTATAGTACTATTACATTAGCTCAGAGCCTCATTTTGTATTTTCATTGATGTGTGTCAATTGCTTAAGACAAGTAATTGAAATTATTCTAAAAATCGTATAAGATGTAATCAATAATAAAGGACATAACAACTTCTATTTTTCACTTCATACAGTTCAAAACTAAACTATTCTTTAATTAGGTTTTAGTCTCTTAACCCTTTTTAGCTTGTTTCTGCTGTGTTCTGAAAATCAATGTCTGCAGATGGTTGTTTATAAATTCACTAGTTCATTCTAGTGTAAAACAGGTCATTCTGGAACAGTGAGAAATGTTACTGAATTTCAAGCAGATTTTGCTGCTCAGGTGGCTCTGTTGAAAACGAAAAGAACTTCAATCTACCTAGGGGTAGATTGAAGTCTAATCCGCTAGTCTAGGGGACTTCAATCTACCGGACATCTGCTAGAAGTATACCACGGCAGAGAGGAAACAGTCTGGGAGGTTCCTGGAGTGTGTGGAGGATAACTTCCTGACACAGCTGGTGAGTGAGCCCACCAGGGGAGGTGCCTTGCTGGACCTGCTGTTTACAAACAGAGAAGGACTGGTGGGAGATGTGGTGGTCGGAGGCCGTCTTGGGCTATAGCGACCACGACATGATAGAATTCTCAATTGTGAGTGAAGTAAGGAGAGGGGTCAGCAAAACTGCTACCATGGACTTCTGGAGGGCAGACTTTGGCCTGTTCAGGTCACTGGTTGAGGGAGTCCCTTGGGAGACAGTCCTGAAGGACAAAAGGGTCCAGGAAGGCTGGACAGCCTTCAAGAAGGAAATCTTAAAGGCACAGGAGCAGGCGGTCCCCATGTGCTGTAAGATGAGCTGGCAGGGAAGGTGACCGGCCTGGCTGAACAGGGAGCTTTTGCTGGGACTCAGGGAAAAGAGGAGAGTTTATCACCTCTGGAAGAAGGGGCAGTCAACTCATGAAGAGTACAAGGATCTCGTTAGGTCAAGCAGAGACAAAATTAGAAAGGCAAAAGCGCAGCTAGAGCTCAGTCTGGCCACAGTCATAAAGGATAATAAAAAATGCTTCTACAAATATATTAACAACAAAAAGAGAGGCAAAGCCAACACTTACTGGATATGGCGGGGAACATTGTCACCAAGGATGAGGACAAGGCTGAGGTACTTAATGCCTTCTTTGCCTCAGTCTTTAATAGCCAGTCCAGGTATCCGCAGGGCATTCAGCCCCTTGAGCTGGAAGATGGGGATGGAGAGCATAATCCAGGAGGAAGCAGTTAAAGACCTGCTAAGCCACCTGGACACCCACAAGTCTATGGAGCCTGATGGATTCCACCCAAGAATACTGAGAGAGCTGGCAGAGGAGCTTGGCCAAACCACCTCCATCATTTATCAGCAGTCCTGGTTAACAGGGGAGGTCCCAGAAGACTGGAGGCTTGCCAATGTGATGCCCATCTACAAGAAAGGCTGGAAGGAGGATCCTGGGAACTACAGGCCTGTCAGCCTGACCTCCATACCCGGAAAGATCATGGAGCGTTTCATCCTGAGAGTGCTCATGGGGCATGTGAAGAACAACCAAAGCATCAGGCCCAGCCAGCATGGGTTCATGAAAGGCAGGTCCTGGTTGACCAACCTGATTTCCTTCTATGAGAGAGTGGTCAAGCATTGGAACAGGCTGCCCAGAGAGGTGGTGGAATCACCATCTCTGAAAGTATTCAAAAAAACCTGTGGATGTGGTGCTTTGGGACATGATTTAGGCGACATGTTGGTTCTGGGTTAATGGTTGGTCTTGATGATCTTGAAAGTCCCTTCCAGCCATAACGATTGTGTGATTTCAGTCATGGTGTGCGCAGCATTTCTCAGGAAGCTAGAGACTTCTAAAAGACTATGTGATAGGCTATTTATCTGCCCATAAGCTGTCCTGTAAGCAAAAGCCTGTACCTAACAGAGAATAATGAAAGCAGGTCAGGGACTGTGATGTGAGAAAGAAGTTGACACATTTAAAATATTTTTAACTTTATTTTCAGATTCAGAAGCTAATATTTGGTGAGAAGGTGATTGGCTATAAATCAAACAGTAAGGTACAAATAGTGCCAGTTATATAAACATTTATTTTGCCAGCGAATTAATTAAATGCTGCTTATTCCTCATAGGCTTTGAAGATGCATCCAGGAAACATGTTAGTAGCCACATTACACACATTCAAGTACTAAATAAAGTGTACAGTGTTCTGTGCTCTTTTCTGTTCTCAGTTAGATGTAAAGAGATTCAGGTATACCCATGTGATAGTTCATTTGGGCTATGCTTATTCACTTAGAAGTTCTGAGTAATGAAAACTAACATATTGCTTGCTTTTAAATAGTAGATCTTGAGATTTTTTTTTAGCATCTTCAAATATGATACAGAAGAATAATCTGCCTGCCTTTTTTCCAAGGAGTGTCCTGAAAGCCTACCAAAATTAAGTAAAATCATGCCAAAGAGCAAGTGAATAGAGACTTTTGATGTCTTTTTTCACTGTAGTTACCGATTTCTTTTTCCATAATTGGATCAAATATATTTGTTAAATATAAAAATGGAAGCATTGTTAAAAATCTGGAAACCAAATACTTAAAAGTCAGGAAGCCCTTAATATTATATATGACTTTCTGCCTTAATCAATTTGCTTGTGCATATCCATTAATGAATGACTTTTGTTTGTGAAATGAGTATTGTCAAAGTTCTATGCATCTTAGTCATATGCCTGCTTCTTTTAAACAGTGCATGAGTAAAGTGTATGTTTTGTCTTTGATAGTATAACATCTAAAGCTGCTTATAATGGAAATTTAAGTATATAAATTGAAGTGTAAGTGACACAAACTTAATGAAATTTTTCCCTTATGAAATTTGAAATGGACAATCTGTTATTTCAGTCATAACACTGGATTAATTGTAGGATTCTTCCATCTTTGTTTTATTGTCATGGCTTTTTTGAAGGCAAGGAATGAGATGAAGAATTCAGTTGAGGTGCTGTCATCAGCACATCTTCTACATAGAATACTCTGATCTGGAAATTTAAGCATGAAGTCCTCTTTCCCAACCGTTTCTGACTTACAGAACGTCCAGAACCCAATCTGTAAGATAGATTACCTGTGTTTACGTTTCAGATCTGTGCAAAACTGAGACTTTTTCCAGAAATGGGATGCTTAAAGAGCTGTGGCTTTGAATTGAGCTAAAGTGTGAGGGTCTAAAATTGACAGATTTAGATATCCAAAACTTTTAAAAACTACTCAGCTTCCTCAGGTTGCCTTAGTTTTGTTCTGATTTTTCAAGTCTTACTGACTCACATCAACACAATCAACACTGAATGTTCTAGTCATCTGATGAACTGAATTTGACAAGGACAACTTTAAGTTTCACTTGAATTATATTTGTTTGATGTTGCAAAAGTAATTTTTAGGTTTACAGTAAAATGGAGACTTTCCATGGAAAACTGAACGTTTGGACATTCCAAATAATTGGTTAGGATAGACTGTAATTTGGAGCTGAGCTGTAAGCAGACACAATTAATTTCTGGTTTACTGGTGGCACTTTTTAGCTCCATTTCTAGTTTATATGCAATAAATGTAATTTCAGAAGTTAAAGGTTAGTCAGTTTGCTGTGCAGGATACTGTGTGGGATTTTTATTATGCCATTTCTCCAGGTGATAATACAGGCATGATCTGGTGAAAACGTTGGGGCTGGGACGAGAAGTTACCAGTGTGGATGTTACGTATATCCCTTTCAAATACCCGGAATATGTTTTTGAAAGAAAAAGGAAGGAAACTGTCAGTCTTCTCTAGATCACACAAAACTACACACTGTACTCTCTGTATAGTACAGTGTATATAACTTGTATTTCTTTTAAATTTGTCCTGATAGGAGATTTTCATTTTCCACGGCCCATTCTGTGCTGCAGAGCAAGGTAACAGGTAATATTTTTAGGATAAATTTTTTATTTTCTAATTAACAATTACATATTTCCCCACTTATGCTGGGTGATACTGAAGTTCAAGAGAAAAGTAACATGATAGAGTTCAAAAGTCACTACATAAATCAGAAGAATTAACTAGGAACAGTACAACAATACAATATGGGCAGAAGAAATGCTATCACATGCAGAGTTCTAAGGAGTAGTGGTAATGAGTGACTAGAAATCAAGAAGGTTTTAATAAGACCACTTATTGACTTGATTGAAAAGATATAAGGGGACATGTGAGAATATAATCCATTGTAACCTGGTTTAATGATACTTAAAAATATAATTTTATTTCTCTGTTAAAAAGTTGTCATAGCATGTGGATGAGATTGCAAGCTTACTCACACTTATTAATTATACTAAATTCTTAGCTTTAATTTGAGGAGCTCTTTTGAGACTAAACCTTTTACCATTAGGCTGTTTGAAACCTATGAGATAAAAAATAAGAGTTCTTTCAGACTATTATTTACATGATTTTAATTAATGATTATAATCTCCATGGTCATTTTTTAAAAAGAGCATTTAATCCCTTAACCACTTCTCATGATTTGCATTTTGCAAAAACATGTAAGCCCTGCAGGCTTATTATCTCCAATTTTTTTCAAACCAAACTTATTTTTAGAGAATTTTATTTTGTTCCTGCTCCAAGTCCCATTTGCTATCATAACACCTGTTTCTCATGCAGAGTGAAATGATTGGTGAAAAAGTAAAGTTTGCTTCCTTTTGCCAAGACAGAACATAGCCCTTGGCAAGGTTACCTTTGAAAACAGTTTTTCATGCAGAGACCGTATACAAGCACTATTGCTGTTGCCAAGATCCTCTGACTAATGAAGGGTCAGAGCCATAGTGTATTCTTTCTTGTTGCTGGCAGCACGTATATGTAGCATTTCTTCTGAGAAAAAGCACTCTAGCGTTTCAAACAGAAGCTAGAAGTTTAACCTTCTAGGAGGAAGGTCAGTGTTAGTTTTTATTGATAACGTAGAAGAAAGCAACTATATAGGAATATGAAAGATAAATACTATGGCAAGCTGAAACTCTTAAAAACAATGAGTTTTCAAATGTTTTTTAACAAAAATCAGTTTGAAAACTTTCATGTTTACAAAGGTACTTCTTTGAATCTCAGAGCAGGCTTGTGCTTAGTGTTCCATATTGATGATTTGGGGAACTGATTCCTAACTAGGATGGATTAGCATATAGACTGAATTTAAAGGTCAGAACTTCAGAAGCTCACTTACAGATTAATTTTTTTTTCTTTTGTACACTTAATGGAAAAATGTGTAACAAAAAAGATGGAATATTCCTCTTAATACCAACTGTATTTAGAAACCCTGGCTGTTACTACAATTCCATTTTTTTCATTGTGTACAGCAAATAATCTTTTCTGTGTCATAGAATGAATACTCGGGTATCTTCAACTCAGACTTTTAAATAAAAGCTTCCAGTAAAACTTATTTAAAATAGATAGGCTGTGATCTATTAAGAAGCCAGGGATTTATAAAGGAAAATATTAATTAAAATATTGTCTCACAGCTATAGAAATATAGAGTAAGTATATATTCTAGCAATATATGAGCAAATGAAAACAAGATGAGGGAAGTTACTTCAGGTAATGAAATTAGTAGGTATTCTGTGGATGTCCTCAGTTAATAAAAGATCTTAAGTCTCAGAAATTTCCTAGTGAACGTCTTGTGTATTATGATTCTTAAGAAACCATAGTAGTCCCTTCACATGGAGCACTCTTCAAGATGAGGGCATTAGTTGAAGTAGCAGCAGCAGTCA
Source organism: Phaethon aethereus (assembly GCF_964289735.1). Lineage (NCBI taxonomy): Eukaryota > Metazoa > Chordata > Aves > Phaethontiformes > Phaethontidae > Phaethon > Phaethon aethereus. The sequence continues at coordinate 64,447,113 of NC_138577.1, read as the reverse complement.
CAATGATTAAAACTGGCTGCATATTAATAGCAACTGAACTCTCCTTTTATAACTGTCTTTTCTCAAACTGTTAACTAATTTCTAGAAAAAAATTCTGTGTCTTACATCTCAGATTACCCTTATCTGGTTTCAGGAGACTTTTTTTTTTTTTTTGGTGATACCACTATATGGTAGAAAAAACATTCATTGGCCCAAGTGTGCATTTCTATACTTCAGATTGATAGAAATTATTTTGATTCTAATAACTTACAATAACTTATTTTCATTGCAAATGCATTTTTTAAGTAATCAAAGCACCCCTGTCATGCTTCTTAGCCTTATATAATAATTGTGCTTTGAAATTTACTCTTAAAATAGATTTTTGTAAGAAATCTTTGCTTTTTTTTTTTAATAGATATTTTACTTTTTAATTAAGCATCAGCACTGAATATGTAAACTGAGAAGTTCTTATGTGATATAATTTTGATACTGCACCTTTTCAAGTCAAAACAGATATTGTCATTTTTGCTTTCAGGTACAGATTCACTTCTTTGGCTTTGTTACATAGAAGAAGCACAATGACAGATAAGCTAATTTTTTTGCTTTCTTTTACATTGCCAACCTAGTCAAAGTGTAAACATCCCATCATACCCAGCTTGCATGTATAAACACACAGTGAAATTATCTGAAAACAAGAAGTTATCATCTTTGAAAAATGGTAATCGCCACTCAATATTCCTGTGGGAATATGCTTGATGAGGTGTTGTTAGGGGACAAAAAGGCATGCTAATAGAGACAGCAGTAACCCTTCTTACCAGGGCAAGTCTGTGGCTGCAATCCTGTTGAAAACAACAGTGTATGTCATAACAAATAAGAAAAAGATCAATTCTTTATTAAAAATTCTCTGATAATCTAGTATTCTTGAACTTGAGTGCTGCTTTTTCTGTTACATTTTAACAGGGCCTTCTATGTGTGGAATTTGAAATGCCCGGTGTTATTCTGTTAGCATTACTGGAGACCGCAAAGATCTCATTGAATGGTATTCATCAATTGATCCTATTCATGTGTCTGTCCTAGAGGGGGTAATATCTCAGTACCTCAAATCTAGTTAGCCACTACTGAGAAAGTCCTCCAGAGAGAAACTCAAAGCTTAAAGCTACCCTGGGTAGTCAGTCTCTCTCCCTTACCTCTTACTGATAATAAAAAGAGCCCAGGAAGCATGGCCTTGCTGAAGTTTTGTGAATATCCTTCACGATACTCACTTTCTTGCAGGACCATTCAAAAGTGCTTTTTTTAACTAAACACCTTAAGGTGCATATTTCAAGAGTCATAAAATTGCTTACATATTCATTTTATGTAACTTGTAATTTTGTGGAAGATGTGGTAAAATTTGCCCATGTAATACAAAGTGAACCCGTGTTTTTAGATGCAAAGTGAATGCACCCCTTATTAAGAAAGTGCAGGATGCTGTTTTTCTTTCTTCAGGCTTGTTTTTTGTTCTTTCAAAACAAGGAAGATCTCTTGTTCTGATTAAATAAAACTGTTTAATAACAAGGTCACGGGATGGTTGTTGTATTTAATACTTCATTGAACCACGTGCCATTGGTTTGAAACTGTTTCTTCCATGTTATTTTGACATATACATACCTCAAATTAAATGTGAGTGAAATGTGTCTAAAATAATTCTGAAGCTTCCTTTGTGTGCTAGTAATGATCTTTCTAATGAAATTGACTTGAGTCTTGACTAGCAGGATATTTAGTTCATCCTTTCATTTTTTTTTCCAGATAGAATTTTGTATATATTTTCAAAATCAGTACATTTCCTTCATCATCAGTGGTGCAGCAGACATGAAGTGCTTGCTTACAATGAGGCAAATATATTCTGTTATGTGTATGAAAAAATGTACTGCAGAATCTTGAGCTTAATATCGGATCTTGACTTCAGATTTTAATTGGATGTTTACTCTTGGGGCATGAAGCTGAAGTGAAAAACATCATAGGAACAACACAGTTTCTTGAGCAAAGTTAATTAATCTTTCTCCAGTTTTCTTAAGTCACTTCTGAGTAATTGTTATGTAAATTGGACCCATTGCTACAGCTGTGTGATAAACAAGGTACTACCCATTATTGTATAACATATGATGTGCCACGCACTTGATAATTCTCAAACCTTAATGTGATAACTGATAAAATGTGTGCATTTATACAAACAAGTAGCAGGGTGAGTTGATTATATAGTTCCAGTCATTGAATTAGATACTAAATTTTGTCACTAGGTGACAAAATTATGGTAGTAGTTTTATATTTTCAGTAAGTTTTCAGTAAGTTTTCAGTAGTTTTATATTTTCAGTAAGTTTTTTTCACAGCACATAAGATTTTATCAATCTGGAATGACAATAACCACCTAAAAGATATTTCCCCATCAACCCTACAGAACAAAAAAAAAGTATGTGCAGTCCTAACAGAGAAATAACAGACTGAGGAAATCTTCTGGAAACTGGATAGTTTGTTAGTTTGGTACTGTGCAGAAATCACTTATCTTCATGACCGTGTCATTTCCCCACTAGCAAGATATGACTATCTCAGATTTACACAACAGGTCATCTATCAATTAATTAATAGAATCAAGAGAGATTTGGACCACAACCACTGAAATTACCCAGGTAATTACTCAACTGATGAGGAATTCCTTATGTAATATTGATAGTCTGTCCTTGGATAATTGGTAGTTCATGTTTTTACAAATCCCTTCTTGATGCTCCTCTGACAAATTCAAAACTCGTAGCTTTTACATTTTCATTACATTATAGTAGAGATGTATGCATGAGCTGATACTCTTTCAGCTGTTCATTTGCTTATCTGTTGACCTTATTTACCCTAACATAGCAAATATATGACTTGGAATAAGTTGTAGCAGTCTAACTGAAAAACTCAAGCAATAGAAAAAAAAAATACTAATTATTTGGTTCCTTATTTCACACTTTCAAATACAGAAGCAACTGTATTTTAGTTGTAGCACCTGTAGCACTTTCTTCTTCTGCATGTTTTAACATTTTGTGCAAGCTTGTTCAACATAACACATTTGATAACCAAGGTAGCTGGTTAAATTGAGGTTTACAATGGTAAGGTCACTGTTCTGAATTTAATATGGAATCATAGAAAAGTCTGTGTGGCAGGGGTCTGTGGGGATCACCTGGTCCTACCTGGTCCTGCCTTCTGAAAGCAGGGCCTTAGTTAGGTTGTCAAGGGCCCTTGTCAAGCTAAGTCTTGAATATTTCCATCAGGGGAGATTCCACCACTTTTGGGAAACCGACTCCAATGTTTAAGTGGTGTCAGGGTTGTCTTAGGCTCTTCCCAGTGGAAGACTGAAAAAAAAAAAAAAGAGGAAGGAGAGAGGAAGCTGTGAGTTTTGTCTCATTCCCTGCCCTCCCTACTTAGCCCGTGGCAAAAGAAAAGTCCTAAATTATAAAACTGTAACAATTGGCTAAAATGCATTCCAGAGGAAGCAGGTTGTTTTATTATTTCATTTGACTCTGATTAAAATTACAGCTGAGAACTGGAGCTTGTGTGCCAGTTTAGTCCTTTATGTCAGCAATGACAAGTTCAATCATACTTCTGTCGTCTTTTAATTGTTAGTAATTCATCAAAGAAAAATCACTGCTCTGAACTTTGAACAGCAGTTCCTCAGGGAATTTGCTGAATTGTTCCCAATTTCAAACAGTCTTGAATACTTCCTGTTGAAAAAGTAATTATTAGATCTTTTTCCCTTGTGTTTACAGGGCAGGCCAAAAACACTGATCAATTTTGAAAAACATAGGTCATAAAATCATATTATAATTTTTACATTTCACATTATTCAAACACAATTTTCATTGCTAAACATGTAACACAAATACAGGGTTTTTATTTTTAAAAATTAAAGTAGTTCTTCTCTATTTAAAAACAGCAACAAAGACCAAGTGTAACTTAGTACATAATTTTTTAGTGATGAAAATCTAATTCTTTGTTTTTATCTGGAAAGAACTAGTGTCTTTAAACTTTTATCATACAGAGTGAGTAGGACAACAATAAACTAACTGATATTAAAGCTGATTTGACCAGAACTTTGCACTCTTGCTTATATTGTATATAATATTTTCAATTTGTAAATTATATTATTAGAGTGAAAATCTATTTATTTGTTCTGTATGCTACTCTTCATAGATAGTTCTTTACCAAATGAAGCAATACCAATACATTTATGTTGTTTTTATACTGCATTTTATAAAAGAAAAATAATTTTTTAGTGTTGGAAGAAAAATGCTACTAATGCAGCTAGTATGCAGTAACTCATTTGGAAGGGTTTCGTTCTTGAGCACTTCGGTGTTAGAAACCGTATGCTTTTACATGGTATTCTCAAGTGGAATATCTGCCATAGCTCAAGTATTTGTAAAATGGGCTTTATGCTTAAAGCCATTTAAAATTGCTTTTGAAAGATATTTTGTTTTTTAATAGAAAATTGCTCATTAAGAAATAGTGGTTTTATAATTTACCAGTCTTCCTATTCAGTAATTTATTTACTGCACTAAACTGTAACAAAAGTTTATTAATGAAGTCGTTGGCTTATTTTATAAGCTGCTCTGTAAATAATCATCATGTGTAGAAACCCTTGATCTGAAGATTTCTTTATACTGTTCTAGCTTACCACTCTATAAGCCCTATCTCCATAATGTTTTCTGAGAATTCTTGTTGAGAAGCTGCTTTTAGTACAGTTCAGATCCCTGCTATGCTCCCACATTTTGACATAATCTTTTAAAAAGATTTTTCATAAGATAACTGAAGGCCTGACTAATCAAGTCCAATTTATTATGCTGCTTCTAAAACAAAGTATATATAACTCTGGAAGCTTGTTCTGACCTCCTAATCTCCAGATAAATTCTCTAGCATTCATGTTAAAATTTTTTGGAAACTCTGCATGTCCTTTTTAAAGCTTGTTGATCCCTTGTCTTCATAGGGTGGTCTTACAAGATTTTGTAAAATTAAATGGCTCACTACCGCAACTTTTCAGCTAATGTTTCATACTTCAGCATCACAGCACTCTGCTGGTCTTCTTCAGACCACTGCTGTTGTAGTCCTGAATTCAAGCAAGTACAGCATATCCTAATGCACTCTCCACAGCACCACTGATGTACCCTATTGTGTCGTACCTATTGAGAACAGTCCAGTCATCAGTGTTTTCTCCACTGCAGCTATTTTTAGCTTGGATTTATTTGTAAATATATTTATTTATATATATTTTTATATATATATTGTGGGGCAGGCTCAGGGACAAACTCCAATAGCTTCAGTAGTTGATCAGAAGACAGCAATTGTGTCCAGTGGGAGCGGGAGCTTGTGATCTGCAGCTGCAGCGTATGAGCAGGCAAAAATAAGTGTGAGATTAATACAAGTACTGGATATTCTGCACTGCATAGACTAGTTATCAGGGAATGAAAGGCAGGATAAAAGAGGTTTGGGAGTAGTAACCATTGGTTGAGACTCGCTGTTGCATTTGGACTTGATTTAGGGACTTACTGTAAAGACAAATTCAGACAAAAGTGTTGGAAGGATTGAGGAGCTCAGGTTAATGCTTAGACAGTTTTGCCGTGGTGAGGTCTGTACTAAAGAGGCCAGGTGGAATGAACATAGGAGTCAGTTGAGCTGTACACAGTTGTGTCTCTGCCTTAACTGCAGGTAGGCATTCTGTTGGTTTGTTAACACTGCATGAAAACCTTGTCTACCTGTCATTTTTAACTTATGATGTGGGATAGTACTAAAATAGTTCTTAATCTAGATGCTCATTCAATATGTTCTTGTATGGTATGTAAAAGAAAAGATAGTGCGGTTCGAATTTCTGTTGTAAGAAAAAGAAAGGCCTGCTTACGATGTTTTCTCTGCCATTTTATACCTTGCTATATTACTCGCCTCTTGTCTGCCTTACATTTTTCTTCTAAATTCTCTCATCCTTCCTCCTCTCCTTCCTAAACCTTGTGCTACAGCAGCATGGGTGGTTTAAAAAAAACAACAAGCACTGATGTTGCTTCTGCATGTTTTATGATTTTCCCAGCACAATGCAGTGATTGTGGAAGTCTTTTACAAATGTGAAGTGACAGGAGCCAAAGCACTGATACCCCTTGAAAAGCAGCATAATGTTCTATACCCCGTGACATCTTCCAGATTATGACAGTGATCACTACAGAGAGGTTTTCAGAGCTGTATGCTTTGGAGACTGGATGTAAGAGTAATTATGGGAGCTATGTAGCTTTCACTATAGCCAAGTGGAGGACTTTTCACTTGTCTTTGAATTTCATCATATCGTTTAATAATTTCTATAACTGCTTGCTATCAATCTGAATTCTAATTCAGCCATCCAAACTACTTTTTGATTTAAAGAGCACAAATTGTAGTCCATTGTCCAGGTCAGTCTGAGGCTTTGCTGCTGTTGTAGTTGAGTTAACCATCTGGTCATAGGTGATTCCTTAGTGAAATCTGAAGTAAAAAGGGCATTTAATTCTGGTCTTTTGGCACCACATGTTGACAGATTTTCTTAGCTATTGAATAATCTAGCAATCCTTTTCCAGGTCTTCCTGTAACTACTGAGCACACTTAGGGCATACTTTGTGGTGTTCTTTGTCCCTAGTTTTGTTTCAGTTTGTGCCCAGTCCTTTCTGATTTTGTCCCTAAATTGTCAATTTATTATGCTTTCTCATTTGACACTATCCATTTCTATTTAATCACTTCTCAGTTCAAGATCGTTGAAGAGTTATGGTTTATCCACAATGGCTTTTTCTTGCTATTCTTCCGCATTCTGATAATTTGTGCTTGTTTGGCCAGTAGTTTTGTTTCCCTAATGACTGGAAATAAAAAGAAGGAAAAAGAGAAAGGAGACCAGTTAGTTCAAGGCTTGGAATACTTGGAATATAACCAGTTCATAGTGACTTTGATTTGACCTCTTACTTCATAATCACTTTCATTAAGTTGTCTTCAGCTTTACATTCTCAGCCCTCTAGTTAAAATATGTCCTAAAAAGTCTCCTTTCTAGTTGCCCCCTTTGTCAAAAATAGCCACAAGCACATTACAAAACATTTGGGAATTGTCTGTTGTCTTCTGTAGTTGACTGAAGTCTCAGGTCTCCCAATTCAGATCATCCTTTTCATAAAAAGCCTTATTTGTCAAGTTGCTCTCTAGCAAGTTCTTCCCATGAAAATGCAAAGACCTTGCCCAGACTGATTCTTTAGTCCTCATCATAGCTAGTGTTAGGGGTTTTTTTCCCCCAGTAACATTAAATATTTTTAGAATTTGGAAATTACTTATTATCTTATAAGCTCAAAATGTTTTATTCAGGAAAAAAACCACATGTATGTCCACAGTAACTGCCATAACTTTTTCTATGCTTTTAAACCCATCTGAGGTGCAGCGTGAGATAATACTGTAGCTTACTACATACATACTTGTAATAGTTGCTTTCTTATGTTCTTTATAACCAGTGAAAAATCAGTAATTAATAGCCTATCTCAGTATTATGATTTTTCTTAAGTAACTAAAAATATGGCATCTTACCCAAGTTAGCAGAGAGTTGTTGATGAGGCTGGTTTGGCTAATGGAATCTATATTAAATACTAATTAAATAACTGTGTGAGATGGCCCTAATATAGCCATATGTGAAAATACAGCATTAGTGAATTGTGGTACTTTTACATGTCCATAAGAAAGGCATTATTAATCTTTGACATAGTTTGTGTGTGAACGCATTTTCTTTTTCACGTAGGAGTAAATATAATAATTATCTCTTAAACAATGAAAGAAGTCTTTTTGCAGTTTAGAGACTGCAGGTAATTTTTTTTCCCCACAGATGATTTCATAGTAAAATTTCTACTGGCATTTCTCAACCTAATACACTACACTCAGTGATTATTTTGCCAAGGTTCTATCATAGTGGCAAAACTTAAATTCTTGTAATATATAATCTATATTTAATTGCTCTGAGAAGAAACTTCATCAGGTCTTTATGAAACAATATCCTGGAGTAAAATGCTGTGTTGGTCTTAAATATAAAATAGCTATGTAGAAGAATATTCCAACTGAATCTTATAATTAAACTTTTTTTAATGCCCCAATTTACAGGTATATTTTTTTCATATATGTCCAGATACAAAACAGTTGTTCTAAAGTGGAAACTGTTAATTATTGAAGGGTTTCAGCCATTACATAATACAGGATTGAAACAAGTGGGTATGATTCTACCTGAATTTAGAGGCTCTTTATGTTATGAAAAGGGTATCCTCAGGATGTTTTATGTATTACAAAGCATGGAATTAAATTATAAATTAAATAAAACCATTATGTATGCCTTAGTCACACAGTAAAACTGATCTGTCCAACAAACCAGTCAATATGGCTGAACACTGGTACAATAAGTGTTTTTTAACTAGGTTATACGTATGTTTCAAACAGTAACTCAGTTACAGCATAGTATTTTTCTGTGCTGTTATTTAGGATAATGCAAGGTCCATCTTGTTAAACTTTGTGAAATTAGAGTTTAGAGATTACAGTGGCGGCATTTTAAAAATTCATCTAATGTAAAATGTGGACTGTTTTACAACTCAGAAAAACTGCAAAGGACTAAAAATGTGTCTATGTGTATAAACACTGTGTATTTTGTATGTATGTATAAAAGCAGAAATTTAAAACAGCAGACAGTGGGCTGGCAGTGGTTCAATATACTTCTGCTACTTGCTTTTGAAAGGAACTTTTTGTCTGTTTGCTGACAGCATCTGTCTTGGTGAAACTGCTTCCCAGGTAGGCAGCTGTCCTGGTTTCAGCTGACGTAGAGTTAATTTTCTTCATAGAAGCTAATGTGAGGCTATGGGGGGATCACTAGTAAGGCAGGAGGGATGTTACAGAGCTGTACAGTGTTGCAGTGTTGCAGCCTGTGTGAACGAGGCTCCTTCTGCTGCAGGGTGCAGAGCAGGGCTCCATCCTGCATCACCACCTGCAGCAGTCATGGTGCAGCTCCCTGGGCCCTCCACGAGAGAGAGGTGCTTTTGCCACAGCGAGGGGACACTGTGCCACGAGCTGGTTGTCCCCAGCTCCCTGGAGCTGCAGTGGCAGCTGATGCACTGGAGTCACAGTGACACTGTTCTTCCGTGCTTGTGGTGAGGATGCTAATAGGAACAAACTGGTACACTTGTGCCAGTTCAGACTCCCACACTACAGTCAACAAGGATAGTGAGTTTTATCTGGAGGTGTAGCTGTATCATCACTGTCTTTTCCTTTCCAGAAACATTTTTGCTTACTTTCAAAGCAAATACAGTATTTTCATACTGTTATTTTATACTGCTTCCAAGTTTATTATTAGCCTTAAAAGATCATGCAGAGGTCATGTATTTGATCTGGGGAGCATAAAATTTGAAGAGTGAATCTGATAGATAGGTTGGGATAAAGAAGGACAGCACGGCAGAGAAGGAATTTTTGTTTATTCATATGTTAAAATGATTCAGATAGTTTCAGTGTACTTTAATATAGTCTAGTGTAACTATATGTATGCATGTGTGTGAGGAGGTGAAACAACCCTGGGCACTAAGCAAAACATATCTCAACTAGAATGTAAGAATTGGTATTGAGCTTGTAATAGACAACATCAAGATTAGTGATGCTGTTAGTAAAGCAAGAGGTATCCCAAGGTGCTCTCAGCACAGGCAGGGAAGCTGGCACGACATGGTCCTGCTAGTCACAGGTGTACCAGCCTCCCCCTCCCTAGGGCTTCAGAGCCCTGCTTCCAGTCTCCCTGCCCTCCTGTCCTCCACTTTGTAATGAGTTTTCCCTAACAGCTCCTGCCTGTGTGAGAGAACTGCCCCAGGTAAATGTCATGCCTATATTGTGCTAAGGAAGTCTTTAGAATTTCTGTGGAAGAGTGCTATAGGGAGCAGTCTTCCTTTTGTCCCTCTTTAAAGCTTCATTGGCTAAAGCCTTGCCTTGAAGGGAGTCTACACTGAGGCTCTTACTGGGTTGTGGTGTTCATGAAACAGAACTAGCAACAAACAGGAAAAATAAGGTTTAAAAATTTATAGTAAATGGGTGATAGAGGGCAGAGTCACTCTTTTTATTATTCTGTGCCATAGGTGCACAGTAATAAACAGGATTTAATTATGGGACTCTTAAAATGTTACTAACTATGTAGTTCGATTAACTGTGTAGTTTGATGTATTTTGTACTGTAGCATAATTTTGTCTTCAGCAATCCCTTTGGAGACATTGCCTTCAAAGCCTTCAATTTTTATACACACTGAGATTAAAAATAAAAGTATTTTATTTCTATAGTTATTAAATTTATAATGCTTCAGGTATCCCTGGAACTTCCTATACCTCGTAAGTATACAGCACCGATACATATCAATAAAAAAGGAAAAATAGACTACTACCATTTTCTCTGATTGAACGCAATGTTGCCATTAAGAGAAACGACCCCAAAGGTTGTACGTACTTCTCAGATATGCCACATGAGTTACAGATACATTCTGTGTTGAACAAGTTTCTGCAGAACAGTAAAATACCGATTTTGCCTCTGGCTTCCTTGGGATTGACTTTTCATCCCCAGAGTTAGTGTTAAAAATAATATTGGTTAAAGGCCACCTCGTGGTCTCTTCCTTTAATTGTACATCTGGGTATGCTGACTTACACTTTTAATGTTTAAGTCGCAGTTTGGTTACCTCTGTCTAAAATATTAACCAGATAAGTCACTTCTAACCCTATACTAGCAACACAATAGTCTGTCTCCTTTGATGAAATACAAAATTAAAACCATTACTCAAGACAGAGCTGTAATAACAGCATGTGTCATTTGACATAAAGTGCTCAAACTTTGTAAAGTGCAGAAGTAATATCCCTCTTTGGTCTTCGTTTAACAATTGTGTGCTTTCACAGGCTTTTCAAGAGAACGTTTTAGACACTGGAAGTGCCTGGAAATCAAATCTTTATTAAATATTTATGGGGGAGGACACCTAATGACTTCTTGGGGACCCTGCAAAGAGATTCAGTATCCATAGAGTGCACTTATCATTGTTTGTTTTTGTTATTGTTGTTGTTATTAATTATTTAAGTGCTGGCAATTTGCTCAAAGCTGTACAAGACACAAAAAAATATTATTCCAGCCTTTAAAAACTTTGTCTCAATCAAACCAATGCATGAAGTACACTAACTCACTACGGAACAGAGACTTCTGAAAAGCAAGCCTAGTTACTGAGAGAGCACCTTTTCATATTGTCTCACATTGCCTCCTCTTCCCCTCTGCCATCCTCGCTTGTCTGCCTTGCAAGTGCAGAAGCTGCTGCAGGAGGCAGATGTGTGCTGTTTGCTTCCTCACATTTGCAGTAACTGTAAGGACAGCTCTTCTGCTGTTTTCATTTCTCCTGTGACACCTTGCCGGAGAAGACGGGAAGGGGCACTGTTACCGTCTCCTGAAAGAGGAGGGCCTATGTACCCAAAGGCTTTGCAGATCTAAGATGGGTCAGGACAAAAGAAAATGGGGCCAGAATTCTTTATGGGCTGGGCACTTTTGGACTCCCTTTTCTACCAGAATAGAAGTGTTCAGTTGTTTCGCTTTAAGAGTTGATACATTTAGTATGCTGTGCATACACTGGCAGTTTTGGGGTGACAGGGGAGTGAGTGAAAATAGAAGAGATTGGCTGCTTGGCATGGCGGTACGGAGTTACCATGGGCTATATACAGGAAGGTACAGGAGAGACTGATGAGAGCTGGAGAAAAGACATACAAAAAGGGCATAGTACCCAATGCTGATGGTAAAAAAAAAGGATATTCTTTTTAAAAGCTATTCAAGATCTAGGCTAAATAGACTCTCAAGACAAAGCAGACTAAAATTATGAGGAGGCTTCTTTTGAAGAACAATACTATTTGACAGAGTGGCATGTTGTAGCACATGTGTTTTAAATCAGTTAGGTGTGAGTGATACCAAACAAGCAACTAAACATTTTAACAGATTGTGTGGATAGAGACGAGGAGGCAATATTGAATCAAAATCTTTGACTTTAAATAATGAGGAAATGGTGCAGAATATAGTAGTGTCATCTCTCTTGAATAATATTTCTATAGATTCAGACTTCATTTTTTCCAAACAAACTGGCAGAGGAAAAGGAAAAAAGTGCAGAAGAAAGTTTCAGCATCATCAGCATGTGAATTAATTTACACTAGAACAGAGGATAAAATGAGAATTTTATCTCATATAAGATGAGAGGATATATGGGATCTCGTATCTCATGAGAGGATAGAAATGGGAAGAACCAGTAAAATTAGAAGATCATATCAAAAGACATGATCACCGAAATCCCAATACCAAGGGCTGTTCAAAACCTTTGTAGAAGAAAATGGCTGAGAACAAAGTGATGTCAAGGATTTACTAGGACAGGGAAACAGGAGCCAAGCCTGTAATAGCGCTTCATTTGAACTAAGCTGGAAACAAAGCATGATAAATTGGATTGCAGGCAATTCAGATGAGCAGCAGTAGCGGACAGAGGTGGGTATGTGTGTATTACTTCTTGCATGCAGCTCCTCCAAGCTGTGTTCATTGTAAGTTACGATGAACTCAAACCATTGTGTATATTAGGTCTTTTATGTTAATTAGGAATTGATCACGGTTTACTAGCACAGTCCTGATTTGTGATTCAGCTACAATGGTATAACAGATCTATGTGTGTTGTTTAATGTATATCTGTCAGTTGGCAAAAGAAAGACTGTAATATAACTTAATAAAATATTTACAGTTTGGTGCACAGTTACTTCTGGTTTTGTCCATTATCTGTATTATTTTAAAATAGAAAGCTTAAACTTTTTAGCACCAATGGATTCCTGTGAGTTTATTACACATTTCCAGATGCATTAATGTTGGAGAATGTTCACCTCTTTAAAAACAATTATACTAATTTTTTATATTCCTTTTGTTTGTAAAGAACAACATTGATAGATTTGAACTGTCTTTTGTGAATTTAAACAACGTAAGGTTTTTCAGATGTTAAATGCATTTAAAAAAAACACCTCCTGAAACCACACATTTACATTCATGTAAAGAATGATCACTTCTAAAATTAAATATTGAAAATCTTATTTTATTGCAGTTTTCCACTGCAAATAAAACAAGAGCATCAAAAACTTCAGTATAATGTTTTGCCTCAAAGTTGAAATGATGTAATACGTCATGCTAGTTACATGATATAAATTTGTACTGTTGTGTGCGTGGAGTGGTCTTGGAATATGGTGGGGAAAAAACACAGAGGAAATTGTGATCATTTTAGTTTGATGATTGCCATGATGACTAATGGAAGATGAGATACTGTTCATCATGCTACCTATAGTTTATCTGGGCATGAATATATTGCAGTTTGGTGAAGCTTACAAAACAGCTTTTGCTCCCAAGTGTCATTTTGCATAATAAGGAGAGGAAGGCAGAAAGCAGTTACTGAGTTTTGAGACATGAAATTAGAAGTTTTTGTGAAAATTATGGGATCATAAAAATGTAAATCTGGAAGACTAATAATTTATTTTAACTTCATTCTCCGTTATGAGGCAATTATGAAGTATACTAGGAATAATCATCACAAAACTATGTCTAACCTGTTATACCACACTACTTCCTAGGAAACATGTTTTAGTATTTAACTATTCTCACAGTAAGGTGGGGGAACATAAGCAAAATAGCCTTTGCTACAAGTGAATTCTTTCATTCCAAACATCATGGGGAACAATATACCAGTGTCTTTTTTAATGGCTACGTTTGGTGTATTAGAAATCTGTTGTTACATGTTTCCATCTTAGTCTTTGTATCAGACCACCTAACCCTAGTACCTTCAACCTGTCATTTAATTGCTGAAATTCTATCTGGAGCTGATTTTGTCCATTTTGGAAATGGCTGTCCTGAGCTGGAAACAGAAGGCAGTGTGAAACAACCTAACAGTAGAAATCACCTCTTGTGCTTCACATATCTTAGTTTTATTAGTATGATACTGAATGAGATTAACTTGCGTCATGTTGTTGACTCTTGAGTAGTCTGTAATAAGCTGAAAAATTTTATCAACTTTTGTTCTGTTTGCTTGTTTCTTTTCTAAAGTGGGAACAACAAATCAAAAAAGAGTTCTTTTTCTCTTCTTTGGTCTGTAGATGCATCTAAATTTGTGTATATTTAGAAAGAAACAGGTGTTGAAATCACAATTTGGCTTTATATTACAGTATCATGCGTAATAAATTATTTTTAATTATTCAAGGCTTGCCAATGAACTCATTAGTTCTGGGCATACCTGAGTTACAGGAAAAGTGTGATTTTTTTTTTTCCACATGTAAAATACAAAGTTTAAATCCATAACAAAAAATGGGAAGGGTGTGATTAGTGGAAGTTTTGTTGTCTGTTGCTTGTGGGGGGGTGTGTAAGAGTAATTTTTAGAAAATTTATGTAGTGGAGCATGACAATTGTCTAAGTAGTTTGTAACCAGAAATCTTGAGTCACGTAGCTGTTAATACTATATTAAATCTATTAAATGTATATTGCTATTACAGCTGTCAACCTTCCCCTTTCCATTTTCCTACCATACAGACTCTCTCCCTCCCTCACTTCTCTCTCTTTGTCTCACCCTCGTTTCTCCTCCCTCTCTCTTTTCCCCTTTTGCCTTTTTCCCCTTTCTTTCTCTCTCTCTCCTCCTCTGTTTTTATCCCCTTACTGCACACTCAGAAGTACAGCAGCAACTTTCAGATCCTTGGTTTTGAGAAAGTGCAGAAGGAAACTATCAGAAATTCTGGTGGTCTTTTTTAATATTTGCAATATGAAATGCAAATAACTCTCCTTAAAAATAAATTACCAGGAAAATCAAAACCAAGTGAAAAACTACTCTTGCTTTTAAATTATTTGATTTAAATAAAATTTAAAGGTTGAGGTTAGAGCTGGGTTAAGGTGGGAAAACTGAAAAAATCATTTGATTGCCCAACTCTGATAAGAACTGAAAGTTCTGCTGAGGCAAAGTCATCATGCCCAAGATCATCTGCAGAACAAGCAACAAAGTACACATTCTCATCAGATAGCACAGGTTCAGGCTTATCAAAATCAAATTAGCAAGCAGGAAGCCAGGATTCAAACACTGTTGGTTGCATTTGTACCTTTAGTTCTTCACCTGAAGCTTCTCTTTGAGTACTAGTCACCAAAGCATGACAATTTGTAACTAAATGGTTGAAAAGTCTATATTTATATGACACAGTGCAGTGCTCCAAGTAAGCTAGGTCACATCCTACGTTAATGCAGCCCTCCGCTGTGGCTGATTTGTCATACAGAGGAGTTTTATCTGCATCTGCAGAGCACTGCATTGTGCTATGTAGACAGTACCTTTTTTTTTTCCTTTGAGAGTTAGGAAGATACATTGTATCTATACATACTGAAGTATTCACAGAACTCAATATACGTTTATTTGGATTCTTATTGTTTACATTTTATTAGAAAACTATTAGGTTAAGGCATGTGGGTTTTTTCCTTTACTGGCAGTGTGTGGGAAGCTGCATTTGGATGAGCATTGGCTTTGGCTGAAGTGCACAAAACAACATTCATGGTAATTTTTAATGTAGTTAATAGTTTATAGTAATTTTTGCTCTTGATTTACATCACATATTCACAATTAATTTTAAATATCTTTATTTCTGATGCAATGATGCATATAATTACATTTTAAATAAATCAGACAATTATTTGAGCTGTATGTTTATATGAGATTGTATATCTATACAACTCTCTAAATATATTTTAACATTTAAATAAAATCTCCTTGCCTTCCCCAGGCTGAAAAATACAATCCATAGAAGTGTTCAGCCCAAATTAAGGAAAATTATGTAATACCAAGTTGCGTGATGCATTGGGATTGGTTTCCCTGAACAGAATCACTGAATATGAACTTAAGAGTTATTCAGAAAAAGGTGTTTTCTGCAAATAGAGAGGGAATAAAACTGCCTTTTAAACAAAATTTGAACCATTTGGCTCTTGCACTATTTTTTACCATTAGAAGCACTGTATTCTGTGGGGTGCTTATGGTGCATGAAAGGAATGCACACAGGAGAAAGACTTGTCTTATGAAGAGATGTGAAATCTGAGATAGTTTATGGTTAACATTTTAATAATAGAATTTACAGAGTTAGTTTTTTAATTGATCTGTGATCCTTCACATGTTTTTGGGACACATGGTTCCTTGTTGGAGAAGATCACACTAAGAAATACTGAGTTCTTTCAGTACATTCTTGAGGCATGTCAGATTTACTTCTTGTCATAAAATGTTGTCCATATTATTGATGCTTCATGTACTGTCACTTGATATTGACACTCTGGCAGGTTATTGTGTCCTGTTTCTGTTTTCTGATTTGCAGCACTGCAAGGGCTGTAGTGAGACAATTCTTGCTGTGTATTGCTGCCCGTAAATGTTTTTGATAATCCTCAGTTTAGACACTGAAATAGGTATGGAAGGGGTACCATATTGTTACTGTTGTAGTAGGGTTGCTAGAGGTCAGGTAAATTGCTGAGGTTAGCAGGTGTATCTGGTTTCTTTCTGTACCGTTGACTGGAGATTGTTGATTGGATGTGTTTTATCTCTTTAAATCTTGTCTTGGAGGTTATTGGGAAAGTGCTCATGATCCCTAGAAAAGTTCTTCTGCATGATTCTGTCTTGTGATGCATGTTTTCCAGTATTATCAGTATTAAGCATTTAATGAGTAAATAAACAAACATGAACTGTGGTGATTTCAGAATGAATGATTTTGATGTGTGTTGAATGAAATGCAAGCACAAATGACAATTTAGTCTCCAGTGAAGCTGGATATAGTAGCAAGCACAAGGCAAAGCAATATTTAATATTCTTCAGGTATGTGTCTGCCATCATTGATCAGTTCAAACTAATTTACTTAGGAGATCAGTAGGTGCCAAGCTGATAACTGAAAAGACTTTCAGCTATTCACTAGTCTATAATGTTAAACAAATACAATATAGTATTTTATTTGAAAATAGGAGGGTTTTTTATTTACACAGTAGTTATAAAGCTGTGAGCATTGAAAACAGAAAAGGTTCCTAGTTTTTCTGTATTTGTTCATTTGTTTGGAGTGCCAGGGGCAGTACCTTGGTGGTGCTGGGTACAGCTATCTCGAAGAAATCTGTGGCAGCTTTTGAAACAAATATGGAGTGATACGACTATGGATGTTTTAAAAAACAATTGCAAACCTTTGATTGCATGCCTATTCTTGATATTTTCTTCATGCTTGTTGTTTTGGTAGCTGGTATTTTTATTAAGTTGTCATCTTTTTTGTACTTTCCTGGTGTATTTTTTTTTCCCTTCAAATTAAATGTTTTAAAATATTATTGACACAGGAATTTAATTATGTGAATAAAAACTTATTAATAAAAAAGGTTTTCGAATAGTAATGGTAATAAATCAGTTCAATTAGCATTAAAGAATCAAACAGCTGTAGTATCCAAGTGCTGTCCAGTAGCCTTATTATTACTAAAAAAAAAATCCATCCTGCAGTACGGATTGCTTATAATATCTGTCATTAAATAACTCAGAGCACAACTTCCAGCCCCTGCTCAATGAGATGACTATGGAACAAACGTCTGTTAGAACACAGCTTTGTAAGTTAATGCATAATCTCAAAAAGACTATCATATTTTCACATACATCAGCGCATCACATATACCACATATATAAAAAAACAGTTACATTTTTTGAATGTTTTCACTGTTACTTGGAGGTGCTAATCTCATAAATTTCTCTAGGTTCATTCTAATTTACTTTTTTTTTTTGCCATATGATCACATTTTTCTGTAGTTTATATCTTGTCCTTCTTTCAAGGTACATTTACAATCATGACAATATAAGAAAGGATGCAGCAAGTAGCTATTTTTTCATTCATTATGCATTCTTTTATATCCCCACTTTAAAGTTTTAATTAGCCCAATAAGCAAATTATTGGGTTTTCTAAATGTAAAGATAAATAACACTTTGATTCTACCATTTAGTTTTTGTGGACTAAGAAATGTGGTTTTAATACATTTGTGCATTGTAAAAAGAGTTTTTTAAAATATATTTTATATTAATTAAGTGCTTGATAATCAAGTCATTATTATCAATTTATTCAAAATTGAATGGGGAAATTTAGGATGACTATATGAAATTATGCTTTATATTTTTCAGGCAATCCAGTAAGTGTCAACAAATGACCTAATTTAGTCTTTTGTCACAATGTAAAAATTTTTTAAGAGCGGCAGCTATTTTATTTGCCAAAAAAAATTCAAGCTTTTATATTGTACAGTGTTTGTTGTGTTGTTTTTTTCTTTTAATGCTTTTGAATTGATGAGCAGAGTATTTCTCTCAGGTGATCACTTGGACCACAAGAATCATGTACCTGTTTTTATTGAATTTTATACTTGCTTTTTCCTTTATTGACATTACATTATCTGTAAATTATTAAGAACGTTTTAAGATTTGAGTGCAGTTGTGTCGTCTTCTGATATGGGATAATACCTTATACATAGTGACAGACACTGATCTCTGGAAATTGCTTTGGTTTAGTGTATCTAATTTTCTTCCCCACATGATCTCTAGCTATTTTTGTGGCCTTTCCCCCAGTAACTCACACCAATATTCAAATGGACAGTTTCTGAAGGGTGTTGCTAGCCCAGCAGCATATGAAAGATACATCTGAAGTGTAAGATTGCAGGTTTTCTAGTATTGCACCAGAAATTTGTAATGATGTGTTGCAAGGCAGGGGTCTAAATAACTTTTCATTTTTTGAGAATGGAGAACTGAACTATAAAAATAATACTATAATAATTTACAATATAAAAATAATAAAAATATTCATTTTGATGTCTTCGTTTATGAACATAGAATTTCCGTGTAAATTACTATATATGCTTGAACTTCCAGTGGTGCTATTAGCTTGTATAAACTCTTACCAGTTTACAAAAGTGTATATACTGGCATTATTTATTAAATTTCTCTAGTTTCGTCAGACTTCAATATTGTTTTCTTTTAATGTGTTCTGTAATGACTTAATAATCATTCATAGCTGTTTGCAATTGACTAGCAACTAAAAAAAAAGTGTAAATTAAATTGTTTTTCTTACGATAAATGTATAAACCACTATTAACCTGTATAATCTGTATTAACCAGTACAGTCTTTATGGCAAGAGTGATCCTTTGTAATCCGTCCTCTGGGGCAGGAAATAATTGCACTGTCCCTTGACCACAAATGAGGTTATGTCACATTTAAACTTGGTTGCCTTTGCTCTTCATGCTTTTTATGGTTACACTTGTAACAGCCAAGAAAGCTGAATAGAACTGCTATTTTATTTCAGAATTTTGTTTCCCAGTTTCATGTGCAGCTATTTGATGATGGTGGTGATAAAGCTTATTGAGGTGTAAATAAGAAAGGGCAACATTTCTCAGGTCACAGAAATTAGAGAAAGCACATGCATGTTTGAGGCTTATTTTAAATGTGACCATGCATAATACGTCCTAGTGGAAATTATTTTTGCTTTGGTTTATGAAGCAGGTACTGTATTACAAAATGTCTGAGTGCTTTGAGGGGTTAAATTTACACACTATTAAATGAGCTACAGCAGCTTTCACAGATGCATTAATTTAACAAATGTATTTGTGGTTAGCTGCTCCCTTGACAATAAAGGGAATTGAATTGCCAAGCCCCAGAGCTAAAAAACTCTTCAGATTCAGCCAAGTAGCCAGTGCTTCGTAACTATGAGTTTCAGCAGCTCATAGCCTTTCATAGCCTCTGTGTGTTGGAACAGAGAGGGACTTACATTACACACTTACTTTTGGAATAGGTATCCACTTATACTAGAGCCATGATGCAGATAGTCATCTCCCAGAGACACTGGCTTGTCTGAGGGAATGACTCTTTTAGTAGCATGGTGGCCATTGTAGTATGCTCATAGTAATATGGTGGAAGGGGCTTTTGGTGACAGTGTTTGGCAGCGGAAAAACTTACTCATGGATGGAGCTGTCACACACACAACATGGCAGCTAAATACACTGATCAGGATACCCTTTAGAGAGACCTTTAAATCAGCAGGGTGTCATGTTCAGGCATCTTAAAGTATTGTTTGGCATGTCACCTTCACCTGCTAAGTTGTATTGTCTGTGCATAGTATTTGCTGTAATTCTTGAAATAACAGAGAAGCATTACTGATTTTGGTTAATTCAGTGAATTAAGTATTACTGGCAGGTTGGGATTTTTTTCTCTAAGCATTTCTGTGTTAAGTTTGCCATGCTATGCAGAATTACATCTCTGTAGAGAAAATGTCTGGTTTTCCAGCTTTATACAGCTTTGAGTGCTTTGGGATTGAGTGCCCAATTTGTTGTGTAAAAGTAGAAAATGTGTAACAGGGTGTGATTCCTAATTTTGCAGTTCCTCTGCATTTTGGTTAATTCATCTGGATTGCTGATTTTAGCAGGAAAAAAAGCTTTTGAGGAGAGAGGACAGGCTAGCAAAGTTCAGTGTGTTAAACCAAGTGAAGTTCTCGCCAGCTTTCACTGCTTATGTTTTAACCTCCTTTTCAAAATATTTCATATCCTAGGCCTCAATATTGTAATATTATGCATGTTGTCTTTTCTCAAAAGAACAGATTTACAATTGGCACCTCTGGTCTTCAGGGAGCACGTGGAGCTTGGGTGCAAGTAGTGGAGGTAGCTTTCCTATCCAAAGACTTACTTGCATAGCTGGTGTTTAGAGGAGTTATTAAAGGGTAAGAACCTATACATTGATTGTTTCTCTGCTGCTTTAAAGGTGATGCATTATATGCTATATTTTGCAGAAAGAATGTTACATTGGGACTGTGAGCCTTTTGTTCTGATACGTTTTTATTCTTGGAGTTGTCTGTAAAGAGGATAACATAGGTTTTGGTGGCTGATACTTAGGGGCATTTTTTACTTTGGCTTAGATAATTTCAGCTATGATGTGGAGTCATTCAAAATTTCTTTCTAAGTAGCCTTACTAGTCTGCTGACAAGCTTTATTCTTCAAACTTTCCAGGCAAGGTGGTTGACTGAGCTGTGCTTTTGATCTGCATTTTTTAGGATTTTCTGTTGGTTGTCCAAGACTCATGAAAGAATAAAAGTGTTTTCTCCTTATGCGGGATCTGGACATTTGATGGCTTTTGTCTGAGGTATTAATGGATGTTTTAACAGCCTAGGGAGACATTGTGGGCTCCATATTCCTCTATGGAAAGAGACGAATTGTTCCAGCTTGTTAGAGTACAGATAAATAGTTTGCTCAGTCCGGTATGAAGCTGGATGAACTGTGTATTTGTTTTCACTGGGACAGAGGAAACTTCTTTATCGTTCATCATGAGTCTGAACCAACAACAAAGCAAATCCATGAGGCCCAGGAGGTCAAATTGCAGCATTCTTTTTATATGTGTGGCAGGAAGACTTGACAGCAGTTATCTTCCCCATCTATCTACTTCAACCCACTTTATATCATAGAATCATAGAACAAAATAGCTTCTTCCAGAACTTGCTTAGGGAAGGGGAAACTACCATGTGGTAAGGTCAGAAGAATACAGCAGGCTCAGTAGCATGTTGATCAAAAGTTGGAAAAAGCCACTGGTTTTTTGGATGTTTTTAATTTGTTGGTGTGGCCAAATAGTTGCAAAAGTAAAAGGGTAGTGTTCAACTTGGTTATAGGTTTGGGAACCTTTAACCCAGATGGAAGGAGATGTTAATCTAGGAACCTCCTTTTTGTAGCAGGGTTCTTAAATAGACTGAGATCTCTAGGTGAAGGTCAAGGGTCCTTTATTTGCAATGTAGGTACTGATTGTGCTTGAATGTACATTGTATTGGTTAATTACAGTGGTGGCCTTCAGTGTGTCCCATATTTCTGTGTAGGTGTTATCATTTTGTCTGGTACCAAAGTTAATCAGTGCTGATACATACTATACCTTGATATATACTATACCTTGGATTTCTGTACCCTGGATTTCTAGGTTGATAACTGCTGTCCTTACACTTTCTGAGCTGACTGTGTTTGGCTGGAGGCATTGTTTCTCTTTCTAGTAATGAAAAGTAAGAAATGTTGAGAAACAAACTGAAAGAGCCACTTAAACAAAGAAAGAAAATAGAGAGTGAAAGTACACATATGACATGCTTGCTGCCCTGGATCATATGGATATTTGCATCAGATTATGCAGCACAACACAACAGTTGAGTGCGGGAGTCAAAGTAAGAGTCATGCCCATTCTTTCTGTGATGTTGAAAAAAGTTTAAATGGATAGATACAAGACACTTGCATAATAGAAGGATGAAGGGAAAAATCTATTTCTTGCTGAAAATCGGTGACCAAATACTACCACAGATATTTTTGACAAGATGTCAGGAGTAATTTTTCATTTTCTGGGAGTCTTCTGACTAAAGGGGAATGACTGGTTACCTTATTTGAAACACAAAGCTCAGTATAATTGTAGATCTTCAACAATACTGATATAAAACTATATAAAAGTTTACATTTTTAGATGAGTACCCCACTTTCTTCAGGTAATGCTTCCCCACATTACCCTGAACTGTTTGAAACATTTGCTGTTTGTATAGTTTACCATAAAACCTGAAAGCAAGATGTTTTCAATACCCAGCTTCAGGAAAAATTCATCTCCTTAGGAGCATAGATCTCTCCAGTAGTGCCCAATTCCTTTCATATGGCTTCCTGTAATGAACACCAGTTGTCAATCCTATTCTCAAATACAGTTTGAGCCAGTTTGTACTTATATAAGGTTTTATTAATTCTTCTTTTCAGTGCAAAAGATCCTTCCTGTCTTATTACAATCGCCACTGTACTGTTAAAGATAAGGATATTTTTAAGTTTTATAAAATTCATGAAAAGTGGCTCAAGATTGGCAACCCGACTTGGCATTGTATGTTTAATTATCTTTTTAATTTTGCTGCCATAAACTGCTGTTGTCAAGAGTCTTTCTATTTAGTTCAGCTGGCAAATAACCATACTGTTAGAAATATAATTATTTTTATACATAAGGCGACATATTTATCTCAGTTATAAAAACCAGACAGCTGAACCATCTGCTTTCTATATGCTTAAAAGGGATTACATTGTTGTTTTTGTTGCAGAAAGAGCAAAGAATATGTATTTTTCATATCTGAAATGAATAAACTGATGTTAAGAGGCTGTGATTTTAAAAAAGGCGTATGTAGAAGTGAAATCATTTTTGCTGTTATTTATTTCTGCATTAAAATAGTATTGACTCTGACACATGTCTAAGTGTATGATACACAGTATGCAGAGGTTCATCTGGAATCTTGATTTTTACTGACTTCCTGAGGATTATTATTTACTGACTTTTCCTGAGCTTGTGGTCCCACGTGAGGATTATCTGTATGGAGCAGGCAACCTGTAATTCATGGCTTGAAGCCCTTTGATCTGCTACAGATAGCAGCCTCTATCATTTGTATTGAACTTCCCACTTACTTTGGAAAGCTGGACTGATTCTCTCCTGTCTCATACATTCCTGCTAGATCTTTTAAGATTCAGAATTTCTGCTGCTTTCACGACTACTGATTGCTACCACCGTTTTCTGAAACATCAGTGTCAGCATGAAACACTCGAGGAAGTGTTAAGACATCTTTCTGTAGGACTGGGAAGAAATCTTACTCACTTTTGAACTGAATAACAATAAAAAACCACTCAGGATGCTGTTATACATCAGTTTTCTGCAATTTTCTGAGTAACAAACTTGAATATAAAGTGTCCATTCCTGTCTGCCTGTCCCTCACTTGTAGACAAATGCCAAAGGCAGGCAGGTTCATGTAAAATTCTTCACATAAATTGAGTTTTGCATCTCACTTGCATGTTCTTTTTTTTGGCTTTTTGTCACATCTGACAAATATTTTCAGAAACAAAATTCAATATTTAATTTATATGTATTATCATGCATAGTTATCTGGCTTTTATTCATAGGATTGCTCGGGAAGCTATGTATCTATTTGCAACTGTAGTCACATGTGTACAAACACAGATATTAAAGTAAATACTCAGGTGAGACTTCTGTCCACATACATGGACTGTTAGTGTATTAGTGTCCTTATTACATAGCTTATTTTGCTGTAAATACTTGTATTTACTGTTCAGTGAAGGTTATGTTAATTGTATTGTTTTTTTCCTTGATTTTCTGTGATTCCACACATACTGAAAACAACTATTGAACTACTGAACCTCACTCAACATAAAAAAGGTCTTTGTTGTTTTGAATTTTCAAGGTATCTAACTTGTAACAATTTCTTTGTGAGATCTGTAAATCCATTTTTCATTAGTCCCTGAAGATACAAGATTCTTTTTTTCTTTTTGGAATTATGTGTAATATTTTGTGGGGTGCTTTATGTTGTTATATGGGGCATTTATTTGTATTTATGATTAGTATACACAGCTTGAATAGAACAGTGAGCAGCTACTTTTTGCCCTGTAAGGTCTTAAAAAGAAAAGTGAAACCTTTAATTAGTCCTCACAGTATGCTTGGGAAGTATATGGATATGCTAAGTAATTATAGGGAAAAATCTGCATTGACAATACTTCTATGCCATTGCATTTTTTTCAGCAGATACGAAATACGGTAAAAACATCTGGGTTGTTACCTGGTCTATTCAACACATAAATTAAAACAGTTTAATTTTATCTTTGATTTTTAATATTACTGTTTCCAAAGGTATTCTTTTAAACATTATTTTCTTTAAATGCTTTTTGAACCTAGAGAATTACTTTTCCTATATAAAACTTCATCTAGCGCATTTATTTTTATACTAGGAAATGTGTTTTTTCCTGATGTCTTCATTTAATCTTTTTTTGTTTTTTTTCATGTCACTTGATTAATATTTTACAGTGTGTTATTTACCTCAGTCTGCAGGTTAGGAAGCTTTTCATGGATTGTATCTCTCCTCCTACTCTCTTTAACTTTCCTATGTAAAAGGAAAATTAATCACTTTTTGTCATCCTTTATTTTTTTCTTTCAGATGCTAGTATTTGAGCATGAATTTGCAAGGGGTTACAAAGTATGGTAATAAATTGTTAATTACATCACTGGGATTGTCTTCAAAGACCATTGATGAAGTATTTGAGAATCCTTAGGAACAGCTTATCAAGAACCTTTATATGCCTTTGACCCTATATTGAGTACTTTTAAAGATTAGTGACCACTTCTGTCTTCCTTGATCTTGTTGGGGTGAGAGGCTTTACAAAGAATTATTTGAATGACAGAGCTTTTGTTGGTTTACACAAATCACTGAGATCATATCTGAATCATTTTATTTGAGGCATAACCAAAATTTAGAACTGTGTTATATATAAACCCAGGGAGTATATTCTTTTTCTTTGTTCTTTTTGTTCTGTATTTTGTTATGGTAAGAGGAAAAACAAATTTTAAAAGTTCTTGGATGTTTGCAAAGCATCTGTGGTTTTTTTCCCATGACTTCAATACTTTGAGAATTTTTTGGGAAAAGCTTTAATTCTTTGAGTTTATTGCAGTAACAACAGGTACGGTGAACTTTACTTGTTTTCCTAGCATTTCCTTTAAGTGATTGTAGGCATAAATTCTTTTTTTATGACTCTTTTTCTAATAGACTACCAGGTTAAAGAAGTTTTTCAAGCTGTGTAGGAAATCAAGTACTCCCACTCTGCCACTCTACCAACATAACCTTAAAATTCTTTTCCACTGTGTTTGACAAACATCACTGTTTTCACCCTTAGTAACCCTCAAACCTGACTTGAGCTGTTAACTTGTCCTCTTATGCGTTAAGCAAAATTGGTGTGGACAACTATAAATGAAAGTAAATTTGAGTGTAAGTTGACATATGCTTACATGGACACTGGAGGGAGACTTTGTAGTTAAGAAGATGAAAAGAGAATAAACTAGTTTCCCAGCCTGACTCCTCAGAGTAGTTGCCGACCCATCCTAACCATTTCAGACTATAGCCACCTGTATACAGTGATTTAGTTGCCTTCCTCTTTGTCTGTGTCCACTTCCTTCTGTTGTCTCAGATAATCATTGTGTTCTGTTAGCCTGCAACCTGACAGAGTTCCATACCAAGAGCTATTCCTCTGTTGCAGTCCAAGTCTATGTGGGCTCCTTTACCATTGTCTCTTTGTTTTTACGTGAAAAAAACAGACCAGTTAAGCTTTTGGGACATTTAATAAACAGTGTCATAGGCACATATTTACTATGGGAATCTGTGTTGTGGAACTGTATAACTATGTAAAATAAAAATGGACCCTGAGGACTTTGGCTCATCAGTGAGTTTTTGATACTTTCAACTGAAATAGAAATGTAAATGACAACTGCTTAGCAATAGAACATATCCTCATCTCCAGTCATAAATCAGTTGTGAAAATTTAGGTTATATGATAGTATAGGTGCATCTTAATGTCTGGGATTAAAATAATTCTAACTTCTCTTGGTTTTAAATTTGTGCTGCAATCCAGCCAACAGATCTGTAAAGCCATTTGACAGAGATCTTTTTAGAGGAGAAAGGTGCTATGTAAGTAGATACTGCTGTTGTTAATAAGTGTGTGCAAGATGATATGTGTCAAGGCATCCTGAAATCCCTGTGTCACAGCTCGTAGTCTTATTTTTGAAGTAAGGAGCCCAGAGGGTGGCAGTGAAGGCAAAGTTATCCAGTTTTGTCCAAGCATTTCTCACAAAGACGAGCCATACTGAAAAGCAGAGACATTTTAGAAATCACCAGGTTACCACTGGGAAAAAGAAACAGGCTGAGGGGAAAAGGTAAATTTCTTTCTGTCTCCAGCTGTCTATGAGAGACACACATAAGAAACCAAGATTTGAGATTACTGTAATCATTGTGGTATTTTGTGCAGGGACAGACCTTGTTTTCATAAATTTCTCATACTGAAGGAGAGAGAAAATTGTTCAGAATAATATATCAGGAGTTGATGATAGTTATTATAGCTGATACCAGCTGATGGGCAAGCATTATGGCTGTTTCTTTATTCCTACACTAACAAAGTCGTTAAAGGACAGAAAAGTCTTCAAATCTGGATTCCGTTGAAAAGGTACCCAGATTTCAGTTAGATATCTCTCTCACTCGCATATGCTTAGCGCAATTTCAGTTTCTTACATCATGATGCTAAAGATTGTGGATTGTTATTTTAACAGCATATTGCAGTAATAAAGGCTTATGGGGTATTTTAGGATGCCTTTTATGTTCCATCCATTTCGCTGAAACTAAATTCTAAATTATCGTCTAAATTATCTATTAATAACTGCTGTTTATATCCAAAATAAGAGTAATTAAAATACATTTTGGAAGAGGGGCTACCTTTATTTAAACAATGACTGTTGAGTAATTGGTATTAGCCAGTTATCTGGGTTTGAAATCAAGGAAATCTATGGACAGAAGATTTACAGTGTCTCTAATAATGATAAAATCCTATGGAATATCTGAGTCAGAGTGACTGAAAGACTTATTCTTTTGAAATTAATTATTTCTGGTGGATGGTAAGAGGAGTGCTCCAAAAAGCATTTCTTGTCAACTTGTACATTAGTTGCAGCTCTTTGTGCTGTAGTCAGCGTATGACTGCAACCATATCCATCCCTGATATGAAAAAGTTTGTATTCACAATTGTGGTGTTTCTTGTTAGGAGAAAACTAGCATTGTTTTATGCCCAGGCTTATATTCACTTTATATATATCTAATTTATATCCTATAAAACTTCTTCCTCTCCCCAGTACATAGACACACAGTATGCTACTGTAATACCATTAGCATTGTTTTCATTTTCTTATACCAAAAAATGGGAAAATTCTATGTTAACAGAAGTATAGAAAAATATGCAGATACTGTGTATCTGGTATGTTTTCATCTGTGTTATTAATTAGAAATGTTAATGCATTAAAATATTTTTAAATATATCTTTGAAGGCTTAACATTTCAACCTTGAAGCATTTACAGTACGCACAAAATTATTTATCTGAAAAACTTAGCATTAAAGAAGATCACAAAGACAGAAAACTGTCATAATCATAATTTCTATCTAAATTGATGACTGCTTATTATTTACTTGCTTCAATGTGTAGTGCTGTATTTAAATATACAGTTCAGAGATCTTGATGCTGCGGTGATTGTAGCTGACTCTTTAATGTTATCAGAAATAACTCATTCTTTAGCAAAACAAGTTAACCCTCATCTGGAGGTCATTCAAGTGAGGTATAAATACCTGATTCAAAGATTTTTTCTTTCTTTTACCTTGCTGAGCCACTGTTCTTAACGTGAGCATGTCCCTCTACTTGTAAATGTATCATACAATGGGATGTACATACAATACAGTTATGTATGATACAATTGTATCATACAATGTATCATACAAATGTCAGCCAAGATTCATCAATTATAAATTTTTAAGTGAAAATACAAACTGTAACGAAGAATCAAGAAAAACCAAGAAAAGTCTAATAGGAAAATTCCATTAGGAAACAGTTGTGTTCTGCAATATTTGCAGTTTTGAATGGTTCTGAAAATCTTACTGTGTCGGATTCAAATATATAAGCAACACATTTCCAGGAAACAAATATTTCAAAAACTTCTCTACGAGGTGCAGGTATAAAATGAATTTAGTGGTGACTGAATTACAAATTAAAGGTATAGATACAAATGCTTTATCTGTTTTTGTACCTATGATGGTCACCATCTTGTTTAACCACATATGAGACTGGGAACATGCAGAACTGAAAAACCTGACTGGTGAGAGCCTGAGTTATAGGTTCAGTTGTCTGTTTGAGTCTATAACAGACTGATGTAATCTTTGGAAAGGATATGATGTTGGTTTTCCTGTGATATGTAACCTGTACTCTTGTGCTACTTCATCTGATTGCTCCACTTAGCATAGAAACATTATTTCACACTGATCTAGGTTAAGTCTCATTGCTATCCCAAACCCCATCACAGAGTAGATAAATTTTATTCCATAGATTAGAGGGGGTGGCGTTAGCTTGAAGATGGGTGGACCTTATTTCATCACGATAGTGAACAAAATCGTATCTTGAGGTGCCTAGGATACAGTGATTGATTCTGCCAGAGCCACACAAAGAAGGCAAACAGGAGAGGGTGATTGCATTAAAATCAGGGAGGAGGAGGATCTCAAGGCATATGAGCTCTGCTTACTGATATTCCCTTTGGTTTTACTATAAGAGAAATAAGCAGAGCTACTGTCATTATTTTCTCAACAAAACCAGTAGATATAGTGAAGAGAAATTTAGCCACATATGTGAAGAATTCGTCCTGATGCCAGAAGGAAATAATAAGTAAATTCTTGTCTAAATCTAGGATTAAACCCAAAGTCACTGAAATCAAAAAAGGCATTAGTATTCCAGTTATTAATGGAGTTGCCTTACTGAAAACTTCATAAATGCAATTGTGTAACAACTAGCTAGCATACGAGTATGGAGAGTCCGGATCTGCTTATTCTGGCACAATTTGGTGTTTATTTGTTTTAGAAGAAACTGGTATCCTATCTTCAAGGACTTAAATTATGCTAATTCCTTCCATTCACGGCCCTAAGCAACAGATCCAGCCTGTATGTGTGAGACCAACACTAACTAAAATGCATCTCTGTAAGCACATGTGAGGCTAATTAATAAAGGAAATGTTTTAAGATCTTATCCACACTTCGAAGTAACCAGTAGTGGAGTTAATTAAAACTGTCATCAAGCCAGTTTGAAGGCCTGATACTGTTTCTGGCCACATCACAGAGAATCTGTACCTGGAGTTACAGATTCAAAACTACTTGCCGTGGCAAAGAATTTTACATTTATGATTTATGGAGAAATGTGCTTTTTATTCCATGGAGAGGATCATTCTCTCTAAACCAGACTCATCCTATGTGCTTGATTCTGAAAGTACCAAGCATCAGACAAACAATTAAATTGAAGCAACAGGTAGAAAATTATCTTTCAATCTGATGTGAACACATTGTCAGTGCTTTGTGAAGTGCCCTCACTGCCCA
This sequence comes from Phaethon aethereus, assembly GCF_964289735.1. Classification (NCBI taxonomy): domain Eukaryota; kingdom Metazoa; phylum Chordata; class Aves; order Phaethontiformes; family Phaethontidae; genus Phaethon; species Phaethon aethereus. The sequence goes on along the minus strand of NC_138577.1, from coordinate 64,417,064 downwards.
TTCACCTCCTAATACAATTCCCATCCTCCACTTAGAAAACAAGTTCTCAGGCCTCCTGTAAATTTTGGGATCTAAGGACAAATAGAAACTCAAATTTACCTGTGTGTATCTTAGGTAGAGACAGGTTAGTAAGAATATAAAGAAGGCTTTTATCCAGATGACAATTTGAATACACAGTATGTTACTTAGTGTCTAGCAATGAGTAACAAACCCCTTTATGTGTTCTGCCAATAATATGGGAATAACTTGAGGCTTCCTTGTGAACCTTGAAAACTAGTAATTTAATCAGAACTAAGAAAGTGAGGGCATAATCTTTTCCAATTATCTTTGTGAGTATAACCTGAGAATATCTTCATAGACAGTAGATGCTACTGAAAACAAGGTGCCCTCTGATGCAGTATTTATTTTTATAAAAGTACAGAATGTGGTGTTATTTTAGAGATTTCTTTTTACAGTTTTTCTAATGAGGTACAGCAAACGTGGTGGCAGCCACAGAAATTCTGAATGTAATAAATGTCAGAACAACTCTGGCAAACAGTATCTGCTTTGAATTAATTTCTTAATAACCTGACACGTTGTGTTGAATGAGGGACATGTTTGCTTCAGCTGACCATCAGCATGCTTCTGCTGTCTGGGTTGCTTAGCTGTCTGGAAATAAAAGTGCAAAGTGAGCTTATGTCTTCTTAGTACTTTTTCTTCTGTGATTTCTCCAAGTTGCACATATGGAAAATATGTAACATTTTCCTGCCCCCCACTGTTTCTATCAAGAGCACACACTAGTTACTTTCCTTTTCCCTAGTCTTCCCTGGTGAGTGAAGAAATGTGCCTGTGTTACTTTTATACAGAAATGACTTCTTACACAGGGAGACTGGCAATTCCGATTCTGTTTGACCTGGTTTAAGTGACTGACAAGTTTGAGAGCTAAGACTAGTGTGGCAACACTGTCCTTTCCTTGGAAAGCTTCAACCACCAGCAATGCTTTTAACTGTAATGCAATATATTTAGAATGCAAAGGTATATCTTTAAAGTCGTGAATGAAATAAATGTGGCTTACTCTAGCCCTAATTTAAATATATTACTACAGAAAAGTAGGGAAAGACAGATCTGAAGTTAAGTGATTTAATAGAATCTTTATTTTATTAATAATGGTTTATTAAAAATTTTATGGAATTACAGTTATGTATAATGATTTATGAATACATCACAGAATTCTTGCCTGAGTTCTCCAGAGAGGCAAAAATGCAACCCATGGAAATTTCGTTTTGAATATGTAGATTTTAATTGACTACATAATTTCTAATGGTTTAGACAGTTGCACCCTTGTGAGTCCAGTTGGATCAATTTAAGAAATCATTTGAAGCTGTTTCTGATTTTCTTGCAGCAGAACATAATAATCACTGTCATAGCTGAGATGCCATTAGGGAATTAGATTACTATTTCTGTTCTGTTTCAGTGCAAAGTTAGCAGAGGCTTGCTGGAAAGACATCTAAACTTAGACTGTCAAGATTATGGTATTTACATCAATGAACAGAGAAACTCAGCTAGAAGTTGATAGGAACTGTTGTGTGTGATTGTTTGTTAAATGCTTGTGACAGATTAGGAAGAAAAAATTATCAAACTCTCAAAATTTCAGGCAAAATCCTTCTACTTGTTCTTGAGGTTTTTTTCTCAAGTTTTTGGTGTCAGTTTATTACATTTTAAAGACTAGATAGCTTTTGGGGTAGCCGATGTAGACAGTACTGTCTGCAGATGCAAGTGCAGGCAGGTAACACTACATGATGTTTCTTCTACAAAAAAAATTATATGATACACCAAATATAAAAAATTACCAGCATGCTCAATGCCCTAACAAAATCAGAACCATCTCAACAAGACTCAGGGGACCCTAAGACAGGAGGGGCTGAAAAAAGTTTCTTTACTTATATCTTACTCTGTAAAGCATCTGTCATCACATTGTATAAAGCTAATTTATAATCTTCATGTGCTTTTGGACTTCTGAATTTTGCAGAGATGATCAAGGTGCCAAAAATTGTTTCTGTTGCTTCATAACTGTCTGGGAAACTGCATTTTCTGTGAGATTGAAAGTGGACACAGGGATCAGCCTTCAGGCTCTGTTAATACAGCTAATTTTTACAAATGACAAACATTCTGTTTAAAAATGCAAGTCCTTGATTTAAGTATAATATTTCTTAAGCTTTAGTTTTAGTTTGCAGAGTTTATAAATTAACCTACCCATTGAAACTTTTATATTTTTACCTACAATAGCAATTTAGAGTAATTTTCTGATTGATTTTTTGGTGATCCTTTAGATCAGGAACACAAACAAGTGTTGCCTTCATTTCATTGTGTTTGTAGTTGCTCAGCTATGAATTTTGCAGCTAGTGAAAACTGCCATGTTTTGTCACTACAGTTTAAAAGGACACAGTGTATCCTAGTATCCTGTCTAGACAGATTATTTTCCAGTCAGATTACATGAAAAGTTATTCTAAGTACTTTCAAGAATTGAATACACTAGGTGAAGTTCATACATTATTAGGTGGTATTAAAATCTATATTTACAGAATGTAATTGTCAACCTACTAAGACCATGCTAGAAAGAAATACTGCTCTTTCAGTTTCTAGTAAGTATTTTTGCTAGTATCTTGTCTGAGTTAGGAGGAGGCAATTTTACTTCATTCAAAGCACAGACAGTACCACCGAGCTTTTTTTGGTGGCTTTTTCCAAGCAGTGTACCAGTAGTAGAAATGCTAGCCAGACAACGTTATGGAAAAGAATTCATAATCTTTTCATTAAGATGTTCTGAAATTTGCCTTTAAGAATTGTTTTTTAAAAGTCATTCTATCTCAGTGCATTCTCTCTAGGATGAAGTGAAGTTTCTAAGAACCTTGTCATTCTTACGAAGATTTATATAATCTTCATGGCAAATCAAGCCTTTTAAGATTGTAGTAAGCATGGACGTTTTTTTCTCAGATGAAATTTACATAATAAAAAATTTCTGGTAATGTATGATTGTATAAAATATACCAAATTTCACAAACAAGCTATGCTGTGTTGCTACCCTTTGGGTGAGAACTTAGCAAACTGTCCTTGTATCAGTTGTTGCTTGCATTCTTTTGATTTTTTTCTTTCATCAGTTTTACTAACATCATCAACATTAAATTAATGTAACAGATCTACCAGTTACCAGTTAAGAATTGCTCTAATTCTTGAAGTATGAAGAGAATTGCATCCCAGATCAGTTCCAAAGATATATGAATTGAGTACTGGATTTTATTTTTCTCTTTGATTTTATTGACTCTTCTGCTCTACCATTATTTTACATAAGCAGAAATTCTCTACAAACTTGAATGTCCTTCAGCAGTAGAGGAGAAAGATCAAATCTGAACATAGGACTGTTTTGCAGAAAGCTTCCTTATGTCCTGTGAAAGACTTGATTTTTTTTACTGTCTAATGAAAGAGATTACCTCTCCCTGTAAACCTTGTTCATCTTATATCATCTAGCTCATGATAACTCTTAGCAATACTACTACTCCTAAGAATAGGATTGAGAATATTTATCAAACTTTTACAGGGTTTTTATCTTCTCACAGAACCAAGCTTTTACCAATATTTAATCAGCTCTGTTTACAACACAATAAAAAAATAGATTTATAGAATGTGTTTCTATTTTGGAAAGGAGAAACTGAGGCAGAGGTTTTGCTGTTTTCTTAAAGTTAGCGAAAGAGACCCTTGATGAAGCCTATTCTAAGTCCATGTGACCCACTGACCATAATCTGCACTTATCATTTCAAGAGGGTAGTCTTTAAAGGTATACCAAAAAGAATAACTGGTAGAGGTTAAGGTTTTATCTGGATTAGAAAAAAGTAAGTGATGCAAAGAGGATTGAAATGGTAAATCTCAATAGACTAGTTTAGCTGCCTATGAGCAAAGCTCAGTGAAGTGTATGTCAACCTCTGTGGTATGAAAATCAAGCAGTGAACTTGGTGAAATCTTCTTTCATAAGTGTGCAATCCTTGTTGAGATCAAGATGTAGAGAGCTGTATAAACACTGAATATTTTAGTTTCAAAATATCAAGTGAATTTTTTTCATTTTTGTAGAAGTATTTTAAAGTTTACCCAAGCATTCTAAAAGGACAGCATAAAGAACATTTTTTGGAAGTTAGAGTACAGCAGTACAGTTCCCATTTCTTATTTTTGCTATTAAACTCGGCAGCTTTTTTTGAGGAAAGGTGGCTATTTTGCATACAATAAAAAAAAGTTGATTAGGGATACTCTTAGTCTATATACTATACTTTAATGGGATGACACAAGACTACTTGAAAAGAAAAGTCCATCAAAGCTGAGGCCTGTGTAAATCCAGGAAAAATTTTGAGGCCTGAAGCATGTAAATATAATCTCTGATAGGCCAGGAAAAAGTAAAGCTACCCGTGCTCAAAGCCCAGTCTTTCCATGCAAGAAATGGTGCGACTGTGCCATTGTACACCCTTGTGTGATTTATACTGGGAGACAGTTATAGCAATACTTCAGGCTTTCCTTCTCCTGAATGTGTCTTTGCCTTTGCAGTCTTCTGAAATTGCAGCATGTGTGGTGGTCTGTTTCTGACCTAAAAGCATCAATAACTAGTCATTTCAAGTAAAGATTCAGCCAGAAGACACATTCAGCATCTGCATGTCACCACACCCTCTCCCTACACTGCAGTACACTTTATGTAAATTAACATGGGGCAGAGGGACACTTGTTTGAATTCACAAGGATTTGCTTACATTCATAGAAATAGAATCTACAGTTTGCCAACTCTTGGTGCTGTCTGTAGCTACTGGTGCAGCCATTATTTTCTAAATCTGTACGTCTTTGCATTGATGTATACATACATTTATATATGTATGTATAATATATGTATACACATATATATTAACGCTATGATAGTTACCTTTACACTTGTCTGAGGAAAAGCCATCATGACATTACTGTGTGAAGAAGCACCATGTATGTAATCAATTGCTTTTCTACACCAGCACTCTAATATAGCAGAGTAACCCAGCTGCATCAGATCTGTAAAGCTTTAAAGTTTTTTCAAAAAAAAACTTTACCAGTTTTCCAGTGGAAATGCATAACTGAAACAGTTCAGGACAGAAGCCATTATTTGTTTGTGTAATACAAAACATAATGCTTGCTAAGAAATGTGCACTGGCTTGCTCATAGTTAGCAGTTCCTTGGTTTTGCTTATGACAGTAGACAAGTTGCCGCAATGAATTTAAGAAAATATATTTGAAGTGCTGTATCAAATGGGTTTTTTAATCTCAAATCTAAATTCCAAAATATTTCAAAGTTCTTAAAAAATAAGAGATACCATTTAACTGTCTTCTGGACTTAAGCATGATTAGGTGCAGAAAATCAGATCCATGAGCATTTGAGAATAAAATTATTTTTCATAGTTCTTTATTTCTGTTAAATCCATTATGGTATCTAGTCCCTCTAAGTCAGAAAGGAACCAAAGGCCACTTGGAATACTACTACATGTAAATGTCAGATAGTGGAATTAAACAATTTGCTAAATCTCTCCTTTCTTAGTTTAATTGCTTGCTGGATTTACATGCAGTCAGGGTAACAGGAATTATAAAGGCACTTAATTTTAGATAAGACTACTAATGAATATTTGAAAATAGATATTTATTGCTGAAAGACAGGTCATAATAGCTTAAGCACAGTGCTGATTAATTTATCTGTGTAGTTCTCTGATTGGAGCTTGCTTGCGTCTGACTAGCTCAGAGCACAAGCAGACACTGTGGGACTTGTCTGCCTTTACCGCTGTAGGTTATGAGTTCCAGTGTGGAAAAAAATCTTATCTATTCTCCTGTGCTTTAAGTGGCAAAACTGTTTGGTAAACCTAATTTTAAATTGCAATGATTTTCTAAAGAATACCATCTGGCTAATCAGAACTTAATGACTGTCCTAAGATAATTGCAGTTAACTGGTATAACTGTGACACTTTGCATATTGGCTCCAGACAAAAAGTGCTTTTCAAATTCAGTTTGTGTTTTTGATTGAAAGTCTTAACTTGTTTTGCTGGCTCCATGATTAATATTGTCTCTTATACATGCAGTTCTTGGAGTTCAAATTAAAAACAATTTTAAAATACATATTTTTAATGTGATTGGAATGTTAAAATGGCAATAAAACCTGCCAGGATAACTAAAGAACAAGTAAAAAACATACTTCTTATTACTATAAATTGTTAGAAAACAAAAATATTGAAAGAGATAAGTTTTTCAAAATGTAAAAAAAAAAATTATCAATAAAAGAGAATCCTGAACCAAGAATATGTATCCATCAGTGTGAGAAGTTCGTAATTTATTGTTATGAGGTTTTAGAAGGATTTCTATATCTCTCAGTAAAATATTAGTCTTTTCACTATTTTAGCTTTCAAATTATTCCTTCTGAATGCAGAAGGCCTCAGATTACATCAGTTTCTTCAGAATTCATATGTGGTTCTGTGGTAGAAGGTTTTGTTTTGTTACAGGAGAGATTTGGTTATCACATTGCATTATTGCCTTCCATAGGAATGATTAAGTCATCAAAACCAATGACTGTGAGTATTATTTTATAGGCAGCTACTGTTTTCTGCCTGAATTTAACCTTTGAAACACTAATTTTTGAGGAGCTCCATATATTTCTTTATGAAAGGTTTCTGGTTTTCCATTGTGTATTTTAGTGTTCTTATTCTTTCTAAACTCTCTGTTGGTTCCCAGTAGTGGTCTTGGTTATATTTTGAAGGATAGTAAGATGTTCACTTTACTGCTTAGAGACAAGTGTATGCCAGTCAAATGCAAAGAAGCTATATAAACAGCCTGATGTTTATTTTGAATCTTAGCAAGGGAGTGTGTTAATGTTTTGGGTTTTTTACACCTCTACAGTGAGTGAAACTCACCCCCTCAACTTATGATCCCTTAACCAGTATATGGCAACTCCAATTAACTTCACTTGGGGCTCAAGAGCATCTCAGACTGTAACAAGGTCTCCCAGGACCACTTATACTGCAAATACTGTAGTCATATTTTCTTATTAGTTCCTTTCGGTTGTCACAAATACGATTTCCCAGTGTTTTTAGAATTAGAGCAAAACCAGAAAAGCTCTGTGTGTGTATAGAAAAGACAATTATTTTCACTAACTCAAGGATCTTTTCTAACTTTTCTTACAGGTAGAAGTTTGCACAATTTAATTCATTAACCTCAAGCTTTCATTTAAGTCAAAGAATACAGGGATCAGTTGGCTAAGAGAAGAAAATTACAGGGTTTTGAGTGACTTTGTCATTTTTTTTTTAAGTACAAACTCTTACATTTTGCATTACATCATGGAAAGACTTGTGAATTCATTGCATCAAGATGATGGGCCTACATTTGAAGTTATCAGTAGACGTATCTATGTCTCAGTCATGAGACAAGCTTTATACCAGTAAGTCTTTGTACACTTCAGTAATTTTTCTGATGATATATACAGACCAGGTATATATATATGTATATATGCATGCATGCAAGTACATGTTAGTAGACAAGTTTCCATAGTTTCCGTCACCCCGATTGAGAGTTTTTTTCTGTTACTAATTGCTGAAATTTCAGCAACATTATAGTTTTACCCTTTTCTTCTTAAGATTTGCTTAGCTTTTGAAGTAGGAAGACATTTTTAGAAATTGTAACAGTGAGAGGCAATCTTAGGTTTATTAGTCTCTGAACATAATAAACTTTAGGATGTTGGAATGTAGATGTGTTCAACATCACAGTGCTGAGCAAGCTCTAGTTGTCCTGCTAGAGCTTGTCCTACTAGAGATTGTCCCAGAATCTGTGGTCTTGTATGAGTAATCTTGTATGAGATTTATTTAAGGGTTTTAAAAAGATCTTCTCCCTGCCTTGGCACACACCTCTTGTTACCATGTCCAAGAGGCATCAGGTTTGCTCCCTGACAGATAGGGGTTAGTCCCCAAGTTTTTTGGGGCTCAGGTATCTGGTTTGCTCCTTTCTGTCATTTGCTACTGCTTTAAATAATAACTTTGCTTCTCTTATTTATCAATATTATGCTGATGTGTTTAAGGTTAGGCTGCTTTGTTGTCTAATTTGAGAACATTGTAAATATAAAGACTTCCAGAGATAGATATGGCAATAATCTGATATAATTTTGATGGATTATTACAACAGAATTAACATGACTTGATCCTTGCTTTCTAGAAAAGGTTAATTTCATTTTGTTCTTTTAACCTTTTTCTTTGCTGTCATGTTTAACAAAGATTAAAAGGTAAAAGTAATAAATACACAACTACTTTTATTTTTCTGTTGTAAGGAAATCAGTTGTTACTATCAGCTATATATTGTGTTACCCTCTACAGAGCAGAGGCTAATAAGGCCATATAAAGTTTTTCTTCTGTCTCTGCAAGTTGCTTCACATGGGGATGGTCTGTAGAAAGGATAACAGAAACTAAAACTGAAATTAGATTGATTTGTGAAAGTTATAGAAGGCAGCCAAAAAAAAGTAATTTCTATATTTCAGCTACATATAAATTTTTTATTCTTCAGATGAGATGTCTCATTACCTCATTCTTCTAAATGTTAGGTGATTTTAATATTTTCAAAAAATAAAGAGAAATGAGGCAAAGATATATGTTTTGCCCTTTTTTTTCTGTTTAACAGAAATAGCTAAAGACTGTGAAGGTTTTCTTTTCCCATCAGGAGAAAGTGAACAATATTTCATTTAGACTCCAGGATGTCACTGAGAACAAGATTGGAGTCCCTCAAGCCACTTGAAAAAACTTTAACCCTGAGAGCTGATATTATCTGGAAGGATTAGAGGATATAATTTTAAAGGCCATACAGGAAATACAGAATCAGAGAATCACAGAATCATTAAGGTTGGAAAAGACCTTTAAGATCATCAAGTTCAACCATCAACTCAACACCACCAAGCCCACTAAACGATATCCTGAAATGCCACGTTTACACGTTTTTTTGAACACTTCCAGTGATGATGATTCCACCACCTCCCTGGGCAGCCTGTTCCAATTCCTGACTGCACTTTCAGTAAAGAAATTTTTCTAGTCTAAACCTCCCCTGGCACAATTTGAGGCCTTTTCCTCTTGTCCTATGGCTAGTTACTTGGGAGAAGAGACGAAGACCCACCTCACCACAGCCCCCTCTCAGGTAGTTGTTGAGGGCGATAAGGTCTCCCCTCAGCCTCCTCTTCTCCAGACTAAACATCCCCAGTTCCCTCAGCCGCTCCTCATAAGACTTGTGCTCCAGACCCCTCACCAGCTTCATTGCCTTTCCCTGGACACGCTTGAGCACCTCAGCATCCTTCTTGTAGTGAGGGGCCCAAAACTGAACACAGGATTCAAGGTGCGGCCTCACCAGTGCTGAGTACAGGGACACGATCACTTCCTGACTCCTGCTGGCCACACTATTTCTGATACAGGCCAGGATGCTGTTGGCCTTCCTGGCCACCTGGACACACTGCTGGCTCATATTCAGCTGGCTGTCAAACAGTACCCCCAGGTCCTTTTCTGCCAGCAGTTCTCCAGCCACTCCTCCCCAAGCCTGAAGCATTGCATGGGGTTGTTGTGACCCAAGTGCAAGACCTGGCACTTGGCCTTATTAAACCTCATACAGTTGGCCTCTGCCCATCGATCCAGCCTGTCCAGATGCCTCGGCAGAGCCCTCCTACCCTCCCACAGATCAACACTCCCACCCAACTTGGTGTCATCTGCAAACTTACTGAGGGATCACTTTATGCCCTCATCCAGATCGTCAATAAAGATATTGAACAAGACCGGCCCTAGAACTGAGCCCTGGGGAACACCGCTTGTGAGCAGCCTCCAGCTGGGTTTAAGTCCATTCACTACAACCCTCTGAGCTCGGCCATGCAGCCAGTTCGTTACTCAGCGAAGAGTAAACCTGTCTAAGCCATGAGCCACCAGTTTCTCCAGGAGAATGCTGTGGGAGACACTGTCAAAGGCTTTACTGAAGTCCAGGTAGACAACATCCACAGCCTTTCCCTCATCCACTAGGTGGGTCACCTGGTCATAGAAGATAAGGTTGGTCAAGCAGGACCTGCCTTTCATGAACACATTGCTGGCTGGGCCTGATCCCTTGGTTGTCCTGCACATGACCTGGAGCGCCCTCAAGAAGAACTGCTCCATGATCTTCCCCGGTACGGAGGTCAGGCTGACAGGCCTGTAGTTCCCAGGATCCTCCTTCCGGCTCTTCTTGTAGAGGAGCATCACATTGGCAAGCCTCCAGTCTTCTGGGAGCTCCCCTGTGGTAACCAGGACTGCTGATAAATGATAGAGAGTGGCTTGGCAAGCTCCTCTGCCAGCTCTCTCAGTACTCTTGGGTGGATCCCATCAGGCCCCATAGACTTCTGGGTATCCAGGTGACATAGCAGGTCCTTAACTGCTTCCTCCTGGACTATGCGGAGTTTATTCTGCTCTCCATCCCCATCTTCCAGCTCAGGGGCTGAATACCCTCCGGATACCTGGACTGGCTATTAAAGACTGAGGCAAAGAAGTCATTAAGTACCTCCGTCTTTTCCTCATCCTTGGTGACAATGTTGCCCCCCACATTCAGTAAGGGATGGAGATTCTCCTTGCCTCTCTCTTTGCTGTTCATATATTTGTAAAAACATTTTTTGTTATCTTGTACAACTGTGGCCAGATTGAGCTCTAGCTGGGCTTTTGCCATTCTAGTTTTGTCTCTGCTTGACCTCACAAGATACTTGTACTTTTCGTGAGTTGCCTGCCCCTTCTTCCAGAGATGGTTGATTGTCCTCTTTTCCCTGAGTCCCAGCAAAATCTCCCTGTTCCGCCAGGCCGGTCGCCTTCCCCACCAGCTCGTTTTATGGCACATGGGGACCACCTGCTCCTGTGCCTTTAAGATTTCCTTCTTGAAGGCTGTCCAGCCTTCCTGGACCCTTTTGCCCTTCAGGACTGCCTCCCAAGGAACTCTCTCAACCAGTGACCTGAAAGAGTCTGAAGTCTGCCCTCTGGAAGTCCCTGGTAGTGGTTTTGCCGACCCCCTTCCTTACTTCACCAAGAATCGAGAATTCTATCATGTCATGGTCACTAAGCCCAAGACGGCCTCGGACCACCACATCTCCCACCAGTTCTTCTGTGTTTGTAAACAGCAGGTCAAGCAAGGCACCTCCGCTGGTGGGCACACTTACCAGCTGTGTCAGGAAGTTATCCTTAGCACACTCCAGGAACCTTCTAGACTGTTTCATCTCTGCCATGTTATACTTCCAGCAGATGTCCGGTAGATTGAACTACCCTACAAGAACAAGGGCTAGCGATTGCGAGTCTTCTGCCAGTCACTTATAGAATGTCTCATCTGCCTCTTCATCCTGGTTGGGTGGTCTATAACAGACTCCCAGCAAGATATCTGCCTCGTTGGCCTTCCCCTTCCTCCTTACCCATAAGGACTCGACTTGGTCATCACAATCATTGATTTCTATACAATCAAAACACTCTCTAACATGCAGAGCCACCCCACCACCTCTCCTTCCATGCCTATGCCTTCTGAAGAGGTTATAGCATCTATTGCAGTGCTCCAGTCGTATGAGTCATCCCACCGTGTTTCTGTGATGGCAACTACATCATAGCTGTCCCACTGCACAATGGCTTCCAGCTCCTCCTGTTGGTGCCCATGCTGCGTGCATTGGTGTAGATGCACTTGAGCTGGGCTATCGATTTCAACTCTGGCATGCCACCCCTAGGCTCATCTGCAGTGAGCCTGGTTTTATCCTCTTCCCCCTTCAAATCTAGTTTAAAGCCCTCTCAATGAGGCCTGCCAGCTTATGAGCAAGAATCCTTTTGCCCCTTGGCGTCAGTTGCACTCCATCAGCTGCAAGCAGGCCCGGTGCCGTGTAAACCGCCCCGTGGTCAAAAAACCCAAAATTCTGACAACAGCACCAGCCCCTGAGCCATGTGTTGATCAGGTGTGCTTTCCTGTTCCTTTCAGCGTTCTTCCCTGTCACTGAAGGGATTGATGAAAACACTACCTGTGCTCCCGCTCCATCGACCAGTCGCCCCAGTGCTCTCAAGTCCTTTTTGACTGCCTGTGGGCTTCTTAGTGCAACCTCATCATTGCCAGCCTGCATGACCAACAGTGGGTAGTAATCAGTGGGCCAAACCAGACCAGGGAGTTTCCTGGTGACGACTTTCACCCAGGCCCCGGGGAGGCAGCAGACTTCCCTGTGAGTTGGGTCTGGTCGACATATTGGGCCCTTTGTACCCCTGAGAAGGGAGTCGCCTACAACAATTACCCTCCTTTTTTTCTTAACAGAGGACATCTTGATGTGTGGGGCTGGCTGACTCACCCTAGGCACTCCCCTTGGATGGACTTTCATCAAGGTCCTCATGTTCCTGTCCCTCAAGTTCCAGAGCCCCATGTCTGTTGTGTAAGGGCAGCTGGGATGGTGAGGGAGGCTGGGAGGGTGTTCACCTGCCACGCCGGGCAGGGACCTGCTTCCATTGTCCCTCATGTTTTAGGTTCTCTCCTTCTGCCCGGCAAGAAATAATAAAATACTTTCATCCTTTCCTTCTGGAATCAAGTGACTGACTGCATCTAAAATTTCTTCTCAAACACTGCATTTCTAGCAGTTAATAGCATTTCTATTTGTTAAGACAGGCTTGTAAATATATAGTGGCACCTTTATGGGAGGAGGGACAGAAGCTACAACTTTCTTAACAGTTGAACCAATTGTGTTTGAAGACAGATAATGGCCAACATCCTGAGATTTTAGTATGCAAGGATGCTGAAGGATGCACATGCAGATATGTCTACGTGCAGATAATACAAATTTGACCCTGATTGATTGAAAATTTGTGTAACTGAAGTTGTAGGGAAAATTAGATAGTCTGTCATCTTGACTGTCTTGTGGTGGTATTATTAGACACTGATTGTTATGTTGTATTTTTCATCAATTAATTTTCTGTCAGTAAGTAAAAATTATCAGAAATAATTCAAAAACTTGTAGAGTCATTATGTAAAATTTTCAGAATTTTTTTCTAAGTTCAAAATTTTTATCCACAGAAGTGTTTCATAATCTCAGTACTCTGCTAAATGATATATGCAATAAGAATTAATAAAAGCTTCTTTTAACTGCAGTGTCCACTCACTTTTCAGTTTTATCATACTTGCTGAAATGTCTAATGAACAGACTGTGTAATAAAGTACAGGATAATTCTCTTTGCTCACATTACTAATATTAGCAATAAAATGTCATTATTAATGAGTATTTTTCTGGAATAAGTAATAAAAACATCTTTCTCATGGTCTAGTTGATCTTGATAAGCCAGTTAACAAAAATTAGTATCTTGCTCAAAATTGTGTCTTACAGGAACAGAAGAAGTTTTTCATGTATGTAGAATGTGTTTAGTGCTCTAAATCTTGTCTGATTTCTAGGAAAATAACCTGATGAAAATGTATAATTCTGAGGTTAGTTTATATTAAAAAGCATAGTCCCAGTATAACTTCTAAAAGAAAAATAACTGTTATGCTTGCTAATTTTCTCAGCAGAGAAGTTGTGGGTTTAAATGAGTACAGAATCGGGAGGTTCACCCTGGTTTTTCTTCCATGTCAGGGGTTATTATGTTAAATATTTCTCTCCTTTTTTTGAGTATTCATAAAGTAAGGCAACCTTTTCCCAGCAACAAGCACTGCAAACATTTCCTAAATATTAGACTCTCACAGTTTTTAAGGATTGAAAATTTATAATAGTGTAAAAGTATTAAGGTACTCTGTGTCACAGAGGCATGCTATTTTTTAAGTAGTAGTGAATTTTCGTTCTACGTTTTGGAAGAAGGAAGCAGAGAGGGGACAAATAGATATGAAGGTCTATCATTCAGTTACTGTTTTATTGTAAGTTGTAAGAATTAGGTGGTTGCTTTTAAAATCTAAAATTGGCAGCATGAACAGTTAAATCAGATTGGGAGATAATCTGTTGGTGTTGTAAGTGGAGTAAAAAGGTCCCTGAGGGTGTAGCTGTATTTTCCAAAAGTTATGACAAATTCAGCAATATCTATTTTTCTCAAAATTGACAAGTAATTTAATTTTGTGTACTGTGGAGGGTTGATTTAAGAGGCAGAGCAGATGATTGGGTCATTGATCTGAAAATTAAAGAGGAATATATTGGGTCAGAAGAAATTCTTTATCCTATAAAATATACTTTTTAAAATGTCTCTATGTAGATAATAGTACAATAGTAATGTTAGCTGATCTAATGAACAGTGGTGCGTTTTACATTAATGGGACTGAAAATATGTTTTATAAACCATATTTTTGAGTGATACACTATAAACAGTGCAGTTGTAAACATAACATTAATACAGACTTGGTAGCAAGCATGTAATAAGCTCCTATTTTACAAGACAACTTTAGTTTTCATATTAATTTCCTTGCTTACAAGAAATCAAACAAGGAGATTAACAGAAAAAACCTTACATGTTTCATTGCAAATTCATCATAGTTGTGACAAGGCAAACAAATGATCTGTCTTCTCATCTATACAAGCTTCTCTGGCAACATATTGGAACACCAGTGGCATGTAGCATTTCATGACCTGATGAACGCTGACTCCTGCAATAATCGCTGAAGGGATACAAACATGAATTTAGAATTACATTTTCTTATCTTTTGTCCTCATTACAATGCATTTATAGTTCTACCCTAAAAGAGAACTCCTGAAGCTTAAATCTTGCTATAGAAACTTTCCAAAGTTACACAGTAATAAAGAAACGGAAATTCACATTTGTATTATTTTCCAAAGGACTTGTTTGTATATATTTCAAGCAACTCACTTATTTGAAGAGTTATGGGAATATTGATATAAAAGCATTCAATGTAAAATAATATTTTTTCCCAGTGTATACATGTAGCCATATGCATTTTCAGTGAATTGTACGAAACAATTCATAAAATGAAGAAACTGAGATACACTACATTACACTTGTGGATTGTGTTCTTGCTGTTTAAAAATTATCTATTGTCTTTTAACTCTGATTTTACTGTATGTGTCTTCCAGCTGTGTAGAGGTGATTGCCAAAGAAGGCCGGAACCTGAAAGAGCTGTATTTAGTATCCTGTAAGATCACTGACTGTGGTATGTAATATATATATCTCTCTTTGTTTTTTTGAAGATTGGGCTTTACTAGCTTTGCACAGGGACTCTTATGAAAGTGTTGAAAACGTGTAGATAAAAATTTTCAAAACCATTTTCCATAAAAATAGGAAATGTACAAAAAGTGTTTGACATGCTTAAAAATATCTGCGTTTGGAAGTGTGAAAGTCAGTGTACATGTGTGCTGCAAAGTGTTCCTTATAGAATTTACAATTACTGGGCAGACTGGGTAGAGTGCCCTTTGAATTATCCTGGAGACCAGGAGAGCATTTGAGAGAAAATCCAAAAATATATATGCGTTTCTAGATGCTGTAAAAAATACAACTAAGCAACTAGGAGTGTGGATTGATTGCCTATTGTAGGCCATAAAATCTGAATTGAAGTGATGCTCCCTTAAAACTGCAATTATGATAAAACAGAGGGGACCACCTTAGGAATTAGGCTGTCTGACAGGCCACATGGAGAGACAGAATTTGTATTTGGAATAGGAAACTTCCTAGCACTTGAGTGTGTCTGCAGAGGCTGTTATGGTTTATCTTGTTTGGTTTTTTTCAAATAAGACACTTGTTTCTGCAATAAGACCAAATACTCAAACTTCTATCTCCCACTTACATGCCTAAAGTTCAGTAGGATTCACAAACTGTGTCTTTGAGATGCGCATCACAGGTTTTCTGATTATTTTGTTTCTCATTCTCTCTTATTTATTTTAACTTTTTACTCCACAGTCTTTATAAAGAATTATGTCAAAGTGATAAATTACCCTTCCAGTGGTTATTTTACCCTTCAGATTTTGCACTTCGATGGGGTTTGCATGGGTGCTTTCAAGGGTATTTTGGTCTGTAGAGTTGAGCTCGCCTCATGTCCACTGTATTTGAACATGAGCTCACAATACTCACTCATAGATTTTCTTGGCTTGATACCACTTGGCCAAGATGAATTTGTGAATTTGTGAAATGGGAACTGTCTGCTGCAAATTGAGGGAAGGAAATTGTCTGTAGAACACAAAATGACAATGAAAGTGCTTCTTGTCACTGCTATAGGGTCAGAGGGGCAAGACTTCAGCTGGAAGTGAGACTGTCCGTTTGTGCATTATAGATCTACTAGCTGTACTTCTGCCCCTTCTGACTTCGGCAACCCATGGAGAAAGAATTACCAAGGGAATAATAGAATTCACATCTTGAGGATCAATAATTTCTCAAACTGATTTCACCCTTCATTGGCTGGAGTTATTGAGACTAAAACAGGATTTCTCCCAAAAGTAGGTAAACACAGACTGAGAAGCTGAAGCAAAGGAACTGAGGATAGGGAAAGTCCTGCTTATGAAAGAATGGAGAGAGGGAAAGGGAAGTGTGTTTCGCAGAATGAATGAGTGGAGAATACATGAAGCGTTTGGATGATTACCTTGGCAACCATAGTCATCCAACCTGAGCTTCTGTTGACTTCTGTGGACTAAGACTTACCTGTCACTAATGTGTTGGATTCTGTAGTCATTCAACATTATTGTAGTCAGCTACTGGGACTTTGAAAACATTTTCAGTTAATAGAGTTGATACTGGGTTTTACTACTCACTTAAAAATTTGACTTTTTATGCTGGTGAGAATCAGTAAGACATCCAGCAAAACAGCAGTGATACTGACTGATTTTTGATACACTATTAAGACTAATTGATTATCATTATAATCTTCAGCATACCTCAGCATGCCAGATGACAAATATATTCATCCACTTGTGATACCTGAGCTGAAAATGCCAAATAAATTGTAGCAAAGTAGATTTTATAAGCATAATTTATGCTTGGTAAGGAAGTCCAAACTTTGCCGTGGATTAAAAATGTGATATCAAGCAAATATTAGATTAACAGGAGTGTTGCAGGGTGGAGCCAGGCTTCACCCTTTTCCTTTGTTCCATTTTAATTTATTTCCTGGTACTTCAGTGTAAGACTTTTCCACAGTTGTTTGTGGTGCTGTTAAGTTAAAAAAGTGGGCTCCTTACAGTGCTGTGAGGTCAATTTGTTGTTGAACTTCCTTTATCAAGAAAACTGCCTGTCTTCTACAAGAGGAAAAGACCAACCATTCTCTTCCTCAGAGGTTTTTCAAGCCCTTTTGTCGTCTGCACCTTTGTATTTGTGGCAAGTAGAGGAAATCGGCTCAGAAGCATGTGCCTGACTTCTTGTGGGATCATTCAGGTGGTCTCCCGTGGTCTTACAAAGACTTATAACTTCACATGCATAGCTGTTCAGGCTCCACCAAGTGAGTAAGTAGTGTCTGAAGCTCTGTGAGGCCATGACTGGGTGGGAGCATACAGCTGTATGCAACTGTGCTTTTGTGTTTGATAATGCTGAGGGTGAAACACATAATTATTCTTGCTTTGGAAATTAAAATCTTGACACCAACTTTAAATTGTAACTGTACATATTTTCACTGGGTTTTTAAAACATACGTAAAACTGGTAACCAGATTTCTTGCAGCTTGATGGAGTACAGGTGCAGGCATGGAGTACAGATGCAGGATTTTAAAAGCCCTCTTTGAAACTGTTCAACAACAGTTTTGATGCTACAGCAGTTAGCGGAGTTTTGACCTCTTGGACAAGATCACAATTTCTTAGCGAATCAGCTGGAAAAAATATAAGTAATATTGCTTATTTCCAACAAAATTTGTAATCATTTGAGACATTAATTGAGCAATAATAATAATAGTAATAATAATAATTGCAGTAAATACAAAAAATAATTACAGCAAAAAGTGTTATTGATGCCCAGCAATTAATGCTATAGGTATGTATGTGTGAGGTAATTTCATGTACTCTAGCAAAGACTATGAAGTGTGAACTTCATCATTGTATTCATTTCGTTCTTTTGTTTTTCGATTTCTACAATAAGACAGTGTGCAGAACAGCAGACAGACATGCTTATATGTAATTAGTGTTTTGAAAACACACTAAATACTAGATTTTGTTTTGAAACCTAAAAGATTAATTAAAAACCCCTACAACTTGGTAAGGTAGTTATAGGTAGCATTACTTTCTCTGACATTTTGCTGCACAGAAAAACGTTTTCTTATATTGTACGAAAAGAAAGACAGAAGAGGATTCAAAGAGGAACTGAAGTATGTGGACATACTAAGAGTTGTTAACTTGTGAGAAAGAAAATAATATATTGCTCTATTTCATGTTACATGACGAAATGATTAATCTTACATTTTTTTATATACAAAACGTGTATTTTGTTTACTTCTGAAAAACTTATGGAATAGTATCTTCATGTTTGTCTAGCATAATTTTCTAAAAATCCATTTTAAATTAATTATGTTTGTTACAGTGTAACATGCTAGGATGCTGAAAATTAATTTAAAAGTTTCTTTACATCCAGCACATCATTAAACGTTAAATAATCAATAGAATTTACCTAGACTGACAGGAGAGATTGAATACGGTCTTTGAAGTAAACACCTGTTTGCCCAAGAATACAGAGTGAAGTTAGAGCTGACATTAGTTCTTCACATCATTTTGCCCTTTTGTTAAACAATCATGAATTAAGCGTGGGTTGTCAGTGTTATCTTTGAATTTCCTGCCTTTTATTGATTTGTGTCACAACCTTAACTTTACTTAAACATAGGGGGGGTTGTATTTAAGCTTTTACTAAGAACTGGTAAGAAAGCTAGAGTTTCTTAGCTGTGGGGAGACTGTGTGTCAAATGAATTAGGTTGATGTGAAGAAGTATAGTGAGTTAGGGCAGCAAGCACACACAGAATTGTGTAACTTTTAAATTTTATGCTCTAGTTCTGGGTTTTATTGATATCCTTAGTGCTAGGAATTTTAAGTAAATTATTACTTAAAGTTTGTTAATGGTGCAGAGTGCTATGCCCTCTGAAACACAAAAGTGGGATTTTGTGTTCAAAGATGAAAAAACTTGATGAAACTAGCCTTGAAACAGGACTAGATGTTTTAAGGATCTGATCTTGCACTGATGATAAGCCTAAATTTACTAAGAATTACTTAAAAACTGCATTCTTACAGGTAGTGAAAGAGAAAAGTCTCTAATGCTTTACTTCTGCTTCAGAAAAGTAGTCAGACCACTGGTTTTTGTTTGTACATCCAGAAAGTCATTTCAAGGCAAGCTTTAAATTGTAGGCTTCCACAAAGAGGAAAAAAGAAAAACAAAAAAGGGCCAAACAAACCAAACACTACCACCCAAAAACCCAACAACAACAAAAAGAACCACCTTTCTAAAAAAGTTTCTAAGGAAGTGTTCAAAATCAGTACTTTGTACAGCTGCGCCATGAGAAGTCACTTAAGAAATTTGTGAAAAACCAATATACCCAAACTGTCATTAATAGGAGTGCAGTTAGTACAGTTTGGAGAGTATGTTTATCTCATAATGATTCATGTCAAGTAACCTGCAGAAAATGACAGTTGTCTCAATAGTTATCTCGCAGAATTTCCATTACCTAGTAGTTCTGGATTTTGCCTAACTTAAAAAGTCTCTATTTCTAGCTGTAAGGTAGTTGCACAAAGCTTTTCAAATAAATGCTTGGCACAAGGACCTGAGATGAACTGTGGTATTTTGCTGATACCTTTAAGATTCTGAATATTGAAAAAGAGCTCTCTAGGTATGTAGCCTTTTTGTTTTCTAAAATTGTGAGTATTCCTTTTTCATATTGCCTCTTTTTGTCACTTACTGATATATTTAGTGTCTCTGAGGACTCATTATTTTTTAAAAAGTTTTTTCATCTATGAGGACATTTGCTGAAACAAAAAACAGGTTTCAACAAACTATAATAGAATTATATAGTTTTTATTTTAAAATGTTATAGGTGGAGCATAGCTGTTACAAGTAGATGTCTGGTGGAATAAGATAGTGTTTGTACTGAGTCAAGTCCAATTGTGACATGACAAAACATAACTGTAAGTTACATTTTTTATTTCATAACTGGATTCTTTTTAAGAAGTGAGATACAGCTAACAATGTTAAAATTAAGTTTTCCAAGATGCTATTAAATTATAATGTTTTAATATTTAGGCTACATACGCTTTCTACTTTAAAATAGAATATTTAAATTATCAGGGGATCAGGTCTTCCTGCGGAATAATACAGATAAATGCCATGGGAGTCACTTGATTTTTTTTTTTTTCCAATATTTACCATTTGTCACGGAAATCATAAAGAATAATGTGGGGATTTCATTACAAAAGAATGTTTAGTTTTTGCTTCTCACTTGGATTAGCAAATCTCTCTAATGCTTGAACAGCTAAAGCTGTTTCTTTCCTAATTTTAGCCTTTTAAAATCTATTTTTAAAACACCATGTCTTTTTTACAGTATTACTCAGAAGGGAAATACATTTTTTGTGGGATAAACGCAGCACTTACAGATAGATGGAATGGAACAGATAGTACATACATTTTTGAGTTAAAAAGATTTCATCCTCACACATTACTGTTTTGCAGTATCATCCTTAATTTATATCATTTAAATAAATATAGCTTTCCTTTTCTCTTGAAAAATTATTTTGAATTGCTGCTATACTGGGTTCCAAGTTTCCCTTCTTCTCAGAAACAATCTTTCCCCTATTATGTTTTCCCATCCTCTGCATATTTCTTTCTCTTTTGTACAAGTAATCCTTTAAGGACCAGGGCCACTGTCATCGTCTGTAATGATTATGTATGGTATGTATATATGTACGTTTGTATGTGTTTAAAATGGTGGTATTATATTATCTAATTACCTTATATATAGCTATGTACATATGAAAGAAAAGGAATATATATATTGCCTTCTTAGAAACGTATTTTTTCTTTACATAAAACCATTTTCTCTTTACTTTTTGTTCTGATACTTAATTATTTAGAAACTTGAACTCACTGAAGTAAATCGGCAGGATTGTTGATGTTTAGTGCCAAATTTTTGGTTCTTTGCGTAGTTGTAAGGTTCCTGTTCTATGGATAGACTGCAACTTTAACTCCAGTAGACTCTAAGAATTAATTACCTGAAGAAAAAGTAGGTGGTAAGCGATCTATACCCTGTAGTATGCATTAATGATACTTACTTCCTTTGATAAAATCTCTATCTGCTAGTCAAGTGTTTTGTTTGCTTTTATATTAAAATGTTTATTCTTTCAGAATTCTGAAGCAAATATTTCTGTAGATACTCTGGTAATTATAAAGATCAGTGAAAGCTTATGCTAGCAATAGAGGCGAGTTACAGAGTTTTATTAGTTTAACAAAGCAGCAATACACAGTATTACTTACTGTCCCTTCTTCCATTTAAACGGCGTTACTCTTTACGTTGGAGTGTTCAGAGTGAAGATTTAGAGTATTTTCATGTATTTCAGAACCTCTGTACATTTCGCTCTAGCTAGGAGAAAAAATTATAGAGTATATAGCTTTTGTAAGGAAGTTTTTAAACTTGTTTGTTTAGACTTGTTCTGTCAACATGGTATATAATTCATACCTATCAAAAAACAAGTTTTCTTTATGTAACTTTTATCAGTATGCCCAATGTCACAAAAATTCCATGCAGTTTTCTTTAAAAGTTTGTTTGAGATACCACTGTGCATGTTCAAAACCCATACAGTGACATAAATAACTGCCATAGCATATTTCTCAAATAACAGATAGTTGCAAATCCTTTGTCCTACGGTACATAATAAAGGATTTTCTCTGTAAGCAATGAGATGAGACAAACTTCCAAACTATTTTTTTGTCATACTAGGAGTTGGGTTGTGCCCCTTAACCTGTACCCTTAAAAATAATGTAGTGTAATAGTGAGTTGGAGGAAGCTGTGTATGGATGCACTTTTGAATCATCAGATTAACAGAGCAGAAGCCTATTATTTGTACATAGTTTGTTCCCAGTTGGTTGTTCCAAATGTGGAAAACAGAGATGTGTTGTACTTCAGGTTTGATTTGTCTTGTAGAGAGATCCACAGGTACTGTTGTTTTAATTTAATTTCTTCTGTGGGAAACTTAGTGGTTTGGGTTGTTATTGCAATTCTTTGGTAACAAACTTGGCAATATTTTATCAATCATAATAGAAAGTTTAATGTTGTGCTTTTTTATCTCTAGAGAGAGATACTTCAGTTGATCTTTGGAAAAATGCACCTCATTTCTGCATACCAAAACACAAAATATATTTCTGACATAACAAAAACTGAAATAGCCACAACCTCTGCCTATGTTGCCAGAAATACATTTTCAGGTTCTTGTTTATTCATTTGCTCTATTTACTGTGTTAGGAAACTATATTATGATATTGAACTTGCATTTGACCCAGGACTCAGCTTCTTGTTCTCTTGTGGTATTTATATTTCCTCTTTTATATTACCTTTAAAAGATAACATAAAGCTTTATTCCTTCAGTGCACATGTTAACACCAGTATTGAAAACAGTGTGCTAGGTACCTCTTCAGTGAGCTACCACACAGCAAAAATATTTTTGAAATTATTTTATCTAAAATCTTTGTTGTTTGCTGCTCAAGGTTGATTTAAAGTGCAGATAAATTATTACATGTAAACTATATAATTATGATCATATTATGAACCTTAGGGTCATTGCAATTTGTTTTTGTATTTTGGTAAACCTCCCAAAACTACTAGAGAAATGTATTGTCATTTTACATTTTGTCTTACCTTTCATTTCAAACAGGATCTGTTAATTTCACACTGCAATGGAAAATACCATTCCCAACAGAACATTTGATTTGCAGTCAGAGGTAGATTTACTTGATAAAAACAACTGTGCCACTTGTATTTAACATGAATCTATTTCTGGCTTGTTTAGATTATAATTTAATTTACACATTTAAAGCATTTAATACTTTCTGACAAACACTACTAATGACTCACATTAACACACTGTTGCTGTAGTCCAGTTCTGCATTTAATTCATTGAACTTTTGAATTTATTTAAAATTTGCCCCTAAGCCACTTTATTTGTTGAGTAGCAATTACACTTGAAAAAATCCATACCTTAGCTATATTTAAAATTATTCTTATAAAACCTAGTATTAGTCTCTGTGGAGATTATTTAAGGGTCCCCCTTGTAGTTCCAAATTAAAAAGCAGCATTTGTATTTTTCTTAAGTGAGAGAAAATAGAACTCAAAAAGGAGAAAAAAGGAATTTACTGAGTCTTTTTCCATTTAATCAGTTCTTATACAAAACTCTGCTTGATATCTGTAATCATGCAAGTAAAGAGTTGCACCACATTTTAAAGTGCCTGTGCTAGTTTGCAGTTGCAATTTATTTCTTCTAAATTCCAAGAGCCAGTTTTATGATAACCTTTTCAATGCATTATAAAATACATTTTAACAAATTACATTTTAAAATCAGTATGTTACTTCAGTGTTGCCTAAATGAAAGCGATTATTTTCTTCAGGCAGCATCCATAAGGAAGATTTCCATTCAGAGTGCTTAAATATGGTAACTGTTGTTTAAACTTCTTAGCAAGTAATCCAGTTGTTTCAACATAATTACTCAAACTAAGTTAAGTCTTCAAAAATAGTATTTTTTTGTAGTAAGATTGACTTTCTATATTCTGTTTTCTAATTTCTCTTGGCTAGTTGCTGAATTCCAGTAATACTCAGGTTACTGAAGGAAAGGCTCATTTTGACCATAATCTGACTGTCTCCCTGCCTTAAAAAGAAAAAAAAGAAAAAAGTACTTCAGGGAGGTGCTAATTATGCAATTGTTTTGAATGCCTAAATTTAAGAAAAAAATTATTATGTTCTTTTAATCATTTCTGTGGTCTCATGGATTGCACCAAGAGACGGAATACCTAGAAACAATTTTTTTCTTTAAATGCCTGAAAAAATATCGATTAGGATATTGGTGTAGTTCAATAAAACAGAAATAAAACCAAATGGCTAATACCACAGCAATATGATAAATACTGTTTTAGAAACTTAATTTTTTAATAAAAAATTTAAATGCTCAGTGAAAACAGGTCAATAGTTAAATGTTTTTAAGAACGGGAAGGAGGCTATAGAAACAAACTCTATTGCATCTCTGCCTTGTGGCATATTACTGAGGCCTCATTATGTATATACATGAATAGGTCTGTTATGTTGAAGTATGGCATCTGTGGCCCAGCACTTAAATATCAAGAAGTAAGGTCTCTGTCATTTTTTATTCATTTTACTTCAAAACATGAATAATGAGTCAACAGCAAAAATAGTAATAAAAATTCTAGTAACATGGGTTTTTATCAACTTGTGTAAGAACAGAGAATGCATCCAAAATATAGTTTATGTTAGTTAATGAAGTGGAATGAGTTGTACTTCTGCTCTGCATTCCTTTGATTGTCGTGATTCTGGGTTAGCTTTGTTGTGACAAAAGCACTGGATTTTTACCTCTTTGTAAAGTCTTTCCATACCACAGTACAACAGAGTGTAGAAACTGTTCTGTTACTGTTGTAGGGGACATAATACACTTCATAAATAATCTGAAAGACAAGTAATCATGGTACTTTCAAAAATTAATAAAATGACATGAAAAATTTAGTTTCACAGAATCACTGAGGTTGGAAAGGACCTTCAAGATCATCAAGTCCAACCATTAATCCAGCGCCACCATGTCCATGTCCTGAAGCGCCACATCCACACGTTTTTTGAACACTTCCAGAGATGGTGACTCCACCACCTCCCTGGGCAGCCTGTTCCAATGCTTGACCACTCTCTTGGTGAAGAAATTTTTCCTAATATCCAATCTAAACCTCCTCTGGCACAACTTGAGGCCATTTCCTCTCGTCCTACCACTAGTTAGTTGGGAGAAGAGACTAAGACCCACCTCACCACAGCCCCTTTTCAGGTAGTTGTAGAGAGCGATAAGGTCTCCCCTCAACCTCCTCTTCTCCAGACTAAACAACCCCAATTCCCTCAGCCGCTCCTCATAAGACTTGTGCTCCAGACCCCTCACCAGCTTCGTTGCCCTTCTCTGGACACGCTTGAGCACCTCAGCATCCTTCTTGTAGTGAGGGGCCCAAAACTGAACACAGTATTCAAGGTGCAGCCTCACCAGTGCCGAGTACAGGGGCACAATCACTTCCCTACTCCTGCTGACCACACTATTTCTGATACAGGCCAGGACGCTGTTGGCCTTCTTGGCCACCTGGGCACACTGCCGGCTCATGTTCAGCTGGCTGTCAGCTGGCACCCCCAGGTCCTTTTCCGCTGGCCAGCTCTCCAGCCGCTCCACCCCAAGCCTGTAGCGTTGCATGGGGTTGTTGTGGCTGAAGTGCAGGACCCTGCACTTGGCCTTATTAAACCTCATACAGTTGGCCTCTGCCCATCGATCCAGCCTGTCCAGATCCCTCTGCAGAGCCCTCCTACCCTCCAGCAGATCAACACTCCCACCCAACTTGGTGTCATCTGCAAGCTTACTGAGGGAGCACTCGATCCCCTCATCCAGATCATTGATAAAGATATTGAACAAGACTGGCCCCAGAACCGAGCCCTGGGGAACACCACTTGTGACCGGCCACCAGCCAGATTTAACGCTGTTCACCACAACTCTCTGGGCTCGGCCGTCCAGCCAGTTCTTTACCCAGCGAAGAGTAAACCTGTCTAAGCCATGAGCTGCCAGTTTCTGCAGGAGAATGCTGTAGGAGACGCTGTCAAAGGCTTTACTAAAGTCCATGTAGACAACATCCACAGCCTTTCCCTCATCCACTAGGTGGGTCACCTGGTCATAGAAGATAAGGTTGGTCAAGCAGGACCTGCCTTTCATGAACCCGTGCTGGCTGGGCCTGATCCCTTGGTTGTCCTGCACATGCCCTGTGAGCACCCTCAAGACGAACCGCTCCATGATCTTCCCTGGTTTGGAGGTCAGGCTGACAGGCCTGTAGTTCCCAGGATCCTCCTTCCAGCCTTTCTTGTAGACGGGCATCACATTGGCAAGCCTCCAGTCTTCTGGGAGCTCCCCTGTGGTAACCAGGACTGCTGATAAATGATGGAGAGTGTCTTGGCAAGCTCCTCTGCCAGCTCCCTCAGTACTCTTGGGTGGATCCCATCAGGACCAATAGACCCTGGCTTCACAGATCCTTAACTGTTTCCTCCTGGTTTATGGGCGGGTTATTGTGCTCTCCATCCCCATCTTCCAGCTCAGGGGGCTGAATACCCTGCGGATACCTGGACTGGCTATTAAAGACTGAGGCAAAGAAGGCATTAAGTACGTCCGTCTTGTCCTCATCCTTGGTGACAATGTTCCCCGCCATATCCAGTAAGGGATGGAGATTCTTGCCTCTCCTTTTGTTGTTAATATATTTGTAGAAGCATTTTTTATTATCCTTTATGAGTGTGGCCAGATTGAGCTCCAGCTGGGCTTTTGCCTTTCTAGTTTTGTCCCTGCTTGACCTCACAAGATCCTTATACTCTTCTTGAGTTGCCTGCCCCTTTTTCCAGAGGTGGTAAACTCTCCTCTTTTCCCTGAGTCCCAGCAAAATCTCCCTGTTCAGCCAGGCCGGTCACCTTCCCTGCCAGCTCTTCTTACGGCACATGGGGACCGCCTGCTCCTGCGCCTTTAAGATTTCCTTCTTGAAGACTGTCCAGCCTTCCTGGACCCCTTTGCCCTTCAGGACTGTCTCCCAAGGGACTCCCTCAACCAGTGACCTGAACAGGCCAAAGTCTGCCCTCCAGTAGTCCATGGTAGCAGTTTTGCTGACCCCTCTCCTTACTTCGCTCACAATTGAGAATTCTATCATGTCGTAGTCGCTAAGCCCAAGACGGCCTCGGACCACCACGTCTCCCACCAGTCCTTCTCTGTTTGTAAACAGCAGGTCCAGCAAGGCACCTCCCCTGGTGGGCTCACTCACCAGCTGTGTCAGGAAGTTATCCTCCCCACACTCCAGGAACCTCCTAGACTCTTTCCTCTCTGCCGTGTTATACTTCCAGCAGATGTCCGGTAGATTGAAGTCCCCCACAAGAACAAGGGCCAGCGAATGCAAGACTTCTGCCAGTCACTTACAGAATGTCTCATCTGTCTCTTCATCAGTTTGGTCAACTTCAAAGATTTGAAGAGTTTTCTACAAAAAATTAGTTTCAAAGTAGGTTTTAAGTTGTATTTTACTTCCTCATAAGTCAAGTGGGATCCTTTTAGCTTTTGAAATGTCAAGGATCTTTCCAAAACACTCAATAAGACTGCTTTATTTGCAGTTTTCTTTGGCTTAGTGCCATCGCCCTTAATTTTTAGCTATATATACTGAACCATATTACTTTTATTTACAAGATGCCTAATACGGAAGCATAGTAAAATATGTCCTAAAATACGTAGGTACAAGGTTTGCAGTACAAAGAGAAAGGAATAGAAGTGGATAGTGGGTATTCTTTAATACTGTAAGAAAACAGATTCATTATATATGAAATGTTTTAAATTATGTAATTTGGATTCTTCTGTTCTTTTTTATACATATTTTGTAAGTAATTAATGAAATAACTTCCATGATGTCAACTTGTTTAGATATTTTAAAAAAGGATACAAATATTGGGAAAGTTTGAATGTTATTAGCTAGATAAAATGATCCAGTTTTACAAACTTCTAAGACTTTTCAGTAATTTGAAGTTATTAATACTTTTTATTTTTTCCGGATGGCGTCCTGTTCCTCAGGCGGTGGTGTCAAGTGCACCACTCAGCTTGGTGTCATCTGCAGGCTTGCTGAGGGTGCACTTGATCCCACTGTCTATGTCATTGATGAAGATATTAAAGAGTACTGGTCCCAGTATGGACCCAAGGGACACCACCCATCACCGATTTCCATCTGGACATTGAGCCATTGACCACTACCCTCTCTGGATGCGACCGTTCAGCCAGTTCCTCATCCACTCAATAGTCCACCCATCAAATCCGTATCTCTCCAATTTAGAGAGAAGAATGTTATGGGGGACCATGTGTCAAAAGCACAAGTCCAAATAGATGACGTTGGTAACTCTTCACTTGTCCAGTGATGTGGTCGCTCCATCCTAGAAGGCCACTAGGTTTGTCAGGCAGGACTTGCCCTTGGTGAAACCATGCTGCCTGTCTTCCATGTGCCTTAGTACAGCTTCTAGAGGATCTGTTCCATGATATTCCCAGGCACAGAGATGAGGCTGACAGGTCGGTGTTCCCAGGGTCCTCCTTTTGACCGTTTTTAAAAATGGGTGCAGTGTTTCCTTTTTCCAATTTCCAGGGACTTCACCTGACTACCATGACTTTTCAAGTATCATGGAGAGTGGCTTGGCAACTACCAGCCCATTCCCTCAGGACTCTGTGATGCATCTCATCAGGTCCCACAGACTTGCATATGTTCAGGTTCCTCAGGTGGTCTCAAACCTGAGTGGGAGGGACTTTGCTCCTCCTGTCCCTATCCTGCAGTCCATTCACTCAAGAGGTGTGGGAAGAGACACTGCCAGTGAAGACTGAGGCAAAGAAGTCACTGAGTACCTCAGCCTCCTCCTTGTCTGTTGTTGCCAGTTTGCCGCTCTTGCTCACCAACGGGGTTACGCTTTCTTTGACATTCCTTTTCTTGCTGACATACCTGTAGAAGCCTTATTATTATTCTTTGCATCCCTTGCCAAGTTCAGCTCCAGCCACGCCTTGGCCTTCCTGACCTCATCCCTACCCAGCTGGGCAGCGTCCCTGTACTCTTCCCAGGATCCCTGTCCCTGCTTCCACTGCCTGTGCATTTCCTTCTTGCCCTTTAGTTTGACCAGCAGGTCTCCACTCAGCCACTCTGGTCTCTTGCCTTCCTTTCCTGATTTCTTACACCTGGGGATTGCGAGCTCTCGATCAAATCTCAAAGTTATCTGGAGGTATGTTTTCAAGGAAAAATGAGCACAGTAACACATTTAAAATTTCACTCCCTTTTCTTTGATTTGTGCGTTTTGGTTACATCCCATTCATCAATCAGAGTGACGGTGGCTGGTGTGTTTTTCTGTTGAATTTGGTGACACCAGCACATGTGAGGAGTTCTTTGAGCCGCTGTACTGGAATGACTCCCTGGAGGATGTTATTCTTTCTTTCTGGGTCCACATGGGGCTGTTTAGATCAGAGCGGTTCTTGCATATGCTGAGGAAGTGGAAAAATATGTTGATAGGGAATTTTCAGTGAAAAAAGGGTATTTTATTTAGGGTGATACTTTCAGCAGCCACTAACCAGTATACTTACTCAGTGCAAATCTTGGATTGAACTATCCATTTTTTGACTGTAAATCCTTGAAGTGATGCTTGTGTCTGTCACTGAAAGAAATTATAATACCCACAGATTTCTCTTTGGCGACTTAAATTTTCTCTTTGGAAGTTTAAGGAAAAATCAGTTCTTTATTTTTCCTAGGTGTAGTTCAGCAATTATATATAAACAGAACTTGTTTTCTCTACCATGCTGTGTTCTTGTCAGATACTGAAAGGAGGAGGATTAAGAAACCATTCTGATGAAATGTTATTACTAAGAAAAAAGAAGAAAAAAAAGAAATCTGGTTTGTCTTTTGATCAATAAATATACAAGTACACTTAAAACACTTTGAAACTAATAGAGACTGCAAACTAAAAGAAACCTAATTCATTGAGGTCTCTATTCCCCCTGCAATCCATATTTTCCTACGAGCTATGATTTAGGACCAGTGAGGTTTTGCACAGGTTTTGTAAAAGAGGCTAAAAGATGCACTGGCTTTGTATCTGAACAAAATCTTTTTGTGATCTTATGTAGACAGGTTTGCCAACAGCCGTGTATTTGCACTTGTATATGTTTAACCATAACTGCACATGCATGTACAAACATCCACACAGAACAAATACCTTAAATGAATTGTCTTTCTTTATATTTGTTTCTCATATAGTGATAATTGAAAAATTGCCTTTAGAGTACAGAAATAGCACACATCTTACAAAGATATCTTTAAGGGAAAAGAAAGCTTAAATAGCAGTTTAAAATTAATTTTTTTATGTATTTGACTTATTTATAATGCAGTTGAGCATTTTGAAAGTCAAATACATTACTGGGGAATTTCTTCACATTCATTCCTGTTATTTTTTTAATCAAAATAAAAAGGTCAACAATGTAGTCTTTCTGGTAAAATAAAGTACAATTTGATTACTTTCTGCTAATGCATAATACCACTTAATTTGATTTTAGGAAGAGGAGGGTCTCTAATGGAAGGGAAATGGACTGTATAAATTAGGTGTACCCTCCTATGTTTACCTCTGTTCATGCAATTGTAAATATTGCTGCTAGTGCCAAACAAAGAAATAACTTCAATTGTAAACCATTTTGAGAAATGTATGTGAAATGTGCAGGCACAAAACCTTTTCAAATTTATAATGTGCCTGAATCTCATTGAGGTATCTAACTGCACTGAGGTATTTTTAAAAAAATGAAAAAAAATTAAAGGTAATTGTGAAAGCTGTGGGGACTAATGATACAACCCGTTACACAAGAATCCAGTCCCCCAGTTCATGGAGATTTAATTAATTATGTGGTTCATGTGGAAAGATTGATTGTTTCAGATAACACACAGAAACCCTGTAATACTTTTTTAGTATAGATGCATATAGGTCTTTCTTTAGATGGGTCAAATGACCTATCCACACATCTATGTTCTGTTCCTTATGTAAGGTGCTGACGATTTTCTAATCATCACAGCTGCAACTTTGTGTTGTCACTCATCTGATTACCAAAGATTCCAGTACTAGAGATTTTGAAGCACCTCACAGTTTGCAGATGAAAAGTCCATAATCTTGAATCAAGATTTAACAAAGAAGCATTTGTGTAGTTCCTATGGGAAGTGGCTTAGAACTTCACATGGAAAGTTAAGCTTATTACTGTACTTGATAATGGAGCTACTGACAGGTCTTTTGTTGCGTGAGAGTTGGTGCATGTCAGATTGTGCAAGATGGAAAGCTATGTTGGTTTTTTTGCTGACAAAGACTTTAAACCTTGAACATCTGATGATATCACATAGGGAGTAAAAACAGCTTAGATGTATGGGAATAAAAGCAGAAGAGTTTAAAATAAAACCAATCAGTTACAGCAATAACATGTGCAGCCACAGTTTAGGGAAAAAATCCTTGGATTTTTTGCTGTCCCTTGGATTTTTTGCTGTCAGCTGGAACCTTGATCTGTTCTCGAACCCTCTCTACTTTTCAAAGTTTTTATTATGTAAAATATTTCCAAATTGTGCTAAACTGAATACAGAGTTTATAGTAACTTTCAGCTCTGTTAATGGTCTCAAGGCAACCTTGGTCTGTTTTGGAGACATCAGCCTTCACTGTTATGTTCCAGACTGTTTGGAAAAAAAATTAAAAATAAAGTATTAACTTTGGCCATTGCAAATTTTGGATATGTATTCCTGAATTTCAGTCACTTGGTATGAGGAATGCTACTGTAGGTGCCCACTTACCTAGACCTGGCCTCTTTTCACATTCCTAATGTTTTCATAAGTGCAGCATAGGTATTTTCAATCTCTTTCAAAGTTAAAAGCCATACCACCTTTTCTCTGAAGGGCCAAGCAAGATCGCAGGCTCAGCTAGAAGCCATTAATAGGTGTTGGTGGCCCTTGGGAATAACAGAGAGTGTCCAGGGATTTGATTGCTCCAGCAGTTTGACTGGCCCACATGGCGTTAGGACATAGTTTCACCCAGGGGAATGTGTCTGTGACATGGGGAGTTCTGAGATGAGACCCTCAAGAAAATTGGGGAAGAGGGGATTCCTGGGCTGGTAAGTACTCATATATGAAAGCATAAATAATTTTATCTCAGGAGTAGGAGGAATAGCAGGTATGGATGTTAGAGTGGAAGGGGTAGGGAGAGGGTCTTCAGCGAGGGTTAGGGGATGCTTAGGCCATCCCTTTGTTTGGGGAAAAGAATACACAGGCACACGCCCGTTATCCTTCTTGTTCCTTGTACAGGAGTGTTAATTCCCAAATCATTCAGCTTCTCTGTTGCTACCAGAAATGTAATATGTAAGAATGTTTTTAATAAGCATGCCCTCTCACCCTCCAAATTGAAACACTTAAATCAGCCTTATCTGTACTGTGATTAAATTCTTTATTTTCCAGGTGAAGACTGAGAACTATAAAATGGTATCGATTTGGAACAATGACACATACACATCATATATTCAAAAACTTTTCTTAAAATCATATGCTTTATATGATAGGTGTTTCTAGAGGTTTAGAAGAAAAGTTGGAGAGAGTCAGATCGATGTTCTGAAGCCATGGAACATCTTGCTGTCTCATGCATTGTAGAGCCTGTATTCATTTGGTTTAAAGCTCTGTGTAATAGCAAAGTATTTTTTTCTTAAAAAAAAGGGGGTTGGTATTTTGAAAAAATAGAATATTCTAGACCATCTGATGCAAATACTGACAGGAAAAAAATTGCCATGCAGTACTAAGGTATTGAAGTCAGAAATTTACAGGAAGTCGGACACTTTTCTTAGGTATTTTTCATTCTCAATGACTATTGTAAATTCAACCATTTGCATTCATAAACTCTTTGGCTACTCTTCCACTTTAGGCCTGCTCTGTATTTTAATAAGTAACTTGTGTGGCTAGATATGAAGAATCTCTACTGTCTTTATATCCTTAGACTGTAAGTTATAATAGATGTCCATCTCTGCTTTCAATTTACAGTGGCATTGCAAACGTCAGCTTTACCACACATTCTTGTTTAGTAAGTACATAGTTTATAGAATAAGCATTTCTGCTGCCTCTCTGTTGGTTGTTTTTGTTGTTGTTGTTTTCAGATTACAGTTTCTCTAATCTGCCATTGTTAACCTGCAGATTTGCAGGAAATTGTGTTAGCTTTTGTAGATTTTACCCGCTTGTTCTTCAGGTATGCCCTGTGCCCTCAGTTTTAATTTGTTCTTGAAATGGAAGAATCCCCTATTCAATAATGTCTTCTTTGTGATGAGAAAGAAATGTAAAAAAACAAGTTTTTCTTTCCAGCTCCATGCTTATGTCTAATTTCAGCTTTTAATATTTGGTACTTAGATGTACCTTTTCCAAATGCCTGTTTACCATGTTACCTCTTAGTGTAGGAGCAAGCAAAACAAATACTTCCACATTTTAGCTGTGGTAGTGAGGACAAGGTGCATGTAAAGTTGGTTTTGTTTCTGTTTGCAAACAGCAATAGAAAAAAAGGTACATTAATGTCTTAATATTTATGTCTTAATCCTAACATGTCTTAAATATTTACATGTGGATTTCGTGACTAGAAAATCAGTAATCTGATTAAAACTGGATACAGTATTTATGGCTTCTGTACAAACTCTTGGGCATAGAACTTTTAAGCAGATTTCATTAAATATTGTTTGTGTCATCTGGCATTTGAAAGCTGCTTTGTGAGCTTCTTATGAGTATCAGGGTTGTCAGTTTAAAAGTGGAATTAGCTAACAGACATTTTAAAACACTTCTGTCTATCCAAATAGCATCTAAGCACCAAGAGAGCAATATTGATTGATAAAATATTTGTTGCTCCATCTAGAATCTTTGGCACCAATTCATTGTTCTTACTGAAGAAAGAATAGGATAAAATTACATGAAACTAAGTTAGGTGGGAAAAATAACTGCATTTGTGGTAGGGATACTTGGAGCTGTTTTATGTAATTATGAAAGTATGGATTGCTCTTATAAAGTATAAGTAGTCAGAGTGACATTTTAAAGGGAAAATGAAGATTTAAAAGAAAAAATGGATGTAAAAGTGATGTGATCCAGAAAGCTCACAAATTGATCTGTTACTGTAATGGTTTATTAAATAGAGAACTAAAAGCTTCTTTTTAGTTTGATTCATGAACAAAGGAAAACTTAGTACAGGAAGATGTGAAATATTAGGAAAAACTGTTTCCATTGAAAGGAACCTGGGAAATAATTATCTGGCTGTTAAGGTCCAGGAGACATCTTTTCCATCCCATAGACACACGTAAGCCTTAAACTGTCTGGCAGCAAATAAACAGGGAAAACTATGCACAAAATACATGTCTGCTTTAGACTCCAAATTAGGCAAACTGACTTGCAGAGTCACCACCTCAAAAGAAAAATGGACACAGCCTTATGTAAGAAGCTTTGCAAATGTGTTAGAGAGTGGTCACCAGGACAGGACTGAAAAATACAAGCAGCAGAGGGAGGAATTTATTCTCTCTGCTTTGTAGAAACTGGCTTCCTGAAGTTTTGTTTTTGGATATCATAGATGACTATGAGCTTATCAAATCCATCTCAGGCAGCAAAACAAGTAAGCATTAGAACATATGATATAAAGAAGCAGGCAATTTTAAAGAGAAAGACCATGATATTTTGTACCTGGAAATACTATTTGCATAGTCCCACATGTGAGCTACACTACACAGGCAAAAAAGCAGTCATCTATCCTGCCTAAGTGTTTCTCTACTGTCTTGGAAACTGACATCTGAGATCTGCATTAATTATCAGGCCAAGACTCAGGCTTCCCGCAGAATTGTAACAAAATTAATGATGGAGTAAGTTCTTGTGACTTTTTCACTTGAAAGATAAAATTGCTTTAAGTGATAGGATTGGAAGAAGCCTGAAAATTTTTCTTCTTTCAGGCCTTTGTATCTTTTTGTCTACTGTAGTGGTAGCACAGTTTTGAAGTCCCTATGTCTTGACACGAAAAGCAAAGCCAGCCTGCCATGATTTCATGGCTGGCTGTACAAAGTAGAACATTTTGCTGAGTTTTTAGTCTTTTCTTCATGCAGTGAGCATTTTTTAGTGAGGTTGTTCATTCTGGCCCACTATTACTGCATGTTTGACTTGCGCTCAGCTTCTGTTCATGTGGGTGATGCATTTCCTAGATTTTTACTGATTCAGGTGGGAAGGACAATTTATGCATGTTTTGAGATGCAAAATAACTGTCTCCTCAAGGAGTTAGTGAAAAATAAGATTCAGTTTGCTCTCTCTGTTGAGAGTAATTTTTGGCTTTGTATACCAGAGTAGGTCAGAAGAAGGGCAGAATAAAATACAAGCAGAGATTGAGAGAAAAGTTTTGAAGAAGCAAGAGGTATTTAAAGGAAGGTGGAGGAGGGGAGGGAGGAGGAGGTATAGAATATATGACATGACTGAAAAAAATTAAATTGTGCTTTAATGTGTAATCTACCCTACTTCTCCACTTTTCAATTGTCTTCCCAGTCTTGTTACCTACTAGGAAAGACAAATACCAAAATCAACTGCTGTCACTTTTCCCTTTATTCTACTTCTTCCTAGGAGAAAAAAGGAATAAAAATGTGATGTTTGGGGTTATTTATATCTCTTATAACTTACATAATAGAAAGTGTATGTCCTCTATTGTTCCTAGTACTTTCCATGTGCTATTCAAGGAGCTTTAAATGCTTTATGTTCTCTGTGTGTGGGACAAGACTGATTATGCATACTTTGAGATGCAGGATAATTGTCTACTCAAGGAGCTAATGAAGCATAAAGTACAATTACTGAATTCATACCCTGAATTATTTTGCTATAGCTTTCCTAGGTAGGCAAACCAGAAGAATTGCAGAACTATCCTGCACCTTCTGGATCGATAATGTATCATGGACCAGCCACAAGGCAACAGTCTTGACCTACTTCATACGTAACTAAATGGTTTAATATCATCTCTTAGTCCTAGCACCTAATAAGCAAAGTTGGAATCATCATGTTTTTTAAAGGAATGTTTCTGTGTTGTATTAATGAATAATAAAAAAAACTTTCTAACTGTCATAAGATACAAAAGGAAACAGTTAATAAAGAATGAAACCTTTTTGTAACATTTTTCATTTCAAGTGCCTGAAAGATTTTGTTGAAGAATTTTTATTTTGTTCTTGATGGTCTTTTTTTTTTTTTTTACAAACAGCTGTCACAGCATGTGCTAGGGTAAAGCCTAAAACCCTTAAAGTTTTAAAATGGAATTGTAACTTAACTGGTCAGCAGTGTTTTGATTTCATCACTTTAATATCTCATAGTCTCTAAGGAATACAGATTTATTAAATTGAAAAATAGGATTATGATTTTATCAAATAAGCAAGCTGGTAATTGTGATGAGATACTTCTATGAATGGAACAGTTTTCCAGACATGCAGTGATTCTTCAGCAGATTTCTGCCATGTGATTTAGACAAGTAGAAAAGTGTTTGTTGAACTAGCAAGGAAAAAGACCAATTTCTAGTATGGTAGGAAACATTTTTCTTGCAAATAAATGATCTATAGAGGTAGCAATTTATTTGGCATTGAAGCAAACAAGCTGTTTTCAGGGTTTTTTTAGCAGTTGAAAAAAATTATTAGAGCTAAATGTCTTCATGCAATGTGTTTCCAGACCAATGTCAACAGTCCTACTTCTATTTACTGCAAACACAGTTCAGGAGAGTATACCTGTTTAGGAAAGTATTGAAGTACCAGCTGCTATGAATAAAGATGGCTTTAAATGGAGATTTAACTATTACCTGAAATTAATGCTTGTATTTGCTACAAGTAAGAATATTACTAGTTACTTGTGGTACTGCTTTATTTTCTGGTGGTGTTTGTTAATAGCCTTATTGTAAGCGTACCTGAACAAGTTATGTACACAGCTCCAGATGATTTGTCTCCTCATGACTTTTCTGTACTTCATAAATGTTGTTATAAAATGCAGCCCAAACACTGGACAGGTACAAGAAACATTTACTTCTTAGGTCAGAAAGCAGAGAAACATGGTACGTGTACTGGAGTGATTACTGACTTGTATGTTTTCAAATAGTGATATAATCTGAGGTACAGGAAACTGAAAGAGTTAATAAGGAAAGATGAAAACATAGATGCCTGTGCTTAGATATCCTGAACTCAGCAGATGACACATTAATTTTGTATCTTGATTTTTGGTTCAGGGAATATTGTTTTTGATGTATTACGGGTGCGGTTTTTTTGAAGTGGATGATAGTTATATTCAACAAGTGATACAGTTTTCAGTGCAGATTTTATCAAATATTCCCTATAAATATACTCTTTATAATTTATATATAGATATTTCATTGTGGCCATCATAACTGGAATCCAGCTTTGCAAAATTGTCAAGATAACGTCATCCGTTACAAAAAACGTCTAACAGCATTTTTAGAATAGAAATACGTATGGACTACGTAATCCTTTCCCCTCCTACACATGCAAGCATGCACACTGTATGCAAAGACACCCCAGGGCTATCTTTCTGTAGCGTCTTAAAACTTGCTTACACGGCTATGTCCTTGGATATTTTGTTCCATGTGCACATGATCTCAAATACATACAAACTTCTACCCACACTTCCTTGCAAGCTAAAATTCTCCTTTTTGCCTGTATGTATCATGCTTAACTAAGACAACCAACCCAATCCCACTGATTGTTTATCCCTCATTCTGATGGTGTCACGTGCAGACTGTCTATTTAAATTGCTATTTCTATTTCTTCATATGAGAAATATTTTCTATTTTCTCCTGTAGGATATACTGGTAAATATCTAAATCATTATTCTGAATATTGCTCATGTTTTGGTTTCTTGCTGTGGGGAAAGATTAAGAGAATCTGTTAAAAGAACTAGGAGGCAAGGCAAAGACTTAAATAAGCAGCGTATCAGCGAACAAGTACAGTACACAAGTTAACATGTTAACTAGTGTGGCTTGCCACATTACTAGATAGTTTGTAATGGAAAAAGGGGAAAAACTCAGAAGGCCAAACTGAGATGCTTCCTAGGACAGTCTCTAACATGCCAAGGAACAACATGACTTCAGAGGAGTCAAACTGTTCTCCAAGATAACTCAAGAATAGCTACACTGTCTGTACCTCATGTACTGGATTTTTAGTTGTCTCTTGAGACAGCTGGCAATGTGCCATAACAGCCTGATGCCAAAAGTAAATGGCTCATCATCCCTAAACACCCTTACATATCAGCTGCAGAGGTGTGTAGAAGTCTTTCAAAAACAGAAATCTTATCACAAGACTGAGACATCTTTTTTCAATTAGTTTGGTCTCTGAAGTTTATCTTTAAGTCATCTTTATCCTGTCACAAGAATTTGTGATAAACCTGTTTCACATGGATAAATCTAGTTTCATGTGAAACTGGGGTGCAGTGGTTTATTTTTTTGGCATTTCCTTTTTAACGCTTCTGATTTAAAATTGTCCATTCTTTTAAAAAGAAACCTGACATT
Organism: Phaethon aethereus; assembly: GCF_964289735.1. Lineage (NCBI taxonomy): Eukaryota > Metazoa > Chordata > Aves > Phaethontiformes > Phaethontidae > Phaethon > Phaethon aethereus. Next base: position 64,378,815 of record NC_138577.1, on the reverse strand, counting down.
TGCAAAACTGCTTAAGAAGGAATTGGTTTGTACCTGTACTATGTAATGACATAGTGGGTTATAGTATTCTTCATTTTTTTTGAATAAATAAAAACCATTTATTCTGGTTCGATAATAAAGTTAATTTGCTCTTGTTCCACGGTTGGTTATGTTTCTAGGATGAAGGAGGAAGGGCAGCGTGGGGAGAGAGAGAAGTTATTACTCTTCATATCCTGGTTTAAACCCTATATGTGTTAAATACTGTCATTTATTGTCTCACAGAAAACTAACATAAGTTGCATGATCACCCGCATATCACACTGAATATATCACACTGTATATATATCATTGTATATATATCGCAATATATTACACTGAATATTTAAAACTAATTTGCCAGTGCTTACCACATACCTGTTTTGACTGGGACTATTTCTGTGACATAACAGTCTGGAATGGATATGGACCAAAACTTAAGTAGATATATTACTTTCATTCTTTAATGTTAGCATCCTAGTACTTTTTTCCAGCATCCTGTTCTGTAGGAATTAACTCTGCATTTAATGGAGATGCAGCAAGTTCGTATGATTGTAACTGCTGCATATATAACCTATTTTGCAAGATACGTGTGCTAACTGGGCCACCTGAGCCAGAAATGTTAACATGACCTTTTTATTGGGTATTAATTAACCAAGATTTGAGCTTCAAATACAGAAACCTCAGTCAACTTAATCCCATGATGCATAAACTACATAATTCAAAACAAATTCTTAAGTGTCCTAAGGCTAACTCTATGATAGTAAGCTACAGCAGTAGGCCTTTTGTTTGGATTATTTCAGTTTGTCACCTTTTTGAATCTTTCTCACTAAAATTTAGTGTTATTGGAATGTTTTGTGAACTTTAATTTTCTTTCCCATGAGTATGCTTACAACTTCAGTAAATATGTGTGGCCCCAGTTACTTCAAGAGATGTCTATATCCCAATATGTTATAAACAGCAGATGCTTTAGCAATAATGGGACATGTCTGATGATGTTGCTTGGGCATTACTCAGTATCTGCAGATTTCCCCTTTAGGTGTGGAACCTCAGTACAGCTTAGCTTCAGTTCCATATTTGCCTGCATTAATCTCCTTACATCAAAAACGGGGAAAATTGTTATGCAAGGAAGATGCAAAGATGTTTGGTGAATCTGAAGAATGTCAGCATCATAGCTGGAAGTAGTTCCTTAAAAATACATGCTCCCATGAGGAAATAGGCCTGACAACTTAATGGTTAGGTCACGAGCTAGTAGTTGTTTTGTGGAGTTTTAAAATTCATCCTTCTTACGGATACTGCTTGTTACTAAATCTCATGTGCTAGGTGCTGTATAAGTGCATGCTTATTATTTAAAAGCTAACATTCAGTAATTACACACCTAATAATTTATGCCTCATGTAGGTAGAAAGTGAAGGTATTTTATAATGGAAATATGACAAGTTTAGCTGGAAAGGCTGTGCAGGGCATTGGTGTAATTCATCACCTGTTCTGTACTTTTAGGCTGTTTTCTAGAAATCCATTAAATATGATAGGAAGATGGATTGTGGTCTATTTCTGAATGACATTATAATCAGTACATATGGTAATTAAGATCAACTTATAGAAATGTTATCTGCAGGGTCCATCAGCTGGCTAGAAATTTGGAATAACCTGAGGTGGGTGGAACCTAGTAATTTCAGAAGAACTTCTAGTTGTAGAAGTACATTCAGCATACAACTAATATTTTTCTGAACTTCTGATTTCTGTTAATATACACGTAATTTCTTCAGAATATGTTAAAGTTCATAGCAATGTTTCTGATGCTTTTATGTAAACCAAGGGCTTTAGAGCTGTAAAATCAAACAACCATTTACAACAACATAAAGGACGAGATTGCTGTTTAACTAACAATACCTCCTCTGTGAGATCTTTGTATTACTGTCTCTCAAGTGGATACCAAATGGCACAAAATGTATTGTTGTTACCATATTCTGCTTTAAGACAAAACACAGAAATATGTAATATTTAAAAGGAGATATGACTATAAGTATATATTCTATGTCATAAAAACAACTTAAAACTGAAAGCACAGGTACCTGAAAAATTTATCCCTTTTGCTTGCAAGTGTAGCTTAACAAACAGGCAGTAGTGCATGTGTCAAACTGCAGCATGGCTCAGCAATGACTCTGTAGTTGTTACGCAATAAAGAAAATCCACACCAGTTTGTGCACCAACCCTGTCATTGCTTTCATGTGTGTGTCGGTGTTAGTGTCTTACATAAGTTTGAGTCTCAAAGAGGTTGAGAATAATTTACAAAATGGACACTACGAGTGTGAATGTAAATTTGTGTGTATTCTGTATGTGGTCTATAGCCAGCTATCAGAAGGTGCATTAGTACTGCTTTGTATTACATTTTATTTACCTTTTTCACAAATTTTTAAGGGACTGCTCAGTTAAGCTTCTTTTGTTCAAAAAGGAGAACCCAGCAGCTGAAAAGATATCCAAGATCTGAAATGTGTAGTCTTCTGTAATATTCTTTCTGGCACTTGTCACAAGAAAATAAATGAGCTTGGTATCGAGCCTTCAAGTTTTATTAATACCGAGTATTCTGGACCTGAAAGAGAAGCTTCAAATAATACATTCTTTTGTGATCCATACCCAAAGTGAAGTTTGAATACAGCAGGCATTTGTCATTATTTTGGTTCAGTTTTTGTTACTTCCAGCAAGTCCCTATCATGAACTAGGACCATGTTGTGAGGTATTGCAAGACCAACATTTACACTTTAATCTACACAAAACAATAGAATTAAAAATAACAACAAAACAAAAGATGGATTGTCATTATCATGTGTGTTAAATGTTACACTCAGAAAAATCAGATGAAAGTTTCTTCATAGCTGGGAGTGGTAGTATCTTCCATTACTACAATATCTTAGCATTCATAAAATAATTGCTTCATACAACATTTTACGAAGCAGTAGCTTTAGGGTTGAAATTTTGCCATGTTTAGTATTCATCACAGGCTAACCCTTTTGTGTTGGTCAAAATGGTTAATTATTCTGCAGAACAATACAAGAAGAAAAATATTTCTTTCCCCATGTTATGTTTTATAGACCTTTTTGCTTGAATGCTGTGGCATCTGTAGACTCTGGAAGAGGGACCTGACATTTAGAAGAACATGGTTTTGGTATCAGAGACTGCCCTGCTCTGGAAAATCCACTCAGTTTATCTAAATTATAAATCTTTGGAGCACTGCAGCTCATACAAGCTTCTAAAATTTGCAAGAGTGAAAAACCTGAAGCCTTATTAGAATTAGGCTTAAGTCTCCACTGCTCCCTGAGCTGACCGGACGTACCATGACCCCAGAACAAAGAACAAATCCGGGAGGGTGCTTCAATGCAGAACTCATCCTGCCTTGCCTGCCCTCCCCATTTGTGGGCTGAGCTAGGGCTGGGCATTGTAATTGAAAGTAGAGCATTTATCTGTTCTTTGCTGGCAATAACCGTTTTGCTGACAATTTTGTGTCATGACAAAGAAAGCTCTGTTTCCAAAGCTGAGCAGCCAAAACTATACTGAAGGGAAAGGGAACAGGAAACTTAAAAGATTATGAACTGGAAGCTGGAAAAAAGGAAAACCCAGGAGTCGCAGAAAGGAAGGTCAAAACTAAGACGACAGGGATGAGCTGAAGAAGGATGAAAAACAGTAGAATGAGGATCATAAGACTGAATAGTCATCGTGGGAAGAGAGGGGAGACCGAGTGTTGTAATGAAGAGTTCCAAGCTTGCGCTCAGGCAATCCAGGCTCACAGCCATGCTGGCTGAAGCAGAAGGAAGCTCCAAGAGTTAAACAGTAAGGTTTGCCCAGACATGCATAAGGGTGAGTCATGCAGGAGCTGTTTAAAGAAGAGGAAACGGGCTTGATGGGCAGTCAATTTCAAATGCTTCTCAATCAATTGGATAGTCTTCTGTGCCAGCTCACAGGGATCATGATACCTATGATGAACATGGGATGGGAATGCATGATCATGCAATTCTCCCCCCAGGCGTGATAATACAGTCTCCTTAGACATTAGCTAGAGTGAACTAGTTAGAGCTGGTAGCTCTTGATAATCATTCTCTGAGAGTGTGTGTGTGTATATATATGTATATATATGTATGTATAATTTGTAAAATCCCTCTTATGTATATATATGTGTGTGTGTATATAGGTGTATACTCTCATAAAATCTCTGATGTGGCTCCACCTCAAGTACTGTGTGCAGTTTGGGTGCCTCAATATAAGAAGGACATGAAACTATGGGAGTGTGTCCAGAGGGGAATGACCAAGATGGTGAAAGGTCTTGAGGGCAAGACTTACGAGGAGCAGCTGAGGTCACCTGGTTTGTTTGGCTTGGAGAAGAGAGGCTGAGGAGTGACCTCATTGCAGTCTACAGCTTCCTCAAGGGGCGCAGCGGGAGGTGCTGATCTCTCTCTGGTGACCAGTGGTAGGACACGAGGAAGTGGAATGAAGCTGTGTCAGGGGCAGTTCAGACTGAACATTAGGAGAAGGCTCTTCACTGAGAGGCAGGTCAGTCACTGAAACAGGCTCCGCAGGGAAGTAGTCACAGCACCAAGCCTGTCAGAATTCAAGGAGCATCTGGATGACACTCTTAGTCATATAGTTTAATTCTAGGTAGTCCTGCGAGGAGCAGGGACTTGGACTCAGCAATCCTTATGGGTCCCTTCCAGTTCGAGATAGTCTGTGATTCTGTAAATATTTATGAGGTTAGGGTGGATAGTACATAAAGTGTGACAGACTCAAGAGTACTGGATCTCAAGAAAGGGAGGGCCTTACTGAGATATGTGCTGTGGAGTGGGCACCATTTCTCACCAAGGGTGCTGCATAGGAAATAGCTGCTTTTAAGTAAAGGCATCTCTTTGAAAAGGAGTGCTGACTCCTGCTTTGAAAGCTTCAGGATGTTGGAGGAGATAGAGCAGCATAAAGCTGTTGCCATCCTTTTAGAGTGACCCGTGCTGAGAATCAGCTACTACTGTATGGTTTCGGGGTTAGGAAGTGTGGGCAAGAAATATCCATGTACTGGCAGCCAAAGGTGTTCAAAAATTCTGCCCAGCCCTTGATGAGGACAAGGTTTCTCTTGCTCATAGGAAGGGATTCAACTGTTCGCAGCTTAATAGCCAGATAAATACATAAAACCACTATGAGTAGTGACTTGAAGATGTGGGACAAGCTTCCTGTTTGTATAACTAATCACAGAGTCATTAAGGTTGGAAAAGACCTTTAAGATCATCAAGTCCAACCATCAACACAACACCACCATGCCCAGTAAACCATATCCTGAAGTGCCTGAAGAAAGTCTACACGTTTTTTGAACACTTCCAGTGATGGTGACTCCACCACTTCCCTGGGCAGCCTGTTCCACTTCCTGACCACCCTCTCAGTAAAGAAATTTTTCCTAATATCTAGTCTAAACCTCCCCTGGCACAACTTGAGGCCATTTCCTCTCGTTCTGTTGCTAGTTACTTGGGAGAAGAGACCAACACCCACCTCCCCACAACCCCCTTTCAGGTAGTTGTAGAGAGTGATACGGTCTCGCCTCAGCCTCCTCTTCTCCAGACTGAGCAACCCCAGTTCCTTGTAGTCATTCCTTTTGTTAATCAAGATTGTACCCTTTATCATCAGAAATTCATTTAAACAAGTATGTTACTTACTTAGCAAAAACATAGCTTTTTTTTTTTTACATTATTGAGTTAGAATGCAGCAAGTGTCATATTTTCTAAATTTTTATTTGCATATCTGTGATTTGTATCAGGCACCAATTGCCTAGAAATTAGGAATACAATTTAAATGTGCAAAAACAACATTTCGGTTTTGGTGTTATTTGTTAAATAAAACTACTGTGAATGCATGGAATGCATAAGAAAATAAAAAGGCTTAGCAAAACATGTTTTGTACTAACAGTCCAAACACACTGAAATTCTTTAATCTCTAGCTAGGGCAGCATTCACAGTTCACTGCCTACCTATTGCCACAGGTACTAAAAGATGGATGAATACCAAATAGTAGGACTTAAAACATGGCAAAACAGATCTTAAACTCTAATTTACCATCTGAAAGATTTTCTGTTGCTTTTGAATATAAAAGCATATATATTTTTTCCCATATGAGGAAAGTGGAGTGTTTATTTATTCCCTCATGTTTCCATCATCTTTTCATACTGTGAATGTTAATAAGGTGATTCAGGACATTCTTTAGCTATTCAAGAGTTGCCCATAGTACAATGCATTTATTTTTATATATGAAGGTGTTTTTCCTTAAAGAAGTCATTAGATAAAAACTAAAAGCATGTTTGTGTGCTCTTAAAGCATGTCTGGGCTTTAACTCTGAAGTGAGGCTGTATGTGCCAGGGTGTTACAACTTAGTCATAGATGCTTATGGTAACAGTAGCTTCCCTCTTCATTCTGACAGAAATACATAACCTGATGTTTGTTTGGAAACTTCTCTTTTTTTCTCTGCAGGGATATTTAAATAGAGCAAGTAACTTTTTGGCTTGATTTTTCTTCTGCTTTTTAAGTAAATAGATGGTAAATGGCCTTCTATATTTTACCTTGAAATATTTGTGAAAAAACACCATTCAGTTTTTAGGGAGTGCTCACCCTGAGGATGTTGTGTCTTAGAGTGGGCTTGCTAAACCCAGTGCCCATGTAGGTAGGTTAGGTGACTGACTTAGAGCCAGACTTTTAATTAAGGAAAGGAAGGTTACTTTCACAGATAAAAGCCTCATCTTTAAACTACTTTCTGGATTTCTTATGAGGCTGTGGGCTTGGCTGATCATCAGTTCTGGGATCTGGGAAGAGTGGCAGACTGCACTGTGGGACCTTGGCATGCAGAAACATCTGGCTTTTGAGATTTAAATGGTATTGTTAGAACTTTTTTAAAGTCTTGGTACAATACAGGAAGAGGCTATTGAAGGGCTTTATAAGCCACCTAACTGGTGTTTGGTTCTTGGCAGCCACATAATATTCATTTGTTGAATATCATATTATTATGGTAATATATTCATATTATTGTTTCTGAGCAGTTTGTGGCTTTTTCTACCAGCTTCCAGGATACCAATGCTATGACAGAATTCATTATCTACCGTATGCAGGAATTAAGCATGAACCATTTCACGATATTTCTAATCATTAATTATTACCTATTAGTTCTGTGATAAAATTGGCTTTTAATTCCTCCTTACCTACTCCTCCCTCCTTCAGGGGACACCTCAGTAGGTCCCAGTAGGGAGCTCATCATCCTTGTTATAGTCTTTGCAGCACCTTGTTGTAGTCTTCGCTGAATACCACTGGTCTTTTGACTCTTCCTTTGAGGATCTGTTGACTATCAGGATCTATTTGAGTCCTGATTTGCCTCCTTAGAGCTGCTTGCAGTACTACAGAGCTGGGAAAAATTCCTTTTTCTTATATTTTTTGATGTGTCAGATTTTGGTAAAGACTCCAGAGTAAATGCCAATTATCAATTCAATTGAATGCATTAGATTGCATAATGCAGCCATTCATACCAGGATTATGTACCATCTATCTAATTAAAGAGAACTTTTCAGGTTCTTGAGAAAAAACACATTTGATTGGCTAAATCATCATGGATTTTCTTTTATGTAACTAATACTGGAGAATTTTTTGTATTCTTTTCTTATTATTTCTTATTTTCTTTTCTTACATGGAATCTCCCATTTTTAATCCATTTTGACTATAGTCAGCAAGGGGACAAATAACCTTGAAATACTGGAAAGCACTGAAGATTAATCCCTGGTGTGGTTAGGATGCAAAAGTATTGTTTGTGGCTGGTAAGCAACCTTGCAAGTCAGGGTGTCAGTAGAGCTAACTAACCTTGAGATAACAATTTCAGAGAGAAGTCTTACAAAGTGCTTGATTATCATCAAGCATTCTTCATTGTGGAGACCCGGACTGCAGAGTAACACTGAGAAAAGAGAGAGCATCCTTCTTCTCTTCACGTATGCAAGGAATTTCTAATGCTAGAATTTGGCCTTGGTATTTACCATTTATAAGTTTGTTACAAGCTGCTAAAAAAGACAGGAATATGGCAGGGCAGGGGAGTGGAAACCAGCTAATGGGGTGGAGTTCACTGCTACTAAAGCAGTGGAAAATCTGGCAGCCTCATCAGTATTCTATCAAAGGATTTGATTTTGTAGAACATACTGATAGAACATCAGCGTCGTTAGCTGTGATGCACCTTTTGCTTCCAAACTGAATGTGTGCCATTTAGGTTTATTTCTAATGCTTGTTACTAGAGTTAATAGGTAAATGCTATCTAAAAAGATGCCCTTAAAATTTAATTATTATTTCAAGGCTGTTTTAATCATGTTTAAAAATGCTAAAATATTATGAATTGAACAATTGAATGAATCATGCCATCATTGTGTAATTAAGACTGACTAAAAGTAAAATTATATTTTAATGGCCCTCTTCTTTTCCCATTGAGGACAATGGCAAGAGTCCTATTGACGTCAGAAAGTGCAGGATTAGGCCTTAATATGATCAGCCTTTTTTTGTGAGTAACCCAAATATAAAATGTTGTGGCTTTTTTTTAAAGATAAGTGTTTAGCTGACTATTTAGTCATATGTTCAAAGCTTGTAGGTGGAAAAAATGCTTCTGAGCTAACATAAATATTTTTCTTAAAATCTAGTGGATATTATGGTGGGGTTTTCAAACCTGAAAACAGATTATTAAAACATCCATTCTCTTCCCTGAGGTTTGTATATCTAACTGTGTCACTAAATGTTACTGAAAGAGTAATTTTTTTTAGTCTGTGTAGACCCATTTCATGGGAACATCATTAAAATTACCTGGCTTGGTTTGAGGTGCATCCACCTCTGATTTTGTTTCAGTGGCACATGACTGAGTGAAGGTCAGTGCCATTTCAAAGTGACAAGATGGACTCAGCCATCTTGGGCTCAGCTCAGCTCATTAATTGTTGATGCAAGTTTGGATTTACAAAACTGGAAATCTCAGTAGAATATCAAAGAAGTAACCACAGCAGGGTGAAATTTGTGTCAGGGACATTAACAGTATCAGGCCAAAGGACTGTAGTAAATTATGGAACTGGTAGGACTAATGTGATTGTTGTTGGGTTTCAGAATCCTCCTGTCTTTTAACACATGCTCTAGCTATGAGTATGTGAATTAATTGATTTTTTTCAACTCTTGAAACAGAAAAGACAAAAATATTATTTTTTATTTAATGAGGTGAAAGAAAACAAATGTGATGTTTGTCTGATGCTGTGTTACTTTTTTGTTGATTATTCTTCTATGTATTTGTATGAAAAGCAGAAAAAGGGAAGCTTCTGCTTTATATCACTCCAAGGCTGGAATTCTCACTCCCTTCTAAAGATGTATCACTATTTTTCACAACTACCTAAACACACTCCTAGTGTGAAGCATTTTATACAAAATTAATCAGGTCCAACTAGGAAGAATTGAGAAAGATCAAATATTGAATATTCTATGTAGGTGGTAGTTAAGTTATTATCTGAGAATATAAAACGTTTTGTTTCGAATTCTTGGCCTGACTCAGGTGGACTTTGAAGTTGTGTTTTCTGTATCTTGGTGATTTCTTGAACTGTGGAAATAACAAGGACAAGGAAAAGAAGAAGAAACAACAGAAATCACCAGTTGCTTTTCTGACAGCTTTATGCAGACAAAATGCCAACCAAAAGCACTGACATGTCTCCAGATACTTTTGGGATGGCTGAAACTGTTTAATGTAAAAGGTGCTCTATTTGTCAGAAAGTTTATCTCATTTCTAAATAGAAATAATTACCTCTTACAAATCTTGTAATCTAAACATTGCAGCTATAGTGTAAGCACAGTCTTGTGTGAATCTAATTCATCAAAATAGTATTTTGCAGCAGTTACATTTAAAAGAAAATTTTAATGTTTTAAAAAGGTTTTGTATCTGTGAGGGATTCCTTAAAATGAAGCAAGAAATACTGATGGGACATTTTTCCTGTGAAGTGGAATATTAGTGCATAAAATAGTTCATGTCTTTGTGTTACTGAGATTGAATTTGGGATCAAAATGTATGTTATAAAGAGCTCTTTCTCTCCAGATACTTACTATGAAAGGGCATTACTATACACATGATTTTGTAGCTGTTACAGTGTACTACATTCAGTTTATTCCCTTCATGAAACGTATTTTTTCTTACAGAACATTTTAGAATGGAAAATTCTTTGCAGCTGACTCTTGCTGCTACTGTATTCTTAATTCTAAACTTACATTTTTAGGTTTTAACAGTGTAACCTAATACATAAAGAATGCATACCTTCAAGAAAGCTTATGGTAGAGTTAACACATACAACCTTTTTGTAAATGGGGACAGAGGTCTGTAACCCAGATAATAAATTCAGATGTGTAAGATGTGTAGCTTAGAGAGACGAGTGGTTGACACAACTGGAATAAGAATCATTTGTTCCTTTCATTATTCAGTGTGCATCTTATGGCAGACTGAAGGGAAAATAGACATAAATCAAAACTCTTTTTTTTCTGTTCAGGAAAAAAAAGAAAAGACATCTGAAATAGCAGTCTAATCTAATTGTACTGTAATTAATATTATTTTATATTCTCTCCTCTATTTCTTTGGATTCAAAGTTTTAAAAACACTAGCAAAGGTATCCACACAAGCTCTTAAACCTAGGTAATTTGTTTCATCTGACTTTAACATGTTTTGCATATTGTGCATTTAATAATGGGCAAAGTAGCTAGGCCAGTAATACACCAGTACAATATAGACAAAAGAGAACACTGAATTAAGGTCATTGTGTCAAATGCAGCAAAATACTCTGTTTATAGCATGTCAGGAATGGCTTTACAATTAGCACTAATTACTGAGAAAAAAATCAAACAGCAGCTTTAAGGAAGGACACTTTTCAGTGCAAGATCAAAGCCATGTCTCTACAGAATAGCAAAGCTATTTAATTGCACTGAAGTGCTAATTGGATTTTGAGGTGCTTTCATGTGTTTCCCCCAATTAACCAGTCATCCCTGACCAAATCCACCTAAGAAGAGATTACGAGTTTTAAAACTTTTGTCTGCACAGTTGCAACGGGGGGTACCTGTGTAAGAACAGTAGTGCCTTCTTTTTATGTAAATTGAGGTCTTTCAGGTCATGTTACTGGGCTTGCAAGGGATGAACAGAGAAGGAGCAAAGCAACCCCACACTATGTGGTAAACAATTATCTAGATATTCTGACATCTAGGTATCAGTGCAAGAAAATGGAAAAACTACAGCTAACCCTCTTTTTTGTTACTTAGTTCATTGTACATAGAGATTTTGATGCCTGAAGAAAGTCATGTCTTCAGAGCTTTACTCTGTGCTCTGCATTTCTGTTAATTAGACAGAATGATTTTCTTTTAATATTTTTAATGGAAAATTTGCAGTCTTTTCTTAACTTTTCAATAATTTAATTTGTATTTTTCACATTTGTAAAAATTACTGCAATTATTTTTTCACTAGCCTTATTTAGGACTTTCAATTACCATCATGCACATTCATATGCACGAAAAATCAAGATAGTGGTGACAATTGATAAAACTCGTAGTTTCAGAAAAGCTATCATTTGTCAGTAGTTGACTCATAAACTCTAATCTATCTAGGCAAGGTGCAGATGCATTGTTTTCCTAACAAGATTGCTTGTGTCCTCAAGAGTTTTACATCTTCCTCCTCCAGAAGGATACTTAGATGACTTGCTCTCATCCAGTCATAACTGAGATTTTGAGAGCAGAGACTTCGCTGCCTGATGGAAGAGAGGCATAAAGCAAATTTGTCTAAATAGGGACGTAGTGATGCCCTAAATCAATATGCTTTTTTTTCTGTGACTCACTGAGCCAGAAGAGTGACATCATGCATCTTGAAGAATTCTGCATGAAATCCCATCAGAAATTGCTTACAAAAGTCATATTGATATTTCCCTAATAGAGCAAAAGGACTTGTATAAACCAGAGTCCACCCAGGTTACCAAGATCTTGCCATGCATTGTGGTGGTGGGATTCATCATATGGCTACTGTGAAGTTACCCTGCCTGAGTTCTGAGTACTCACACTGTAAAACCCCACTTTTGTAGTCACAGTGTCCTGGCTGGTGCCATCTTCCTCCCTGTGTGCTACAGAGCCCCTGGGATGAGTCCACTGGTTTTTTACTTCCTTAGGATGAATTTTTCTCTTCATTTAAGAAGTTAGTTGCAGCAGGACCCTTTGTGTATGCAGCGGAGTAGTTGTGGGAAGGTAGCGTGAAGTGATCAGTAGTCAGGAGTTTTAAGGTCAGACACAGAAAGGGACTTGGGTGCTGCAACATGTGCATTTTGAGACCCTGTACAGAAGGGACTGAAGATTCATGGAATCAGAAGAGTGAATAGGAACCAGCATGGTTCTGTGACCCTTGGATTAGAGGAAGACATTTGAGTTGGGTTACAAGTGTCCTCCTTCCAAAGTTTGTGCATTTTACATGAAACATGCAATTTATACTGTTAAACATGCACTGATACAATATCATATGGATGTAGAATTTTTCCCTCAAACTATAGGATTTACTATTGCTCTTAGTTGCTTGCTAAGCTATGGTGTTTACTGTTCCTTGATGGTTGATCGAAATCAAAGTACTCCATTGAGCAAACACCCTTGACATGTCCTCATGCTACACACTTGACATTTTATTGCGATTAAAGACTTTCACCACGGCTTGCATAATTTAAGAGGCAACATAAGCAGCACGCCTGTCGTGCTGATTTCAAGATTTTTTTTTTCTTTCAGAGCATTGCAACACAATATATTCCTGATTAGTAATTTGAATATTTCCTTGACTTTAAGGGAGCATATAGTTCCCTTGAACCTATTTTCTTTAATTTTTTTTGAGTTTGAATTTGAGAAATGTTTATTGTTTTAGAAACTGTTAACTTCACCTTGTAAGACCTAGTTCCATTGCTTCTTGACTGTGAGGAGACACCCAACACAGAATATCACTGCAATGAATTGCATACGACTTGCATGCAAAATACATACTTGCATGTGAAGTGTTCTTGAGTTGTTAATTTTTGCTGCTCTCAAACAAAAAGGTACCGTGCTAATGAAATGTGAGAATTTCAGGGCCCAAAGTACATAATTTGCTTACCAGACTAGAGCAGTAGGCCAATAAATCCTGCATCTAAGAATTAATTAGGACCACATACTTTACAGAAAGATAAAAAGGAAATAACATGTCCATAGAAGAAGATTAATTCTAACCCCAGTCCGTTATCAATCAAGGTGTAGCATTTTCTGAGAAGCTGTGATGTGAAAAAGTAAATGCTGTACTGTAATGTTAACATCAGTCCAGTTGTTTATTGAAATATTTTTACTATACTTTTCTGTTGATTACATGTTTTATATTTATAATGAAAAGTAAATAATGTCACTGCTTACTTTTTTGAAATTACTTAGCAAAGTATTTAAAGTATGCACTGTAGCTGTTTAAATGATATTGTTAATAAATTTACTATTTCGTGACTTTTTTATTTTATTTTATCAGCATACAGTTGTTGTTACCTTACTTTAACAGGAATTTGGCTTAAGATTATAGTCTTAGTTTTAGTACACTGTTCATTTCTACCTATACCAGTACATTCTGTGCTTTTACCTAATGTCACCTGAAAGTCTTCTAGCTTTTAGATAAAACATACTCCAGATACATGCATGTATAAATCTGAGAGTATGACCTGTACCCCTACCACATGCTGTATAGCTATGTTTATCCTTTTTAAAAATTAGATCTGCTACTTATCCAAGGGTCAAATATTATTAAAACAGTACTTCCAATATAAGGTTTTCCACAAAAGACTTGTCCTGGTTTATATTTATTTTCTGTTGAGTTATTCCACTTTTTCATAAACAGTTTTTATAGTGGCTCAGCTCTTGGCCTTTCTGCAGCTGAGACTGGCAACAGTTAAGAACCTGTAATTTAGTGAGTTAACGTTATTTGTTAAATAACTTAGAAGCAGAACTTAAAAGTCTCAGCATTAATAAGAGATTGTTTCAAATACAGCTGGGACACCAGACATACACATTTTATATTTAACGCTTATTCTACTGTTTCACATGTAAATAGTTAACACTTTGTTACTACAGAATACATGCTTTTATGTCTACTAATGTGTTGAAGTGGAGTTTATTCACTCTTAGTGCTTGAGTTCAGTCAGAAACTGTGTCCTTGAATGACCTTGGTCACTGGCATTTTCAACCTTCTTTGGTGTTCAGAAACATATTTTTAAAGGAAACTTGAAAAGTACCAGCTTAACTGGAGCTATAGTGTTTGAGAAAAATTCTTTCTAAAGTCTATGGAAAAAAGTTAGCTCAATTTGCATTAAAAGACTGAAGTGTTCCATTCTTTTACGCCTTTCTTTTTCTTAAATGATCCAGTCTTTCACAGTGTCTATGTGAACATCATTACCATATTGCTCTCAATACTTCAGATACTGCCAGCATCTGAGCATAGTGAAATACAATGCAGTATAAGGGTGCTTTGCAACTCGGAGGAGCAGCCTTTGTTTGAAAGGCCCTGAGGATGAGCATTCACTTTTTTAAGTTCCATGAGGTCATGGTCCTTTTCAGTTTTCACCTCGCTATCCTGTGTGCTGAAGGACTAAAAGTGATTGTAAGACCAGGCCATTCTAAGCATTCCTACATAGTTTTTTATTCTGATTAAATTAAAGTTGGCTGCTATCTTTTTTCTTTTTTTCTTTTTTTTATATAACTATTCTCAGTGTCTTTGAAACTCAGTGTATTTTCAAGCAGTTCATATGACTCCTGAAGACTGTCATCATAAGAATAGCTATAGGGGGAACTTAAGAGTAAAGATCTGAATATTATCTTCAGAAAAATAAGCTCACTTTGAATGAAAGGATAAGTTTGAAATAAAAAAAGGCACAGATGATACTTTATCACTATGAGGTAAATTTTTTGTTTAAAATAATAAATTACGGTTTTCCGACAAGTTGGAGCATTTTTCATGGAGAAGGGCTGTTGGTGACACTTTCTAAAGTGCTGCAACATTTTACTAATTTAAAAAAGTCTGCCTCAGATCGATTGCGACCTTATCAATAGGATAGTCTCATTCATCTCCTAAGCAAGCTGCTGTCGCCTTGCACGCTAATAGCTTTCAGCTGCAGTTACTCCTTTTAGAAGATTCAACACTTAGTAATGCTTTCAAATGAGCTTTAGAGAAGGTGAAGCACTGTTGGTGGCTTCCTTCAAGACAATGCTTTTCACTGTTAAATTTCCAAATTGCAACTCTAACTTACTAAACCTTAAGTAACATGAAAGTAAAGTGTTTTCTTAGGGATGATTAAGAAAAATATGGTAGATTTGTAATTAAAAAAAAGTTTTCTATGCAATAATTAAAACTATCAACAGTATACTTACTTCAAATAGTTTTTCTGGTTGTAAGTGAGAAGGATAGTACAGTCCAGAACTATGGCTGTTTGATACTCTTCATTAGATAGCTGTTTTCAGTTTCTTTACAATTTGTCCAAAGCATTGGGATTAATTTCTCCATGGAGATGTATATTTTATTTTAACCTACTGAAAGATTTTTGTTCAAGCAGTTCAGCAGTTTTCAAGAATTAAATTGAGTTGTTTTGTCCATGTTAACCATTAATAAAATAATTTCATTGAGTAGCTGTCATGACTTTCAAATGATGTGAAGTTTGAAGGCAGGGTCATACTGTTGTAATTGTTCTCCTTGTACAAATTCATCCACATATGGCTAAATTATAAACTTAAAAAAAAAATCTGCTTGCATATATTCAGACAAGACTTATTGGAGACTTGCAGTACTTGGTCTGTAGTGGGTATTGTGTATCCCTTCACAGCTCTACATGTGAATTGTCTTGAAAGATGGAACGCTTTGTGGCACAAGTCTTCAGAGACTCTCAGCTGCTAATGGCGACTGGAAAGTAAACAGCCATTTGCCCAGTGGCAGAAGTCAGAGAAGAAGATCTTTCCTGTGCACCTTGCACTCCTCCATCCAAGACTTTGGATCTTGTCAAGACAAGAGGAAGGAAGTTGTTAAGAACGGAGAGGAAAGAGCGGAGATGTTCAAATGCTGGGAGGAGAGTAGAAAGTAGTTGCTGGAAGCAGGGAAGGAGGCTAAAATCAAAGTGAAGGAGAGAGATTAGAGCTACAAAGAAGGTGGCAACAATTTGAAGGCTAAGGAGAAGACAGCAGAAAATGTCAGGAGGTAGGAATCAGTAGCTGGTCGAAGGAACGGAACAACATGAGCTAGAGACAGCAAGAAAAGAGGGGGAATCAGGACAAATGGGTTTATACTCACTAGACCATATTCCTCCAGAGATTTTGTATCAGCTTACTCTCAAGAAGGAGAAACAGGATATTGCATATTTGTACAAGTCCCATTGATGGTATTTGAGGATTTTTTAATTTTGTAATTTTACAAATCTCAAGAAAACTGTATGGAAAAAAGAGTATTTAACATTAAGATTCCAAGTACTTATGAAGATCAAATGCACTGGTGAGGAAAATTCTGAATTATTAGTTGCCTGGTTACTTTGTATACATTTCACAATAGATTTTAAATATCTGTTGCATAATGCTTTTCATCCTCTCCCTTGAACAGGATTAATTGTGTTCTGAGGACATATTAGGGTTGGAATGAGACTGTTTTCTGTGGTACATCTGCTTCTTTTACTGCGGAAGTTGGAAAATATGTAGTGGATGTGTTGGAGACTGTAGAAGTATAATACCGTGCTAAAGCAGCTGAATGCTCTGCCAGAGAACTGAATCGCTGCATGGCTCTGCCAGAGGGTTTATGTCTAATGCTGGACAAGGGATGTATGTAGGCTTTCTACAGGCCCCTCTGTGTTCCACTGTATCAACCTACTATATTTAGGATGCATAGGTGAAGCCAGGATGCTTACATGGGGTTTAGTGAAAACTTCCATTGTCAGGCATTTCACCATTACTTGTTGATTTCAACCCTTTGGCCATTTCTGGCTTTAATCTGCATCTCTGATCCCCATGTGTGAAACTGTGATGATTATACAATTCTATCTATCTAGTTCACAGTGTAGTTATGGATACAACATCATTTTAATTTTTGTAAAGAACAAAGCTACAGTAGCAGTGTCACCATATCCCTAGGTTGTAAGAATGAAACCATACTGTATGCAAAAATAACACTTAGTACATAAGGTTAGTACGAAATATTAAACAGATTGTCATTCAATGGCAAGCAATCTATTCATATTCAGAGTGGCAGGGGTTTGCTGGGCTTTCATGCTTAATTACCCTTCTGTCATCATCACATGGAGGCATGAAGGATGAAATTAAGGTAAACAGATAACCTCAGCACAAGTATTGCCTAACTTTTGTGTGTTTGAATTTACAATGTTCCTTATCACTCTATGTTTGCTTCTGTATTTGCATCTGTTTTCCTCCTCCTACATATATATATATATTACTTCTTATATTTTTCTTTTTCAGCTAATGTCAACTAAGTCTCAGATATGTATTAAGTTCCAACAAATTTCATGAAAACGGTCTTTTGGGTAAAAGAAGGAAACACCAATACTTGCCCCACTTAGCAAAATGTCCAAAATGCCATATGTCAATTTTTACTATATGTCCAAAGAACTAGGTAAAAAATTGCTGCCATAAATGTTCTAACTGTTAGAGTGAATGCTGCATTAGATGTCAGAGTACCTCATCCTCAATCAGGGTTTCTTTTCCATTTGAGTTCTTTAGTCCTTGATGGCTTTTCCTTCCTATGTTGTTTTTCCTCTACAGTCTTAGTGTAATGAAATTAAAAACTCAATCAGCAACCACAAATCCTTTGGAAACCAGGCTTCATTAATTCATAAGATGCTCTAGCTGGTTTAATTTTCTATTTTAATTTTTTTTTTAATTAACGTGATTTTAAAATACTTTTGAAAAAATGCTGGAAACTCTTTTGTAGTAATAGGTTGTGCCACTGCAAGAACTCGTGGTTCTGTTGTGCACACTGTGTCCTAAGGTCAGTAGATCCCATCATCATGCACATCCTGTCTGCAGTGTAGGACTCCTAAAGACTGGGTTTGAGCCCACCACCAAATTCTGTTCAGCTTCTCACCATGTCTAACAGTACGTTTTGTGCCTTGTTGCTTCTAAAACCAATACCAATGACAAAGTTTCTGTTCCCCTTAACAGTGTCCACAGTAGATGGCTGGTTTCTGGAGTCACATACTAGTGTATTTGGCACAGTATAATACCAAAATAAAGAAACTTGCCGTGTTTGAAAGCATTTATCGGTGTTTATTGAAACAGTTTATTGAATTTGTTATTGTGTGTAAGGTAATGTGTTCACAACCTGGGGAAATGCCTGCCATCATAATACTGTTATTCACACTGAGGTGCACAAGTGCAGTCATTAATCGGCAGTGTTGCTGCATTATTTATCACAGCACCATCAGTGACTGTAAAACCTCTAGCAGCAAACTGGGGAATCCGCTTACACAAGGCATCATTTAAAAGCAGAACAAAAAGGTCCCTGAGGTCCCTGCCCTTCACAGCTCATACTCCAGGTATAAAACTGTAGACTAGAGGTAAATAAAATGAAGCTGGAAGATACAAAGAATCAATGAGGCAATCCTGGCCAACATGAAAGACAGCAGTCTCAGCATGCCAGTGGTATGACAGTGGTAGTGATTTTTGAGAATCTGTGATAGTTAGCATGCTCAAACTAGCAAAAGTTACTAGAGGTTTGGAGGGTAAGAGATTGTAAGAGAAGTCTGGCATTTTTATTACTTGGGTCACATGCAGTTTTTGTTGTCTGGTGTATATTTAGTTATTTGAGAATGTTTTTTCCCAAGTAGCTGCTCCTGAGTGACTGTGTGTATGATACAGATCATGTACTGGATCTTTTATAAATGATGAAGTCTTTCCACCAGAATTCCGAAAGTTTCCTGTGTGTCCTTTAAACTATCTCCCCTTTTTCAGATTTCTGCCATTCATGTTCTTGGTCAGGATTTTTCAACATGTTCAGTTTGGACAGCATTTTTTTTTTAACAATGGAAGAAGTACATGCTAATCCTTATGCTTTAAAATATTTAAGTCATCCAGTTCCAATCTGTCTTAAAATTTCATCTTTTTCTGGTAAAAAAATTGTTTGATTTCACTAGTACAACAGAAACACTGAAGAGAGAGAAACAACTTCAGAATTCTTCCCTGTAATAAAACCTTAATTATTGATGTTTCAGATACTCTTTCAAATCTGAGTGTGCCTGAATGTATGGAAATGTATACTGGATATAAATCCTTCTTACATGAAATCTACCTTACCTGGCTTTTTTGTTCTCAAAGAACATAAAAGAAATATAATGCCTGGGAAGGTGGAAAGATACAAAGATGATAACCTCAGTCTCATTGCTAGAGAAGATAGTGTGTGAGATTGAAAGCAAAATGAGATAAAATTGGTCAGTGAATCTTGCAATCAAACAGAAACATGAATTGACATACACTATTTTTAGGACAGAATAGGATATTGAGAAAGTATGTGATAGAGTCTGGATAATTTTCTGGAATATCCTGTGAGTACACATAATAGTAAAAATGCACACTTGTGTAATTCAGCCAATTCTAATCTTGGTTTTCATACTAATTTTTTATTTTAGTATGATAGAAACCATTATAAATAGTGGAGGTGCCTTGCAAAAACAGTCCTTACTTATTTACTTTCTTGTGTAAAAACATAATGTCTAAATTGTGAGTCATCAGAATCATTGAAAATATAGATAAAAGCCCTAGCAAAAAATGTGTTGCCAGACTTTGAAAACAGGATTGAGAGAAATGAGTTAGAATTCTCAAACACATTGCCCTGAGCCAGCAATAAAACTTGCTTTATGCCAGTAACCTCTGACTTCATGCATGGGTAGTCTGGTGTGCTAGCAGTATCATCTCTGAGCTGCTTGCTACAAGGCAAAGGTCTTGATGGCTTCCTCTGCTGTTAAATATGACCTCAAAAACAGTCAGTTCTTCAAATATGTATATTTGTTCTACATAGAAAAGGCAACAGTTTTGAAACTCATTATTGTAATTCAAATATTGCCTGTATTAATAAATGGCATTTAGAATTACAAACAGCATGTTAATCAACTAGCATGCCTTTATTTATATGTGATGATTGTCACAAATAATGACTCATGAATCACTACTACGCATCAAGCATAGCTTACAATTACTCATTACTAATATTCTAATTATTTTCCAAGTGTTCTATGTATTTACATCTCTACATACAAATGTATATATTTATAAACTATAAAGCTACCTATACATTCATAAGCTCCTTGGCACTATTCTTGCATGTTAAATATCTTAAATTTAAGGAAAAATATTTTTTAAATGAGGAAGGCATTATGTAGTGTCTATGGACAGCACCAAGAGGGAAAAGACAAAATTCTTGAGCATGAAGTAACTGCAGAAGAAGCAAACAAATTTGTACATCTAGGAAATACAAAGCATCTTAGATTAAATACATTTCTAGCATGACCAAGATGAAGGTGAGAGACATATGTATATAAATATGTGTGTGCTTGTGTGTGTCTATGGCTGTATACATAAAAGATCTCAAAATAATAGTTTTGTATATGGCAAACTTTGATGCTGATAATTTCTATTGAAAAATATTGTATCTCAAAATTAGGGAAAAGGGAAGCTTTAATATCAATTATCTTTAATCTGTCTTAGAGCATTTGCTGGTTTTATACTAATTGACAGCTTCAGCCATATCACCTCAGAATATCTGATGAATTTATGACATTTATGTGTCTTTCTTTGTAAAAATATGCTATATATTGGAATATAATTAATATTTTTGTTTACACTGAACTCCCAAAATGATAGTTTCTTCGTTTTCACCTAACTTGATGAATTACTTTATGCCAGTGAGTGTTACCTACCACCTTATGCGACGATGCAAAA
This sequence comes from Phaethon aethereus, assembly GCF_964289735.1. Classification (NCBI taxonomy): domain Eukaryota; kingdom Metazoa; phylum Chordata; class Aves; order Phaethontiformes; family Phaethontidae; genus Phaethon; species Phaethon aethereus. The sequence goes on along the minus strand of NC_138577.1, from coordinate 64,357,801 downwards.
TGGGCCTTTGATATGGTGTAGGTACAGCCTTGTTGTGAGCAGTAGGAAGTTATGTTACAGTTGATGGGCTCATACAGATGCATTAGTTATACTGATGTTATCTGTTGAGTATCCTGATGTACACCTGCTTTTTTCTTTTCTTTTTTTTCCCCTGGCTCAGGAAGGCATTTAGGAGGACAGAAAAGGAAGAATGAACCCATTCTTCTGCATTTTGTTCGTATGTGAATATTAGAGGAGTAAAAATCACAGGCTAATATTGGTGGTGGTAACTTGGGTATTTAGATTATTTTAGGATAGGGAGGATCTATTTCCGTCTACTTTCCCAAAGAGCCATTATTTACTTTGGGCTAAAATGGCCAAGTTATTTAAAATGGCGTATACATCCTCTGCAAGCTGAGATTTTGTAAAACATGAGTAAAATACCACTCTTCTGTGCATCACTTCAAAGGTCATTAGCAGAAATCTCAAACTTTCAGTTTAGTTGTTACAGTTCTCTGTTCCACTTAATATTTGTATGTTAGAGTATATTGGTTTTAGAGAACAATTTATTTTCTGAGCGGCACAACCAATGAAGCATGGTTTCCTATGGATTTGTATTTGTGGGCTAAGCTCACATTGAGCCTCTAATATCTAAAAGCAAGGGTAAGCTCACACTGCAGCTGTTTCCTCCATGTGAGCATTGATGGGTCCTGAGAAAACAGTTCTCAAAAACCTCAGAAGAAGGTAGCAACTTTGAGACTCCTCCTCTGGCAGACTTGGTTGGAATTGAGCAACGAGTTATGTTCACATGGGGCACTGGGCTTTGTTGGTTTGTGGAGGTCAGGAAAAGGCAAACTTGGGCCCACAGACACACTCAGGCACTGAACGTGCTTAGTTTAACCTCCATTTCCTTCAAGCGCCAGGCCAAAGACCCAGTGCCATTTGTTGGCAAGTCTGGTCTTAGTCCTGCTGGCCCGAGTGACCATGCTGACAGTGTATGTAAGGTGCACAGTCCACTGTAGAGAATTATGAAGCCTGGAATTTACCACAGTAAATTTCCTGCAGTCACGTGACTAAATATGGAAAGTAGAATGTCATGGTAGTCTTCATACGCTGTAATCTGTTCTTTTATTCTCATCAATAAATTCTGTGGTCAGGTCTGGAAATCAGTTTGCTTCTAGTTTTCAAAGATTCAGTTTTGGAACTGAGTGGAATTTAGTGGCATTTACATTGTGATGCACCACTGTTAAGAAGAAAGAACAATAATCAGTGTTAAAAGAGCTGAAATTAAAAGTAATTTAAAAAATCAGGGTTGAAACATTCAAGAACAATGTAGGTTAATGTATTTTACTGTTTGGTATGTTTCATTGTAAAAATACAGAACAGATGGCAGAAAAGGCTGCTACTGACTGTGATATTCGTTTTCTTCTCATAAATTCCAAGTTTGTTGTTTATTCTGCACTAATTATTTTGTTCCAATGACATATCATGAGATGTGTGGTGCAATTTGACCACAGATTATAAGTAAATTCAGAATCAGAGGCTAATACACTATTGTACATAATTTTCTTTATGGCTATATTTTCTAGATAGAAATATTTTTTAAATCTTATTTTAGTAAAATACTGTGTTATTGTAGATGAGATTGCTGGTAATATTTTATCATTTATCTTTTTTGGTTCTTAAAAGAAATAAAGCAGATGTCTGAAATCATAACATATTGTGTTAATACACTTTAGGGCTTCTGTATGTAGTGATGAATTAGTGTATATAGACACACATGAATGTGGGGAGTATAACCGAAATTAAATTCATCCTCTGCTGCTGGCATAAACCAAGGGCAGAAGAAGAGAAATAAAATCACGTTTGATATAGTGTTGGGTTATATATATTTTATTTCTATATTTGGAATTCAATTTTGCAGATATCTTGCTGTAAGTAGTACCACTGAAGTATATGGTGTTCAGCGTGCAAAAAGATGCATTTATATGCATTAAGTAACTGCAGTTTGTGTAGTTACTTAGATTAAGAACTTCTGCATGTATTAATTGTATTTACAATCACAACCTTAATTGGAAATTTGTATTTCTTTTTTAAGAGACTGGATAAAAGTATAGAGGGAGATAACAGTTACCAGGCAAAGTTACCTTGTCCCATAATACCCTGCACTTTTATTATCATTTTTCATGTTGTGTGCATACTAGCGGGGAAAAACGTACACTACCCAATAGCTAGATAGCTCTCTGTTTAGGAGGATTGGTATTTTAGCCTGGTGTGTTATAGTTGGGTAAAATACAGCATAAATTAACAAAAAATGAAGTAATATTGTTTTTAATCCACATTTTGATAGACAACTTCTGAAAAATAATACATAATAATTAACTTATAAGAACTGTTACGTAATTCTAAGTAAGAGCTGCAACTACAAAATCTTACTGAGATTAAACATCTTACTAAGTACATACTAAATAAACTTCAGATAAACAGATTTTCTTTGATCTCTGTGGCAACAAATCAAGCAATAGAACAAGAAATAGTGACATAAACAAGAAATAGTGACATAATACTGAAACAGCATGAAAAATATAATTGTTGATCAATAAAAGAACATCATGCTGTGAAAATATTATTACAAATGGCAGTGGAGAAAAGAGCTTCTGACTAGACTCTTTCACTGGACAATTTTAATTTATTTTTTTTACTTCAAAACCAATGAATAAAAGTGTTTAGAAAGATCTTGCAAAGTCAATACTGGTCTCATCAGTTCTCTTTTCCTTATGAGCATTAACGCTTGTTTTTAGTTACACTTTGTAATTTGAGACATGGCAAGAAAAACATGACATGAAAAAGACCATAAGCTTATTTTACTTTTCTACAAGGACATTCTTTTACCTCAGAAATGTGGAGGTTCCTCTGAAACTGAATTTCAAGATAGGGGGCTGAGTCTTAGGGATTCAGAAATAGCTCATCTCCGTGACATCTGTTTCCTCAGACCTACAGGAATCTTCTAAGCTAATGCGCTCAGTCATTAGTAGCCTACCCACTATCTTTTTCTATGCCCGTAATGTGTCTGAGTCTCTAGGAAGAGCCAGAGCTATACAGAGAGAGGACAGAGTAAGATGGCTGGCATGTGAATTGTATAGGTTCCAGATGGCTCTTTGCCAGCCTGTGTCTGAAGCTTGCATGGATTCCTACCTAAAATGTCAGTCTGCTATTGTGGCCAAGACTCCTTAATGGTATAAGTGGAGAGTGTAACGTGGGGGAAGAACGGATGGACAGGACAATCCTCTTGTAGCCCAGTCATGGAGAGTACAGTTTTTCAGACTCAAGCTCATAGCCTGAGCCTGGCCTCATAGACTGGACAGGTGTTCAAAGAGTCCCACATTATTCCAGAGCAATGCTGCGTCTGCACCAAGATGCTAACTATTGAATTGCCTTTAGTGGACTAAATTCAAGAGTGAACGTTCAGGTGTTTTGCTTTGTATTACATTAATAAATACCACTGTTCTTAGGAATATAAGGAAAAAGTGTTCATAGTCAACACTAAAGTCAAGAAATATTTCTCCTTTTTTAAAAATCATTGCTGAAAACAGCCAAGAGTGTGGAAGCACTTCTAATGGTAGCACTGCACAGAGTTCAATATAACATTATTCTCATGCGACTTAATGCCCACAGGTATTTCAAATGCACAGCAAGAATGACTGTAAAAATATAAGGAAGTCTTTAAATTATACAGGTTTAAAAGTGAAACATATGGCTGTTTCCTAGAAGATATGTTACTAGTAATATAGCATATGGGTCTCCATATGGAAAAGATTGCACTGCCAGTGCTGTAGAGATTAAACTAATATATCACTACTAAGGAGATACAAAAATGTGTCTTAGTCATTTGCTGATTATCAGTGAAGTTTTTGTTTTGTTTATTTTTTTAAAGCTGCAGAGTCAATAGAGCAATTATTTCTAAAGGCATAGATCATTAAATTGTAAAATATAGCTACAAGGTATTGGGATAGATTCATAAGCTGAATCTAATTCAACTTACTGCATTTCTGTAACAGTCTACTTACTGTACTCTGCATCAAAAAATAAATTTCTTTACATTCATTAGAACAAAGTGATCATACTATAGTGATTCCGTTATATTCCACAACTATGTTTCCTAAGCCACTTATCAGGTTCTTTCACTGGGCGGGAATCAGTGGGGCCTTTGTGTGCTCCCCCATTTTCCTACCTAGCAAACAGCCAATCCCCTCATGTAATTTTTTTCTCTACCTTGCTGATTGCCTTCATTATTCAGAGTATACTCATCTTTCTTGCTTTTCTTTACTGTGAGAGTGACGGAGCACTGGAACAGGCTGCCCAGAGAGGTTGTGGAGTCTCTTTCTCAGGAGACCTTCAAAACCTGACTGGACATGTTCCTGTGCAGCCTGCCCTAGGTGATCCTGCCTTGGCAGGGGGGTTGGACGAGATGATCTTCAGAGGTCCCTTCCAACCCCTACCGTTCTGTGATTCTGTGATTTTCTGTTGGTAACATCTGGAGCAGAAGGGTTTTCCTCTATATGAACTTGAGCAGTTAGGAGAAAATATCCAGACTTCCCTGACATTGCGCTGCATCAGGAACCTGAGCACTTCCCAGCAGTGTCTGGTCCAGCATTTGAGTTAACAATTTTGAAGGCTAGTTTCTAGTCAGGTACAACACATTCTTACTTATGCCTAGGATTGATATTCTCTAACATAAACACTTGGCTGTGTGATAAGTTTGTAGCTGGGCTGATTCAGAGATTATTCACATTTCTGCCTCCTTTTATTTTCAGCAATTGGGGATGTTAGTGATGGTGGCAAAATCAAGACTGCTGGCAGAACTTTGTCAAAGATCTCTATCAGATTTTTTCTTAGCCTTGTTAAGGTTTTCAGTAACGGAAATCATCTTAAAGTAAAGCCATCTTGGGAAGAAACATTCTTAGGATTTTCTTGAAGATGTGCTTGAAGGTATTCTTGCAGATGAGGCTAATAAAAAGTAATAATACTCCAGTCTAAGGATGTTAAAGCCTGTGCCCAGTACAGAACACCAAACTGCCGAGCATTGTGTAATGTGTGTTTCTTTTTCCCTTTTTTTCTTGACTCGTGTAAATGGATTATGTATTCATCTGAGGTGTATATCTGCAGCAACCTTCTAGACAATACCTACCTGTAGCAATTAAAGAAAAAAATATCCTTTTGTGGCATGCTAGCAAAAGACTAGTCATGCAAGACTTGCTTTCAGTGCTAGCTGTGCAGTGGTTCATACAAAGTCTACACTAAGATGAATGGCAACATGAAATATAGCAATATCTATAATAAAGCAAAAATGTATTCACTGAAAGGTAAAATAGTCTAAGCGGATTTTGAGTTTGAAGTTACTAAAGTTCTGTAAATGACATTAATGTAAGATACAGGGTGGAAAAAAAATACTATAAAAGAATCTTAAATTAGGTGGTTCTAAGTGAGCACATTTGCTCCTTTTATAAAAACGCTATCTTAGATGAAATTTAAACCTGCAAACTTTTTATTACACATTGGTTCATATGCATCACTAGGAAGTATCATATTTTAATAATATGGATTTTCTTAAAGCAAAACAAACTCATAAATAAAAGTGTGGCATGACTGTATTATGACCGTTCCTTATGTTATGACTATATACAAATAACAGAAATTTTAATATAAATACGTAAATAATTGTTCAGGTTGCTTATGTTTGCCTTCAATTTTTAGTCAGATAGTGTGGGACTCCTCTCACTTTGATGAGTCCCTTTTAGCCATGAGTCTAAGCCATCTGTACCTCTTCAGCTGGTGAGGAGCAAAACCACTGTCCCCAGGATGATTGATTGTTTCAAGCATCTCCAGAAGTACCCCTCCACTGAGCTGAGTACAGAGCTTAGTTAGACAAACAGCAAAGATGGCAGTTCTGAATTTCCATGGCTAAAATAAGATGAGATTAATCCGTCCTTAACTTTCATTTTAAGTTTTATTACTATACCTTTAAAGAGAAAGTACAGCTTTATGTTGGCAAACAGTTCATAAAATGTTTAAGTATGAAAAACACCTAGTAATATCATAAGCAAAATAGTCCTATCTTTCATACTTAGTAATATCAGTAGCATTTAACATTAACCTTAACCATGCAGTTAGTTGCCTGATAATTTGAGAACAGCTTACCAAAGAATACCAGAATTAGCAAAGAATGCCAGGACAATTGTAAAGACAATGTTGCTTGATGAAAAAGCACTTAAAACACCCAGTCACCTTTTTTAATCCCTTTTTCAAACTGCAGATATATTTTTCTGTATCCTAGTAAATTATCAAATCAACATTTTTACAGACCTCTTTCTGAAGCACTAAAATTCAGCAATTCAGAATTTTCTTTCAGAAATTTTAACTACAATTGTTTCTTTCATCCTTCTAAAAATTGAGAGGTAATGCAATACCTAGTTCAGTTGGGAACATGTTATTAAAAGTCTTTAAATGCTTCAGTTTTAAGTTTATGCAACCACTAACTCAGCTGTGCATTTGCTTTGAAGTATGTCTTTGTGAGAAAGGTCGGATGCTAAAAATCAGACCAGCAGAGGTTAAGCAAATTGTGACAGTGATGATCTCAGGTGTCAAGGGAGGGATTCAGACATATATCCCCCCCCCCCCATAATATCTTATCTGATTCATCTGGTAGGATTCGGATCAGAATGGCAAAAAGACCTTTAAATAGCTTTTTAGCTAGAATCATGGAATTGCACTCAGAGTACCAGTAAACTTCAGGAAGAAGAGAAGGATAGCTGTGCAATAAAAAAGAAAAGGCAGAGAGTAGTCTGGTGGAAAGAGAACGTATGGACCAGAAGTGTCACATACAACTGTGCCAGCTGCGGTGAGTTTAGGTTAGTGTCTACTTTGGGATTCTTGCTCTGCTGATTAATGGGAATAAAAGCCTACCTGCTATAGATGTTTTCTGTATTCTAGTTTATTCTTTTAATTCTAGATATTCTTTTAAAATCTTGAGCTAACAAAGTTAAGGATCATAAAGTTAAAAGTTAATGTCGATTCGTGCAGATGCCTTCAGTGCCTGTAGCTGCAGTTATTCTGCTGACGTACCAAGGAGGTGGAATAAATGTGTTTATGAGGCATGGGAGTACAGCTATGTTATCACAGGCAGAGTAAGACACTGTGTCACTTCTGGACTGCACAAGCTTGCTCCCCAGCCATAAGGCATAGAGGATTTGCCCTGCACCTGTCTGTAGATCCATACCTCTCAAAAAAGAATGAAAAAGTATGAAAGTTTGTTTAACTTTGCCACTATTGCAGTGGCTACTGTTTTGATGGCAAGGAGAAAATTAAACTTGATGCTTTTTGTCACTGCTCATCCCTCTTGTGTGGCTCACCTTAAAATATATCTGATGGAAACTACCACACATAAAGACCAGGAAATTCCCAGGCTAGCTTAATTGATAATAGAAGAGAAAATTGATAATAGAAGAAAAATCTTTTTTGAATACTGCACTAGTATGCTTTTAATCTCTCAAACAGATGTACAAGTTTCCATTCTGAAAAGTGACTTTTTAAAATGCCGTTCTAGAATTCTACTTGTATTTCATTTATACCCAGACCAGGTTTCCTCAATTCATAACTATGTGTTTGGGGTTTGGGTTGGTTTTTTTTTTCTTTCTCCCTTTCTGCTGGTCCTGCAAAATCCTTTGGCATCTGAACATTAATCTTGGTTCTACTCTGCCTCCTGCCAAATGCTGGTTACACAGTATATGTCCCTTTATCAGCAGAGGAGTACCCAAGTGGAAGCGAGGGCTGATTTCAGTTTGCACACAATACAACTACATATGCTGCTTTGCTTCTTTGTCTTGGGGATTTAAATCTTGAGATGTTACACTATTTTAATTAAAATGTTTTTAAGTCAATATAGTTAAATCTGTTCAAACTCCTTATACAGAAGCACTTAAACCTGCTTAACCTTTGCTAGAATTGGTTTAGCTAACATTGATAAATTGCTGAAGTAAGCTAAATCAATTTAAGTGAGGTCTTAGCTGGGGTAAGTGCATTTACATTAGATGTTTGCACCAGTTTAACTGGATTTAAAATCAGTCAGTGTAGTTAAATCAATGCATTTTTCCTTGTATAGGCGTGACCTTAGTTAAATAATTTTGTTGTTGCATGAAGCATGGGTCTTGCAAGAAAAAAACCCACACCTTTCTGAAATGCTTATTTTCCTTTGTAAGTAAATTGGCTGAAGGTTTGAGTACATTGTTGAGCTTAGGACAGGTTTGTGATATCTGTAAATCGTGTTCAGGATTGCCTAGCAGTTCCACTCTGGATGGTTTTATTTCAGTGGGAGGAAACTGTTCACCTTTTTGGAACTGAGAGATCTAGAATCTCTGCCAGATGACCTTGTAACTTTTCTCGGTGTTTCAATCATGATGATGTGTACAAAATAAGTAATTGCTTACTTCCCTAATTGTCCAGAAGCAGAAGTATACATCTAGAATGATTTCACCAAAAGAAGTTGTTTTAAGTTATTAAAGAAAATAAACCTCACTGTTCTTTATTATCTGTTATTGTGGGTTTAACGAATGGAAGTAACATAATGCAGGCTTGTAATCTGAAATCCTTGATCTTCTTAAATATAAATTCTGAAACTCAATTGAAAAAAATGATTGCTGGAATTCATGTTGATAATTTGTCAACATTTCTGCTTTCTGGTTAAGAATGATCTTTGCAACTTGAGTCCCATCCCCTAATGTCCTTCCATGACCAAAAATAAATCTCAAATATCTTAGGAGAAAAAGCTGATGGCTTATGTAAACACTGTTCCTTCAAGAGATGTGTTATCTAAATGTTGCTGTATACCTTGTCAACAATTGGAATTTTTCCATTTTTTACTGTCTTTGGATCAAAGTCTCACTCTTTGGATTTGACAGAAAAGCTGAAATAGAAATACAGCTTGTTTTACGTAAAGAACTTTGGGTAATAGTTTGGGAAACTGTATACAGCTTTATTTTGTAATCCAAAAGCAGAACAGTGTACATAATAGTACATAGGGAAAGTAAATTTTATTTATTTTTTTATCTTCTGTGCCCTAAGATTCAATTAAGAAACATCTAGCTGTATTTTTTGCAGGAAAGTGCAGTAATTGTGATCTTTCAGTCAGTGACTTAACTAACTGCTTTTATTTTATATGCCAGAAAATTAAATTTAAATTGTGTTTTTAACAACATTTTAAATAGATATACTTTGCATAATGTGATTACATATGTTGATAATCATCCACCTATAATACATGTCAGTAATCCTGAACAAAGTTGGTCTTAGATACCTGTGAATTCCTAGGTAAAAAGGCAATCAATTCTTTGTGTCAGCTTTTAAAATATGTTGGAAGATTCATGCTGTGTTACTTAAAAATTGTTTATGTTACTGAAATTGTTGAAGACTGCATAATAAAACTTTAAATTTGTCATCTTTTGTTTTACAAAAAAAACCCCAACAGATAGGCAGTGGTTCTTTCTTAGACAAAGGTTCCCAGGGGAAAGTAACAGTAATTACGGAGTAGTGTAGCTCTTTGGAAACAGCATGTCCGGGAGAATAGAGGACGTCTGTTAGTCCATGCAAATGGGTCTGATCTCTCATAATACCCCTAGGATTTTTCTGTTATTATGGATAACCCCCATAGTTTAATTCACATCAGGTAAAATGCTAGAGCCCTCACAACTGAATGACACAGAGGACCCTATGCAAGGGGATTAGAGTTTGGCGTTTTGTTTTCTCATCTCAGGAGCTACCATCTGCAGAAATGAAAAATCAAATAGACTTAAAATCATCTTTTATCAGCATAAACTCAAATCTCTTGTTCATCCTAGAGAAAGTATATTATTTTCCAGAGATAAAAGTTTTTTCTTTATTTTTTTTAGATTTCAAAATAGATCTGTAATACTATCATATTGTAAGTCTTAGGCCAAATTATTATCTTCTCCCAACTGTCTATTAGTGTAATTAAGTTTCCATTCTATAACTCTTCTTAATGGGCTCTGGGTACTCTGCGTTACATGCTGGGTACTGGGCTTTTGCCCAGTAAAGCTTGAAATCTGAGCTATTACATGAACGATCCATCTCTTTTTATTTTCAGCAGATGCACTTTGTCAGGATTTCTGTTTTCATATCAAAGTTCATGATAAGGAGTCTGCAGTACTTGTAATGCATTTGTGCTGATTTCTGTACTCTGGATTCTTTTGGTACTACCATGCTGAAATAGCCTTGCAAATGTGCCAGTGAAATTTGCAGCTGCACATATATTCATAGCACAGTTGGAAAAAAGATAATGAAAAGACCATGGACTCATGCAGTTTGATCCCAGATTTGTGGTTAGCATCTGAATCTTAACTTTTAATGTATATTTCTGCAGTTTGTTGTTAAGGTGTAGCAAACAATTTGAGATTGTGGCACACTCTGACATGTTTGTTACAGTTATTTTCCCAGCTGTTTAAACCAATCTCTACCAAATACTCGTTGTATATGTATGAATGTTTTCATATAGCTCAGGGAGTGCTCTCACTATATGGCTGTCCTATTAAATCTAATTACATTAAACTGTAGTCTCAATATTTTGTTTTTGTTTACTACATAGTCTTACAGGGAATTTGAAGGCAGACCATTTAGCTACACATTTGCTTGAAACTGTTAAAGCAGTTAGTAATTCATGTATTGTTTTGGAAAGAACTCCCAGGACATAAAGTATTTTAGATACACAAAATTGATGCATATAAGAGTTAGGAGTGATAAAATATTTTGACATATGATCTCTGAATCCCTTTCTTCCCCTCCCAAAAAATAGAAAGATCACTTGGCTTGGGTATGAAGTACCAGAACTGGTTATTGTGTTTTTTCAGTTGTCAGAGTGCTCAACATTGACAGGTTTCTTTGTACTGTTGATATGGCAAGATCCTTTGGGGGACCATATACAGAGAGAGAGGGAGAGAGGGAGAGAGAGGGAGAAGGAGGGATAAAGATTTTACCTTTCATTGCTGATATTTTTTGCCCTCCATTAAATGATCTGTGGCTCTATAAACCATAAAAAACTGTGTTTGACAAAGCAAGGTTTGAATTATTTGGTCCTTTATATCTAAAGATATTCTATACTTTCACTATGTAGGTGTAGACATTTGGCAAATAAAGTATATTTTTGAAGAAATCAGTTTAAAATGGATATTTTAAAATGGGGTGCTTTAGCTAAGAATCTATATACTGTTTGAATAATTGATGTAATATGCAACTAACTGAAATGTGAAAGCACTCATCTTAGAATTGGGAAAAGATTGATTTCTGTTCTCTTTGTAAGAAGTAATTCTAGATCAACACTAAGCCTATTAATGAAAAGAGATCCTTTTTCTGAAAGCATGGACTGTCCATCCAGCTGCTGTCAATGTGTTTTAATGCCACTGATCAAAAAAGCTGCAATCACTTTTTAAACACTTTTGACCTAAGTTCGTTTTTAAACATTAACATTTACTGAAGAAACAAAATTGCTCTGTGTTTAAAGACAATGCCTGTGTCTACAGGTAAAATGCAATTTTATTGTTACTGTTTAGAAAATAAATCTTTATTGAAAATGAAATCAACTTCCTGCTTGGCAAATCAAATCATAAAACAAAACTATCTTACATAAATACAGCATAAATAAGTTTTAGAGCCCTGAGGTGGAACGGATTGCTACTGTATACTCACTTCACTGCAAAGCTAGTCAAAGGTTCACTGCAAAGCTAGTCAAAGGATTCAGTTTCATTTCCCTTTTTAATCTTGGTAAAAGCTATTCCTGAGAGTTTGAACATGCACCATAGGCGTCCTGTTTTCCTATTATTTGCCTCTACATGCTTTTTCTCTTCATGAGACTTCTCTTTCTCTTCATGATACAGCCAGGTTTCCTACACCAGTGGTCAAAGAGAAACAATATATTCTCACACTTATTATTATTTAGAATCTCTTTTGTTATGGATGAGAGTATGTCCAAAGGCTGCTTTTCCCAGGACAATGCTAATGTTTTTAAATGGCCTCTGCAGGCAACCGGAACTTCAGATCTCTGAGAGTGACACATGCAGCCCTGAAATACTTTCTTTTCTGCACTTAAATGCCAAAGAAGATCAGGAAAAAAAACCTAGGTGGAAAAAGTGTTATTCATGCTGTTGCATGGGAAGAGTGGTAGTGCTTATAGAACAAATACTCATCTTTGAATTAAAAAACGATGTTTTATTATTCCTCTCTTCCCTTTCTGGCATTCTGCAGCAAAACTTGGCAGTGGCTGTCTGTAGGTTCTAAAGATGCAGAAGTAAAGATGCAGTGCCTAATAATGCCCTATAATTAATGTCAATTACATTTGATTTTATGTTTTTATTGCACAGGGAGAAGGCAGCATGTCAAAAACCTAAATAAACTGGGGGAAAAACATCAGGAGATCCATGCTTTGTTCCTGTCCCTGTCACAGATTTCTTTATGTCTTAGGAATTATACTTAATCTGCCTTGTTCTGTTTTCCTATCTGATAAAAATTCCTTCTCTGAAAGGGCTTTGAGATGGTGTATTTTACCTATAATACCAGTGCTACAGGCAAGCCTTTATTCAAGCACATTTTCTTCTAATTACATGTTTACATTGGAACAGTGCTTCAAGACCCTTACCAAGACTGAAGTCTGATTTTGGTCCAGCAGCACTAAGTGTCCCTAGTATAGATGTAGTCAAATGCTTTGGCAGTGCAGCACAGCACATGAACTGCAGACTCGTATCAGTTGCCTAAATGTGAACATGGAATTTAGATATGGGTTTGATGTTACACTTGTTTCTATTTTCTGTGAGGAAATTGATACAGTGAAGAAAACACTATGAACAGGAGAGCAGACAAAATAATGGAAAATTGTTATGGGATTAACTGTGTGCATGAAGACGTCGAAGTCTTCTAAGAACTCAGATTTTTTTATATTGTGTAATTAAAAGTGAAGAATAAGGACCAAGTTTTTTCCATATAAAGAGTGATTATGGACCATAATGATTCCCGGTTATATGGATGATACATGATGTTAGATGCATTGCATATGTTCTAGGAAGACACTTATGTGAACTCCTTAGTTAACCTTGAAAAGCAATGAAGTTTTGGAAGCGTCAAAACAAATGCACTATGAAAAATCTTAAGGAAGGTGGTTCTTTGATAATGGGGAAATTTAACTTCAGAATTGTATTTGTTATTTCTCTTTTTTTAATCTTTTCTGATGGTTACAGTATTTACTAGTATAGCTAGTATTTACTGGTATAGCAAAACATTCAGATAAGTTGATATTCTTTCCTAAATTGAAGGATAGTTTTTAAATTGTGTACAATAGCCTTCAGTTTGTTCTCTTAGGAGAAAAAAAAGATTGAGAAATAACACAAATTAATCAGATGTGTGGGTTTTATTCTTCATGGAAGCAGACTTCCAAAATCTCTCCAGCCAGAATAAAGAGGACCTGATTCTTCTCAAAAAAATCTTTGGCAACTTTATAGCTGACTGTTAGAGAGATATTGACCCCGAATACAGCACTATTTTTGTAAAGTGATTTTCAGAACTCCACGCAATAGTTCATCAATTGAAGAAAAAGCCTATAATCAAAACCTATGCACATACACAAAAGGGAAATCAGCTTCATCCTGATTCTTTGACATTTTCTTGCTTTTGAGTAGATATAAATAAAAGTGTGTATATCAGCTTTTCAGTAGTTACCCTGCAATCAGCTGGCCTAAAGAGACATTTCAAAAGTTACATTTTTCGTCACTTTTTCATTGAACATTACACTTGGTTTTTTTCTTCCTTCCGTTTCTGTCTCTATTCTGTATCTATCTATTCATAAAGTAATGAAGGATGAACGAGCAAAAACGATGAAAAACAAAAAGATGACTTAAAAGAAGAACCTGTTGAAATTGATTGTAAATTATTATACTTATTTACCTATTACTAATGCAACTATTTGACCATAATACTAGTTTGCAACTAGAGCAGTCAGATTAAAAAAGGATGAAACAAAAAGAATATATTATGATTTTTCTAATCTGTGAAACCTATTTTATAAAGAACGTACCTATTCCTCCAAAATCTTCTTCAAATACCTGAGTTTGATTTACTCTACAAGTATTTTACATTTAGATTTTAAATCTCCAATAAAGAGAACTTTTATTTCAAGTGTTTTCTGAATTATATAGGAGATTGCATTCGAAAAAACTGCATGTGCACGTGTCTCATTTACAGTCAGAAAAATACTACTACATAGGAAGAAAATCAAGATATCATTTTTAATATGTTTTGAAATAAATTCTATGGGCTACCTTTTTATTCTTTAATTATGGAGATACTAAAACTATTTTTAATTTTAAGATGCAATGTCAAATCTGATATTTTGCTTTTGTACAAATTGGTTTGAAATGAGCTACGGTTTTTCATAAATATTCTCCATTAGCTTTTCTTTTGGTCAGCTTCCTGTTCTTGATTCACCTGATTAAACAGGTTTCCAAGTGCTCTAGTCAATATGTAATCTGTTTTAGTGCAAGGTGTAACGGTGCATTCATTTTTGCCCAAGAACGTTTTTGCCTTTGTTTCCACTGCCGTTTTGGAAATCACTTTGATGAAATTGACTGTGAGCAGTGCATACATACCTGTTACATTGATACACTTGACCAAACATGAGCATATTTCTTCCAAGTTCTGGTGTCTGACTGTTTACACTACCCTGAAAGCTGGATGACCCTTTTCAAGAAGCCTAACTCAAATTTTGTTTTCTGTAACATTTTTTCCTTCAGTTTCATTATTTGTTTGTTACAGTCCCCTGGAAATTATTTGCCCAAGCCTTCAAATTTTGCTGTTTTAGGATTCTGTGCTGACATGATACACCTAAAGCAGAGTGAGGAGTCTTTTAATGACAGTGCTCAGGAAGGAAGTGTTGGTTTATATATATTCTACTTGTCAGTAATGAGCAATATTCTACAGTCTGTCACAGGCATGGGCAAACATTCCTGCTGAGATAGTGGTTTAGAGAAATATAGTATTTAATGTAATTCAATGCAGCCATGAAATGGCCCAGATCCTTGGTCATGAAAACAAGGATAGTACCCTTGAAGTAAATGAAACTTCAGATTATGACAGGTTAGGTCTGTCTGAATGACTAATAATGCCTATTGTAATGTACTTGTGCTGCCATACTAAGATCCTGTTTTCAGTGCAGCAAGAAAATGTAGGTGTGACTGAGAACAAAAATGTTTAACAGACATGAAATATTTCTCATGTTTTGCTTGAAGCAAGCTTCTCTGTGATTCAAAGTGCTTCTGCCAGCCTGTAATGCTGAAAGTAACAATTCTTAGCAATGGTTTTGTAGAGTACTTCTTAGGGAACAACTTCTTTTTCTTTAGGAATAACCTTCACTTCTTGCTGAAGAAGACTATAGCTGAAGCCATTGTCTGACTACTTCCACAGATTTTCTTTTGGAAATTTTTATATAAAATATTGATGCTAGGAGAATTGCCATTTTTGTCTCACAAAGGTGACATGTAGAACAGAATTTACACAAATACAAAATATTTACACACTCGGATTTTGTAATGAGCTCTTGAATCCTGGGGGAACATTAGTACTAAACTCTGTCAGTTCTACTGCCCTCTTGGCCACACAACTAGTGTTTGCTACTGGAGGCCTTCAACCAAACAGAAATGGCCACTATTATCCCTGTAAAGTAGCTTGAAGAGAACACTCTGTGAAAGTATCTTAACTGAAAGGGCCCTTATCATGCTTATTGAACACTATGAGGCACTGATTTTCTTGATAACGTGTTATGCAAACTGAGGGTGGCTGCATGTGTGTTAGCTGACAAGTTGCTGCAGTGGGAGTTGTACATCTGGCATCATCCCTCCAGTGACCAGCATCTCACTTCTGTATCATGTCTGGTCTATAGTAGTTCAATCTGAGCTGTTAATTTGCTTCAGAACTGAAGTATTTCCCACATGGCAGAGAAATTCTGTTAAGTGTCATTTCAAAAAAAATGTTTATTTTTAGTAAATCCAAAAACAGAGACAATCTTGTTATTGTTTTGCATTAGGAAACATCATCTCATTGAGATGTAAGGTTAAAAATCATATTAAATTATTTTTCCGGTGCCTTTTTTTCCTTTTGTGTTTGGTCTATCTAGTTTGTGGACAAATATATTAAAAAAACAGATGACTAAGGCAAATATAGTTATCTACACTCACAAGTATATTTTGGTGTCCTAACATTGTGGTTAACCCACTTTTGCTAAGGCTGTGTGTGAAGTTACCTGAGTGTAGCCTCTCTAGCTAAAAGATTTCAGGGATTAAATAGAATCATGTCAAATGGAACCATTAGTCTACATAGTGTACGATCCCTGTAGAAATAGAGTTTGCAAACGGGTGCAGAGATGAAGTTGGCCTTACATCTGAACTTTCTAAATCTATTGGCAGTGAACATATATTCTAGGGAGATGAGCATCATCTAACTGCTTACTAAAAATGAAGGCAAGTGGGAAATAATGTTAAACCTATGCTCAGGCCCTGTGGAACTGGTAAGTATGTCTTTTAGTTGCTCTGACACAAGGAACTTGTACAGTTCCTAGTGGAGCTATGCAGATATTTCCATGGCTTTAAAGTTGCAGCAACATCTTCTAGCACTGACAGATTACGCTTCGGAGGCCTGTTAAATGTTTAGCTGCAGTGAACACTAAATACGCCTCAGCAACGGGTTTATTGGTGTATGAGGTACTTGTTTCAGATGACTAGGTTGTACATATAGTATCGATCTGAACTGGTGAGCAGTTCAGTTGATTTAGAACAGGTTGTTATATGCATTTATTTTCTGAAAATAGTCTCTGAAGTCTTGCAATGCAGAATATCTATTCTTTTAAGAAATTGTTTCTTTTGACAGTACTTCTTAAAAACATTTTGGCTACCTGACTGTATTTTGTATTTTGTATTATGCTCTAAAATTGAGCAGCAAACCCATTAACATAAGGCTATTTAAGATGGGGTTTTTTTACTCACAGTAGCATTTGACATCTTTGAGGTATTTAGAATAAACAACAGGTAACAGACATAAATCTAGGTGTTTTTTTCACTGATGTCGAAAGATTGGTTAACATAATAAAGTAACTTCTCTTCTATGGTTAATCCACTCTCTTCTTTAAGATATTCTAGTGTTTTCCTTTTGGGGAAGATGCTTACATTTTGGTTTATAATGGAATCCGAACAATTAAAGTCAAGTTTTCATTTTTCATTGAGATGAAAGAAGAAATTTCTTCCTAATCTGGGTGTATAATAAGAACAGAGATACGGAAAAGGGCTGCCTACATAGCTATCAAATTATGTAAAAGTGATCATTTTCAGCACAAGCAATTCATTTAGAAGGACCCAGACAATCGATTGTATACAGAATCACAGAATCACAGAATCACTAAGGTTGGAAAGGACCTTCAAGATCATCAAGTCCAACCATTAATCCAGCGTCACCATGTTCCCTAAACCATGTCCTGAAGCGCCACATCCACACGTTTTTTGAACACTTCCAGAGATGGTGACTCCACCACCTCCCTGGGCAGCCTGTTCCAATGCTTGACCACTCTCTCGGTGAAAAAATTTTTCCTAATATCCAATCTGAACCTCCCCTGGCGCAACTTGAGGCCATTTCCTCTCATCCTATCACTGGTTACTTGGGAGAAGAGACCAACACCCTCATCGCCACAACCCCTTTTCAGGTAGTTGTAGAAAGTGATAAGGTCTCCCCTCAGCCTCCTCTTCTCCAGACTAAACAACCCCAGTTCCCTCAGCCGCTCCTCATAAGACTTGTGCTCCAGACCCCTCACCAGCTTCGTTGCCCTTCTTTGGACATGTTCCAGCACCTCAACATCCTTCTTGTAGTCAGGGGCCCAAAACTGAACACAGGATTCAAGGTGCGGCCTCACCAGTGCCGAGTACAGGGGCACAATCACTTTGTATTCCTGCTGGCCACACTCTTTCTGATACAGGCCAGGATGCTGTTGGCCTTCTTGGCCACCTGGCCACACTGCCAGCTCATATTCAGCTGGCTGTCGACCAGCACCCCCAGGTCCTTTTCTGCCGGGCAGCTCTCCAGCCACTCCTCCCCAAGCCTGTAGCATTGCATGGGGTTGTTGTGGCCAAAGTGCAGGACCCTGCACTTGGCCTTATTAAACCTCATACAGTTGACCTTGGCCCATCAATCCAGCCTGTCCAGATCCCTCGGCAGAGCCCTCCTACCCTCCCACAGATCAACACTCCCACCCAACTTGGTGTCATCTGCAAACTTACTGAGGGAGCACTCAATCCCCTCGTCCAGATCATCAATAAAGATGTTGAATAAGACCAGCCCCAGAACCGAGCCCTGGGGAACACCGCTTGTGACCGGCCGCCAGCCGGATTTAACGCCATTCACCACAACTCTCTGGGCTCGGCCGTCCAGCCAGTTCCTCACCCAGTGAAGAGTACACCTGTCTAAGCCACGAGCCGCCAGTTTCTCCAGGAGAATGCTGTGGGAGACGCTGTCAAAGGCTTTACTAAAGTCCAGGTAGACAACGTCCACAGTCTTTCCCTCATCCATTAGGCGGTTCTCCTGGCCATAGAAGGAGATCAGGTTGGTCAAGCAGAACCTGCTTTTCATGAACCCGTGCTGGCTGGGCCTGATCCCTTGGTTGTCCTGCAGATGCCCTGTGAGCACTCTCAAGACGAACCACTCCATGATCTTCTCTGGTACGGAGGTCAGGCTTACAGGCCTGTAGTTCCCAGGATTCTCCTTCTGGCCTTTCTTGTGGATGAGTGTCACATTGGCAAGCTTCCAGTCTTCTGGGAGCTCCCCTGTGGTAACCAGGACTGCTGATAAATGATGGAGAGTGGCTTGGCAAGCTCCTCCGCCAGCTCCCTCAGTACTCTTGGGTGGATCCCATCAGGACCAATAGACTTGTGGGTGTCCAGGTGGTTTAACACGTCCTTAACTGCTTCCTCCTGGATTATGGGCAGGTTATTGTGCTCTCCATCCCCATCTTCCAGCTCAGGGGGCTGAATACCCTGTGGATACCTGGACTAGCTATTAAAGACTAAAGGCAAAGAAGGCATTAAGTACCTCAGCCTTGTCCTTGACCTTGGAGACAATGTTCCCCGCCATATCCAGTAAGGGATGGAGATTCTTGCCTCTCCTTTTGTTGTTAATATATTTGTAGAAGCATTTTTTATTATCCTTTACAACTGTGGCCAGATTGAGCTCTAGCTGGGCTTTTGCCTTTCTAAATTTGTCCCTGCTTAACCTAACGAGATCCTTGTACTCTTCATGAGTTGACTGCCTCTTCTTCCAGAGATGATAAACTCTCTTCTTTTCCCTGAGTCCCAGCAAAATCTCCCTGTTCAGCCAGGCCAGTCGCCTTCCCCGCCAGCTCTTCTTACAGCACATGGGGACCGCCTGCTCCTGCGCCTTTAAGATTTCCTTCTTGAAGACTGTCCAGCCTTCCTGGACCCCTTTGCCCTTCAGGACTGTCTCCCAAGGGACTCTCTCAACCAGTGACCTGAACTGGCCAAAGTCTGCCCTCCGGAAGTCCATGGTAGCAGTTTTGCTGACCCCTCTCCTTACTTCGCTCACAATTGAGAATTCTATCATGTTGTGGTCACTAAGCCCAAGACGGCCTCCGACTACCACATCTCTCACCAGTCCTTCTCTGATTGTAAACAGCAGGTCCAGCAAGGCACCTTCCCTGGTGGGCTTACTCACCAGCTGTGTCAGGACGTTATCCTCCCCACACTCCAGAAACCTCCCAGATTGTTTCCTCTCTGACGTGTTATACTTCCAGCAGATGTCCAGTAGATTGAAGTCCCCCACAAGAACAAGGGCCAGCAAATGCGAGACTTCTGCCAGTTGCTTATAGAATGTCTCATCTGTCTCTTCGTCCTGGTTGGGTGGTCTGTAACAGACTCCCAGCAGGATATCTGCCTCATTGGCCTTCCCCCTCATCCTCACCCATAAGCACTAGACTTAGTCTTCACAATCATTGATTTCTATACAATCAAAACTGTCCCTAACATACAGAGCCACCCCACCACCTCTCCTTCCCTGCCTATCCCTTCGGAAGAGCTTATAGCCATCCATTGCAGCACTCCAGTCATGAGAAGCATCCCACCATGTTTCTGTGATGGCAACTACATCATAGCTGTCCCGCTGCACGATGGCTTCCAGCTCCTCCTGTTTGGTGCTCATGCTGCATGCATTGATGTAGATGCACTTGAGCTGGGCTATCGATTTCAACTCTGGCACACCACCCCTAGGCTCAACTCTAGTGAGCCTGGTTTTATCCCCTCCCCTCTTCAAATCTAGTTTAAAGCCCTCTCGATGAGGCCTGCCAGCTCATAAGCAAGAATCTTTTTCCCCCTTGGAGTCAGTTGCACTCCATTTGCTGCGAGGAGGCCCGGTGCCGTGTAAACCGCCCCATGGTCAAAAAACCCAAAATTCTGACGACGGCACCAGCCCCTGAGCCACGTGTTGATCAGGTGTGCTTTCCTGTTCCTTTCAGCGTTCTTCCCTGCCACTGAAGGGATTGATGAAAACACTACCTGTGCTCCCGCTCCATCAACCAGTCGCCCCAGTGCTCTCAAGTCCTTTTTGACTGCCTGTGGGCTTCTTAGTGCAACCTCATCGTTGCCAACCTGCATGACCAACAGTGGGTCGTAACCAGTGGGCCGAACCAGACCAGGGAGTTTCCTGGTGACGACTCTCACCCAGGCCCCGGGGAGGCAGCAGACTTCCCTGTGAGTTAGGTCTGGTCGACATACTGGGCCCTCTGTACCCTCAGAAGGGAGTCACCTATGACAGTTACCCTCCTTTTTTTCTTAACAGAGGACATCTTGATGCATGGGGCTGGTTGACTCACCCTAGGCACCCCCTTGGTCGGGCCTTTGTCAGGGTCCTCATGTTCCTGTCCCTCAAGTTTCAGAGCCCCATACCTGTTGTGTAAGGGCAGCTGGGACAGTGAGGGAGGCTGGGAGGGGATTCGCCTGCCTCTCTGAGCAGGGACCTGCTTCCATTTCCCCTCATCTCTTAGGTCCCCTCCTTCTGCCCGGCAGCAAGAGGGCAGGGGATCCCCTGCTGCTTGTGGAGCCTTCACCAGCTGCCCCTGCGTCAGGGATGGCAGGGAGTGGCTCCACCAATCCATCTATTTCCCTCTCACACTCCCTGATGCTCCTCAGCCTCTCCACTTCCTCTGTCGGCTCTGCCACCAGGCTGAGCAGGTCGCTGACCTGGTCGCACCGCACGCAGGGGGTGTCCCCGTTGGTCTCTGCTACAACCGACAGGCTCAGGCACTCTTTGCAGCCGGATACTTGAACAGCCGCGTGCCTGAGCGGGAGCTCCATCTGTGTCACCACGTTCCTTCTGGCCCCGGTTTTCAGCCGAGTGGCGTCCATGGCTGAGCCTCCTCTGGGAAGACAATGGCCACTTGTCAGAGAACCTCTAGTGCCGGGGGGAGGACTGCACCCTGCCTGCACGCCTTCCCTGCACACCCTGCCCGCGCGAACTGACGCACAAACTGACGCACTACGTCCTTCTGATGCGCCATGTCCTGTTTGCCCGCCCTATTCGCCGTGCTCCAGGTCGCTCGTGCTCCCTAGGCAAGGGGCTACCAGATGATAACTTAAATTTGCTGGTAAAGCGTTCCGTATATGAAAACTTTTCAGTTGTTCTCTGCTTTGAAATTATTAAATAGAGGAAAACAAGCAGGAATTTGTTTGCTCTTTGGTGAGGAGCGTTAAATTTTTTTCCTGGCTATGGTCTCCACTCCAGTAACTCTTGTGTTCATGTATTGACTTGAGAGCATATTAAGGCAATGTGCTCTTTTTGAAGCTATGTCTGAAACCTGGTGTAAAATTCTGGCTGGAACAGGATATTGCTGCCTGCTGCTTCAATGGATTCTCTGCAGAACTTTTGATATATACTCCAGAGCATGCTCTAGTTTTTAGATAGTTTTTAACTGCATTCAAGATGTTGATTTTACTGTAAGACCGCGTATGATTTTGTTCCAGATAATTTCTCTAGGCATGTTCTGGCCTATAAGTTAAATTTAGTTCAACAGCTAACTTCCAACTAGAATAGACAAAGATATTATAGTATCTCATTGTAAAGGACTGATGATTTCATTCAGTGTCTCAGGATCCTGGACTTTAATCTTCCAATGAACCATAGAGTGACTGTCTTCATAAATGTAACATTCACATTTTTATCTTTCTGTTGCGACTTTTTAAAGAAGGAGTGGGTGTCCATGCAAGGCTTGGGGGCAGGGAGTGTTTCTTTTAAATTTTTAGAAATTTTGAGCCAAGTGGTGAAGCAATTCATTCTTTGGGTGCATTGTTAATCTTCTTAAGATGTCCATGCGGATTTGATTAGTACATTTATACATTGGTGCATTTAATAAATGCATGCTTTTGTTTAAAATTAAGCATCTTTGATATGTATTATATGGTGTATTTGCTGCTTTAAATGTGACAATGAAATTGTCAACAAACTCTTCCACATGGAAATGTGGATGTTCCAGAAATATGTATAGATTACTGCATGTCATATTTGAGTCTTCTGGGAAACCTTCAGAAGTATTGCAGATTCCTACAGTCCACAGAACACAGTTTGAAAACCACTGCATTATACCAAAAAAAGCTAATTTATTTTCATTCTCTCTTAAGCAAATCATGCAGTCATAAATTGAGTGGTATTATAGAAATATGTATTCATTTGTTGTTGCATTTGACAAAATGAAGAAAACTTTGCATTATAAGCAAAACTATTTTTCTCTGTGACAGATTTACAGTGTAATTCTGTTAAAACTGTTAACCATCTTGGCTGTACTATTTTCTGTTTGTGTTATGCTGTTGTCTCTGGCTGTTAGAAAGATAAAGGGAATTTGTACTTGGTATAATTCAGTCTTCTA
This sequence comes from Phaethon aethereus, assembly GCF_964289735.1. NCBI lineage: Eukaryota > Metazoa > Chordata > Aves > Phaethontiformes > Phaethontidae > Phaethon > Phaethon aethereus. The sequence continues at coordinate 64,334,811 of NC_138577.1, read as the reverse complement.
CTTCTCCTTTTCTGAGTTTAAAATTGCAGCCAACATACAACTTGATATGGAGCAAGATATACTTGAACATGATTGGATTAATTAAACAGCAGTCTGTTGTTACGGTACTGTTTATCAACACTTACAGGGGCCATCTGTTTATGAAATAATTGTGACTACCGTTTTTATAACTTTCAGTGTAATTTTTGCCAAGAAAACAGAATCTATTTTCTTTTGTTTAGTTTTTTGAGGTAGGAATAAGAGGAAAGGCTACTTTATATTTACATAGACATCCCAGAAAGGGAATATTTAGGTAAAATGATTTGATTTGCATGAAAAATTAAATTAATTTTTAGACAAAAAGGGACCATGGCTTAGTGATGTATCTGTAATTACAATGTAAGACCACATTCCTAACTCAGAATACGAGTTATATTAATACTATGTGATAATGCCATTCTCCAATATAGTCAGTCAGAAATGACTCCATTTCAAAGAAAACAAGATGGGTGAGCTGGGGCTTTTTTTGCCGAAACCGTTATGTGAAAGTTAAGTGTCTTCTTCATCACTTGTGCTAGAGTTTAGAAGTCTGAAGAAGACGGTCTTGCAGTTTGGGGGTTTCATTTTTTTGAGTTTTCTTTCTTAGAGGCTTTGGGAGTGACTTTGGCATAAAGTCTGTGGAACCTGGAAAATAGAAGAGTAGAGAAACTTTGACACCTCCAAATCTCCAGCTAGCTTTATTCTTTTATCTTTTCCATAGAATCATAGAGTCTTTGGGTTGGAAGGGACCTTTAAAGGCCACCTAGTCCAACCTCCCTGCAAGGAGCAGGGACATCTTCAACTAGACCTGGCTGCTCAGAGCCCTGTCGAACCTTCTTGTGTATATGGTCAGTATAGCAAAGATAAGAACTTACCACCTTTGTCATGGAATTTCAATAATAGACCAATAACAAGGCAGAAGAAAGTCCACAGATTTGGTGGCAAAAAGTTTGGTGGCAAAAAAGATTAGTGGGTAAATGAAGATCATTAACCATAACGGAGTTTGTGTTGCCCACCACTAGTGAAAGTTATAGGTACTGTACACGTATGAAACCTTTTCTGTATGTGAATAATTTTTTTTCACCTCCAAGATGAGGCTTGCTTTACTGACATGGTTTAACCCCAGTTGGCAACCAATCACGCAACCACTCACTCACTCCTCCCCTCCCTTCTCTGGTGGGATGGGGATGAGAATCGAAAAAAAAAGGGTAAAACTGATGGGTTGAGATAAAGACAGTTTAATAGGACAGCAAGGGAAGAGATGATGATGATGATGATGGTGATGATAATGATAATAAAAATAATAATAATAATAAATATACAAAATAAGTGATGCAGAATACAATTGTTCACCACCCCCTGACCAATGCCCAGCCAGTTCCCAAGCCACAATCACCACCCCTCCTCCAACTCCCCCCAGTTTCTATTCTGAGCATGATGTTATATGGTAGGGAATATTCCTTTGGCCAGTTTGGGTCAGCTGTCCTGGCTGTGTCCCTTCCCAGCTTCCTGTGCACTTCCTCACTAGCAGAGCATGGCAAGTCCTTGACTTCGTATAAGCACTGCTTAGCAACAAATAAAACATCTGTGTGTTATCAACATTATTCTCACACTAAACGCAAAACACAGCACCATACCAGCTACTAGGAAGAAAATTAACTCTATCCCATCCAAAACCAGGACATTTAGTGAAGCGGCTTCAGTTTCCTGAATTTTTAATGTGACTATGTTGTGGAGTGCAGTGAAAGAGGAATATGGCTTCTGTTCAATTTCCCATTCTTAAAAGAGAAATACTCCATACACCTCTGAAATATAAATGATGCCAGCCTCTCAACGTCTTACTGATTTCCTGTGTGATCCTGCAATGTAATAAATTTGTGGACATGTTTGCCAAAATAAATTAAAAAGTAGGTAGATTAAGTATCCTAATTTTAGTGTCACTTGCACTGGAAATAAATCAGTAGTTAATAGTATATGCTCATTGTTCTTTTGCGTTTGGGCATTCTTTCAGGTTTCATTCCATGTTGAATTGTGCTGTTCAATTTATAGATGAAGCACATAGTTTCATAATTACTCTAATATGGTAGGGTCTATGATGTTCTTGAGTATGACTGAGCAACAAAAGGGCTGAAAGAAAAAACAGTTACAGACAGAATTGACAGAAAATATTTGAAATGGCTGTCTTCAGAAGGCCAGAAGAAGAGCTACCACATGTAGCCTTATCAGACATTGCTATTATCTAGCAGTGTCCTGACTGATGTCCTGGCTAATAATTGATTTTACAAGGTAGGTTCTATGCAGCGTCATTTTTTTTTTGAACAAGCGAGAAGTTTAAATACAAGGGATAGAGGTTTACAGCAGTAAGCACAGAGTTCTGGCAAAAGTACTGTTTTGGATGAAAAGAAGTTTAAACGTTTTTTTTAAACAATTACTGTCAATATGATTGAAGACAGGGATAGTGAGGCAAAAAACAATAACAACAAAATGTGGTGGAAGTCCATTTCAGGTTTGGGGATGTATTGTCTGCAATATAGTAGAACAAAAGACATCCAGAATAAAAGCAATGCTCACAGCTGAGAAAAACAGATATATTGATCTATTGCAAGGATCAAAATTATTTTTTACACTACATGCACAAAGGTGTGTTCAGTGTTGAAAATTATCTGTAGCAGCACTGTTGATATTTCTGAGTCATGTTCACAGAACCTTACGGCTAGCAGAGAGAGAAAAAACACATCTTTAACTCCCTGACAAAAGTTTGTCTTGCATTTTCTCCTCTTGCTGTTGAAGAAAGGAGGAACTATGGGTTGGAGTTTAAATGTCATTATATTGACCGTTTCTTTTTGTCTTCTTCATGCCTGGTCAGTAGTTTTTGTGAACATACAATTCAACTAAATAGTTTTGGAATTTCAGTAGCACACAAATTAGATATAAATTTGGAAGTAACTTACCAACATATCTCCCACAAGAAAATTGCCTTTATACATGTATACACTTGGAATTTCTTGACCCAGAATGTTTAGTGAGGGGGGGGGGCCCTGTCACCCGTACACCAAGTGGTCTGTAATGGAATGTAGAGCAACAGAGTCCCTGTAAAAACTGTCAGAGGACAAGCCAGAGAAGAGTGACTTTGTCTGCTGATACCATGTATCTGGAAATTTTAGTTAGTAGTTCGGCTTTCACTTTCATGGTCACTGTTATGCTAACACAACTCCTTACCCTTCTGAATTACAAATGAATTACAGGATGTACATTCTACTATATTCTTCCTCATAAAATTCTAAAATTCATTCTCAAAAGTATAAATAATATTGAAAGGAATTATTCTTCCAGCAGAAAGGAGCAAATGTGCTTCTTCAGGCTGTGTGACTGCTTACACATCAAGAAAAGACTTCAGAACTGCTGCAGATGTGCTACAGATAAATGCTTGCTATTCTCTAACAAGATTCCATGTATACCATTCTTCACTGGATAATGTTTGAAAGTTTAGACCCTTCTCACAAGCTAAAATGTGCTTAATTTTTTAAGAATACTGCCTGATAATAGAACAGACTGCTTCAACATTCCCAGAAAGATTGTTCTTACAGAAGACAAGGCAAGATTTTAGACTCATTTATCTGAATGATACCACTGTTGAAGGGAAGGACTTTTCCTGTGATAATGTGAAACAAAGGGGTTTTCTCAAAGACTCATACGTAGATCCAATCGATTTTTCATAAGACCATTTTTAGACTGCAAGTTTTAAACTTTATTAATGAGTGAAGGTACTAGAACCTGAAACTTCCAGTGGTTGTCTGGCTTAAGATGTATTTCTATGTGACTGTCAATATCATCACTGAGATGACTTTCACTTAAGCTTGCATTGAGTAGTTCATTAATTTAAGTGTATATATGTATATAAATGAACACATGCAGTGTCATTAAAAACTTCCATACGTTATTGATAATGTCATACCCACAATTTAACAGGGACCTTTTTCTTCCTCCCAAGCTTTGTAACAGATAATACTCATAGACAATGCCTATCATTTATGACAAACATGTATTTAGTATGATTTTCAGGCCTGCATAAAGAAAATTTAATACTTCATGTTTCAAAAACTTGTTATTGCCATGACAGCACAAACTGTAAATAAAAGAAATAGCTGACACACTAACAGACTTTATTACTGAACCATGTAGCTCCCAGATAACAGTTTTGGTTGTTGGTAACTTGGGCTGCTGGTTAAATCCCAGTTTGCAAACAAAGAGTGTCTTTTTCAGTATTAAGTCGTTCTACTTTTTGGAAAAATTAGTACCAGATACAAAATTGGAGAAATTTTTATCTTCTAAACTAGTATTGTCTGTGTGCATGCCAATTCTTTATCTAGCCAATTTAAAAAAAGAAGTTTTTATTTCATTAAAAACTTGATTTTTGTTTCAGTTTTTAGTTTCTTTTGAACAAAGTGTCCTGAATGGAGCTATTAGGTAAGCTATTGCATTCTTACCTGACAGCATAAAAGGTAAAAAATTCCATATTTATACTAAACAGCCAAAAGGAAAATTAATGCCCAGTAAGCAACTTAGATAAGCAGTCAATTTAGCAAGCAGCATGGCTGTGCATTTTTATTTTGTTTAAACAAAAATATTGTTTTATTTTTATATTCTAAATTTGGAATTTTATTAATGTGATAATAGAAATTATCTAATTGGCATAAATTCTTCTGTATTTTCTAATCCAGTTAGATAAAAATTCTAGATTTTGTCAGAGAGAAAAGGTTCGACTGTGTCAAACTGCTTTCCAGTATAGTTCCCAAGAAAATGGTCTTCATTAGTAAGGGAATAGATTTGATGCCTAAATGTGAAGTACACTGGAGAAATACTTCATAAAACAAGTATTTTTCAAGCCCTTAGGAACTAACATTTTTTGTTTGCATTTCATCATGCTAATTATTGTTTAAAGAGTTCCTTAGGTGATTACACTCAGTTAATTTTATGAAGTTTCATTCTATTCATTATACAGAACAGCTAATTAATGCTGGAAATGTTATTATTCTAAGGAAGATTGTGTAACTTCTGCTGCAGACTTCTTGCAGATGTACTGTAGGTGTCATTATTTGAAGGCAGTTTGATGACTGTACTGAAATACTATTTAAGAAATTACAGATAAATTCTCTTTTTTTTTAATAGAAACTTGGCTTTAGCTATTGTACTAGAATATTCACAACATATTTTCGATATTTTACAGGGAGGATCTTCAAAATGAGTTCCCTGAAAGTAGTTCCTTCATTATTTTTCAAGCTTGCTTGTGATGATTCATAATACGAAACCTTTTTAAACTATCTTCATTTCTCCCTGTCAGTTGTAGTCACTCTCAGCATCCAATTGTATTGATTTATATGAACAATCTCAGTTTCATTAGTCATAATGAAATTAATGGCAAGTTGCATCACTTTTCTCTGACTCTGTTTTCCAAAGCAGAGGAATATAACTACATTGGAACGTATTAAATGTTATGTTAGCAGACACAAAATCCTGTGTTAATTTATGTTGAGCTGTGGAGTGATACATGCTGACAAAAACAGAAAAATGCAAAATTGAGGCTGACAGTCTGTCCTTCCCTGATTGTACAGATTTGTTGCCACACATGCAGTATGTAACTTCATGCTGTGATTTGAGACCTAAGCAACAATCAGCACAATAGGAAACAGTCAGGGCAGTCTGTCAGCCACCGCACCAAATTTTATTGTCCTTTTTGGAAACCTTTAAAGTTCTAAAAAATATTTTCAGTAATATACTTTAGCTCAGCAATATTTAAGAAAAGCATCAAAGTAAAATAAATACACATGTATAAAAAGCATGTATTTCAATCTAATTTTATTTTTAATTTTTAAAAAAATGTCATAGTGTTACATCTTGACAAAGTCTTAAAATATAATTTGGCAAATATATATGTGATTCTATTATGTATTACTACACATCTGGAAGGTTAATCTGGACCTTGAATTAGTTGCAAGAACCCTCTTCACAGCTTCTTCCATGGGTGTCCAGTCTCCTCTGTTTGTGAAGATTCAGCTCTCCTTCACAAAATGCAGTGCTTGTACTTCTGCTGATCACTGCAAAGCCTTTAATAGCAAATGGTATTCCCAGAGCTGTCTTGAACACTCATGTACAAATGTACTCGGGCATAATTAGATAAGAAGTCTGCACAAGCAGACTTAAGGTTGTAAAAGAGATACTATCACTGCCTGTATTTGCATCAACCTGCCATACCCTAGCTTCATAACCTCTCCTGTCCTACTTGGTTTTCCCCCATCAGCAGTGGAAGTAGAAACAACATTGTTCCCAGTATAATTGCACTATATATATATGTACTCCTGTATAATCACATTGGCTGATGACTGTCTTCAAAAAAATGTTGTTCGTGGTCAGATACAGTTTGAGAAGAGCTGTGTTGTCCCATAGCTATAGCTGTCCCAATGCTTTTGAATCGTAGAATGATTTAGGTTGGAAAAGACCCTTAAGATTATTGAGTCTATCCATAAACCTAATACTGCCAAGTCCACCACGAAACCATGTCCCTAAGCACCAAATCTACACAACTTTTAAAGACCCCTAGGGATGGTGACTCCACCACTTCCCTGGGCAGACTGTTCCAATGCTAGACATCCATTTCGGTAAAGAACTTTTTCCTAATACCCAATCTAAATCTCTCCTGGTGCAACCTGAGGCCATTTCCTCTCGTCCTATCATTTGTTACCTGGGAGAAGAGACCAACACCCACCTCACCACAACCTCATTTCAGGTAGATGGAGAGAGCAACAGGGCCTCCCTAAGCCTCTTTTTCTCCAGGCTAACCAACCCCAGTTCCCTCAGCCGCTCCTCATAAGACTTGTGCTCTAGACCCTTCACCAGCTTTGTTATTCTTCTCTGGACATGCTCCAGCAACTCAGTGTCTTTCTTGTAGCGAGGGACCCAAAACTGTATTTGAGATGCTGTCTCCCCAGCTCTAGGTCTTTAGAGAAACTTTCTAAATAAAGTAGCCATATTAATGTTAATTCCATAGATAAACATTTGTTGTGGATGAAAGAAGGCAAAACTAGTGTACGAAGTTGCTTTTCTCCAGCTAAATAAGATAGACATTCAAAATAAAATTAAGTATCTGAAAAGGAAACAGTTGAAAGATCAGTGATGCTACACATTAATTATTTTGTCTGAATGCTGTATTTGAGACTTCTTTTTTTAATGCTGTGGAAATGTCATAATAGTATCTCAGTAACATCACTACGTAATGTCTATTATTGCTGCTATTTTTCATATTGTTTTTCTAATATAAGCCTAAGCATTTCTTCATTTCTTCAATATGTTTTACTCTAATTCTGACTTTCCTACCACCATCTGAAGCTAAATACCTCCTTCTTTCTCTTCTTGAGACTTGAGTCTTCTTGGACTTCTTGAAGCTACTCTTTTTGAAATAGCGGCTTTCAAACTGTTGTCCTCAAGACTGTGGGAAGTAGTTGTTGAACCACTGTTAAACCCACTGATGTTTTGCAGACAAATTTGACAATCAGAATGTGCAGTAGTTTGTGGGATATATTGAGGCTTGGCATTGAAGTGGTCTGTTCACATTTTCAGCAGCCCACTGCACAGCCAAATTTTTACAGATGTGCATGGGGCAAGCAAAACACAATGTTTGATGACAACATCATTTTTTTAGGGAAAAAAACCCAAAAGTGGTTATAGAGGAAACGTAGTATGTCAGAGAATGATATTCCAGGGCTGTAAGGAGTTTGAATAAAAATGTTAATATTCTATGTTATCCTATATTCATGGATTTATGTGGGCTATACAAATATGTCTATGGATATATGTGTAGGAATGTTTGCTTTTTTCACTTTTTTAGTTTCATTCTCTTTTCTGCTCTTCTCTACTTTCAAAATGTATTATATTTCACATGATCACTCACCTTCTGTCCTGCCTTGCCCATTCACATAGCTAGTTGTCTTTTTATAACATAATCCATAGTTTCTTGGAAGTCCATAGAAATTTTTTAGTTCTGTTCAGTGCTGTTCTGTCAAACCCATATTCTGAGTTCCTAGGCATACAACTATGATGATTCTAACCCTATTACATTAATCTCATTTTTTTAGTCTTTGCTTACCATTTTGCAAGAAGACTAAGAGAAGTGAATATTAACTGGCTGAGTTAGAAAAGTAAATACACAATTCTTCATGAAAAATAACCTGTACTCCTAAAGCAGAGAACTGTAAATACTATATCAATATCTTTAAAAGGCATTGGGTGTGTTTCTGGGAGTTAAAAAGTACTGCTTGCATATGTTTGTTGAAGTGCATGACCAGTCTGTCTGGTGTAACACCTCATGCTGACCAGTATATTTGGTTTTATTGCCTGTTACTTTCTGTGTGTTTTGGTGAAGAGTCCAGTATCTACTGTCTTGCTGAGTACTGATCGGTTGTACACCAGGAGTTTTACAATGACAGCTTCCATTTTTAGATTGTATACCTAAAATGTTATTTTTGTAAGCAGTTTTTGTCTTCTACTAAGTATTTATTTGACTTCTTTGTCTACATTCAATTCAATTTTATGTGTTAAAAATGTATCTATTGTATTCTATTTGCTGCTCAGTTCGTAGAAACTTAAGAGTTGTTATACTGCATTATGCTTTAAGTATGCACTGTTCTCACCATCAAACAGTGTGAAATTTTGTAGTACATGATAGAAGTAACATGTTGTCATACATTTATTAGACGTTCTCCTTCCTCCAGTGTTCTAGTTTTTTGATGTGTAGTCTTTCAAATTGATACATTTATGAGTCCTTCTTTTTGAAAGGGCAAAATGCACAATTCTATTATTCTTCAGCTTAGGACCTCTGTTTTCAACATTTTCCCTCTGTGGCAGAATGAGTATAGACCTCTGTCACAGATGTCATCCTTTGGCTCAGCAAGTATTTGCAGACCATTGAGCAGCCTTTTCAAAGTCAGTATTTATTAATCAGAGAATACAGTAGCTAGAGTCCTTAGGCAAGAAGGACAAAGCTAAATTTGCAAAAGGCTATGTTCCCACATCATATAGGATTACTTTTTGTCATTCTGCGAAGAGATGCTCTCTTATCTTGACTGATCCCACAACTGAACAGGCTAAACAGTTAAATTCCCTTGCTGTGAAAACGTCATCTTCTGTCTCTACCCCCTCTCCCACAATCCCATGTAACTAAAAACTAACTAAAATTTTGCTTTTTTGACAATCAGTATCTCAACATCCTGATTTTTATTTCTTATGTGAAACTTGGACTTGCCAAACCCAACTCATTCAACAGAAGTTTCGAATAATAAGTCATGGTTAATACGTGATTATTAGTTTCATATATACATACTAAATATGCACAGTTATATACACAGAATCACACAGAATCATTAAGGTTGGAAAAGACCTTTAAGATCATCAAGTCCAACCACCAACGTAACACCACCATGCCCACTAAACCATGTCCCAAAGTGCCACATCCACACATTTTTTGAACACTTCCAGTGATGGTGACTCCACCACTTCCCTGGGCAGCCTGTTCCAATGTTTGACCACTCCCTCCATAAAGAAATTTTTCCTAATATCTAGTCTAAACCTCCTCTGGTGCAAGTTGAGGGCATTTTCTCTCATTCTATCGCTAGTTACTTGGGAGAAGAGACCAACACCCACCTCACCACAACCCCCTTTCAGGTAGTTGTAGAGAGCGATAAGGTCTCCCCTCAGCCTCCTCTTCTCCCGACTAAACAACTCCAGTTCCCTTAGGCGCTCCTCGCAAGACTTGTTTTCCAGACCCTTCGCCAGCTTCGTTGGTCTTCTCTGGACACGCTCCAGCACCTTCATGTCCTTCTTGTATTGAGGGGCCCAAAACTGAACACAGTATTCGAGGTGAATTTATCTGATCACGTATAATTGTTTATTAATAAGTATATATTCAATAAGTGATATAAAGTGAGTTTTCTTGCTTCTGTGAGTTTATCATCTTGAGCTGTTCCAGCAAAACAATAAGTGAACTTTGCATTTGGTCTGTATGTGATATTCTCCATTCTATCGCTTCTGAAGTGTTCCAGGACCCACCTTTTTCAAAGCATTCACAGAAGTTCATAAGCAGTACATTCACCAGTTCTGCAAACAATACCAGATTTCAAAAAAGATATTGTTATTTCCTACCTCTCTAGGTTAATGCGTTGCATGTACCTCATATCATTAAGGGTAACAGCCTTTATTTTTAACGCTGTCTAGACATGGGTGTTCACAATCATCACTAGTGACTGTCATCTCTCAATGCTGCTAAGCACTGGCATGCAATAGCAACTTGAGTAACAGCTTCCTTAAGTTAGGTACATGTTACTTAAATAAGCTCAAACTCCATTATCTGTTTCAAAAAGATTGTATTTAAATTTCCTGGTATATATCTTGTTCCTGTTCTAACGGGTTTGGGTAACTTTTGGTGTCTTTGTTACCCTGACACACAAATGTTTCCCGTCTTTGGACTGGAAAAGAAGGCAATCATCTTTAGGAGTCTGTAGAACTTCTTCTCAATACTCTCCTGATGCAAAAAAAAAAAAAAAAGTTATTTACATATCCTTTGTCCACAGAGTCAGTCATCTCATCACAGAAGGGCAATCAGATTGATCAGGCTTGGTTTGCACATGGTAGATCTGTGTTGGCTGTTCCCAGTCATCCTTGTGTCTTTCAGATGTGACTTTCCAGGAAAATTGGCTCCATGATTTTCTTGGGGGTTGAAGTCAGGGTTACTGTTTTCCATTTGCAATCAGACTGTATTATTAGAATACAGATGTATTTAGCATTAATTCATTGTTGTCAATGTTGAAATTTCTTCTTAAGAGTCACGTATAAAATGCCACAAACCATTTTACATTATTTTGTCAGTAGCTTAGCCCGTTTCTTAGTGTGAACTTCTGGGGAAACAGCTGTTTAACATTTGTTACATTAAAGATGATTTTGAAGGATCACTCTTTTCTGCCTTTTTTACTTCAGTGCTAGATTATGGCAGTTTTGCTTACATTGTAGGACAACAGGTAGTTTTTTTAATAACCTTTCTACAAATGTACTTTCTTTTTTATGGTTTTAGTCTGGCCAAATATGCAAGATAAAAAAGTAAACCAAACACTAAGATTAATTCTACTTGGGAAATCATAGCCCTCTAATTTCCCTGTCTTTTAGGGATTTGAACTGTAGGATAAAAGTTGATTTAGCGGTTTCCCTTTTTCAAGGTATCAGCTGGTATTTGGCATTGAGTACAGCAGTGTACACTGTACCAACTTAATGGTGACCATATACCACAACCAGACCATAGCTGGCTAACTATATACCAATTACTTTCAAGTCTCTTACAGGAAAGATAAAATATTTACCTGTGTTAAATATATTTTATATAAATAATATAAAATACAATACTTTTTCTGCATAAAAGCAGTCTTTGCCATCTTCCCTCTCACAGTCATTAGGTCTTTTCAGTTCTGTGGGACTTTCCTTGCCTCCAGAGATTTTCTTTAGGTTTCTTTAAGTAACTAGTACTTTAAATAATGAGATTTTAATTTCAAAAGGGAAACCAGAAATACATTGTTTTAAAATGTATGTGTTATGTCTTTCAAACAGATTTTTAGTCAAAATTACAGTAGTATCACTAGTTGAGTGGTTTGCCACCATACTTCCAAATAAAGGTCAAAATATTCATCCAGAGAGAACGGATTTAACTAGGTTTCCTAAACTCTTGGAGAAAACAGGTTTGCTCAAGGGATACAGTCTGTCTCATTTTCATTTCCTTGAGGCATCTTATTAAATTGGTTTCCCAGTGTGGTCATGCCCCTATATCTTTCTGCATTTTATTGCAATCCCATACTTCATTCTCAAGAAATGTTGCCCATAGCCACATATGCACAAAGGTATAACAATAAAATTATCATAGGAGACCTCAAGCAGCCTGAGGCAGGTGAAGACAATAGAAGAAACAAAATAGACCAAGTGTGTTAAAATGCAGGCTTGCCATCCAGAGAGGTGATAGAGCATTCCATTGGAAAATTTTTCAGGCTGGGCAACATTTTTTCTAACCTCCTTTAGGATTTACAAAAGCTCAAGTCTTTACCTATTTACATACCTTTCTGGTTACTGTGTTCTGTGAGCACTTGCTATAAATATTAAATTACCACTGGTCTAAGACACTAAAAAAAACAACGGTGACCACCTCCCTTTTGCATCAGTGACACACCATAGGGAAAAGAACTGAATTTCTTCCCTGTTTGCTTATTACATGGATGCATGTACCGTAAGGGAAGAAAGTTAGGGAATTAAGATGGACATTTGATTGTGAAAATTGTGATGTTAATGGTTACCTCCTCTATTTATGTATTTACTTTTATTTCAAGTGAACTGCTCATACAGTTAAAACCAGGAATGTATTTAAGTGCTTGATTATAAATGGGATTGGCTGAGTTCCCTGATAGAAAGACAGTTCTTGTCCAAATTCTGCCTCTCTTGCTTTGTTATTTCATGGTGGCACTGAAATGTAGCTGTTATGTGAGGGCATGATTATAAAAGAAAAAAATACATGACATACTACCTGTGAGCTGGATATGCAAAAGCCTGAGCGGAATTAAACTTTTGACTGGGAAGCCAGTACAAACTGAAATGTTGGAGTGATATGCCCATGGTAGCCTTTATTTGGTAGCAGATGAACTACAGTTCTTGATGCATAATTCATATCAGTATATGATAAACAAACATTTATTTAAGTCATCAAAATCCCCTTATAAATTTGTAACAGCAGTAGATGAATTGTATAAAAACTTGTGTCATGCAGTGAGTTTTATACAAATGTTTTTCATCTAAGGCAGAAGCAATGTGAATTGCGAGCTATGATTCCTCTGCTGGGTGAACAAAGTAGCAGAGAACTCAAGCAGTGATTTCTTCAATCACTGTCTGTAGTTACAGCAACAAAACATCTGTTGACACATAGAAATGGGATTAGGCATGTACTCCATCTCTACATGTAACAGATTAGCTAAATTGCAAGACCTCATCTAATTTGCATGGCAGATAACCATCAACCTCATCAATGCAGGGGTTAAACATTAATCCTATCTGTTAGTATCATGTGGGCAAAATTATCAAGGTTTTGCTTGTGGCATTAAGATTTGCTCTGAAGAACCAAATTCTGTTGCCCTAATTCAGGGGGAAAAATGAAGTCACTGAAAAATTTTCAGAAAAGGAGTTTTTGTAAGTATGCCCTTGTAAAGAAGAATCTTTTCTATGTATAAACAATATTTATTTTAACTAAATATTCAATACTTAATCTGTTGTGTACTGTAGAGGGTGTTATTAACAGAATCACAGAATCACAGAATCATTAAGGTTGGAAAACATATAAGTTAATGTTCTCTTTTGTAAATATAATAATATATTCAGATTAGTTGGCAGTATATTATCTATATACTCAACTCCATTTTACAGTTGACAAGTGTTTGTGTCTAATTGCAGGCTAATTTATAAATGCTTTTCCACAAATCACTGGAAACGGAATATCAAACTAATTTTGGTGACTGGTAAAGCTTCAATGCATTCAAATGTTTATAATTTATCTGCATCATTTACATTTTTCTCCTTTGTTTCTAATTCAACAGAATCACAGATAATGTAAATGAAAGATGGAAAAGACCATTTAAATTGGCTTGTTCAGTCTGTCTTGTACATTTTTGTAGCCTTTCTACAGCTTTGTCCACTCATACTTTAAATAACTCGAGCAGATGAGAGTAACTGCATGACTCCACCAACAGAAGAATATTTCACAGTCCACAAAGCTGAACTGTTACACCATTTTCTTAACATCTAAATGTATAGATTTCTTTGCTAATTTTATTTTTATTACATCCTCTTATAGTAATTTTAACTCTCATAAACTTCCTCTCAGTTTTTTTGTACATTAGACTCTTCAGGAGCTACTAGATGGCTATCAAAGCCACCTTAATAGCTTTTGGCTGTATAATAAATAAAAGATAATGGAAAGTTCCATAAGAAGACTATTACTTGGTAATACTTTGTTGACTGATTGATTGCTACTCTGTGTAAAACCCTCAGAGAGGTTGGAAATTTTAAATTCTAATTCTTGCACATTTAAATGCTTTGACATTAATGATAAAAAGAACTTAATAAACAAATGCTAGAATGCTTTTTGCATGCATGCATACATATGTGTAATACCCTGGTGTCAGGGTGATGTCAATCATAAAAAATTTTTAAAAACATTTCTATCCGGTCCTCACTGAAGGCTGACCAAATCCAATGCCTTTTACATATGCAGTATGTTAGGTGATGATAGGAGAACAACAGCAACACAGTTAAACTTCACAGAGGTTTATTTTCAGTTAAATTGAACTAGGATTTATTGATTAAGGAACTACTCTATTGTGTAGTAGGTGCATGTCAGTAAAAATATGTTTAATCGGATGTAATTTTGTTTAATACACCAGATTTCCAAGCAATTTTATTTGGTAAAATTATGCAAAACCAAATATTGGTTGTTCATACCAAAGATATGTATGTTATTTTTTCTGTTGTAGTGACCTTAAACTTGGAAATGATCATGATTAAATTATAAATGTTAGATTACTGATTTTTTTTTTCTTTTAATTAGTGTCATTCCTGTTTCTGATTTTTTTAGTATATATACAAAAACAAGGAGGAAAGCCTCATGATGACGCACTGCCAGCTACAGTTCCCCAAAACAGTCCTGAAAAGTAAATACAGCAGGCTCATCCCCCACAGTTTTGTCAGATGCTCAGTGCCTGCCTGGATCTGGTCTAGATGTAGTTAACCATGACAACATTTGCATTGCAACCATCGGTTTCACAGTTTACATACAGTTAAATGGAGACCTTTCTTTGACTAAGGCAGCCATTTCTGCCTGTGGTAGCAAATGCATTTAGCTATGTCAGTTTAACTTAATCAGTTTAAAATAAAATTATGTTAAATTACTTTCAATGGTGGTGCACTAAGGACAATTTTTTTCTTATTTATTATTATATTATTTTCTTATTTTTCCAACTCCTCCAGATGGTTGTCTAAAAGATGCTACCTCTGCCTACAAACCTGGTTCTGTATATACCCTTTTACCTTCTCAGCTACCAGAAAGTACCATTACAACTGGAAAACATTTTTGCTTAATACAGCTCAAGGCTGTGAGGGTGATTTTCCAATTCCGGTTAGAGACATTACACTTTATCTTCTGCTATGTAGGAGCTGTACATCAGTTGCTTTCCATTCCACCAACCTAGCAGTGGAAAAAGAAATATTAAATCTTGCTTTTGCAAAAATAACTGGGAGTACAAAAAAGGAGAGAAAATAATTGGATGCATTGTTAAATATTCACATACAGAGAGATTCATATGTCAAAGAGCATCTTTAAACTACATGGTGGGTTTTTATGTACCCACCTCTACCTACTTTCGAAGTATCCTGTTTGTCTGTTTGGTCACTCGCTGTTTTCAAGCCCAGTTGTCACTAGTGCTGGAACACACCTTTGACTGTTCTTTACTGCTGATTGTGCTACAAGTTCCTAAGTCACAGAATCCAAACTTAGTTTGTAAGGCTTTTACTGTATATTTCCTTGCTAAATTAGTACCAGGCTTTCTGAGAATAGCAATGTATTCTGGTTATTGTGGGCAAATGCAGAGAGGAAGAAAAGCTGTTGAGCAATGCAAACATTTCCTCAGCTGAAACTTGTGGCTTAAAGTATTTTGCTTGTACAAGCAGAAGAACTGTGTGTACTCAAGACTTCTGAAAGAACTGAAGGATGAAATAGCCAAGCTTCTAACTGCACTGTGTAATCTTTCATTTAAAGCTGCTTGACTGCCACACGATTGCTTAGCAGGGGTATTTCAAAAAAATGTTTCAGGGAAGGTCAGAAAAATATTAACTGATAAACCTGACATCTGTATAAGGCAAATTAGTAATAATATGGAATACAATTAGTGAACACATGAATAAATATAAAATATCCAGGAACAGTTGATAGAACTTTCATTGAGAGTGTTTGTGCTTCACAATCATATCAGACAGGGCACTTTGAAGAAGTCAGGAAGGAATAGGAAGACCTGTTTGATACAGTCTGTTGGGATTTCCAGGTAGAATTTGCAAAGGAACTGAGTAGTCCTGGATCAAGTTTTAGGGCATATTCAAAACAAACAAGGTGGTTTTCAAAAGAGAAGGTAGCTGAACTGAGAGACTCCTTGCCACAGGATGTTGTAGAGCCTAAAAGATTTTGTGGACTACAACACTGATTAGATGAACTTACAGAAGTACAGAGGCATAAACCCCAGTTCAGAAAGTCCCTGACCACGATACTTTTGATGTGAGGAAATTGTTCTGGTAAAGTATGGTTACATTTTCACCTGTTCTCATGGCATTTCTTTATCTCCCACTGTTGAGTGCTGATAGAAACTGAATAGTGTATCTTTTCTCTGAACAACAGTGTTCTTCTGAGGGTGTAGTTGCATACATTGAAATTTTCTGAAAATATGGTCATGGATGTTTTAAAATGGTATACTCTCTATGCCTTTGATAGATGAACTGTTGCAATATACAATGTGTAACATTGTACATTCTTGTCAAATTATTTGGGTTTTCAGGAAGATGTATGCTAATGTGGGGACAAAGAGTTCCAAAGTACAAAATAAATATGTTATTTTCTACTAGAATATTGGAAGTCTTTAGCCATCTGTAATGCAGTAATTGGTTTCTAGTGTTATTTGTAATTAAAATAGAAAAACGTTGTAAATTGTTCCTGTGTGTTAGAGAATACCTAGCTATTTAATACTGCTGAAGAAAAAATCAACTATGTGTGTATGACATCTAGGGACTCTGTAGGAACACTTAGGGTTGAGACAGTGATGAGGAATGCTGCTGCAGAAAGTCCAGACAGACAGAAACGCTATCCATTCAGCAGTCCCTAATCTAAAGTATAACCCAGCGATGGTTAGCCTAAGATATACCTGATGCACAGATTAGACACACAGATTGATTAAAGCATGAAATGTCATTCCATTGCTTGCATACACATGAATGTGGAGCACAGGTGAAGACAACAGTTGTCTGAAAATCAGTCTGGAACTTCTGAACTGCAAAACATGTTCACTTAAAAAGCCCTGCTCTCCGGATGTTACAGTTGGAATTTTTTTGGTTTCTATTCCATTTTTTATGTATCATATTGATACATAACAATCCTGAGGGGCTTTTTCATTCCATTTTGTATTGTTCTTGTAAGTATTGTTGCTTGTACCAAAAAACATGGTAGTTGTCTCATGGTATCATTAAAGTTGTGTTCTGGTTTTCCTGTTGATTGGCAGAATATAGTAATGACAATGTAGTCCAAAAATCATACATATACACTTTGATTTATGGAAATTTACTTATGCTTTCCAAATCCCAGCGATGATCTTTTTAATTCTTTTAATATTTCAGAGAAGTAACACTAATAACAATTGGCTGGTTAAGGTATAGGTGCTCAGTGAAGCAGTGAAGGCCAGTTTTGCAAAGAGGCTTCATGATCTGTTATTTGATAATTAATTTTTTCTTATGTCAATAATTATTAAGTCCTTTTTCCATTATGTAAAAGGTAAAAATATATAAAGAAATTCATCAAACTTAACTTAGATTTCATTAAGGTCCAACTCAAGAAATAAAACACTTTACCCTCCAAAATGCCAAAATACAGAGTAATGTATCAAATGATGAATTAGCATGCTTTAAATGATGTTTTGTTATACAATGGTTTTCTATGAACATTCTGTTATAAAATGGCATATACGAATAAGACGGAGAAACACTTATTCTTCCAGTTTGTTTAATATGTGCATGTGAAGATGCCTGCATGAAATGTCATTCTTTAAAGCCATCTTTTTGCTGCACTCAGGGCAGCTTCATGGACTAATGATGCTCAGGTTATATTTTAATCTTGGGCATTCTGCACACACAGTAGAACACCCTTTTTTGGTTTTTCAACAGCATCATCCCCTACTTTTTCTCTAATCTAAGTCTTGTGAGGAAAATCCCAGAAAATATATCTCTTAATTTCCTTTAATGCCTTTACGAGGAGAATTCTTTGTCAGTGTGATCTGATGATCTTTTATGTCACTCCCACAGAAGTATTCCCTGCTGATTTTCTTCTATCAGTTTTACATGAAGCATTGAAAATGACAGAATATGATTGCAACTTTACAAAAACTAGCAAAAATATTCAAATACAGTATTTGAATTTTTGTTTAATGGCCAATATTCTAACATAATAGCAGTCTTTCAGTATTCCTGCACTACTTCAAGTCTAACATTTTCTGTGGAGTTACAATAATCTATAATTGCTATAGCTTTTGTTATTGCAAAATTTATGCATATATGCAGAAATTTTCTCATTCTTTCTAAAATTTTTATTAAAGATATTTTAAAAGGACTGTCAAAAAAGGTACAAAGTGTATGTTCTGCTATACATATATTTATGCATTTGCAAAACTGAGACTTGTTTTCTAGGGATGTACTGGAAAGAGAACAGGAAGTTGGTATTGCCCTACAAAAATCAATGAAATCATAATGAAACATAGATGATTGCATCATAAGTTCATTATGTCAGTTACAAAATTTAGTTATCATTGCCCTTTTTGGTGAACTGCTGCAAGGAAAAAATGATGTACTTCTTCACCTTCCACAGCTATTAAGAATGTATTTGGCCTCTGTTGGCTGATTTTGTTTGCAAATCAAGTCTACCTAAATATTTATAAATTATCAAATTATTCTTACTGCTGTCTGCCATCAGTACAGGTCTTTGCAGAACCACTGCAAGGTCAGGTGGGTTCTTTCTCTCTGCTTCTAGATCTCAGTTACACCATGATTAGCTAATACTAACATCTGGCATATCAAGAGCTACCAGCTCTTCATAACTCCTTTGTTGTTTTTTTTCCTGACAGTAGATTCCGTAGCATGAACAGAACTGGCCCACAGCTGCTGAAAAATCATCCCTTTAAAGATACTTGCATTATTTGGACTAAGTCACTCATTCATCTTTCTTTTCAGCAACTGCATTATAGCTAGAGTTAAAAACTGTAAATATCCTACCCCTTGGCTACATGCAGATGGCTGACTTCTATACCAGAAATGTTGGACTTTTTTCTTAAGCTGAGATTTTAGCTGCTGAAGCATGTTGCTCATTTCTGTTAATAAATCCCAACTTAACAGCTTCTGAGCCTGTATTTCCTGAAAAACGCTGTGGTCCATAGTGACGGGGGTGCTAGTGATTTGGTTTTTTTGTGTCATTCCAGACTAGCCTTGTCATCACAAAGCCTTCCCAGCCTGTTCAGATGCCTCATGGTTTCAACTACCTACTGTTTCTCAGTCCTTTTAGAACTTCCAGATCTTTCCTTTCCTTTCCTTTATTAAAGGTTGAAGTTTTTGTTTTAATTCCTCACCTTTTTAATTTTTTTATTTTTTATTGGAAAAGTGTTTGTGAAGAAAACATGAAAGTGAGACATATTGTCATTACATCATCAATATGAACAATGGGAAACAAATGCAATTTTAGAATATAGTTATAAAATGTATGACATAAGATACCTGCAGGGTTTTCTAAAACCATTTGTTTTATTGGCACAGAAATGTCTTGTTATCGCTCTGCTGTCTTTGCAATATTATTTTGCTGGAAAAAAGTGTTAACAGTATAAAATCAGTTATTTTCTCTGGAGAGTGAGGTAGAATTGTTTTTATTCAATAGTTATTTCAATTAATTGATCCTTGATCCTTCTGGAAAAAATAATCAAAAGAATTTATATAGAATATCTCTGCTAATATGCTCTGGTCTGTTCATCTTGATTGACAGATAGCAAAATAAATAGGAAGATCCATTTCTCTATATGTTTGTATGTGTTTGCACATGTGTGTATTCCTAATTCGGAGACAGCTATTTCATAGTTAAAAATGGTGAAACACAAGATCTTTTACAAGGTACATAAAAACTGCTTCTCAAAATTAATTTCAGCATTATTTAGTGTATACATAGAACTGAGCTTACCATCTCTACGAGCTATATCGTTCATACCTTTAATATCTTTACAGCTCTGATAGCCATCGGACGATACAGCATGACAATAGAGACGGTGGATGTTGGATGGTGCAAAGAAATCACAGACCACGGAGCCACCCAAATTGCACAAAGCAGCAAGTCTCTCAGATACTTAGGGCTGATGAGATGCGATCAGGTAAGGAGCCTTTGTGTGAACTGGTTCCTGCCTCTGAGTGCAAGTGAGAGTGAGTGTTCATGTGTGTATGTGCAAGTGAGAGAGAGAGACAGGAAGATAAATGCTTTTCTGTACAAACAAGTTTGTACTCTTAGTGTACTGTGTTCACATATTTAGTTTCAAAAGTATCTAGAGAAGTTAAAAAGAGCATTATACATTTTTGCTGACATGGATTTTCAAAATACACCCACAGGCTACACCCACAGCCTGAGGTGCTCACAAAAGTCTTATGTAAAATCTGCCCTCCGAGAGTTTTGAGTATTTTCAGATAAAAGTGATTGCTATGTCACGTCATTACTATGACAGACTACTTTGTTTTTTAAAAAGAAAGAAAAAAAGAAACAAAAAAATAATAAAAAACCTTCAGTGTTACTTGCAGAGTGATTTTCTCTACGTCTCTGTTCTTGCTCATATGTAATGATTTTGAAAACACAGGGAACAAGGATTTGGATAAAACCATAATGCAAAAAAAAGAAGAAAAAAATTACTGATTTTCTTATTATATAGCTTTCCTACTTGAAATATATTAAGCAAGTCTGTAAGTTTTAGCACTTCATCACTAGAAGAAAAGAGGACAAGGCAGTCCAGCTCCATCTCACCCTGCATATAGGCTTCAGGAATCATGTCTCTGTTGAGAAAAGAGAGATCAAGAGGCCTGGGAACACAGTAGAAATAGCTAAAAGTCATTGGAGGTTCAGAGTCTCTGATCTCAAACCTTCAAATATACCTGCAGGGATTGTTTCTTTTCCAGCCATCACGAATAAAATGTCCAGCTTGTGATGCCCATCATAAGCATGTCCCTCAGGCTTGTGAATTTCTGATGGGATGCAGCCTGTGAAAACACAGGTTTTTAGTCTAAGAAGCTTCATGCTCAAAACCATTACCTTGCATCCTTTGCAGTGCTCTATAGAAGACAGTTACAAAACCTATTATTTCAGCTGGCAAGGAATAATGATTTCCAGATCAGTTGTAATGTTAGAAATTGCATTTTGCAAACCCAGCCTTAGACAGTTTCCAGTTTGAGGGGAGGTTGAGCACTTTGGAAGAATTGCTGTGTCTATTAAAGCTGACTCCACTTAATCTCCTAAACATTAGTGTTTTCTAAGAGCCGATAGACGAAAAGAGCTTGTGAGTCTCTTTGATGCATTGTGCTAAGATTATGTACTTAAAGAATGTTCAAAGGGTTACTTGACCTTGAGAATTAGATCTGACCCTGAATCACCTGATCAATTTTACACATATATTTATTTTGTGGATTTAGCTAATGTTGAACAATCAACAAGGATCTAATAAGTGCAATAATTCTATCCTGTCTTCAGCTGCTTTGGAGGTCAATGATCTTGATGCTGAAAACAAGTTTTACTACCTCATCAGTTAAAATATATGCACTACAGTCTGTATTCCTTGAATTGCTGGTTGATGCTTTCCTAGTTTTTTACAAAGGATTACACACTATCTTTTATGTTATGTAAGTCAACTGCTAAAAGGAAAACATAAATATTTTTTGAGAAAGCTTCAAGGAAGATAGATAGAAAAGCAGTGTTGACTGCTTACCTGCCAGCGTGCATGTGTGTGCATACACGCGTGCGTTTGTGTGTGCGCATGTATATGAGTATTCAAAATATGGTAGCTAAAATTTGTTAAAAAATGAGTAGTACGCTGTAGCAGTAGGACTACCACTGGGAATTATTTTCTTGCTTGCAAAGCCTTGATGAGAAAAATAGCTCCACAGACAGAATGAAGTAAGTATCCCTGACTTAAGAGTTTTTGGCAGCTAGAAGATGCCAGCTCCCTTTTTCCACTGCAAATGAACAGAGAAATTACTGAAGAAAATCATGTCTTCAGCTGTCTTTCCCCGATATCATGCAGAACTAATTTTTTCCAGTGGCTGCTCTATTAAATTAAAAATGTCAGTGTCCGGCACATCATTAAAGAGAATTCTTGGGTGGTGCAGAAGGGTTTATTTACATGCCATGTTGACTGAAATTCTTGTCTTTGGACTATTGTCAGCTTGCAGAGAAGAGAGGGTTAGAAACTTTGCCCCTTCTAACCAGCCTTCTTTTTCTAAGGTTCTGACTGTTATGCTAGTACCAGGTAGCATTTATGCCTTTCTAGGAATTCCAAGGCATTGGAGGGGAAGTACTTAAACACAGTTACATAAGGAACATATGTAAGTAGACTTCAAATGGTTACCACTAAAATACTCTTTATGACCCAGGCTCTTTGGAATTTCTTTGATATGCAGTTGACATAAATTAGAGGCGTCAAGGGTCCTCCCAAGAAAGATCAGAGAGGCTGCAAGCCTGGGTAAAGGCAGGCTCTGTTTTATGCCATTGATTATCTGGGTGCCTCCAGGCAATGTGCTTTAGTAGATGCAGAGCATTATTGATCCACACCATGAAAATAATCAAATTATTCATTTCTCATCAAACTGCTGTTGCCATGACCTTTCTTTTTATCATGTTTTCTACCATCTAACATGCACAGCACAAGAGCAATACGGTCTTTGCCTGAAAATAAATGTCATTGTGTTGAGAAGTCTCATAAAAAATGCTGACTTTACCATGAGATCATCATAATAAGGGCATATATTTCAGTTGGAAGTTTTCTAATAAGCATTTTAACACTATTTTTCAACATTTAAGTGTTGCTAAATAGCAATGTAATCACTATTTACAAATCACATACAGAAAAATGTCAAAGATTAAATGCTGAAAATCCTTTAGAACTATCCATTGTAGAATTTTGATTTAGAAAACATCTTTATGCTTAGGTACACAAAATCTAAATATTCTTTTCAATGTAAAAATATTAGAGGCAAGGTTACTGAGCAAATTTCTCTTTTTTTCCTAATTTTCCTTAGCTCCTCCCTGACTTAGGCAAATTTGGCTTCTCCTGCACTGCACAGTAGTGGTGTTTGAAGCCTGGAGAGACCTCTGGGTGAACTGATACTATCGGGAAGGTGCAGGGCAGTGTGGACACACGGGCGTAAGTCCTGGTAGCAGCTTAACTGCCAAAGTACAGCACCTTGTCCAGGAGAATTAGCACTCGGCAGGGTTCATGAGATGCTGTCATATAGATGTGTGTAGACTTATTACTTCCATTTCCCTGAGTAGCTCAGGAAATGCTAGCT
The DNA here is from genome assembly GCF_964289735.1 of Phaethon aethereus. NCBI lineage: Eukaryota > Metazoa > Chordata > Aves > Phaethontiformes > Phaethontidae > Phaethon > Phaethon aethereus. The sequence goes on along the minus strand of NC_138577.1, from coordinate 64,311,342 downwards.
TGATCTTTACAGGGTCCTGCATTGTACAGCACATGTACAGTAAGACACATACCATTAGTTTTCTGTATCAGATAGGCTTCTGAGAGACCATGATCCAGACCTCCAAAAGTACTTAGGCATTCAGAAAGTAGACCCTAAATATTTTTAAGTACCTATGTTTTGGACAATGAAATTACCCAGTTGCCTCCATACAGACATCAACATGTACTCAGAAGCAGCTAGGACCCCTCTCCCTTCTGATTTCTCTCATGGTATAGCATATCAACTGTATGCAAACATGTATTTGTGTGCATATGTATATATGGGTCCATACAGGCACCTGACAGTGCTTGGGACTGCACAAGTCATGTATTTCATAACAAGGAAATATTGCATTCTGAGTCTCCATTTCTTTTGAAAGCAGTAAGAGATAAAATCAGTGGTTATTTAAGGCTTAAGCAGGACATTTCAGAGGTTTGTAATGGAAAAGGAATAAAGAAATAGTATTTCTGTTTTTCATTCTGGTGTTACCGCCTACATTTGCGCTGTGCCCCACTCCCAGGGGTCGTGAGCCAGCCTTCATTCCCTCGTGTTGCCTCTTCCCAATGCACAGCGAAACCACAAACTCCCAGTTTCTCTGCACAAGAGTGCTTGTGCTGTTGTGGGCTGCAGCACAAGGTTGTGTTTTGGGACTTGACATGGATGTGTGGGAACGCATAGCTAGTTTGTGTATTGCCAGGGTACACTGGAGCTGTGATTTGTCACCTGAGAAAGGCACAGAGTTTTCTCCAGAACCAGGGATTATGTTCAATTCATCTCAGTTCAGGCCCCACCACAGCATAAAGAGACCATGACTACCCATTCTTCAAAACAAATTTTAATTGTAGCTCTGTATTTTTTTATCGCATCTTAGGAAAGTATATATTTTAAAGTATAAATCGTCCTTTCCTTTAAATACTTTGAGAGAAGTGTGGGCAGTTACGAGGTGCTTTCTTTTCTCCCATAAACACTGACAACAGGATTCCTAAGAGCTATACTTGCATTCTAAGGGCATAAAATGATGGCTACATCAGATTCACAGATGCAAATTGACATGTTTCAAGCTTCTTTTTCTGAACACAATTCTATACATTTCCACCCCTAAACTTATGTTGATCATATTTAGTTATTGTAGTTGTTTAATTAATTATTTCTAAATATTTCATATTTCCAAAATAAATCTGAGAAAAAGGGTGATATTCTCTATGCTATTTATTGCTAAAACTCATTTTAAAGATGTCTTTGTAGCACTTCTTTATTGTGCTTTCACAACAACCCAAATAGATTTAAATAATGGCAGTTTGAAATCTTCACCTTTGTGGAAAATGGCTGGGTATCACCTGGGAAATAGTGGCTAAAAACTTCAACTGTTTTTCTGGCTGGTAGCTTGACTGGTTGAACAATGCTTCAGAATAATCCTCCCATGGAGTCTCATGCGGATTTTCATATTTCAAGACCCTTTTTCTATAGGTCTGGTGCTATTTGCAATGGTTATCAGTAGTGCTACCACGTAAATGCAGGAGACATTTCTTGGGAAAATATGCAGAAAAATGACACTAAAAAACAGAGGCTGCAAAATTCAACATTCACAGCTATGTGTGAATGAAATTAAGTGAGTCTGACAAAGTTGGCTGTGAATGGATACACAACTTCAGTTAATAAATCATCAGGGTCTTTTTTTCCTTGCTTTTTTCTTCTCTTTTTTTTTTTTTTTGAGAAATTCTGGTTACTTTTCATCAAAATACTTCTCAAAGCCTGTAGCTTATTCCAGATTACTTTCTCAGATGAATTGTAGCATGTATTTACTATTGTAGTTTTACTGAGATGTTAGAGCACAGAAATTGATGGGTTTTGATTGATGTGAACAGCACACAAAAAGACGAACTCAAACTCTTATATTACCACAAAGAGGAAGGACGATAGATGACCTCTAAAAATAAAAATGGTCCGTTAAGAAATCGTTTGCATCTTCAGTAAAAATAAGATTTTTAGAAAATCAGTAAATTTTGTAATACTTTATCACTTTATGTGTCTATAAAATCTGTTTTAGAAAAATCTGAAAATATATATCCTGTGCAAACTGAAAATCGTTAGCCTAACTGGGATGCAGCTCCTGTTGTATATGAGGAAATGCTAGCTTGTGAAAAAACTTACCAACTCAGGGCAAAAAGAGCTTTCCATTTAATATTATATACATTAGTAAGTATGACTGGAAACATCTTTCCCCTTCATCCACAAACTTTTAATTTACATAGATAGTCTGTAACTGAAGTTAAGTAAGTGAAAAAGATACAAGATCTTAGGTTCTGGAGATACATCTTGAAATTTCAAATAAGTTTTTGAGCTAAATTGTTCTTAATCAACAGCAGAACAGTAAGAATACAGACCCATGGCTTGTTTTAATATAATTATCACAGCAATTTGCCTTCCACCTTCAGAAAGTGCTAACTATCATTAGCCTGATCAAAAAACCTGACAAATTGCTACCATTTCTTCTTTTATATTTTAAGGGGTTCATTTTGAGATACGACATTATGGTTTTGTGATATTGAAGAGGACTGAAAATACCCAATCCTTCCCTTTAAGAAAAATTCTATAGGACTTATTTTCTTTTAAATCACTATAATTTGTTCAAGTTACGTTGCTGCATATTAAAAATGATATGCTGTATTTTTTAAAGTTTTTATGTATAATGTAGGAGCTGCCATTGATTCATCTCTCTGTGAATAATGAAGATTTTAGATTCATAAAATCTGTGAATCCCATTAGAAGGAAACTACAGTTATCCTTGCTAACCCACAACAAAAGAAAAATAGCATTTATTTCACTTTGGTTTTCAATACAACAATTTTAAAAGACTGAACAATACTTTCTCCCCCCAGCTAACAAATCCATTACGTGTGTGAATGAAAGCATCTGCTAAAATATAAAAAAGGATTCTTTATACAAATTTAACGGTTTGTACTTCTAGTTTAACTGTTTCTTCGCCAAAAGATTTTTATCTTCCAGGCTGATAGTTCACGAACAAATCCATGGGAGTAGGCTGAAGATGGAATCTCCCTGAGTTAATGAGACTGTCCTTGTTTTTAAAAAGCAAACACCTGATTATGTCATACTGTAATAGAAAGGTGGTCTCTCAGGTACTGATCAATGATTCAAAATCAGGATAAGGCCAACTATTAAGGAAAAATGCAATGTGAAGTAGTCAGTATTTTTAGGATCAAAAAGGAGGAGAGAGAATTTTTTAGAAGCATTGTCCCCTGGAACTTCGAGTCATTTTGCCAGCTGGCAACTTTTTGAGAATGATTTCTCTGTTAGTTTTACAGGCCGTCATTTTGACAAGTATTACAATAATGTGCTCACGTTATTGTTAATGTGGCAGAATAGGAAAGAAAATATTCAATGCTATTAATTCAACAGGCTGAAAGTAATCTGAAAGAATATTTATCACCATATAAATAAACACTGTCATTTCACTGCATATGGGTCTTTATTAACTGCAATTTTTATAAGTAAGAACAAAGCAATGCACAGAGTTTTGTCATAAATTTGAAATGCTTATGATACTGGTAATATTTTTACCTTGAAATCTTGTATAGGTGGACCCTAGAAGTTCATCTGATTGAAATGAACAGAATTAGCAAACCGACCAACCAACCAGCCAAACTAAAAGGCTCCTTTAGAATGATTTCTCTGATTTAATAGAAAAGTAAACCCTCACAATAAGCAAAAGGAGTTGAGAATGAAAACTTTATCACTTATGCAACTTCAATGTTGTATTGGCAGCGATGATTAGGACAGCAAGCCCTGAAATGATGGCTCTGCCAGAAAACTATGCAAACTCACACAGACCTGAAGTGGATTATTTTGTTAGTTTGCGGTAATACAGTGCAGCAATTGTGCAGGGACTGGCAGTTTGAGGCAATAGCATTCACCTGTGTAAACAACCGCAACAATTAATTTCATCCCTCTAGGACTCTACCTTTCTGTCGAGATTTAAGCAAAGAACTGTAAAGGAGCTATAGTCCACAAGCAACTTTGCTACATTTTCTGAAATCCTCCCAGAAGTGCTACCATTGAATATTAGAAGGTTTGTGTATTCCATTTATTTCACTTCACATGGCAGAAAAGATTACAGATATTTCTGTTTACCCACTCCTTCCCCTCTCCAAATATAAGTAGGAAATTAATTGCTAAGATTTAAGACAATTAAGTTGTCAAATGTCAATAGTACATCAGGCTGTACTTGTCAATTTCATTATTTATGAGTCCACAAACAGTGCTTGTATGTGCATGCAGGTTTGCCCTTTTTTTTAATAACAGCATCCCTTAAGTCAGAATATATTCTTTCCTGAAATGGAAAGGGACTTTATTTGGACTATAGGATATTGTGCTAATATTGGTAGTACTGTTATTTTATTAAAGTCCTAAACAAAGGTTCTGCCCCTGGGCATGAGGGCAGTCACTGAAACTCTGTGGAATATGTCTGCCTTAGCTGATCAAGTGCACTTCACACAAAACGTTTCCAGAAATCTTTAATTTTGTTATGGCTACAGGCAACAGTTATAATTGGGCCACCTGAGAATATAATTCATTCAACTATTAGCAGAAAAAAAATCAAACAAAGTGCACTTTTTATAAGACGCTGACTTGAGGAAGCAAACGACAGCTTAGAGAAGAGAAAGTGTATATGAAAATGTGTTTCTTAATAACTCCAAGTGTGCATATTTTGGATTTTATTGTTAAAACGTTAGAGAAATTGGAACATAAAATGGGTCTGAAATCCATCATTACGGATATACACAGTGACTATAGAGTAATTTCTTTGTCCACTACATACAAATCTGGCTTTCATGTAATACTACTTGATGCATACAGAGACAGAAAACACGCAAATTTCAGTACCCTTAATGCTGCAATACCACTCCATAAGCAAAAATGCCAATAACATGGTAAGAAAGTCCTTTTGGAACAAACCAATTTGCATTTCTTTTGTGCAGAGTTGGTTTTGTGATTCTTTATATGTAGAAATCTAATGATAGTACTTGCACTGTGTTAACCTTTATTGTCAAATATCATCTGTATGGCAGCCCTCAAAATCTTTCGGTGTGAATGTTACTTCTCATCTGCTAACACTTCCCTAAAATTCTTTACAAGTACTAGATTTCTAAAATTAAGCTAGCAGGTCTATATATTATTAATGCCTTTCTGCGCAGATACTGCCAACTAACCATATTATAACTTGGTCTGTTATTTCTTATTAATGACTGGACTATAAAGTTTTATAACTGAAGATACTTTCTTGTATTGTCCTCAAAAGGTGAGTGCCCATGATGTCAGCAGTCTCCAAAATCAGCTAGCCACATGTCTATTCTAAGAGCTAGGTTAGATACTATGCAAAAATTAATTCAGCAGTCTGTCCCTGTATGATGTTATGAACCACTGAGAAGCACAGGCAAGTTTTCCTATGAAGTTCTAATATTGCAACTTTGCACTAATCCAGTTTTGCAAATCTGGGGTTTTTGAATGTGACCCTAGTTTGGATGGGGAGGGGCTTGTTTTTTTAAAATTATATGCTGCTTATTGATTTCAGTTATTAACTTGGAATGGTATAACTTTTTCTTTGCAATTATCGAGTGAATAGGATGTTACCCTGAAACTTTTCCTTACATAGGAAACCTGTTTGATTAATGGTGAATACTTCTTCACTGTGTAGAGCAGCATAAAACTTGCAATTCAGGTGATGAATCTACCTTTTCAGTATTGCTCTAAATGAAACAACACAGACATTCTTGGGACATCTTAGAACCTTTAGAATCCGAACTATGTTCTAAGACTGCCCTTGTTACATCTATAGGAGTTTTTGAGATAAGTAGGCAGTCTTAAAGTGCTTCTTAGAAGTATATAGTAAAGTAATTCTCTCAGTTAAAACCAAAGCTTTTTAAAGCTTCATGTGCCACTTGGTATTCCAATCCAAAAGAAGATCTCCTGGACATGATATCAACTAAAGGCAAGTTAACTAAAAGTAGGAAAGTCCTGTTTAGGAAAAGTCCTTAAATCTCTTGTGTTGGGTTTACATGGCAAGGTTTTGGTAGCGGGCAGGCTGCAGGGTTGGCTTCTGTGAGAAGGTGCTAAGAGCTTCCCCTATGTCCAATAGAGCCCGTGCCAGCTGGCTCCAAGATGGACCCACCACTGGCAAAGGTAGCACCTCTGGGATAACATACTTAAGAAGGTAGGGGGAGAAAATGGCAACAGTAAATGCAGACGGAGAGAGGAGTGAGAATATTTGAGAGAAACAGCTCTGCAGACACCAAAGAAGGAGGGGGAGGCGCTGCTGCAGGTGCCAGGGCAGAGATTCCCCCGTGGCCCATGGTGAGGCAGGCTGTCCCCCTGCAGCCCATGGACGGCCCCACACCCGAGCACTTGGATGCCCAAAGGAGGCTGTGACCCTGTGGGAAACCCACACTGGAGCAGGCTCCTGGCAGGACCTGTGGACCCATGGAGAGAGGAGCCCAGGCTGGAGCAGCCCACTCCTGAAGGATGGCACTGCGTGGAAGGGACCCAGGCTGGAGCAGTTCATGAAGAACGGCAGCCTGTGAGAAGGACTTACGCTGGAGAAGTTTATGGAAGTTCACTATGAAGAAGTACACTTTCTCCCATGGGAGGGACCCCATGTTGGAGCAGGGGCAGAGGGTGAGGAGTCCTCCCCCTGAGGAGGAAGGAGGGGCAGAAGACAATGTGTGATGAACTAACCACAACCCCCATTCCCCGTCCCCCTGCACTGCTGCAGGGGACGAGATGGAGGAAAATCAGGAGTGAAGTTGAGCCCGGGAAGAAGGAAGGGCTAGGGAGAAGTTGTTTTAAGATTTGGTTTTATTTCTCATTATTCTACTCTGATTTGATTGGTAATAAATTAATTTTTCCCCAAACTGAGTCTGGTTTTGCCTGTTAAGTTAATTAGTGAGTGATCTCTCCCTGCCCTTATCTGGACCAATGAGGTTTTTCTTACATTTTCTCTCCCCTGTTCAGCTGAGGAGGGGAGTGACGGAGCAGCTTGGGTGGGCACCTGGCCTCCAGCCAGGGTCAACCCACCACACCTCTGATTGTGTTCCTTTTTGTGAATAAAGCTGTCAGTCTCATTAAAACAAAATGTCTAGTTTGACTGATGTTTTCCACTGTAATCCCTAATTTATCTTAACGGGACTGGAAATAATTGACTCCCTTGAATTTAATAAGATCTGTCCTAGGAACATAATGGAAGCAAAAGGCAAAGAAAAACAAATCCTAACCCTTTGGAATCATTTGATATCTTTAGAAATTCCTGATTTTAGAATCTAGAAATGAAAGAAAACAGTGCAGAAACTATCACTAGAATTTTGTCAAATGACATGGCACATTTAAAAGCAAAACCTAAAAATTATCCAGTAACTATTTATGCTTGCAGTTGGAATTTTCCATGAGAATTTGTGGAAGACAGCATAAAAGAAATTACTCATGGTTGTCCGTGGCAGATATAAGTGGTATACCAAATCAGTAAATACTGGCAATCAGACCAGATGAGTAAATCTAGCATACCAGATCAAAAATATGAAAGAATATTTTTCTGTGAGTAGCTTATTAATTGAAAATTATATAAAATTATATAACAATAACTATTAAAAAATATAGTTTCAGTTTATCCTGAACCTGAAAAATCAGCTCATAAATGCCATGTAGCTCATTACATGCTGGTAGGGTTTTTCAAGCTTTCTATTGTAGGTAGATCATTTTCCCTAAAGGAGGGAAAGAGTTTTGAACACTGATTTCCCATTTTTCAATATTTCACCCACGTTATGTGTATACCTAGCAGAGTGAGATTAAAGTCCTCCAAAGAAGCACTCCCATACCCTTTTGTGAATGCTCTTCCACTTTGCATGGACTAGATGTGCATTCATGCATTTTTCTTTCCCAGGTGAATTCCTAATTTTCACATGAGGAAGTATTCTTTTTCTCTAGTGCAGATATTTGAATACCCTCTGCACAGCTACACTATCATCATAGAAGAAACTAAGGAGGTCCCACCCCAGATAACATTTGTCACAGTCAAATATATTCTCCTGGAAAATAGGTGATATGAGTTCAGATGTCTTTAAGCAAAAAGGATTAAAAATTGAGACCTCTAGGTAACTGCTCTAATTGAGTTAAAAGATGGTGTCACTTGGTCCTGCCAGTTTCTGTAAGCCATCTTCTCCTCTGTTTTTTGAATCTGTTCTTTGGCCTGGAATAAATTTTTATTTCAGCAAGAAAAAAGAAGTTTCAAACCAATCTTTGTTGTTGTTTTCTTTTTTCTGTTTGATGACCAGGTTTCACACAAACCTATTACTTTGACTCTTAATGATAAGGACTGTATTCTTTCATTGTGTATTAAAACATAATTGAAAGGCTATTCAAATTCAAATGAATGATTATGTATCACATAATCTAACTAGTTTATCTTCAGACAGTAGTTTTCCTTTTGACAACTCAAAAGATGAAGATTAATGGAAGTTCTGTGGCAGAAAACTATAACATTTTAAAGCATATTAAGATGTGAAGATTTTTAGTTTTCATTCATTGAACAAGACTGTTCAAGCTCAGAAGGGGAAATTGCTCTGTTTGTGTAATGATTTTATTTTGGGAATGGCATTCAGCACTTCTGTTTTATCACCAGCCAGACTGCATCTTAACAAAGAGACAGAAGCTTGTGTTCTAATGGTTAGGCATAAGACTTCTTTTCATCTTAATCCTACCATTAGGGGAACTGATGACAAGGATAGTAAGGGAGTTGACTTAGGTATTATTTATCTTATTCATTAACAAAGAACAAAATCTTGATTTCTCTATTTTCTTATCTTTTAGATAGTGCAGTGTTAGTCCAATACTATAGAAAGTTTAAAATACTAAATATTTTACACTGTTTTAGTGTTTGACCTGACTTTTCTTATGGTAAAAGAAAAGATTTCAAAATCTTCTGATAGGGGATAATTTTGTGGCTTCACTGTCCTCGTTTGTTTCTCATCCTGGGATACATGTAGGTTGTCCCACTGCCAAACAGGATATTTTTTCTCCCTATTCTGTTGTGTAATCTTACATTGAATTTATTTTGTCCAGCATAATTTTTAACTGTTTGCTGTTACTTTCTTAGGATTAAAAATATTTACACTTAACTAAAAGTTACATATATTTGATCATTTATTGTGAATCTTGGTAGGATAATTTTTTCCTCTATCATGAGAGTAAACTCAATTTTTTAAACTCAAAGTTTATTTCTGTAACTGTTGTGGTTCCAAATGTGTACATGGGATTTGTCATTACTTTGTTGTTTAATACCACTTTATTAGCTTGGATCAAACTAATAGTTTAAAATGTTCATTTAACACTGCAGCAAAAATGCAGAAAACCTTCTACTTTTCAGGTTTTGGTCATACAACAGCTCATTTTGTCAGTGTCACTTCGCAGTGGTTTTACCTGCCTTCTGCATGCTCATGTTTATTTTGTAACTGTGTTTGGCACTCAATACTAAAAGTTTCCTTCTCCTGTTTAGTGAAGTAGTAATAGCAATTAGAAACAATTGTATTAAATATTGTTTTATCCAGTAATAATTGTATTAGAAAAAACGTAGGACAAATGGCCAGTACTAGATGGTTTCCCATAGATTTCTTCATAGGTTTTAAGACTAAAAGATACCATTGTAACATCATCCATCTTCCTGAGTATCATGGGCCATGCTATTTCATTTAAGTTAGCCTTGTAGTAGATGCATTAGCTTACATCTAGCCAGACTGTAGCTTCTGTAAATTTGTTCAGTCCCAAGTCAAAGACACCAGGACATTGAGATCGTGTTCAACATGACATGGAGATCATTACCGATCTTCCTGTGTTTGAACATCATCTTTGTAACAAATTTGCCTTATTGTTTCCTGTAACAGAAAATCTGCTTATGATATTGTCAGATCCATGCTATTCTAACAAATAATGCCCAAAAGGTGTCAAATCATAATAACCTCTATCTACTAATATTTGCAGATCTCTAGTAGGTAAACAGTATCTCTTATTTAATTTTCCCATTAAGAAAGAGCAGAATGAGCAGCTGTCTGTGGTAAGCATCTTCGTCATGGCTGAGTTAACCATTAAGAGAAGTTTCTGGTGGTATGATAAATTCTGCCATGGCTCTCTGCACCACAAATCTAAATAAAAGAGGCTTTTGACTATTTTTAATAGCCAAAAAGTAGCAAATATACTACTTTAGGGGCTTCCTTCCAAGCAATATTTCTATGAAGTGTTGCTTGATAGTTTGAAAGTATACAGCTTTATATGGCTATAAATATCAAATATTTTGAAGAACTTGTGCTATCTCTGATTTCATTCTAATTTATTAAAAGTCACTTCTTGTTTTTCAGTACTGGAAAATGTTACTGTAATGTAGTAATCTGCCAAGAGTACAGTTTGTGCTATGAAGGGAAGTTAAACCAGTTTTATATCCAAGTCATTCTCAACTAAGTGAAACTTCCAATGAAGATTGAGTGTTTCTATTATCAAAGTAGAAAAACTGGATATTAAACCTTTCATTTATCCTTGTCACTGGGTGCAATCACTGTTCAGAAGGATGCATTCCTTGTTATCTTTTAAGGACAAAAATATTATTAGATACTGTGGTCACTGTGCTTTAAAATACTACTCCAAAGATGGATCTTTGTAATGGTGGTAAATATTTTAATCTATTTTTTTTTTACTTTTGGCCTTGAATGTGGAAGACTGTGGGGAACAAAACAAACAATTATATCAGTTGTACATCCAACTGATTTAGGTAGTTCAGCATTTAAATGTAGTATTGATGCATTTTAAAATGCATAAATTAATGCATAACTTTAAAAAGTTATGGTTAATCTTGTATTTATCTAAAGGTTGAAGAAAGCTGTCTACTTCTGTGATATGAACTGCAGTCATCTTAAAACTAATTGACAAATTAATCCCCTCACAGCGCTGCAGTTGTAAAGGTGTTAGGTTTAGCTAGGCTTGTCTGATTGCCTTGTCTAATCAAGAATAAAGGTGCTACCTTGGGTGCCTAAGATTTAGGAGGAACATCCAGACCCAACAAGCTTGTATGTTTTAGTTATTGATCCCCCCATTTCTGCCCACAAAAACCTTTGTGTAGTGTTAGCCTCACACCAAAAGGCTAAAATAAAAACTTATACCAGCGATGTATGTGAAGACATGCAGGACTTAAAACCTTTGGAAGAGTTGACCTGTACTGGTAATTGGTAGATTGATCTACCTGCAAGACAGAATAGTTTGCAGTCTTTTCCCCATGTTTAGTCATGTTTTATTTTTCATTGCAACCACATTGATAGATACTATACAGCGCAATTTCATTTCAGTAAGGTTAAATTTGGAATTACTACTTAGTATGTGTAAAAGTATCATAACTGTGCCATAAATTGATTAATAGAGGTAATCAATTTTCATTTTCCAAAACCAAGACAATCTTACATTTCAAACCTGTGTCTGCTTGAGCAAGTTTGAATAAAGATGCTTCTATTTCAAGATAGAAATGTTACTTTGGGCAGCACTTGGTTAAACAGGATGGCTTTTCTTTGAATAATTAGATTTGAGGCTCTATGAGTGGCCAGCGTAGTCAAGCACGGAATGAAAATAGTTTAATAGATTGTTAAACATTGTTGCCATTTTCTAAACAAAGCTATTTTCAAATGGAGACTATTCGTCTTTTCTGTTTGCTTTCAATTGCTAATAATCAAATGGTATTTACTGGAATGTTATATGAAAGTTCTCTCTTTGCAATAAAATCAAGGTGTGGTATATTTTTTTAATTCTCTAACAGAACAATACATTCTATATATTTGTTTCGTGATAAATGCACCCAAACCTATAGTATCAGTGAAGAGCCCAATCCTGCAAGTCCTCCCAGGAGTTCAAAGTTTGATCGTTCATTTAGCTTGCAAAATGTCCTTTTTACTGACTTTTTGAACATCACAGATTCTTTTCTTCGATTGCAGGTGAATGAAGCCACAGTGGAGCAGCTAGTGCAGCAGTATCCACATATAACCTTCAGTACTGTACTACAGGATTGCAAGAGGACATTGGAACGGGCTTATCAAATGGGCTGGACACCCAATATGTCTACTGCCTCTTAACCTGCTATACCAACATGACAGTTCCACTCTGCTGCATTTAGTAGATCTAATGGGGATTGCAGAGGGTTCACAACCTTTCATATGATGCAATATAATTGTGAGTTTACAGAGGTTACATTAAAATGACAAAAGCTGTACACTGACTTTAATGTACTGTACAACTAAGTACTAATATTGAAGCAAAACTTTAAAAATACATTGTGGTTTTGTTTGCATAAAAGTTATAAAAGCCTTTGGCAGATTTCTTGAAGTGGATTCCTACTAGTTCTCTGGATAGCTTGAGTTATAGAAGATATTAAGCTTGTTTTCCTCTGTTTACCTACTTTGCCTTGGTCATGTGTGTTTTCTTTGAATTGTAAATGGTAACTCAGTGCTAGCACCAGTGCAGCTGATCAGCAGAGGCCTGTGTTGAAACTGGGAGCTAAACTTGATGCTTATTATGTACTAAAGCTACCCCAGGAGCTTTATAATGCACAGTTACAAGAAAATCTACAAAGAACTGAGATTTTCTTATAAACATTTTTATAATTTTAGAAATCGTTATATTAAGCAGAAATTTTGGTAAATGATGGTAATGACAGAATGGATACTTAATGGACAATCTTACTTCTTTTCTTTCTGCCACTCAACAGAATCTTCTTCCATTTTGTTTTATTTAAAATAGGAGATGCTGTAAAGATTTCCAAATCTTTCCACCTTGCCATTTTTATGTGAGTTAACAGTGCTTAACCTAACTCTGATACCCAGTTCCCACTTCATAAAGTCAAACAGTAATTGAATACACCAACTATCAGAAGTAAGTTAAGAGACAATTTTTAAATATCTGATTGAAAAAATTACTTTTTATTTTAAGTGAACTTGTTCTCTGACTATGCTGTTATGTTCCTGAATTGGGAAATTCAGATGAGCAGGTATAAGCCAGTAACAAGATTCCTCTCATTTCCTGCATGGTAGTTATTTTACAACAGATATTACAATGCAAAGAGTGCTTACCTCAAGAAGGCCATCTAAAAATTATTCCCATCACAGGTATCATTTTGTAAGATCAGATGCTTTGTCATACAGTGTATGCAAGAAAATACCCAGAGTAAATACATAAAATTATATCTTTTCTGTGTGTCACATTGCAATCTAAGGAGTAAAATTTGACAAGGGGATAGTGAAAATACAGTCATTGCAGCTTCAATTAGAAGTTGCAGTAACCTTTAGAGTATTACCATTTGGTTAAGAATGTTTTCAGGTGTGTAACACTGGATATTTGTTTTTCAAAGGTTACAGCATTATAATCCAAAGTATGAAATGCTTAAGCTTCAGGTGAAGATTTGCCATTATTGTCAAAATGTTTTGCTAATCCAGAAGGTCTAATGCCGCGTAAGCTAGAAGCTTGTTTTAGTATGGTTGTATAACTCTCTGTAAAACTGTTTGTTAATTTCCATAGCATAATTTTTTACAACAGAAACATCAGCTCACAGTAATTCCAGTCAGGGTGTTGAATGTTTTTTCTATTAGACTTTTCAAAATGGGGATGAACTAATTTCTCTGGAAAAAATATATGGTAAAGTTTTTGCTTTAAATAAGTGGTAAATACATGTGAACATGTGTAATGCTAAGCTCTTTATTTACTCAAATATGGCAACAATATTTTCAGAATAAAGCCAATGGATTATATTGCAGATATAGTACAGAATATTAGTCATTTTTCATTTAATGTCTTTTTATGAGTGCATTAAAACTATTCACACAATTTGTAAGTTTCTATATTTTCGTGAAACCTTTGACCTTTCAATGGGTTTTAATAAAAGAAAGAAGAAAGAGGTGGTGTCTTCTCTTTATCTGTGCTGCTAAGTGTATTTAGACTATGCTAACAAAGAGACTGAAATCACCGTCCTTGAATATGCAGAACTCATCTGGGGCACGGTCCTGAACAAACTGATCCAAGCTGGCCCCATTGTGAGTGACAGTTTGACTAGATGACCTCCAGAGATCTTTTTCAATCTAAAATACTCTATAACCCTAAGGTTTTTTAGATATTATGGATCTAGTTGGTCATCTCTTTTCTCTTCTGCCATTAAGTCACTTCCAATAGTTTTTCCTCTCACTGGATTTTTCTGAACATATTAATCTGTATAGATCTCAATGTGGCTAATTAATTTCCATGGATGTTGGCATTTACATAATTTGGAAGTTTATGTGGTATAAGAATTCTAGATGGAAATATGTTCTTCTAACTGCAGTGTTGTCACAGATAGCTCTTTAATTTCCTTATAATAAAACAATGTTTTCCAAGTAGTTTTATAAGAATAAATAAAAATGCTGCCCACTCTTTAATTTTTGAAATGTCATTTGGGGGAAAAAAAGCTATTGCCTCTTTGTAAAAAGAAGAGTTACCTCCATTTTCGCTTACTCAAAACTTGCAGTGGATTCAAAACCTCACAGCAATCTTACATGCTGGATTTCCTAGGATCCAACAGGCTACTTTACTGACCAAATGTCTTTATTCCTTCAAGATGTTTGGAGGAACCTACCATTAAGGTAGGTAACCTGTGGCTCAGCATTTGTCATATCAGAGACATTTCTAGGCCAGAGTAGCTGGGCTGGTTCAGCCTGCAGAAGAGAAGGCCAAGGCAAGCTCTAAGTGCTTGGTAAGAGGTGGTTGTAGAAAAAAAGACAGATAACATTTATTTTTAGTTATTCACTCTTCTAAATCCAGGTATAATTCTGTTCTAATGCCACTCAAATAGTTCACTTGGTGGTCGCTCTACCCATCTCTCACCACTTACAGGCAGTGTGGAGGTGTCTTCACACAATTTGTCCGAGCAGGGGAGATGGCTACCATGGTGTTTTGCATGCTGATTCAAATTCACTCAGCCCAGGCTCCCAGATTAGTTGGAAGTTTAGTGAATTGCCAAATCCGAGCTGGCATACCCCCCTTCTCAGCAAGTACTCCGTGTAGTACTAGGCAGCTTCTAGTTACCTTTGAGCATGGACAAAGTCAATTTCTCTGAAAAATAACACAGATAAGGATAAACTGATCCCAGGATGGCCACAGGTGGTCACAGGCAATGACTTTCAGCATTCTTAAAACCATCACCCAAAGTTCTTCTGTACAACTCCCACAGCAACTGACTGCTTAACCTTCAAAACTCAGCCATGGCCCCAGAGCCCCACTGGGTTTGCTCACAGAAAACATTACTTCCCCTGTAGGTGCTGCAAAAGAGTTTGAGCCATCCTTGTTTTTAGATGCCATTTCTTGTTTTCTAGAACCATTAAACTTACCAATCTGTCTAGCTGGGTTTCAAATACCAGTATTTGGTAAAACAAGTTGTAATCCCTTTTGAATGAGAAAATAGCCATAGAAAGAGTAATTAACCAACAGTTCATTTTCTCAGGCTCTCAGGTGGCTTCCACGTTGAGCTCACTGATGTCCACCCAGATCCTCAGAAAGTAAATAAGGCCCTGCTGATGCTTAATAAACTGCGGCCTTGACAGGAACAAAAGCAAGAAAGTCAGCAGGTCACGTACATAACAGTTACATGAAAACATAACTGAGGCACAAAGCAAGTTTTTTTAGAGGCTACCAGGGCCTTCTTCAGGTGATGTGATCTTGAACAAGAAAAGGAAAAAGACTTCTCCATCTTGTAGATAATTAGGGTAGGGTAGGGTAAGATAGTTGGAAGAAACCCACAATGATTATCTAGTCCAACTGCCTGACCACTTCAGGACTCCCAAAAATTGAAGCATGTTATTAAGGGCATTGTCCAAATGCCTCTTGGAAGACTGACAGGCTTGGGGCATCAACCACCTCTCTAGGAAGCCTGTTCCTGTGTTTGACCAGCCTCTCAGTGAAGAAATACTTCCCAATAAAAGAATGCATTGCAAAATAGCAATTATAAAAGCATATGTAAAAACACTATGATGATATCTGATCTTGTAAATATTCAGATTTATATTTTATATTAGGTGAAGGTTTATGCTGCTTATTTGTGAAACTCCATATAAACGGAGAGTGACTTTAAAGCAGATCCATTTAAAGAGTCCATTAAAATAACATTATTTAAAGTGATGTTACTTTTTTCACGCTGTAGTTGTTTTTCTCCCAGCCTTCTCAACGAGTATTCTGCTATATCAGCTATATAGGTGACTGAGATTTTAGTTTAAGTTCTGGTAAATTTAGAAGCAGACTTACCAAACTGTTTTTTTCAAACCACAGACAAGCTGGGAGATGTTCCAGGATTCATCATGCAATTTCTCATAAACTGGCACCTCGTAGAAATGAAATAATGTTTTGTCAAAGTAGTTGTATTTTGCCAATCTAAATAGGGTGAGTACGTGGTGACTTTTTGTGACTTCTTGCTTTTGTTGTTTGTTTTTTTAATCTGAAAACCTGTAGAAAAGATATTCATCGACTAAAGACTTTTCTTCTCCCTTCCCTCATCTCACACTGCCTTTTTTTGACTTGTAATTCCTTTGCCTTTTCTCCCATGGCTATTGTGGGGAAACGCAGAACATGCATATTATGGCTGTCTTTCTTAAATAAAAATGTTGAGTTGATGAATTCATGTGGCAGTTCCCATATATGATAGTGGTATATGAGACTAGTAACAAATGCAGACATTTACAAATATGTACTTCTTTTTTTTCTTCAATTTCACTGGTTACAGAAGTCTGCTGATCCTTAAAACTACAGCTGAGTCATCTGATGAGGAAAAGTATCATTAGCTGTTGGATTACCATATTCCTGTTGGCAACATAACTTCTTTGTACAAAAGTGTGTCTGAAATGATCTTGTATCAGTATTGTACTTGATCGTGAGACTACAGAATAAGATACAAGTTGTTTAAAGTAGGGGCTTTCTGGTTTTGAAATTTTTTTATAAGGGAGCGGAAGGTTCAAGTACTATTTTCCTCTTTTTTTCAGTTTGTGTAGACACATTGATCACAAGACATTTATTTTTCATCAGGAAATATGTGCAAACTCTGCATTTAATGGGTTTTCAGATTAGAGGAGAGGAATTGGAAGGAGCTCGCATTTGCCCAAATCTTGCATCAGGTTTGCAAGCTAAAAAAACCTGAGGCCTACTTTGAGCGTAGGAACAGAACCTTTATTACTTGAATTGTGTGGCGTTTTCCTAGTTTTGCTTGATACATTATAAACAGCTCCACTTGTTTAATTGTCTGTAGTTCTGCTGAAGAAAAGAAATAGATGTTTAACTGCAAAAGCCTATCAAAATTAAGCTAAGGACTTACTGGTAAATATTTGTTTAAGCTTCTAAATCCCTGTAATCTCTTATGCTTCAACTGTTCTTGAGCTACTATATCATCTTTTCTCCGCTTCTAGTCAGTCTCACCCTGGGAAGTAGCATTGAGCTGACAAGTGCATGTATGCAGAGCAAAACATTGAGCTTTACAGACAGCTGCTTATTGATCAGACAATTGCATACAATTTCTTTTTTTTTTTTTTTTTTGAGAGGCAGAAAATACTTAATGCTGGACGTCAAGTCCAAAGCAAATGGAAGTAGTCTAATTCTATGTCATAAAATAAGGATTAAAAAAAAGATTTTTTAAATATCTATAAAGTATTTTATATATGTTATGCTTGCAGGGCTAAATTCAAGCAAGAATAGAATAAAATACTGTTCCATAACTACAGATCAGGACGATTAGGTCATAAGAAGAGTTTCTGAAATTTCACTTCTGCATTGTTTATTCTACAGCCAAGAAATTTTGGCCGAACTGACTGCCTCCACTAAATATCTTCAACAAAACTACAGGCATCAATAACCACAGGGTAAGAAACACACATATGTCAAATATCCACGCTTCAAACAAATGAAACTATTCATTTGCTGTGGTGTTTCTGTGACATTCCTTGCTTATACTCGTTCAGAAACGTATAACATCCTACTCTTGAGCACTTCTGCTTTGCTTGATCCACTGCTGCAACGTTGCAGGTCGAAAAGGGGACAGAAGCACAAAGTGACACGGGAAACACAGCCGTCACATGGATGAGATGTTACACAACAGCTAAATCAGAGAACCCCAACATTTCATATTACAACATGAGATATCTCATCCTAACTTCTCACACAAATGTAGTGGGCTGTTTCTCCTTTTGGTAGAGAAAGTGGAATAGAAAGTGGGGACAGTATTAAAGTTAATTACAATAATTCACTGGCTTGTCATTAAACAGTGTTTATACCAAGAGTGTCCTGCTTTTATCAGACAGCTCATTATTTTGTATCTTTTTTTATATTTTCAAGCCTTGTTTTACAAAAAATGGAGGATACTAAATGATCTGAGGTTCCTTACCTCCTCGTGCTTGGCTCCTTGCATGCAATCGCTGTAGATGACCTGAGTTGCTAAAAAACAGTAAAATAGCTCAGCTGTTCCTCTGGAACTTTATCTGCATTAGGCTTAGATTAACACAAATAAATAGGCTAAGTCCCACCACTGCAGCTGTGGTTGCTTGACTGGAGACACTTTCACAAGCTGGAATAGGGTAGCACTGAAATAGAGGTCTGTGTAACAGCTGCATCTCCACAGTTGTTAAAAAGAAACTCAGGCCAAAATTTTTTTATTTAGGTTTTGGGTGGTTGTTTTTTTGTAAAGGCTGTCAGGATTATGTAAGGTAAATCCAAGTGTTCCAGCTTTATAATGGAATTATGTTTCAAATGTATTTCTGAGAAAAAATCAACAATAACAGTAAGCACTGTGTTCAGGCAGGTCTGTCTACATGTAGCTTATGAAAAGTATGTGTAAATAAGATGTAGGAGTCTTAAAATGAAAAATTTTGCAAGCAGTGTTATTGGGCATTTCCAGCTGCTGTTAAGTTACAAAGGCTTCTGAACGGAAAATTTCATAATCTCATGCTTTCATCATATACCCTGTACTAAAGTGCTACAGCCTTTGGTGTTTTCAAAATACCAATTGTTACAGAAAGCTGCAAGAAATTTTTTAGCAACACTAACTCACAGTGAGCACAGTTAACTTGTCCCAGGTGCCTTGCTCTGGCTTCTCCTTGAATGAAGATCAACATCTCAGTCCTTACCTTTGATGGACTGAAAGTTGGTCTTCATGCTGTTGTTTCAGTCTATGGTCCACAGTAAAGGATATTACGTGAAGCATGGTCTCTGAATGAATTCTCTGCTCTAAGGGATAGGTTTATTTTTGTTTTTTTCTCTACAATAGTCAGCAAAGTAATACTTATATGCAAAACAAAAAGCTTCTTGTCCTTCTTTGCTTGGAGACAGATGAGAAACAACTGTAGTGAATGTTAATCACCTTGCTTGTTGCTTTGAAAGATGCTCGAATACTAAGGTGAATAAGCAAGCTAGAAAATAGGAAAAAATCTTTTTCTTGAAGAGAAACTTGCAAAAAAAGGAAAAATTCTGATTAGGGAACAAATGCACCTGGAAATCTTTAATGGAAACCAAAAAGGTTGTAGCTAAAGAAAAATTATTTTTTTATGACCCTGCAAATGTGTGAAGATAATTTCAAACTCCAAATGCCTTCATGATCTTCCCAACAGAAGAACAAGGGAAGAGTTTGTTCATTACAAGTTTTTGAATTTTACTCTTTTTTATTAAAGAAAAATAGGGGCCTAGCAATGAATGAAGGTTAATGCAATATCTCTGAAGGAATAGAAGTCATGGCAGCCTAGGGAAACTGCAGAGCAGTCACACCAATGTAGTTTAAAACAGTGGTAAGGCTGAACAGAAGTATAAAAGTGGTCTGAAAACCAGGAGATACAGCTTCAGTCTGGAGCTGGCCCTTGACTAGGCACTGAGTATTTTTCAGCATGTCACGTTAGTTTCTGTGGCTACACTTCTCCTGGTAACATGAGCAGTGCCAGGAACACTGCTGGACTGTCAGATCACTCCAGCAGTCACCGGCGCGCTCTTGGCCCGTGACTACCGACTCTCCTAAATAAGATGGATGTTAGCGATGGCCAGTATCCATCTCCTTATGCTCCCTGGATGCAGGCACTGCTTCCTGAGGGCAGGAAGGTTTAATACCACAGGCACGCGTTGCCCTGTACCCATCAGCCTCCGCACAGCGAGCTGTCCCGGGCAAGTCCAATTTACTCGTACAGACACAGCCCGCATGGCTCATCTGTAACTTGCAGGTTGCGGTTACCTGCCGGAAGCTGCTTCTCTGTGTCGTGGGTCCCAAAGCACCACGCTGGTGCTGTGCCCCGTACCCCAGAGCATCAGCCTGCTGCCGCTGTGGGTCTCGCTCACTCCACTGCAGGACAGCAACCCGTCCCCAGCCCCCCAGCGGAGAAGAGCCCGGGGAGAGCCCCCCCCCAGGCCGGGGGCCAGGGCCCCGGCTGCACCCTCGGCACACGGGTGACTGCAGACCCACCACCCAGCCTGCCCCTCTCCCCGGCTGCCGGTCAGTCAAGCGAGGGTAACTGCGGGGTGGGACGAGGTGGTGAAGGTACGAGGGCAGGTTGACACGAAGAGTATGGTGGAGGAGGTGGCATCACCGTGAGGGCTCCTGGAGCCTTCTTCCAGAGGAGGAAGCTGCTGGCAAACTGAAGCCTGTAAGTTTATCCCCACAACTTGTTCATGAGCTGAACTTTCCTGCTCCAGAGCAGAAGTTGTCACCAATTCCCTCCATGGTCTGAATGAATCGCTACTTTTCAAAAAATTCTGTGAAAGCGGAACTTAAATCAAAGAATATTTCTCTGCTTCTTGTCGCAGCACAGGTATTGAAGTCTTTTGCTAGCATAAAGAGCAAAAGACCTGACGGCCTTTCTGTTTGAATATATGCCATTTCCTTTATGTTCCTTTGTGTATGGCTTCAGAAATAGTTAACAGTAGGAAGACTTTGTGTTGTATTGGCCAGAGATAGGAGGAAAATGCATTTATGGATCAGTGTAATTCCTGTCATTGGTTTATGGTTGCAAAGGCCTTCGAGGACTGTCACAAATTCCCAGCTGTTCACGAGTGCTAGATTTTGCAATTGCACTTCTGAGCTATGTGCAAGGCATGTAAAATCATATATAGCCAGGGAGCTATGACTTTGCATATGCAAAGGCTTGAGAACAATTCCAGCAAAGGTGTGCAGTAAATTAAGCTCAAGTAATTTGCTTGTGAAAAATTAAGACCTTGGGTAAATCTTCCATAGGTGGAAGCCTCTTAGCAGAGATAGAACTGCACAAATGCAGGCAGCTGTGAAATACTGAAATTATTACCAACCCTCGAAAACTTATTTTTCTGACCTTTTTAAGTTTGTGAGTGTGTGTACCCATATGAAGTTCTATTTATATTCTTGAAAACTGGAGAGAAATATTACATCTGAACCATTAAAAAAAATAAGTAAAGCCATCTAACTTTCTTAAATATTCCATAGTTCAATACAGCATGACATAAGGATAAGATCTGGTACTTGGCAGAAACAAAGATGCCATGTGTAGGATCTTTGCCAACATGATAGAATATGTTTGAGAAGTGGCAAGGGCAACATTAAAAGAAGATAAATTCTCCATAAGTAAGATCAGCCCATCGGTTTGTTTCTAGTCTGGGAAGTTGCCCAGTATACCCAGGGGAGGAGAAAGGTGTTTTTCTGTAGTGCAAGTGTCTGGGGATAAGAGAAATACATTAATTGGAAAACAAACAAAAGAACCCTGGGCCAGCTAATGACCATAAATGGTAACTCTGCATCATCAGAGTGTAACAGACAAGAATTAAAGATTGCTACTGGTAATAGACAAAGGACAAGAATTTCAAAAGCCTCTGCGTGACTTAGTCCTTAAGGCATTTTGGAAATTTCACAGAAGATGCCCATATAACAATTATTATAGGGGCCATAGAAATTTGCCTCTTGCTCTTTCTCTTTGTAAGCCAAGCCTGCATCAATAAAAGCAAAAATAAGAACTTCCTTAGAATCATAGAATAAAAGAAGCACATTAGCTCATATCTAGCTAGACTGTAGGTTTTGTAAATATGTTCAGTCCTGAGTCAAAGACTCCAGGACATGGAGATCATGTCCAAGAGGACATGGGGATCATTACCGATCTTCCTGTGTTTGAACATCATCTTTGTAACAAATTTGCCATGTTATTTGTTTCCTGTACCAGAAAATCTCCTTGCTATATTGGCTTTAAACCCATAATATCTATGCTGTTCTAACAAATAAAGCCCAACAGGTGTATGTCAAATAACAGCATTATAAAATCACAGAATAGTTTGTGTTGGAAGGGGCCTTTTAAGGTAATATAGTCCAACCCCCCCTACAATGAGCAGGAACATCTTCAACTTTAAGTACTGGAAGGCTGCAAAAAGGTCTCCCCAGAGTCTTCTCTTCTCCAGGCTGAACAACCCCAACTCTCTCAGCCTGTCCTCACAGGAGAGGTGTTCTATCCCTTGGAACATTTTTGTGGCCCTCCTCTGGACCCGCTCCAACAGGTCCCTGTCTGTCCTGTGCTGAGGACTCCAGAACTGGACACAGGACTCCAGGTGGGGTCTCACCAGAGCGGAGCAGAGGGGCAGAATCCCCTCCCTCGACCTGCTGGCCACGCTGCTTTGGATGCAGCCCAGGATGTGGTTGCAAGTGTAGATTGCCAGCTCATGCCCAGCTTTTCATCCACCAGTACCCCCAAGTCCTTCTCGGCAGGGCTGCTCTCAATCCCTTTATGCCCAAGCCTGTGCTGATACCGGGGGTTGCCCTGACCCAACTGCAGGACCCTGTAGTCAGCTTTGTTGAACCTCATGAGGTTCACATGGTCCCAGTCCTCGGAGCTTGTCCAGGTCCCTCTGGATGGCATCCCATCCCTCAGGCATGTCAACCGCACCACTGGGCTTGGTGCTGTCTGCAAATTTGCTGAGGTTGCCCTCGATCCCACTGTCTATGTCATTGACGAAATTATTAAAGAGTACTGGTCCCAAGAGAGACCCCTGAGGGACACCACTCGTCACCCATCTCCATCTGGACATTGAGCCATTGCTCACTACCCTCTGGATGTGACCATCCAATGGATTTCTCATCCATCCACAGTCTTCCCATAAAATCCATATCTCTCCAGTTTAGAGAGAAGGATGTTGTGGGGGACAGTGTCAAAGGCCTCACAGAAGTCCGGAGAGATGACATCTGTAGCTCTTCCCACATCCCCTGACGTAGTCACTCCATCCTAGAAGGTCACTAGGCTGGTCGGGCAGGACTTGCCCGTGGTGAAGCCATGCTGGATGTACATGCTTCCTTGCTGCATGTACATCTGCCCTTCCCTCCCCTTGTTTGATGATTTCTAATAAAGGAATGATTCTTTTTCCCTGACAGAAAGCACAAGTAAAATAAATAAGAAGCAAGTGATATGTAGATTGTGCTTACATTATATATTAATATACATTAACTGATGTATTTATATACATCTTAATGAGATTTATCATCTTAGTTACACCTTGTTCTTGACCCTTTGCTTAGAAAATACTTAGTGTTAAGTATTGAGTTTGCAGCATTAGCATTTTTACTAGCATTACTACTAGTGTTAATACTCAATAATACTGGATTACCTTGTAGGTGAAGTCACAAAGCATTAATATCCACCAAAAGTTTCCATAAAAGAGTAGAGCTGCTACCCTTCTAATTTTGAGCAAACATTGACCTTAGTATTTTAAATCAAAATGCCATTAGACACATAGGGTATACCCAAAAATTGTCGTGTCTATTGTCGTTTCCAAGCAATACACAGGAGCTAGCACCTGGAATCACGAGCCACTAATGTGCTGCCTCTGCACATGGATTAATGGATCAGACTTGAAGGAGTAGTTGAGGGCTAACCATTTGAAAATCATTCAAAATGCAGGTATCATGAATTCGGGCCCCTTTAACCTCAGTTTCCATCTTAATACACACACCACCTTGGAACTTACCTCCTCACTCCCCTAGGTCAGAATTTGTCCTTCTAAGCGTACATAGTCTGAGCTGAGTACCTACAGGGTGCCAAACAGCATTAATAATCCACAAGCATAAGGGTGTCTACTATTCAGTCTAACTCAAATTCTGTAAATTTCCACAGACTCTGAGGAGCCTGAAGTTTTTGAAGCCTGTAGCTTTTATAAAGTGCTTCGTGCTGAAAAGAGCAACAAGGTCTTCCTCAGGTCAGTCAGGAAGTGAGAAAAGAGCTAATACTACTTTTTAACGAGTTTCCAATGAGACTTAACAGTGGCTTATACAAGAGAAAACGTTAGAAATTATTTTCACTCCTAAAATAAAGCTATCTCTGGTGGCAGTGCAAGACAGTAATAGAGTAGGTATGTAATATAAATTACAGTTAACCTTTACCTTAAATCTTCAGACCAAGAATATACTATTAATCAAAAGAGAAGTTTTTAAAGTGCTATCAATTTAAGCCATTGATTGTATTTTGTTCTATCAAGAGCTGTTGACACTGTAATGATATTAATATTTCTCCTTCTAACAAAAGTACCAAGAGACCTTCTAAATTTGATGTTTTTTTGTATTTTAAGTGGTTACAGAAGTAAGTCTCCTTCCTTCAAGTCATTCTAACAAGCACAGTAGAAAATCAATCCCTTCTGAATGAAAAAAAAAAAAAAGCTGTTTGCTGCTGCCCTCTTCCTAGATGCAATCTCTTGCACAATGTTCATGGTCCATGAACTTTTTTTTTTTTAATTCACTATCAGTCTGTCTTCTCTGTATTCCATTCCTCATTTCTTACCATTTTAAAATGAATTTTTGTTTCTCAGCTTTGATCTGCTCAATAGAAAAAACAAACTATAAAACAGACGAGCAGAAAAGAATCTGGTACATAGCCTAATCCCACCGAAATCAACAGGACCAAGAGAACTCATCAGCAAGATCCATCACGTGATTCACACCCGCTCCAAATCAATAGCAGACAGACTACTGTGGCTACTGGGACATTCTCTGTGACTTTGCTGG
This sequence comes from Phaethon aethereus, assembly GCF_964289735.1. Classification (NCBI taxonomy): domain Eukaryota; kingdom Metazoa; phylum Chordata; class Aves; order Phaethontiformes; family Phaethontidae; genus Phaethon; species Phaethon aethereus. Next base: position 64,286,252 of record NC_138577.1, on the reverse strand, counting down.
TTAACAGAAAGCTGTGTTACTACTGGTACTCATGCACTTACTGAGAATGAACCTGTTAAATAACATTGCTGGGCACGTGCACCGTAACAGCTATGAACCTAAATGAGTCTTGGCACTTGAGTTTAATTGATAGGCCAAATTCCTGCTGCTCTTTCTGCTCAGTTTCAGAGTCTTTCGCTTCAGACTTCAAATATAACAGATTTTGGGAAAAATGAATCTTTTGTTTCAAAGCTATATTAATAAAATAATGAAGAAGGAAAAGCCATCTGGAGTTCAATCTCTCCCTCTTAAATCCTTCTCTACCTATCTTCCACATTAAATGTGTTTTATCCCTTGATTTCTTTAGCATCTTTCCTTCCTATCCTATTCCTGCTCCACTTCCTCAAGTGAAAAAAACCAAACATTTAGTGTCAGCTTAGTACAGTAGTATTTCTTCCATTTTACTTCCTTCTCTATTTTGCTTTGTGGCCTGCGGCTGTGAAAAGGGGCACAGTTTCATGTTCCTAATGGAATAAAAATGATGATGTGCTGCTTTTTACTACCATTTCTTCATTGCCCCAAACAGCAAAACAATAGACCTTTGCCTCAGAGAAATTATAGTGGAGATGAATTTGGCCACATGTAATGAGATGAGCACTTTCCTCTTTTTAACTGCACAAACCTTCTTTCTTTCCAATCAAAATTTTAAACTGATCTTTCTACAGCATTTACATTGATAAGCAAGTGGGTTTTTTAATAATTTACCCATGTTGCTGCAAAGAGGAAGGGAAGGACTGGAAGTTTAAAACACGAAGAAGAAAAGTTAATTTAAAGTGATGTTTGGTAAAAAGTCCCCTTTGAGATCCTGTTGTGTAATTGAACAGATTAAGAGAACTGACAGTAACTTCACGGTATGCCTAAGTGGAGGTCTCTACGGGTCAACTCTCGGATCTTGTGCCGACACGTTAAACAAGTTTGTCAATTTTCCATCAGATTGATTTTTCTCACAGGTCTGGAAGCCTCGTCTCATTTCATCTTATTTCCACAGGGGTTCTTAACATTGCAAACTGCCATTTACTTTTGTCTCAAAGTGTGAGGAATGATTTTTATCTCCGAGTGGCAATCACGGCAGGCAGCTCCAGCTCTGCTTATAATGTTGCACATTGTCCTCCCTCACCAACTGGGGTTTCTTTTGTGTTTTTCCCCTCTTTGGGAATGATGTGGATTTTTAGAATACGTTCAAAATCATTATTAACAGAATGTACTTAGGGCAGATGTCTGTAGTCTCTGAAGTGAACCAAAAAAGCAACAGAAACCGTGGGGTTTTTTCTTTGCAGTTTTCAGCATAATGAGGGGTCAGCTTGAGAAAATATGATGTCTCTGGGAAGGTCACAGGGAAGAGTATTAACCTCTCTTTACATTTCCATGTCTATTATCCCCTCCTGTTAATGTCAAGGGAAGTTATGTGCACAAAATAGAGAGCGAGCATGCTTCTGAATAGGTGAATACTGCTGAAGATTATAATGGTATATATTTGGATTAATTGCACTAATGACAAGAATCTACTCTTACTCTACACCAAGTTAACCCAGAGCAAAATTTGTCTGCAAGTCTGTGGGACGTGATGATATTCTCATATGGTTGTACAACCATGCAGTGCCTCTGACTCAAATTAAGCTACTCTGAACTTAACCACTTGGTCAACCTAATGACCTCTTGTTGGACAAAGACTGCAGTTTGTATCAGTGGTATGAGGCTAAAATCACAGGAGACCCCAAAACCCATGTTTTCTCTTGCCTGCAGTTCTGGTAGTCACTTCCACTTGTGAAAACTGCCTGTAGTCAATCACTAGAGCCATAATCACTGCTGCAGTGTTTGTAAGAATTTCTCACAATCATCAGTATCTATGTCAGATACAAATCAATGAGCCTGATTCCTACTTTACTTGGTGCTAGTTACATAGTTCTGCCAATAATATGGAGACAGTCATCATCCCTTCTTTTGGAGCTCTGTACAATGTCAGAGTTTTACTGCAAATGTGAATAAGGTCCATTATTTTGTTCTCTGAAATGTGATATACTTGACCTAATTACGTGATCAAAGACAATGTGAAAAATTACCAAATCATTTGGTTATAAGCAATTCATCACTGTTTTAAATCATTTGCCACAATTTTAGAAATCTATGTTAAAAAGATTTTAAAAATAAACTTGTAGTGATTATTTTTGCCGTCAGCATGACTAGAAGGCAAAGCAAACTTGAAGATTGGGTCTGTTGAAATGGAAGCCCATGGGGCACTTCCATCCCAGCAGGAACCACTGGATGCAAGCCCAGCACTGAGCACCTAGCATGAGAGACACTGTCCCCTGTCAAAAGTCTTTCCATGGAGCAGGGGTGTCTGTGGCCATGCTGCTTTCTCAGGGTGTAAGGGAAGAGTTGGTTAACCCAGGAAAGCCCCGGGAGCCCTACAGTTGGAGCCACACTGCCTCCTGCCCTCACACTCTGGAAGAGGTGGTGGAGACCTGGCCACTAGCTGGGGGGAGAGAAGCTGCATGGGGGAAGGCTGGGGCAGGATGGGGAGATGCCCTTGCGGTCAATCCATGGGGCACAGTGGTGGGGAGGCCAGGGCAGAGAGTGGGGAGCCAGGGTCATATGGTATTGTGGATGTGAGGGGCTGGGGAAGAGTGTGGGGCTGAGTGGTTCTGCCCTTCCCCCTCCTTCCATCCTTCCTTCCTTGCTTAACCTTGAGAGGACAGTAATGATCCAAGGGTGCTTTTCCTGGGAGAGTTGTTACTCTCTCCACAACCTGTGCAGTCCCAGATGCTCTCATGGAGTTGATGAGCCAGAGACAGAAATGTTTTTAATGAGTTAATCTTAAAAACCTGTGCTGAATATTGCAGACAGCAGCAAGAAAGGGATATCTAATATCTAATAGATATCTTCCCCCCGCCCCCCTCCGATCTTTCTCTGGTTCTATTTTACATTCTTTGGTTACAGCTAGTAGGTGCTCCCCAAAAAAAGAACTTGAGCGAAACTCTTTCATTTCCACATTGTCTGTGAGTGAGTTACTCAACCACAGCAAGGGATGACTTTGTTGTGCCAATGGTTGCGTCCATGACAGGTCAGTTTGGTTTGCACAGGTCAGCTCAGCACATGTAATTTTTTGGCAAACCCTCTGGAGAATCTCCTGGGTGAGCACTTCCTTTTTGCTTGGATTTGCAAAAGGAACAGGCAAACTGCTGTGTTGCCTTGTTACACCTTAATATGAAAATACACAACAGCAGACTGTGTTAGTAAAGATGTGGGTAAACAGGTATTTACCAGTCTTTTAGATCATAGTGTAGATGCCCCTAAAGACCCTGCCTGAAGTGATGATCTATCGCAGAGATAGTTCAGTGAGGTAAAGTCGGATAGTTTAATGAGCTTTAAAATAATAAAAAAAAATTAATTATAAAAAAAAATTAAATAGTTTTTCTCAGCTGTTCACCCTTCCCTAGAGCTGAGCTTTCATCACATGAATGATGAACTGCTTCCACCACAGCTAGGTTGGCGGGAGGATGGGGCTCTGCAGGGTGGCCCAAGCTCTGCCAGCCCTCTCCTGGGGTCAAGCACCCCAGCCCACCTCCCCTCTCCCACCTCCCTGGTCACCTTTGCCCAAGGGAAAAAAACCCCTTCCCCTGTGCCCAAGCAATGGCCATTAGAAGACACCATGCCCAGGCCCTGGGCTGGATTGTAAGAAGTGGAGAAGCCTTTTTTTGTGGGCTCTACGTGTATCCCAGAAAGAGAAAATCACAGTCTTCTGGTGATTTAGGCATTTCAAACCTGGCATGGGTGTTTAAAAATCTTATGAGAAGTTCACTGCAAAGCTAGCTTTATAGATACTTCTCAGAACTACGTATTTTAGACATTACATTTTTCCCATCATTCCAACAATAATTAGATCACAACATGGATTAATTTCTTGTCACATCCAATTTTTAGTGGCAAGTTGTTTTGAGGAAGCGAAACATAAAAACAAATGGCTGACATTTGTAAACTCTCCCTTTTGTAGTACACGTAAACATAAAATAACTGACATTTGGCTCTTTCATCCTTCCTTTCCTGCTTGTTCAGTGCAAATATTATCCAGACAGACATGTTAAACAAATATCATATTATCTACAAACACAGATATATAAATCTCATTGCCCTGGTCAGCAGCTCAGGACCAAACTATCCTCCTGAGCAAGTCTGATCTGTAAGTGACCTTGAGCTAATTGCTTTCCCACTCTGTTTCATGAGGGTCGCTATATTTTCTAATCTCACAAAGTTTATTTATTTATAGGTAGCAATACTGTATCAATAGCAAAAAGGTAACCCCTAAATTATGTTCATATATTTTTATGGGGTGGAATTGCAGGATGATTTATAACATTTTAAACACTGTTTTCTCGTCTCTGTAATTGCACAAACGTAATCAATCTATAATGAGATTTTTCATCTATTTTTGGGCCGGAATGGGGTGCCGAAGTTGGCAGAACCACAACCTCTCTGAAAATTAGCAAGAGTTATGCCTGCTAAAACTCCATACTTCCCAGTGCGAATATACTCAGCAACGTACTACTTCAGAATTTGTGTCCTAGTCTTGTCATCTTTTAAAAAATACTGCAGGGGAGTTGGCTAGTACCCAAAATGTCTGTCCTCTGCATTCATTGCTGAATCTTAAATGATCCAGTAACTCAAGACACCTTTAAAAAATAATAATAATGCTATTTTATGCTTTAAGATTTTTGTTGGTATGTGAAAACGTGAATAACCAGAACAGCTTGTGCTTTGCCTTAATGACAAGGTGCATTAAGTAATACGATGGCCTCTGTGGTGACTTCTATAAGCACTGTCAGTGCTCAGCATATCCCAGGATCAAACATCTCATGAGAAAGGACTGAATTGATTCAGTTTCCTGCTTTCTTATTGAATGCTTTTATTTTCTTTCATAAGCAAGTAAAACTCCAATCATATAAAATGAAGAGGTTATGGAGAAATGGCAGAAAGTAGCTAATTAGAAGAGCCATTCTCCTCTGGGAGCTGATTCTGGAAGAACTGCACACTTTAAGGCCCTGATTCAGGGACATCTGTCAATACTGTGGATAGTGCTTAATCATGGAATCAATACTTCAAATTAAGCGCACGTGCTTACCATTTAGCCAGGAGCTGGTTTGCAGTAGCATTTCCATACTGTTTAAGAACACACTGCTAATTTTCTTTGAAACATTTTCTTACTGTCGTCTTATTCATCTCACTCTACAGAGCTGCTCTCCCCTCAGTATAATCTGTACCAATTGCAACTCTGAACCACTTGAGGAGGGGAAACCTTCAGCAAAACATTTAGCTGTGAAGGGGTTTACAAGCCTTGAGGCTTATCCTCAGCAACTAGACACTAGTGACAGTGAAGAGAGGACTATTGAACATGTTTTCTTGTGAGCAGCAAAACTGGCCAGGACCCACTTATGTTTGGGACTTCTTTTGGCTTTCTGATGGTATCAGCAGGCAGGAAAACACAGTGGATACGTATGGCTCACTTGGGTTTTATCCAAGCCCGGGCTGTGAAGCCAGTGTCGCAGGTTAGCCACGGCACAGGCAGAGACACCGAAGCAGACTGAAAGGCTTTGAGCCTGTGCTAAAACCTAGCCTGCAACTGCAAAAATTGAGAGTCAAAAAGCCCTCCTAAAAAAACACAATGGAAAAAATCCAACCCCAAACCTATGAGAGCAAAACAGAGTTTTGGGTGCTGAGACTGACCTTTAGAGATCCCAAACTGGTCTGTGTTGCACTGAGGCTTTCTTCTTACCTTGCCAGACTTTGTCAGCCTCCGATACCACACATGTTGTTTATCCTGCAAGCTGATGACCAAACTGTTTGTGCCAGTCCTGTTGCATTGACTCCATCTCGGAGACACTGGTCTGACCGTATGCTGGTCAGGAATCCAAGGCACAAAAGTTTCACTGTACAAAGGGGAGGCAGAATGGAAAAAAAAAAAAAAAAATTGTGTACACTTTTTCTAATTCTGGATTTTAGTAGAGATGTGACAGAAATTCAACATGTGATAAATATGACTAAGGTAAATATGTGTGTGTATAAAGATATAGGGGGATGAAGGTACACATAAAAAACAGGATGAAGGTCTGATGCCCAAAATAATGAGCCACAAGTGACGATAGCAGCAGTGATATGTGAAATACTTAGACTACAGGCACTGCTAGGAAAAAAAACCTGTTCTTATTTCTTACAGGCAAAGCTGGCTTCTCTTAATAAATTAATCTTTCCTCAGATACAGTTGTGCATGGAGACTCTGATAGGATGCAGTTAAGTGATAGATTTTTATGGATGTCTGTCAGGCAGTTACTCTTTCCCAAGAAGGACTGTTCATTTTGAATTGGCCATTGCAGGAAGAGCAGCTGTAACTGGCATAACGATTCCTATCATGCCTGCCGTATGCATGCAAGTGTGCTTGCTCTCAGTAACCCAACTAATTTCCACCTTCTGAAATCCAAGCTGATTCTTCACATTTGCTTCAAAATTAGGAAGTGATTCATTCCAGCGTGCTAGCAATGGCAGAGTACCAGCCTGAGGACGCCTGCAGCAGCATCTTCTAGAGCTAAATGCACAATATGTATTAAACCCAAGTCATGATCTTACATCTCAGATAGTATCAATGGGGAAAAAAATTAGGTTTAGCTGACATGTAAAGCCCACCCAGAAATACCAGTGTGTGAAAAACAGTCCCTTGCCTGTTTACAGGGGCATGGAGCTGTGATGAAGCTTTTAGCATAGCCTGTGAAGATGTCATCTTATTGGCAGCCTTACCCTGCCACTTGTGGTCTCAACATTTGGAAACAAGCTATGAAGACCCCATGCAGAGATGCTATCTGCTTGGTTATTATTAGTCACCTGGTATTGCTACTGCCGCAGTCCTAGCGTCTCTCGTCATGCTGCGGAACGCGCTCACATGCTGGAAGTCAAGGCGTGGTGCATGGATTTAGTCAAGTATACTCGTGTAGTGGGCCTGCGGCTGTGAAATCACATGTGGAGGGCTGCGGGGCTGGCTGTGAGGCCAGGTGGCTGTGGGGCTGTGGTGGGCTGACCTCGGCTGGCTGCCGGGTGCCCACCCAGCCTCTCATTCCGCCTCCTCAACTGGGCAGCCGGGAGACAGTAAGATGGAAAAGCTTGTATGGGTCGAGCTAAGGACAGGGAGGTCACTCACCAGTTACTGTCAGGGATGAAACAGACTTAATGTGGGGAAAATAAATGTAATTTATTGCCAATTAAAATAAGTTTGGAAGGTGAGAAAGAGAAAAACTAAAACACCTTCCTCCCCCCGCCCTTCACCCAGGCTCAGCATCTCTCCTTCATTCCCAACTCCGCCACCCCCTCCCTGCAAGCAGCACGGGGGAAGGGGAAGAGGGGATGTGTCAGTGCCTGACAGCTCCTCTCTGCCACCCCTTCCTCCTCAGGAAGCTTTCTCACCTCCCCTCTGACACCAGGCAGGCCCAGGCTGCGTTTTCAGCCAGCCCGCCTGAGCACATAAGGAGGCTGCGTAATGGCCCTGCCAGGGAAAGCAGCCCGTCCCTTGCAGACAAAGACTTAAATAAGTGCCAGCAAGACCCAATGAGAGCCTAAAAATAGATGTGCGCACATTTCCTTCCCTTCTGGGTTCTGCGGGGCTGTCTGCAAGCGGTTTGGAGAAGTGGGTTTTCCCAGCAGGGAGCAGACCTCTGGTTAGCAATCAATACAGCAATCCTTTAATATTCCTCTGACTGGGCAAAAAAAGAGGTGTATACTATAAATTTGTATTGAAAGGATGCTGTCCCCCTCCTCTGAGGAAGCGTCTGCGATAGAAAAAGATGGATAAACAAATAATCCTCTGGTTTTAATGAACACATCCATTATATCAGCAATAGTTATGGCAACGGGAATTATGTACTTTGAGGCAGCATCTCTTGTGCCTTGTAAACACCTCAGCCTTCTGTCAGGGCCCCCGCTGGGGCTATTTACAGCTTCAATATTACAAGGTAGCTACTGTCTAATTATACACAACTGGATTGGTTTCTACCGCTCAGGTCCTTGGTTAACCCTTAATAATAATTAATTTTTTACTGTTACGCTGTATATCAACTTAAAACTTCCAAGATGCTAAGGTGTCCCAGTAGAGTAGAAAACCTATTAAGATATCAAGACATGCATGCTTTGCAACTTCTGTTTTCATTAGTGGTAAAAGGACCCATAGAAAAAAAAATAGAAGGGAAAAAAAAAGAGCATAAAAGGGAGCAGCACAAAGTCATTGGAACTGGCACTCAGATCTTATACAACAGCACTTGCATTGCAAGAGGCTTGTTGTCCTCATTTACCTTTAGCTTTTTTTAACGAAAAATTAGCCTGCACTCAGGACTTGGTTCCAACATACAAGTGTGTTAATCAGGTCTACGTTAGGCAGCCAGTATGTGACACATATCCCTGGCTCAGTTGACTGAGTTTTCCTCATCGCCAAGCTTGAAGGGATTTTATTTGCCCTGTCAGTGGGGGCTGCAATCTTCACGTGGGCATTTATTGAAGTCTTCCTATCAACAGAAATGCCCTGCTTAGATGTGAAGGAAAGGGAATATCTGCTGCTAGCGTAGCACAGCTCTTCATAGGGATGTGCTTCGAATCAAATGATCAGAATTACTCTCGGGTCCAGACCAAGAGGGCAATTAGGACCTTCTGCTCAACTTGCGCCCACAGACTACACTTTTACACAGGGAAAAGGTGAAGCAGTAGAAAAAAACTGTTAATCTATTTCTCCCAGCATCCCTCCCTTTCCTCCCATAGCATTTGATTAAAACAATAGGCTGGGCTCCGCTTGCTTTGTCACAGGTTGTAAGGAAGCAAACCAGGGAATGTGCATTTCTCTCAGTCCAAGAAACATTCAGGGATGCAGAAGAACAGCTGGTGAGAAGTGAATGTGGAGCCATTCGACAGGAAGGAAGATGTACCCCTGAAAGCAATAACAGAGGAAATAAACATAAAAATGAATGACTTACAAGGCATTGTAACCTCATTTGTTGGAAAATTGAATACTCCTATCACACATATAAATATTCTTGAGCAGAAATCAGATCTTGTGGTCTTACAGCTATTAAAAACAGCACAAGTTTTAACACCATGCAAGGAGCGACTGAGCAAACATCTTAGCTGTAAAACTCATTAATGAGCCACCATAAAACAGTAAATTTGAGAGTATAAATGCCAGAAAATCAACGCGGGTCTCACAGTATTCAGACACGGATGAGCAGGGACAGCGAGCAGGGTGAAGAGCACCTCAGACGGGGCGTAACAGCTCTGCTGGGCGGGCTGTTGGGAGGACAGGATGCTCCTGCTCTACAGAACAAGCTGCAGATGCTCTTCAGCGGGAGGCAGGCGCAAGGGCAGCGCGTGGCTCAGACCTGAAGGGTCTTTGGGGCTGACCCCTGCTTGCAGTTTGGTAAGCTGAGAGTACAGCAGGGGGAATAAGCACCTCTACGTCCAAAGCTGAGAGTACCTAAAAAGCAGATGGGCTGGTAGATTCATACTGCTGTACCCAGAGTGGGTCTGTGGTAGAATCTGGGCTGAGCGACTGTGAAAACAGGAGGGTGCTCAGTTTCTCTTGGACGTGCCTTCAGGCTAAGGTTGACAAAATGTGTTTTTCTTTATCACCTAAAGGGAAAGGAATTAAAGGGAAAACAGCCTATTTTGGGTCTCTTCAGGAAGAGAAATGCAGATTAAGAACACAGCTTTATTAGCTGTGGGAGCCATTTCTAGAAATCTGTGTTTTAACCAGGGAAATTATTACATTATTAAATACACCTTTGGGTATTCATTCAAATTTGCTTTTCCTTCTTTATGTTTAAAGCTTCAACACCTGTAGCAAATGCACGTAGAGGTGTGTGTCAGTCCTGACAGTGCAATTTACATGATGCTCATGTTGCATCCTCTCACTTTAAACCCAGGAGAGAAGACTGTGATTAATTTAATGGTAAGGCTTCCTGCATTTATCAAAATGACTAAAGCTAAGGTTTTTTTACCTTAGGATGCATGAACACAGAATGTTTATTGTCACATTTTAAAACGGCATACTTTTTAGAGAGAATAGACTTTTCAACACACAGTTGCTGTATTTCTGAGACTGGATCAGGTAACGCTAATTATATAATTACCCATTTGCCCATGCAAATGTGGCCACTGGCTGTCTACACCAGTGGATGAATTTGATTGTATACAGAACGAAAACCATTACAAATTCAACCTGATGTACCTGAAAATATACACGAAAGAACAACTTTTTTAACAGTTCTGTCCTACAGATATATTCAGTTTCTATTTCTTTCATTCCTCACAGGGAGATATTGCAAGGTTCATGAGCCTCTCTAAATTTGCTAATGGACTTATCTACTAAAGCAGAACCTTGCAATATGCATGTTCATTTCTCTGAACTAATATTCTTTGCCATTTTCTTCATTGCAAAACTGCACATTCCTTAAATTTGTTTAGCTAATTTCCAAAATAATTTTGCTTTGGTTTTAATTTTTCATTTGTATAATGTGGGTCAGAGGCAACAAGAAATAGTTTGGGTATGTCTAAATATTACCTCATAAAATTTTGCACCAACATACCAAGCAAATGGCAGGGTAGAGGGACAACTGGGACAGAAATAGCAAAAAAGCATCTCCAGAGTGTCTGGCAGTGATACAGTGTGCAGCATTATAATGTCATCATACCCTCTCAGCGTGCTGCTTTATATAGGTTGAAGCTGTTTTTTCACCCTCTCCATTGCAAGAAAAGAGAGTATGGTAGAGTTCTCCTATCAAACATTTAAATTCAAACTTTTCCTATGTGACTCCTTTTTTATATTTTGGCACAAAAATTTCAGATATTGCCATTTTAAATTTTTTTTCTCCTGCTTTTTCCTTTTTTGCCTATGCCTAGGCAGGATCATTTTTAATACTTTGTACTTTTCTCCACCTTTCCATATTCTATACATTTTCATGCTTAGAAAGGTTACAGAGTGACACAAGAATGGAGATGATGCAGAACTTTTACTCTGCAATTTGAAAACACTGCAGAATATTTGAAAACTGGCTGAGCAGAAAGGAATGAGGAGCTAAAAATGAAAAAAAGAAATTATTTTATACAGAGGCAACAGAGAAAAAAATAAAATAAATACAAATTTTTGTTTTGTTTTGAAGTAGTAAAAAAAAATATTTCTCTTCACAAATTTTTCAAAGTCTTTAGGTAAAGAGCAACAATGACATTTATAAACCAAAATAAATCCATCTCTTAAAAAAAGTTCTAGCATGAAGGAAACATTTAGTTGAAAACCCTTGATCCTTCCTATTAAAACCTCTTATTCCAGTCACTAATAACAAGAATTTCAGTCATGCTCCTATTGCTGTAGTCCCACTGCAGCTGCTGATGAGAGGTTCAGTGGTCAGTTAAAACCATAACCTTATATATGTGGACCTACATTATCTTCAAGCAAAAATCAAAGAAAAACTTTCTGCATAGTCTAATAAAGTGCCAGGTTGTAAATCCATGAATCGTTGGATCATAGAATCACAGAATAGTTTGGGTTGGAAGGGACTTTAATGGTCATCTAGTCCAATCCCCCTGCGATGAGCTGGGACGTCTTCCACTAGATCGGGTTGCTCAGAGCCTCGTCCAACCTGATCTTGAATGTCTCCAAGGATGGGGCATCTCCCACTTCTCTGGGCAACCTGTGCTCGTGTTTCACCACCCTCATTCTGAAAAATTTATTCCTTAGATCTAGTCTGAACCTACCCTCTTTTAGTTTAAAACCATTACCCCTTGTCCTGTTGCAACAGGCCCTGCTAAAAAGTCTCTCCCCATTTTTCTTATGTCAGCCCCCTTTAAGTACTGAAAATCTGCAATAAGGTTTCCCTGGAGCCTTCTCTTCTCCAGGCTGAGCAACCCCAACTCTCTCAGCCTGTCCTCACAGGAGAGGTGTTCTATCCCTTGGATCATTTTTGTGGCCCTCCTCTGGACCCGCTCCAACAGGTCCCTGTCTGTCCTGTGCTGAGGACTCCAGAACTGGACACAGGACTCCAGGTGGGGTCTCACCAGAGCGGAGCAGAGGGGCAGAATCCCCTCCCTCGACCTGCTGGCCACGCTGCTTTGGATGCAGCCCAGGATGTGGTTGCAAGTGTAGATTGCCAGCTCATGCCCAGCTTTTCATCCACCAGTACCCCCAAGTCCTTCTCGGCAGGGCTGCTCTCAATCCCTTTATGCCCAAGCCTGTGCTGATACCGGGGGTTGCCCTGACCCAACTGCAGGACCCTGTAGTCAGCTTTGTTGAACCTCATGAGGTTCACATGGTCCCAGTCCTCGGAGCTTGTCCAGGTCCCTCTGGATGGCATCCCATCCCTCAGGCATGTCAACCGCACCACTGGGCTTGGTGCTGCCTGCAAATTTGCTGAGGTTGCCCTCGATCCCACTGTCTATGTCATTGATGAAGATATTGAAGGGTCCTGGTCCCAGTAAAGACCTGGGGGACCTGAGGGACCCCTCAGGTGTCCCTGAGGGACACCATTCATCACTGATCTCCACCTGGACATTGAGTCTTTTGAAATGTTTTGTTGCTTTAGAAATTTATTGAGACAAAAATTTCTTTAGGCAGTCACATAATTGTCAAATCAGAGTGTTATCATATTACAGAGCTTGCACTGTAATTTAAGACACCAGTTCAAGGTTCAGAAAGTCTAGTATGTGTGTATCCTTGGGTTTTGTACAGGGTTCATCACTGCATTTTGTGAATTCCACTGGATATCTCTTTGTAGGGAAAGTCAGGTCAAAACACAGCTCAATAGCCTAGAACACATCACAGGCCCTTAGCTTCGATGGGTCCATGAAAGAGAAGGCTTGTCTTCAGGACTGTTTAGGAAAACAGAGAAAGTATAAATAACCAGGTGTTCATTAGGAGACTATTTTAAGCGCATCCATGCGTCAGCTTTAGGGGCTGGCAGGTGGCACAGCTACAGCATTGCTCTGCTGTCAGCCCAAGTTAATAGTCAATTTGGCAGCCATGCTTCTCACCAACCATTCATGAAATCCTAGCCCCACAAAAGCCAGTGGTAAAACTCCCACCAGCATGAGTAGGGAGGGATTTAGGTTATGCCTTCTGTGATGAAAGGCCAAAGTTTGTACTCTTAGTGTACTGACTGGAGCTGAGAATGAGGTGCTGACAAGTCTGTACCTTATGTCCTTGGCTTGGGTTTTCCCTATCTTGCTGCCATAGCCCCTTCATTTGTAAAATAGTTGTAAAATTGTCTACTTCACAAGGATCTTCACTGCCTTAAATTTATACTTTGGGATGAAAATAGCTCTGTAAATGCAAAATAATAATAATAATAATGTGAAAATTTTTAATTCAAACCTCAATGTTCATACTTCTGTACCAGCAGGCTGAAAACATCACAAGATAAAAAACAAATACAGACTTCCAGAAGTCAGTTTAAGCCCCCAGCCAGTACACTCCCTAGCAATATTCCCCTATTGCTCTGCTGGGTGCTATCAAATGATGTGACAATAAACAGAGGCACTGGAAACGGCACAACAGAAACAAAAAATAAAAATCAGGAGCTCTTCATTGCCATATGAAAAAATATCCCCCAGTGTTTCAAATAAATTCTCATCTTGTTGAAGTCATCTTTCCATGAGATGTATTAATATATTTTAAAAAACAAGCTCTCTGTCACACTGCAAGTTCCTTGTTGACTCATTTGGTGGCCCCTGACAGAGCATCAGGACAGCTTTATTTGGAATGACACTGGGGGAGGGCAGATTAAACAGGCTTCTGGCTGCATTCAATTTTCTCTAGTTTGGGGAGATTTTGCACCTTTCATGGAGATTGTACCAGCTGGGATTAACACATTCCATTTCCTGCACTCCTCATAAGGCTGAGAACTAAAGAAAATGAAAATAAAGGTCAGTGAACTTGGCTACGCTCTTCTCTTGCTAAAAATTTGTCCATGTGTTTGCTTCTTTTTGCTTTGATCACATCTTGTTTTGGCAGGCTATATGTATGTGTGCATGTGTAGGGCTGTCATGTTTTTCTGTTCCACTCCGTAACCATTGTGTGGATTCATAAGGATTGAGCCCCATTTCCATTCACTTTTGTTTATAGAAAGAATTTGTGTTTAACTTTGCTTTAACTCTTTCATCAAATTTGCTCTTACTTAATGGTTGAGGATAGCACAAGGTGCCTCTTTTTCTGGCTTTGAGTTGGCAGTGACCCCTTGCCCCTCAACCCTCCCAGGAGAGACGTCCTCTCCTGCCCGGGCTACAGGGCCACGCTGTCCTGCCCGTCCTGCCATGGCCCCACAGCCTGTGGTGGCCCATGCTCGCAGTGCCCTGGAGACACACACATGCACACATCTACAGCCCGTGGGCTTGCTTAGCAGGCCCGGTGCCAAAAGTGCTGTGCAGGAAATCATCTAGAACCACTGTGGGAGTCTCCTTTCTGCTAGCCCGCAGCGTCAGCAGTGGGATTTTGGGAGCAGGACACTTGTCTCTTTTGTTCCGGGCCAAGGGCACCAAACCCATGTCATCCAGCCCACCAGTCAGTCACTTGGTAGTTAATTCGGGTCATTTGAACAGACCGGATTTAAATCAGTAAACTGATCGTCACTACCAACCTCCTGAGCCAACTGCTAATCTTTGCATATTTATACACCTGTTTTTTCTTATCGTAGTTCTGAAAAAATACACAAAGGACTTTTTTTTATACACCGACACCCACCACTTGGAACAGTTCTGAGATCAGGCCTGACAGCTTCAAACTGTACCTGCTGGCTAAAGTACATGTTTCAGAAACTATTTGCATGAGCAATTTCTATTGATGAGGTTTTACTGTTAAAAAAAAAGCCAAGTGCAGGGCAGAGGAGGCAGCTCCTCAGCAGTGCCCATGCAAGCCAAGGGGAGTGGGTGAGTGTGAGGGCTACCTACGAAGCCACCCACAAAGCCTACGCAAAATACTTATCTCGGGGCCCAGGATCACAGCAGACTCCCCTTTGCTTGCCGGCAGTATATCACCCTTGCCATTTAGTTGTGTGTTCAGAGGCTTTTTGCCAGTTCCCCATTAGTGTATTGTAATGAGGTTCAGCTTCTGTTTGACTTCCATAATGAGTCTGAGCAGCAGAGCCTAGAAGTCAAATAAGGGCAGATACTTTATGCAACCGGATCTGAAGTATGGCTCAGCTCAACTAAACCTGGAGGGGACAGCAAAGGGTAAAACAGCTTAAACTGGTCTTTTTCTTCCTCCTGCCTCTAATTCCATGTTCTAAGCATCTTGGGCCTACAAAGAGATTTACAGCATGTGTCATTAGAGCTTCTTTTAATTTCCTTTTTTCTTTCTCTGTAATATATTTCAAGTTAATTTCAAGTTAAATCTCTAAGACTCTGAGGCTCCCAAAGCACCTCCGCTGTACTGCTCTGTGTAGGGAGACTTGCTCAAAAAGATCTAACTTACCACCTTCCCATTTCACAGTGAGTTCAGGTGAGTGAAAAGTCATGGGAACGCTGTTCTCTGGGATATACCACTCTACCCGTAACTCGTAACATGGTAAATCTTGGGAAGTACGAAACATCCAGCTCCCATGGCTAGAATTCTTGCTTCTTGCTTTATTGCGCAGTTCAAGTGAGCAATCTAAGGCACGAATTTGCAATCTGTAATTCCTGCTTAGCTAAGAGATTAAAAAGAAAGATTAGGATCAGAGAGAGGGAGATTTGCAGGTATTATGGGCAGAGAAAATGTTAAATATTTAGGTAAGTAAAATACGTAAATGAATGTATTTAGAGTTTGGGACTTCAGTTAATTTAACATATGTCAAGACTACTTCCCAGTCAAAATTCCTGTCAGCAGTTCAGGGGTCCGATAACAACCGCTGAAAAACGTACTTCAGTACTGCAGGAGATTAGGAGCAGTTTCCAGACATTTTGTACTCAAGGCCTACTTACCCGTTTCCATTCACGGAAAACCTGGCACCAGGCTGAGCACCATCTGTGAAGCTCTGCACGACAGAGGTCTGGTGAGGCACTTGGGAGGATGTCTATTTCTCGTCACATGTGTAATTTTTACTAGAAAACAGGCTGTGGGGAAACCTGCAAATCATCAAAACATATGCTACCAGTGGAAGGCAGGAAAAAACGCTCCCTGTGTTCTATTGCTCGGCCAGCCACTCTCCAACTGTCATGTGGAAAGAGAGGTGAATCTCAAAGGGGTTGCTACAAAAAGAGATACCTAGAGCACTAAATGCCGTAAGCATGAAAAATAAAGCATGCATACAATAGAAATGGACCATTACTAACACACCGCTGAAAGTGCTGAGGCAGGACTGGTGGTCTAAATATATTAGTGGTCGCAAATAAAAGAATAAATAAGAATACCGATGCATTTTCATTGGTACGGATGGCACTGTGAGACTCTTCAGAGGGCATTACAAAGCTAAGGCAAAGAACAAATGGAATTAGCTGGTGGAAAATGTATACTGGTAGGAATTTCTGAAGCACTTGTGCTAATTGTTATGTTTTACAATAACAACATAGCACATCAGTCTGATCAGCTCATCAAAAACCTCTGTTTGGTCATATAGCTGTGGAGAAAAAGCCAGACTTAGAATGCATAAGATATGGAATAGAAACTAACATCTAAAATTTTATCATGTCACTATATACAGCAGCACTGAAGCAGCTTCACTTGGAAGTCTGCTCTGCTCATTTCCCTGTGTCACTTACACAGCAGAAATTAATAAACATTCAGAGGCTAGATTTGAACTAATGCATAACTGTCCTGACACTTCTGAGTTCAAGTGACAGGCTCTCCTTTCAACTTTTTGGTGAACTGATTAGTGTAACTATTAATGAAAAGAAAATTAAGCTGAGCAACAAAAGGGTAATGCCATCTCTCTCTTCCTCACCTATTGAAGAAATTATGTCTTCAATTACATAAATTAAACTCTGGCCACTTCTTTTCCCAGGTCAATGAACACCTATGCTACCTCCTTCTCCACAGTCTTCACAGTTAAGAAGGAACAGAGCACTGAAAAAAATCATATGCTTCATATGCCCTTGTAATGTTCAAAAGTCATGCTATAAAAAACTGTGTCAAAAAGACACTGTTTTCACTGTGGACTCATGCGATGGCCTGCAGCATAGTCTTGGAAAGGGTGGCAGACGGAGCCTGAGTAATTGGAAACTGTGATGTAGATGATGGTGGTGATGCTGCACCACAGTGTGCTAAACTCATGCCCTTTAGTGACCACAGCTCTTGAAGAATTCAGCTATGGCAAGCACATATATATCAGAAGGCTTAGTGCAGCCAAGTGATAAATACGGCAAATTGGGTGCAGATCAAAGGGTCTTTTGTAGCATCCATTCACAGGCATGGCCAGACAATGGCCTGCTAAGTAAGGACATGGCAAGGCATGTGTGAAAAATGATCTCTACAGCAATAATTCTACCCGTGACAGATAATCAGAAATTTAAATTGTATCCTCATCTTTGGAGAGTTCCTAAAATAATGGAGGATGCATAAAACCATTTGTATTTGAAGAGAGAAGCTAAATAATTTAATATTACAGAGCAGGATGCACAGCACTGGGCAGATAAATGATGAAATCCCAGTGCAGTCTATCTTGTGCAGTTGCCACACTAATTACAGATCAATTACTTCCCAGTTGTTTGCAACCTTATCAAAGAATGGTAAATTTACTGAAAGTAAAATGTGATAAGATGTCTTTTCATTATTACAGTAGATTTGTTGAAACAGCTCTGACGTTGAGATTAATAAAAGCTTTCCCAAAGGTAATATGATCTATATGTATATAGTCAGAATCTTAAAAGATGAAAACTTGATCCTAGGCACTATCATAAAAGTTTTTGCTTCTGTTAATTGTTATCGTGCAAACATCCTTAATACAGAAGAGATGGAGGAAGGAAGAAAATTAGTCTGATGATAAACTGAAAGCTTGTTATAAAAATATAAATATACATTTTGCCTTCCACAGATCAGATAACAAATGAAAGTACAAAAACTGAGAAAAACTGCAATTCATATTTTACGGAGGGATACAACACTGAAAAGTGAGTGCAAGGTAACAAGGGATGACTTTTATAGAATATTAGCATGGAGAGAAGAAAGCAGTGAACCTACAAAATGTTCAAATGACTGAAATATAGTTCTGTAGTTTGAGAAGAGCCATTACACATAAAAATATCTTTAATTTTTCCCCAAGAATTTCCAATGTCTTCACTTTTTTCCCCAGAATTTCCACTGACTTGCTGTGTAAATCCTGAGAGGTCTCTCTGCATGAGTTTGCATATCAGCAGCATTAACTTACGCTCCTGAAACTTGTTCTGAAGGTAAATTTATAAATATTTACTGATCCCAAGTTTTGAGATTCTGGAGAATTATGATGATTGCAGTGTTATTACATTTTAGTTCTTTTACAGCTTTTTGCAGTTTGTTTGGTTGGTTGGTTTGTTTTGTGGGTTTTTTTTTCCCCTGCCAAAATCAGACAGACGTGGGAGAAGATGCAGCTTTGCTTGTAGACATCTGACTGCAATAATTTAATGTTTTTGTCATTATGACAACTGTTCAAAATACCGTAGTTGTTTCTCGTTACTGTTCTTCTCCTCTGGGACAACCCAGGCACTCTTATCAGGAGTGGATCCTGCTATACCATCTATTACTCTAGGACAGTTTAATGAACTAGTGAGTTCAAATGAGTCTGAAGCCTAATTTGTACACTCTCCAATGGGACCATGGATATTGGGCTGCTAGTCTAGAAAAGCTTTACCTCTCTTGGTGTTCTGGAGGGGAAGAAATACAACTGGCCCTAACTGCTTTCCCGCACAAAAGAGGACAACTCTTGCGCTGCTCTTCAGCAGATAAACTCAGGAACCTTATCTGCTGTGTGCCCTTCCTATGCCTTGGCTTCTGGAGGAAAGACTTGGCACACAGGCTGAAATGGAGCTGGACAATTGAGAGATCAGGATCCTGTGGCTCACTGCAGTGCTCTCCTATTACTCAGACTAGACATCTTTGAGTGTCAATACTCCTAAGTGGAAATAGTAGCACTCTAAGTTGAAACAACCTTTCAGCATGCCAAGTTGCTGGTGGTTCAACAAGTCCAATTCAGGTAACAGCAGATTTTCCCCAGACCTCTTTATTGTTTGTTTTTATCAACTCAATATTTTTTTTTTAATTCTTACAGTCCATAATGTACACAGTGGAGAAGTACAGGTTTACTGATTTCTGTTGGAGTTGGATCAGGTCCTCTATTAAGAAGACTCTTTCCATTAACTGACCATAGAGACAACTTGTATATTGAAACTAGCAGTCCTGGATACCATGGCTCTGAATGTTCAGAAAATAACACTGGAATGATTAAGATGGGTTTTGTTCCATGGAACTCTGCCATTTATGAAAGGGCAGTAAAAATTAATTTGTTAATGGTGGTAAAGTGTTTTAAAGAAAAAAAAATACACTTTAGATATGATGTATTGAACAATCCATTTTTCTAAAGAAAATTAATGAGGAAATAAAATTACCTAGTATTTTAGTTAACGTATATTCCAGAAAATAGAAAAAGAATAAGGTTCAATTTAGTGGGTAATTTTTTAATAAAAAATTGCAAATATGGCTTACTATACCATAAATATCTGAAGGAGCAATTTCATCTCTTCAATAAATACATCTTACTTTCAAATAAGTTAAAAGAGTTTGATACAAAGATTCAAAATCTGGGAACCTTGAAATTCAGACTGTCTAATTCACATGGCTCTGACCATATTTTATCAGGATGTGTGGACAATGCTAGGAGACTTTGAAAGAGACTTCAGGGTGAAGCCAAATGGATCCAGGTCCCTGCAACCTTCCTCATCATTTCCTGTTTCACTTAAGCAAATCTTTCTCAGAGTTTTAGACCTCATTCTCAGGTGCCTAATTCTTCTCCTGCACTTAATTCAACCTGCAAGACAGAATTTAACCCAGGAAAACACCTGGGCTAAGGTTCTGAAAGATTGCTTGTTGATATGTGCCCCATTCTCTCCTGTGGATCTATACCCTAAGGACCTGGAAAGGTAACCTTATCAAGGTAAACTTAACCTGTGATTTCTCCTGATGAGCCTTGAACTGGAAAAACACTATGCAGTCATGGCTGAGATGTCATTGCTAGGACTGTAACAACCAGTGGCAGTCAAGGCACTTGTGTCTCTGAAAGAGATAGAAACTAGTATTATAAATAGTGCATCTATGTGCACAAAAGGTTGCCTTTCACCTTTGCCTAGCTGTGGAGGATGTATCTTACTCTGGGTTTTCTCAGTGGGATTAATCACCTTTAGGGAACTAGATCTTATGTAAGGAACTGGGAGCGGTAGCTTGTCCCAACTCTGCTCAAGGACTCTGAAGAGTCTCACTAATTTCAGGGGCTTAAGCAACCCTATGTGCTGTCCTAATTAACTTGTAAAGAGCAAGCAAAGCTCTTGACAATTTTCATGGCTTAGGATCACTCTTTGGTTAAATTTTTTTCTTGCTTTAACTCCTACTTATACTTTAGAAGCTGAGACATTTTGGAGGAAATGAAATGTGCAGTTCTGACTCCAGAATTGACACCAGTGCTTATTGAACTGGTTAGAGCTGTGTTTTATCTGGCCCACAGATGATAGTAAAACCTGTTACAAAAGAGAGTAATAGCAGGAGTTGCATAAAACCTGAGACAGACAACAAAAACTGTTGAAGGGATGGTAAGACAAGAGAGGAAATTGCATAGAATAAGATTGATTAACTAGGCACGAAGAAATTATAGTGAAAATGTGAAGGAGTTTTTCAAATAATTGAAAGGCACTTATGCAAATTATAGTAAAACTGGAAACTCTTTTCTTTCCCTTTGCCCCACAACATGATAGATTACAAGGAAGTACAAGGACACTCAGAACACAAACAAGGAAATCTTGATTCTCCTGGGGCGCAGCCAGTCTACGGAGTTCACTGATATGACAGGTCTCTCAGCTAACTACTCTGGATATTTGAAAGATCTTTATAAACTTATGACAGCTTGCAGTATTTATTGGTTTGCAAACTAGAACACCAACAAGCATAGCATAGAAGCTCTGTGAGTCAGAAAACGCCCTCTCTTACGTTCAGTGCACTTGGGGTAGCTCCCCTGCTTCCACACAAGGCACATGGAGCTCCTTTTGAAGGCTCTGGTGTGGGCTGTCGAATGAGGAGGGAAACCGCTGTTGGTGGAACTGGTGCCATGATCCAGCATAGCAAATCCTGTGCTGTTAAATCAAGGCTTTAAAGCGATTTCTCAGTATTCAGCGAGGCCTTTCCTTTTTAGGCAACAATGGAAAATAATCTGGATAGACCCTGACCCTTAACCCACAACAGTGAATGTCTCAAGCATGGTACAACGGATCAGAGTTGTTCTGAGTGCCCTTTGCCCTTTAGCATGTCTGAAAGGCAAACTTCTCACAGAATTGGAGATAATCACTCCTGAATGCTTAGCACCCCTGGGGTTTCAGACTTAGGGCACTGGGGGTGGAAAGATGACCTCCTGAGGACCCTCCAGCCCTTTTCCTTATAATTCTATGATTCAAACTGTCAACTAGAGATATTCCAATGAATTTTGAGCTAAACACAGGATGAATGTGACTTACATACCAAAAATATTGCCCAAACATTATTCATTAGAATGTAACATCTATTAACGAGCCAAGTTCTTTCACTGATTGGTTTTGTCACTCAATATGCTAGAAGCATCTCACACAGCAGATGCTGATTCTGTGCATGGCAGGGCCACTTCATACCCAGGGCACTGAAGAAATGAAGTTGTTCAGAATTCTCCGAATTCTAAACAGAGTCTTTCCTGATAAGCAGATGAATAATGGTCCAAATTGATAGATATGATTAAACTGTTTCATACATATTACCTATTACCACATTGCATGCAACCACCCTGCCCCATGGTTTGTCCAGGATTTCTGGAGTTTCCCATGTATGGGGAGGCTAGATGGAGAACTCATCTAATAAGGGTGGAAGCCAGTTGACTGCCAAAAGCAGTAAGATTGGTAAGCCTTCTCTTCTACAGTTATTTTTTTTTGTCACAGTGCTCTAGAGGTCCTCAGTTTGGGGTATATGAGGAACAACATTTATAACTGAGATGCCCTTTTGTGATAAAGGAAAGCTACGCAGGGCCAGCATTGTCAAACCCATACCTAGGGCCTAATGATTCATGTCTCCAAATGTGCTGGTCACCTTTGCTTCCCTGCTGGCTTGCAGCATGTCATGCAAATGCTCTTCTGCAAGCAAAAATCTAGTCAGGAAGAAGTTTTATAAGTGTTTTTTCTTCACCCTTAGGAAAATCAAAGGGCATGACTTTTACAGTATTTAGTAGTGCAATTTGGCATGGCACTAAATATAGGAGGGAGGTTCCTCCCTTCCCTTCTTCCGTGCCCTGCTGTGGGTGGCTCTCAGATATACGTCATTGCTCGCTCTGGAGTGGACTGTGGCTGCTGCTGACAAGTCCTGGGTGTATACAAGGTAACTCCTCTGTACCTCTCCACCCTTTCTTTTCCAGGTAGACTTACAAAGTGCACCATCAAAAACTGAATAATAGTCCACTTCCTCACATTTTCACAAGCAAGTTAGAAGTCTATGTATTTTTTTTTTAAATCTGTGTGCACAAACATCTTGCCAAATAATGGCTGTACCATTTTGTGTGCCCTATCTTAAAGAGGGGAGCTCTTGGAAAGTTAGTCTCTTCAGAATTTAAGTCTTTAAATTCTGCCTAGTTCCTTGGGAGAGGCAATGGGAAGTGCTAGGACCCTCTGACAGTCTCCAAGGACTAATTCAGAGGACCTGCATGAAGCCCTGAGGGAAGGTTCCCCCCAGGATCCTAGAGAGACAGGCGGGATTTGAACTGTCCCAATGGAACCCAAGGTTTGTAGGGTTCACTATCCTGAGGTCTGTTGCTGTGAACTTTCACTCGTAATTTTTTTTACCAGATTGAAAATCACTGTAGAATTAATGTAATGTAATTAGAAAGTTGAATATCCCTCAGCTCTCTACATTAGATTTATGTATTAAGTTACCTAAATGGACTAGTGTCCAGTCAGGACAGCATTTTCCGGACTCCTGACTCACTGGTGGTCTGGGGCTGAAGTGAGCTAAGTAATATTGTAATAATTCTTACAAATTATTTAACAAATATTAAATTATTTTCTTGAAAGGCTTCTTCCACCACTGCTGATTTGTATCATGGTGCCTGAAGTGCTCTGCTTCCATTTAAAGCTTTTCCTGCCTAAGCCTCTGCCTTCTGCTGCCCTACCTGTCTTGATCTTTTTGCAGCTGCCACTTCAGAATTTGAAGATAAGGGGCCATCTAACATAGCAGCACTTTTTTTTCTTCCCATGGCCATTAACGTTTTTTCTTTTTTAGTGGGTTTTTTTTTTCTTAAAAAGGTACCTTTGTCTATAGCTTCCTGCTACAACTTCAAGGAAGAGACATTTATCTATTACCTTACTGCCGCACTGTGAAAGTCATGAATTATGTTCGTCTACCCAGATAGATTTTCACCTTGCTTTCAGTAGGTCTCCATTAACCCGCATCTGCCAAATTAAACTGACAGGTTTAGAAAAACTTGACACAACAGATTCTAAAATTAGGTCTGCTACAAAAATCAGAGGGATTGAGACTGTGGTTTCCTCCCTCTGTGCAGCTTTAGTTGAATCAGAGTGACATGATAATACAAAGAGGTAAAAGGGAGAAACAATGTTTCAGTCCTCCTTTATAGTAGGGTTTTGTTATTCTTGCTTTAAATTTCAGTGACAAAAGTGGTTCAGAAATCACTAACAAGAGTTTTCTGACATAGATGTGCCTTGTGTTTCTTTACTGGGGGCTTTATTCCTTTTTTCTTTTCTTTTTTTCCTTTTCTTTTTTTTTTTTTTTTTGACTAGTCTGAGAACTTCCAAGGACAGTATGTAGAGCGGTTGTTGGGAAAGAAAGGAACATTATTTTAAAGAAAAATTGCCAAGTTTAATTGGCCAAAAATTGACACAAGCTAAAGTTCCAAAAAATGAAATCCCTACAGCCAGTGTGTGTCCACCATGAAGTGCAGTCAGGGAAATCAGGAATAATATTTGAAAAGGACTTTGGCCACAGTTCCCAAATAATCAGCTGTTTTAGCTGAAGTCTTGGCAGTGAATACACCAGCAGGTTTGAAAGCCTTCTCCATACTGAGAACACTGGGGTGAGCTCCATGTTTGCCTGGTGCCCGAGGATCTGGGGCAGGAACAGTTCCTGGGGTGACCTGGAACTCTGCTGGAGGTCTTCTACTGCCAAACAGTCAAAAGTGTTTGGTGCCTAAACATTTTAGGAAAGTCTTAGAGGTCTCAGCTCTTTCTCCTTTCAGCTCCCCTTTGTAGGAGTTATTCTGTTTCAACAACAACAACAACAAAGGAAAGGAAAGAAAAGAAAAAGGAAAGAAAGAAAACTTATTTTGGTGAACTACCAGAACTCAAGCTTACAGCTGTGTGTTGAACATGAACTTAACACTTCATTGCTGTGAAACACCAGGCCATGTCATAGAGATTCTTTGCAGCCATGCAGAAGGGAAACAATATTATTAACTAATATTTACTGTCTTCTGAAACTAAAAGAAAGAGAGGAGCTGGCATAGTGAATTCAGGCTACCCCAAGATTACATACACCATTTTCTCTGTATTGAACTTCCTCTCATAAAACTCCTGAAGGACTTGCTTGGTAGTAACACTGGATTAACAAACATATAATGCCAAATCTTGCCCTTACTCAACATCTCTTAATTTTTACCACAGAGTTCTTTATGGAGCTCCATTGCTGAAGAAGCCTCCAAAATTCTCATGGAAATGCAAAAGATGAATAATTTTTCTTTTCTTAAAACTTGGCAAACACTGAAACAGACAGCACTGACTATCTAGAAATTAAAATTTAATAGACAACAGATGACTCTTGATTTTCCTTTCTGAAAGTGAAAATCAAAACCAAAGGAGAAAAATGGGAAAGTTGCTATGTCACAAGCCACAGTTTGAAATAAAATTTCTAAACAATTTTTTATCAGGTGTCCAAGGAAGACTCCTGTCATTCATCACCTGTTCCAGTCTGCAGAAAGCTTGTTGTTTTCTTGCTTCAAGGACTACTGAGATTACTAGGCCAGGGGACCCAATTAAGCCTCCCTCTTATGATTGTTTTCTGGTGTTGCTGTTTTACAGTTTCTAGAGAGGCTGGGACCTGGGAATCTCTGTACATCTAACTAGCAAATTGTTTGGTAGATTGTGTTTCTGTGAAGGTGAAATCCATCACTTCATAGAGAGCCAAACTGAAGCTGCACTTTGGAACAGGGAAAATACCTGTTTATTCCATAATACCACTGCTTTCACTGAGCAGCAGTCTTGCACTGCTCTTCACGCGGGGTGATCTTTAATACCCTGAATGTCTATATTTTAGCATGTTTATATTTTGTATTAACTAATTGACAACATTTAATTAGTTTTACAGGATTTAACATTTTATAGCAAGAACAAGACCTCATGTTACCATGTGGTTTCCTTGCAGTTGGCTACATTGATATACATCTGCAGCCCAGAGATTTTAATATTTTAAAATGAAAGCAACACAAGTAATTTTAACAGGCTATTGGAGTGATTTTAGTTTATTTTTATCCTATACAAAATATAAAGCTGAACTATCTGGTGGTTTCTTTATCAAACTCCAAATGAATAACAGTGGTATTTTATGTTGATGTATGCTGCAACACAGTCTCACTAGACTTGTTTCTCTGGGATCACCTGTAAATCTAACATTTTCCCCTGGGTATTTCTAAATACTAATAAAATCATCAGAGTTCTGCCTCCCTTTGAAGAACTATAAGAAACTTTGATTTTTAAACAATAAATCTCCACTCAGCAGACTGGTTTTGGTTTGTTTGTTTGGGTTTTTTTCCAAATGATTAAGGACTGTGTTGGAGGTTTTATTTTGGTCACAGATAGTGCCAAAGCCCTAGAAACTCATTAAATAAAGTAATCAAACACCTTTAAGAGCAGATTGGTCTGTTTTATCTTTCTGAGTGGCCTGTCACACACCATACTACATTATAGCACGTGCAGATCTCAGTATGTGCACAGATGTTCTTGCGTACACGCATACATGTAACTTGGTCTGCATAGATGTGCATGATTTATCTGTGTCTCAGGTAGGGTTGCACAGGACCAAAAGTAGATCTTTCACCAAGAATACGTTAACAACCTCTACAGTAGTTGAAATTCAGACCTGTTCAAGCCAGAATTCACAAAGAGAGATTTTTTTGTTGTATAATATGTATCTCTGTATTATTGTGTGGTAAGGACACTTTCCTATAGCCCATACCATTTTTTTAAATGTATATTTTATTTTATCTTTTTGCACAGACATATTTTCCTGTACAAACATTATAAAAGCTGTACACAACAGGTTTATTTTACTATTCAGTTAATTTAAAACCCTGTGTGCTTGTCCAATTTAAGCAACTGTAGGAGATCAGACTGAAACAAACAGAAAAAAATTACTTCCTCCAATGTTGACTTTCAAATTGGTTGAAGGACCCCAGAGATTAAACGATGGATGTTTGGTATCTCTCTGTTAGGATCATTTTTTATTTTTAATAGAAAAATTCTGACTGAGACAAAAAGGCCAAGCAAGTTAGTGCCTAGCAAAGTACATCTCATGTGGATAAGGCAATGGGAGAATAAAAAAATCCCAAGCATCATACAGCACCTCAATCCTTTTACATGAGCCAAGCATCTTTGAAGCTAGTAGTAATTCATCCATCTATGGATCCACATCTGTTAGCTTAATAGGTGACACAAGGCTGGATTTTAAATGAGTCTAACCCAATAACCAGACTTATGTAAATAGGCTTTTCAGGAAGAGAGAGAAGGAAGCCTTAATGTTGAGAAACCCTAGCTCAAAGTATCAGTTCCAGTAGCTCCAATGGCTAACATTAAACCTTTCTGTCTGTCAGTATAACTTTCCTTTGTATTTGCTTTACTCTGGCTATCACATTTGCACTAAGGCTCCTTTTGCCCTGCCGTTAACCTATGTGAAGGCACAGGTGTGTGCATAATACATGAACAAAGAAATACTATTGTTTCAAAGAATTTCTTTCTCATGGCTGTTGCTGTAAAAAAAATGCACATCACATGCAACTATTTTTCTTAATTACTCCTGAAATGTTACTGATATTATGTGTCCCACTCTGTCACTCAAACTACATTAAAAAGCATTGTAAGGAATAAGTTTCTGTAACCCAGTTGTTCGTAATAAAGGTTGTATCTTGTTTTCTTTTACAGGGCAGATCAGGCAGAACATGATTTTCTCTTCCTGTACGCTGGTCTAACTCCACTGACTTCAGGAGAATTACTCCTGATTTATTCTGGTTGAGAGATGAAGAGGCTGCTGATTTTCTACCTTAGATGAGTTGCTGGCACAACAGCAGAAATATTATATGTGTTGGAGAAAAAAATATGGTGTGCACAAGCAGAATGTCCCGCACAACTCAGTTAGTTTAACTTAAGAAATGTTTTCTCTCAGAAAATGCCAATAAACTAGAGCAACATTTTATTTAATGGTGTGGAAAAATTCCATGATATAGCCATATGAGAAATGTATTTAATTTTCTTTTTTTAAGCAAGTCAGCAAGTAAGGCAAGACTGCATATTACTACGTTTGCTAGCACAGCCTAGAAGAGCATATTGAAAGATCCCCTGTAATGCACAATTGGACGCAATGCTAAGATGGAGTGCTTTGTGCAGCTGCAGAGCACTTTCCTGAACTGATTGGTTTCAGATGCTGTGAATCTCCAACCTTGTTATTGGCAGACATTAAAACAACAGTGTAAACCTTTTGTCTCTTATTCTCTCCTGATTATACAGGACATGGTGGGACAGAATAAACATAGCAAGGCATCTTTGCATGGGAGATGGTTTCAGTGACAAATACAACCGTAGCACAGGGAGGCACAATTCTTACTGACTTCAGTCAGTGCTATGCTGGATTACTCTTGGGATGAGTTTGATCCTCAGTGTCTTTCTAGTAATGAGTGCTCTGGCAAGAGCATTAAGCACTACAAGCAAAGAATTAGCAGCTCCAGTATTATCCATGTTGTCAACAGACATGGAGAGCAAGCAGGAGGCAGAAGGAAAATACTGTGTATGCTTTACTGGTTTGCAAATATACGTGGATTAAATCAGCAGCAACACACTGACCAAGTTAGGACTTTTTTCTGTTCCCTTGTAACTGTACATAAATAATACATATTTAATACAGTTTAAGGCATTTATTTAGATGCGTTAACTGCAAGGAAAGTAGGTATTTAGATAGCGAGACTAATAGATGTGATGCTGTCTTCGAGAGGTATTCGCAGTGTTGAAAAACATTTCATACATAAAAGTTGCAAAGAAGTATGTATCCTACTTTGAAAATAGATTGTCAATATCTTAACATGAATAAGGAAGCTCACGTTGGCAGTATGAGAAGTCTAGGAATGTTTATGTATGTTCTTGTTAAAACTGGTGTGTTTAATTCCTTTCTGAGCTCCAAGTAAAGCCTTTCTGTTCAATATGATTTTATTTCATGACAGGGCAAGGAGGGCTGCACTCTGAAAGAAAGGACTAAATTTTAATAACCTCCAAATAGAAAAAAAAAAATATTGAGACAGGGAAAAAAACAGCCAGCAGCAGGCATCAAATGAGACAGAAAGAAGTAAAAAAGAAATTGGCAGCCAAAGACAGGTGAGAAAAGAATAGTAACAGGCATACCAGGTTTTCAGAGACAAGTCCTCTCTCTCTCTTTCTTTCTTCTCTCCGCATTTAGCAACGAGACCACTTGCAGCCAGCACTCCCCCCCTGCTCCTGGTGCATCCTCTGGCCCAGGTCCAGCGGGACTTGAACCAAGCTGGGGACCAGAAGGAGGCACAGGGAAGGTAGCTGAAAAGGTGCTGGCTGCTTCCCCTCCTCTCTTGAGTGCTCCTTCTCCTCTGCCCCGCGTCATGGCAAGTGGCTGTGCTTTGCCTGTGGGTCCGTGGGAGCCTATACCTGGGAAAGGAAAGTCTGGGTATCCCACTTGATCAGCGCTGTCAGCTGGAGAGGCAGCACCTGTACCACCCCCACCACTGCGCCAAGCAAACCTTAGTCCCAGAGACATCTCTCTCTGAATTTTTCTTCCTTCGTCTGTCTTCCTCCCTCTGTTCTATTTGCTCTTTCTTCTTCTTTTCTTTTCCTGTATGTTTCTCAGAGCACAGGCCTGATCTTTTCCCCTCATTTCTGGAGCACCAGACACTTTCTATGATGCTGAGTAAACAACAGTCTTCTGAAAAGTCCTTTTGTGGAGTGTGGAGCATGACTTGACTCCTTTTTTTTTTTTTTGTGTTAATCACACATTCCTCCCTGAGTTTCGAGCTTAGATGACTATGAAAAAAACCTGAAGACTGGTTTTAAAAGTCTGTGTCCTAGCTACACATGGGTTTCTGACTGAAGATCAAGGAAATGATATACTGAAGACAAAGGCTGTCATACATTTTCAGACAGAGAGAATATAGACCTAAGGTTTGTTACACCATAATACCTGAAAAGAAAGGGGTTTCCAGGTAGTTAAGATTTGTTTCTGCACTGGATGAAGCTATGCAAGCTATAAATGACCAATAACATCTTTTCACTATGTCGTGGTTTAACCCCAGCCAGCAATCCCATTCACTCTATCCCAGCTGAAACCAGGACAGAGTGTAACTGCCCTGGGAAGTTATTGCAGGTATGTCTGTGCACTCAGTTTTGTGAGTTTATCCGTATAAATGGTTTATAGAAATAAATGTCACATTCCCTGGTACAATGAGAGATACATGGAGCTTCTGTTGTGAATAATGCAAGCTTATCTGAGATAAAAGAACTGATGAATTATAGCTATAGTTTCCATATTTACTACTGCAAGCTCTGATTTTTTATCCTATGAACAAGTAAACTGTGAAGGGATGGATTGATTTCTGATAAAACAAGAGCTGATAAAAGCCCTGGTGCAGAATGAAATATATTTGGGTTGTTTATAGCATGCAATTAGTTTTTCTTCCTAATCTCCTGACCTTCACTGCTGCTACTAACTCAAGACTATCCTCTCAAATGAAGTGACACTGCAAAGCAAAATATGCACTTCTTCCTGGCAAGGGTGACGTAGGACAAACCAACAGGTAAACACATTTCATCCTAAACTATAGGTCTTTTCCTAAGTTACAGAAGCACAATTCCCTTGCTATTCTGCTTTAAAGCAAAGGAGATTCAAAAGAACACTCCAAGAGTAGCTTCTGAGCTTCATCTAAACTAGTCCATTTTGATGCAGTGGAAATCAAACAATATACAGTGTGTGAAGAAAATTATATATTTAACCTTAAAGTAGTCATTGATTCAGAGAATGTTTGTTGGAAGGCTTCTCTGGAAGTCATCTAGTTCAGCCTCTCCCCCGAAGCAAAATTATCACCAGCTGTAGATCAGGTAAGGCATGACTTTGCCCAGTCAAGTAATGAAAATCTCCAAGGGTGGAGATCCACAACCTCTCACTATTCCTATGCTGCACTTACTTATGATCTTTTTTAGGAATTTTTCCCAAACATTTAATCTGAACCTCCCAGCTGCAGTAAGTGTTCATTGCTCCTTTTGACGTTATTTTCTTCTAATGGAAAGAGTTTGGCTCCATCAAATAATGAATTCCCTTACAACAGTTGTAGACTATCAGATAGCCTCCACATAGCACTGAACAATCTCATCTCTCTCAACTTCTGCTTGAAGGTTATGTGCTGTAGGCACCTAACTATCTTGGTAGCTTCTGTTTGACACTGCTTCTCCTTACACCTCTTGATCTGGAACCCAAAACTGGACACAGTATTTTAAGTGCAGCCTCACAAGGGCCAAGAATTGATGTATAGTAACTCTCCTTGATCAGCCAGCCAGGCTCCTCTTAATAGGCAGCGTGCAATTCCCCTTATTTGTGATGTGATTGCAATGCTGGCTTGTATTTTGCTTGCTATTCACTGCTACTTCCAAGCATTTACATCAGTGCTGCTACTCAGGTGGTCAGTTCCAGCCTGTATTTGTGCATGAATTAGGCTTTTATGCCTATGTGCAGAATTTACACTTCTTGAACTGCATAAGATGTCTGTTTAACAATCTTGAAGTTTCTTGAGGTCCATTAGGACTGAGATTTTACTTTCCATCTTAATAATCCCTTCCCATTATTTACTATCATTCACAATTTGCTTTCTTAGCATCCAAGTCAGTGATTAAATTATTGAAGCATATAGGCCTCAACTCCATTTGTGCCTAGCTGCCAACCAGATAATCAAGATATTGACTACTGCTAATTAGGTTGTCTTCCTCATTCAACAACAGGCCCATGTTTTCTCCAAACCTCCTTTCTCTACTAGCATTCTTACTAAAGTTACTTTATCCTCTAAGTCTAGACCTGGGTTTAGTTCCACCTGAGCTTTGGCCTTCTCCCTAAGTACTTTAGCAAACAACTCTTTTATTTTACCCAATCACTACTGGTGGCAGAGCCATGTGACATATTTTTTCTAAACTGTTTTCCCCATTATATGCCCGTAATATCCCCAGGGTTCATTGGTCTTGATCCAAAGACCACCAAAAGACAAGCCTCTGATTTCATACCAGAGCTGTACCATCAAGAAACTCCTTTATACAGGATGTAATCCTTCATCCTCTTCTTCTCCCCCCAAAGCAGCCTGCGCACTTGGTGCACATGCTGTCCCACTCAATCTCTGTAACTGTACTCACACTGGAGCCTTACAACCAGTCATGACCTTGCAATTCTTCTTGACTGTTGCTCAAGCTCCATACACTAACATAGAGACTCTAGAGGTAGGTCTCAGAATGCATTTGGCTCTGAGCACAGACTTGATTCACTGGCCAGCAGACTCACAGAAATACACTAGCTGTGGCAAAGCTAATCAAGAAGCTGATCAAAGATCAGAGGCTTGATAGAGAAACAAACTAAAGGAGGAACAACAATCTGTTTTTAACAGACAACTCTGATCATTCAGAAATAGTTATTGGCCCTGGGTAATGGCTGGTCTTGATTCTGAAGAGATGGCAAATTTTATAATGTACCCACCACTAATACTACAGGGGGCTGAGGCATCTGACACGTTCTTCTCCTTCCCCTTAAGTATCTAAGTGCAAAGACTTGAAAGCAGACTGCCTATCACCTGGATAACCATAGAGCTATCATTAAGTCACAGCATGAATCTTATGTCTGAGTTTCGTTCAGTGAGCGCACTCTGACAATGAATTCTACAAGCAGAATATACAGAGTGCAAACCAGTTGCTGCTTATTTTGCTCTGTGTTTACTGGCCATTATATGCAGCTTCCTTATCGGTGTTTCTCCTATTTCACACTTTTATTTCCTTTGGTACCCTTGGATGAGTTTTATCTGAGCCATGTGATTTGCTGTACCTAAATTACAGGAGCTGCTCCTAGGATTCACTATAGCAATACGTCCATCAGTCTGGTATTTGCATACTTGTCTGCCAAGGCCATTACTCTCCAAAATCTATCAGAGTCCCTCTATTTTCTCCATAACTCTTTTTGGCCATCTGTCCCACTGACAGTGTTCCATTCCAGAATGACATTCTCCACAGTATTCTCCATGATAGCTTCTCTGTGTTACCCTCCAGTTTCTTTGCAAAATCTGTCAGGATGGGTGAGGTTTGCTTCAGTCTATGCTCTCTACCAACTGTTTCATAATTATTAGCCTATTCACTTCAGCCCAATCCACCAAGCACACTGCAAAGAAGAACAACCTCTACAAGAATTCTTCCTTCTTCTCAGGCAGTTTGTTCAGAATATCTGCTTTTTAGCCACATAGTCTGTAAATGTAACTGTATCCGGGGTCTGGTCGTTTGTCGTTTTCATCCCACCAAAGAAATAAAGGTTGCCTCACTCTAAGTTGTTGTTGGCACCTATTCAAAGGTCATCACCCAGCCCAACTTAAGTAAGGATTGGTGAAGACTTACTAGAAACATGTCCATTTATACAAGCAAATAAATCCTTGAAGTAGTTTCTTCAAGAGCCGTTGTCATCACTGCTGTGGTTTGCAGACTGATTTAGTTGCTATTCATGGACTATTGATGTTGCTGTCTAAATTGGACGAAGTTGTAAACACAGGAGCTTTACCATCTTATTTCCATCAGGCAATCTTCAGTGGTACTCAGCTGAATTATTTCTTTTTAATGGGGACTCTGATAAAAGTACGCAAAGCTCATCTTTCTCTGGCATCAATTCCTCTACATTAGTTGAGAAGAAAGCTTCAGCTTCTGTCACATTCCATGGTGCATCACAATGTACCAACATGGAGAAAGTGCCTCACAAGCTTACTCTATGTTTGTAAGTAACTTCCCTAACCATCTGCTTTTGGTTATTGACAGAGACAAGACACTGTGCTAGATGGGTTTGCCTGATCTAGCAGGACTAATTTCATCTTCTTATGTTCTTGCCTTCATGACTCAAAGTAGAGACGAAAAGGGTAATGCAAGGGCCCTGCCTGCTACATACACTCTGTCTTACTGTGGGCAGCTGCTTGCAACCTGTGCTCTACTTCCTAGGTAATCAGGTTCATCTCTGTAGAATTATGATTTTATGAGGAAAAAAAAAATCTGTGAATGAAAAGCCAAATTTACTCCTGTCTGTGTTAAAGGTGACTAAGGCCTTTCTCCTATCTCTTAAGGTTGGAGAAAGCTGCAGAACAGCAGAGAGTGGCTGCAGTGACAGAAAATGGCATACATTGTTCTTTCCATAAATATGGGGGGAGCTTAGGAAGAGGCTGAAAAGCAGTGCCTTTTGGTAAAAGGGTGCTGTCAGCATGATCAATAGCTATAGTGACAACCCAAACTCCTGTGGGCTGCTAGCAACAAAGACAAACTTTTCTCCATTCAGATAAATTCCCCTGGGGATAGTGGGTCTCTTTGGCTTAAAATATGCATTCTTTACATTTCTCTTCACCTGTTGTGTTGAAATAGTGAGTATTGCTTCTTACTTTGTGGTAGTAAGGCTTTGGGACTAACTGATCACAAGACTATACTTCAGATAAAGTATTCTATTGTATTCAGATAAATTCTTTTCCTTAATACTCAGATATATTGCCTTGGGAAAACAGGACTACTTGTAAAAGATAAAAATGCAAGCCAAACAATTTCTTCCCCCATTAACTTGAGAGGTGGCTGTCGATCCTCAGGTTTTCTTATTTAATGTAATACTGATTTATTGCTTTATGAAATGTTTATGTTCTGACAGTCTTCCCCTATGGATCTGTCTAATGCATATAGCAAAGTCTGCTTGGTTTTTGCACTGTGTTCAGGATTGTCCTTTTATATCAGAAATAGCAAGCATTATTTGTGCAATGAAGTACCTTATGCTTTATGATGGTTTAGGGTAATGTGGAGTGAAAGTGGCCCAACTATAAAAGCGTTCAGTTTATCTGCTGCCAGGTGTTCTATCATATGGTATGCTGCATTGTCAGCAATATTATTGTTTCTTGCACTGAGCTGACTGTGCCTACCCGTTCTAGCAAAATGTTTAAAAACCTATACAAAAAAAGGCCATGTTTTTGTATATTAACAACTACAAAACCTTAATATTCTTTGCTATGTTTTGTCTTAAAATACCCGTGAAGTGCTTACTGGATTTCAGAAGCATTAGATCAACAACGTCATGACCTATGTTTATCTACTGAACTGAACAGGAACAGCTACTGAACAGACACAGGCACTATGAAGGACATGCTCATAACAGGTGACCTGGAAAGCCTGCACAAGTTTCCAACAATCTATATGCACTTCCTTTTGTCTTGTCTACTGAAAGCAAGACTTCTGCATATGCTACTGAAGAGCTAATCCAGCTGAAGACTTACTTGGATTCAGTTTGAGCTGGCGACCATTGCCTGTAAGCATTCACCCTCTCTATTCTAATGCAAGCTACAAGTCAAAATTCACCTGGGATCAGTTTCTGAAAAGAAATAACTCACACTTTCCCAGGCTTGCATGTTCCTGAAGATTCACAGCACTGCTTTATTCTTTCTCTGCCTGACTGAAGGATATTAGCAGTGTGCTGTGGAGGAAACATTTCCTACCTCTGTATTACTCTGTAGATACATAATGGGGTCCCAGCTCCAGCTGCCACCTTCTTTAAGCACAAAACCCTCAGGAAAGAAAGTACTTTTTCTTCCCTTAACAAAGAAGCAGGCAGCTAATAGCTGATATGCAGTGGGCAAACAGCTGGTTCAGTGTACCGAGACTCTTGCCACGGTAGTAGCATGGGTTTAGAATGTGCAAGGGTGTATTTATTCACTAGGCTAGGAGGAAATGAGTAAAAGTAAGAGAGACTCATTTTGTGCCTGGTAGGCTGGTATCTTTTTTACTGCTGTCTATTATTGACTAGATTACATTGACTGTGATGCTTCACATGCTGTAATTCATCAGACAGATGCTGACTAGCTACTTGTTCATTGTTTATTCATGAGCAGGGAAAGATTTCCAAAGGTGTTCAGAAAATTTAGAACCCAGCAATCAATACATATATATTTTTTTAGGTTACAAAATAATAAACCTGAGTTAAATTATATTTTGTTGTACGAGAGAGAAAAAAAGGAACCCTCAAGGGGCAAACAAACTGTTGTTACTGAAGGAATTACCCATTCAGGATGGACGCAGCTGCCTAACTCCTCATTAACTATTTATCAGTTTCTTGGAAGGAAAAATCTACTATACAGTGAATTCCCATCAATATTTAATATAGCAGTGCCTGGAGTGCTGGACTGAGTTTCTCACTTGTGCAGACGGCATAAGCAAAGTGTATACTGCCACATCTCTTAATAGGGGAAATCTCAGAAAAATCCCAAGGCTTCTTTCGTTTGTTATGGTTTACTTTATGTACTACTTAGAATTGTTAAGGACCTGTTGCTGAGCATTTCTGTACGGTTCATGCCAGTCTTTTCCTTTCACACACACAGCAAGTGCACTTATTGATCATCAAGTAGTTTCATCTGAAAGCAAAAAATACACCATATTGACTTAATGCTACCATCTTCTGGTTTGGAATGTACCTTTGCTAGCCGTGGTAGTTGTCCATTTGTTTAATTTTTGTTATGTGATAAAACTATCATATGCAAGGTTTTTTTGTCTTACTGCCCTAGTTTTGGTCCCTGATATACAAAACATGCACTATAAAAATAATTGGGCCATCTTTCATTAATATCATTTTCTTTCAGTTTCAGAATCATCCATCATAGTCAGAAAACTTCACCAAAAGCTTGTTAGCTCTTTTGCTATTTCTACAATGTCTGTCTGCCTGTCTGGTTCCTAATTATAGATATTCTGCCATCACAGTTAAATTTACAGCTGCCAGATTACAGCTAAATTGGTTTTCATCACACTTTTTGCCAAGTCTCAGTTCTCAAGCTCTTCCATTTTTCACTGTCCAGGGCCAGTTCCTGACCTAACGTGACACTGCAGCAGGGACAAAGGAACATATAAGTGCTTTACTCTGACAGTGTCATATCTGTCTAACTTGTCCTGAAAAAGAATTGTAGGAACTTGTTTTGAACTCTGTGGCAGAAGGTTGTCGTGACATTTGTAAAGTGGGAACTTCACAAAGTAAGATGCTGCCTACTGAAGAACGCTTAAACAATCTTGGTCTCAGTACCCACAGCTATCCCCAAGAAAGCTTTTTTTAACCTCAAGGCAGCAGAGATTGCCATGGATTGGCCACAGATGGAAAAGAAACAGTCAAATGTGACATTTCTAAAAGATTAATAAATTAACTCAAATTGATACTATTTTTAAGGTTACCCAAGCTGCCTATTATTTTTTATTTACTCTGTCACCCTATTTGCTGCAACCTAGTGACTCTGCTTTGAACTGTCTGCAAAAATGGCCTGCTCTGAGCTGAAGATAACCAAAATATTCTTCTTCCCAACAGACTTGTACACAGTAGCTTATTCATTCCCATTTGGGCATGAAGTAATCTCCATTACCTAGCTGCCACAGCTGGCAATGAGGCAAACAGACCTAAACAAAGAAAAAAAAAAAATTGATTTGCCTATTCTCAAAGCTCTCTGTCATACTCAATAATCTGCTAAAGCCTTAGCAGCCAGTGGTGATGTGATAGGAATTTGGCCCTTTTGATTTGATTTCTTTTACAGCCTCAAAATGTTTTGCCTTTAATTCTTTTTCTCTGGCTGCTTATATTGCTCCATGATGATCATGCATTCTCTCCTTGTTTCATTTTGCAGGCATTTGGGAACACAGTGGCAACATGCCATGAAGATTGGGCTTATTCCACTTCATTCCACTTACTCGACTGTTCCACTTCATTCTTTAGTCTCCTCAAGATTTATTAGAAAGTTTTATCTTATGTAGTGCCCAGTCCTTCTGCCAGATGTACACAGAAGCTCTTAAAACTCAAAGCAATCTGTCTGTCAGAGGAGTTGCCAATGACCTTTTTACAACACTGTTGACCTGTTAATCTAGAGCTGTCACTCAGAATGCAGAACCCATTGTAGTTCTGGTAGGAGATTCCCCAGGAGCACATGGTTTGGCAAAAATGGGAAATTAGCAAAACAGATAAACAACTTTTAGGCTATCATTAGAAATAATGGTATCTTACAAAACTTGAAAAAAATAAATTATGGTATTTACCAATTGCTGTAGTTTATTTTCAGATGAGGGAATTGACTCAGAAAGCTAGTAATGCCTGCATTGCTTTTTACATAGGTCTTCTCTGGGGTGAATACAGTGCATATCCAGCAGATAAATCAAGCCCTCAGATGATCATGCTGTATTTTAAAAATTTGAGTTGTTGGCTAGAGAATTCTGGATCCATACACATGTGAAAAGACAGTCAACTGTAGACAGCAGGAAATAGTCTGAGGGTATTATCACCAATATCCACTTCTAGTAGAACTCTCCTGCCCACTTGCATCCCTATCTGCTAACCATGGTTTATAGACCAGACCTTATATTTATATATACCAGTTTGCCTACTTCACAAATGCACTTGTGTGTTCATGAAACGTATGTAAATGTATATGAAGTGTTAGTTATGAGTCAGATTGAACATTTGCTCATCTCCCTATCTGTCCCTCAGACAGTGAATTACAATGTGCTGAACAATTAGTTTTCATGCACACCTCATTAATCTAGAAGAAACTTGAAATTATTGACCTGGCTCTATCATTTCAGAAGACTATTTTTCATTGTGTTTTGGGCTTGATTAACACCATGAGCTTCCAGTGAATACTCTACATCTTAAGAAACTAGTAGGACATTTCAGAATAGAAGTTTCATCTTGGAATGAATCCTCAGAAATGGGCAGCCTGTAGGCAGAAGTGTGAGAAGAAGCCAGGAGTGATGGAACACGCTTCCCTGAAACTGTACCGCATGTGAGGGATGGGGGAAGAAGGAAAAAAAAACATGACATGGTTTAAATCATGAAGAGTGGCTAAAATTTTGATCCATCAAATACCACCTGACTCCCACGTCTGGTCTGTACAGCTGGGAACTGGAGAGAACCTACACACTGTGCTACAGGAGGAGGCTGGAAAGGGAGGGTCCTTTTTTTGGTGAGGATTCTTGCTATTTCATATTCATCTGTGACTTATTCTGTGTCCAAGAATACAGCTTTTTAGCATAGATTCACTTAAATGTAGATACACAAATATATATATTGACATATTCATATTATAATAACAAGGTTATAACCTCGCTGCAGTAGCAACTGTGCCTAGCTATGTCTGTGTACTACTAATTCACTCAGGCATTATATGTATGTGGTCTGCTCAGGTCGTCAAGTCAAATGTAATAACAGCATTATGTCAGAGTTTGGTGGAATAATTCATTTAGCCTATTCATGCATTTGTAAAACTATTAGAATAACTCAGAGTCAAGCATACTTCCCAGAGGAATACTGTGGTCTTATAACGGTATTTACTTTGAGATCTTTGCCTGAAAGGAGCTAAAATAAACCTTAGCCTGGTTTTAAGCATATCAGTCTTGGTGTGTTCATCTCTGCTCTTCAAGATAATTTAAGAAAAAGGGCCATAATCCATTTAAGGAATGTACTTCTTTCAAAAGATTTTTGTATTAAAACACTTCTCAAGTTTGACTGACACTGGTTAGTGGCCCTGGTGATGTTCCTATTACATTAAGAACATAAGAACAACTGCACCAGGTCAGACCAAAGGTTTGTCATGCCTAATGTCCTGTCATGTGAGTATCATTGGGGACACTTAGAAAAAAAGCGTCAGGAAAGGATAAGCATAAAAAAATCCTGGATGGCAAATGCACTCCAACTTCACTGCTAGAAGTAGTTAGTCTAATGTATAGATCTCAACCGTATTTTTATTATGCTATCAGCTTCTTCAGAATGGTGTGATATGTTTATAACAGTCTGTGCCATCCCCGCTGTTTTCATTCCTGATGACCTCACTACTGCATTGGCTGAAGTGCATGTATCTTAACATAATTGTTTTCTTCTCTCTGTGGAAATAACTGCAAAATCACTAAGGGTCAAGTCACATCAACTGTAACTGATCAATGAACCCCCAGCATGGAAGAAGGCTCAGAGGAGGTGGGCAAAGACATGTGCTCATAAAGCTCAGGGAAAAACACAAGGAATAACCACAGCTGTTGTAAAGAAAGTTGAACTTACCCCAACACATAGGGACATAAGGGTAGCCTTTAGTTTAGATCAACGGCTCTGTCAGCTGAGTGGGTCAACTAGTTGTGTAAATGGCCTTCCCTGAGTTAATCGAAAAGGTATGAATGTCTTCCTAAGCCAGCCAGACCAGCATGGGGGAAGTGTACAAGTGGATCAGACCAATATAGAGTACAAAAACTAAGCAACCAATAAAATGAACTTTGAAGAGAGCAGCAGGCTTAAGCTTGCTTCAACCCCTGTATTCCTTACTAATGACTAGGGATGCACAGCACCATTATGGTAAGCATATAAAGACTGGTAACAGGCATCACATTTTTATTGTTATTTGACTGTATATTGCAATTGCTTTATTATCCTTGTGTTGTGATTTCAATATATTGCTGTGTCACTCCACTGAATCAAAATCCCATGTCACATCAAATATCTTTAAATAAATAAATTCAGTATTAAAACATTAAAACTGTCCTCGTGTGTACTATCTAAAAGAATCTGGTCAGAAAGTATTGGACTCTAACATCAACCTAGTCCAATAAGACAGAGGAAAAACTAATTTTGATCATTTTTATTTTAATTGTCTTCTAATTAAATTCAAACACATGCATCTCAAGATTGTAAATCCTGTGAAGGAAGAGCAATTGTTTATGGATACAGCTAGCAAAGATGGCATAAGATGAAAGTACAAGGAAATGTAGTCTGAATGTCAGAACACAAATCTTCATGGTTAAACCTGCAACCTTATGGAATATCTTCTGAAGAGAAGGTGAAGATTAAACACTTGGCATTTGAAACTCCACTGGCAAAATCACCAGGGACTAGACCAGAGGAAGTTTGTCCATCTCTGTTGTATATAGCATGTACTTTATTTTAAATTTACTATATATGCTTACAATACTGCTTCTTTGCAAGTCTAATAAGAGTCTTTGGTTTTCTTGTCGCTGATGGTTTTACCATTACCTTAAAAACAGGACAAAGAAAGTCAAGAATATAATTTATGTTATTAAATGGGAATTATATATATTTTCAGGTGGAAAAATCAGGCTACAGTGCCTAACTAATGCAGAATAAAAACAAATGAATAAAATGTCATTTACTCATCATTCAGATGAGTATAAAGATGGAGGTCACAGAGGAACAGAGCAAAGAAGCAGTGTTCGTAAGGATTGTTCTAGTCAGTTTGAAAGAAAGCAAAATGCAAGGAGCTGTGCTGGTTTTGGCTGGGTAGAGTAAATGTTCTTCACAGTACCTTGTGTGGGGCTATTCTTTGGATTTGTGCTGGAAACAGTGCTGAAAATTCAGGGATATTTAGTTACTGCTGAGCAGTGCTTACACAGAGTCCAGGTTTTTTCTGCATCTCACCCCATCCCACCAGCGAGCAGGCTGGAGGTGCACAAGAAGCTGGGAGGGGACACAGCTGGGACAGCTGACCCCAAATGACAAAAAGGGATATTCCAT
This sequence comes from Phaethon aethereus, assembly GCF_964289735.1. Taxonomy (NCBI): domain Eukaryota; kingdom Metazoa; phylum Chordata; class Aves; order Phaethontiformes; family Phaethontidae; genus Phaethon; species Phaethon aethereus. The sequence goes on along the minus strand of NC_138577.1, from coordinate 64,244,971 downwards.
ACCCTATGACATCATGCTCAGCAATAAACTAGGGGGAAGGTTGATGGGAGGCTGCTGCTTGGGGACTGGCTGGGCATTGGTCAGTCGGTGGTGAGAAGTTGTTTTCATTGTCATCACTGGTCTTTCTTGGGTTTTATTCCTCTTAGTTATTTTCCTTCTCATTAACAGTTTTTACTATTATCATTATCGTTATATTATTTCAATTATTGAACTGTTCTTATCTCAACCTCAAACTCAAAAGTTTTCTCACTTTTACCCTTTGAATTCTCTTCCCCGCGTCCTGCTGGGTGGTGCTTACATTGCCAGCTGGGGTTAAACCACGACAGGAGCAGAGGAAAGAAATGTGGGGAAAAAAAAAATAGTTCTGTGAAAGAAATTCTTGCAAGATGCAGTTATCGCCTGGGGATCACAGAAGTGCTAAAGCATGTAAAACTACAAAAATATGGTGCATAGAAAGGCTACTGACTCATACCTTTAGTCTCCCAAAAATGTAAAATGTATCCCTGCGACAGGGGAACACATAGATTTTTACATGCTACCTCTGTGAATGACGAGTCTGATATTCCTACGTATGATGCTTGAATGGATTAAAATGTAGGAAAACATTCATTTTTGCTATTCTTATTTAACGGACAAGCAAAGGTATAGAGAAAAGAAAACACTGGCATTTTGGCAGACCAATAGGCTAAAGGGCTTCTTTAAAAGCCACTGTTTTTCTCCTTAGGGTAAAATCAAGTGCTTACGAGCCTCTTTATTTATTTGATTCAACTTTACCCACAGAAATAATGCAACAATCAATCAGAGGTGTAGGTAGGGAAATACTTATCTGTGAGAAGGGAGAGTATCTGTTACCTTTATGTGTCTTGCTGAGTCCATCTGCATCCAGTTCTAGTATCCACACAAAAAAATGCTGAAAATTATGAAACTGTTCTGTGAAGAACTACAGAAATTAACTGAAAACTGAAAAGCAGGTTACTATTTAGCTCCTAAATTCACTCAGTCAGTCCAGGTTATCAGAGAGATGTTTCAGTCAGAGGGAAACATAGCATCAACTAGAAAAGAAGATACAAGATGGGCACTTTTACACAGCAGACGAAGGCTAGATGAAATCAAAAGGGATAAAAGCTGTAGCTCAGCAAATTTGATTCAGGTGTGTAACAACCAGTTTTATACTATCACCAAGTTACAGCTGTCCAGAGCTATCAGATTGTCCATCCCTCAAGCTTTTTAAATCAAAGATGAGACATGATTTGAGGAGAGAGACTTCTTTAGCAATCACATAGGCCAAATGCATTGAATTTATGGAGACTCTAATATTGAAGATCAGCTGAATTATTACAGTAGCCCTTTCTGGCATTTAAAATTCTGAGCCTAAAAGCAGGGTTTTTTTGAATTAGTGCCTTTCATCCAAGGGATTTTAAGTCCTTAACAAACACTAATTAATTAATCCCCTCAACACTTGTGAAAAGTAGGTAGTTATTGCTAAATCTTCTTTGCAGATATGTAAGCTGTGGATCAGAGAGGTTAAATGATTTGTCAAAGGTTGTGCAACAAGCAAATATCAGATCTGGACTACTGGAAAATCTAGGTTGTGATTACTCTTATAACTATGATAACTGAACAACATTGATCTTTTCATTTCTTAGCAGTCAGATGGCATTAACTAAGTATTTGTGATGGTAAAGAAAGAGATCTGAACAGAGGAGGTGAGGGACTGGAGTGTTGATCTGTGAAGCTGAGAGATTAGTGAAAAGACAGCAGCTAGAGAATACAGTTTATTTAACAAAACCCAAAACAGCTGATGATATTAATAAAGGTTGGGGTGCAGTGCTTTTTCTTTGTCTAAAAAAGATGGTGGAACACATTTGTAAAGCCTTTAAAAGGTACTATTCATTGAAGCGGCTCACCACAGACAGCATGCCCTGACTTTCCACTCCCTATCTGATTAAATACAGCTTGGTGCTGCCTGCTATCAGCATGCAGGGCGTTCATAAACCCTGGCCTGGATTACGCTACATTAAACTGGGCAAATTTCTGATTTCACTGAAGTCAGGAGCAAAACTCTTCCAGACTTCAGGCTTTTAATTTGTGTCGCTCCAAACTCTCAGTCTAAATTAGAGTTTTCACTGCTATAACATTTTATTTCTCCCCTTATGCTTGCCTGAGGAGTAATCTCTCCCTCTTGTTTGCAGCATCCTATTAAATTGGCCCATGGATAACCTGTGAAATCTCTAAGGCAAGCCTTTCACAGTGTTTTCTCTTCAGCATACTTCCTGAGTTGAGGAGCTTGGTCCTAGTGCAGTTCCTAATAGAAGAGTATTTTGGGTACCACTGGAGAATGAAGCCAGCACAGCAGTATTCCACAGCTCTGGTTTCTTAATGGGGTGGCTCCTACAGAAACGTGATACCGTTAGGCAAATCTTCCTGTTGACTATTCAAAACAGCTGAAGAAAACAGACAAAAAGGTGTAGGTTTCAGAACTGCAATACCATAATGTCGCATTTGTGGGTAAAAACCTGCTGAGCTAGCAGTGATCTGTAATCCACAGCCAACCCTAAAGTCAGGGCCCTACAGAAATCACAGGTAGAGACTTGAAGCAGATACTCCTAGAAAAGTACTCAAATGCCTTAGACCTCCCATCAGAAAAGAGGAGAAGACAAAAGTCTTCTGTATTTTCCTTTGTAAAATCTATTTAAACTGCTGAGTACATAAACATGACACTTTATGATTTTTGTTCCTCTGGGGCCGCTCATGCTTCAGGGTGGCTTGTCAGTGTCCAGTGGTGATTCTTAGAAACACAAGAATAAAACAGAGGAAAGGATTGCCTAGGTCTGAGACCATGAATTCAACACCTTGCTACTGTAGGCAACCTTGCTTCACATTACTGCTTGAATAACCATGGGCTAGTTCATCACTGATAGATTGTTATGACTTCTATGCCTGCTTGAATCATCTCCTGTTTGCATATAATGTCAAGTAAAAATGCTAATATAAGATTGAATGTAATGCATTATTTCATTCCAACTCACATCCAGCCTCATATATTTTCCCTTGTTTACGACCAACTATATTTTCCATATATTCCCCTGCACGCTCCTTGACTAAGCAAGATCTATTGTCATACCTGCAGAATGCAACAAATCAGATAGATAGTTTTCTTTTACACTTTGAAGTCAAATTTGCAAACTTCTGAAATCCAATAAAATATATACCTTTTTTGTTCTGCTAGCTGCGAATAAAACACAATTATGTCAGGAGATCTGGCACAGTATTCTAAGATTTAACAACATTTAGTTACATATTGCAGGTATTCTGTTTGGTGCTGTTATGTTACTTACTTACTGTGAGTGAAATCCAGAGCTCACTGAAGTCCAGGAGGATTTTTGCCTCTATCTTTCTAAGCAGACCAAATAAAAAATGCCAACTGTAAAAGGTCTAGGCCCATACACATGACTGAGAAGTTATTGGCAAGCAAGGCTGAATACTTTCAAACAATTGTTATGCATATGTAGTACGAACAATAGTATAAAGTCTATGAGGGAACTTTGTGCAAGTCTGAGACCTTTACTGCATCTGTATATTTTCATGTTAAACTGCCACTTTTAAAATGCATGCTACCAGGTTACAGCCAGCTCTTATAAATCAGTAACAAAAGCAAAGAGAAGCTAGACAATATCAGGGTAATACAAGTACAACTATAGCTGTCAGATGTAACCTGACTTGCTTTTTAAGTGCAGTTGCTTAAATGAGTATAAGAAAAAACAGATAAATACAGTAGATCAGGAAATGGAGAAAGGACAGTAGAAAACAATACAATAAAGCATCTTTTTCTTTCAGTTCTCTGAAGGGCTGACATGCAGGGTACTTTTCCAATCTTTTATCTTTTTAAATGCTTCCAAATTGTTCTAATATATTCCATCTATTCTTAGAGAAAATAATGAACTGACGAGTAGATGATACTTTGAAGGGATTAACTGACTGCTGTGGAACAAACTAGATCAACTGCAAACTAACCCCAAAACTTAGTGAACTTATTATTTATAGGTCCTTTCCAACAGAAAAGCAATATAGTCAAAATTAAGTAGTCTTTCTTTGAAAATTGTAGTTATTTTGATAAACAGTGCTGTCAAAGCAAGAAACGTGAATGCCACTAACTCTAGATCATTCACTTTCATGTAAAGTTTACAAGGTTTCTTGTGAGAATACTTCATAGTTAAAGTATGTCTTCCTTCGGGGATCACACAAGCATTTAATTTTTGTTTTGGCATTGGGCCCATTGTGTTTAAGAGGTTCTTTGGAGATGTGGAATTGATGACCACAAAGGAAAAATTGAGAGTTACTTATTTTAAACCATGATTACAACCTTTCAAGATTTTCAGAAAAAATACGCTTTCTTCCAGATATATACACATAAAAAAGGACTTTGTTGCAAAAAGCTTTAGAGGTCCATATTTAGCCTACCAATATAAACAGTCATATCGGGCTTTATACTATAGTTATTTATCATACTATAATGATATCCTTTGCTGTTTTGCCCAGTTACACTAAATACCATGTACTACACTTTCTTGATCTACAATGCACAGTATTCTTGTTGGCAAGCATAAGTTTGCAGGTAAAACTTCAACTCAGTTGAATATTCTTTCATTTTTCACATAAGCTTTTCAACTATTAATGAAAATTTATCACACATTTTATTAATCTTGATTTCTCATCTATCACCTATTTAAATATACACTACAGATACAAGAATCCCTTAAGTCCTAAAGCCTGTGCAGTGGAGCATGATCTTACAGGTACAAGCCATGCAAGAGAAACCCTGCTGTGGCAGGTCTGCGTGATATTGGCAGGACTGCGTTAAGTGTGCTGCGATAGCTTTCCTCATAAGTGACTTGCAAGCCACTCTTTTTGATGATTTGCATGGATTCTGGGCACAATCACTTATGTTTTCTAACAATACACTAATTTGCTTTTACTGTAACTTGTGGAAGATTTAGGTGCTGTAGGCCTAATCCTATTGAATTCAGTTCCGTAAACTCCAGGCATCCTTTACTGCACCGAAGATAATGAGAAATTAATATGCTCAGTGTGTGACAGTCTCACTCAGTGCCTTCCAGGAGCAGGAACTATATAGCAGGAACTACTATACAGCGGTTGCAATGTTAATGGTGCACTCTGAATAAAGAACCTACATTCTGCTGCTGCTTAGGTCATCTAGACAAACATGGAATTTAACCTCAGGGATATGTTAAACTGGAAGATGTGGCAATAAATGATATGTCAACTTCCTTCTGATAAAGTTCTGATACTCTACTACATGTTAAAGGAATGATAACTGGACAAATCCTAGGTAATGTGGTAATAAAAAACCCCGCTGTGACTGTTGACCTCAGATGTCCAGTGTCACACTCTGGTTCGATTTCATAGAATCATAGAACCTTTGGGTTGGAAGGGACCTTTAAAGGTCATCTAGTCCAAGCCCCCTGCAATGAGCAGGTACCTTTGGCCGGATGGTTTTTCCTTTTTCCTTTTTTTCTTTTTTTTTCCTCTGAAGTAAGGTTTAATAGTTACACAAAATTAATTGCTACTCCTATTTGTTTGCTCAGAGAAGGTGCAGCGACATTTGCATACCAGAAAACATCAATTGTCACTCAAAAGTAAAACCTTTTTACTGTCACAAGTGATAGCAGATCTGTTGATTTCATCAGCAGCCTTTAGAGTACCATGATTTTTCACTCTCTTTCTGCCATACACCTGTTGACAAAGGATTTCAGAAGTGTGAAACAACTACCATTTGTTTTCTTTTGTTTATGCAGAAACACTAAATGCTCTAATGCAAAGAATACACAGTGGATTTTACAAGATAGTAATAATCACTTCTAATTAAGCAATTTGCTTATGAATTCCTTCCATGATCATACTTCTACCCTTTTATGATTTATCAGTAATTGCTCAATTCTTCACCTTGGCATTTGCCCTCTGCAATTGTAAGATATTCTTACATTTCAGAGCTGTTCTTTAGTCATCTGTTAGCTGGATTCCACTATCTCCTCTGGTTTCTTCACTTTGAAATGGAAGTTTATTATAATTCTGAGAACACCTTTCCAATGTCAAATATAAGATGCATGTCTTTGGAGTGCATATGGCAAAGGTCCAAAATGAAGGACAGTAAAAGCAAATGATTGCCAAAAAGATGTGAAATTAATTTCTTAACTGTACAAGTCTTCTGTAACTTCAATTTCAAAAAGTAATATTTTCATGAACAATTTTCATTAAGCAGTGCAAAGTCTGTACAAAAGCTAAGCTGAAATGGAACACGTTAAAAAAAATCATAATGAAACAAGAGGGATCATGAATGCCAAAAAGAGTACTTTCTCTCATCGAAGTTTTTGACATTATGGTCTAAGAAAATAAAATTCTTGTATTTTCTACTCTAACAGTAGAATGCTTTGCAAGGCTATGGCACAGCTGATGATAAGGAGAATAATATTCACTTAGAACTGGCACAAAGCAGACGATGTCATTCAAACTTTTGCGATGTTTTAATAAATTCATTCTCCACTACTGCCACAGCAGTTTCACTGACAATGAGACTATAACCAAAGTCTTGCTAAGCAGGCATAAAAAATTTTAACCTTATTCCTTTTCTGCTTCTGGCTTTCCATGACAATTATCAGACTGGCATTTGTCAAGCTGACATCTGTTTTGTTGGCATAGATCACACACAGCAGCTAATTCTGTTGTGTTCTTTGGCTGAGTCTAATCTACTGGAATTCACGAGTCAGCCAAACTCGGTACATTGCTTGCAATGGAAAAGGCTGCATATGAAATCTACAACAGAAGTGCTATGTTAGTGGACCTCTCTGATTCAGGAATAAAGAGCGTTAAGAAAACGTTTGCCTAGTTCCTTCTCTCATGCCCCTGTCTTGAAAGCTGTGGTTTAGTTGCTTTCCAAAATGTCTTTGATAACTCTCCTCTTTCTATTGTGTATTGGAATTGACACAAACACAGGACTGCACATGCCTGTCATGAGTGTGAGGTCTGCTGTTTAAAAAATACTCTTCAAACTCTGCAGCAAACAGTGCAGAAATGTATTTTTTAAGTGAAGCGATGGATTTTCTCTCAGTCACATGATTCTAAGAACTGGCCTTTTCATGATAAACAGTTGTAGTACAAACAGTATAGCTAAAGGTACTGCAAATGTCTTCCACATTGCCTAAAGCAAATGTGTTGTCAGCATTTCGTCACCGAAACGTCCGAGATCTCTTTCATCCAGCCAAGACCTTCCCAGGTGCATAGCTGTACACAGACTTCTCCAGAATTTGCTTGCTAATTAACTGTAATAACATGTATCAGTCTTGTTTCTGTTTGTTCTTTTAACCAGATAAGATTTTCTCCACAACACAAAGGACCTTGGTTCATTGCTGCAGTACCAGTGAACTGTTGTTCTACAAAGTAAACAGCACTGGTGAGAAAGTACACCCCGTACCCACTGAGGCAACCTTTAAGCCGGGCCGACGGCCGTCTTGAAGACCACCATCTGCATGGACCATGTGCCATCCATGGCACTTAAGAACTCGCTTTCAGGTCGGTTAAGAAAGCAGCTCCTCTGCAAATGGCTTTCCAGCGTGTCACGCACACAAAGCTTGCGTTAGCAAAGGAGCTCTGAAGTTTCCCAAATGGAAGGACTATCTTGTGCCGTTAGCTACCTTTGTGTACAAACTTCTTAGGGCTGTCTTTAGCGTATAAATACCTATTACTTACACTACATATCAGGGCAAGTGCCTCCCGTGCTAACAGAGCAGAGTTGTAACAACCTACTTTGCAGCTCTTTTGTTGTGTGGTTGTTTTCTTCCCTCAGTTCGTTCATTTGCAGTAATGTGAGTAACGTTAGTTGATGGGTCGTGCTGTGTGAGGAGGGAACGGTGTCAAAGTCTAAGACTTTGCTGTGCACTGGAAGGTATGCACAAGCAAGCACAGGGTTTTGCAACAGATAGGAACTGTTCATGATTTTCTGGCTTATGATTCATATGTGAAATGGGCAGCAAGAATAATGGTTGCAGTTTTGCAAACTTAAATTGCAAACGATCCTGAATGTTGATTAAATTCTGAAAAGTGTTAAAGGGTACCTTAGGAATTTTTTTACTCTTGTGAAGTGTGTTATTAATAACAAAAATTAATAATCATGTTTACTACATAGGGCTTGAAGGCAATCAAGTGCAGGATTTCCATCATGTTTCCAGATGATAGCAGTAGTCCACCCCTGCCTCCGCCTTGATCTTCTAACATGTTTTTCTTCACTTATCTGGACATAGACAGAAGAAAACTCCGCTAGCTGTCCATCACATGCATCAAGACTTAAACAAGCAACAAACAAAAGACAACATGCCCATAAAGAAGACCAAAGATTTGTCCACTTATCAATGGATTACTACAAAAACGAGAACCACATATACCTACAAACACCTATTTCTTGTCATATATTATTCTGAATTCAGTAGTCAGTTTACTTGCAAGTATAGCTCTCTTGGTCTTCTGTGGGTTTTTTTGTTTATCTGTTGGGTTTTTTTAATCTCCTTCTGCCTATTTTGAAAAGACTGCTTAAAAACAGGGTTTCTAGGCAAACACTGATGTTCTACATCACCAGCTTCAGTTACTCGGTGCACAGAAACCATCCTGGAAAGCTAACTTTCATCAAGAAGACTCTGGAAAAATGCAGTCTCAGCATGGGAATTTGAACAGGAAGCAACACAAAAATATCATTTAAACATATCACAAGGACAAACAGGATTATTATTTACCTTAACTTGTTCCAATCCTGTCATTTCAACATAGGAGATGCAGAGATGCTGAAATGAGAGCCTGCTCATGTAACATAACCTGTACAATGTGTATAGCATATCTGCTCGATACAGAGTTTTTTGCAGGACTGAAAAGGAATCTCTGGGATAGTATATTCATACTGTCCACTGTATCTGATTGCTTTTTTTATACTTATAGTTTTACAGTATAGTACTTAATCTTTCTTGCACCGACAAGCTTTAAGTACTTGTTTCTATAGTGATAAAACCGAAATTGGAGGTTTTGTAAGATACTGGCTCTGTAATAAATTAAGATTGAGCAATAGTTTTCAAAAGTCTTTTGAAAAGACCTTTAAATTAATGTCTTTAATTTGGAGAGTGTGGAAGAACTGAAGTGGATGGCAAAAAGGAAAGCTATACATTTATCCTAGGGCCACAGATCCTCTTGTTTTGGCTTTATCCCTGGGCTATTTCAGTTATTATTATTGACTCAATATTAATGACAAATCAGGGCAATGGGCTTTACTTTTTGTAAAGCCAGAACTGTACAAAGGCTCTTGACTGGGTAGAAACAAACGCTTTTATTTGGCCTTTCAAAATGACAGTATTAACTTCACATAGAGTTCTTTAAAGTGTATCAACAAATTCCTCATGATCAGATATTTAGCAAACATGAACAAAAGTATTTGTAAAGACAAACAAACACGAACTTGAACAGCAACACACTATATTTATTACCTACATATATGGAGGCAACATTACACTGAACTTCAAAGTGCATTTGTCTATTGACTCAAGGGGAAGATAAGTACCCTGCTTCCATGTATGTTTTTGAAAATCTCCTACCTTGTAATTCTTGTTATTGTAAACTTTGGGGGAAAAAAAAATTGTCAGGATGAAGCCAGGAAATCTCTTGTTTTCTTCTCAAAGTTTTCCCCAATGTATTATATTTCTGAAGTTTCCAGACTAACATCCAAATAGTTATGTGGTGAAAAGGTCTTGCCTAGTTTGTGAGCTGAAGCTCCTTTGACTGCTCAGCCAGACACACAGATTTTGAACTGACAAATTGAAATGGAAGCAAAGCTGCTAACTGTAGATAATTTCCATTAAAAACAATAGCTAATTCTTAAGAACCATATGCAAAAAGAAGTATGTCTGATTCCTGGGCACAGTAACAAGCCTGAAAACGTCTCCACATGATATCAACACAAAAGTTGCCCAGAATTCATTACTATATTTTGTGTTATGGCATTTTGTTTTTTTTATACAAGGATCTCAAAGTTACTCCTTTGAACATCCAAAACCATGAAGTTATTGAGCCTCAGTACATCACAGTAAGGTAAACATATATGTTATCTCTCGTTGGTAGAGTGGAAAATGAGGGTTAGAGAAGTGAGGGAGTTGCCAGACAGTTTAATAAAAGGAATACAAAGAATCTTCATTTAATTCTTCTCTTCTAGCCAGCCGAAAATACTCACACACACAAGAAACTACTAGCACAGGTTTGTCTGCAGCCACTTCATTCTGTTCTCTTCCATAAGATTATTTCCAACTCCTAGGGGGGGAAAAAAAAATCCATGTATGCAGTACACACACAGAGTCTCTCACAGGTTAATGTATCTGAGAGGGAAAAAATATCTTTAAGTTAGATAAATCACCTAGAAAGAAAGCTCTTATCTTACTCGAGAATGTTTGCAATCGAACAATGAATACACTTTTCTATAAAGAATTCAGTGATTTTCTCTAACAGTATTATTTATGCCTTTGGTTCCTACGCCTCTCATATGGAAATTAGTCTAAGATTTTGTTCTGTATTACTCTTTGACAGCTTAAAGTATCAGGGATTAGAGTAAAAGATGAGAGAATTTGTAATGATTAACCATTCTGTTCAGTTATTAATTTGCAAAACTTGAAGCTGAGATTGCGTCTAAGTCATTTTTCAGCAACATATTTATGGGATCAGAGAGTGATTAAAAATATAAGAAAGCATGATGCTTTCAGGTCCTGAAAAACACATTTCTAGAGATACCACCAATAAACAAAAAAGCTGTGTTTTTTTGCAGTCCTCTTAACAAAACATCAAAGATTATTTGAACACAGACAAACCAGACGATTATGTATTTTTCTGCCTGGCTACCTTTAATCAAATTCTACTGAAATGTTAACACATGATTTAAGAGATACACATTTTCACAAAATTTAGACAGAATAGTTTTGAAATGCAGCTATATTTTTCACTGATTTGCAGTACACTTCTATTTTTTCCAGAAGGGTCTTTACTTAATTCTCTGGGTTTTAACAAAAGAAAAAAACCCATGGGATTTATTTCTTTACATCACTTAAAGTCACTGGAGTTACCGTCAGAAAAAGCTGGATTGGGCCCTGCTAGTTAGTTCTACTTCTGAAGCAGTACTCAAATTTGTAAAAGATAAAAATCACACACACAAGCTGTAGGACAAATGTAGAGACATCTTTGTTATCTTCTGTGTTTCATGAGTGCCAAAGTATCTGTGAATCACAAAGCAAATTACTTAAATTATTTTAGCACCACCACCTACATTGTAATGCCAGAAGTAATTTGTATCTGTTTAAGATACTAAGTATTGCTGAAAAATGGTAGAAATACTATGTGTATTTTTAAGGGGAATCAAAAAAGAAAGAAAATCTACAGGTTTATCACTTTTCCCTGAGACAAAGTCTTAAGCTGTGCTTGCTTTAATTATTTTGAGGTACTTGATCAGCTAGCGTAGTAACTAATTACACTGAAATTCTGTGCAACTACCAAGAAAGTACACGCTGTACAGTGTATGTTTAAGGGCTCATTTACGCTGTGAAGCTGGAGATCCAGGGGCAGCTACGGAGGCTTCTCAGGGGCACGTTCAGACACTTACTGTGCATACGTACTATTTTTTCTAAAAACTGTATGCAAAATAGTTTAACTGATGTTGAATCACTTGTTAACAGCCTTTACCTTTCTGCCAAATGAAGGCTAATGACAGAGGCTATTGGTACACAGCAGCAGTTTACAACTATGATATCAATAATTGTTTAATCATCTAATCACGAAATGGAGAGCGGACTAGAAGTTGGCATGCTTCTGGGTATTGTGTATTCGATAAGCTCATACTAACTGGTTATGATGTAACAAAAAGCTTACTTTCTGTTCATTGAAGTACTATTTTTTTACTTTCTTATTTTGAGTCCAAAGGATTTATGTCTTTGTATTGTTTATAAACTAATAAGATACAGCCACCTACAGCTTTCTTGCTCAGTAAAGCAGGCGAAAAAAGGTATCTTCCTGCTATAGTTGGTCTTTTTTTATTTTTTAAAGTTTTTAATAGTTTTACTCCTTTTCACAGCTTTGTATATGGTAAAAAAACCCACAAGTACCCTAGTCCTACAAGGATATTTTACAGACTGGATCAAGCTTTGATTCTGCTATTAAAAGGTGTCTTAAGGTGTACAAACCGACCCCTCACTTTTTCCCTGTGATGCTTCTCACACGGCAGGAACAAAGAAAAAAAAAATCCTTAAGCTTTCCTTACAAATGTGGCTGAGGAGATTCTTCGGGGAAAAAAGTGGGGGTTTTTTTCTGCTTCCTGTAATGGCAATGATTTTCACATGTCTGTGCTGGAAAAAAAAAGACTAAGGAAACATTGGATGTGCCCATTCCTACCCAAAGAACTCAGTTCAAAGATAGCAAAGAACAGGAAACTCTGGGGTTTTTTTTAAATGAAAAGGAATGAAAAAGGTTTGGGTTTCTGGTGCCTGTTATACCTGGGGTATTCGGCTGATATACTTCATGTCCGGCTAAGACTAATCTACAGACGTGAACGTATTAAAAACAAAGCTGAAGGAGACCGTAGGAAGACAAAATTGAGGCAAGCTTTTAGGCCTCTGACAATAAATACTTGAAAATTTTACAGATCCTTCACTAAAAAAAAAAAAAAATAAAGGGAATCGGGTGTCGCTTTTCAACTTCGGTCTGTGCTCCCTCGCTTCAAGCACTTCCGAGGGGACGGCACCGAGCAGAAATCCCACTGTCCAAACGGCCGGACAGAGCGGGTGGTGCGACCGGTGGCGACTAACCTGGAACCTCTTTCCACGCTGAGAAAAAGAACAACAACAAAAAGAAACAGAAAACACCAGAAAAGCCGAGGCCCCCGGCCCCGCACGCGCGAGACCGCCACAGCGGGGGACGCGGCTGCTCGCCCTGCGGCGCCGGCCTCCGCCGCTAGGGGGAGCCGGGGCGCTTCCGAACGGCGGCGATCAGGCGGCGCGCCCCGCCCAGCCCCGCGGGCCACGGCGGCGGGACGCCGCGCAGGCCGCCGTCATCCCGGCAACGCCGGCGGGGCGGGGGCGCCCTCGCGCCCGGAGGAGGCCCTGGCCGCCCCGCCCCGCCCGCGGGAGCAGCTCACCTGCCCGCGCCGCGCGGCCCCGCGGTTGCCGGCGGCGCGTGGGTGGCGGCGGGCGGCGGCTCAGCGCCCCCGCCTCCGCGGAGCTGGAGGTGTTCGGCGGCGGAGCGTCGGCCCCGGTGCCCGCCGCCCGCCTCTCCCTGCCGGTTTCTGCAGAAGGGGATGACAGGCGAGGCAGAGCAGAGCGGAGCGGAGCCTCCTTCCCGGCTGCGGCACAGCCGCCCGGGTTCCGCTGGCTCGTGCGACGCCATGCAGCCGCTCCCGCCGCGCAGCCGGTGCCGCGCATCGCCCGCGGCGTGCGCGCCGAGTCCGCCGCGGCGGAAAGTGGGGAGGGAGTTTTCTGTCGCCACTGCATTCCCCAGCGTGCTTTTTTCCGCGGCAGACGGAAACTCGTCCGTACACAGCCCGCGTGAAGCCTACCGCCGCATCCGGCGCTGAAACGGTTACAGCGAGCGGAGAGGCCGCACAGGAACCGCTCCGGCGTCGCCGTAATTCAATTAGTCAGGTTTCCAGAAGGTGGGGTTGGGTGGTTTTTTGGCACGGAGGAGGAGAAGCCGGGGACGACGCCTCCTTTCTCGTGTTGCAAGCCAATCAGGTCGAGGTGTTAAAAAAAAAACAACCACACACACACACACAAAAAACCCCAACCAAGCCCCCCCAGGCAATCTGTAAGCAAACAGCAGGCTGTGCCCTGACTGGCTGCCATCCCCCCTTCCCAAGTAAACTGCATGCAAAAATCCCACATGATCCAGCAGCAGCGCCCCGTGCTCCGAGCTGGCTGCCTGCACCTCCTCCTCGCCTTCATCCCTCACGCACACCGGCGCCGCCAGATCCCGCCTCGGACACACGCGTGTGCATGTATGTATGCGTGTGTACCTCTCTATAACGCGTATATATCTCTGCGGCTGCCCATCGCACAGCCCAGCACGCCAGGCTCCTAGCTTTTCCAGGCTGCTGATGTCGGATTTACACGCAGTGAAGGGACCGGTCATTGCAAAAGGGGGCGTGACTGTTTAAAGATCTTTTTTTTTTTCCTCCCATAAAGCAATTTTTTTTTTTTTTCAAAACTGACTTTTGCCCCTCCAATCCTCGTCGCTCTTTACGATCCCTCCCTGCCTGCCGCTGCATTCAAGTTTATTTATTTGCCTGCTGGCGTGGTATATTTTTCCTTGCTGCTCTTGCTGCTGCTGCTTCAGAGGGAAAAGGGGAGCAGCTGTTGGGCAAGACGGAGAAGAAGAACTGGGGTGTTGTTTGTTGTTTTTTTTTTTCTCGATCTCCTTATGTAGTCGTCTGAGGGGTGGATTCTTTTTTCTTTTACCCTCTCCCTGCTCTTTCAAACTGTTTTGTCCTTCCGCAGAAGTTGATGTTCCCGGGACTGGACCCTGCTTTATCACAGAGAGGCTCCGGGAGGCTGAAGGAGGAGATTTCCGCACCTCGCCGTATCGCTCTGTTCGTCCCCCGAGCAGGGGAGGCCAGCCAAAACCGGCATCATCAGAGGAGTTTGCAGGCTTGATTTTCCACTTCTCCGAGGTTTTGCTTTTTTTCCACGCCCTCTCATAAAACAATTTTTTTACTTCCATCTCCTTGGTTTCCACGCCGCAATATTTCTTGGATTGGCCGTTCTTTTTTACCGCCCCCCCCCTTTTTTTTCCTTGCCCCTTTTTTTTTTTTTTTTTCCGCCTTTGCTGTTGCTCAGTCCTTGGTGCATCCACCGCCCAGAACAGGAAGGACAAGAAAACCACTCCACGAAGTCTCCTTCAAGACACTCTCTGTGCTGCAGAACAGGCTCCCCAACTCCGTCAGCGCAGCAAAGAAACTCCTCAGGGCTTTTACTTCCCCCCCCCCTTTTTTTCTTTTTTTCTTTTTGTTTGTTTTTCATTTGCGGGTGGCGTAGGGCAGGGAAGGAGGACATAAACTTTGTACTTTAGGATCTGCTGGTACTTCTCGCCCCTCTCCCAGCCGGCGGCCTTTAATATACTGCTGGGACCCCCCGTGGGCTTCTAGGGGGGAAGATCTCCTTCCCCTCCCCCCCGCTCTTCTCCCCCCCTCGCCCCCTCCATCACCGCGTCCCCCGGCCGCCCCCGGGGCCGCTGGCAGGGGGCGGAGGAGCGGCGCCCCTCGCCCGCCCGCCGCGCCGGCGGGCCGGTGTATGTCGTGCCGTGGGCTCCGTGCGGGACTCCCGGTGAATGAGCACCGCCCGCCGCTTGCCGCAGCCGCCCGCCTCGGCCCCCACCTGCCCCTGCCGGGGTGAGGCTCCCTGAGGGGCCGCGGATCGCGCCTCCCTGCCGGCTGCCCGGCTGCGGCGGCAGGCGCCCTCCGCTCGCTGCGGCGCGGCACGCCGCGGAGCCCGCCCGCCTCTGCGCCTCGCTTTTTATTTATTTACCCTCCGCAGCCACCTCCCGCGCCCCGGCTCGGTCCCGTCTGCCCCCTCGCTTTTTTCTTCTCCTTTTTTTTTTTTTGTTGTTTTTTTCCTTCCCCCTTCCCCAATCCCCCCGCACCCCCTCTCGCCGTGATGCCGCACGTGGAGATGCTGCTGCTGCTGGCGGCCGCGGCGCTGTGGGTGTGCGCGCGCGGGCAGGAGCCCGGCGCCAAGGCGGTGGCCGACCGCTACGCCGTCTACTGGAACAGCACCAACCCCAGGTACGCGGGGCGGCCGCGGGCGCGGAGCTCGGCGCGGGGCGGGGGGAGAGCAGCGCCCTGGCGCTGGCGGCTCTTGCCCGGCGCCTGCGGAAGCCACCTCGGCTGCGAGAGGGGATGGAGAAGTTTCTCATTTGGAGGGTTCAGGCTACGGGCAGCGACGGTGGGGCGGGCGGCGGTAGTTTTCGCCTCTTGCCCGCCCCAGCGCTGCAGCAGGCCAGCCGCTTCCCCGGGCTCGGCCGCCGCCGGTCCGCGGGCGCCGGGCGGGTGCGTCCACGGTGCAGCGTGGGAGCCCCTCGCAGCGGGGCAGCCCGCGCCTGCGGCCGAGCCCGCGCCCGCATCTTGGGAGCGGCCCGCCGCTTGCGACCCGGCGGGCTCCTGAGGCAGGCGGGGCGCGGCCCCGAGCCGCTCGCCGGCGGCGGGGAGCCGGCCCCGGGCAGGGAGGCGGAGGGGGTTTCCCTCCCCGGCGGGACGGAGCGGGGCGGCCGGTCCCGGCCTGGAGGCAGCCCCGGGCGAGATCGCCGTGACGGGCGGCCGCCGCGGCGGAGGGGTGCCTTCCCCTGCGCTGCCCTGCCCTGCCCGCCCGGCGGGGGGCTCTCCCGGGCAGGACGGGGTGACCGTGCGGGAGCGAGGTAGGTACGCCGTCCCGGGCCCGGGGGGTGCCGGTGCCGCCGGGGCGAGGACGGCGCATCGCCGGTGTCACCGTCGGGGCTGAGGCAGCCTCCTCCTGCCGCGGCGCGCCAGAGGGTCTGTGGCGCCGGGCTTCGCATGCGGCTCGGCGAGCCTTCTGCTGGAAAAGGAGGTTTCATTTATTTTTTCCGTAGTTTTCCCTCATGTTTAACATCAGAAAATTTCAGCCCTGCCTGAAATGGTATCCATGTGTTTGGGTAAAAAAGTCATCCCGGTATTAAATTTTTTTCTCTTGTTGAAGTGCGTGTGAGCAGACTTACTTTTTTTCATTAAGAAAAAAAAAAAAAAAACCCAAAAAACCAAACCCAAAACTGTCCAGCTAGTCGAATAAGTAAATTTGGGGACATTTTATCTTAGGTTATCTCTTTTTTATGCTTCTGATACTGTTGTTTGGTTTGAGATTAGCACATTGATTTTTGTCACAGGTCATGTTTTTTAATAGATCTGTGTTGCCTGCAGAAAACTCCTCTACTCGGTATTCCAGAGTGGCTTCAAAATAGGTGATGCAGAAGTTAATGTGCAGAATTTTCAAGTGCCCAGAGTTAGCTAGTTCGTCCAGCACTCTACTACTGTGATCCTGGTAACAACGCCTCAGTGATAAGTAGTTGGCACAAAAAACTTGAGACAAAGAAGATTTATCCAAAGTAACAATCATGCTTGGGAACGGTGAACATGTATAATTTTAAATGCCTATCTCTACGTTTTCCTCACTTTACATGAGTTACTTGAAAAAAATTGCTTAGAGTATGAAAACTTAACATCTCCCATCACACATCAAAGAACATACGTCCCCAAAAATGGCTTGTCTCTTAAAACCAGAGTTTTTTCTGTTGTTGTTAGGGAAAATGAAATGTAACTGCTGGGGAAGAAAAAAAGTAATATTCGCAAATCCCACTGGGCAGAAGGAGGATTGTTGAAAGAAATAGGTTTGACTAAATGCACACATTGCTGGCAGAACAGCTAAAATACTTCAAAAAAACCTGCATTCCAGATTTTTCACTTCTGCTCTCCTGTATGTCATTAGCTTACACAGTAACTGCACATAGGTAAAGATAGTTGAAGGTACCAGCAACACTTACCTAGTCAGTAGGTATTAAGCATGGAAAGGATACCAATAAGTTTAATCATATTTTATTACCGTTAATGAAATATCTTTTTTGTCCGACATTAAATATCAGCAGACTGCAAAGAAAACTTAGTTCTGTTACTCCTCCAAACACTAGAGGAAGAGTTAATTATATGATGTTTCTAATCCTTCTCTTTTAAAAACAAGCATTTTTTCTTGTCTTAAAATATTCACTGCACTCTCACAGTGGAAGTATCTATTTGGACATGTCATGTTTATCTGTGAGTTAAAAATAGGAGAAAGAGCAGGGTGCAGGTGTATTTCTGCTTTGTTTTTGTGTGCTTTCCAAGTTACATGTTCACTACAGAAAAACAGGCAAACACCTGAATGGTAGGTGTAAGAGATGCAAAGAAAAGAGAACAGGTTTTGAATTCATTTCCTCAGAACGTAAGCTGAAGGCAGCATTCACTTTGGTTATCAAAATTTTTAGAGCAGTTAACAATGTTGCAGGAGTAACTTTGCAGTGATTTATCTGCTTCCAGAGACAGACTAAGGAAATGAACAACCTGGTTTTTATACACATAGAAGTAAGTAAAGATGCTTCCTTTGTGATAACCATTTGAAACTGGAAGACAAATTGTACTGTCATTCTTTAAACACAAACGCCACCATCGTGTTTTAGCTTACTTCTTTACTGTATTTATTCAGAGTTAACAAACTGCTGTAGAACTAATAAATTCACTTTTAAAATGAAATGTTGATCATTTTGACAGTGATTAAAGGCACTCTAAATTAAGGTTTCATCAGAACTTTGAAGAATTTAGTGATGCTTGTACTTCCCTCAGATCCGATGATATTTAGGTTTTTAGTGTGAAACTCCAGCAATTTATTGAAATACATAAAGATCTCATCCCCATTAAAAGACACATTAGTAAATTGATGAGTGGCCCAATTGATAAGTGCTCCTGGTGTGAACAATATTTGGTAAATGAAAAATTCTGGGAGTCTATTAGAAAAATTCGTATTACATTTCTTGGTTAGTTGCTAAAGTTCTGCTAGAACAATTAAAAAATGTTCTATGATCATTATTGTTAGCATGTATGAGTAACGAAGTTGTATATTCTTACAGAGCCTAAGTCCATTCTTAGAAATATTTTAAGTACTTGGGTGCTTCATTTTTGTTATGTATTTAATTATCAACATACATGAAGTACCATAAATGCTGTAGTCCAATTCCGGATGAGAATATGTTTAAGTATTAGGATTTTGAACTATAATAAAATAAGTTTTTTTTAATCCTTTTTTTGTGAATTGGAAATTAATCCTCAAGTAAGCTTGGAAATGTGTTCTAATATTTTTGTTATTTATGTAGGCTTAGAATTAAGTGTATGTGAATTCTAATTATCACCTTAAAGCGATTAGTCTTTCAGCACTGTTTGCATATGTGTTCTTACATAGAACAGCATAATATTATTGTCAAAGAATGTTGTCTTGAATGAAACACTTAAAATAGTTTGGGGAGTTTATTTTTGTAATGGAGCATATTAATTTAATCCTGATTACTAGTGTCCTTGTAATTAGAATTCAGCCAAACATATGTACCTGGGCCAAATTTTGAAGCCGTCTGCTTGCCTAGTGCTTGCTACTGCTTTTAATGTTGTCAGAGTTCAACCTGAACTAGTTGTAATTATTGCTACATTTTTCTGCTTGCAGGATTGTGCTTCAAGAGTGTAGTTTATATTTAAGTATTTCCCTATAAGTTGTTTCTGTGGCAGGTTATGTAGCTTCATAAATTGTTACTAGTTTCAAGGTGCTTGAAAATACTTGCATTTCAAGTCTAGTTTCTGGTCACGTATAGAGGCCAAACCTAGTCTCACAAAAGCAAATATTTTTTATTAGGAGTATTATTGGGTTTGGCTGTATCTTGTACAAGAAAATTGTGTACAAAGTTACATCCACAAGAGAATTATTATAAAGACGCGGGATGCTGAAATGTTTTCTGTTTGTGTATTTATGTGGATAAGAAAATCAAGAAATCAGATGGTAATTGGAGAATTTAGGTACTGAAAAATGATTTCAACTTCAACTGGTGAGTTCCCATAATTAAGCTGGATGCCACAATTTGATCAATATTGCTAGAGGTTTTTTTCAAGACAGATACTTGGGAGCAGCAAATGGAAAAATCAGTGGATGCTTCTGAAAATGCTGTGCATAGACCAGAAATTCACAACCTAGATGTCTAAACTTAGGTGAATTCTGTAGCTGAGTATTCAGGCACTGATTCAGAAAAGCATCTGACTTCCACGAAGTGCATACTGACACACTTAAGTTCTGTTGCAGCTGTGTGGATGAGTGGATGTGTGCTTCAGTGCCTCCCTGAACCAGCCAAATGCATAGGCATAATTTTGACAATCTCTGACCGTGGCTGCTCATGCACGCCCAGCACTTCTCGGAAATACGCTGGCTGGCTGAGTATCCTACCATCCATTTATATATGTTTGCAGATTTCACCATGGCATGTTGGTTGTATATGCTGAGGTCATGTGGCTGGTTTTTTGTTTGGTTTGGCTTGTTTGTTTTCTATCTAGAAGTAGTTCTGCCTATGTACAAGCGATTAGGGAAACCATGCAGAAATGGTTGGAATAGGAAGAAGGCAGTTATGTGTGTTAAGAACAACTAAAAAGCTGAGGACAAAGAGGGGCAAAGTCAAGGCATTTGCTTTGTTTTTGGTATTCCATGTATTTTTTTAAGTGTCAAGGGAAGCGTAAGAGCTTAAGTACTTGGGTTATATATACACATACACACATCTATGTGTGTATATATAACTGTTTTGAAACAGCATAGCGTGTAGTTTGAGAAAATTTTGTCCGGGAGCTTGCTCCGAGAGCTGAAGAAATCTCTGGCTGATTTCTTGTAATTAAAAGATTAGTAGTAGAGCCTTCAATTCTTCACACCTACTTTCTGTGCTTTTAATACTTTCACTAACACCTCGCGTCTCCAAAAGAATATTAGTGTTTATTTTAAAAGTGGGGTTCTGAAACAGTTTGGAACATTATATGGAAAAACTACACAAAGAACAATAGTTTCACTGGCTTCCACCTTCGTATGAAAGGCACCTTGTTAAGTGGTACATCGTCTTCATGAAACGCTTCTTATTAAATCTGTTCCAAATGCACTAAGTGAGGCCAATTCACTGCATTCTTTCTGCTAGCCCTATATGCTTTTGGAGAGGGACAGATGAGGATGAGCCTTCCTTTCTCTACCCTGTTGCTATGATCCCAGCAATCTACCAGCTTCATGCTGGGCTGGGAAAATGAATGAATGCAATTAGTCCTTCGGGAGTCATGGTCTTTGCATTCATATGGAGAGGCACATGTAATATATATGTAAGTTTGCTTGCCAATATGTATGCATTTCAATGTATGTATATGTATGCATGTGCATATATATACTTGTATGTATGTATGCATTGAAGTGTGTCATTAGAAGGTGGTGTGTTGTAGGGTAGATCATGAATGTTTTGAGAGAAAAAATATCTCTGAAGATGAAATTTTTTAATTGGTGAACTCTTAAATGCTTAGAAAATTAATAGCTTTAAAAACTAATTTCCAGGTCCCATCTTCTAGCTATAACCTTTTGTTTTACAATTAAAAATAATAATTAAAAAATCATGTGTAGAATCTGTGTTTTAGTTCTTGGCCATCTTCCCATTGTGCTGTTTCTTCGCACGCTAGTAGTCGCCGGGTCAGTAGGTGGGCAGGTAGATAAGGAAGCACTCAGGCACACAAATGTAAGATGAAACAGGGAAGAGTACAGGGATACGCTTTGAGAACTCTCAGGGCTTTAATTAGAGTACCTTATTACTGCCTCTTCCTAAACCAGTCTGCCACTGGGCAGAGTACCACATTGTTGAAATATTACTCTTTAAGAAAGAGAATAAAGAAGACTGGTCATTTGGATCACCTTAGAGAGGATGCTAACAAAGACGCAACCTTTCCTGGAGAAAGCCTGAGTAGACAGCAATTTGTCCATAGCTGTGAGATGTACCTTTCTTGCTTTGGCTCCCTATTTGTTTTTAAATTTTTAAAAATACAATTAGAAGTATTTTGGAACTGCGTTTTTCTTCCAATAATCACTCTTTGCTCTGCTATCCAGTTCTGAGCATTGTTTTTTTTAAAAAAAAGTCTTTACTCTCATGATTAATGTAATCTTCCAGTGCTTGTGAATGGTATAATTCACTGTTGAGAATAAAGGGTCCTGTTTTGTTTAAGTTTTTGTTGCACTTGTGCTTAAAATGTAGTCAGTCAGCAGCACACCAACATAATGAAATGGAAATGTTTGGTTTAAAATAAACAGACACGTTACTGAAATTGCTTTCTGGTGGTATTTACAGTTATTGTGAGTAAGCCCTACTGTAATGTGCTTCAGCATAGCTGAATGGAAGAATAGAATCCTTCACACATTAGAAGTCTTCCTTGGACTTTTGCATTCTCCCTATTCATTGTAGTTTCTACAAACCGGATTACAGTTGAGCTCGTTTAAAACGGTGGGCAGTATTTTATCATGTGCAAACATGTAAAGTTGTCTGAAATCCTCGTTTTTAAGAAACTGAGACTAGATTGTTACATTACGAAACCACAAATTCCCACTCCCACACATTTGAAAAAATAATTTGTGTTAAAATCAAGTAATTGAAAATATATTAAAAAAGGATGCTGTTCCGCAAGGATTGAGATTGTGTTTCTTCCCTGTTCTATACCATGCCCCCATATATAATTTATTTATTTTCATCTGGGGAAACATCCTTTGTATTTCACTGTTGACAGGTTGATGAAAATACGTTGTTAGATCTTAGTTTTATGAAAAAATGAGTTTGTTTATTTTTGACTGATGCAAAATACAGAGAAATTGTTTGGAGCCCATGTTCTGTTAACTGGTATGCTAGGAGGTTTATGGCCATTTTTCTGTCTCAGTGTGTGACCAGTAAAAATGCTGTCAAAAGAAAAAATCAGCTAACGAGAAGATACACAAGAGTCCTGTTAAATAGCAAGATCTGCTTGAATTGCTAATACCAATTTATAGCAGATTCTTCAGATTTGGCAATTTTTAGTTGGAAAGCCTTGAAAATGACAATTCTTATTGTCACTTGCATTACAATCTAGTGGAAGAATTTACCTATCCATGCTGATGGCATGGAGAAAAAGGATCTTAGACTGACAAAACCTGTAAGTACAGTGTTAGTTAATTTTCACTTTGTTAATTTATTTTTTCTGTCTTTAAATCAGCATATTAATTTAACGAGGAACTGTGCAACAGTAATGCCTGCAATAAAATAATTTAATTCATGTTTATCACAGAGTAACTTTATATTTTTTGTTTGTTTTCATCAGATTCTTGAAGAATCGTCTTACATGATAGGCACCATTTTTAGTTTTTGATGACAGTAATGAAATGGTGCTGGTGTGCAGACAAGGAGTGATTTGCTTGCGAATAATCTGGTGAGGTGAAAAACTGGAGTAGGAGACCCATTTGCTTTGACTCTGATCACCCGCTGCTAGAATATCTTTCCGTTCCATTCTTAAAGATAAAATTTGGCCTGCGACATTTAAAAGGATGCATATTTTGACAATGTATTTTGCGCCGTAATTAATGTTTGCTGAGTAGCATTTGCATTCTTTATTCATGCAAATAATATATTTTTTCCTCCCTGAAATTCTTTCATTTTTTTGCTTGGGGGTGGATGCTGGCCAGTGGTGGGCATATTCACATTGTGTGAGTTGTTCATCAATAGAAGTTGAGTGCTGCGGCCCTTCCCGAGTGGATAGCAAAGCAGCGCTACCTTTTTGCTTTTGTGAACTTCAAAGTAGTATTTTTCATATTCATATTACAGTCCAGAAGAAATTCCTTCCCTCTACAGACATTCAAATCACACTGTCTTATCACACAGGGGATTGTTAAGAAATATATACACATTTTTATTATAATACTAGTACTGTACATAGGACTTTTAATTTTACTTTTTACTTTAAATTTTATTTTAATTTTGTAAATAAATTTGAGTAACTTACGTCAGTCTGTGCCTTTGAAATGGGACCTGAATACATTCTAAATCTTTTCACCAAAACTAAACAAAAAGTACCCAATTTCTCAATGTCTAATGTTTTGTTGTTTTGGTAGTGCTGTGTAAATAATATATAGGGTTTTGTGTGTGTGTGTGTGTGTGTGTGAGGAGACAAAGGAAGTAAGTCTTTTACTTTGCTTACTGGAAGATTTGATTATGATCTTTGTAGCACGGTTGCCAGTCTGTGATGCTAGTTCATCAGCGATAGGTAAAGACTGCCAGCAGCTTTAAGTTGAGTCCCCTAGAATTGTTAAAAGTTGTTGCAGAGAAATTTGCTAATTAATATTGTTAATGAGCAAGAAAACCAGCAGCTGCTTTTTCTTTCTGTTTGATTTTTTTTTACTTTAGTTGATGTCTAATCGGATTTTTTAAAATAGTTATGTATTCATACAGGCAGGGCATTTGGTGAGCAGAAGTTAACAAAGTAGGAGCTATCAATCCTGCTCTCTTTCCTATTGTTTCCAGAAACGAAGGAAATAAAGAGAGACGCTGGAATTTGAAAGTATTGACCTTCTGACATGCACACAGAGCGTGGTCATTGCACTGGCACATAAAGTGCCTTAAGCCACCATAATGGCAAACTGCATTTTTGAAGTTACTGATATGAGAGCCAGCTGGATGGGGGATGGACGGCCAACATTAATTCTGCAGCTATTTGCAAGTTACCACTTTAGAGCCAGACAGCTTCACTTTTATATTCCCAAACTTACCACTTAGGAATAATGTTGCTTTGTTCGGCTTAGCCAGGGATTTGTGACTGCTACATAGACTTAGAACCGTTTGGTCCAGAGTTGTGTGGTCATTCTTCATAGAGATCTGCTTCACAGAGTAATTTCATTCATCTGGTGGTGGGGGAGGGATGAGAAACAGTGAAGGGACATTCAGATATAGCATTCTTCAAGGAAAATGCACATCCACATTAGCTAGTCACTTTCTAAAGCTTCTTAAAGATAAAGGCAGAGATTTGGATCAAGGAGTTAAAAGCCAATTCAGACCCTTGTCTTCAGACTCCATGCGATCTTCTGGATAGGATCTCCATGCACAGTGTGGAAAAGACCTAGTATTTTATGTCCTGCAACAGCTCTTCCCCTTGCTGCCCCGCCACCCCTGGATATTTTTTTGTTATTTGTTTACAGTTATTGCTCGAGTACACTTATACATCTTTTTGCCCTTCTCTTGGGGTTTAGTTTATTAAAAATTAGTGATCCATCACTAAGCGGGGTACAGTACCAATATTTGTGCTCTCAAAAGGGAGTGTGCGTGCCAAACCAGAAGCAATAATAGGGATACAAAAGCTGCCAAAAAGTGTGTCTCCCAATTGCTAATTAATCAGGCGAAAAAGCACCTCAGCAACTACAGTTGAATGTGGGACAGTTTATTGTAAATGTTGACTAAAGATACGTTAAGGGGGCATAGCATCTTTCTGTTTGTAGCAATGTATAATTAAAAAAAGAATTCAACTATGTCTCAGAGGTGGTGGGGATTTCTTTTATATTGATGGAATTGTCAGTGCATAGACTTCTTTCAAAACATCTCTGCTAATTTTGAACAAAAAAAAATTACCATTTTGTCTATTTATTTTTTCTGCCTGTTTTTAAGGTGGTGGTGGTTAATAATAATATCTATAGACAATAAGCAAAGCTTTAGAAAAGATATTTTAAAAACCGCATATCTTCAGTACTGGGTTGCAAGGTGTGGGAGAAAAAGAACCATTACTGTGAATATCTGGTATCCAAAGCTGCCAATCACTTTTGGCACAGCTCCCATCATGGTCTCTGTGCCCATAATTAAATGCCTGTCATTAGTGTATTTTTCCATAACATTTACAATGGAAAAGGCAAGGGGTCCTTGCAGAGCTATGGCTGTCAGGGGAACAATAAAAACTAATTACACACTCTGCTGTCACCATTGTCAGCTCTGCTTTTGGGGGGAAAGAACATGGAAAGTGTGTGCCTAATAATTATATATATAAAATTATATATATACAATACCCAATTGGGGAAACTCAGTCATAGTGAACTGACATTACTTGGAAGTTTATTATTCCTGCATTCAAAAGATCTTAATTCTAGGGTTGTATTTTCCCTTCACTTACGCCTAAGTTGCATGCACTTTTTTCCCCCTTTGCATTTCAGTCACTTTGGCCTTTCTGTCTTTCTTTCTGTCTCGCACACTTCCTGGTGAACTGAGCTTTCCAATAAAATTGCTGTGATCAAAGCAGGTGTTTGCCTGCATTTATTAAGTGGGGGCAAATCATCTTACCCTTTGTATGCTTTTGCTTGTGTCCTACACAGAAAACTGGATTTAAAAAAAGCTGAATGAAAGCAGCTAGTTTGCATATTCACCTTCTTTCTGTTTTCAGCCCATGGTGTGCAGGTCATCTTCAGTGAAATTAGGTTAAGATTTTGGAATACTGCAGTAGAGGCTTTGGTGAAATGTGTGCCAGTTCTATTTATCAATGCGCAAATATTTCCAGATGTAAGCATAAGTGCATAATTGCAGAGCGAATTATCTTGAATGGTGTCCTTAAAGACATTGAAAGAGTGGAGTTGTGCCTTCACACTAATATTTACTAGCTTTTTTGTAGCCTATAAAATGAGTAATTTATTTAAGCAGATTTTTTAGCCCACTGATATAAAAAAGAACCAGAGTCTTGAATATATTTAGGCACTGAGAGTTGCAGACGGGAGCCATGTGGGATTTTTGAGATTGCTTGGTGCCTAACTGTCTTAGATTTTACTTCTGCTTTTTTAGACCCATAGATTCTTAAATACCTTTCAAAAAATGGTCCCTAAAGCTGATTAAGGAAGGTAGTTTAAATAAGTATGCTGGTTTTTAAAAGGTGCTGAAGTCGATAGGAGCTGATGGGTACTAATGGGAAATGGAAGTCTGACTATGTATTTGAATTGTATGTCTCGATAGGTACTACAGGATCTAATGCTGGTTTTTTTGTTGTTTTTTTTTTTAAATGCACCACCTTGTGATGCTTTTTTACTGCAGTATTTTCAGCAGTGTTCAGATCCTACTCTATTGAAGTACGAAGATTCTCCCAGTGCTTTGGGTGGGAGTTGATTTAGGTCCTGTATTGATGATTTTATGGTGTAGTTCATGAATAAGAGTTTCAGTAGTTAGACTTGTCAATTTTTGTGAGGCCACGAAATCTGTGTGAAACAAATCTAGTGAGAGGGCACAGCAAGCATGGGACAGTATATCCCTTGAGTATTTGCCTGGTTAGGTCCAAGTAAGTTCTAGACTGAGATTTTTTGAACAGTTTTTGCAGAGTTGGGACCTTCACCTTTGGGGACTGAAAAGGGTAAAAGTGAACCTGGTAGAATGCGTAGTTGCTTTGACACCAGCAGTTTCAAAAATGAGAATTGGCTTACACATGATTAGCAGATAAGCATTAGTGAAACTCTGAGGTGGTGTATGCCGTTCTACAGTGGAGGGCATTTTGGTGTGTGCCAAAAACAATAATTAATTTAAGATCATGAAGGTAAAATTAGTCAGATATAGTAGGACACTACTGGGATACAGATTATGTATTTTCAAAGCACTATATGCAACATACTGCTGTCTTCTAGATAACATATTCCTTAAAGACCAGATGGATCTTGTGAATGCCCAAATAGGATAGAATTGTTTCCTCACTGAAATAAAAAATTAAAACATTGTATTCAGGAAAGATGTATCTTTTTTCCAGAAAAGAGAACAATAGTCTTCTACAAAACAGAAGTTTTGGAGAATGCTACTTCTCCTTGCAAATGTAAACTCTTTAATATATGAAACACATAATTTATTACCTATTTACCAAAATGGTGAGCAGAGATTCTTGTTGTGTGGCATGTCACTGTGTTTTGAGGCTGCTGGGAGAATGAGAAAGCAATTTTTCTTGAAGGAATTTCATTTAATGGAGTACCAAGTATTACATTTTTCTCGATTTCCAGTGGACCTGCTGATGTCTAGTGGCTAGTGGCTTCCTCAATGTAATGAGAGGAAGACACATCTTTCAGTAAATGTGGCACATGTTTAATTTGAGAAGATAGATGTTGATGAAATAAACTTTTCCTTAAAATCAAGTCTTGTGAAAAAATCAAGTTCTAATTCTAAAACTGTATCCGTTGTGCATACATTAGAAATTTCATCATGTTTTGTAGTCTCTGTGTTGGTAGATCCAGTTGTAAGACTTTGGGCCCAGTTTAATGTTACTTGTATGTATTTGTAGTGAGTTGCCTTCAAGGTTCCCAGAAATCTTTGAAAATATTCTGTGAAGTTGATTTTTTAAATATATTTCAAAAATGTCCTGTGAATGTTTAATAGCTTTTTATGTTGAGTTCACAAATGCTGTAAAGGAATATATACAAAAATTTATGGAAGAACTTACATCTTAAAACTGTCCTCAGACAAATTACCATTGCAAAAAATGCTAGGAACACTTCCTGCAGAGAACATGATCACCTTGTAACACACTTAATAGCATAATCCTCACTTAAAAACATGAAATATAAATCAATCTCTCAAAAGTTGTATTGGAAGATAGGAACTTCACTAGCACTGATGTACATTTGTTGAGGGTTTTGAGAGTATAAAGAGATTCTTCAATAAATAAAAAGAAAATAAAAAAAGTTGTTATTTGCAGTATCTTTAATCAAGGTGGTATGAAATTTCTCATTAAGGTTAAGATTCACATTATCATAACAAGTGACAGTGTGGGTGAAGAAGAAAAATTAATTAGAGAGGTAGATCTTACTTGTTTCTCATTATATCATGGCTATTCACTGCATTCAAATTCCAAGCAATCCCTTTCTCTGTATGTCAATTATATAAAACTTACTTGCAAAGAACATTTTATGAAGAGAATCTTCGTATTCACTGTTTCTACTCTGAAGCGCTGTGTTTAGCTTTAGAAAAAGTTTTTTAGTGATTTACAGCATCACTTTAATATTACTTTTTCAGACCTTGTCTCTGACTTAACTACATTTTATAGCTTACTGTAAAAAGAAATCTCCGTTTTCCATTTTTCATACTAGCTGTCTTGATTTAGTGCTGATATAATGGCCTT
Source organism: Phaethon aethereus (assembly GCF_964289735.1). Classification (NCBI taxonomy): domain Eukaryota; kingdom Metazoa; phylum Chordata; class Aves; order Phaethontiformes; family Phaethontidae; genus Phaethon; species Phaethon aethereus. The sequence goes on along the minus strand of NC_138577.1, from coordinate 64,216,182 downwards.
CTTCAGAACAAAGCATTTGGAAGAGTTTCATAAGCACTTTATTTTAGGTGTAGAGTTTGGAGCTAATATATTATTACTGATGAAAGCAATTTTGCCTTCGTAACTTCTGTGAGTAAATCAGACCATTGCAGTGCCCAATTAGGACTTTGGTACTGTTTTTTTTCCTTCAGGGGAAAATCAGAGGGATGATTGCATCTTCTTTATGTTTGTGTGGTTATTTTCTTCATAAAACTAGTACAGTGCATGCCTACTTGATTTTTAGATTAGAATTAGTATCAGGTAGGTTTAACCCAAAATTCCTGAATTATCTGTTTTCTTTCATATTCAGCTCTTAAGACAAAATGTCCCCTGCTTTCCACACTGAAATGAAAATGTCAGAGACAAAGCAAGTCTTGGTAGTCTCCTAGTCCCAAAAGCACGGTAATGTACCCAGGTAAAAAAGTTCTGTGGTTTTCAGTTAAATGTGCTAGAGATTAGTACTGTTATCTGTGATTCTTCTTAGGGATGGTATTCTTAATGGTTTTGGTCTGAGAAACATTCCCACCTTTGAGAAGGAAAATACCGAGGTGTTTTTTTTTTTCCTTAGATAAATTCATAGATTTTAAAGTGAACCTTTCCTGCACTCGCTACTTACTATGGTCCACATCACTGCAGTAATATTCTTATTTAAATAATATGTCAGAAGAAAGAATAGTGTTTACAAAAATATGGCTTGCCAGTTGAGAAATAATTTGATTAATACAGACAATCCTAATTTATTATAATATGGGGTTACTAATTACCTTTTTCTGCAGTATTCTGTAATAAGTGATTGGGAATAGACTGTAAGTAGTACTCTGCAATATTTATCTAATGAACAGAGGGTAGAAGAAATAGTGTGTTAAGATACTCTGACCAGATGCTGTGCTACATTTGCATGAAATTCCCACTGAGTTTACTGAATCATTGTGGATGTTATTTTATTTTTTTAAGTTGCAGTATTAGAGGAGAATGAGGTAAGTATTAACTGTTCAGTCAACAGTACTTCACTGTGCCTCGTTCTCTTTTATTCCTCTCCAAATTTCAAAAGCATTATTAGTAATGCTAATAATTAAATCTCTCTGAGAAGATTTATCATGTGTTTTCATTACCACTTCTGCAAAGCCAACATTTCGCTTGTTGTTTACTGGATGTTTTTTCCTGTTCAGAACTTTGGTTCCATCTTTGCTACTGTGTCTGCCATGGTTACAAATTTATTTTGTTTATATTAAAGCTTAGTTATCTGTATATTGATTAAAATTCTCACCCTGCATATGGAGTTAGGAGAAGGCAATATAAAAGATGGGTAAGAGAAATTTGTTACAAACTGATTTTGCTGTAAAGGAGCCTGTACTTATTTCCTTAGAACTGGGAAGCCTCGTAACTATTCTTTTGAACTCTGTTTTGAAAACAAGCGTTTCTCAGTTACTCAGGTGTCTTACCTCTGCTGCAGATGTATTTGTGTCTTCCTTTAATTGTACTGGTTCTTTCTACCTATCTTTCGGTGCTTATAAGCTTTCCTGCATTCCATTAAAGTGAGAGGAGTGGAATGGAAAGCTATTGGGAATCCCATTTGATGTTATCAAATTTTAAAAATCAAACAAATGCCATGATTATAAGGCAACATTCTCAAATAAAGCAACTCAAACAATCAAAACTCAATGCGTCTGAAAATTGAATATGTGAGGTGGAAATGTGCCTCTGTTCTGCTGTTGCATGCCCTTTAACCCCAGGGCTGACATAAAATGTGTATTTCAAAAGATCCTGACACATCTGAAGCTAAAGCTGTAATTTTTCCTGTTTTAACAGTGGTTTGTCAGACTCTTTGACTCAAAACTTTCAGTGGAGTCTAACATGAGAAAGCATGTTCAGACAGGACGCCAACCACTCTAAACAAAAAAATAATGCAGCTGCCTTTCAGTTTGAACAGGTAAACAATGATTGTCAATCCAGTTGTATTTCACTGTCAGAAACGTGGTTGGGAGGGTTTTTTTTTTTGTATAATGTGGATGGTTATAGGGAGGAAGGGAAGAAGCTGAAGAAGAAGGGGGGAAGGTTCTACAACTGACAACCTTAGTTTTTCACCAGGATACTTGTTCTGATTTTGTTGGTTTTGCTGCAATTTTGCAAGCTTCTGGAAATAGATGAATGGTTCTACAGAAGCATGATTGCAATGCAAAAAGAAAAAAAATTCCTGATTTTTTAATTAGAAAAATATTTCTTTAGAAGTATTTAATTGTACTTCCATTATGTGTGAAGTCATCCATTTTGGGGGGCAAGTAATTACATCTTGCATATGACTTAGGTCCTTCACATGAAAAATGTCAGTTCTTAACCCGTTTTCTATCTTGGTTCTCTCAATAAACTGAAAGTGTGTCTTACACTTACGGCTTTTAAATATCAGAAGGTTGTATCTGTGCAAAAAGGTGCACTGCTGTAATCTATGGTCTTGCTGTCATCTGTGGCCATGCTGTGACCTAGGCGTTGCAAAGCGAATGAGAGCTTTAGATATTGATGAGGTGTTTTCTTCGCATACTCTGTATGCTTGGGTCACTTTAAATGGATTTGCATATAGTAGCTGTCTTGATGTGTGATTTTCAAACTTTGCTAATCAGCTTTAGGAGAAAAACTACTTTCCTAATTATAAGTGGCTGATTACTCTTCAAACATAAGTTGTGGTATTTGTTCAGTGTCTTCAATACCTTTCCTGTTCCTCTTCCCTTTTTTATTTTTGTTCTGTGACCATGAGCACTTCCAAGAAAAACATATTTTTGGTTGTAATATGTTTATCCCCTTATTTTTACCTTGTTAGAATAAAATTGAGTAAGATTTCAGGGTTCCCGACTAGTGCGTTCCGCTTGGAAGGAGCCATGAAACAGTGGCTTCAAACTGCAGTAAATATTGACTGGGTCTCCGAACTGGGCCTTGCTCAAAGCTTACTCTGAAGACTTGAAAGGCTCCTATTGTTCTTTCTCAGTCAGCACTCCATAGCCAAGGCTGAAGTATGCATGTGTTAGGAAAAGAAAGGCAGTGGGGGAAATTAAAGAGCGAACACAGCTGAACGCCCAACTGCTCAGTGCAGAGGAGAGGGAAGCCTCCAACAAAAAAGGGACAAGGACTTGCTGCGGATTGCATAAAGCTTTGCAGAAGTGGAGTGTCCAACACCATCCACCCTCTTCTATGTAAGATACTAGGTGAACGTAGCCTGAGCATCATGTTCGTAGGATGTGGGAAGGGGTACCAACTTTTTCCTTCAGGGGACGGTTCCTGCCAAAGATTCTGCAATCCTTTGTGAACAGGTAGGTGAAGAAGGTAGATTCTTTGGCAACTCTCTCTCTCTCTCTGTTTGAGGCTTTAATCAGAGCAGCAAATGGATGAAGTATTTTGGAGAGTTAACCACTGTTCTGTTCCATGTAGCTGTTGTCTTGGCTGTGCAGATGGAAGACAAGATGCAGAGGATGTAGTTTAATTAGGCCAACACTTTTTATTAATTCATTTGGGAACACAGCTTGTCAATAAAACACAGACTGCTTTCCTTGGCCAGTCCATCCTCATTGGAGAAGCTTCTGCCAACCAGTGCTGGGAGGATGACAGACCATTGCTCTAAGGTGGGATGGGAGCTGTCTCATCTGTTCGTACCCTCCTGTCCCCTTTCTATTTTCCTTAGGAGTGTTTTTTCCTAAGTTCCTTTCAAATTCTCACTTGCCAGGATATTTCATCTCTCTATAGGATGAGTAATTGTGTTGACTGGGCGGGTGATAGGGCCTTGTACACTGCATTCACCTGAACCGAATCTCTGTATGCATATAGATCCCTGGCTTGCTGTGATGAAAGTGAAATTCATCTCACCAGGCTTCCTAGCTCCCTTCCTGCCCAAGAAAAGCTTTCAAAGAAAAATATGATTAGCATTGTACCTGCTGCAAGTCTTAAAAAAAAATAAATCTTTTCCTGCTGATTCATTTTTACTTCTAGATAGGTGCTCCTTGAGTGTGGTGAAAGAGATGTGTCTCACACATTTCACAATGGTCAGCTGTCCTCCTCCCTTTCTATTTTGTCTCAGTTATGTTCTCCATTCCCTTCTGTCCTTCAGTCTAGTTGATGTAATGAAACTTCAAAGGACCCATGACCTCCTTTTCTTCCTACTCGCAAGACAAAGCCTTGCCCTCTGCGTTTAAGATTACGGAAATAACAGTGTACCTATCTCATTATTGTAAAGCATATTGGGATATTTTGAATATGAAAGGGTCTGCATAAAAGCAAATTCTCTTTACTCTCAGATGGGAATAGGATTGTCTTGTTACTGCACTGGTTCTTTATCTAGGAAGGAGAAGTGCTTGGCACATGCTAATAATAATGAGTTTGCACTGTGCTTTGCTTGCACCATCTAAGTACCACTTTAGCAGGAAGAAACCCAGTCGTCAAGGGTGGGGTAGGAGAAGTTGAAACAAGGATGGGAATTACCTGAAATATGAATATACTGTTGATAAGAAACTTCAAGTACAGTGTGGAATAGCTAGCAAAAGCATTGTTTTTCCAGCTTCTAGAGAGCAGTACTATTTCAAAGCTAGAAAGAACGACTTTTGAAAGTAGGTAACACATTATAATAAATTGCTGTGGAGCAATGTGATTGAATTTTAGTTAACCAGGATTTTAATTTCACTACAGAACAGTTGATTTTGTGTGTGGAATACTTAAGGATATAAAATCTGTTAGGTTGAGGTAGATTTCTTCACCCCCACCCCACAAACATTTTTTTCCCTTTTTTTCCCCCTAATGAGCAGAATGCTCTGTGTAAATATTGTATGCTGATTGCCAGATCCTGTTCAAGTTCCTTTATCTGTTCTGAAGATAGAAGTGGGTAGTTGAGGCATTTGTAGTTGTGATACAGAAGAGGAAGGTTTATGTTTTTTTTTTTTCTGTAGTGAATCCATTTTCCTTTGAACTAGGGTTTTAAACACATAACAGATTTACATCTTGTTAGTTTTCCAGTTTTAACCATTACTTATGTTTCCTTCTGTCTTGGAGCTTAAACCAACAGCTGGAAAATATATTTTACTGAAAACCACTGCAACACAAACACCAACTTGAAAAAGTTAAACGTCATTGGAAAGAATTTTTGTGTATGCCTTGAATGCAAAGTGACTTTCAATAAAGCCAGTATAAAGAAAAAAGTAACCAGACTCTTGTCTGGGCTACTTTTCTTTTCTTTCCTTTTTTAATATCCTTTTCAATTGTGTGCATGCCACCCTTCCTTACATAACACAACTATTTTAATATTATGATTGATATTTTACAGACAGAGTTCAAGAGTTACTGCTTCTGCAACAATCAGAACACTTTTCTATTACATGAGCCATAAGATTTTTATTTTAACCTTAAAGCATGTACATACGAGATAGTGCAAAATGCCTGCATTTTGGAAGGGTTTGTTGTTCAGACTGGAAAACAACATATTGTTGTACAAATTATCGCTCTTCTACTTTTAAAATCTAGTGTAGAGTTGTTTGTTTGTACTTGCCAAATCGACTGTTCATGAGGACACTCATTTTGAATTGACTGGCTTTTATTAAAAAAGAATGACCAATCAAAATTGTAATGTATTTGTGCTCTTTTTCTTCAATCTGATGCTAAAAAAACCCCAAAATTGTGTAACTTCACTACTGCAGATGATATTTCAACTGTAACCATGAGTTAAGTCTTGGTAGAAGTACGGTCTTAGTTTTTTTGTCTCTGTAATGCTACGTTTGCCTGACAGCTCCATAATGCAGCTTTATTTTGTACGCTAACATTCTAACCAGCTGTTTTCCCATTTTAGCAGAAGTCAGTTTGAGAAAGGTAACTGTTGGTCCTTACCACTGTGCACTGAGTTGCATTTGTTGTCCTCAAACTTTGTGTTTACTTTCTGTAAACACTTATGTGAATTTCAAATGAGTATGATAACTGTACCATATTAATGCAAAATACTTTCCTTCATTAGCAGTCATGCCCACTGTTTCTCTTACAAGTTCTACATTTATCTTTTCTGTTCTACAGTAACAAAATTTTATGATGGACAAATATTATCACAAAATTGAATGCAGTCCATTTATTGCAATCTTTTTTTTTTTTCCCAAATCTAATTCTACCAGTGTTTTCTTAAAATAACTTAAAGAATTAAAATGTTTGGGCCAGAAGCAGTTTTATTTCTGCAACACTCTTTTCAAGAGGAATGTTTTATTTTACAATCGGAGTCTGCAAAAAACAAACCAAAATCACGTGAAGTCCTGTTAGGCATGTCTCTGTGATCACTGAAGCAATGGATGCGGGGAGAGGCAGCAACATAGAGTTACAATGCCTAGCGCACTGCTACCATTTACACTTTTCACATCTAAAAACACCTGCATGAGAATAAAGGGAAGAAAAACCCTCGTCATCCGTGCAGGTACTGATTTTCAGTTCAGCTTCACTGTAATCAGTTTCCCGGTTTGATTGGTACGGCCCATTTCCTATGGCACTGTGGCCTTTCGATAAATTAATTGAAATCATAAAACATGATAAAGAGCTGTTCTCCTAGAGCACAGGGTTTGCGCCCAGCCGGTCCGTTGCTTTAGGTAGATTAATCATGGATGTGCACGACCGCCTAACTGAACACAGTTCATGTGTCTCTGCCTCTGTGTTTCGGATTCAGAAAGGAGTTGAATTTTATGTTCTTCTATATTTGTCAGATTCTGCATTGACTTGTTCATTTGTGACTAACAAGAATGTAAAACTGAAGTTTAGCAGACCTAAACTTGACTTGATCAGTCAGAAACAATAACAAACAATGGTACTGTAATTGGTCAACATAATTCTTGAGAGTCCGATAATGGGTTTCATTGCTATATTTTAATTGTAATGAGAAGATAATTTAGGACATGAAATTTTGGACTGTTATACAGGTGTATATTTTTTTATGATATGTTTCAGTTTTTCTTGGGAAGGATTACTGGAATTGCTTTTGCCCACACTGAGGATATGTGTATATATCCTGTATGTATACTTCATATTTCTATTACAAAAAACAGTTGTTACTTACACCAATGAAATAAAACCAGTTCTTACCAAACTATTATGCTTAAGCCAGTTTCCTTCTACTTTTTTATATTCTTTACATTTGTGTGTATGCCTTCCTTCCTTATTTCTTATCTAACGTAACAGTTTTAGTATTATGATCGGCATTTTACAGCCAGGAAGATTCAGGATGCATTAATGAAAGTTCTTTCTGAAGCATTAAAATTTGCTTCTTTATAGTATAGCATCCACAACATGCACAGGCATTTACTTTTGCATAATTACCTATCCTGTTGCAAAGTATTAGAATGGCTGGACCATACAGGGCATAACAAAGTATGAACCCAGTGGGTTCCTGAGGGTCTGCATTGCAATTTATAGTCTGAACTGAAAGTTCAGAGCAACATAGTTTGCCGTTATTTTTGTAAACAGAACATGAAGATACTTACTTCATCTCTGTGGATGTTAGATACAAGCCCAAATCATCCTTAAAAAGGAAATGCCTAGAGAGAATACTCACTGGTTTCATGCAAGGATTCTTGCTAAAAGCTGCAGTAACTCTGGCTTGTGGAATATAAAAAATCAGCGGATGTTTTACAATGATCTGTGCAGGTTTCAGCAGATAAGTTTCATGATATCTGATCTAGCACTCTGCCTTAATGGAGAATAAAGAAAATGATGCAGACTTATATATGTACATTTATGCATGAGAATTAGTCTTATTGGTCACATTATTGAAAAAATGTCCTGAAATTCTGGTCTGATACCTGTAAAAATACTTCTAACATGTCATATAAGTGCCTCTTTGATCAGGCATCTCTCTGAAGTACAGGGACATTGCATCGTTTTAGAAAGTATGAAATTGTGGAGGGCTGATTTTATTTGTATTAAGATATTGCGACGTTTGTGCCTAAAATAGTGTAAAGAAACTTATAATTTATAATAGGCTCTGTCATGACTAGTCAAGAAACAGGTAAAGTGATTTGATTTTTCAACCTGGTCTTTTACTTGAGCAGTCAACTTCTGATATACTGGGGGAAAAATATTCTTTTCAGAGATGGTTTTTGCAAATATATTACTTCAAAATACAAAATTTATAATTTTCAGCTAGAGAACTGATGTATCATTTTTATCCTTAGGGCCTTGGATGATGAATTACATTAATTCATAGTATTTTAAAAAAACCAAACACATGTAATTGCTTTCAGCTTTATTAATGCAGAATTCTAAAATTCTGGCCTCTAGAATATTTTTTAAAAGCCTGTTTTAAGTTATAGCAGTTTCTGAAGCTATGCAAATTTCATGTTCAACTTCAGCTTTGAGTGTATTTTTGTACTAAAATGCAGGAATTAACCAGCTCATACTCTTCATTTTCCACAGCTTCTGTTTTCCAGATAGGTGTTCAGTAATGCCTTTTCAACAGCTTGTCTAAATAATTGCTGAAATGAGAGAAAGCTTTCACTTACTTGGTGAATTATAAAACACACACACAAAAATCCCTGCACTTTGGAAGGGTTAAAGCTTTTCATGAAGGTTAATAGAAAATAAAGAAGTGTAGCAATGTAGTGTTTGTTTGAAGAATTTGAGCCAAGGTGTCTATTTATCTCTAATGGAGGATGACAACGAAGGATTTAAGAAGTCATCCCACTTATTGTCTCCAACACAAAAACCTTCCGCCTGCATCTTTCATCTTGCTTCACCACTTCTGAAGCAATGGGCAAACTGCTGAATTTTTATTAATCAGCTTAACCTAATGAGATGAAAAGACCTTTTCGGAATTACAGGGGGAGAGATACGCACATACAGAGAAAATTATTTTTGAATGCTTTCACATCTAGAAATTTTCTTCATACCAGCTGGGAAAAGGCAGACCTCGGTTCTGCTTCTGGCTCCCTCACCTGCCTTCCTCATTTCTCTTTCCTGCCTAATTTTTGGTCTTCTGTAAGCATGTCTTCATGAGGTGTTCCCCCCCTTCCCCACCCCTCAGGAACAAGTAAAAGGAAGACTTAATGAGGGTTTGGGGTGGGGAGACCTTTGGGAACTGAGGCAAGAAAGCCTAAGCTGATAAAACGTGACTCTTCTGATGGGGGCCCTGTTTGGATAACTTGCCTCTTCTAAATTCTTCTTTTCCCTTCCCTCCCTCCCCCTCAGCTCCCTCTCCTTTTTTCTCTCTTGTCAAGCCCACTTCATAAACGGTAGCAGCTGGAGATCTTTTTAGTGGCATTCAGGGATTACTGCCCTTCAGGATTTTAATAAGCCCCACTGCCTGAAATGCCTGTGAGGGTGCTCTCTGAGACAATTACCATTCAGGGCCGGGATTGAGAGCCCTTCATGGCCCAGATGGCCAAGGGGCTGCACACGGGCAGATAGCATTCCCCAAACAACAGATCACTGGAGCAAAGAGAGAGTGTTGTGGGGTGTTTTTGTGGTTGGATAGGATGAGGAGTGGGGAGAGGCAGAAAAGGAAGTGAGTAAGGGGGTTCTATCACTTTGCAGCTAATCAAAGCTGCTCATCAAAGTTTGCTCATCCCCCTATACATAACTGGATTTAAACTGTGACCTCTTAAGGACTGCAATTTGAGGTTACATATCCTTATTTGCTGTTAGGCAGATGCACTTTGTAATTTAAAAACACAATACCCCTGATTATGAGGAATATTCCTTAGCTGCCCTCACAGGAAGAAATAACCTGCAAAGGGCTAGAACGAGATCTCTTCTTTAGAGGGAACAGAGGACAAAAATTGCAGGCAGAACTAATTGGTAGCTGTAGATATCTGGGACAGTCTGGAAAGTCTGGAAAATACAGCTGATTAACAGAGGGCAAATGTTTAGCCAGAAGGAGTTGCTCATTTGGGTTTGCTTTTACCTGTAGTACGGCATGGCTTATAGATGAAGCACATGGAAATGAGCTGAAAACACTTTTTCCTTGGATGAGATTTTAGCCACTGAAATAAGGGAAGTGCAGGTTTTAGGAGAGAAAGTTTGGAGTTGTCTTTGCAAGGAGCACACCTTAGTGGCTTATGGGCTTGCAAAGCTAGTTTCAGTACAGCCAGAGCTTTTTGGTCTTGCAGTCCTATGGAAGAAATGGGAAATGTGGCTTATTAGCTGAACAGCTGTTCTCTGTCTGGATGGACAGACATTAATTTTTTAATCCTTGGACCACCTGATGGCAGAAAAAACAATTTCTGCCTCTTCACATTAAAGTTAATATTTGTGATACAGAGCTCAGTTGCTGCCCATTTGCTTTTGACTTCTGCAATAAATACTTCACTCTCTTAAATCATATTTAATAAGAAAATAAAATGCATCATGTCATAAAGGAGAGAAATTGCCTTAAATAAAAAGCATACAGCTGGACTGTCTTACGGATGAATAGTTTGGATGAATGGGACTAATTCTGTAGTTATTGATCTTGAGGTTTCTTCTCCCATACCCCAGTAAGCTGTAGCAAGTTAATTTGTGGAACGGCTGAAACTCCAATTCAAACTTTAAAAAGAGTATTTGATTGCTTTCCAAGAAAAATACTGGATATGAATTGGTGGTAGAATTTTGCATGCTGATAATGTGTGTGTAAACAGCTCTGCTTCATAAGTGGTTGATTTCAAGAATTACACCAAATTAAAGTAGGATGATAATTTCTTACTCTAGAACTTGTTGCGATGGCTGGGGCACAGAGATAGGTCCTCCTGTTTCTTTACTGAACTCTTCCTCCTTCCTCTGAATATTCAGACTTCTTAAGTAGAGTGGCTGTGTTGAGGGATACTTCTGTGATTAATAAATCATATGTCACAGAAATAGTAATACAGGAAGACAGTTCACCTGAAGATGATGTTTCATTAGTCCCTTTCAAACTGATAGTCACGATTGCTTGGATATTCTCCCATTATGAAACTGAATAATCAGCTTTGTTTCTCTCCTTCAGTCCCATCAGACTCTTTTTTCCTCTGCACTTAAGTATTACTAGGATAACAAAATTAAAAAGAAATAAAATGTTCAGCAATCAGAGAGGACTTGACTTTAGTAGTGGATGCAGATTGCTGACATGTTAACAACTCTGGTATCAATGGCCAAGTGAGCCAGACACTGCAATGCTTGTAGCTGTTTCCAAGTGTTACAGGTATTAAAACAAATTCTGGGTGCCTTACTTTGTTGAGTAGACTTATTGAAATAATTGGGATAATCATGAAGTGGATATGGTGAAGAAAATTTGTGTAGTTTTAAGAAATAATACCATTTTACATATTATCTTTTGAGTCCTCAAATCCAATTTGTGTGAGAGACAGCATTATAAATTAGAACAATTTATTTAACATTGAACCTTGAGTCTTCTGTTCAATTTGAATTGATAAGATTGGAAAACTTCAGCTAGAGATTGCTTCTGTCTACGAAAACAGTGCTTCAAACTGTCTGCTGTATGGTCTGATACTTCCAAGAACATCTAGCATATGTACTGCTGCATTTCAGCTATGGGTTGCAGGATGTGTCGTTTCATGCTGGAACATCTAGGCTTTTATTTTGATACTAGATAAATGTGTCATGTTACATATAATAGCCATTGTGCTCTGCAGGGACATTGTTGTGATTCACTGGTTGTCCTAGAATTGCGTGAATGTAAGACTGGACTAACTGTCATGATGGAGGAAGCTAAAACTTTAGATAGGATGTGCAGAACTATTTAGAATAATGGTACAGTGTTTCTATGTGTCAATGTAACATTAAAATTGCTTTATGGGTTCTTGGTTTTGATTATCATTTTGGATCATTTCAAGATACTTCTGGTTTCTGATATGTGTGATTTATGCCAGGGATGGTGTATTTTCAGAAGGATTTCTGGTCTGTAAGTTAGTATCATGTGCATCCCCTCACCTCTGAGCATTGCGTCAATGTCCAAATACTGATCAAAATTAATATTTAAGCTCCTATGTGATATTTCGTATATAAGACCTATGATTCCTTAGACCATGTTCAACATCCAGGTTCTTTCTCAATGTTCAAGGTTTTGCCAAATTGTTTTGGTCTCATTTTTTCCCAATACTAGGATGGGACTAATTTTTAATACCATTAAGAGATTAATCTCTCACTCGCTGTCTTCTATCAGGTTTCTTTGTTAATAGCAAAGAATGCTAGAGATACATGCAAAGACAGGACTTTAAAAACAGACACCATATCTAAAGGCCTATTTGTAACATATAAAAGCATATAGCACTGGAATATTTTTATTCCCTTTCCCCCATCTTCCAGCGTGATGTGTCTGATTTTAGCCCTTTCAGATTTTTTTATTTCAGTGTCAGCAGCCAGTGTATGTGCTGTAATTTACCTGACAGTGTCTACTGCTGCCAGGTCTAGAAGCCTGATGGAGTCATGCAACAGCATTATAGTGCTTGTCATTCTAAATGTCATGGGCATTTAGCTAAGGGCTCCTACAGCCTGAATGCATTCTCTCCAGTTTTTATTTTAAAAAAGGTACAACCCTTACTTAGAGTTTATGCATTTTTCCTAGTTAATAATATATGCCATGAAGTAATTATTGGATCCTAGTATCATAAAGGCAGGTGTGTAAAAAATTATTTTCCTTTAATTTATCAACAATGTTGACCATCCTTCTGTGTGTTTTGTATTACTGAATAGTTGCAGAAATCACTGTGGAAATACTTCTAATAAGCTTAGGTCAGTTGGATAAAATAACAACAGTTAAAAGGTGGTCAATAGACGACTACTATAATCTGTAGGTACTATTTATAAACTTAACCAGCAATTTTGAATGTCCTTCTAGTGGAAGTAATAGTTTAAAAATCAAGTAAATTATTTTATTAACATGTATTTCCTTCAACAATTGTTCTGTTAACTACAGATTCACATTCTGTAAATTATAAAATATTAAGTAATTCCACTTAAAAACTTCTAAAATTTTGGACTTCTGTCTCTTGTCTTCAATGAAGTCTGTGGTTTTAGATTTCTGTTAATGGAGAAGCGTGGTCCTATCTAAATTTGTCCATGAGCACATCCAGACCATGCTGTTCAAAGTGCTGTCCCCACAAGACAATCTGAGACACTGTAAATGGGCAATGTTTTTAGGCATCCATTAGTGATGATGATGATAGTGTCAGTCTCAGTATGTGAGAAAATTAAGGCAATCCTAAAATATAGTGAAATTCAGTTTCCCATTTGTATATTAGGGTGGATTTGTTAAATTAGCACTGTTTTTTCCACTTTATGAATTAAACCCATTTCCTCATGAAAAAAAATGAGGAAAATAATTTTTAATGACTTGTACAAAGATAGGGGGAAAAATTGTTTCAAAGAATTCATCAATGTGCTCTGGTAACCAGTCGGGCCCTTGGTATTGGGTCTGGTTTTATGCACCAGTGAACAAAAGGCACTTAGTTGGTGTTTATTCAATCCAAATGTCCCAAACAGTAAACAGGAATAAAAGTGTTCAGAAGTGTCTGCACGTCATTTCCCCACAACTTGCCGTGACTCCCTGGCGCTTCTGGTGTTGTCAGATTATTAGTCTGTGAAGGAAGAGATAAAGCATTTCCTTGTATTGAATTTGAGCACGCTCTGTGCTTTGAGCTGAATGAAATATTAAAGGCCGTTTGCGATCTCACAGATGAGTAGGGCAGGCAAACTTTCGCACGCACATGGAAGCCGGGGTGGGGAGTGGATTGAGGTAGGGGCATACATAGATTCCCAAAATGAGGAGATTTGTTCATGGTTGCTGGTAGTATTTCCCTCCCACATACAAGGACTCTCCACCCACATGGTTTTGAGTGACTACTTTTAATTATTTTTACAAGCATCTCTGGACCATATGTACTTGTTAATCCTTATGTTGACTGTGGCTACTTAAACTATTTCATAAACACAGTAAACATCACTAATTGTAATGAACTCTCCCAGTCTAGCATTCCTGAAACTGTGGAACCTGCATGACATGCTTCTGCAAATGAGAGGGTGTGGATGTACTGCTCTCATTTTCATCAATAGAACAGATTAATTACAGTTGTGAAGGAGAGCCATAAATTATAGAGTCCACTTGGGAAAGTACAATACTTTGGGATACTGTGGAGTCGTTAAAATGTAAAGGCTTGAGCGTACTATCCATCTTTATTCCTCACTTTTTGTAAATATGTCTACTTCGTATACACGCTTACATAATAGCATACTATGATTAGATATATAGCAAAGATGGTCAGAGAAGGATTTCTGTAGTGTTGACTAATGTTCTTAATACTGTATAATGCTACACAAATGGTAATTGTCCTATAGAGGGATGTTGTCCATGGCAATCCTTCTTGATTAAAATTACCTTACAAGTTGGCTCACTGTGGAGACCTTTCATCCCATGGATGGCTGGTTTTACAAGTTTGGCCTTATCTGTCAGCCTGCCTGTGTGGAACCAAACTGAAATGTATCTATATTACTTAATGAGAAACTTTGTCTTAACTATAGAGAAGTCTCCCACTATGAGACTGTCAGCTACCTAAGCCCTAAAATCCATGATAATTACCGTGTCTATAAAATGCCCCTCATTATGGTACATAAAATGCTTGGCTGCAAAGAACTGCTGTGTGAAGATTGTGTGCTGCATACCAGTCAGCATAAAATAAAACTCCAGGGTAAAAAAATAAATAAATAGACATTATACTTGGTTTCATTTGCACATTTTTTGATGAAGGTGATTTCCAAGTTGTCTGGCAGTGGTACAGCAACAATTTCATGCATGCAGTCTTCACCACAGTGGAACTTAGTGGCACTCCTATAGTCCGGTGCGTCCTAGTCTGTTACAAATAAATGTGCTGGCCCTGGGAGAAAATGGTGCACAAGGAGTTAAGCAAGGCTGTTTGCCATCGATCAATACTGGAAAAAATATGCAGTAAGAACCTAGTAACCTTTGAAAGAAGTTGCTTTGAAATATTCATACAACAATAAAGGTGCAAATCCTCCTCTTTATTTGAAGGAAACTTAGCAAAGATGCATCTAACAGGAGGAAATATGAAAACACTCTTCCTCAATTACCAATCGTTAGCTCAAAGCAAGTAATGAAATTGTTTCAGAAAATAACTGCATGATTATTTATTGACTTTGGCCGCATTGATTTGCTAAATCATATGGATGCTATTAAGGTTTGCTGTTTTAAGCAACAACACTCACTGCCCCCCTTCACCCCTTTCTTTCAGTTGACATGGTCAAATCCCAATACAGTTTTGAAACCATATTTTGAAAGATTGTGTATTTCAGTTATACAAGTAATGGTTTCGTATTTCTTAATTCTGTCCCACTGGCCATCCCCACCCTTTATATTTTGGAGTTTTTATGTGTAGCATGACCCTCAGCTCAGATGTAAAACTATGAACTGTGTTACTGTATGTGTGCTTTTGGTTCAAAACTCATTTAACTGGAGTGTGGACTATGTTTTTCAAGTGGAAACATTCCATCTATCCTCCATTACAATGTCAAATTATTAATGGATTTTCAAAGCAAACAAAAAATGTAATTTAAAGCCACCTCTCTCAACTACAAGTTTTTTAACAGTCCCCTGGTTGTTTTAAAATAGCTTATGTTAGAGCTGTCCCACATCTTATTACTGTGAAGGTTGGTGACAGAAATGCTGAATCATGCAAAGGATATTACAGAAAACTCAGAGCATACTTAAACTAATCCAGATACTGCAAACTTGTTCCTTTGCCATTTTTATCTGAGGGGCCCCCATTTTGACCTTTACCTATGCATGTATCAGGTGGTATGCAGGAGGTATCAGGTGCTTGATCTTTGGCTGTTTGTGGGATAGCTCTGAGTTGCGTACTAGGAGCAAAATTGGACTCTATGGAATAGAAGTTGTAAAATTTGCTATCAATGTCTAAGTGGTAGCACCAGTGTACTCAACAGCCTAGCTGAGTGTTGTGGTTTATCCCCAGCCAGCACACAAAGGAGAATGAACTTTCTGTAGTTAATAGTACAAATAGTACATTTTTCTAATATGCTGTTCCTTAAAAAGGCAGGTTTCTCTTCCACTCTTAACTAGCCTAAAATTGTTTCATAGCTGCCTTTTATAACTTTAACATTACATTCCCTGCCTGAAAACCCATTTTTAACCTTTCCTTTGAAAGACTAAGAAGTGAGGGAGTCTGTGTACCAGAGGTCTTAAACAGTGTTTGCCGACTTCTCTGGACCATAGACTTTGAAACTTGCATCTTCTCACAGGACTGACTCACAATGATTCTCTATTCTAATTAAAAAACTATTTTAACCTTCTCTCTGAGACCACCAGCAGCATTGCAGCAGGCCTTCCCATCATCTGAACGGGGGAGTTGTCAGTGCATTAAAAGGCTGAGCCTTCCCTGTGAGTGCATTGCATCCGCCAGCTATGTATCACTGCTAAAAGAAACATGGCACGCAGGTGTTTAAATTATTTACACTCATAATCGGCCTTTATTTTACATTGCTGAGCCCAGCCTCTGTTATTCTAGTGCATAATTGATGGTGCTCAGTAGTGGAAAAGTTAGAAAAGCAGAAGTAATGCAATGCGAAAGTTGAGTGAGGCAGCTCCAGCTGGCTCAGCCTGCCTGGGCTGAGCTGCCTGCGCAGCCGCGCGGGAAAGGCAGGGTAACGGGCCGGGACCAGGCAGCATGTCAGGGGCTTGATTTGGCATTTGAGGGGGAGAGGGTGTCTTCATCCAAGCCACATGACTAGAGGGAACTTGAAAGCTTTAGTAGTTTGTTGCAAACAACTTCCATGAAGCTTTTGGAGGAGTTAGAAGTCTGTATTCTCAGAAAGGGATAGTTTACTGTGAATCCTGCATGATTTTGGATGGTGTGATGACAGGTATCAGTGGATGGCAAAAGAGTTGTAATGCCCTCGTCATTCTAGAACAGAGAATTGCATAACCAGGAGTATTTTATAAAGGCTACAGACCATCAGAAATTCTGACCATTTTGTCATACACAGGAATCTGTCACATACAAAAGTAATCCAAGGATTGCCCTACTTTGGAATGACTTGTAATATTCTGGCTATCTTGGATGCAAATTAGTACAATATAGAATACACCCAATTACTTGAAAATATCAATTATGTATTTCCAGAAGCTTCTGCTAATTTATAAAGCAACTTAATACTTAATTTCTGACATAAATATTGAAATATTTTGTAAAGAGTGATGTAAAAATAAGAGCTCGTCTTAAAGGTTCATTTCTGCCCTTCCTTCCTTTTGTTGGTCTTTTTTAAGTCACCAGTTTTATTTTTCTGTCTCTCCAGCATGCTACACGTCTGTCTTTGTATGGTAATGCACCTCATATCATGATGTGACAGTGGAGGAATGATTGCTTCTCCAATATGAAAATAAATAACCTTTTTATTAAACAATAACAATTGTTGTTTTGGGCTTTGGCCTGTATCTAATAAAGTCTGTAAAAGTTTAGTACTAAATTATTTTGGAACAATGGCAATTCCTTTGTTGTTCTAGATGAATGTCCTAATCACCAAAACCCCCAGCACTTCTTAGTTGTTTTCATCAGGATAAAAAAAGATATTTCACTACAGAAATAAGGAAGATGCTCCAAGTAACAAAATAAGTTAGTCAGGCAGTTATTGTGGTTTGTATTATTGATCTCCAGGTACACTGAATTTTTTTTTGGAGCAGTATTTGTCTTTGAGGCAACTAGTGTTTAGCCACGTGGTGTAGTTGCAAGTAAATGTCTTGTGTAACTGCCAATGAATAGTGCTAATGAGCAGGACTTTCTCCACTCTTATGAAAACAAGGGCTGCAGCTTGTGTAAACACTACTGGCATAGCTGAAATGGACATACTGTGACAAGGGATGTGTGGCTGAAATAACAAAACATTTGTGCACCTCACTTTCATTTTGATAGAAATTGATGCGCTTCTAATAGTTGGAGTGCTTGACACAAACACTGTGTTTTAATGCACTGGAACTGATCATATGTTTTTGTACGAAGAAACACACTTTCTTGTGTGCGTGTGGTGAATGACCATGCACTATTTAACTAAACCTCTGCTTATATTACCTTCATACACAGAGGTGGTGCTATTGCTGGCATTTGCATGCTAAATGCTCACTCTGTGACAATGTTTCAGATGATAAAGTGGCTAGTAACTTTTATTATTATTTCTAAGCAGAGAAAATGAGTGTTTCATCCCCATTCCTTGTTAAGAATAGCACCAAGATCCCAAATAATTTAATTCCTATGCTCTAATAAGGTTATCTCATTAATATTTCCTACATTAATTCTGCCAAAAAGACACAAACAAACAAACAGCAAGAGAAGAAAAAAAGAAATTAAGGAAATCTTGCAAAGATTATTATGACAATAAAAATGTCAAAAAATTTACAAAACTATGTTCCCTGTAGAAAATTCAGCCTTCTAACATTTAATGCAGAAACACAAATCCTTACAGCTTCTTTGATGACGGTGCTATAAAATACCCTAATAAGCTATAAAGAAGGGAACCTGTGTCCTGTTGAAAGTAATGACTCTAGGGAAGTCCTGTGCCACAACATTAGCGAGGCAAAAACAGAGAGAAAAGTAATTGGACACCAAGGAAGAAAAATCCTGAAAAGCAATCTTATTGCCTGGCACTGCATTAAACAAGAGCTGTAAGGATACGATATTAAGAAGCACATTTTTTTCAATTAGAAAACATTTTGAAGAATTTGATTTTGTCAAAGTTATGTGCACACTGGAAATTACTTTTGTGTTCCAGAATAAGGAAATAAGTATTTTCAGATAGGTACATACCATTTGTATGTTTATATTTATTTGTATAGATACATGATCATGTGTTTGTGTATATGTAATTACTATACAAAACTCACATTTTTGTAGACTCTTTCTGTACCACAAGGATATGTATATCAGTGCCTAAATCAAGACTCCAACCTAACTTTGGCTTTGGAAGAGAAGGAGGAAGAAAAGGTGTTGTGGTATGAACCGGGGTCTGTTCATCCTTGGCTTCCATCTTTTAATTGGTTATTCAAAACAGCTACTTTAAAGAAAAAGATTTGTAGTCCTCTAGGTGAGTGGAGGATTTAGCACAGGCAGAAATTCGTATCCCAGCTGTAGAGGTGTAATGGCAATGGTGACAGGCCGAGTTTTAAAGTTTGTGTCAGGGAAGTTCTTGCGTGCCAGCACTTTAAAAATCCAGGTGTATAGTCTGCTTTGATAACTCAAAGTGCAGTTACCATTTCTTGTGTATTATACAGCTTAGTGAGTCAGCAGATGTAAGCAGTTGCAATTTTAGAAGTCAGGTGTTCGATCAAAAGTTTTTAAAATGGGATGTATCAATGTATGAAACATCTTCAGGTATGGGCTACTAATATGTGTGGGTTTCCTAACACATTGTTAACGTCCCAGGACTTCAGCACTCCACAGTTTTGCATCTTGCGTTTGAGTTACCTTCTGTTTCTGGGACACTTTTTGTAAGATAGCTATATATATATATATAAAATTTTTAATATAAATTTGTATGTATGTAATGTATATTTGTAAGACAGCTATCTATTTAGTAGCTGTAGATATGTAAGGATATGAAATTAAAGAGTCTCCTTTCTACTTCTCCAGAAATTAAGATGGGCACTGTTTTCTCAAATCTGTCCAGCTGTATTCCTTGTTAGACTGTAAGGAGAAGGCTCTGATCCTTTAGTACTTTGTTGTAATTGTTAATTAGCACTAAGTTATAGTGAATCTGTCTTGTAGAACTGCATTTCTTATTGATCCAAAATTAACTGCTAATCATGTTTGCTGCTTAGGAAATAGTAGCTGATATTTATGAGTGGAGTTAACACTGGGGAATGTTGTGAAATCTGCCATTTTTTGTTCGGTTGAAGAGGTGTGCTTGGGGGTGGCTGGTGAGAGTCCGGCCTGGGACATGGTGGTAGATGGCTAATGAGCTTTCTGTCAAAAGGATGACAGTTAAATCTCAGATCACAGGACCATCCAGGCTGGAAGGGACCTCAGGAGGTCTCTAAGTGCTGCCAGGTGCCCCTGAAGCTATCCCTGTTCCCGCTGGGCAGGCCCAGCTCCCTTGGCCTCTTTTCTCAGGGCCTGTGCTGCAGCCATCATGGTCTCTGTGGCCTCCAGCTCAGCTCGCTCCAGTCTGTGTGGAGCAATAATACATGAGAGAATTGCACATAACGTACATAAAACACAAGACCTTACAGTGCTGTGCCCAGAGGGGCCTGTGCAGGGTGTCCAAACCACTTGTCTGTCGCACTGAATCGGGAGGGGCCAAGGGTGTGCTTCTAAGACGGTGTCTCCACCTCCCGACTGCCATTTCGACCTCTCGGGCTCACTCGAGCATCAAATCTTTTCGTGAGCGCAGGGCTTGCCCTCTGCACGCTATGACCGCAGAGGGAGCGCGCTGCTGGCGCCCGAGGAAGAAATTAACCCGGCATTGCCAATCCCGCAATTAGTCAGCTCACCGCGCAGGAGGCGAGGGCTTCTAAAAGACATTTTGCTCTCCTGAAGTAAATCTAAACATCATTTTTTATTTTAATCCCTAGGGTTGTTTCGGGTCTCCTTTATGAATTTTTCACCTATTACTTCCCGTACGGCTTGGCGTAATCCACTCTCGGGTGTAAATCTCGAAATATCTTGATATCAAAAGTTGCTCTTGTTTTGGTTTTTGTATGTGTCTGTGCTTTTATTTTTGTGTGCTTCCTAGGTGGGGGCGGGAGGAAAGAGATATTTCCAGAAGCAAGCTAAATTACAAAAGCTGCCAGTTGCCTTCTTGACTGCTTTTAAAATTGTGCTTGTTATCACAGAAACTCGTGTCTAAGATGTCCATTTGAATAGGTACCTTCTGTCACATGCAGTTTTTCTCTCTTCCTTTCTTGGTCCTTCTGTTTTTTCTTTTTGTGTCCAACAATATGGTTCTGTGTTTGGTTTTGTAGAGAGGGAGGTGTCTTTAGGGGGAGGACGTACTTATTAAAGTGTATAAACTGTTTCTAGGGAATTGCGTATCTGGATGGTCCAGATAGCTCCATGGCATTTACCTGAGTTCTTGCTGGCCTTATTTATGACTTTGGCTCGTAGAGAGGACATAAACAGCTGGGGGAAAAAAACCCCAAACATACAGGGAATACTACCCTGGAGATAAAGGGAGGTGGTGTTTTTCTGTATTTAGCTTATCTTTTTCCACTGGAGAAGGAAGAATTAGTGCATCCTTCAGGGACATAAAAGATTTTTCTGCCAGAGTAATTTATAGCATGGACTAAGTATTTTTTGTAGCTGCCAAGTGCTTTTTTTTATGTTTTTGGAAGTAATAAGGCAGGATTACAAACTATAAATTATTACAGTACTAGCTGCTCACAAGCTTGCCCACCCATTCATGCTGCATAGTACTTTGTGGAAAGTTATGTTTAATTTCACTTAATGAGTACTTAGGACTGAGTCCTCTCAAATGCTTTGATGGGCTGTTAAATTTACAAATGTCCTGCAGCTATAAATTATCAATAAAGATTAGTAGAAAGAGTACCTTGCCATATATTTCACATGATTTACTTAATGTCACAGTCTTTTCTTCCCTTTTTTTTTTCCCAAACTGGATGCCCACAAATGGTGCGGTAGGTATGCCCACTATTTGTCATGATTCTTACTTCTGCGTTAAGTTTTACCTACTTTTTGATGTTCTGATTTTTTTCTGTTTTGTTTTTGACATAAGAAATGAGCAGAAGTGTGTGTGTGTACATTTATTAACTCGTGGACAACAAATGGGAATATGGTAATTGTTCAAATTAATAATACAAAATAATAATTAAATCAGATAGAAATACCTTTTCACCTACCAAAGGAAGTCAGATAATATTTTTTATTCTCAAATGTTATTGAATGTTGCTTCTAACAATAGAACATACTAACCAAACTTAATTAAAGGCTCAGTCATGAAAATCATCTGTGTAATCAAACAGCCATTATTCTTTGACTTCACTGATACTTTTTTAAGTGAAAAAGGATTATTTTCACTAGTCTGTGTTTGGAGTTGGGCCCAAAAATTATTTGCATTGTATATATAACTGAAGGGCAAATGTAGTTTGTACCTTTTTGAAACAGATTTTTTTTTAATCTGTAAAGGGGACAGCTTGGGCAGCAGATGAAATAATTTCATTTCTTTTCTCCTGATTATTTTCTAAATTTGTATAAAATAGCTGTCAAGCTCTAGAATGAATTGTTCTCCTTCTTATATTCTTGGATTTCAGTTGAGTTTTAGATAAAGAAATCTGGCTGCTTTGATTACTTTTTATCTTGAATATGTCATGTTGTCCTCCCTTCATCCCCTAAAAATAATCTTTCATTGCACTTGCTTTAATAAATGTAAAAGCTGTGGGTAATAGATTACAGCTAAAAATGGTACTGATTGATAACTGTGTATGAACAGCTTACTTAAGCAGTAATAAATGTGCTTTCCTAACAGTATTTTAAATAAGATACTTTTAAAAGAATTGTTTTGTTGATTATTTTTCTATAAATGTATATCTGAAAATGAGTGCTAGCTCTGTAGTTTTGCATGACTGAGAATTTGTGGAGGGGAGGATTGTTGTGCTTAAGTGTTTTTGAGGAGAGCACAGTGTGCCTCTGAGGACTTTTTAAAAATATTGCTAACTGTCCCTTTTATAGGACAGTAGGAATTTGTGGGAATATGTTATATGTTATAAAATGTGAGAGCTAGAGAATTGTTAACATAATTTTCTTTTTTTTAATTGGATGAATATTAAAATTGTGGTACTATTTCTAGGTATGCTCTTAATGCTTTCTATACATCCTCTGAAGACAATAAAAATTACAGACAGCATGTAAAGTACAAAGAAATCAATGGGAGATAAATGTTTCAGTGGTCATAGATTAGGTGACTGAATTATTACTGGAGTCTTACAACAGGAATTGGGTTATTAAAGTACAGTAGTTACCTTTACATGTATTCATAATTAAATTAAAAGAGTTTTCTGATTGTTGTCCTCAGAAACATTTTTAAAACTGTTTTATATTATATACTAAATGAGAACATAGACTCCCTTATTATTCTTTTCTCAAGAAAATAATGTTTATTGTCTTCAGGAGATTCTAAGAGAAAAAAAGCAAAAAAGGAAGGCAACTTACAAAAAAAGTTGATTTGAAAGATATCCATATATGGTTCATCCTCCTTCATTTGAACTAGAAGTTCTCAGTGCCGTTTCTGATTTAAAGGACTGTTGGAAAGATGGTATGTGATTTTTCAGAGCAGTTATGTGGCAGTTTTTTCACTTTATATGGGAAATGCAGCAAAATGCTGGCAGTTTTCCCCTTAAGTACTGGTTTTTTTATTAGGTGGTAGGTAGTGGCAAATCCTTTTTTGTATCCAGTGTTCATCTAAAGTTTTGACACTGAGATGTGAGATGTATTTCAGATATATCTCAAAGTTTACTTGATCTGAGATTTGCTTCTTTTGGTTGCTCAGACAGTTGGCTTGAGACAAATAGGTATGGCTATTGCTGATGTAGAAGAGCAGTTGGGGGGCAGAAGTGTATGGCAAGTTGTGTGATAGCCGTCTTTGGAAGCTCAGAAGGGCACTTAACATGTACCAGAGGAAACCTCAGAGAGGACAGTATCTAAAAGTATTAGTAGGTCAACATATTAGGTTTGCTGGCAAGGTAGTAAGGTCATTGAACTGTGAGCACATCCAGATGTTCTGGTGAATAGTTTGCCGAGTAAACTATTGCAAGTCGCTTGAACTTGCCTCTGCCCGGAATCTCAACTGTAAAAACTGACATTAAAAGCAAGGCTTTTTACAATTGTTGAGAGCTGCTGCCAAATTATGATTTCAAAATCCTACATTTGGGTTCTGGTATCAGTAAAAGCGTGGGAAGTAGGTGGTAAAGGAGACGGGTAAATCCAGAGACCCTTTAAGGTTAATCTGAGCATGGTAGATTTTTCTAAATGCAGGTAATTCTTTGGAGGCTGTTAATACAAACCAGGCCGAGTAATATCTGAACATTCTGATATCTGCACACTAGACACTGAATTTGACTCTTCATTTAGTTAAGTGAGACAACAAAAAAAGACCATTTTTTGACCTTTGGTTTTGGAGGGAGAGAACCTAAGGAGAGAGCTAAGTGTATTTTCTCCTTCTTAAAGATGCCATTTTCTGAAGTTCTGCTCTGCCATTTTTGAAAACTATACTTTGCAGTGATCGGTTTCTGAAATAGGGTAATTGAAGATAAGTAAGATATCATTAATGTCATTATCATACAGTTTTAAATTTTAGCTCATTAGCGGTAGATTTTTACTTGAAAACAGTTTTCTGCCTTGTGGATAGTTTCACTTTTCTAAAAAGTATCTGAAAGTTTCCCCACATCTTTTGTTTCTGGTTGTGGCTAATTCAGCAATGTTGTTAATAGGACATATTCGCCCAAGGGGAGCCACACCTGTATTGATTGTACCTTATGGAAAGCAAGAATTTACATGTTGGGTGTTGTAAGTCACAAGTGCAGCGTTTAAGGTCCAAGAATTGTATCTATTGATGTATGTTTTTAGTATCTTCTTTAGAAGTATGAGAGAGAGCAGTTTGCAGTGGTGAAGATCTAATCTTTTTGAATTCATTGCTCGTGAGTTATTATTTCTAATCACACACTTGATTGACTCCAGCTAAATGACTCTGACTGAAAAGGCAGGGAGTTAAATCTAAAACTGTAAGTATGTATTTTAACTGAAAATAGGGATCATCATGGAATGTGTTCTCAATCAGCACTTGACATTCATCTGAATATACAGCTTAAAAGAAAAAAAAAAAGGTAAGCACTGTTCTATCCTTGGGCAGAAGCAGTGTGTGAAAAAATGTGATTGAGCTCTGAGGATGAAAATGGAAGCGCTGGAGGGTATATAGAAATAATAAAACTGATGCCCCTGATGGTGTTATGCTAAGCGCGGTTAATATTGCAAATGTACTATGAGAGGAAAATCAAGTGACCCTTTGAAATTCTTTCTGAGATTGCCAAGTCATTTTGAAGTTTCAGAAAAATACCTATAAGTGAGCTAATGAAACAACTTGACTTTTAGAATAAAATGCAAATGTTATCAGTGTTTGGAAAATGCACACTACAGTCTTGGCAAACTGTTTCTCAGACAAGAAGGTGTTAGACAGATGAGTGGTCTCGTTTTTTCTGTAATGAGAGAAACTCCCGAGGAGGAGCTTTTCAGTCAATCCTAAATTGAAAGCAGTTACAGATCATGATACTGGAATAGTAAAAATGTAAATTATTTTATTTTCTGGAAAAACGTGCAAAAGAGAGGTTTTTTTCTTTTGCTTTTGTTTATTTCATTAAATAAGGGAAAAATGATGCTACTTACAGATTCTCTTTACGGGTATTGGAGTTGGGTTTTTTCCCTATCCTTCAGACATTTGACTTTGTAGTTTTTGTTTTATCTCAGAATGCAAATGGAGACTGAGGTTTTTAAGGTACTGATGGAGCTCCTTCTAGATTCAGCAATTTCTTGTTCTATTATATTTTACAATTTAATGGTGAACAAAATGGGTTTTGTCCCTGCAAACCTGTATGCTGCGGAGTATCCAGGACGACAGAAGGAAATTCACTTTTATAAAACATGTGAATGTATTTGAAATTCGTAACCACAATTAAGACCAGAATTGGCAAAGTGAATAATTTACAAGGCCTAACAATGAATAATTTTGTTTCTTTTTAAGGGAGAAAATTGGCAGCAAGTGTGGATAACAAATTACGAGATGTGTTATTTCGCAATTTTTAAGTCCAACTCATGATCTCATTGAGATCAGTGGAAAAAACTGCCATTGCCTTAAGTAAAATCAGGTGGATGATCTTTCTGAGAACAAAAATTGATTTAACCTCTGTTAATTCAGGAGTGTTTTGTTTGGGTTTTTTTTTAAGGCAGTTGCACGTGCTGGATTTTTGCTTTGGCAATTATTGGTTCTGTGAGTTTTAATAATTAAAAAGTGAGGTTATTTATAAAGAGATAGCAAATGTTTTGACTTGTAGTATTTGGTTTTCTTACAGGTACAGGATGGTGATGGAACATTAAAACATAACAAAATTTTTTTACATTTGCAGATGAGACTAAGATTTGCATTAGCTCGATGTCATAAATGAGAGTAAAATATGGATTGTGATAGTGCATGAGGTAGATGGTCCCATGCACTGGGAAGACTATTTTTGTGAAGGTTGTCAGATAGTGGCCACAGACAGGTGCATGAGTGGCTGTAGGTTCCCCTAGGATCAGAAGGTTAGACAAACTGCCTCTAGGATTTAAACAGGGCAGTTATTTCATGTCAGTTTAATTATCCTTATGTTTTGTGAGGCAGTCACTCAAGTGGTCTGGAAATATTAGGAAATTGGAGGCTTTCACAGCTTTCAGGGCAAAGTTCTGATTGGGTTTGTTTGGTATTCATTCACTTCGTGATAGCCTTAATGCAAGTGATGGGCTGTTAGAACCACAAGGCATGCTTAGTGCCAGTACAAGATTTAATCGAGACACTATCATTCAGCAGGAAATGCCTTTCAGTCCAATTTTACTTATATGAATTTACTCTGCAACTCAGTAATCTCTGCTTGGGGTCATTACTTTGATTTTAACTTAGCAATTTAACTCCTGAAGTGCTTCAAGTAAAAATATCCTTGAAGGAGTAATAAGTTTAAATAGCTCCGAATCGGTTGAAAATAGTTTTTTAATTTAGTTCAGGCTGGGAGCACAAACTGGCAGGAAAACAAGTAGATGGAGAAGGAAAAAAGAGATTAAGCATAAATAGTCACACTGTGCCATACAGTTAAAGAATTTAGAGATGGGGCAAAAAGGTTAAATATACACCCTTCTGGCATCCTGGTATTAATAAATATGTAGTGACAATAAATAAAAAGTAGTCGCCCAAATAATGTTTACTTTGATACTTGAGTTTTTTGTTTGTTTGGCTCTGATTATTTTGATGACATTACTAACACAGGATATATAAAAATGTAACTACCGCTTCCTAAATTAACAATTTAGTTACTAAATGAGGAGAAAACATCTTAACATAAATAAAATAAAAATCTCTAGTCATTTCAGCCAACCCCATTGCTTTTATAAAGCACTTGAGATTTTATTTTCATTAGCACTGAGAGGCACTTTGAAATGAGTAACTAGCAAATAAACAAACTGAGATAATTCAAGTTTATATTGTTGAGTTAATAAAACTAATAAAATCTCTACATTTCCCAAGCTTTTCCATTATTACTATTTAATTTTTTTTATTGAAGAAGAAAATTGTTAGGGTTATATAGTCTTAGGCATCATGGAAATTTTCTTTACCGTTTTATGTTCTTTTATGACTTGATGAAGAAAATGAGGCTTGTTTCGCAGCTTGTGAACAAGGAAAATGTGTCTTTTTAGTGGTTTCATCTGGGTGATTGTTTGGTTCCTCATTGTCTTTTGCCCAATGGTGTGTGCTTGAAGGTTCATTTCTTCAGCAGCATTCCCTCTATGAGGGTTCTGGCAGCGTAGTGTAGATTTTACAGGATAGTAAATAGAAAGTTTCTTAGGAGTTCCTTTCCTTCAACAGTTACTCCATTGTATTAATACTGCGATGGATACAAACACCAGGAGTTGCAGTTCCACATAAGATGCCTCAGCCAGTTCTGTACAGCATTGTGCTTTGACGTACTGCTGGCAGCTTTTCTGCTGTACAGCTGCAGAAATTTTTAGATTTTTATTCTTTTAATCATTGCTTCTCTGCCTTCATATTGTTTCCCCTACATTGTTTTTGGGTTTGTGGTGGCCTCTCCTCTCCTCTCCTCTCCTCTCCTCTCCTCTCCTCTCCTCTCCTCTCCTCTCCTCTCCTCTCCTCTCCTCTCCTCTCCTCTCCTCTCCTCTCCTCTCCTCTCCTCTCCTCTCCTCTCCTCTCCTCTCCTCTCCTCTCCTCTCCTCTCCTCTCCTCTCCTCTCCTCTCCTCTCCTCTCCTCTCCTCTCCTCTCCTCTCCTCTCCTCTCCTCTCCTCTCCTCTCCTCTCCTCTCCTCTCCTCTCCTCTCCTCTCCTCTCCTCTCCTCTCCTCTCCTCTCCTCTCCTCTCCTCCCGTCTCCCTTCCCCCCTCTTTCTCTCTCCTCCCGTCTCCCTTCTTCTCTCCTTCTCCCGCTCTTCTCCTTCTTTCTGCCTTTTTTCCTCTTCCTCTTCCTTTTCCTCTTCCTCTTCCTTTTCCTCTTCCTCTTCCTTTCCCTTTCCCTTTCCCTTTCCCTTTCCCTTTCCCTTTCCCTTTCCCTTTCCCTTTCCCTTTCCCTTTCCCTTTCCCTTTCCCTTTCCCTTTCCCTTTCCCTTTCCCTTTCCCTCCGTTTCCTTTCCCTCCTTTTCCTCCTTTTCCTCCTTTTCCTTTTCCTTCTTTTCCTCTTTTTCCTCCTTTTCCTTTTCCTCCTTTTCCTCCTTTTCCTCCTTTTCCTCTTCCTCCTTTTCCTCCTTTTCCTCCTTTTCCTTTTCCTTTTTTCTTTCTGCAGAGTTGAAGTAGTATGGAAGCCTGATTTAAAAATACATTGTTCATTCATCTAAGAGAAGTTTAAAAGAAGCATTTTTTTACCTTACCATGTGCCTTTCTTGTGCTTATTTGGATCACTGACCTGTAATATGCACTTTCTAGTAACGAGAAACCTTCTCCTAATCTCAGCAAACGATCTGGGAATAGACCAGATAATTTGGAAAGGTCATCTAAGGATTGTTCAGTAAGGTGTGATACTGAAGAGATTTAATCCTTTTATTTTATGAGATATTTTGCATTATGCCAGGTGGCTTTTCCTCCCCTTTTTTTTAAATTATACTGTAATTTGCGTTCATTATCTGACACAGATATTAACTATGTGACACTTAAATCTCAGTAAATATCAAATGGGAAGACAACATGAATGTGAGCAGAGCAAAAATGCATACAAAATAGCCTTGCAAAGTTTAAATAATCTAAAAATATGAATACACAACAAAGTATTTGAGTTTTTTTTAATTAAGTCATGGATCTTCTTTTGTTTTTTAAATAAATGTACATCTAACATTTACTTTCCTGACTTCATGGTTAATAATACAATTTTATGATCTGTACATTGTACACATACATATCTATATGTCTGTCCGACTGTGTGTGTGTCCATCTCTTCTGATGCATGTGTATATGTATGTAGCCTTTAAAAAAAAAATTGACTTGTTTTTTCTAACATGGCAATAACATGGAATTTAAATAAATGTAACTTGTATATAAGTATACAAATTATCTGTAAAACATTATAATTAATTTTCACTGCTTATACGGCAGCATTTGAGGGAGGAAGTGGAAGAGCTGAAACCACACTCTGTTTAATCTTCCTTATTTTGATTTTCCTCCACTTTTCATTGTAGCTAAAATGCAGAGAGAACAGTTTGTGCAGGAGAGAGAGAATGGCACTTCTTGAATGAGCATGTTTTGTTTTTTTCCACTTCGTCTTGCTGGTAGCGAGGTGGTATCCTGAACAAAGGCTTGGCTGGGGATGACTGAGCCATGGAATGGACATAATTTCATTTCAGTGTCCAAACGAAGAAGAGGTTATTTTTTTTCCCCCCACCTTTTTTGAGTGCAGGTCAATTCCAATGTTTG
Organism: Phaethon aethereus; assembly: GCF_964289735.1. Classification (NCBI taxonomy): domain Eukaryota; kingdom Metazoa; phylum Chordata; class Aves; order Phaethontiformes; family Phaethontidae; genus Phaethon; species Phaethon aethereus. Next base: position 64,186,529 of record NC_138577.1, on the reverse strand, counting down.
CTGTTTCAGCCGACGCTGGGTTGTGAGTCTGATTTATGGCTCACGCCCCCATCGTCGGTCCCCCCTCCTTCCTCCTTTCTTTTTTGCTTTGTTTGAACATCGCATAAGTCAGTAAGGAGTTAATTTCCAATGAATACTAGACAGGAGCTCCTTCACGGTGTTTCGTGCAAGGTTTCCTGTCTGTCACTGCCCCTCTTTCATGCTTCTGTGGGTATGGAAATGATTGGAGACAGAGTGGAGAGCGGGTGCCGGGCTCGGTGCTGCAGCCCCGTGACCGCCCGGTGCATCACCCACCACCAGTGCCTCCCTCATGCTCCTCTGCTCTTCGTGGCACGCAATGCTCCAGGGAGCATGGCAGAGGCAACGCCGGCCCAAATTCACCCTTCCAGAAATTTCTCTCCAAAGCCAAGCCCTCCTTCCTCCCGAGGCGGGGGGACACCCCCGGGTGACAGCGTCGGGGTCACTGTAAAAGTGCCAGCCGACACAGTGATAAAATGTGGGTGATGGCAGCAGTCGGTCACGTAATTGTGTTTCATTGCGGTTCATTTTTAATAGTCTTAGATTTGATGCCTGAAACCTGTGTGCTGCATTGAAAATGGCAGCCGGCCTTTTTTTTGTAAAAGTCTCACTAAAAGCCTAGTTCTCTGACAAGCGTGCATGTTTTTTATCCTCTGTCCAACTCTCAGCAAAGTAAAACCCAAAACACGGGGAAAGAAGCACCCATGAAGCAAAGAGGAAAGGGAGTGGTTCAGCATTTTTTCGTGATAAGATGTAAAAGGTAATAGCTCAGCAGTTTAAGGGGTTGTTTTCCTTTCTACCATAGATTTTTTCATACGACTTTGTTACAAAGACTGTCTTTCAATAGCGAAGCCAGTTCATGCATTTGTTACACTGTTTAGACTTTCAAAGCCTCATTTATTGGAAAATATGGAAATACCAATGATGCGGTGTTTACTAGCCTGCCTGAAATGGGTATTCTAACCTCTGAACCTAAAAGAAAAAAAAAGATCATACTTCCTAAAACTATTGTGCTCAGCAGAAATTCTCTGTGTATTATATTGTCTTTTTATGTTCAGAAATGAGAGAATCTAATAACAGTATTGTAATGAAACAAAAAACCCTCGGAAAGTCTTTATAGTTGGCACAAAGTGCTATAATTTTTTCCCCAAGCAAAAATTGTCTAAGCATGTTGTTTCCCTCTATAAAAAATTACAGTGCTGTGTGGTGTTTCATACCCATATTAATCTGTCTATTTAAGCCTAGAAATAAAAGAGAGAGTATAGTTTAAGCCTGTGTTTTGAACAGAAAGTTTGTTTTTTTCTTTTATGTTGCCATCCTATTGAGTGTTACAGCTATCGTTACTGTCACTGTCCTTACTGGTCACATTAAGTTTTTTATTTGTTATTTTGCTCTTTTTCATGTTTTTTCACTTTATTTTTTCTTTTGGCAATAATAAATTAGATTTGTTTCTGTAATCTTCTGAGATTTTCAACTTGGTCATCTTTATTTAATTAGCTGTTGAGTGTGGAAATAAGGAAAAAGAATAATGTAGGCTAGTTTCACACACAAATATTTTGTTGCCTAGAAAGCAAAAGGAATAAATAAAAAAAAACCTTTTTAAAAAAGAGAATGTTTTCTTGTGATTGCTCAAGGTTAGCTGTGGCTGACTATATGCTGACAGAAAGCTGTTTTGCCAGTGGTTCAGCATGATGCTGAATCTCCCAGCCACACTTTTGTTGGGATTATTTGGAGTGGTAACTAAAAAAAATTCTTATTGTTATTACTGTTATTTTTTCTGAACAGTCCAGGATAGCATCTCAGCTGCTGGCCAGTTTCAGCTTCATTCCATTCAGGAATTATTCGCTTCATTCCTACTTGAACTTGCCACTCCTGCAGCTATGTTTGTAACAGAGATGGACAGATCAAAAGTGTCAGAGCCCCAGGAAGAGGGAAGTAGGGTAGTTGGCACAAAAGGCAATTAATTTTAGTTGTTAGGATTATTATTTCTTTAATCTATAGGAGAGCTTTAGTGGTGGAAATTGTATGAATTAAGTAAGTGTTCTCAATGGTAAATGATGGCGGTTTAAGAATAATAGTTTTTTCCATGCAGACTTGCAGCCCTATGCCAATCTGGAAAATGATACAAGGAAGGCTGCTGGCGTCCCACCCGGTGAACAGGAGGACGCGGCTGCGCTGAACACCATGAGCTGTTGTCACAGGATTCTTCTGTTGTCCACAGAAACTGCCAAAGAGGCAGGTCTGTCTGTAATGCCTGTACCAAGGGCTGGAAGGACGTGCTGTGGAGGAGCAAGGTTTTAGCTAAAACTATTTTACTAACTGTTTTAGATTAACACCAAACAAAGAAAGGTGCTTGGTTTTGCAATGATTTGTCCCAGATGCTATTGTGCATAGGTCTGCGGTCTACATTTTCAGTGCAGTGTATGTTTTGGTCAGAGCCAAAACCAGAAACAGACGGACGGTGAGGAGGAAGAGCTGCATCCTTTGGAAGAAGATGGGGATCTTTGCCTTTAATTAGCAGGCCTTCTCTCCAGTAAGTGACACGATCAGTTTCCTTTTTAAACTGTGTCTTTGTTTTTTGAGTAGTAGTAAAAGCAGTCCAGTTGTTGCCCTTCTTCAGTCATTCTGCATCCCAAGGTGGGTTGCAGTTGTGCTGCTTCTCTTTACTGCCACGCTGTGGAAAAAGAAGCCTGGCTTGGATGCTGTGCTGTGTTTTCCACAGCACGGCAGTAAAGCAAAACATTGCAGCTTCATTTCACTCACAAGCAGGGTTGGCTTCCCCCCCCCCCCCCCTTCTCCTTCCCACTCACAATAAGCAGGCAGTAGATGCATCCTTAACAGTTTTTCTCTGGGGTAGGGATTGATGTTCTACTCTCCTCCCGTACCGTGGCACTGTGTTGACTGATAAAATCACCATGGAAAGAAATGGATTTTAAATAAAGTAACACGCGTCTGAATTAACCATATAGACGTGAATTTAACCATCCGCGCCATATCTGGGAGCCCACCTGGGCTAAGAGCGGTGTTGAGAGTCACGTTTCAGAGCCTGGGACTGAAAGGCATCACCGGGCAAGGGGTGCGTGCGGCGGGTGGGAGGGCTCAGCCGCGGGTCGGAAGGCTCCGTCGTGAGGAGGAGTCTGTTCCGACGGGAGCAAGTGTGCTCAGACACGGTCTGCGTGAGCGAGCCATTTTTTATCCTTGAGCCTTGGGCTCTTGCCAGATTAGCTTTTGGTGAGCAGCCGGCCAGATTTACTGAATGACGCTTAGGTAATAAAAACCTGAGTGTTAGCTATTTAATTTTAAGTATCTGATCCACTGCATCTGTACTGTAGATGTAACTCGTCAGACAGTGAGCACTGTTTGCCAGCCCCAGTGGCAAATGCACCAGACACTTTGTTCAATGAAGAAAGGTACTTGTAATGTCTGCTTTGGGCTGCTCTGCTGCTCTTTCCTGTGCTGTTGTTTGAGTTATTTATTTAGGAGTTTTTGTTTTAATCCTGCCCATCTTCTGTCTCCCCTTCCTCCATTTCTCCCTTCCCTTCCAACCAGCGAAGAATCTGAGGAACACGGGAGTAAAGATTGCAGGAACTCTCAGCCCTCCCAGTCAGTCTCCTTTGGTCCTTTTCAGGAGGGGAAGCAATGCAGGAAATGTTTAGGAGGTCCAGCCTGCCCTAGGTTACAGCCATTTAAAGGCCATTCATATTCACATGAAAAATATCTGTCTCTCTCAGTCCCCTGCAAGTTTTTTTCAGTGGCGGTAGCTCATGTTTCTTTCTTTTTGATTAATCTCACGAAGAGAAGGAATAATTGATGCCTTTAATGTAACAACAAATGGGCATAGCTGTCTAGAAAAATTCAAATTTGCTGTGTGAAGACAAGGTCTTTTCAGGTTTCAGCCTTTACAGCCTCATCTGCCTGTGAACAACTGGGAGAATAAATACATGTGACAAGAATGCCAAGACAGCTACGGGGTTTTTGTTGTGCTGTTTTGTTTCGTCATTTTTTTTTGGTGGTTTTTTTTTTCCTTGAAGGTGGTCAGGATAGCTCGATGGCTTAGCTCTCCTCCTGGTTTTTTGGACTCTGTCAGTCAAGTGTAAATTAAATGTGTGGCAGAGTGCTTTGTTGAACATTGCACCCTATGATAGTGAATGCTTCATATAAATACATATATTAAAAAGACTGAGAGGACATGGTGTTTTCCTCTTATGAGTATGTAGAAAACACTGGTCCCTTTTCCCAGAGGTTATTAGGCATCACCTTAGAGTGGTAGTTCAGGAAACAAATTTAGATCTTTTAAAATTACTCCTGTGTCATAAAAATAACAGTAGGAATGGTAGTTACTGCAAGAAGAACCCATAATTTGGTGTTGGAAAACAGTCTTTTCTGTTATGTGTGTTACAAGCAAGGAGAAATACCTTTCCTGCCTAAAGTCATTAAGGGTGTTATGGTGGGATTGTGAGCTAGTTAACTTTCTCAAGAAATTGGAAGCTAGGTGAATAAAATGTAATCATTAGTTCTGGGTATGTTGTCTGTTGTTTATTGCAAAGGACATGAAAACAAAACATTCAGAAAAAAATCTTTCTAACCGTCCTTTTTCACTCTTCATAAACAAGATGCTTTTTTCTCTTGTTTTCTTTTACTTAAAAATTTTGTTTTTCTGGACTGAACTAAAAGGCAAGATCATTTGTTTCAAAATGAGAATATATTTAATACAGTAACAAACAGAGGAGCAGCCTCTGGATGGGTCCCATGTAGCTTGCTGTTGGGGATACTGGATTTAGAACTTTTTGCCAGTGTCACTGAAGGACAAAACCTCACCTTTTCTTTTTTGTTCACACGACTTGTGGACATGCTCACAGCAAACTGAGAGCCTGCTTTTAGGTGACTGCTGGACTGCAGAAAGGCATATTGTTATAGTATTGTCTTTGTTAACATCACCTGTTGAGGCACTTAGTGCAGTACTACACCGGCAAACTAGGACCAAAGCACATAATTACACAAAAAACGTGGGCTGTGAAAGGCACATGCCTGCTACTAAGCTATCTCTGATTCATTCACCCAGCAGGGAAAGTCAAACTGTTTGAACAGTTAAGGGAAAATCATTCTTGATTGCATTTGTCAGCTTTGGCCAGGCACTTGTGTTTTGTTTTTCTGTGATTGCACTTAAAACTTCTTATGCTCTTTTGCCTCTAAATATGTTGATCACCTGTGGAGCTGGATCAGCTTTTCTGACGTGTTCCTTCTTAAGAGGAACAGAACGAGTGACTTTGGCTTGTGTAATTTGGTTTCTATGCAATTCTGATTTGCCTGGAAGTTTGAAATCTTGATATTCGCCATTTCACTTGCGGTTTCACAGGTGGAATAAGCATGGAGGGAGAAACAAGAGGCAGAGGAAAGGTGGAGAATAAAAATGAGAAGAGACAGAACTATCTTTGGAGGAACTGGGGATTGTCAACTATTCAGTGGTTTGGAACAAGCAGCCTGTGCTGTGTCCCATTCATTTATTCTTTTTCTCTCCTCTTCTTTTGTCTGTGACTTTGGTGTTCATCCCACCCTAAAATGACCTCAGCTGATATGACATGAAGTGAAGATTGTGGTAAGGCATGGGGGTCTGATACTCCCAGGAGTACTGATATAGCTATTAGTTAACAATGGCTATTGAACATGTTCTCCTTGAGTGCATTACGTGGCGTATTACAGTAGTAAGTGGGTAGGTAGTCATGAGAAGATGTGAAAGGGAACAATTCCTCCAGGGGATTAAATTTTCTTTTTTATCTTTTGTATTTTTGGTACCATGTGTGCATTACTTACTGTATGTTAAAGTTAAAACTACTGAGTTTGGGGGTTTTTTTGTCCTGAATAAGCAACACATTCTGTACATGGCAATGTGCCTTGTTAACGCTTGGTGTTTTGGTATTTAGAGGGGAAGGTGAATGAGGGAGTACAAGGGCAGTTTGATCCAGCAACAGGACTGCCATTCACAATACCAAAGTGGAGCATTAGGTCTCCAGTTCCAGGTTGTAGCTCACTTAATAATTAAAACTGATACTTTAAAACTGCAGTTTCACAGCATGTTATGATACTTAGATTAAAAAAAAAGTTAGTTTTTTTCTTAAAAGTGGCCCTAGCAGTTGTTTTTACTTCTATGACCAGGTTGCCTCTCTTACACAGATTATATTATATTCTCATGCCTTCTGTATGGAGGAGAGGAGTCACTTTTGCATGCTTGTTCACTTGCTCTTGCTTGTGCATACACACACAGACATGCTTACTTTCTGTCATAATATCCATAAGGGGGTTAAGGCAGGGAAGGAGAAGAATATAAACAGAAAAACCACATCCTGACAGCTGCCTCCAGTTAGTCCTGTTTTTCCCCCAGACTTTTAAATCTTGCAGTGGCTCCTAATTTGTCCCACATGAGTCTTCTCCCAGTGGGGCTGTTTTCCGTTTCCTTTTTGCTTTCATTTGATCCAAAGTAAACAGTTAACAAAGAATAAACCAATTCAGGCAGCTGTCAATGGACCATCAGCTTTCAGGTGTCTCAGACAGGAAGAAGAGGGCGTATTATTTTGAAGGTAAGAAGGGAAAATGGGACTGAAGCCTGATGCCTGTGTGGACCAGAAAAGTATTTCCAGGTCAAGTTGGCTTAAGACAATGTGGTCACAGTTTGTCCATGAGATAAATTTTGGGACTGCTGATTTTGTTTTGTTAATATGTGTACAAACCTCTTCATGTAAAAAGCCTTTTAGATTAAAAATACAGGGGTTGCATGACTCAAGGGAAAAAATCACAGCACTACCAGTAATCTATGAGATCTCAAGACCCTTTTCACAGAGACCTGTTGGAGTATGCAAACATTGTAGCTGCCAAATATACTGATGCTGCATTTGTTTGCTGATTTTTAAGATGAAGTTTTGTACAAAGTCTGAATGTATCTTTCCTTGTGCGTAAAGGAGCATCTAGTAGCAGGGGAGATAACCGACCTTTCTCTTAGAGATGTATAGAGCATGTCAGATCAGCTTTCTCCTGCCTGTCCAGCTAGGTTAATCTCTTCTAAGTACAAATTGCTTATCATGCCTGTAAAACTCAACAAAGTCATTTATCATGTCACTTGAAAACTTCTCTAGTCTATGTTTAGCAAGCATCTAAAGGATTCCCGTGGCATTTACTCCAAAAAAACCCCAACCCAAAACAAAAATTGATGCCAAAATAATACACTTTATATTGAGGTCTCCAAAATAAATGGCATTGCAGTTAGTTGCCTGCAGGTCATTATTGGCTCTGCCTCACAGTATTAGAGTAAAGCCTATTTTGCCAGCTCTCTAAGTCTTTTTGCGAAAACCCATCACTCTATTATTGAAGTTCTGCTTCCACTGAAGTTTGGAGGTATGTCTATGTAAGACTTTCTTCCAGTAATTTCCTAGCTTTGGCGCCTTGGGTTTTTTTTCAGGGGGTGGAGAGTATCAGGGATAAGGGTTGCGTGGAGAAGGGGAAGGAGTAGTTAAGATTTTTTCCATCTTGTCTACCGTTTGCATGAGAACAGGTTTCAGAAGGGGGATTTCATCTAAACTTCAGGGAGAAATGAGACTCAGGATCCTGAAGGGTAAAATAAGCGCTAGTCCTTGCAGTAGTTTCCTGTAGGAAGCCAGTGTGTTGAGGGCTTAGCTGAGGCTTGGAGTGGTTGCCAGGAAAAGTTAGATCTGCTGAAAATGAGGAGAGAGATGTATGGCAGAAATGGACCCTGACATCAGTCAGGCCTTGTGAGGGGGAACAGGCAGGTTGGAGGGAGTTTGTGGTCAGGACATCTCTGGTAAGACTTTTGAAGGGAGGGTTGCAGCTTGGCTTCAAGGTTGTGAACAGATAGATGGAGGCAAGCTGAAATGAACACTGAATTTCAGATAAAGCAAGCAGTAGAGCCTGTAGGTGGCATAAGGTGCCTCAGATGTGTTTTTTCATGAAATTGCAGGGCTGCCTTGTGAAATGTCAGAGAAACAGAGAGGTCTGTGCATGTAGTGACGGCTGCTGGGATGCCGGTGGGAGGCTGAGCTTAGGGGCAAATACAGGTGTCTTCTGGGGTGGGGGCCGCTGAGGTATTGAACTGTAGTTCAGTGGAGACAGTAGGTGTTGCTGCCTGTGTGCTGTTCACTGTTAACTGTACCCATTTTAAATTTTAGTCTCCTTTTTTAAACGGGATTTGGGCTTCTTCTGTCTCTCTTTCGGAGTGACTGGTAACGCTAATGCATTTTATAGCATTTGCTGTGAGTATATCTGTCACCATGTTGCTGTGACATCTATCTGTAAATTTTTATCTGACATGAAAATACCTCGAATTCCTTCCCGCCTGCCCAATATTTTGCAACAGTCTCAAGGTTTGTTTTGGTAAAGTACAGCAGTGGGGTTTTGGTAAAGTACAGCAGCAAGGTTACTTTTTTTGCTCTTCCCAAAATTGTGTAAATGAAAGAGCAGTCCCTGTGCACATTCTGCACACATTCTGATTATTCTTATATTTAAAATTGCGTTGAGGCATGAACTGAGTCCACACCTTATCGGAAACACAGGTTCACAGTTTTCTGCTGCTTTAGCAGTTGTAAAAATAGAGTATGTATATGTCTCCTTATCCCATAGAAAACTTACTGTTTAACATTTATTGAAATGGAACTTACTATGCCTGATGTGTATCTCATGGACAAGGAGCAAGTTGGGCCACTTAGGGCCAGAGTTGCTTTCCCTGAGGTTTTGGTTTCATTTTATCACTTTAACTTAACCTAAGTACTGGACTGGTCTTCGTTTCTGCCATTTCATTGTCAAAATTCAGTGTCTGTATGCTGTGATTTGGTTTTGTGCATTGAGAGAGGGTGTGGGATTTCGGTGAGCCTCTCAGCACACACACCCAGAAAACCTCAGTTCTGTGAAAAAAAGAAACCAGATCTTCGAAAAACCTTACAGTGATCAGGGGGCCAAGCTGAAGAAGCATTTCTCTTGGAGGTTTATGTCCAAGCGAACAAGTTACGTCCTGAACTCTCATTAATTTCCCTAGTTACGGTTTTTGCTACAGACTAAAGGAAATGCGAGTGAGAGGGAGGGGGCTGGGAGGGAGCAGAGGTGTCCTCTGCAGGGGTTGGGAGCTGGAGTAGGAAGAGGGGGACAGACGCCAACGAGCGCTTTGTGACAGGGCGCGCGAGCGGCGCGCACACCACGTGCGCACGAAACGTGTGGCTGCAAACGTGTGTATCTTTGCTACCGTGAAGGGGTGGCGTGTATTTATGCTGCTGTGACAGGGGTAGGTGTTGATGAAGTAAGTACCAGCGGCGCACGGTTTATGGGGTTTTTATCGCTGGCAGCACTATTTGCCCAACTGGATATAGTAACATATGCTTGTCTCCAGCAAAGCATTCCTTTCGTCTCCAGCTAATGCTGTTTAATGGGCCTGGATAAGGACTGCGTAAACAGAAGCTGCGCGGTCTGCGTGTGCGCGCGCGCGTATGTATTTAGCTCCACTGATTTTGGGCGCTCGCTCTCTCACTCTGTCGAACAGCAATTAGAAAAACGTTGCCTGAAATGGAGGAAGGGCCTTGTGTGGCTGTCATCTCTCACCTGTTCTAACATGCTTTTACTTCAGCTGCATCATTACCTTCTCTTGAGTTGCCTTAGAAGTAAACCCATCACTGCTGGAATAAGAGGAATAAATCATCTGTATCTCTGCATATTTGCTGATTTCTATGCTAAAGCGTGGGAAAAGAAAAGAGGATCAGGTACAGATAGTGTCGGCTTATTTTTGAGATGAATGTGAGGCACGTGGTTGGGAATGAGATCTCTGCTGGTTTTTTTTTCCCCCCCTTGAACTACCTTAACATTTTTACAAGTAAAACATAGTCTGGGTTCCATTCTTGACATGGCAGAAGCTTAATAAGAAAACAGAGTATTTGCTGAGATCTTTGCTTTGAATTTGTTCATCAGATTTTTCTACGATGGTGTTTATGCCCCTCCAGCTACTCCATCCCAAATCCTTCCCTCCAGCGGAAAGAACAAAAATGCCTCTCCTTCCCAAGTTCTTAAAAAGCCTTCTCCTGCCTCCTACTCTGTCTTGCACCCTAAGCTGTACGAATCCAACAATGAAGATATGTGTCTACTGCCGTGCCATATTTGTTGGCAGGACAGAGTAATGCAAGTTCTTCAGGGATTTTCATGAAGCTGAAGTGGAGGTAACTGGAACAGCTTGAAAGAAATACAATTTTCTGCATGGTCTTTCTGTGTACACTAAAGCTGAGGATGCAGTCATGTACGGTGAAAGAAGCTGCCACTGTTCGCTGTTATTCTTGTTTCTTGTCTATTCAGTGTCTTAAGTGGCAAGTAATACATCTTGGCCTCCTGTGTGAGGTGTACCTATTTCTCAACAAGTCCCGGATCTAGTTAGTTGTTTCTGCATTTATTAAGTGACACAGAGGACCTCCCTTTGCAAAGAGTTGTTGCCTTCCCCACTCCTTATGAAGATGAATTAATAATTTTTCTCTCTTAATTAGGTTCCATCTGCTGTTCCTGTCTTGAATTCTAAAGGTTATCGTTATTACCATATTCATAAAATCGCCCAACTGTGTAAGAGAATTTTAACAACAATTTTAAAGCCAGGTTCCTCTATTATGCCTCATTCAGTGTACGTTTTGCTGTCAGTGATAGGGAAGCTGATCATGTGGGGCAAGTCCTGCAAATGCTTTTCTGTTGTCTTATAGCAGAAACATGCTACCCTGCCAAGAGAAGTATGTTTGTATTTCAATAAAACTCATACAGACTAGAGCTTCCAAACACAAAATGCCTAAATATCCATAGCTCTTGGATGAAAATCTTTTTAAAATTCTGGCTTCCTCTAAATCTGTAGTGCTCGGTGTTTTGTTGCTTGCTATTATAAATCAAATGCCTAGGAATACATACCGGCGTTTAGTGGAGAGTGGATTTGGCGTGCACGGGCAGCCTTGGCTTTCTGTCTGAAAGAAATCTGAAAAGAAAGCCTGATAGACCAAGATGAATACTGTGTGAGGGTCGAGTGATGATTTATTTTTCCGTAAGGGGTGAAGGGCACTGGGGATCTGATGTTAATGCGCGTGTCACGTCAGGTACAAGACCTGCAGCTACAAGATAATCACATTGCAGTGTTTGGCACAAGGTTAAATTTTCCTTCGCTCTCACCCTACATGTACGCTCCTTTTCTTACCTTTCTCTGCTTTTCTCCCCTGTGTTCTCACTTAGTCCGTAGCAAGGACCTGCAGGTAAAGCTTACTTTCATCTGCTTCCCAGCCATCCGTTCCTTCTGATCTAGGCTTACACTGGTTATCTTTTAAATGATAGTATGTTTACAAGAAGACAGAAAATAAAGACACCTCTGGATTGCTTGTTTGACGTAATCCCTTTCTTTAAGGAATACGTGGTTGTTCCACTGATAGCTAAATAGTACGGTCACTGTCTGAAATCAGCTTTTAGAAATCGATTCCTCATCTTGTCTTGTGGGTGATCCTCACCTCACCCAGTGGGTGGTTGTCTTTGTTTCTGCCCCGGCTTCTCCTTCTCCTCACGGTCTGCAGTCCTGTGCAATACGCTATGTTCCTGGGTTGATCTGAATGAACACGCGACGTGTCGGATCATCTTCGGTGTGAGCATCGGACGAGTCCTGCAAATCGGAGATTTGGGGGTCTGGAAGTTGAGATGTAACAATTCTTCTCCGGTCAATTTTAATAGCTGACTTCCCCCGGGAAGCTGCTTCACCCCTTCACTCAAAATCACTGCCTGTTCAGTGCGATATGTGCACTTAACCCTGTGCCAGAGGTTTCCAGCTGTGCACCTCCGTGCCGAAAGGGACCGTGTGCCTCTTCCCCCTGCACGGGTTGGTGTATTCGCCCGAGTGGCTGAGGAGAGCAGCTGCACTGAAGGCGGTGGGAGAAGACGGCTGAGGGGTCGCTCGGTGATGGAGGGGCAGGCAGCTGGTATTCCGCCATCCCAGCATGGTTTGCCAGAGACATCTGTCAGTGCCCTCGGTCCTTTGTTACAAAGGTGGTAATTTTTGGCCTGCCTGCCGTGGTGAATTACAGTGCTCAGCCCCTGCCTGTGTTCTTGTTTGGATCTATTTCCGAGGTTTTTTGTCTTTGTGTTATTTGAGAATGGCCATGGAGCTCTGGAGCGAAGGGGGTTAAATGTTTGTTAATCACTGTTAATATTCTTTCTGCAGCTGAAAATGGTGCACACTTGATTCCTCTCTACCTTACATCTCTGTTGGTTCCCTACCATGCTGCCTGCCATGTTCCTGACAGAGACAGGCGGCAATATACTCATCATTGCTGTCTGTGGACTGAAAACCAGTATGAAGCGTGTGAACGTGGTGTGCGGACTGAGTCGGTTTCTATACTAGAAGTGATAGGTTTCTATACTAGAAGTGATAGGCCATTCAAGTATTGAGGTACTGGAGAAATAAATTTAGCTGAGTTGCCATTTAATTAACTCTTGATGTTGCTGGGAGAGCGTGCACAACGGTGTAATTTACATACTGACATCTATTTCAGAAAGTAGCACTATGTTATGGGAAAGATGAGACCACATCTAATTTCAGCTCTTGGTGACAAGGGGTTTTTTGAGTCTGTTGCTAATGCTAAAGAGGCTGTGGGCATCTCCTCAGTAGATTTGTTTGTGTAGCAGAAATTGTACTCACACTTGCAAAGAGAGCCCTGGGACATGGATATTTGACACTGAGCTATAAATTTACTTTATCTAACAGGCATTTGAATGTATTTCTTCAAGCTCATCAAGAATCGCCTCCTTCTCAGCGTTGCCCTTAGAGTTTAAGGTTTCAGAGAAGAAATGCATCCCAGGAGAAGGGTCAAATTCTGTTTGCAGAATTGTGAAGCTCAAATATATATTTAGGGATTGGTAGTACTCTGCAGTTTGCATCTGATTATTCTTTTAAGCTTGATGAAATATGTGGTTATTGCCAAATGTATTTTTTCCGTAAGGCCTTTTGTGGGTAGGTAATATCTGCCTCTCCCATCCCCTGAGGACAGAGTATATTTGGATCCCATTTACAGAGTAGTCAAAAGTGTCTGTTGCTGACCTCTTGGCAAGTTGCTGCATTTATCCCTATCTCCATTGTCTCTGGCTGTCTTTAAGGACCTTTTGGAATTCCAGTAATTTTAGGAAATGCCTCTTGGGGGGCAGAGAATAAATAGGAAGTACCTCAGCCTCCCTGCTTCACCTTAATTGCAGTTACTCTCAGGATTGGATTATGCTGTGTGTCTTCCATCTCTGGTTTGTGGTTATTATAACAAAATTTGGTGAGGACCTACTTTAACTTTACCCATTTTACTGAACTGGGGAAGTCTGCCTGGACAGGGGTTCAGTGCATGTGTATGTAGGCAGCTGATGGCTTTGCATTTCTTTTTGAATTCAAGATGCTGCCGTAGCAACTGCAGATTTTTTTTTTTGCATAGAACTATCAGCTCCGTAGCTGAAAAACTGTTGAACTTGTAAAAGAGTACATATATTTTTTAATTTGGATACCTTTTATTTGGAATAAAAAATGATAGCTATTTAGATTTTATTTGAAACGTAACATACAAGAAAGCATAGATTAATACTCCCTCTTGTGTGGCTGGTGTCTTTCCTTTTTTTGTGTAAGACGAATGGATGGAAAGCAAACCAGTAACACTTCTTTCTTCTGTCTTGGCTCATAGGTCTAGAAAATTAGGAATTAGCAACTAAGAAAGACTAACATCATTTTTTTCTTGCTGGAGGAGTTGTGGTGGGGATGACCCCAAACAAAGTTGACTGGTGGCATTCAGAATGAAATCCTGCTCTCTTGGGATTGATTAGTAGCAGTTGCTGAAGCAGTGAATTAACAAGGAGTTAAATGCTGGTAATTTTTTAATGTTTTAGAACAATAATGAGGAAACAGCAGCGAAGGACTTGCCTCCTTGCCCAATGAATGTAAGAACTGCCCCTCCTTCCTTCTGCTGGAGTTCATGTAAAGCAGGAAAGTGTTACCCAAAACCTAGGTGGAAAAGTGTGCTTGTCTTGCACTGAAGTGTGCTTATAGAAAATTACCATGTATTTCCTGCCGTGGAATATGCTAGAGGGTTTACGTACTGTGTGTAGCGCAAGGCTCTTGTGAGGCTGCACGTGTTGCTGATCGTAGGAGAAAATAAAAATTCTGATGCAGAGCCGGTCAATGAAACGCTGCCTGCGCCATAAAAGCCAGAATGGTGTATGCGTTTGTGCTTTGCCGTGGAGGCAAAGCACCTGCTCCACAACAGCGATCAGTGAAATTACGAGACGTAATTGATGTTTGTGCAAAACAGGGAGCATTTATTTTTTTCCTTCTTGTGGTTAATGTTCAGTGTTATAATGCAAATGAGTGTTCCGTACCCCTCCCTTCTCTGTTCTGTCACATGTACTTTTTATCTTTTTCTTTTGTCTTGTGGGTACTCGCAGTTGCTAAATGGCTTTTATGGAGGATAATATATTTAGGAAGCAATTTCCATTTGAGATTTTTACTGCTACCTCTCCTTCTCTGTGACCTAGGGAGTGGAAGGCTGATATAATACAGTTATCTTTCCAAGCTGAGTCACTTTAAAGCATGTGCTTGTAATATACGGTTTTTAATAATCTCTCCTGCCACAGAGCAGAAACTGGTCTCTGAATGAGGACAACCAGATGAATCTTGCTTCCGTGTAAACATGGCTTGAGCAGAATCAGCCAATTTCAGGGCGGATTAGTGTCAGTGCAGTGAAAACAGGATAAGGAACGTATGAATATGGGGAGAGCTTGAGCATCACTTGTAAAACCAGAAAAATCTGCATGGGATTGTTTCCCTTCCTCAGCCACCCCAACTCCAAAATCTTCTTGTCCTGTCTCATGAGCCTTTTGTGCTTTAAGGATAGGCCAGCAACACAGGACAAAAAAATGAAGGAAGAGGTGGTCTCCTGTACACACTGGCTGCTCTCTTGTCCTGATCTGCAAGACTGCAGGTCCAAATGAGCAGGTTTCTGTCCCTGACGCTCCTCCCAGGTGCTGCCTCTGTTCGCTGTCCTGAACCTGGGGTTTTTGTTTTAAGCGTGTTGGAGTCCAGGCCAAGGAAGATATATTTTAAGGGAAAAAAGCCTTGTAGGGTAACTGTTGTGGTTTAGCCCCAGCCGGCAACTAAGCACCACGCAGCCGCTCACTCACTCCCCCTCCCGCAGTGGGACGGGGCAGAGATTTAAAAAAAAAAACCTCGTGGGTTGAGATAAACACGGTTTAATAGGACAGAAAGAAAGAAGGAAACAGCAATGATAATACCAACAAAGGAATGTACAAGAACAAGTGATGCCCAATACAGAAATCGCTCACCACCCCGTGATCGACAGCCCGTCCCTGAGCCGCAGTTTCCGCCCTCCGGCCAACTCCAATTTATGTAATGGGCATGACGTCGTATGGTATGGAATATATCTTTGGCCAGTCTGGGTCAGCTGTCCCGGCTGTGTCCCCTCCCAGCTCCCCGTGCACCCCCAGCCTCTTTGCTAGCAGGCCGGCATGAGAAGCTGGACTGTCCTTGGCTGCTCAGCAACAACCCAAAACATCAGCACGTTATCAACAATTTCTCATCCCAAATCCAAACCAGAGCCTCACACTAGCTTCTGGGAAGAAAACCAGCTCTATGCTGGCTCAAACCAGGACAGTAACGTATTTTGAGATATTTTTAGCAGTTGCGTTGGCAGAGAGTCCTTAAGGCTGGTATATCTGGGCACCTGCAGAGACCTTTCTTCTTAGGAGTCCATCCTGTAAGTAACCTTTCACTGGGGGTGCTGTGTTTGGGCTGCAGGTGCACCTTTTTGGGTCTTGGGAGAGGTCCCAGGAGCTGCTGCTCCACTTGCAGCAGTGAGTTACATCAAAACTTGTATGTATTGCAAATTTACCCTTGAGAACCTGGCTGAGCAGCCTGGAGCTCATGTCGTCACTAACTTTTTGTCTTACCCTTTACACCTGTATTGTGATAGTCCAGGACATGCTGTATGGTTAAATGGGTTTCTGCTGCAGGTTTGATACATGCTGCTGGGCCTTTTTATTCTCTCAAGTATATAGTGTATCTGAATATTCTCCTCTTCCAAATTATCTTTATCCATGAAAACAGTAAAAAGTGCAATTTACCTTGGAAATCTTATTTTATGTGGTTTACAAACAGCTTACTCATTCTTAGTACTTCTCTCAGATGTGAAATTTTTTAAACAGCCTGCTAAAATTATCTGAGAATGAAGCTATAAAAAGCTGAGGGCTTGCACATCTGAAATGATAAAGAAACCCACAGAAATTTCACTGCAATTTCCATGTTGGGAGTGATAGCTGGGGTTTTGTCTTCAGGAACAAAAGATTAGCAAGAGGCAAAGCTTTTTGTAGGAGTTTTGACACAATGATGTGGTTGCCCCAACTTGCAGCAGCTCATTGAAAAGCATAAAATATATTACTGGATCAGCTTGCTCCTAAACTATGTAATTTAGGATAGCATAAATGTGTTTCATATTAAGTGGGATCTTATGTTGATTTATTACCTGATTAATGTCATCCTTCCTATCCAAAGTGGTGTGTTTCCAGATTCCATTTCCTACTGATTGTTAGTACATAGTTTCTCCAGGCTGTACTGTGGAGGGAGTTTCTCTTGGGATGAAACATTTCTGGGAGAAGGCTTCTTTTTGCTGAAGAGCTGTATGTTGATTGGCAACATTTTCTAACCAGGTTCATTCCAACATATTTGAATCTCCAGAGATTTCTGTGAAAGATCAATTTTTTTTAACAGCTGTTTTCAGTCCCCTCAGCTTTCATTTTGCCCCTTTTTGTAAATGTAAATAATCAAAAAAAGTTTCTTTTTTTTCCTACTCCTATAAAAATGTATGCAAACCAAGCAATGAGGCGTTTCTGCTGTAATATTTTGAATAAGCTTCCAGCTTTACTAACCCTATTTTATTTTAATCTTCTGTCACACATTGTAGATTTTGGCAAGCTGAAAAGTTGTGGTTCAGCTGTTGTTTCCATTTTATTTTCTGAAGATGTGATATGTTTACCCAAATAATGAAAAGCTGTGAAAAGAGCATGATAAGCTCTTTTCTGCACCTTGTTCCCTCCACTGAAGTATTTTAGTGGTATATAAAATATGAAATAATTACCTTGCACCTCAGAAAGTACCCAGCTACTTTTTTATGGTGGGGTTGATGCAGCATGGTGTGGTTTAACCCCAGCCGGCAGCTAAGCACCACACAACCACTCGTTCGCTCCCCCCACAGTTGTACAGGGGAGAGAATTAGAAGAGTAAAACTGAGAAAAATCATGGTTTGAGATAAAGACAGTTTAATAGGTAAAGCAAAAGCCGCACACCCCAGCAAAGCAAAACAAGGAGTCCATTCACCACTCCTCATGGGCAGGCGGGTGTTCAGCCATCTCCAGGGAAGCCAGGCTGCATCATGCCTAATGGCTACTTGGGAAGACAGGCACCATCACTCCATATGTCCCCCCCTTCCTTCTACTTCCTCCAGCTTTATATGCTGAGCATAACATCATATGGTATGGAATATCCTTTCAGTCAGTTGAGGTCAGCTGTCCCGGCTGTGTCCCCTTCCCAACTTACTGTGCACCCCCAGCCTGCTCGCTGGTAGGGTGGGGTGAGAAGCAGAAAAGGCCTTGACTGTGTGTAAGCACTGCTCAGCAGTAACTAAACCATTCCTGTGTTATCAACACTTTTCATCACAAATCCAAAACATAGCCTCATGCTAGCTTCTATGAAGAAAATTAACTCTATCCCAGCCAAAATGAGCACACATGGGGACTTCTCTTCTTCTTCGAAACCGTAAAAGCAATCATGACTTTATTTAATCTGTTTGTCCAAAAGCCAAAATTCTCCTTGTCTGTTGTTTAAAATGTCTGGATGTATGTTTATGAGGTTTGTTTTGTTTTGTGTCTCTCATACTTTTTTAATACAGTGAACTGTGGCTGTAAAGTAATTCTCTGTTGTAATATGGGAGCAAAGCAGCAGTGATTTTACAGGAATTCTTTTTTCAGAGCAGAATTTCTCGAGCAGTTAAGATTGTTGTCATTTTAGAATCGAATGCATGCACCATAAGCAATAAAATTTCCAGTTCAGTGGTAAACAGTCTCTTTGAACTGAGCTGGGGAGCAAGCTGTCTGAAGTCCTGACTATGACTGTTGGTAAAGGTAGGAAAACATTGTGCTGGAAGGGTTATTTTCAAGTTGCCTGGTATCATTGAGGTCTCTGAAAGGAACTCGGAGAAACCTAGTTCTGTTCTAGCTATTCTAGTGTTACACGAAATTGGTAACAACAGCTTGCTTTCTTCTGTTGCTAATTTTGGTCTGTACTTATGCACCTGGCATTACTGCAATTGCTTTGTAAGTTTTATAAACTTGCAAGGAAGGAGTCATTAAGCATCTGTTTGTAACTATGGAAGAAATGCTGTCGATGCTTTCACAGAGAATCAATTTTTTTTTTTTTTTTTTTTACTTTGGGTGTGCACAGATTACTTTGGATTGTAAGAGCAGCAGTTATTCGCTCTGCCTTGCACAGAATCAGGTCTTTGATTCTGGTAGTAACAATATTGAAGGCTTCTAAGAAAGTTTAGAAAACATTGCAGACATAACTCAATATATTTTCTTGGTGTGCTATCCTGTCTTTTGGCAGTTGGTGACTTAGAATAAGAAAAATTTGAAATGGAGATTCAGTTAAAATATTGGTTAAGAATGAGATTTGGAAGCATTTTAATTTCTTGTGATTTTGAATAGACACTGGCTTTCTTCTCTGTGTGGGAATACTTCTATGAATACTTCTGATGAATACTTCTAAAATTGCACAAAATAGTTTTTTTAGCTGCGTATAGGTTGTAAGGAGTTAAAAAACAATAAAAAATCACTAAGGCTCTAGTGAAAAATTTGGTTGGTCTTCCTATAAGCTTTGTTGTGTCTATGCAGAGTCTTCTGTAAATTATTTCATCTATCTTACTTTCTTTAGGAACAGGGATACAAACTGTTCACCTCACCAAAGTGTGTTTTGATCTCAGAAAAAATGCTACACTATTTGAAAATATCTTTATCTGAAAGCCAGTTAGTAGATAGATTCTGGTATTTTGATGGTAATAAAATTTCTGAAACTAAAGATCTTGACACCGTTCTAAAAGCAGAAAAAAAGTAGGAGGAGCAGGTTAAATATCTAAAATGTTATTTTTATGAATGTCATTGTGAAATTAAAACAGTTGAGGAATCGAACTTCAGTACAAAGTTAACTCGGAGATGAATACACTTGAAAGGTATTTATATGAGTAATTTTTTATTTTTAAATCCATGGACCTTCAGTAGTAAGGAGTACTCTGGCTGCTGTGTGGCTGTCAGCAGCTGTTGCATAGAAGTCTGTGTTGCTAAATATGCTTTCTTGCAGGTTGAAGAATGTGATTACGTAGCTGACTAATGTGTTGCCTTTATGCCGGGGCTGAGATGCTACTGCACTCCTTGTCCAGAGGACATAAGATCAGTTTTTATGTTCCATATAGTCAATGATACACTTCAGACTCATGAAAGATTAATTGAAAAAGATTTTAAGAGTGAGCATTCTGTGTTGTTTAATTGCTAAGGCATTCTCTTCCTCACGAGTAACAGTTGCTACGAGCAGGGAAGAGTGAAAACAACCTTCATATCAAATGATTGAACAAAGCAGCAACAGAATTACGCCTTAATACACTCCTGCATGCAATGTAAGAGACCACAAACTACATCTTTTAAAACAGATAGGTAGAGTGCAGCTGGTGCTCCGGCAGCCTCCTGGGGCTTGCCGTTGCTCCTTTTCAATTTCCCCTCATCCCGAGTTTCCAGTTGTAGTCTGGTGTGGATTTGAAGGACTTTTGCAGCTCACTGCAGGGATCTTCCAAAGATATGCATGGGAGCAGCTGAGCCATTTGAACACGGAGAAAGCTTGAAAATGAGCTGACCTTGCACAAAACATTTTGCTTTGGTTATCGTTGAAGGTAGGAGGGCTGCCTGCTACTTTCTGGCAGCCAGCTCACCCATTGAACTGAGAACCTTAGCTTCCCCTCGGATTAGCTGTGAAGCTGGTGTACTAAGCACTCCGCTCCAGTGTGCGTACAGGTTTGTGCTTACTAGTGCAAAATCAATTTGCTTGCCTCTTCCCAATTTGAAGATTGTCTTTTGCCTGACCAAAGTTTTACAAAATGTTTAGCACAGATTTCCGCTAAGCAGGATGGAGCAGCGCAGTACATTTTTTCCTTTAAAAACAAAGCGTTTGTACGTACAAAGAGAATGATGCTTTTCTAATGAAAGGCATACCTAAAATCTGCAGTTAGAAGAGGGTGTCCCCACCCTCCACTCCAGCCAAGTCACAGTTGAAAAGCATAGCCTGCAAGTTTGAAATGGGGCCCTTAGGTTGTTTTAAGCTCCGGCATGCTGAGATTTTTCTCAGCTTTTGGATGGTAAACAAGATCTGTGATTTCCATCGATGATACAGTTTAACTTCTGGCAAGGTGCATGGCTTTGTTCAGAAAGGGTAGATGAGCTCTGTGGCTGAAGCTACTGAGGGACACGTTTTACATTTAAAGATCACCCAGCTAATCTCTGTTTTTAGGTCTCTACAAAAGCAGCTCTTCGTGGAGCGCAGCAATTTAAAATAAAATCGACTTGCCTTTCTAAAACTTGGCAAAACACTGTGCCCAGATTTCTTCTAAGTAGGGAGAGGCCAAGCTGATCTCTCTTTATATTTTGTAATGATATTCTTTCCCATTCTGTGTTGGACAAGTGGATTTTGGATGCAGTCCATCTGGAATGTTAGTTGCATCATAGAAACATCCCAATGTTGCAAAGAGCTGCTCTAATTTCCAAGTGCTACTAGACAAATTGCAACTCTGGTTCTGTCAACATTATCTCTTGGGGGTTTAATGGATAGGGGTCACCATCCTTGAGACAAAGGCAGATGTGCTTTTTCCGTGTACTGAAAACACTGATGTATATGCAGCCATCTATGTAAAAATACACAAACAAACCTTTTGCCAGAATCCCAGGGGGGTGCTGTTCATATATTTGTAACTCAATTGTTCAAGCAAACAATAACAAAATATGAATGATGAACTCTGAAGGACACGAGAAAGGAAAATGCTGCTTGCTGCTTTGAAAGTGAGGATCTTGGCTTAGCTTTTGTGACCTGAAAAGAAGTGTTGGCAATGAAAGGTGAAAACCTGTTTGATTGGCCTGTGGTCTTTTTGATCTGTGAACACAATTTAGCATACCATCTGGGGAAAATGTCTTCTGCTGGCACAGAGAGGAAGTAGACAAACCAAGAACAGTGTCCAAATGTACTTTAATTTCTGTTGGTCTTGAATCTGTTCAGTCTCATTTTGACTAAGGGACTGGAATTGTACATCTGCAAGGTAGAATGCACAACTATCCCAGCCACGGGATACTAGATTACAAGGCTGTATTTAATCATACCCCTAGAACAATTTATTACCAGGCCTTTAAAGATGCCTTCCCTCACCTTGCCCTCAGCTTCCCCTCTCCAAAAAACAACAGAAGCTTGTTTTAGGTATTTGTAAAGCTGCTTTTTTTAAGAGGAGCACTACAGGCTAGCAAAGAAAAATTGAAGTTTGCTACTGTTAATATTACTTATTTTTAGCTAGTCATTAATAATATGTGCACTGCTGTCTAGTTTGCATAGGAATCGCATTTGAATCTTGCATCAAAGTACGTATTAATTAATTGGATAAACTAAGTTATCAAGGTTCCTTTGTTAGGCAGTACTATACTGCTATTGTTTTTGTAGAACTTTTGTTTTGTTTTGTTTGTTTGATTGTTTTTTCACAAACAAATCTGCAGCTCTCCCTGTCAAGAAAGAACCTTCTAATTTAATTCTAAAAGAGACTGGCTTTTTGGAACTGGAAGGCAAAACATTTCCAAGGCATTCCCAGCTGTCCCACTCATCTCTAGAGTCTAGTGCTCCCTCAACAGCAGTCAAATACTAGATCTTTTCTCCCTATAAAATTCCTTATAGACATGTAGTAGTTTAGACTGTCCTTTTCTTCTGTTTCTGCCCTTCTCTGCTGAGCATGCGTGGAAACCACAAAATAAAGAATTATGAATTAGAGAACAGCGTAGAGATGCAGAACAATGTAACTAAAGAAAAAACAAAACTGGATGTACAGAAACTGAGGGATATAGGAGAGGGAAAACAGGAAGAGCTTAAAGCACCTTTAAGCAGAGGTGGAGCTGAGTCTTCATGAGGATCTGAAGAAATTTTTCTTTTCAAAGGGCACTCAGAAGTACTGGGCAGATGATACGCTGTTGAAAGCAGAAAAAGAAGCTACTGCCATAAGTAAGTTGAACATAAAAAGGCAGTTAGGTCGGTATGGCTTTTTTCCGTCCTCTACTGTGCTGAATTAACCTTCTTCTAAATTTTTCCTTATTCGTTTAACAAATCAAGTACTCTCTGGGCATTTGAGAAATACCAGAAACTTAGTGGTTTGTTTTTAGCTAAAACTCAGCAAGCTGAAGGGGTTGCTCCCCTAAGTTGCTTCTCGCCACTCCAATGCTCTTGCCGAAGGTGCTGACAGAGTTTTTGGAACAAATGCTCCTGCTTTGGTTATAATAGTCCAGGTTTAAAACAAAACCCTGCCCGTAGAGCTGCAGAAACCTGCCCTGCGTTGCCGGGGCCGTACCAGGCTGTGCTGCAGAAGCTGCCGAGGTGGCCTGGCTGGGGTGGGAGCAGCAGAGGGGCTGTCGCCTTGGGCAGCAAGTGCAGGCAAAGCCGGCGAAGGGCTTGAGAGGGTTTGCATCCGAGTCATCACCAAACCGATTTACCCCTCTTGCTTGGTGCGGAACAGTCCTCTGCTAGTGAGGAGGTGGGGAGAGGAGTTTGGATTTTCTGTCCCCGCCTGCTGGATGGCACCCGCGTGGCCTGAGGCTGGCCAAGGGTGGGACTGAAAGGAGAGGTCCTTCAGGAGTGTGTCAGACCGCCCTGGTTTTTAATTTGGTAATCACAGAAGATTCCAGCATTGGTACAAAACGGTAAAATGCCTTGCCTGGGAAAAAAAACCAAAAAACAAACTCCTGTCTTTTGTAAGAGATCACTTTACGGCAAATATTTTTACATCCCTGAGCCCTACTACTACTTCTAGTATTTGACCATCCCCCAAATTATTTTGCAAACAAAACTGCAGATTTTACTCCTTCCAAAGCAAAGTCTATGTAATGACCACTTGGTATATTATCCAAATTTTTTCTCTCTCTTCCCCCCCCCCCCCCCCCAATTACTTTCTTTTTCGGACAGTCAAGGAAAACCTGGCACGATGATGTAATCCTCTTAGCTCAGTTCCTTAAATCACATTTTAAAGTTATATAATTGCAGGACTGTTCTAGTGCATGAGTCTGAGTGACACTGTTGTTATATGGAAAGTACAATAAATTTACCTTCGCCAGTTTAAATGTTTGAGAATGAAAGATGATCATGTGTAAAATGACTTACCAAAGGCGGGGGGGAGGAGGAGGTTAGTTAAGGAAACAATGTCATGGTAATAGTTGCTCTGTTTCTCCACATCTTGGACTGAGCCAAAACGTTGATCACTTTAAAATCTGTTCTGTGTAGAGCACTTGTTAAGCTTACATTTAGAGATGATCCTTTAATGGCTGAGGTCTGGTGTGCGTTGAACGCCTGAATTTACTGTGAATCTTCAGAGACGAGTCAATTTATACGGCACAGTATACGAGGTGTTGTAGGCATGTGCTGGTGGGGGGGTGGCGCCTGGGGAATATTTCTTGCAGGGGAAAGGTTACTATGGTGATGCCAGTAAAGCAAGAAATGAGGTAATAGTGTGATGGTTGGAGGGAGAAGTGAACAACTCTCGCAGATGACTTTTTTGATATCGTGGGCACTGAAGAATATGCTTTGATTTTTTTTTTTTTTTTAATGTTTAATCTGATTAATCGGTTACGAATTTCTGTCTGCAAGAGTTACGTTTCACACAGTATATTTTCACCTTATGATCCACTTTGATTAATCATCCATGCCTTCCCCTGGATGAGAAGCAATGAAAGACTTCCAGTTTCCCTCTTTGCTGTATTTCAGGGATTGATGGGAAATAGTGTCATGCTTTGTCAAGGGACGATTTTTCATATTAACGTTTGCAAAGCAGAGACAGTGCCCTGTGCTGTGGCTCTTTACCATATTAAACAGGAATGTCCTTCAGAGTCTTTGTCAATGATGGGTATAAATCACAGTGAGAAAAACGGTACATACTGAATTTAACATAACTGCATTTTTTAATATGTAGGTAGGCTTAACTTTTTCCAGTTTTAAGACCATCAAGATCAAGCTCAAGCAGGCGTTCACATCCGCAATTGAAACTTGCCAACCTTTTCCTTTTAGTTAATGATAGTCCAAACTCTCCCCACTGCTTCTGTCAATATATCTTTTAAAGGCAAGCATTAAGCTTAGGTTTGCCTTAGTCTTTCTTTTCTTTATTCTTTTTCTTCTTCACAGCTTCAGACCCAAAGAATTCTTTTACTAGTCATTAGTTAAGGCCTGGAATTGAGTAGACGTTTGTGAAGGAGACTTGAAGTTTGGAACAGAATTGTCCTTTATGGTTCTTCCATGGAGGAAAAAAATCTTCTTATGAGAACGAAGACTTTAGCCTAATCTCTTGCCATCTGGAAAATGTAGAAGCCAGAGGTTGTTGGCACTAGGTCACATCCCTTATGTAAACTGTCAAATTCTTTTCATATTAATGACATAGCAAGTTAAACCCATGAGGTTTGTCATTGGCCAGAGCTAATTTATTGATTTTTTTTTTTTTTTTAATTTTGATTCTGTCCTAGTAGCACTTGATAGTGTTAACTGATTTTTGATAACTGATGGTCATCTTGGTTTAGTACAGAATTTTCTAGTCTTTCCCAGTTCTACAGTTCTCTAGTAGGTGCTGATGTTTTTTAAAGCCCTTTATGTGAAATCCCCATGAAGCAGAGAATTTTCTCAAGTGACTTTTGGAGTTAATTAGCTTGAAATGAAGCTGGAGACAACTGCTAGGTGCAGTGAGATGGCCTGACACATGCCACCATATATAATTCTAGCGCTTCGAATTTCTGGGTGTGTGCCAGGATCCAGTGTGGTAGTTATCTGTGGATGACTCCTCCAGAGCCTTAAGCACAATCAATCAAATTAAGGGTTGTTTTCCCCTCAGGGGAAGGATTTAGCATGGTGTTTGTTACTGCGTTTTGTTTGTTTGTTTGTGTTATGAGTGGGCAGGCTGGGGGGAGTAGGGTTGCCATCACATCACACTCCCCTTCTTTGTGCTCACAACGTGCACACAGAACTGACAGCTTGCCTCTGCCGATTACCACAGGAAAACAAAGAATGTGGGAATGGGGCAGAAACAAAGAAAGAATGTTTATAATCATTAATTTTTTAGTCTGGGAAGGTAACTCTCTCTGGAAATTGGCCCTTAAGCTCTTAGCTATATTGACAGCTTTATTCAAAGAAGGAACACATGCCAACACCTGCTGTTACCGAAGTTGATATGTATTGAATTTCATTTTTTTCCTTTTCTGAATTTTTTCACAGCTTCCCTCCCATTCCCAAATAAAAGAGAAACCATGAACTCTGTTTTAGGCCTTTTGATAGGCTAAAACATTGCACCAGTGAAACCCTCGAAGGCTTGTTATTGCAGAAAACAGACATTAATGTTGCATGCTGAGAATAATGCCTCGTAGAAGGAAACCATAACGTTTTATTGCCAGACACTTTGTACCCGGAATATTTAGCCAGCAGGTGAGACGTGCCTGGGAGAGAACAGCCACACTTGGTTTCACTAGTACATTCTTCTTCCCTTTCCCCCTCCCCACGCGATGAGTGCCTTAGCTGAAGTAGAACAGTGACACAAAGCCAGGCAAACTAGAAGTTGTTAGGACTGCTGATTTGTTTTAGCCATCATGTCTCTGCTCACTTACAGATTCCCCCCCTTCTCTTCTGGATGTTTGGAGGAGAGAGACGGGAGCAGGCGCAGGGCAGAGGTCCCCAGGGCTGTCAGCCCATCCGCACCCCGGGACAGCTTGTTCTGCCACAGGTGATGAAGAGGAGGGTTTTTTTTTGCCCTGGGATAGCACATCTGAAGTTCAGAGAGGGGAAGCTTTCAGGGGTGGCAGCGGCAGCCCTCTCAGTGAGTTGCTCAGTGCTCATCTCCAGGAGCGGTGTTGCTGCCAGAGCGGGCAGAGCCGACTGGAACATACGGGCAGATTTTCTTAAGTAAGCGTTTCCAATTGATGATGGTGGGAATGTGCTGGCGGACAAGCTCGCTCCCTCTGTTACACAGGATTTTCTGTCAAAACCCTGAGGTGCTACACGGGCATTGATAAAAGGAGCCCCACTTGTGGTGGTGCAGAAGACTGTTGCTACAAATACCTTTGTTAAACCCCAGTCACAAAGCAATGTGAAAAGCGAGGGTTGAATTAAATTCCAAGGTGGGATGACAAATAGGACCATGATGGAAGGGAGCGAAAGAGATACAGAACTCTCACATTCAGTCGCTATGCAGATCTTTTAGTTTGTATTACAGTAACTCAGAATAATGTTCCCCGGTGTTGACTAACAGGATGTAAAACCGTTTTATGACTGCACCTCATATATATTTGCTTATAAAACTTCAGCATTTGCCAAAGTTTTCAGCAGTTTTTCTGAAACTTCAGTTTTTACTAGTTTTCAGCAAAGGAAACACATGTTTCCCTCAACGCTATGGCTCTGCTGCTGGGGTGCAGAGCCGTAGGGCTGCCAGCGCTTGCTGCTTCCAGCTTGGGTTGCGTTGGCTTTGAAGGAGCTGGGGCTGGAAAAGTGTTGTGGCTTAAGATTTGTTATTTTACTGAGCCATTTTGTTTTCTTTTATCCCTTGGTAAGATCTTACAGGGGCACAGTTGGTCAGGATACAGCCGATCAGGTTAAGGATGTCTCTGGCAAGGGAGAGTGCCCACGTTGAGGAAGACAGCAGGAGGTGCCCTGGGCAATCAAAGACAGATGTGGGAAGGGTACCGGATCAGCAAAGAGAGGAAGAGTTCACACAATCAATTTACATTTCCCTCCTTTTACTAAATTAGTCAGCACTGAAGCAATTCCAGATTTTTTCCACATATTTCCCACCCCTTCTCCCCACCGTCCACCCCATCCCGCCACCAAAACCCGGTGACACGGTTTTGCTCTTGACAGAAGCCAGGGAACTGTGCATTCTTTATAATATTTAGTACCCTGTGTGTGTTCAACATGCTTTTCAGTAGGCAGGTTCTCTGTCGTACTGCTCTCACAGAGATTTTGCTGGGCTGTAGGGAAATTGCCGTGTATGAATAATAAACATCATCTTTAGGGAGCAACCGTTACTTTTCAGACAGTAATATTCCCAAGTTATGTTGTGTAGTTGCTAAAACATGTCAAGCCTTTCATTTCTCTGGTGTAAGGGAAGCTTGTTGCTCTGCTGTGTATTCCTCCACATACAAGGGTGTCTGTACACTCCCTTGTCAGTATGAGAACCATTCGCTGCCCTTGCGTTTGAAATATGCTAGAAATTCTGGCAGCAGAATCCCACTGAATTTTTTCTTGTAGCCTGGAGGGGAATGTGGATTATTAGCTGTGGTAAGATTTTATTCAGAAAGCAAAGTGCTGACATAGATTTGTTTGCTGTTAAATTTTAATTGGCAGATGTAGATTTTTCCCATTGCAGTTTGTATGGCGAGTGGCATAATTTAGCATCATCCCCCCAAAACATAAGTAACACTTTAAAAAAAAAAGAAAAAAGAAAAAAAAAGCCAAAACAGAGATCCCTTTTACTGGCTTTAGGTGTGCTATGCTGTACCCAGACAGCAAGCCATCTGCACAGTGAAAAGTTCACTGGTTGTGTGCTTCAAGCTTGTAACCACAATGTGTGGCTTTATCAGCGAGTGCCTTGGCTTGAATGACCAACCCAGTGGGTTCCCATGCACTATCCCCCATGTCGGATTATGCGCATCCCTGATGCTGGAGCGCTTCCCATTCTAACTGAGGCAAACCAGAAGAACAGAAGCCACGCAGCAGGATGCACAGCTTTTGATGAAGCTTTTTGCACAGACCACTTTCTCTTTAACTGGGAATGATCCCCAATAACAGCTGCTACCAGTTCTACTATTAGTCACTCAGTTTCACGTACAGGCGAATCTAATCCAAAAAGGTGATGTTAACAAAATGTACATACTGGTGGAGCAGTTGAAATTACCTGCTGCAGACAATTAGTTTTTTTGCAGTGGGGTTTTTTGTCAGTTTTTGTGTAGGATATTGCAAATTTCTTTTGCTTTAATTTTTAATTGTTTCCCTTTGGAAACAGTCCTGTGAACACTATTAAGTCTGGGTAAGGTTCACACCTACTGCTCCCTAATGTGCTCACAATTAATGAAAATGTGTATACTGTATGTAAAGTCACCTGTTAAAATTCCCTAATACATGAGGTTTTATTGTTCACAAATTAATGTCATGAATCCATTTGGACACCAACCAGGAACTTGTTGTAATTGCTCACACATAAGTAAAAGCTTTCCCTGTGTTTTAATTAGTTGATGCAAGGGATTAAGATGATTATGTGGAAGGCAGTGCAGTTTCTCTCTTAATAAATCAGGCAGTGTGGGTGCCAAATCAGCCCTCGATCCCGTTTGGGCAGAGTGCTTTGATAAAGGCACCAGTCAGACCACTGAGGCTTCTTGTGGCAGCAGCAGTGTAGCTCATTTGGGTTTGCTGATACTGTTGATGTGCAATGTGGGATATTAATCAGGACTAATTATATGCATTGGCTATGAAACAAATTCAAGGCCAGTGCAGGGCATGCTTCTGTATGTAATTACTGACTTTAAGGTACTGGGTTAATTGATAGAAATTAAGAGGACCTTCCGTTTACTGACATTGCATTTACGAATACCGGCTCACTACGCTGGGTCCTTCTTTGCAGTTTGGTCCAGTTGGTTTTAAACAATGTGCCAGAATATGGTTAAGTAGACATCCGTTACACTTTGCCTATTTTTCGCTTTCCTGTTCTGTACCTTTTAATTTTCTCTTAAACCCTACCAGAGAGGCAGCAAACAATGAAATGCTTCAAATAATGATAGGCAGCGTGCTCTGAGACTGCTGTGTAGAATGTCATTAGCTTATGTCAGACTTTCAGAAGAATGTTTTGTGAGTAACACTGAGGGCTGCTTTTTTGATGCAGATTAGAATGTGTGCATGTTTACCATATGCATCTGATAATGCACTCTATGTGTTTTGTTAGTCCAGCAAATGCGTCTATCTAGGAGATAAACTCTCAGTCTAGTGCACTCTCATATCTATGCATCTATGTATAAATTCGAGTCAGTGTGCCTTTCTGATGTATGGTGCAAGTGGGCTTATTCAGGAGGGCAGAGAGGTGATCTTCAACACTTGCTTGTACAGGAGGGAAACCGGAACACAGAAACTTTGAGTATTCTTCCACAGGGATCATTGCAGATGCTTTTGAGTCTTTGCTATCTTAGTCCATCAAAAGTAAGCTAAGATTGATTACAGAATTGGATAGGACTGTCATTCAGGGCTTTAGCCAGAATAATATACCAGGAGGAGAGAATTCAACAAGTATTCCTCTTGCTGTTTATTAACTTTACACTTCTGCAACTGTAATTGTAAATAGAAGAGGGAGGTTTGAGTGTCTGAGTTAAAGCAGGTATTTCTATTCGGGTTTCATGTCCCTGCTTCCTTAGTGCATATTGTTTGCTGAATGAACCAAAGAAAATGTAGGAATCAGGTTTTGCTTTTTTGATGTGTTTTGTTGTCATCTGTGCAGCTGTGAGAAGAATGCTCTTCTGTCTCTTATCAGATCTATTTTAATAATAATTGATGCTAATGATAATAGCACTACCGGTTTTTCACGGAAATATTTGACTGTGGTTCACCCAGCGCCATCCGTAACAAGCAGGAAACTTGCTGCTGTCAAAGCCTTTTTTCTTTAAGTCTGAACTTCTGTGGCATAAATTGCTTGTAGATGGGGTGTGAGCCAGTCCATTCCCATTGTCTGTGCAGAACTAGCCACGTGAATGCCACAAATTAATCACTTCTACTGCGAGAATAGAAGGCTCTCACCCACTAACACGTTTGTGAAAGCAGCTTTGAATCCGAGGGAAAGAACCTCTCAAACGAACATGAAAAATTTGGGGCTTTTGAAGGCCGGGGAATTGTGCAGCCTGACCGGACCTGCCTGCTACCATGTGGGGGGAGTGAGGGATGGGAAGACGACCAGCCTGGGAGGTTTTCTGCTAAATGATCTGCTTTCACTGACTGATGCTGGGGCTGTAAATGAGCTGCTGGCGGTGGCTGGGTTGGCGCTCAGAGAGCAGTGCCAGCTGTCTGCCTTGCTGGGGAACAATGGCAGTTCCCTTTGGTGTGTGAGAAAGGGACATTCAGGCATGATGTTTTATTAGACTTTGGGATAACCTCTCCTGTTGCGAACCTCAGGATTCTTAGGTAGGAATTATACAGCGTCATTTATAATTAAACTTTTTTCTCCATACCCGTTTGTGCCTAAGAATTCCTTAAAAGGTATCCATGAATGGCCAGCATTATGCATTCCGGTCTTGTCTGTCTTCTCCTCTTTTATGTTTCCTATCTGAAAACTGAGGTGATTTTGTGTCATTCTCTTCTTGTAATTTAGGAGGGAAAAAAAAAAAAAACCCAAAACACCCAACAACCGAGTCAGGAGTACAGGCAAGAATAATTACTATATTTCTTTGGGGCACGCTTGTAATGCTGAGCCTGAAGAGAAGGGTATTGATGTCCTTCCCTCCCTTTTCCTCAGGTCCCTTGGACATAAAGGGATGATAGATGGAGAACTTTTGAGGCCCTTTGTTTCACAGGATTCTTGGAGTACAAATTCTTTGGAACAGAAACAGTTTCTATTTAGGTGCATGCATGAAAGCAGACACATACCAGCCACTGTCAGAACATACACGTAATTATTATATTTATAGTTTATGATAACAGGGCTGGACATGAAATGAAATGATAGCTAAAGGACAACTTTTTAAACGGTGTGTGGAAAGCATGGTGTTTGCCTCATCAAAAACTGCAGTTGAATGCTGTTTTCCCTAGTCTTCTGTTTAAACATTTACCCTGAGATACTAAGAAATCTTGTCTAACAGAAAAAGCGTACTTTTGACAAACACAAACTTCACTGCGGAAGGCCAGAAATCGTATTAGCAAAGAAAATAAAAGATACCGTGACATTTACATAAAGATTATAATAAATACAAAGCATCAAGTGGGCATACTTTTCCTGTTTTTTCTGGTCACCTGAACATCCTAGCTAAATTGAAAGTCATTTCTAGTGTGCAGCCTGAGTTCCTGGGCTGCAGGCCTTGTATTATTTTCTTTCTTGAATCTTCATAAGGCTTGTTTTCTGCATCATGTGTACTTTCTTTTTTTTTTTTTTCCTACTTCTTCCCTTTTCTCTCTGTAGAAAGCGCACACAGAGCCTGCGGCGGGAGGTGGCGGGGGGGAACGTGCCTCTTGTGCAGCATCATGTAGTCCCGTCATGGACTTTCTTCGTGGCTTTGCCTTGCAGCCCCTCTCACACCACTGCTGCCCTTCAGATCTGCTGCAGCATCTGTACTTTCCCAACCTCAAACCTCAAGTCATGCCGAAGGTCACACATTGCAGCTAACCCCGGAGAGTAAAACATGAAGTGAAGGGTATACAGTTTCTCAAAGAGATGACCCTTCTGCACTTGGCCTCTGGGAAGCTCTGGTATAATGACAGAGCTTAACAGCTTGTGCAAGCACTGTTGGCTTGGGGTTAGCCCTGTTAAACAAATGGCTGGCTCACATTTTTCGCTGTCCCTATCATATTCATAACTTGATACTCAAGAAGCAGCCTTTAGGAAGTTGTGAAAAAGGAGGAAATAGAAGAACTGCAGAGACTTGGTGGTTCGTTATTCAGAGATACTATTTAGAATCCGTCTGTGTACCCTTTTTTCATCTCTGAGAATATCTTGTGGAAATTCCTGTATAATGAAGTGAGCTGCTGCAGTGCTGCAAACGCTAGAAAAGCGTGCCTTGCAGGTACTCCAGAACTAACTGAAAGACATAGATTTCTGAAAGCAGATCAGCCCTGAACCACCACCACCTTTATAGGTACAGAATTTTTACCCCAAATTCAAATGCAGTATCATTTTAAGGAGGGATATATGAGTCCATGTGGGGAAAGGCCAGTTTTGTCACTGACTGAGATGGAGTTAGCAGTGTGATAAAGACTATTAGATACTCCTGTCACCAGAACAAGTTCTGCACTGCGCGCATCTTCAGGGCTGTTGACAGCTGATGCTTGCTTTCTATTCATAAATAATTTTGGAGCACTCATATTATCACAAGCTCTTACTAGTCTCCTTATCACTTCTTGCTGAGAAACCATAGTATTCAGAAAACCATGTGGAAACCCTGATGGTGCTCTAAAGGCATGAAATACTATCTTGATCACTGACTAACTGTAATTCCTGTTCCCTAAGTTGACTTAATAAACAAGTGTGGAAACTGGCACCAATTCCATTTGCAGTGATCTGAAGGAATCCTTGACAGGTCAAAGATGTTGTTGACCTGTCAAAGCAGTATCCAGTGTCTGGGCTTTCAGGACACCTGTGAAAAGAAGAATCTGGAAGATTGTCACTTGCGAAATAGTTCATGCAGTATCTTACCAAGGATTTGGTGTAGTCCAGCAGAGTAGAGTAAGCGTTGAAGTAGTTCTGTAGTAAAATGTTCACTATAAACAGTGTTGTTATTGCAAAAGGCTATCTTCTTTTCACTCCCTTATCCCTTCTCCTTACCTCTTTCTTTGTGTCAGCAGAAACATCTGTTTGCAGCACTGTGGACCTGTGCCATTTCAAAGGGGTTGTGAATCTGTATCATCAGTCAAACTGTCTTTGTAGTAAAGGTGTAAATAGCTACTGAAATAGTCTAGGCAGGAGAAGAAGAATGTTTATTATTTCAAACCCCCTGTGTCTGAACTTCAGAATTTGGTTCACTTGCAAAAGATTTGTTCACTTTTTTTTGTTGTTGCTGCTTGTTTGGATTTTTTGGTTGGTTGTGTGTGGGAGGGGGTGTTTTGTGGTTTTTTTTTCTTTTTTTAAGAATGTTTAGGAAAAATGTGTCGGGTATGTAATCACTGCACAGCTGTCAGTGGACAAAGTAATTTTTTATAGCCTGAGGGGTGATTTATTGCTCGGTTTGTTTTTTTTTAATGTAGTTAAAACTGAAATGCTCTTTTACAACTACTTGCATTTGTATGGTTATATTTATTTATATATTACATTTCGGTTAACTGTCAATGATTCTAGCCTTTACAAAAGTATGCTTGCCTCTTGTAGATTACCTGAGTCCTGAGGTAGTACAGATTTTCACAGGTGTGCTCTCAAACTCAGTGGAATGCTGTTCAGCAGTAAGACTTCTCCATGCTGCTCTATTAAAGCAGGCCTGTATTATAGGGACTTGCACAGTATGTGAGCTGACTACCTGATTCTCTCCTGTTGCCCATTATGCAAATATTTCTTATGTCAGTGCTGTATTATGAATAGATGTATTTGTATGGTAATTCATTTCATAATGGAAGAAAAATCTTCTAAAACAAAAAAAGTTAAGTGCAAGGAACTTAAACCTCAGTGGTAGGAATCTAAGGAATTTAAAGTAAATTTTATATAGCATCTTTCAGATTTTTTTTTTATATCTCAAAGTACTTCACAATAATTGGTTAGTGGCTAGAACCAGTCTGAATACATTGTATCTAAAGCTAAGTCTACTTATCTTGTCAATTGCAAAATGTATGTTGAAGTAAACTATATATATGTGCATTTCAGTTTAAAGCATTCTGGATTCTTCTATTTTGAAGTTGCAAATCTAAATAAGTTTCTTTTCTAAAGGATAATGGGTTTTCCAGACGTATCAGCAACTATCTTTACTGTTTATGTTTGAGTTATAATGCGACTGGCATTCTCTCTCGGTAATTCCACTCATTATACTGCAGAGATCACTACGGAAGCCTTCTTCTTCAGTGAGGCAGAGAGTTGTTTTAATAAAACCTTCTTTTCAATAATTTATTTCCCCTGATTGGAGAGAAAATATTCTTTCTGCTCTCTATGTTATTTAACTCAATGTATATGCTGATGAAATCCTTGAGAGACAGTCACTCTGCATTTAGTCACAGATGGATCAGCAGCGCCACAGATTATTACGAGGTTTTGCACTAAGGAGTTGAAGAATTCACTGTATATGTGTTTTCTGAAAAGGACAGATGGCACTGGAACTGTGTTTCTACCTTTGTTTTTAAATATCCTTTAAGCAATGGTTGTATAGGAAAATAAGTACTTAGTCACATTTGGTTTCATAAATCTTTGGAGACAAGGACAGTGATTCTCCTTATTAAAACGCTACGGAGCAGAACCCCCACACAGCTACATTTGACCTTCTCATAGCCTCTAAATCCCCTATTTTTTTTCTCTTTGAAAATAATGTTACCATATTATTTAATTTCTTTAATAACAGAAGGGAGTTGTTGCAGGGGGGCCGGTATTCCCTGGCTAATACCATAGCTCCTCAGATTAAAAATGACTGTCATATGTGGTATTTGTATGCTAGGTTTCTGCACATTCGATGGACTATTGTCTTAGCTGGTAAACTCTTTGAGGTATTTTTTCTCTCTGAAGATGAGACCTTCTCTGTATGGCATGTAGCATGGGTGGACAGCTAGATGGCTTTGAGTTTCCTTTCTGTATCGGTTATCTAAAAAGCTCTGTATTAATATTAATGTTGTGCTTGTATTTCTTTAAGAAACATGCAAATGCAAAACTCAGTAGAAATAAGGGGTAGTTATAAGCTCTTTGTCATCCTTGTCCCAGAGTTTTGGGGTTTTTCTAGCTTTCTGCAATCACTCCCCGAAATCTTTTCATGTAAGACTGATGTCCACTCCCTGCCATCAACCTGGATTCCTCTAAGGTTCCTCAGTGCCACAGGCAGAACATTTTTCAAAGAGAAGGTGCAGAGCTGCTTTCTGTTGCTCTTGAGGTATATCCTCTGCCAGAGTAATGCGTACTGCAAGGTCTGCTTTAGACAACTCTCATCCCTTTTGGTATGTAAAGAGTGTGAGTGGATATGAGAATTTTATCCTAACAATCCAAGGCATGTGCCCCACAGAGCAGAAATGATGCAGCTATAGTTTTCTGAGTCCTCCTGGAGGCAGAGGAATATTCATACAGGAATAATCAGGATATAATAGAAAATGGTGCTTCTTTTTTGCTTCTTTCCTTAAAAGAAAATGGAAGGGGAGGGAATGTGTTAACTTCATTAGTGTCGAGGGCACGCATGATCTTCATCTCTGCAGGTTACAAAATGAGGACAAGCTTTTCTAACCATTAGTCTTAGCTGGGATCTAGTAACATTTTGTCTGCAATATAAAGACCAGGGTGTCTTAACTTCTCAGCTGTCAAGAGAAAAATATGTAATATCTATAGATGTTCACATTCCACATCCACTCCTCAGCAGTGCTCCGTGCACACCAGTTCCTCAGCAGGCAAAAACTATAGCTTGGTTTCCTTAGCATTTATACAGTACTTAGCAGCCAAAACATGTTAAGATGACTAAGCCTGATAAAATGAGGCAGAAAGCCTTTAAGCTGTTGATACTGACTTTAAACACAGTGTCACAATAATGCTCCAAACAGCACTTTTGTTTTCATAGCAAGGACATCAACCGGTAAACCACCGCAGCTCTGCAGGCTGAAGTTCAGTTTATTGTGGGTGGGAGAGACAAAGAAATAAGTCACGATAAAAACGGAGAGAAAGCTGGGAGAGAACAGACCCCTGCTCCTGGGACCACACGGACCTGCTTGCTGGATGTCCTGCCAGACTATGGGGGAGGACAGCTGTCTGAAGGTTTTGCAGGTTTTATCGGAGCAGGGTAATGGAATTTACTGTCTGGCAGACAATCTGATTTGGGAATTCCAGCCAGCCACGCACCCATGTGTTGACTAATAAGTCAGCGGCTTGCTAAGCCTTGTCTTTACCTAATATGTTTTTGTTTAACAACTTGGGGCCTTGCAGGAGAGCCCTGTTCTCGTTGTAGTCTCTCCCTGCTTCATTTTTTCTCCCCTTGCCTCAGAGCTCTGCTCCGGGTGCAGAAGCTCACGGCGTGAAGGGTCTCGGGGGGAGACGCGCCTGCATTTTTGGTGTGCTTGTGATACAGTCGTTCGGTGGTGGTACTGACTCAGGAGCTCTGAACTGTTGCCATCATACAAGCTAATTACCTATCTAGAAAGCAAGGCAATATTATGACCGCTGTCACCACTTCGAGACTTCATAATTACTAAGCCAATATAATTGCTTCATTTGTGGTACTGAACCGAATAGCTGCCAGCATTTATCTCCATAAAGTAGGTATTCCTTTAAAGTCTTTTAAAAGGAGGTTTCTTACTATCCAAATTTGAAACTTCGATTTAGATTTCTTGGTGTGACATACTGTGAATATGCATATATAGTCCAGTATCTTTCTAAACCTGCTTTTGTGGCTAAACTTTGGCATTTACAAGCAGCTGCACAGTTTTTGATGGTGTTTTTTGTGCTTCTGTGTGCCACTACTTTGACATCTAATTACTTGTTCGCATGCCTAAGCCTGATG
This sequence comes from Phaethon aethereus, assembly GCF_964289735.1. NCBI lineage: Eukaryota > Metazoa > Chordata > Aves > Phaethontiformes > Phaethontidae > Phaethon > Phaethon aethereus. The sequence goes on along the minus strand of NC_138577.1, from coordinate 64,149,770 downwards.
ATTTTAGTAATACATGTCACTGATCTGTTACAGACAGAAAAACTCTGAGAGCGGATACTTATGTTTGCAAAATTTAAGGCCTGGTCAAGTCCCAGTCAGAGTTCAGGCATTTAATTGCTTGTGTGTTTGCTCTCTTTCTATATCAATCTCTGTTGCCTAAGAAATAATTTTTCACATCCTATCCAAAAGATTAAAATAGTGTACCCTCTCAGTAAGTTTTTTTTCTTTTTATGTGAAATGGCTGATGTTTTTCCTACCAAAGAGCAAGGTAGCCAACAGAGGGAGCACAAATTCTGTCATGTTCCCAATCTTGCATGCCGGTGATAGCCTGACTGGTTAGGACAACCAGGAGCCAGGTCTCGTAACAGTTACGGCACAGAAAGCAGTGTTAAAATATTACATCAATGTCATGGTATTTGAGTACACACAGAGTGTTATTTTTCATAGGTAGAATCTGTCTTGATTTTTACTGTTTCCTTTTTGGGTGAATCATCCTTAGGACACAAAGTGTTACTGAGGAAATAACACTTGAAAAAAACATTCATAGAAGTAGAAACAGCACACATACTTAGTTTCTGAGTTTTGTGGCTGTCTTTAGATGGCTCTGACTGAATACAACACTGCAAATGTAATGCATGCACTATTTATTCTTTCTTTTCAAGATGTGTGAGGGCAGGGACAAAAGGGTAGCATCTGTGCATAATTTGAATACATGATTACGGGCCTTTATCTCTTTTAATTTATCTGCCCAGAAAAGTTGGAAAAAAATGAGGCTCTGTGAACCTTCCATTAAATGGACTTGGGAACAAATACCTACCATACATAGGTGCTGTCTCTGATCACTATGATTTGTTGTTACTAGGATGTTCTTAAATTGGAAAGTAGTATCTTAGTGTAGCTATTATCATTGTTATTATTGCTATAGTATTTGTTAAATCAATTTTCCTTAAGAGTGTAAGGTTTTCCTTTCAACTTTATATTCAGTTGCATGCAGCGTTTATGCACTTGAGTTTTAAATCATTATTTTGACAGTCTGCTTCACATTTACTCATTTTAGCCTCATCATGCAAATATCCAAGCATGTGTATGACTGAACTTGTATGAGTTGTTTCTCTGAAGTAAGTCAATAGGACTGCTTGTTATAGGCAAAGGTTTGGGCATGTGTAACTTAAGCAGCAGAACTGCAGTGTGCTTTACAGAAACAAAGACGACAGGTTTATTAACTTTAATTTAAGATGTGCACTTCCCCATAGAAATTTTTTTAACCTCTGAATTTGCAGGGTGTGGCGATGAGTTTGTAACGCAGAGCTGGAACAGAGGCTTGCCAGACTTCTCTCTCATGTATTTAGAGAGATTGCTAAGTATAGAAATGGCTGAATTGGGCTAGTTTCAAACTGGGGAAATCCACAAATGTGAAATCCTTTGTAGCTTGCTAGCAATGCTCTGAGACACCCAGCCACCCAGCGAGTGCTAGCACTAAACCTCCGAGAATAGAGTCAGCTTTCTTGGCAGGGAATTTATTAAGTCAAACATTGACCTTTTTAAAGCCAGTAAAGGCAAGTGTTTCCTCTATCTGGATATACAAACAAAATCTCCAGCATTACGGTCTTGCAAGCACACTGCACAACCTGCTGCCCTACCCTTTTGTAAAAGAGGCACCACACGGTGACGACACAAATAGCGTCAAAATCCTGTAATGGTCTCCTAAAGACATTCCTATCCCAAGTGTGCTGTTAATTTGTACTGAAGGAGCAACTTTTGGGTACGGAATAAAAAGAGGAAAACATGGCTAGTAACAATAAGGACTCCTGTTAGTGGTAGTGAAAAGTGACGGCAGTGTTGTCTGGCAGGAACTTGAGTCTGCATTTGTGAGCAGCATGATTTAAGCTGTAGTTGTATAGATCAGATTGGTGTGTTTATTCTGGAGGGTAGTGGGTATAGATCCCCATGGTCTTGCCTTGCAAGACCATGGGGATCTATTTTCAGCTATCCCTGAATGCAATTGATGCAATGTATTAGTTTGCCTAATTGTGGAAGAAATGTGTGTTTCTTGCCTCCTGCACAGCTGTGAAGGTTTTGTTGCTGAAACAGGACTATTGAACTGCACGATGGTTTTTACATTGCCCAGCAGAAGAGATGAAACCAGAATTCCCAGGCTGCAAAGCAGGCAAGAACTGTGTTTTAAGTGTATGGAAAGGAGATGCAGGTATTTTTACCTCAGTGTTTTTACCATTGCAACATTTTCCTTTAGCTTGTTTACCTGGAAGGCAAAGAGGAAGACGCTGCTTGCATTGCTGCAACATGTAGAAAATAAATACATTCTGTACTTCTAACTGAATTGGTTTCTTAAGGTCAAATTTTACGCCTCTGACTTGCATGAGCAATGATGCTAAAACTCGGGAAAACCACAGCACTTATATTTGACACTTAGAATTGTATTTAAGTACTTTCTCGTACCTACAGGCTTTGGAAAACAATGGAAACAATTAGTAATGAGTGCTATGGAAGTATAATGGACCATGGATAATGTAGCCTGCAAGGGTAGCTAAGGTTTAGAAACAAGTGGCAGCTTTACCTTTAAGTTAAGTTTATAAGGAGGGCATTTTGTATTTCATCCTCTTTCAACACGTGGATCATTTATTTCCCCCTGAGCAATATGAGCCTGAAATGTGAAAGGTTCTGGCCCTTCTTCCCCATCCCTATTAGTGATTAACAGAGTGAATAATGACTTCAGGCACCTTTGTGGCACAGTGATCATGGGAACACCACCGTGAAATGTGGTAACAAATGTAGTGAAGTAGGAGAAAGGCAAAATAATCACTGCTTTGCTTTTTGTTTGTTTTTTAAGCACAGCCAAATCCCAGATAGTATCTCCGTTCTTCTATTCTTCACTAAAACGAATAGTGATTCCTTAAATCTGTCTTTAAAAAAAAGCCTTAAACTTCCCTGTTTTCGAAAAGAAAGAAAAACAGTTTAAGATTGTCCAGGGATTCTCAAACGTTTTTATTATTGAGTTGTTCTGTAGAAGTCCTATTTTCTCTCCACAGTAATTTTTTAAATTTTGAAAAATTTTTTTGCGTGCAAGAAATTCTCTGAGGAGAAGCAATATTAACCTCACGCTAGGGCAAAACCAAAACAAACCTGAAAACATTGTATTTGCAGACTAAGAATAGGCAGGAGGTTGGGGTGGGAAGAAAAACAAAATAAATGTGCCATCTTAGCAAAGCATCATGTGTGTAATGGAAATGCCAGTTGTAGTTCTGATTGGAGAGAACTCTGTAACTGTGCAGCACTACGTATATCTGTTTTAATAACTTTGAATTAACTTATTTCAGTAAGTCATTGTGGTGGGTTGACCCTGGCTGGATGCCAGGTGCTCACCAAAGTCACTCTGTCACTCCCTTCCTCAACTGGACAGGGGAGAGAAAGTATAATGAAAGGCTCCTGGGTTGAGATAAGGGCAGGGAGAGATCAGTCAGCAGTTACCGTCACGGGCAAAACTGACTCGACTTGGGGAAAATTAATTTAATTTATTACCAATCTAATCAGAGTAAGGTAATGAGAAATAAAACCAAATCTTAAAAACACCTTCCCCCCACCCCTGCCTTCTTCCCAGGCTCAGCTTCACTCCTGATTTTCTCTATCTTCTACCCCTGAGCGGCACAGGGGGATGGGGAATGGGGTTGTGGTCAGTTCATCTCATGTCGTTTCTGCTGCTCCTTCCTCCACAGGGGGAGGACTCCTCACACTCTCCCATTGCTCCAGCGTGGGCTCTCTCCCACAGGAGACAGTGAACTTCTTCATAGTGAACTTCCATGAACTTCTCCAACGCGAGTCCTTCCCTCAGGCTGCAGTTCTTCATGAACTGCTCCAGCCTGGGTCCCTTCTATGGCAGTCCTTCAGGAACAGACTGCTCCAGCGTGGGTCCCCCACGGGGTCACAAGTCCTGCCAGCAAACCTGCTCCAGTGTGGGTTTCCCACAGGGTCACAGCCTCCTTCAAGCATCCACCTGCTCCAGCATGAGGGTCCTCCATGGGCTGCGGGTGGAGATCTGCTCCACCATGGACCTCCATGGGCTGCAGGGGCACAGCCTGCCTCACCACGCTCTTCACTGTGGGCCGCAGGTGAATCTGTTCCAGCACCTGGAGCACCTCCTCCCTCTCCTTCTTCACTGGCCTTGGTGTCTGCAGGGTTGTTTCTTTCACATGTTCTCACTCCTCTCTCCAGCTGCAATTGAGCAGTTTTTTTCCCCGCTTCTTAAATACATTATCCCCAAGGCGCTACCACCGTCGCTGATGGGCTCCGCCTTGGCCAGTGGTGGGTCTGTCTGGAGCCGGCTGGCAGTGGTTCTTTTGGACATAGGAGAAGCGTCTTGCAGCTTTTTACAGAAGCCACCCCTGCTGCAGCCTCCCTGCTACCAAAACCTTGCCAAGCAAACTTAATATGGTCATGTTCAAATTGCTGTGGAAGAGCACTGAACTATGTGGTTGGCACTGATGAGTGCTAAAATACACAGGGAGACTTTGAAGAATTTCATGGTTTCCTTGTGTGCTGAGCTGTCTTTTTAAATGTATCTAATTGGTCTGCCGTCTAAACTCCACTTCTCAGGATTTTGAAACTCAATTATATAAAATTGTATGCCCAACATGCAGCTGTGACTTCTGTTGGAACAGGAAAAACTGGTTTACTATTGGTGTGCCTATGTAGATTGTGTGTACAGCCAAGTTTTTAAAAGTTAACAGTTGGCATGTTTCTGGAAGTTCCTCTGAAGTGGGCTGATGGGTTTAGATGAAACTGCAGGAGACATTCTTGAATTCTACCTTTTATCCACAGACTACATTCATCCCAAAGACTGAAAATGTTCAGCTCACTGCACACCTTTCCTGTCTCGCTTCTAAAGCACTTACTTGAATGAGGGAAGTGGGACATCAGTTTATTCATGCTTTGATGTATTTGCAGACTATTAACAACACTTACAACTATTTCAAAAGTAATGGTAGCTCCTGTGCATTGGTACCTGTCTGCATGGATGAAGACCACCCACTTATGTCCTATAGTGACTAAGGTATGTCAGCTGATAGGAGACCTTATGGGTTTTGTCACTGTGCTCGAGGAACTTCTTGAAGTAATTTTATGTTGCTTCTAAGCACTTCTCTATCACTTCTGAGCTGTTACAACAGCTAAGAAGTTTGATTTTTCCAGAGTCCCATGTTTCAAGAAATGTCAAGGCTAAAAAAAAAAATTTGTTAAACCTTTATGCGAAGAATGTACTTACACTGTTCCTGGGCATTATCAGTGTTAAGTCGTTTTGCCTAGGAAGAACCTCTGAAAGAACAACTCATTCATTTTATTTATTTCTTCTCTTTTGTATATATTTACTGGCACGTGCAGTAGACAAGTATGACACAGGATTAATAGCCCTGGACGTGATGCCTTGCTTGTATGTGCGTGGCTCCCTGCCCAGCTTCTGAAGTGTACGCTGCTGCAGCATGCTGCATCGTTCACTCACTCGCTCCAGTCCATGGTCTGCAGTTGCGGTTGCAGGATGTCATCCCAGGCCCTCTGTGCAGCACAGGGTGCGGGAAGTACAGGTTACTCAGCCAGTGAAAGAAGCTCAGCCTGTGGGCTTGTTCTGCATTCTGCTGCTGGGCAAAGTTGTCCTACAAATTAATGCCACTGCTTGATTGTTTTTTTTCTGTGCCTGGCTGATTGGTTTCTTTCTGTGCCATGCATTCAGTTTCCTGCCAGCAGGAGTAAGATTGAAATCACTGATGAATTTCATATAGGTCAGTAGCCTATATTCCTAGCCATATTTCATTTGGTTAGCAGCAACTGGGCCTGTATTGAGATCAGGTGCCTAGAGATTACTCCATCTCTGAGCCCTCCTGCACCCCATTAACTGTGTTCTTACTCCATATGTTCCACCTCTTCTCAGGAACAAAGTGGATTTGTCTCACTGTCAAAGAAAATTTTAGCTAGATGTGCTGGATTGTACTGATTGCAAGTATCAGTGAATCCAGGAAGGTAAGAGCAATAATTAAATATCACAGAACTGTCCTGGTGGCAGCTAAAACAGCTTCCTTCCTCTAGCCCGGAGCCTTATTTTGGGACCTTCCTCCTCCCTTGGAAAACTCTGCCAGCACTGGTGGCAAGACTCATGATTTTGCTCTGGAGGTCATGCCACTACTGTACAGTAACTGTATTACTTCAATGAAGGCACAAAAGAAGTACAGTTTTTGATTCTGGTGACAAAAAATTTGCATTTCCTGCTCCCTCATGCTGGGTGTTTGTATTTGGGAGGGGACAGCATGGGAGGCACTTTGAACCACAGCAGAAACTTGCCTATACAACATGAACCAAGAGGTGCTAGCAGGATTTTATCCTCTGAGAAGCAGAGACACTGGATCAAGGCAAATCATTGCCACCCCAGAGACTACCTGCCAGCTGTGCAGCATCACCAGACTGCTGAGCAGTGATCTCTCTGCTATCATAGAATCATAGAATGGTTCGGGTTGGAAGGGACCTTTAAAGTTCATCTAGTCCAACCCCCCTGCAATGACCAGAGACATCTTCAACTAGATCAGGTTGCTCAGAGCCCCGTCCAACCTGACCTTGAATGTTTCCAGGGATGGGGCATCTACCACCCCGCTGGGCAGCCCATGCCAGTGTTTCACCACCCTCACTGTGAAAATTTTCTTCCTTCTATCTAGTCTAAATCTACCCTCGTTTAGTTTAAAACAGTTACCCCATGTCCTATTGCAACAGGCCCTCCTGAAAAGTCTGTCCTCATCTTTCTTAGAAGCCCCCTTTAAGTACTGAAATGCCACAGTAAGGTGTCCCCAGAGCCTTCTCTTCTCCAGGCTGAACAACCCCAAGTCTCTCAGCCTGTCCTCACAGGAGAGGTGTTCCATCCCTCAGATCATTTTTGTGGCCTCCTCTGGACCCAATCCAACATGTCCCTGTCTGTCCTGTGCTGAGGGCTCCAGAGCTGGACACAGGACTCCAGGTGGGGTCTCAGCAGAGTGGAGTGGAGGGCCAGAATCACCTCCTTTGACCTGCTGGCCACGCTGCTTTGGATGCAGCCCAGGAGACAGTTGCCTTCTGGGCTGTAAGCGCACATTGCCGGCTCATGTCCAGCTTTTCATCCACCAGTACCCCCAAGTCCCTCTCCATGGGACTGCCTCCATCCCTTCATCCCCCAGCCTGGGCTGATACCAGGGGTTGCCCTGACCCAGGTGCAGGACCCTGCACTTGGCCTTGTTGAACCTCATGGAGTTCACATGGGCCCATTTCTTGAGCTTGTCCAGGTCCCTCTGAATGGCATCCTGAACCCATCTCTAAGCCTGCCTATTTGAATCCCTGTTAGAATTAGAGGGGTGCATGTATTTAGTGGACAATGCAGTCCATCTCCTGGGAAACAGCTAATTGGATCTTACTAGATATTCCTGTTAAATTCTTGAAAACTTGCATATCTGATAATTGCTTTCTGTTATCCACAATCTGTGAGTAAATATTATTATGGTGTGGAATATGCATGGCATAGGCATTAGATGGTATGATACTAGTCATCCAGCTACTCAAGGAGAGGTAAATATTGCTTTGCACTTAAAAATTAATGAATCCGTGTGTACCCCAGCTTCTTTGTTGGCATTACAGGCAGGTCATAACTTGTAAGTCAGGGTTTACGTGAAGCTGCCTTTGTTAAAAGAATCTTTTTTGTGTCTCGGGGTGTGGGAGGTGACCATTTGTTTTATATTCAGCGTGTTAAAATCTTCAGACAGAGAAGTGCAGTATTTCCCATGCTCTATGTTTGCAATAAGAGAAGAAGGCTAGAGGAATTAATTCAAACAGCTGCTTTTTCTCAGAATTTGATTAAAACAATCCTGCTTATATCTGCTAGGCTGTCAGCTCAGGCTGGTCACCAACTCTTTTCCTGCCTCGTTTTTCCATCCATCATTCCTGAGAACATAGAAGGAGGAATAGATGTAGTGTTCTGTGCTTGCTTAGGCCGTGGCAAATAACAATTCATCAACATCCTAGCTTTAAAAAAGACCATTCTTTGGCTTGCAAGAGCATTACAATTTACCCAGTGAAAATCATATGACCAGATCTAAACCAAAGAGAATCCTGCAATATATTCTTGGAGTTATTAATGAAAATAACTGCTGTGTTGAAGGGAAAGTGGATGAAAACCTTTGTTAGGTGAAATTGATACTTCGTTTATAATTCTTGGAGAAAAATGTTCAAAATAATACTCGCCTCACAACACGCCCCCAAAGCAAGAACAAAAAACTTGAACCCCACAAAATGTTGCTAGATGGTTTTCGTTCTGTAGAGGCTGTTTTGTTATTATTGTTTCAGAGCTGTTGTTACACTGGGGAAGAGTAATGTAATCAAACCAATTGGCTGCTGGAGATCTTTTTTAATGCACTGCTTTGGACACAGTACATATGCTCTGGAAATAAATACAGAATTAGTGTTCCTGTTGGAAGCACTTAGTGAGAATGAGTGATTTGTCTGCCTTATGAAAGGTGCATATATTTCTTCTGTTAGCTGTTTATCAGACTGCTGTTTTTCTGCTTATGTATTCTGAGATGGGATTCATCATTTGTCAGCTCGTGAGCAGATGTTCTGGAGACAACCAAATTGATCACAAGGATGAACTGAACAGCAGTACCAGTGTTGGAGGGCAGCCTTTACAAACTGTCTCTCTCTCCTGTTCTGGCCCCTCCATCTTCCTCTTATTTTCAGTCATTAACTGTCCTCCAGAAGGTTACAGGAGGAAAGAAAAACCTCCTTCGTGTGTGTGTGTGTGCAAGTTTGTTTACGTTTGAGAGAGACGCTCTCCAGTACAAAAAGAAAGCAAAGACTGAGGCTGTATTGCAATGTCTCTGCTGCAAACCAATCTATAATGCCATCAGGGAAGGCAACATTTAGCATTGCTGGTCTTTTTTTAACAAAACAAAAGAAAATCCCTAGCCTGCAAAATGCAGAATTATAACACTTTAGGAAGTACTGCTTCCTGTTTTGTCAAGCTGTTGCTATGATTATTTACTTTAATTGTTGTTTGTCTTGTGTGCGTATCGGTGTGTCAGCGAAGTTGATGGGAAGTGAGAGGTAACATGTTACTTGTCAAAACCGACTTTCAAAAGTTGGATTTGCTCTTAGGAGATACAGAAAAGAACTGCTGGAGCTGTGTTGATTACACAGCCATTAAGGACCTTTCTTGCCAAAAAAAAAACTCCTTTTGCGCTTGTGTGCTGTTGAAAATTGTGGGCTGGTGCCAGAGGATTGAAGAGCTGAACACATGCTGCTGAAGAGCTACATGTGGCTTTCAAACCACAGGTTTCTGACCCCAGCCTTAAGTAATTAACAACAGTCTCTGCAATGATGCAGTACTCGGTAAGAATTGCTGAGAAAAAAATACCTGTCCTTCTTCAAAAAATGGGAAAGTTTGGAAGCAGACATTCTTTTTTATCTAGAGCTGAGAGCAGAAATGGAGTTCTTTGTAACCTTTGTAAATGGATTGGGGAAGGGAGGGAGAGGAATTATTGTGAAATGTCCTGGTAGGACGGTGGATGAGGGAGCACATTGTGTTCAGTGCTCTACAAGCAAGACTGGTATAAGAAACATGCTTAGAAAAAGTTGAATATTTTTCCTTTAGAAGCAGGGAATCTGTACATACTTGTGTATTTAATGCAGGTCCGAAAGTTTTTTGCAGTGTGTTTTTTTTAATTTCATAATGGCTTTCTTCATTTATGACAAAAAAAGGAGGCTGAACTGCTTAACCTCTTTGATACCAGTAATGTTTCACATTCCACTGAAGATGCACAAACCTGAGGCTTTTGGTACAGCAACTGATAGACTAAATATATACGACAGGTAGTGTTTGTGAAAGATGTGTCTTTAATGCGTTAAGAAATGTGGGAGATTCAATGTATAGTTTTTATTTACCGACGAGTGAAGAAAGGATTTAGACAACAGGGAAGAACGTATGTTCCAAGCCTCCTGCTCAGCTTGAGGTTGCTGCACGCTGTCAGCTACATTTGTTACGACTGTAAGCACGTTCATTGCAAATAGTAAATATCATAGGTAGGCTTGTGTGAAGCCACAGTTTAAAAATTAAGAGGAGATTATCACTTTTCAGGTGTGACTTTCAAGAATTGTGTCCACAGGAAAACCTTCAAAAGGTTTGTTCATGCTCTCTTGATCTGCAGTCCGGTTATCAGAAGGTTAAAAGGAATTACTTTTGAAGTCCAAAAAAATCCATTATTTGCTTTTTCCCAAGCACTTCCTGTGCCTACTTTAAAACCTGGAGTTCTGCAGGCAATCACAAGAGTCTCTGAGGAGTGGACTTTTTCACGTGGCAAGAGGGGTGGATGTGGTTTGGTACCCACACGGGCTGCAGAGGAAGAAGCTCATCTGCGGTCTGACCAGCAGTGGGGGGTCTGGGAGGATGCCACGGATGCCAGATTTGAGGAGCTGTGTACTGCTTATTGGTACACTCTTCAGAGGTAGAAAGGACTCTTGTATGTACAAGCACTGCGGTTTTCTCCCTTAACTGCCTGTCTAACTCAACAAATACCAGATTCAGTCTGCATTGGCTGAACTGGGCTGACTGGTCATGACTTAGCGCTCTCCATCTCTCCGTGGACCTCTTCCTCTGTTCCCTCTCTTTTTTGAAAGGCCTCATTCAGACGTTTCTTTCAGTGGTCACTGCCTCTCCTTAAGTGAACGAATATTAAATTCAGTTTCTTGCATTCAATTTTAAATTAGGATCGGCCCCAGCTCTGTCTCTCACTTGCGTGTATCAATAGCAATCCCTTCAAAACTGTTTCTAAATCCTAATGTTTTTTATGTTTTTATCACAATGCCGAACTTTAGATATTTTTCTTAGATGCCTTTTTTATCACTGCTGCTGGCTTTCTCAGGAGCTGAGGGTCCTCAGAATATCTCATGGCCTCTTTTTCAATGTCTCAAGTTGGGCACTCCAGACTGACGCACAGAATTAATGGACACTTTGGAAATATAGCTTTTAATCTCTGTGTCCTAGTTTCCTCTTGTAAAATGCAGGTTTATAATACTTGACTGCATCAGATGGGAATATGGGCTTGTGAGGATTAATTAGTTAATTTTTAAAAGTAGTTTACACGTGTGAAGTGCCACAGAAATGCTGATAGGAGTCCTTGCTGTTGCTGTTTTTTTCCCTCTGCCTGCTACCTTAGTTAGTTTGACCTGGTTAAAGAGAAAAGACATCAGTCATCCAACCAAATTCTCTCTGTGTGTTCCTTCCTATATGTTCTAGCTATCTTACACCTTTTTTATTGTTTTTCTTCACTTTACTATGTAAGGACTTTTCATGAAAGATTAATAGTTATAGCCGAGTGCTTGGGGTTATCTGAAGGATTCTTGGGTCCTTCTCTTTCAAAGTAAAAACACTGCTTCGGTTAGAAATCTTGTTGTTGAGTGGTTTATTATTTTACTGATTTCCTTTGCAAAGTAGAATTAGTTGCAGTGGCATCTTCTTGGACAGAAGGTGGTACAGTTTATTATATGGTAATAAGCTACTTTATCCCCAGGGCCTAATTCTTACCTAGTGCTCAGAATGACCCAGGCACAGGAAGAATATGATTTATTGAGTGAAGTAAACTTTTTAGAAAGAGTTTCTGTGTGGCTGTAGGCAAATGGCTTAACCTAGACTTTTCACAGATGATTACTAACATGCATTTTCCTCATTTTTTGGGTGACTTAAGTTGAAACTACAGGATCTGATCTGCAAAAGTGCTGAGCTCTCACAGGTGCAATTGTAGTCAGTGGTAACTATGCTTTGAACATGAGTGACAAAGTGCTAAATGCCCTGAACCACTGCAAATTGGGGGCCCAATCGTTGGTCACTCTTGGCATGAGCATTTTTCTGCCTCAATTCCATCTCTCTACAGTACAGTTAATAATACTGTTCAACTGACAGAGTGTTAAGATATAAGGTTTGTCAATATTTGCAACCTAAGTAAATACTGGAGTAAGAAGCAATGAGAAGCTTCTGACATTTTTTGTTGCAAGACTGTTTTTTAAATAGGGGGAAAAAAACCTCAGTTCTTTTATTTGAAATGTTTTATACTGAAAAAAATTAACTGTTCCTTGAATAGACTCTTCTCATTCTGACTGAATGAGACAGGGGTCCTGTGGAAAAATAGTACTGTGATCAAGTAGTTACGGACTGTATTGTAGTAGGTGCAAACTGAGACCAAGGTAAAATGCCAATTTTTCAGAAAGCATTTCCTAACTTAGAAAACCTTGACTTTGCAACCTGACAAATGTTCTTAACAGTCTTGTGAAGTGTGCATCTTTTTTCATAACAAATCAAACTGTCAGGGATCATTGGGAATGATGGAATTTGTAATTCACTCCGTAGTTCTCTGCTATTTGAGCTAACAGAATAAATGGTAATACCAGCAGGTCGTAATCTTTTGCATAGTAGCACTGTGCTGGGAAGGATTTGCTGATGGGCTTTGATATCTTCTGACAGCACGGTAGTGGTGGGACTTGGGAATCTCCATGCCAGGGAAGCATTTCCTAATGGGCATGGTTTCTGCAATCTTTCCTTCTGCCTTCTCATCTGTATTGTCCTGTGTCAGTCTTTTTTCTTGTTTAAAATACCCAACAAAAATGTTCCAGTTGTGGAAAGTTGGGCAAAGTAAGGATGATACGAAAAGATTGGGTTTTACAAATGGGAAATACTGGATTATTAGATGTTCATAGATGTTGCCTTCAGTGTTACTTTCAATGTAAACATCTTTGCTCAAAGATCTGATGCATTTCTCAGTTGCAGTAGGTAGTTCTAATGTTAATAGTAGGGAACAAATGAAAAGAAATGAACGGAAATCCCAGATGTCATGCTCCCATCTGCAGAATAGTAGCTAACCTCCCATTATGGAAACAGATGTACTGCCCACGTTACTTAGCTTGTTTTGAGGCTTGAATTACTGAGAAGACTATGCTCAAATGCATATGGTCCTAAATTTGAAAAAAACAGGCGGAATCCATAGCAATTAATATACCTGAAGACCGTGTACATTTTCCAAACAAAATCCTTAACATAGCTGTTCAAAATTTCATTCTTCCCTATCCCCGCCGCCATTTAGATATATAGATAAGGCGCAGAATAGCACTATAATTTTTTTTTAGTAGCAAGTGGACACATGAAAATAAATCACAGAGTTGCTGATGCTACTTTGCAAGAGATTCAAGAGTAGGACTGATTTTTTTTCTCCTGTCTTCTATTTTTATAGGTGCAACTAATTTTTTTACTCATGACAGTAAGAGACAGAGAACACCTGTGTTGAAGAGACACCTTTGTCAGTGCATGCTGATTCTGCTCTTCAGAGCCCCAGCTATTTTCAGCTTGGACCTCTCCTGAGAAGAAGCTGCCAGATGTCAGCTTGCTTTAAGCTTGGGGTTTTTTTTATTTGGCATGAAGTACACCAGTGAAGAACTAAATCTGCCCATTAGTATCCCTTCTAATTGTCTTAAGCCTCAGTCCCTCCAATGTTTATGCGCGAACTTTCCAAATTAGTTCTGCTGAAGTTTCTTGCATAAACAAACTCACAAACCTTTATGTTTGTGGGATACGAATGAGGGAGAAAGAGCAAAGGGAGCAGGGAAGACAGTTTGCCTTCTGCTCTTCAGTCCTGAACACTGACAGTAAAGAATGCTGTCTTGCCACTGCTAGGGGGAAATGATACACGCTTGAATTGAATAAAAAACATTCATTAATGACATGAACTTGAGAAATAGATATCTCGGGTATTTTCTGAGGTGCTGCACTGAGATTCTGAGTCTTGCTGCATTAATATGTCAAGTGGTTTTGAATCACGCTGTCTGGTAATCGTGACAACAACATCCAACAGGCTTGGATTCTGTTTCCTTGGTCAAGCATATGAAACGTCTGTTTGCTACTGGTAGAGAAGGCATGTCCTTTTCTATCCGCCTCCGTGGTGTAGGCTTTTTATATACATTTGAATTTAGCATTCCTGTCTTCACTGGACCACGTCCTGGAATCTGCATCTTCTTTTTTCCTCTCCTTTGGACGTGGAGGCTCCTGGTCCCCTGAACAGCAAGCTCTTGATGTGCCTAAAGGACTACATAAAAAAAAATATTTTACATTCAGTTCTCTTCATCAGTACCATGATGCTATTTTGGCAAAGTATTTTTTACTTACTTCCTGACGCCCTTTGTCATTGCTTCCCGCAAGTCTTTTCCAGTCATAAAACAAAAACATAGACAAAACTCCTCCTTCTGAAGAAAACGGTTAGAAAAATGGAAAAATTAGGATATAAAATACATTCGCTACTGTGTTTCTTCCTTCTTCTTTCATCCTTTCAGTGATGAGTTGTAGTCCAGGGCCTCTGACTAATTCAACATAAAACATTGTTTTCTTCAAACTTAGGAAGGTTGTAATAGTAAATGAATGAAACTTCAAGAAGATCCTGAATCTCTCAAGTTATCTGTTTGAAGGTGTGGCTTGAAAGGATTTGTTATCCTTATATGCTTACAACACCTGTGAATTTCAGGGGTTGTAACTGAAAAGAGCAGTTCATTGATAGTGTGTGATTGCAGTTCTGCTTATATCCATATGCATAGGAACTGTATTTCAGCATAGGCAATATTTCATAGTATAAGAAGTGGTAGAATTTTTTTGTTTTTTTGAAATTCCCTTGATTCTGTTGTTTCATCTCAGTCTGTCAGGCCATCTGTCTCAGTGCACAGAATTTCCTAGCCTTCCTAAAATAGCCTGGAACAAATAGTCATGGCCATAAGATAGCTAATGAGTCTTTTAGTGTGAAATGCCATGTAATAGCTGTGGCTGGTACCTGCTCTAAGTGTACTAAGTGACTAAATTACAGACTAATTTTTTTTTGTTAAAGGTTTTTTTGAACACTCATGGCATGGAGCTGTTCAAATAGCAAACCATCAGTAGCATAGTCATTGCCTGTAGTAATATATCTCTACTCGATGTGGGTTTGTCTAATTATTTAGAGTATAAATGGTCCAAATCTTTTCAAGATCTTTATAAAACCCAGGAGGATTTTTCTTAAATCCCTTTGGTGTATGGGAGTAGTTTCTTTGCAAGGCAATGATCATGAATTAAGAACATTTTCAGGAAACTGAACTGATGTACATTGCTGCCTCTTGAAAGATGGACATAATCCCTTGTGCATGCAGTGCAAACTATAGCCGCTTGCATTTTTCTCTATAAAAGCTTTAGCTCCCCTAAAAACATAAATTAAACTAGCACGTGCTGCGCCCTTAAACAGTCCAGACATGTAAAGCATAGTTATCTTGCTGAGAAAATGATCACGACAACATTCAAAGAGCCCAATGTCTCCCAGCAATCTCCCAAGGACATCTCAATGTGGCATGACCTTTTCAGGATAAATGGGATTTTAAATTCAGCCTTTTCATTAGTGTCCTCTCTGTGTTTTATGTCTTGCAAGTTGGAGCGAGTTTTGAAGCTGTGAATATTGTGACAGTGGCTATTGTTTCTGTATGTGCATTGTTAATTGTAATAGCAGGAAATGTGCAAGCCGTATCAAAACAAGTGAGAAGAGGGCAGAGAGGAGAGAAAGCCGAAGGGAGAAAACTTCAAAGTGAATGTAAACAGAAAAGGTGCAAAAACTGCCATTATTTTATAGAGGAGTAAAACTGTCTAGACAAACCCAGTTGTGGCCCCTCTCCCCATGAAACAGATTAATATGGAAGCATTAGCAGCCAGACTATCTTAATTCCTGAAACATGTTTTGCTCTGAAGGGAGTATTTAATTCTCTCTGAAGAGGTGAAGAAGAGCAAGCCGCTGATCTCAGTAAGATGCAAAGCAATGGTTTGAATGCTGAAGGGGTGCAGTAGACGCATCTGAAATAGTGTGTTGCTCACAGGGTTGCATAGTGGTGCCTGGTGCCAGGCATATCTTTGTAGTTAAGTGAGCAAAACTGGAATCATATGTAGTTGGAATAGGCCACTAAGCCTTCCTGCTGGCCATAATTTTTGGGAAAAAGGGGTAGTGATCCAAGAATTACTTCCCTGACTCAAATGAAGCAGACCAGAGGATCAAAACAGACTAAAAGCGCAAAGCATGTTGATACAGAAATTTCACCAATACGGACAGCAATAATGCTATTATTTTGATTAAGATAAAAGGAGGTGCTCAAGGAAATGCAGGTTATTATAAATGCACTAAAAATACCTGAAATGAATCAACTATACTAAATAGTAAAATTGTGGCTCAAATGTGATGTGCATTTGCAAGTAACAGAGTTGTAGTACTGTTAAGCTTTTGTTCATTTCTCACCTGTGTTTTCATTTCTGTGGGCCCAGTGAGAATGAAGATAATGAAAATTAAGGCATGGTCCTCCTCAAAGTCTGAAAAGAAGTTGTAAGAAGAGATAACTGGGATTTTAGGAATGATTTTTAAGCAATGCAGTCAGTTTTAAAAAACATTCTTATTTGTATTTTTAAGGCAGTTATAACATGCTCAATCGCTTTTTTACCCTTTTGTGTTCTCTGAGTGAGTTATGCTCACAAGGCGAGAGACAGGGAGGCAGAGTATGAAGGATGCAGCAGATGTCTGTGTGGGTAGGCTTAGACAAACAAAATCTTCAGCGATAGAAGAAACGTAAGGGGAGGGCAGGATTTTTTGGTTTTATTTAGATCTTTAGGTTGAGTATTTGCAAGGGTGGTTGTAAAGGGGGAGAAAAAGTGCATATTCTTCCTTTCTCATGTGAGCAAGCTTTGTCTGAAATTGACTGAAAGAGTATGTAAAAGACATAATGTCACTTGGACTACTCACTTTGCAATGTTTAATTAACATTAAATGGTTAAATAACTTTATTAAATGTTTGAATAACATCACAGCAAGCAGTATTAAGGCTAATAATCAGGAAGAAGAGAAAATGGGAGTCAGGACTGTTCTACTTTTAATTCTGGTACTGTTAGTCCATTTTTTTAGGGAGAGCTCACAGTCAAATAGGGATTAGTAGCTCTAAAAAAACAACGTATGGATAAATTTTTTTTTCTTCACTGTTCAACTCAGATGAGATGAACACCTTTTCTAATGACTTCTCAATTATAAAGGTCTGAATTTTGAGAGCAAGTGGGGGGGGCAAGATGTTCTAAGCAACACTATGTTGCGTAGTGCTGTTTTAGCCTTTCTTTGGTTAAAGTTGAAATTTTATTAATGTCTTGGATTCATTTAACCAGATTTTCCTTATTAACAGTCGTTCCCAGCAGTCAATTATGGTTTTGCCCTGTGGGATCCCTTAGTTAGATTTTATATCAGCCCTCCCATTTTGCTCTCTTCCTGTATTCCTGCCTTTTCCTGCCAAATGAACAAACTTGTATATGCTTACTAAGAAATTCTTATTCACTGTCACCTTTATGTGCAAAATCTTCGCTGTATTCCTTAGTTATTGAGTGTGTAAAAATTTAAAGCTTATGACCTTATTGGAGGGTTTTGGCAGCAACACTGAGAGATAAATCATGAAGTAGATTAGGGTATGAACAATACCAGAGAGAGATGCTAGTGGAATTGCATGAACTGGAACGCAGAAGTTGCTCAGATGTGAGGCAAAAGAAAAATACGTGCCCTGTAGTTCTCTTGGAATATTCATGCGGGTGGCTGAATTCATCTTCCTGAATTTAAAATGAACCTGTATCTGCCATTGGTATCAACATTCGGTTTCAACATTTGCAATCCATCAGTATTTATAAAAATTGTTAACAGCTGCTGTGTTTAGTCCTGAATACACATTGTTTTCCTTCACTTTCACTATGCTATTGCCTCAGCTATGCATATGCTTCCTTCCAGTGCAGACGAGTTAGGTCTCAGGCTGTGTTCTTGGTGTAGCAGCGAGCACATTATATCTTGCCACTTATGTGTGTTAAACTGTATTTATGGTGAAAGTCAGGGTCTTGATATGCTCACTGTTCCCCATTTTAATTGGTTTTATCTGCTGCTATCATAACAGTCTTATCTCTGCAGACAGTTGCATGGATATTTGGAGATCAGAATTCAAGCCCAGCCACCCAGTGTCATCCAGCAATTAAGTGTTATTTGATAGTTCTGTCTGTGGCTCAGGTGCCAAGGAGCTCTCCTCTCTGGTTGACAGTCTTTATAGCATCATAAAACATTTCTCAGGGGAAATCCAGATATGGAAGGCTTTCCGAATGGAAATGGGTTGAAAAGCCTGGGCAAAGTGCAGTTCAAGCTCTAGTGGTGGTTCAAATCATTCACTGTTGGCTAATGACTATGCAGTTCAGGTCTGTAAGATGTTTAATTATTTCTGTTATTGCGTTCAGTGAAGGAATAAAAAAGCTTCTGTCTCCGTGACATGGGTGCTTATGTGTACTATGAGGGAGAATGTTAAATGTTTTTCAGTATTGCTTTTCTCATGGCTAATTTAATCTTTTGTATGAGAACTATGTTAAAAACATACTATGTGTATGGGAATACTGGATGACTGCAGTCTTAACTGCAAAAATCCAATTAATTGCAGTTGCATCTCCCCAGGTGATTCACTGGTTGATTAGGTAGTTGCTCTGTTGCTTTGTTGGGGTTCTGGCTTTTCTTCCTACTATGTATTGCGAGAAACAAAAACATTTCATAAAGAAGCTGTGAAGGGACCATGACACGTGATATAAGCAGACATAAGCAGTTGACTGTAGCATTTCTTTAGCTCCTTTTTGATACTAAGGCTGTTTCTCAGTTCTCCCTGCCTGTCATATGGAAAGATACACAAAACTCAGTATGTCTGTTTTTGAGGTAGATACGGTAAGGGTTCTGTGCCTTAGGTGTTTTAATTGCTCATTGCGCCCTATAGGTGGATTAACTATTGTGGAGCCTGATTAATTTCCTTCTTTTTATCTAGTGCAGATGAGGGCAGAAACAAAAGAAGGCAAATTGGATTGCTAAGTGGAGCACTGATCAATAGAGAGTCCTGTCCATTTGGGTAATGGACATCTCTGTCATATCAGCTGTTAAAGAATTCAGTTGAGGTGGGTCGCTATAGATCTACAAACCGTAAACCATCTGGTACAAGAACCATTACTCTACACCCCTAATACATAGAGGTAAATCTCAGGAGCTCTGTCACTGAGATGCTAGAAGTTACCATTTGCTAAATTATTAGGTTTTTATTTTATACCATCCTTTGCTTGCAGACAGCACTTCTTTTCTTGAAAGAAAAGATACCTTCGTATCCACGTCATGAAGATGATCATGCTTGTTTTGTTTAACAGAAGCAATAGCTCTCCAGTTCCCCTGTAGCCAAATAAAGTAATAGTTTTCTTTAAGAAGACAGATAAATAGCTTTGTCCCCTCAGAGCAGTCGTGAATAACGAGTACAATAGATTCTAGTGATTGTTCAGGAGACCCCTTGTGTCTGAAGGTGACTACATTCCTACCAAGTTTTGACAGTTGCGCTTTCATAGTCACCTTTGTGAAGTATGTAAGCCAATGACGTTGAGATTGGCTCTAGAATGAATCATCACATAAACCCATCCTTGTCCGTGAGTGGCCAGATTTTCTGTAACTGCACTCTTCATGGCTCCTTTGGACTGCACAAGCTCCAGACAGAAGGCTGAATTCTTCTGAACAGTTCTTCTGGCCTGACACTCCCCGTCTCTGGGAGATCTAAAAGCCCATGCTCCAGTATGGTTAGGTCAGCTCATGAAGATCTCACAGGAGAAAGATTTTCTTGGTAGACAACTGAAGACCTCTGACATGAGAGAATATCTCTGTATCGCTCCATCCTGGGTCACTTTTTTTGAGTTTTGTATGATGGGATCCTCTCGCTGTCTGCTCCTTTTTACGAGCTTCTTTAGTCTTTCCCATGTGCCTTTACTTCAAGCTAGGAGGAGTTCTCATACTTAGTAGGACCGCTCCTATTATTTCCTTTGCTTTATTCCCCTTCTCCTTCAGAGTGCAATACTACTTTTGGTCGTCATCCTTTCCTCTATGTCCCCTGTGTTTTCATTCTCTGCTACTGCTTCTCTCCCCTGTCATTGTTGATTTCTCAAGTCGGTATATTCCATCAATGGCTTTCCTGTAATTGCTCTCCCACAAAAAGGAAGGCGAGAACCAGGAATATTCCTCTTCCCAGATCTTACTAAGCAGAGCAAATCGAAGAATTCCCTCTCACTTCAGAAATTAGGACACCAGGGTGTGGTTTGTTTTTTATAAATTTGGTGGCAAATCTGCAACAGCCCAAAATTGCTGCCAAGAAAGGGTCCTGTAACATGTAAGAAAAAAAACTTTTGAGAAGATCTGAAAGCAAAGAGTGCTAAAACATGTAGGTAAAAGTTTAAATATACCTACATTTATAAAGGAAATAATTTCAGCATTTAATTTTGGTGTGAGTGGATTTGGATTGCTGTTACTACATGCTGTCATGCCATTTTGGAGAGACTTCTTGTTGCCCGTAGCTGTTTTCTGCGCTGATTATTCTCTCAAGTTCAGATCTTTCTCTGAAGTATGAGGCCAAAACAGTAAGGTTTTGTTAGGAGGTTATTGCTTAGCTGTTGGGGTACACCTTATTTTTACAATGTTGTTTAATCCTCAGATTTTAAATGGAGAAGGAAGTGGAATAAAACGAGCTGTGTAACAGTGAAGAACCAAAGCTGCACTTCAGCTAGAACCTTTGTTGTACCTTCTTTTCCTTTCCTCACTTCTTTTATTTCCTATTTCTTTCATCTATCATCTTTCACTGTTACCATCCCATCGTCGTCTGATACAGCCACAGTTAGCACCAGACTGCGGCGTTCATGTATAAGAAACTGTTTCAGAAATGACCCCATAGGCAGAGATGACACTCTCACAACATGGCAAATACGATGTTGGTACAAATTAGGAAAAAAGGGAGGGAAAAGGATCAAGGAAAAGGACTGAGACATTCCTACTCCTTTTTGAAGCTAGAGGCTAACCTGTTGTGTTTCCATAATTGAATTCAATGGGATAAAGTTTTAGTTTGAGTCAGAGAAAATAGCTGAAAAATTAATGTATTTTATTTCTATCAATTTTTTTCCTACCTCTGTTTTCCCTTTCTCTAATTTTTCTGCATCAACTGATTCAATTAGACACTTTTTGTTTGAGGCCATTTCTGCTGCTGCTCATTAGCTGGAAAATCCGGGTTAGAGGGATCAAGTGAAGCAAAGGTAGGTTAGTAGTTTGAGTACACAGGGTATGGTTAGTGGAAAATGATTCTACTATACGGATTATTTGTTTATTTCATCACTTTAAAATCCTACTTTATCTGAATGAATTAACTTTATGATTACATAAAAAATGCTTACCTGTAGTTTAATAATTATGTGGTACTCTGGAACCTTAAGCAGTTTAAATATTTTGGTGTCCGGATAATGCCAAAAAGATGTGGTTAGTATTTCTGTATTTAATGTAATACATTGTTCTCATTTCCCTCATGCTTTCTGATACATTTTGATGTAAAGCATCCAGTTTACTGTGTACTTTAACAGAGATATGCTCTAAAGGCCTCCAGATTGTTGTTTACAGATTAGCTGGTGTGCATCAGTGTATGAAGAGTTGAACGTCATACGTGGTTTTCTGTGTTCTGCACTGAGGAGCTGAGTGTGAGAGAGCTTTCATGAGCTTTACGCTTGCATCTCCATCCAAATCCTTCCAGCTTCTGCCTTACAAATTATGGAGTACGCAGAATGTAATTTTTATTTCTTCTGCTTTAATGCTTTCTAGTTAAAATTAGTTATTCTCAAGCAGTCTACAGTAACTGCTGCCTGCTAAATCCATTCTCAAATGTAAACATTGTTGTGAAGAGTAGATTTCCATTGGGCACTCAGATGCAGGTCATTAATTTTCAGCACTGCTGTTTGACTGCTAATGAGGTCATGACCCACATGGCAAGAGTGATTTTACCTATCAAATGTCCTACGTATCCCGACAGGCAGCTCACTTTCAGCCAGGGGTCTTCACCAGTAATTGTCCATGTAGCGTTCACACCCCGTTGCTTTGTCTTTTAAGCTTACCTTCTGAACGGTAGAGAATTCCTCATGCTCCTCTCCGCTATCATTTATCTTCAGCAGGACCCGTAAAACAAAGCTGTCCCCATACTCCATTAACCTCCATGTCCGGAGCCTAATTGATACACATACTTGTTTTGTCTAAGGACTACCTGTTTGTCATCAGTGCATTTCTTAGCTGTCCCTTAGTTTGCGGAGTCGCTCCCCCTTGTTATTCACCTTACACAAATGTGCCGTTCCCTTGCTTATACGGTTGACATTTATTTATGGCTGACACACTAAAAAAAAAAGGGGGGGGGAGAAGAATGATACGAACAAAATGGGTTTCCTAGCATAACACATTGAGGTTATGTATGGATTTTTAAGACCTTACAGAACTCTGGGAGATCTTTCCTCTGGTGTGCCCTTAAGGTCCAGGGATTATGTCAAAGCACACTCTGAAAAGACAACTACCGTGTGATTTTTCTCTTCCTGACTGTGTTTTCTGTCCCTTTTGCTGTGGCGCGCAGTTTTGTACACTTGATATGGATGGTGCATATTACACTCATTTTTAAAACAGTTTACACTCGAAAGGGAACAGAAGGATGGTGGTGCAGGTCCTGTGGCTAGAACAGTGTTGAAAATAATTTGTTTTGCTTTGTATTCTGTAGCAGACTTACTGCATAACCTTGGATAAGACACTTACTTTCTCTGTTCCTCAATGCTCTGTTTGGTAAGAGAGACGTGATTTTAATTCCTTTTTTCCTCCACCAATAAGGTGGGACAGTTTGTAGATGCTTATGGTAATTGAATGCTAAGTATGGCACTGGAACTATCCATATACCCAGATGATCTTAAAATACTGAGATCCTGAAGAGTCAGTCCCAGCAAAACAGCATCCCTTCCCCACAGCAGTAAGCAGCACTCTCCAGTTCTGAACCAGAGCTTTTTAATTTTGAATTATGAAATGTCATGATTTAAAACAGAAACCAAATATACAAACAATCCCATACACACACCCCACCTCCCCCAAAAACTCCAAAACAGGTATCTCAGACCTGGCTACTAAAATCCAAACACTTCCTCTTGTAAAAAAAACTGAGAAAGTAAGTTTTAGGCTAAACTTGTCTTCAGGATAGAGCCCCTGCCATGATTTTATAATGATGAAAAAGAGCGGTGCTAAAGACACACTGGAATTCTTACATTGACTTCCCTCATTAAAAACATGCGATATCCAATAAAATCTGCCTTTCCTTATGGTTAAGCATGTGGATATAGTGGAGAATAAAGAAAGAGTAATAAAAGTAAGATATTTGTGTATGTGTATTTGGCCTGTTTTTCAGCTGAACTACAGTGTGTTTTTCAGCTGAGTGCATTACTGTTTTCCAGTTAATACACACCTACTTCTGCAGTACTGCTCTTATAAATATGTGTGATAGAATTTGTATCTTAAAAAAAAGGCTTCACCATGCAAATACATTATAATCTGGAAAATAAAGAAGTATAAAAATAACAAATCGAAGTATATATCCAGGATTTTACATGTCAACAGAATATACGTGTGTTTAAATTATTGTATGTAGTACTGTCTTGTGTGCTATTTTAAGCATACAGGAAAGGTGTTTCGTACAATAATAATATTTATGGCAAATATTAAACTTCTTTTTTTTGTATTATCATGGGAACTGTTACTGATCCCTGTATATATTACACAGTATATTTTCTAAGAGAATTAACAAGTTTAAATGGAACTCCTTCTATTATTAGGATCTATTTATATAGGTAAATATAAATTTATGGCAGAAGAGGAAATATTACTAATAAAAACATAAAATCTCCATATTGGGAATTCAGACTTCAGTCTTCATTGAGAATTTCCAAAGGACTCCTAAATACAAGTATTTAGCAATTCAATTTCAATTTATATGCCTGCATTTCAGCTTTCCTTAGCTCAGCTGCAAAATAAAACCATTATTATGGTTTTATTACAGCTAAGCATTTTGGAGGCAAGCTTTCCTAGCATTTGTATGATATTCTTCTGCAACTACATTTAGAACAGGCTGCAGATAAATTCACTTAATGATGACTGCAGTGCAAAATGAAAAAAACAAAGTTTTTTGTTTACCTTGCAGAGTACACTTGCTCCATGCAGCATATAGTATGAAAATTATGACGTCAGTATTTTTGCCTTGCCACACTGTTCAGTACATTCTGTAATTTATGGAATGCTGCAGTTATCTATTTTTCTGTTTATCTGTAGCTTCCCATAGCAAGGAAAGATTATTTAAAATTCAGGACTTTCCTGTGAGAGACCTTGTGTTACCCTTTTTCAAAGCAGTCTCCCTGTACTGATGATTTGACATTATACTGGGTGACAGTAGCAGCTTTGGGTCAGACAGTTTTATTTGCTTATAAGAATATTTTCCAAAATAGAATAAAGTAGCTCTGACCGTGAACCTTGAGAATATACACCTTTCACAGGTTAATAAATACTTTAAGAAATCCTGTTTTGATTCCAGTATTTTTATTCTGTTCATGCTTTCCCCATTCAGTTCGTTCTCCTGAGAAATAAGGCTGTTCCATCTACCTTATTTGGACTTTTAATTGTTGGTTTTAGTCTTAAAAGAAAACAATCAGAAAGGACTGCCCACACGTATTTACTATAATATGTGCTGTTTTGTGGAATCAAATTTTGTTAGGGGAAGAATAAGAAAAATCTGGGAAACAGGACCCCAGAAATTGTTATGAAGGTGTCATCAGTCTCAACATCAGGTACGTTTTAGGGAACTTAATCCCGCTAGTATGACTGTGGAGCCTAGTCTGTTCCAATAACATAGGAGGTCAGTTGCTGGAGTAGAAGATTTTGCTGTTGTTGGAAAGATGATACTCATGCTGATGGAGGTGAGCAGGGTTTCTTCCAGAATGTGACAAGCGTTTACTCTGTCTGTTGTGTGCAGGACAGACTTAATGATTAATGACTTTTCCAAGTGTTGTTCTTAGGAGTTCCAGTTCACCATATGTGACCTACCAGTTGCATGTGCTAACTTCAGGGCTTAACTTCTACGTCAGGTGCTACTGATTTTTTTATCTTCTGAGTGCGTAGCAGCACAGTGTGGAAAAGATAAAAGCAATAGGAATGTTATAGCTGAGAGCAGTGTTGCATAAAGGGAGGTGACAAAAGCTCCAATGCTCTGAGAGCACAGCTAGCTACAGGAGGACAGAAGAATGTCCAGAGAATTTTAGACTACCTGTTTGTATGGTAAAGGATCATAAACTGAGCAAAAATGTGTCCGAGACTTCTAGATGTCTGCAGCTCTGTCAAAACAGAGAGCCTGGCTATTGCCACCTCCGTGCCCCCAGCATCAAGTGCAGATTAAATATTGATTTGACTAGTACTTACTGAGCTCATGGAGATTTCAGCTTCTTGTGGGTGTTTTGGGGTAAGGAAGTTGGATTTTTGGAGGGTTTTTTTTAATATGTCTGGTGACATCCTTTTCCTATGACTCTATGATTTTATGCACTAAGGCATAATAAGCACAGCAGATGTATTCTGAAGGTCTCATCTTCTGGCATCCTGTGTTTACATTTGCCTCTCATGACTGTGAAAAAAGGTTTGCCTGAGCGTTAGTCTCAATGCAGTGGTGTTTGCTGAAGTCTGGAGTTGAGAGTTGTGAACTGACCCATTCATCTCAGTGATGATATAACTAAATTGTAAGCCCTGCTGTGTAAAGGGAGAAGAAGACGCCGTTAAGTGAGGCAAGCCTGTCAATTCAAAAGATTTTTTTTCTCCAGTCTCTGCAATACACACTAAGAACTTTTAAGATGATTTTAAGATTGCCTTTTAAGATGAGAAAGAGGCTCCCAAGCACTGCATTTGCTGCTTTCAGGAAGAATAGGATGCTGGTGATCTTTTAGGGGGCCAGAAAGCGTTCCGGGATTCACTCTGAAACAAAAGCAGTTCCATGCTTTTCCACCAGCCCTGCTGGGAGGCAGGGAGTCCCATCTGCTTCGACGGCATCCTTCAGCCCTCTAGAAAGTTTGCCGTACTGAGACATTTCATCAGAGTTCAGATTCAGAATACATGTTACCAATTTGTGTCACAGTTCAGAGTTTGTTAATATTCACAGTGAAGACCTCTTATATGGCAGCACAGGCTTGATTGCTTTCATGTCTGAGCTCTTACAAACGAAAATTCTGGGACAACCCCAAACATCACATTCTAATGAGATGTTTCCAGTCTAGAAGCATATAATAGCTTTTTAAAACGCACTCTTTAGCATAAAAAATCTGTTACTTTTAGACTAATGGCTATGGGCCTAATTCACCTGCTCTATAAACATATGAGTTCTTACAACATGAACAGTCTGATTTTGGTTGAAGACAATGAGTCAAATTCTCAGGCATGTTACTAATTCTGTGCACTAGAATACGGTAATTGAGGCGATTCACAGTAATGTGCCTTTCTTAAATAGGTATCACCCTACAGACTGTAAATGCTGAGCAGGTAAACAGATTTATAAAAGAAATCATTAGGAAAAAATGCAACACTTCAGTATCTGATTTGCGTAATGGTCGCGAAATTAATTACTGAAGCAGATTCACTGATATTTTGGTCCACAGTGGTTTATTTTCAAGAGATAAATGTTATTGGTGGAACACTGTTTTGTTCTGGTGAAGATGGGTAGGAATATTTTTGCAGCTAGTCTGTATGTATCAACCATTTCATTCTAGAGAGAATCTTTTTTATGTTTCTTGCAAGATGAAGAAATGGATGTAGAGAAGGGGGCACGTGTTGGATGCATCTATCAAAATACTGATGTTAAGGGCAATCATGTATTACTTGCATACTCTACAGCTTGGTAAGATGTCAGAATATGACTAACGTCTAGACCCTGGAATTTATTTCTGATAATGATCTGCATGGTAGGAAAAATGTTTACATTTTTTGAGAAGTTTTTAGGCTGTGCTGGGTGTTAGATAATTATGCATATGAGTATTTTCATCAAGTCATAATTTATGTTGATCATAGAGGGAAGTGATCACCAGTGTAATTCCCTAAACCCTTTCCAGATGCAATGCGCTCAATATTCTACCAGTCCAGTTGTATCTGTAAGTGCAGATGTCAAAATAGAGAAAGTAAAATGTGATTGACTAGAACTTTTTCAGGAATCACAGGTGTAAGGAAGGAAGGAAATACATTAAAGCATTAACTCTAGGTAGCATATATGGAAGGTAGGTTCCAACTGCACCTGATTGAAGTTAAAGGGGTTATTGCTTCTAATTGTGCTGCTGACATTATTGCATGTGTTGCTACACGCCAACCTGGTTCTGTCTATTTTTTAAAATGCTACGAGGTGTATAAACTAACCCAGGTGATACTGAGAATTAAGGGCTGGCTGCATGTTGGTTTAAGCTAGGAGACTGGAGGAGAATGTCTCGTGTCAGAGAGCTGAAGTGGGGACTGCATGAAATGCCGCCTTTATCTGTCTCATCTTCAACTTCTTACCATTCACATTGTCTATCCACCACAACAACATTACCGACACAATTACGCAGCTCCAATTCAGTCATGTGAAAGAAGACCATATACAGGTAGGACTAAAGTTATTGGCTGTCATAGCCCATCTTAAAGTCAACCCTTTTAATGATGATTTTCAGATAAGAAATGTATTGAACTCTTTGGTTATTCAGCAACAATATGCAAGCTCTCCTGCTTGCATATGCTTTCTTTTTCTTTTACAAAATTAAAGACTACTTTCAGTGTTTCTCCAAAACATTGTTTGGGAAGAGAAATAAACTGTGCTGTTTTAACTGAGAGAACATGAGTACAGACACTGTAGCCCATTATTGAACCAGATTGCATCTTTTATATTAAAAGTATCCATGTTGAGCTGGACAAAACCCAATTTGACTACATAGTCTCTTACCAAATTAAAAAAATATTAGGGTGTTTTAAGAATTAAATTTACTTAGTTTCCATGTTATGGTAGAATACACGAAACGGTATCTTGAAGTTCAGTTAAAATGCTTATTTTTTGTAGATAGGTAAGTGCTGTTTTCAGTGATGCTGCTATGTGTAAGAGGAAGAGCAGTTTCCTTCACAAATTAGTCCTGCATCCCTCTCTCCCCCTGTCCAGTTCTGTTCTCTAGAAACTGGGCTGTTCTTGACTACAAGGTGTTTGCATCAGTCTCTGCAATCACAACTTTTATTATTCAACAGCCTTGCAAGTAGAAATAAAAGTTTCTTCCAATTGTGGCATAAAAAAGGAAAAAAAAAATCTTAAAAATATTTTTAGTGCTTACGATCTCCTGCAGGGTGGAAGGTTGTTACACTGGCAACTCACTGAAGGAGGGATTAGGAGGTCTACTAAGAAAGCATGGAGAATACACTAAACACATCATGGGTGTTTTTCACGAGTGCTGTTGTAGGAGAAGAAAGGCATGGAAAGAAATGCCAAGACACAAATTTGTGTTGATAACCTGCATAAATATCTAATTTATTTTTAAATCCTATAGGCAAATATACAAGTCTACTGTAAGAATAACGCTGGCGTATTAGAATCAATATAAAGGGTGAGGCTTTTTTTTTTTTACTTTTTGAAAATTCCAAAGGTACTTGTGGCCTGGAGCCTTTATTGAGCCCTTTATGATTCCTGTGTATGGATCTACTTTTCAAATTTTAAGTCTTTATATAAGTACTTACTAAATGCTGTAGAGGGAGGAGGTAACACCATGTTTATCTCTTCAGTTTGTTTATTTTTTTCTTACAGTGCTTCTGAGATTATTTAATTCTGAGCATGCATGGACTGTGCAGAGTGACTTGCTAATTTTGAGTTGTTGGTGTGTAAAACATTAGGGCTTTTAAATTGCAGAGGAAACTTGTGTAATTTGTTTTATAATGGACAATTCAGCATTTTGGAACTAATCCTTTATCATCTTTACTCATGTGAATGTCCTCTTTGTCTTCAAGCCCCACATGATAGAAATCACAGATGCAGTCAAGACCTCTGTGCCCTTGCCGAATGAAATCTCAGGCTATTTCTGTAGCTTTTAAAATATTTTTAAATTATTCCAATAGGGTTTTTTGTACTTTCCAATTTCTGTGTTTACTGAAAAACATGTAATATATAAATTGCCATCTAAGGAATTACATTTGGGAAATCCTTTTTCTATAATAAGTTTTTGGTCATTATCCTCCCCTCCCCCCCCCCTTCCTTTTATTTCTAATAACCACAATGAACATCTGTATTCCTCTTCACTGCCGATGCTTAAAAGCATTCCTGAGCTGGTGAACTGCCGGGTATCCTGAACTCTGTAAGTGACTTATGCCTCTGAAAGCCTGTGGCAGGACTGCAGGAATCAGTGCTGTATAAATAATCTGAAACCACTGCCCTCATTCCTCGTTTCTGCCCACTCACTCCAAGTCCAGGAATGTGTTCTTAAAAATCGCTAATATAAAAACAATTTAAATAAAACTACAGTTGCCAAACTGATGTAGAAAGCTGTAGCTTTAAATCACTGTGCATTGGAATGAATCTGTTATAAGAAGTAGGGTTAAAGAACTTAGTGGGGGGAAGGGGGAAACAGGGAGATCCATTTAGTTAATTTTGTCAGTAATCCCTGAACAGTTCATGCTACCTGTAATGATTGTCTTTTGCCAGCCAGATGTAAAAGCAGCTCTGTCCCTCCTCATCTGCATACAGGCTAAGAAGCAAGTCTCCTTTGTTATTACAACGGGATTTATTTCAATGAAGAAATGAAGCAGGGGTTTGGCAGATAAGGGCACTTAAGCCCTTTGAGCATTACAGCAAGCTTGTAGAATACGGGCACTGAGCATGATAAGCTTTGCCTTCGTCATTAGTGAGAGCGCCTTGCTGAGAAAATACGACGTGGCCTGGCCCGTGGTCTCCTTTCATGCTTCTCTGGAAGCATCGATCCTTGCAGAAAGCCCCGTCCACAGGTGTGCTACGGAGATTTCCTTCTGCTTATCTTTGAAAACAAGAACACGCTGCTCCCAGTGACATAATCCATGGTGAATGTTCTGCATTCACACATACACGTGCAAGCACTTCCACTTTTTTCTTTTTTCTTTTTTCTTTTTTTTTGATACTGCATCTCAGTTTGGGGCTTGGAGGCGTTTTCTTCATTCCAGAGCTCTCTGTGTGTTAGGCAGATTTAAGTGACTGATCAGAACACCTGACAGCTTGATCCTTACGAAAAAGGATCGTATGCCACTGCCTTTTGACTCCTCGTCACAGTCCCAGCAGCGTAGCAGCTGAGCTGGCATAAGTCACTTCCTCTGCCTTCCTAAGACCAGAGATGCTGCAGTTGGCCCATGCGAGGAGCTCTTCCCTGTCATTCACTTGGTTATGGTAAGACGAGCATAGCTCCAAAAAATTTACATTTTAAGCTCCAAGAAGAATTTTTAAAATCTTAGCTTCCTTGCCTTTGCACCCTCCTGCAGAGAAAATATTTTTTTATTTACGGTTGTGGAAGGAGGAAAAACACAGTGTTGCATTTGTGAAGGGGTGATCTGGCTTTAGCATTTTGCAAAATGGATGGCATCTTCTGAGGGGACATGCTTGGGTAGGCAGGAGCTAATAGTAAGCATATTGGCACATAAGTTAGCCCGGGGGACTAAGAAAAGGAAGGACTGTCAGAGTTTTATAAAACGATGTTCAGTGGAAGTGCATCACACATGTTCAGAGCTATTTCAAAGTTAATTTAGACATTGAACACATTCCTTAAAAATATATGTCTATATATCCTGTTATGTTATAGTATTCGTTCCATCTGAAAATGATGACAGGCTATTTGTCAGTTGCTCGTATTTTTAGGTTCTCAGACCAACATTTGTTAAGTGATCTGAGCAGATTACTATAATGTATTATGTGGCTTTGAAGTCTTCATTTTTCAGAAGAGCACTGACAAATCATCTTCATAGATGATATGTTTGTATTCTACTTCAGCTGGTTCACCTGCTTTAAATACCCAGTAAAATACATGTGCAAATGTTAGTAAGTGTAGAAATAGGATAAAACAGTATCTGAATACACTTTGTACATTAAGGCAGGAGTCATTTGGGAATGTCAGAAGAATGTGAAACATTAATACCTAATTCAGTTTGACTGCCTCATTTGTCCTTGAATGTATCTTTGTTTATTTAATTATAAACAGGTATGTTTAAGTATACATAGGTTCTATAAATATTTTTGTCATGTCTGCCGGCACACTGCTACCAGAATTAAATAACGTTGTGGTCATGGGGAAGCTTCAGATAGTGGACAAAGTCATGTAGCTTTTAATTACATTAAAGAAATTTTACATAATTTTAGATGTTTTCATGGTTTGTCATGAGCTTACCATAATTGGATTTGTTATAATTGAAAATTTAAAAAAAAAAAATCTAAAATGGGTTCTCTATATTGAAAAAAAAAAAAGGGCCCTTGTCTTTATCCAGGGATTAGAAAGTTAATGTTTTTCCCATGCCATAGAAATTTCTAGCTGTGAAGTGTTACAAGAAATCAGACCTTTAAATCTGTCACTTTTGCAGGACAAAATTATGCTGGGCTCAACACAAAAGTAATTTGGAATGGATTTTTTTTCATATTTGGAAATGAAGACAAATTCCTCTCTTGAAGCTACTCAAAGACTTGAAATTTAGGGAAAGTTACAACTGCTGGGATTAATGGGTAGGTCAAAAATTAAATACTCAGAAATGAATGGTGAATCCAATGTACGGCATGGACATGACCACCACATATGTGTGTGTGTGAATAAATAAACAACCAAGACTTGGAGAACAACAGAAGTGAAGTGGAAATAAAAATAGACTAGAAAATGCAATTTGCAGGAATGGGTGAAGGTCCTCTTTTTCATAAACTTGCCCTGTATCTGTATCATTTGTTGCTCCAATACAGGAAGGATTTTGGAGGGGGTTTCTTTTTTTACCTCTTCTTCTTTACCTTTTCTTCTTCTGCGCTGCCACGGTATGTTTAGGTAAGTTTTGCTTCTACCTGGTTTACCAGTTAAATATAGTTAAATATTTTTAAGTGTGTGCTATGGTGTGGGACAGAGACTGTGGAGGAGGGGAGACCCTACTTAAAAGCTGTAAAGCACTATGTTTGAATCTACAAAAGCCTGTGGCAGCTGGTGATTACTTACGCTGTGGAGATGGAATAAAAGTGAATTTTCAGAATAAATACCACAAAGACCCCACCCATCCTTTATCACTGTCAAACTAGATAAGATTGGATGAAATTACATTACAGGCTTTAAAACACCTGAATAGACTCGGGTGGCGAACTGGGCGGGAGGGCTTATAGCAGCTGAGCAGAGCAGGCCCGCGATGGCTACCGTGGTGTGCAGCACACTGACGCAACGGCCTTTGTATCCTCTCGAGCTGTTATCTTCGACCTGGTAATCGGGGCTGGTAACACCTCATGTGGTCTGTGCCCGCGAAAGCTGTCTGTAACCATGTCAAGAACTGAGGAACCACCTCTCGGTTTATTCCGCTTATAGTAATTAGTGACAAGCCAGCTGTAGTATTTGCAAACTATATCTACGCACCTGTACCGAGAGGGATAACCCAGAGTACGTTAAAAGAGAGCGGTTATTGCTGTAATACAGTGACACCGTGATTTATGACGTGTCCAACAAACATGCCACTGAAGAAGTCTGTTCTTTGTATCTCTCCTTTGGGCTTACTTGTGCTGCCTGGTGACATCCTGTCCCTCTACCTCCTGAAATACTCCTGTGCCCCCGCTGGAAATGAACGGAAGGCCTCTCTCTTTTCCCAAGCAGGAAAAAACAAGCTATGAATGAGAAATTGGGAGAGAGTGGGAAAGTGAGTCACTGCGCTTTGTCACCGTTGCGCTCATTTTATCACACCTGACGCAAGGTGAGCAGTACTTACAGTTCGAAGGAGAAAACCAGTCCTTACTCTGGTATCGTTTAGTTTCAGTTCCAGAGCTGCTGAAATATTAAAATGCTTCTCAAATGTGTGCATGGCCTTTTTTGTTGTTGTTGTTGTTTGGTTTTGCTTTCAAAGAAAATAGCCGAATTAAGCTCTTTAAGCAAGACTCCATTTTTCTTTAACTCTAAGGATTTTTAGCAAATCTGTAAAATGACTGTGGCACTTATTTAAGGTCTTAATTTAACTTTTAAGAGGTACACCCATATTTTAATATTCTTTTGTGTTACATGCTTTTCCAGGAATGCCTGTGTTTTGCCAAAAATCATGACCCAGCCAAGCTTTCTAACAATATTTAAAACAAAACAAAACATATAAGAAAGAACAGACTTTGCTGGCTCTGGCATCAATTTTCTTGTGGTGTTGAATGTATTATTTTTATTGTGGAACTTTGTTGCTGCACTTATCTCTGTCTTGTTTCTGTATCACACTTGAACTGCACACCAGGCTTTCACAACAACAGGTGAAATGAAATAGATGAAAAGCCCAGCCCTACCCACTGAGCTCAGTCGCACAACAGCGGTGCTCCCATTGTCTCCACTACTGGACCAAGCCCCAGATCCTTTTCGGACAGAACAGGCCAGCTGTTGGTGAATGGGAAAAAGATGAGGGCCCAGCAGGTCTTTGAAAGATAATCATGCCAAGACTCCATGATTTTTACTAGTTTGTTGGGTTTTTTTTTAGTTTGTCACAATAGCACTTGAAAAAGTGCGTGAGAAAAGAAATGAACAGTAGTTCTTTGTGCAGTAATGGTACCCTATATGTGAGTGGCGATGCTGACTTCCTTTGTAAAATACTATTGACTGATACACTATTTGCCAGTGAAAAGTGCTAAGATCAAAGTATTACTCTTACTACAAGTGTGGTGCCTAAGGTGACTTCAGTAAAATAAAATAACACTGGTTCTTTTTTTCTGCCACCTACTGTTGTTGAAAGTTTAATCACATTTATATTATGATTCCTCTAGCCTATGTAGAGATTCAGTAAAGCTTGAAAAGCATAGTCAATATTATCGGTCAATAGTTCTGTTCGTTGAAGGTACACATTTAAACACTGAATAGGGCTGTTTTTCCTTTGCTAAACAGACACAGCTGTCTCTAAAGCGCTAGCTGAAGTTAGATGCAACTTGAGGTGTAACCTAACGAGTTACACCATGCCTTCAAAACAGCCAGGAAAAGCTAAACCAGCTGCAGAAGTAGATGGGCACATACACAGGGGGACAAACCCGTGGAGTCACATCATAAACTGCCGTTACAAGCATGCCTGTGGAAGCAGTTTGCCATCTTTAACCGTACACAGGAACACACACAGGAACTCCATGATCCCTGGTTTAGAAAGAGTCAGAGAAAGGGAGAGTCATCCGCTGCTTCCCCGCTGGTGTTTCTCCCCCTTCGCGCTGCCCAAGTGAAGGCTGGGGCGGAAGAGGAGCCGCAGGAGAGCTGCTGGCTGTCCGGCCGAGCACTGGGCAGTGCTTGTGCCGGGTTTTGCTCGCTGCAAAGCGAGCACTTGGCGTGGGATCTGTTTGGAAGGCGCTGTGTCTGGCTTGAGGCCGTGGTTTCCTGTCTCTCTCACACCTTATGAAACCCCAGTCTTAGCACTTGGGTTACGGTAGGATGTAGAAACCCAAGCCTGTGTGCCCGGGCTAAAGTTGCTTTTCTAAACAACTTTACTGCTCTAGTAACACGTACAGCAAATTCCCCGGTGGGAGCCCAGGCGTGTGTGTGCAGCAGGAAGGTGCATGTGAACAAGTGGCAACAAAGGCAGCTTTATGGAAATGCCTTGGAGTGGGGAGAGATCTTTATTTCGCATGATATACCATACCCTCCTGCCTTCTAATTGGTACTAATTGATGGAAAATGTAATTTGCAATCTTTCAGCCACCCTTAGTTCACGAGGGTTTGCTGGCTACATTGTTCAGCCTACTGGCTGCCCTTTGCTTATTAGGCATGGTCAGTACTCGGAGCTTGCCTCTCAAGCGATGTGTATGCATTAGCAGCCCTCCTACAGGCACCAAAGGCTTGTCAATCACGGTGACCTCCAGAGCCCTCTAACAAGCCCGGCAAACAAGGCATTGAGGTCTGCAGTGGGGTTTTTTATATTTTTCAGCCAGGCTTTTTAGAGTGGGTTTCTCCAATTATTTGAAAGTGTATGCAAACACTGAAGGAGAATTAGGAGCATCAAGTGGGGCCTCTGCTTTTATTAGGAGACTCTTTCTTTTCTAAATAGATGTCAAACATATTCTTTACTCTTTAGACAGTTAACCTTTCATCTCTCCTGTAGGAGACATTCCACTCTGAGGTATGCTAATTTGCTATTTACAGCCTTCTAAAGTAGAGGGAAAATGTCGTTTGCAGTGCCTTCATTAAAAACTCCTTTATCCAGATAGTACACATTTTTTGCATTCTGGTTAGTTACATTTTATTAAATTAAAACATCTAGTCACCTTCTCCCCTCAAAACTTAAAAAAAAAAAAAAAAAAAAGCAACAAAAAATCTGAAGATGAATTCTAGCCATAGATGACTCTTTCCCAGGCTTGAATTCAGCATGAAGTATCCCCTTGCTTCATTTACTAAGAGGTAGGATGCAAAAGCCCCCACCATCTCCAGTCTTCCTTCTGTCCTTACTGCAGACTGGAACTACAAAGCCTTCTTCCACATCTCTGTTACTGTTTTTAAATAAATGTCTTTTATGCAAGATGGGGTGTTAGAAGGGATAAAACCGAGAAGCACACAGAACAGCTCTGGCTGCAGAAAGGAAGATACCCGTCCACCTGAACTGGTCTCTTCAGACATTCTGCATTGTTTGAGCTAGAGAAGCTTTCTCTGTATGGTCCTTTGCTACCAGGAGTACAGGTGTCACACTTTCGTGCAGAGGAGAGAGAAAACTCATTCACTGCAGTATGTTAGCTAGATTTCTTACAGCATCAGGAACGCCTATGCTGCTTCCTTTTCATCTTAATTTTAGTTGACTCGGAAAAAGGAAGGTGAAGGGAGAGTGAAAAAGGACTCTCTGGTCCTTGTCAAAATTGGGCAAATACCACAGAATCATTAAGGTTGGAAAAGACCTTTAAGATCACCAACTCCAACGATCAACCCACCATGCCCACAAAACTGTATCCTGAAGTGCCACGTCTACACCCTTTTCGAACACTTCCAGTGATGGTGACTCCACCACCTCCCTGGGCAGCCTGTTCCAATGCTTGACCACTCTCTCAGTGAAGAAAATTTTCCTAATATTTAGTCTAAACTTCCCCTGGTGCAACTTGAGGATGTTTCCTCTCGTTCTATCGCTGGTTACTTGGAAGAAGAGACCAACACCCACCTCACCACAACTCCCTTTCAGGTAGTTGTAGAGAGCAATAAAGTCTCCCCTCAGCCTCCTCTTCTCCAGACAGAACAACCCCAGTTCCCTCAGCCGCTCCCCATAAGACATGTGCTCCAGCCCCCTCACCAGCTTCGTTGCCCTTCTCTGAACACGCTCCAGCACCTCAGCATCCTTCTTGTAGCGAGAGGCCCAAAACTGAACACAGGATTCAGGGTGCAGCCTCACCAGTGCCGAGTACAGGGGCACAGTCACACTCTGATGCTGTGGTGTCCATCAAATTAGCTAGTGTTTTACCTGTGGCTGCCTCCAGCACAGGTATTTTTGCACATCTGTACAAGTTTATGGCTGCCGCAGGAAAAGGGGAGCTGCTTGAAGAACTTCCTATGCTCTTTAGGCGTGCTGCAGGTGCAGGCTGTGGTCATGCAGACGGTGGGGAGGCGACTTGCACCAACTTGGGGAGATGGACCCTTCAAACTATGCTATTGTTTGTGGAGTAGATGTGCCTGTAGAAAAACAGTAGCCCTTGCTGCATCTTTGAGGTCATCCATCAAGAGAGAAAAGTAGCAGGATTTGTTTATTTTTTGTGCTCTTTCCCTGACATTTTCCGTATTCCTTATAAAGAGACTGGTGTTCAGGGGCAGCTGTCGAGATATTCCAAGTTTTTAGTGCCCAGGGTTTTATCTCAAGGGAGAAAAGATACTAGCTCCCCAAACGGCTAGGTAACTTGAATAACTCATCCTCTCGATCTCCTCCCACAATATAGTTATTTTATTCCTAGTACTTCCTTCTTTGATCCTTTTTGTTGTTTTATAGAAAGTAACGTACACATTTCTCTACCAGCGTCTGTTGGGAAGCTAAGCCAGACTTGTGATTTGAAAGTGTGCTTCTGTGAGGATCATTTAATTTTGTCAGAGCAGAACTAGAAACTTTTGGGAAGTGTGTTTTTTAAAAAATGGGTATAATTTTAATAAATACTTACTAATGGATTTTGTGATCTTCCTAGCTGAGATAATTTTTTTCATTTACCACAGATATTTAAGGAAGGCAGTAGCAGCTGTATGAGGGGAAAGTAATAAAAAGTCAAATTTTTAAGCCCAAATAGTTGGAAAAAAAGTGTTCTGACCATTAAAAAGCAGTCAGTCACTTGGAAAACATCAGATTCAATAAACAGGTTTAAAGAATTTTTAGAGGATGTACTTTTTTGGTTCCGTTTTTTCGAGCAAGGAGTTTGTTTTCCTGACAAGGTAAGAGAATCTTTCATGTTTGCGTTACTTCTGTAAGCGCTGGAGGCACTCAGCGTTGTTGGGCAAATTAATTTAGCCCTCCACATGTGAACGGTCATTCCCCAGTACCTTTGCTCTGTACGCAGCTAAATGAAAAATTAAAGTTTTGTAAATGAATTCAGTTTGGGGTGCTGGTGTGCTGTTTCGTCTGCTTACCCTGAGAATA
Source organism: Phaethon aethereus (assembly GCF_964289735.1). NCBI lineage: Eukaryota > Metazoa > Chordata > Aves > Phaethontiformes > Phaethontidae > Phaethon > Phaethon aethereus. Next base: position 64,112,001 of record NC_138577.1, on the reverse strand, counting down.
GGAAGGATGAAAGGGGGAGGAGAAATAATTATGGGCAAAACAGTAACCTTTTCTTCTTCTCCCAGACGTTCTCATAGGCAAAGAAAAACACACAAATGACTCCTTGCCTATCACGTACTTGGACATTTTGTTAAGACGGATCCTTGCGGATTCCTAGGAGGAGACTCCGATTTGTATATAGTCTGAATTACTCGGCGGCGGGGGGCTGGGGAGGGGCACACCAGAAGCCCGGTGCGATGGTCCTCCTTTGTTCAGGTCTCAGAGCCTGGCTCTGCTAAGGTCTCAACAGGGGGATGTTTCCATACGGTTTCAAGGAAAGCTAGAAGGATTATTTTTTTTTTTAATGATGTGGCAAAACACGCAGCTTAAACCAGGAAATTATGAACAGAGCGGCCAGTGAACGTGATGGTCACAAAAAAGAATTTTAAATTTTTTTTGTTCCTTCGGTGTTGTTTTGTTGGTTGGTTTGCTCCATGCAACGTGAGATGTGCTATTTTTTTTTCTCCTCGGTACCGGCAGTTGTTTTTTATGCTTGCTGCAGATGTTCAGGAAACTAATTCCAAGGCGTGCACCTGTGTGACACTGACCTAGGGTCTACCTTGCCACATCCTGCTTTTATTCTGCTGCACAGATCAATTTGCAGTTTATTCCTCATCCCTCTCTCTTTTGTCCACAAAACCATCCGTCAGCCCCCTCCGCCCTCCCCACCCCTCCACGCTCCTCTCTGTGTCTCAAGGCTGCTTTGGCAGAGGGATGGAGGCCCGATTTCTGTCAGGTCAAGGTGCCATCTATTAAGATAGCGTTCACATTTTCCTTATGAGACCCTATTTAAGGGATTTATTACTCGGCTGCACAAACTTGCTGCAGGCTGGACTTGCACATCGTTTCAGCTGGGGACGCAGTTTCTGGTCTCACCAAAACTCATGCACACGTTCTGCTGCTCCCCCCGCCAGGAGGTGGAGGCAGTGGCATTGCTCGAGAGCATTTTCGGCTTGTTTTTGTTTTGGTTTTTAGACGTCAGGGGGTGAGGGGGTGTCTCATGTGCTAATGCCTGTAGCTAAGATTATGTTTTGGCAGGCTCTCACAGAGTTTCTGAAGCCTGTAGTCAGGCTGCTGCTGCCAGCTTCCTCCTTCTGCTTTTATGCTGCTTATAACCTGAGTCTAAATTACCTTTATTTTACACTGACGTCAGGATAATCAAGAAGAAAAAAAGCCTCCGCTTGAGGCTTGCTGTGTGAAGCTGGAAGTGTGCTGAAGGAAGATGGCCGCTGCACAGTGCTCTTGTGGCTGGGAGGCTTCAAAGCCTCAGCAGAAGCAAGGTGGCCGTGGAGGGATCCAAGGAGGAAGGACATCTCCCACCCGGCAGCCTCCCCTTACCTACTCTGTAAAGCACTTGCTGACATGGCCCGAGCCCTGTAAGGCCTCGCAGAGGCACTTCGTATACTGCATTTTTTATGAGGCAGCCTGATTTTGTGGCATGCAAAAGAAAGGGTCAAAACCGGGGGACTGGGGCAAGACAGGAGGGAGCGACAGAAAGAAGCACCTCTGCTGTGCTCCTGCATGCCTTTCTGTGGATCCAGTTAAGTGTGAGACCTCAGGGAATGCAAGCAAGGAGGGATCAGCATCGCTAAAATACTCTTCACTGATCCTACAACTAAAGCAACGAAGATGGGGGTCTCATTAGGCAAATCCTTATCTTCCTCAGTGCCAGCTGCCACAGAGTTAAGAATGGGCAAAGAAGAAGAATTCCTCTGCACCCTTAACACTGGAAATGGCCTTTTGAACTTGCCAGAGGCTGCGTGTGTTGCTGGCAGATCCACCTACCAGGAATTTAGTGACACGCTGGTGATAATTCTCCTTTTACTTCAGATGGGCAGATTTTCTATGATCAACAGTGTAGTGGAGCACCTCAAGTTGAGCAGTTTTTTTATTCAAGGCTGCAAAGCCAAGCCATACTTCCCAGAGAAGAGGCCCACTTCTTTAATAACTTCTTCTCTATTTCTCAAATAGAAGGCTTTTGAATAAGTCCCTTTGTGCAATTTTTCTGGCTTCTATATATTGGCACACATTTCAGTCAAACAGTAGAAACTATTGCTAATGGTTACATAGGCTTGCTAACCTTACAGATTTACAAAGTTAAAAGAGAGAAAATTATTCAATGCCAAATTTAGTAAATACCATGAAGAACACTTCAGCTTCCTTTTTTGACTTAGGAACAAAAAAACGGCACGAGTTACAGAAAAATCCACCTAGGACTCATTTATGAAACAGCTTTATCATCTAGATTTTGTAATCAGATAGATGGATGGTAGGTTTTGCATTTACAAATTACACATTCCTTAGGTGGGTTTTGTACATGATATGCAATTTACACACAATATATCTCAGGCTGCTCTATGCAGTCTTGAAGTTATTACTTTATTACCTTTTTTCCCAAGTAAGTGGTAAGACTTATATCTTGGTCTTTTTACTCCGCTCCATTAAATTTATATGATAATGCTGGTGCTATGGAGGCAGACATCAGCTTGCAGTCTTCTCCAAGTGTAAGTATTAACCAGTTCTCTTCATACAAAATGAATTTTGTTCTAAAACCAGAACATTAATACTAGTTAAAAAGTACACGGGATGAATGTAGGAAAATTTATACCGTAATGAACATAGTTCCAAACCTGAAACAGATTATCTCTCAGGGAAGACATACTTCTCAGCCTTATTATTTTGGAATATATCTGTTCTATTTTGAAAAGCGTTACTGTAGCATTCCCACAGTATCTCTTTTCTGGTTCCTTTTCATTCACTTGGGATGTCTTTGTCACTGGCTATTATCATTGTGGTAACTTAATAATTTTAGTGAAATGAGTAAAAAACCTTTTGCTTTTAACACAGAGGCTTCTGTTACCCAAAGCTGCAATTGTATATTTGGCCACATGTTGTACATAGTGGACAAGAGACTACTTGTGTAGACTAGCACCTCTTGAATGGTTCAAGTGTGGCTTCCCATCCAGGTTAACCCAGCTTTAGTCCTTGGTGGAGCTACAAGGGTGACTGGAGATGGTAGTTGTTGCCCATCTGGGGACTGCTCGTGGAAGCATCTACTTTTCCATAGCTCACTAGGAGGTTATCTGGTCTGCCTGTGGTATTCATGAAGGACCACAGGCTGTGTGAGGGATTTGGCATGCCACTCACCTTTTCTGTCACAGTACTTAAGCGTTTGTCAGACTTGCCGTTCACAAACTGATAAACATTTATTATCAGCTAAATCAAAGCACTTAGATCTTGACTTTTTTAAAGCATAAATAGCTATAGCAACGTTTTCTTAAAAAACAACAACTTAGGAGATAAAGAGAAGTCTCACACTAGGTACCTCTTCTGATTTGATTTTAAAAATGTTTCTGACATTGACAAATAGTTAGATCAAAGCCAATATTTGTTATATAATGAAACCAAAGAAGAAGGTATCAGTGATCTTTGCAAGGATTAAAAATCATCTTTGTAGGTTGTTTTTTAAAAAAGAAAATCCAGACTTGTAGTCATGTGCAGTGCCAGTATGTGTACCAGCTAGACATAGTAGCTGGTAGTTAACGCAGAAGTAGAGTTTCTGGTCCATAAGGGCAGTAAGCTCTGACCTAAAGTTTTACATGGCAGAAATGGTAACTGTGAAGGAGCTCTTGATGGCAAGCTTTCAGTGCTAAAAAGGCGCTAAGCAGGTGACTGCACAAATGGTAGTGCGACCTTCAAGGCTGATATTGTGATGTATGACCCGAAAAGTTCTTTTCTAAGCCATAGCTCCATGTTGTGAAGGGTTTTGGCAGATCAGCCGGTTTTAGGTCTAGTTTCGTTCTCCTTGGCTGACTGCTGAGATCTCCCTGTAGTTGAGCATTTGTCGTTCTCAGTTGTGCTGACAGTTTGCACACTATGAAATGGATCCAAGGGTTTGATCAAGATCGAAAATAATTCTGCTATGGACCACCTATTGTTATTTTAACCAAACAACTTCACTTGGCCCCAAACGCAGTTGTTTTGGTACCATTGGGGAGCAGTACACTGCCCTGAGACAGAAGTTTAGGGGCTCCTTTACTTGAACAACGGTGCTGAAAACCTTGTGTTGCTGAAGAACTACAACCTCGGGAGGCCGTTTTTATCAATTGTGTAAATGGCCTAAATTTTACAAGGAAAACAAAGGTGCTTAATTATTTTAAATCTAGTTTGAGCAAACTAGCTTTTATTGTGTTTTCACTGGTAAGTCAGATTTTGCCATCTGAAGGTGGTGGGACCACATAAAATGGAGCAACGCTGCATTTTGTATGTGTAGTTTTTAACCACAGAGCAGCACTGGCATGTCATCTTCAACAATGACAGTCATGACTTTGGTATTCCATGTGTTTTGTCACCTGGACAATTTGCCTTTCAAGTGATCAAATTAACGCATAAGACGGTGATCAGTTTTGCTACAAATGAAATTTGTCCAATCACTGATGCACACATGCACATTATTTTGCATACAATTACTGTATGAAATCCATTGGCGAGGCTAGGTCCACAGTTATACTAGTGCAGCCTACTTGCACGCTAGATATTAATTTTACGAGTGTATGCCAGTCTGTAGAAGAGAACTGATTTTTCTCTGGTGCAATTTGCTAAAGGATTCTCTTGAGGCAGATGAGGCTGTTATTTTTATTAAATCTTTTTATATGCAGTGTGACTACAAGAAGTTAGCATATTTAAAATGTTATTTTTGTCATTAGAGTCAGCAGATAGGTCTTAACACCTCTAGCAGTAAGATACCTTGTCCGGTAAGGCAATGTTGTATAAACTTTTGTTTAAAAAGAAAAAAATTGTTTTCTGCACAGTGGATATAAATTCAAATTTTAAATCTCAATGCAGAACTTGCCTTTGAAATTAATCCTTTTTTTTTCCCCCTCCCTTTGCTTCTGCTTGGAATTGCTATTAGTAAATTGTAACAGGGCATGATTCCAAACATAAATGTTGCATTCAACAAAACAGCAAATAACTTCAAGGTAATGATGCTTTCAAGGCATATACACATCCAATCCAATGTTATAGTTTTCTGTCTTGGTAAAGGCTTTTTCAATTTTAGTAGTAGTCTTTATTTTCTTAATGGAGTAAAAAGTCAACATACTGAAATACTCACGAGTTGAAGGTGATGAAAGTGTAGATTTTGCATTAAAACATTTTTAGCAGAGTATATCCTGAGGGGAAGAGAGGACTGTAGGAGGTAAATGACTTAATTAGGATGCAGCTAAAAATTCTCTCAAAATAAGCATGTATTGTATAAGCTGAGACAATAAGCAGCATGAGTATAAATATGCAACTTCAGGGCAGAGCTGATTTTCGCTGACGACTTCAGATCGCGATTGTGGGATGCACTCGTGTTAACACCCTCTGTACCACCCAAGTTCCCAGTTCAGTTCAGACTCAGCAAAAGCCTGTAATTCCATTTGTTTGGGGTAAATTTAGCAAGCTGCTCCTGATTATACCTTAGCCTGGGACCATCTGTTGATGGTGAGTCTCTCAATGGAGTCGTTCCTGCAGGCAGTGAATGGGAAAAGGAGCTGAGCACCAAGGCTGGTGGTAAGCAGATGCGGGCTATCAGGGAACGTCCTTCGTGCCTTTCAAGCTGCCAGCTCTCGGATTGATGGAGTGGCGTATGCCTGCGAGTCATTGCAGCCGAAGGCAAGGAGAAGTGCTCTCTCAGGGCCCATTCATCAAGTGTTTCTGCTGGGGTTTGATGGAGAGGAGTTCTGAAGGCTCAGTTTTCTATGTGAACAGAAGAAAAGACCTGATTCTGCTCTGCGGTTCCCCAACTTGCGCATGACCATGTGTGTGCTTTCCAGCAGGGCTGTCAAAAGACTCCCCTCACAAATAACAGGATACAGCTGCTGTTCATAACAAAATGAGTAAACCCGAAAGTGTCAGGGTTAGGTTATTTTAATTCCATTTCCACTACTTGAGGTTCCTGCTAGTTAATTTACTTTGGATGAAAAAGATGCCAGATGAAATACGCCATTTTAGGGGATCATGTTTAGGAAATCCGTCCTTGACATGCTGGAGAATTTGTGATTCCTATTGCTGATGATAGCACTGTTAAAGGTGCTGTAAGTCTGCTGCTGGTGTGTTTTTTTGTTTTGTTTTGGAGTTTTTTCTCCCTGCAGTGTGCTGTGCGCTGCAGCTTTCTTTTGCAGGGAGACTTGGAAAACAGGTTGTATAAGACAGCACGAGTTGCTTCATCCTGTGTCTTGAAACAATTGGAGGAGAGAGGTGGACAGGCAGTGTGATGGACTGGATAATGAGTTGTCTATTAAACTCTGGGAAGCCTGAACAAGATCAGTGAAGGGAAATGACTGGTTTACAGTCTGATTGTAAGTGGTGTATAGCTCACTTCAGACAACCAGCAGTGTGCTGCTCATTAGAGTTAGCAGCTTCATTTAAATCTCCTTTCTGAGTCAGCGAGAGTGGAAAGAAAATTTACTGGTCCAGATAGTGTTAATCCTGCTCAGATAACAGGGTATGCTGTGGAGGCTCCACTTGTTCTACAATTTCTGTTGGTGAACCATACAATCTGGGCACTTCCATTAGCTCTCAGGTTTTGTGAACCAGGAAAGGCAGGGTACAGATACCGGAAAGTATTCGTCAATCCATCAAAATCTTCCTGTATCATACCTACTGCATACATTTAAAATCCCTGTTTCCTGATTGAAGGAAAAGGAAAGTAGTGAGAGTCACTAAATCTTATGCTGCTGCCAGAAGTTCCTGGAATCCTGAATTAATAATTTAATGAATGTGTATTTGATGTAGTTTTATGACAAAATGTTATGACTGCATATCTAATATAAAATGGGTGGCCAAGGAGTTAAGGGTGCTGATCTGTATTCAGTATCACCTGTCAGTAGTTCAGTATTGAGTATTTTTCCCTTCTTGTAGAGGAATAAGAAGTGAAAGTGCTTGGAGTTTCTGAATAGCCCGAGGTGGATCTTGTTTATAATGCTGGAATTTAACAAATGCAAGGTTTAGTCTTCAGTGATGATTGCACTAGTCCAGTAAATGAGCACAATTTCTGACACAGCACCATGGTACAAGGCGTAATTCCATGCAGAAGCTGCACAAGTGTATAGAGAAGTGTACAGAAAAAGTCAGACGAGTTAAATGTGTGGGTTGGAGCTGATTCTTTGATAACTTTCTAATTTTTTCTAAATGAAGTCAAACCTTATATTTAGTTATGGCAGCCATTGATTCCAAAAACAAATGTCAAACTTCAACCTTTTCTACAAATTGTAGGAATTATTTGTGTAACAATATCCTGTAGAATCATAAACTGGATTAATTTATGGTGAGTGTGCTGCGTTGAAGTGAGGGCTGCGCAATGTGCAGGAGAGGCACAAGACAAGGCAGGGAAAGAGAGGTATAAAGCAGCATGTTGACCAGCGTCATAGAGCATGTTACTGATGAAACTGTGATTCGGAGATAGATTACTACACTGAATCCCAGTGGGAAGTTTGCTAGACTACATGCCTTCTCTGTCAGGTTGTACCTCAAGCAAATAGAGAAATAATCAAAATCTCTATAATGGAGTTTTTTGTCATACTCATTTTGGGTACTAGACTTTGACTGTACAACTGCTCACTAACTCCAAAAGAAGGCATTTGTAGGTGTGACTATTAGTGGGCTCGTACTTACCCACTAATCTGACTCTGCTTTCATTGATGCCAACATTAAAAATCCCGCTGAATTTTTGATGGAGCTGGTCTTGAGGTCTTTGTAGGTTTAACTGTGGCATTTCAGGTCAGTTCTAGCTAATGATCCTCAAGAAATGGTGCTCAGCAACTTCCTTGAAGGCTTCCATAGGCAATAGCCTTAATCATAAAACCATCTGAATAAATTTGTGCACCAGGCCATGCTTGAAAAGTCTTTTAGCTACATCAAAAGGAATTGTTTTTTTCCAGGTCATGGCAGCTGGCTGTTCATGAGAGAATTTCAGTAGCACTCTGCTCTGTTGTGTCTGGTTTGGTGATGCATGAGGAACAGTTCAATCTTCATTTCTGATATGGTAGTGTCAAGGTTACATGGTGCAGCATGGCCCTTAGCTTGACATATTTAAAGATCATGGTTGTAACACAGGACTGCTTTTGAAATTCTTGACTGTTCAACACAGTGTAAAACAGTAAAGAAGCAATGCATGTGTCGTTGACCTTAAACACGGGTGAAGGTCTAGCATATTTGAGTTCAGCTTCTGTGCCTGGCAGTATGATACAAAAGAGAAAAGAGAGATACATTTCTAAATGTAACTAGACAACAGCAGCACAAACCCATTGTTTTTGGACATTTGTTAAGGTGGTCCATTGAATGAAATGGCAACATACAATAGAACATAACGGCACTTGGTCAGATAATGACATCCTGCTATTTTTATCATAATGGAAAGACATGGTAGAAGTGCCAACATGCATTCTGTACCAAGTTATAAATGCTAATCTTTCTTGCCCCCCCTCTATTCCCCTATGTGGCCCTTTTTCAAAGAACCCAACCAAAACAAAGCTCAAAAAGCAGACTACTTGTTTATGATGAGCTGTTACAATGAGGAGGAGATAATGTCAACATCTGCTGATGGGACCTTGCAGCCTGGGTCAGGCTGCAAAAGTATGGCATTTGAATTAAGGAAAAAAAAAAAAAAGGCTCTAGTCAATAGACTCTGACAGAGCCAAGTCACAGCTGCCTTGGATCAGTACGATATTACCAAGCAAATTAGCTCTACCAGAATGGCTGTAGAGCACCACAGAACTGAGTCACTGACCTGTTTTTATTTAGTTAGTTTTCTCTAGATACTCTGGTTTACCTGCTTTGTGATCTGTGTGTCATTCTGTGCTTGGAAGATTGATCCATCTGTGTTGGTAATACTTCTTCCACCTTAGGGCATTCATATCTTTTCTCCCATGTTGAAATAAAGCATTACAATAAAATGGCTTACACTGACAGGGAAAGAGTGAGTGTGGAAGAAATAAACTAGCCGTTATGGCAGCTTTAATTAAAAACAGAAAAAAATACTTTATTCTGGTGTAGTCATTAGTTGATACCTCTATATTTAGCATACATCTGGGCTAAAACTTTTGCCAGGCATTTGCTTCAAGAGTTAGGGTTTATGGGCTTTTTTCATCATTGTCTGTGCCTGTTAGTTTCAAAAGATGATGATCACAGCTTCAGGGTGAAAATATGTCAGGATTTTTATGCCACAAAAGGCATAAAGCAAGGGTGATGTGAACATGTAGAGAAAATGCCTCCGAATAAGAGAAGTACAAACAAGTACTGATAGAAAATAGGCAAAGAGGATTATGTTTGCTTGCGAAATTTAAGCTGCTGGTTGCAGATGTACCGTATCTTTTTAATATGAATTAACCTGGATACCGCTGAGTGCTCCCTAATGACATCCTCCTTGACCCTGTAAGTGAATAGTAGATCATGGGTGAGAAACAAAGTTCTCCAACACTAACAGCATGCGATTTTTGTCATGGGATTTAGAGGAGGACTGCCTGTATGCTATTTCAGGTCAGCAGGTATTCTGAAGTATATAACCTGTATGATTATTTATTTAAAACAGATACAGGCATTAAGCTATTAGTAAAGATCCTGCAGGCTAAAGTTATAACCTGGAGAAAATGTTACAAAACTAGAACAGCTGTTGTAATATTTTTTGTGGAGCAACTGGCAAACCTGAACTTTAGGTCTGTTATGCATGATTTTTACAGTGGTAACATAATTCATATATGCCATCAGAAAAAAAGCAGAAAGGTTTTTCTCCTCCAAACAGAGCACTCTGAAGAATAGAGGGGCAAAGACTATGCCATTAGAAAAGTGCCCTATTTCTATTGTAATTGTCACTGTTTCTGAGTCTGCTCTGTGACAATGAAACTGGGAAGGATATTTTAGTCTCCATGCTGTCTTTTTGGCAGGTATTTGGAAGTATCTTCTACTGGAAGGGCTGCTTTACCTTGCAACACTTGATGATGGCAGTCTAGCTGAGTAGACCTGGACTTCAGAAAAGAAACGTTTTAACACTCCTTATCTTGAGAAAGCTTCTCACTGGGGGCACTCAGAATATGAATAACACATGAATAATCTTTGCAGTATAAAGCCTCTTTGAATGTAACAACTGACACCCCCCCCCCCCCCCAAAAAAAAAGGCAAAAGAAGTGCACCCCTCCTAAATGCTCTTGGACTGCAGTAACTGTGTCCTATGGGTGGCTATTTTGGAACAGCTGTTGCACTTCAAATTCATAGCCTGTCATATTTGGGAATAATTTTTCCATGTAGACAAGACCCAAGGAAGATAGAAGCAGTTTCTCAGTCTACCTGTGCGATCAGGAAGGTATTTCTTTGATTGCAGGATTTTTCATGCAGGACAGACACCTTCCAAGTTTTGATCCAGGTGCGGACCAGAGAAGAACTCGTAAGTTCTAAATGTGACCATCCGAAACAGAGCTTTATATGAACCAGGGGGAGTGTCTTTTTTTTTCCCTGGATCAATCCCTCATTTAACAAGCTGGGATAGGTAAGATGTGCCCAAAACTTTTATAGAGAAATTCAGTGAGAATTTTATCTGAAGATGATGGAGTAGGTTTCAGAGATCTGATTTGTACCTGTGGGAGAGTTTTCAATGTGTGGAACCTTGCTTTGGGTTGCTTAAAAAAAAAAAAATCATATCTAAAATCAGTACTATATGCTGCTAAATATTAGCAGTTTTATAGTTGGTCCATTTTGCCATTTGTAGGCTCTAAAGCAGCTGATACATAATGATAACAAAAGAAGTGTTCTGGAGGATTCTGAATAGTGGTGAGATAAGCCTCTCTTACTTAGAATGCACATCAGTTAGACATATGGGATTTGGAAAAAGATCAGTTGACATTGCTAGAATTTGTTTGTGCAAGAAATTTTACTGATATACCCCCTCCCCCCCCCCCCCGAATTTAGGCCAGTCAAGAAAACTTAGCTGGCTTTGCAGGAGGAGGACTCACAATTTCCATTATATTGGCTCAGCTGTGAGAGTGACTTCAGGGTTTTGGCTCACCAGTACACATTCTTACTACAGAATAAAACAGGTTAATTTCATTGCACTTTTAGTTCGTGTTGTTCTGGAAGCAGTGTAAGCCATACCGAAAAACAAACCCCCAAATACTCATGCACTTCTATTCTGAAGTTCTTTGTACAGGGATGCTTTGTGATATAGCCATAGTTCTGTGATTATGCTGGTGTAGTACTATGATTTGATTTCTTCAGATAGATAAATGTGAATGTAATAATCTTTCTGGATAAATAACTCTCTATATAAGAGTAGGCTGTCTTGCCAAAGAGATGCTTGTTTAGAGGTTGTCTTTAGGTGCTTACCTCTGAGTTGGCACATTTCGGCTTTTGGGGGAACTACTGTGCAACAGAAGGTTCTAATATACGTATGAAGGAATGAAGCAGTGGTTGAAATCAGAGAAAAATATGCACTTTCAAGTGTGGTGTAGGTTTTCTTGGGTGGTTTTTGTTTGTTTGTGGTTTGTGGGGTTTTTTTAATTTGTTATTATTACTTGTTTTGTCCAGCAATGATTCCCAGCCTCAGCTGTCATTGCTATTCAGAGTGGATTGGTTTAGCAGAGAGACAGAGGAGATTTAGTAGAGAAACAAAGCGGTGTGGGAGCTAGGGTCCAATTACTTAACACATTCTGCTGCTGAGCCCTTTAATTTTCCTTATCAGTTACTCACTTAAGATAAGAATTCTGTAGATAAAGTTGATCTTCAAGGAGAAGAAAGGGGGAGGAAACAGAGGTTTTATTGCCCTTTAGCAGCTTATTCTAAAGAGCATTTTACTGTAAACATTTAAAAAAAACCCCAAAAATTATTATGTCGCAAGTGAGGGCAAATACAGACTGCAATGTGCTTGCCATTCCTTGGTCTCTGGCCCTGTCCTTTCTTTGCTCCTTGTCACCATGGCAGTCTTCATTTCTATCAGTCCAATGAACAGCTACTTAAGGTTAACCTTTTTTTCCTCTCAGGGCAAGACATTCGGACCTGCCCTGCTCTTGCTCTCATTTGTATTCACTTCATTTTGTTCACAGCTCTGCTCGCAGATCAGAGCCTTGTCTTGGGAGAAGAGCATATGAGAGAATTATTAAGCAAAGCCAAGAGGTTCCTGTTTTGGACCAGCAATCATGGTGATACTTAAGTAGTTGAGGAAGAATTGCAATGCTATATAAAGATTAATTATGATTCTCTGCACATTGATGGCTTCAAATAAGAGTACTTACCTAGCTTTTTTTGTCGTTGTTGTTGGAAAATAATGATTATAGTGATCATATAATCTTTTTTCACACGATGAGATGATGCTTGTGATAGTGTAGGGGTACTTGGGATGATGAGTAGTGGAAGGATGTAATTAACAAGCAGTTAGGTAATTTATTAATTTACCACATAGAGAACTCTGTACCTTGCTTGGAGAGTTGAGGTATTTTTTTTTCTTTTGAATGGCCGTTGGAGTAGTTAAGAGTCTAGAAAGACAATACAGATTCATAAGTGTAAGGCAGCCGGCTGGCCCTTCTCATCCACCATTTTGCATGTGGTGGCTGCTTCTTTACCATTTTTCATCTGTCTTTTTGCCTCTTTGCATAGTTTTATAAGTTGTGCTTATTTAAGAAGTGTAGCTGCAGTTAGAAAGAAAAGCACATCTTCTTTGGTATTGCAGTCCACTTAAGTGCATCTGCTCTCCCAACCTTTAGTTTTGGAAACACAGGCAGGATCAGAGAAGAGCTGAATTGTTTTCTGTCATTTATCAGAGGTAACAAAGTTTTAAAATTCATTTCACAGCCAGTTTCTGCTGTGAAAAGCACCTGTGCACTGACAGTAAAAATGTACAGGTGTTTCTGTGGCTAAATTTTCATTCACCAAGCTATTTCTTGCTACTGATGATGGCTGAGGTATAAGGATCACCTCTTCCCTTCTAAATATGGGACTGGCTTCTAGAAGAAATCCCTCTTCACTATGCATGCTGCTCAGGTTTTCTTTGTATGGCGTTGAAACACGTACAAAAAGACAGAATTGGAATTTTTCAAAGCTACCTTAAAGCTGACTCACATACGAAGCCAAAATATTTTTTCTGTATCATTAGAATGTCTTTGAGTGAGATGGTCCAGATAATCGGAAAGGTAACTTGGAAATGAAATTGGGTTGTGAGTATTCCAACTTATTCTAAGGAGAACATGCTTACTGGATACTTTCAAAAGACAAAATTCTTTGTCAGCTCTCTACCATATGTATGAGATATGGTTCGGATTCAATCATACGAAACACCGAGAGACACAATATTGGAGTCAAGCTGAATCCTTCCAGTGCATATTGTGACATAAAGAAGGTGAAAGATTAGAATATTCCATTAAATCAACAGCATCTATAATAACAAGGAAACAGCATGTTCATATACTGATACTTTTTTTCTTTTTTGAATTACTACTTGAGAATTTTTCTGATCAAATACTTATACACTGAATTAGCTACCCACAGGGTGCCTGCTGTCATAAAACAGTTCACAATATCCTAGTTTGAGTCACAAAGTATATTTTACTTTTTTTTTTTAACGATAAAAGGAGAGGGCTTAGTACAAGAAAATACTAAAGGTGCATCCATATCTAAATACGTATGGGATTATTATGTGTTATACTTCATAGGTTGTTAAGGTAGAAATATTATTTCTGATCATTGTTATCATTGACTGAACCACAGGTAACAGCTTCAAATATAATTGTTCTTGTGACTTACTCACTGGCAAAATAAGGAATTATGCCATATTGTTACTACACTAGGCTCATTAAATTTATGCTGTCAAGCATTTCAGGTAAAGAAAATGCCTATTTATTCTCTTGTTTCCATTCATATAGTTTGTAAGTATTTTTAAGTCTGTTCTTATTCACATCCGTACAAATGTGAGGATGTTTGACATGGAATTGCTTAGTGGTTTTTTTAGCTAAACCTTATTTATATCTCTTAACATTTTTAGCTTATGTTCCCTTTATTCCTGAGACCTACGATATCTTTTTAGCTACAGTAATTACTACATAAGCTGTAATCGGGTTCATGCATTAAATCCTACATTAGCCACCACTGGTATTATGACCTAATGGTTTTCTTTTTACTGAGGTAGAAAGAGTACCAGCCATCGCTTATTTGGAACAGCTTGAAAAACCTCAGAGCATAAACTCAGCCAGAAACACAATTCACAGCAAGCAGCTTCAGTCTAATTTATTAACTTTTGGGCTCTGAGGTTTGAAGAAAACTTGCACATATCTGAATGAAGTCCTGCACTTTTTCTTTATGGTAATGGTTTTCAACAGCAGGACTTTATGGAAAAGAAAAGACAGTATGTTAGTGAAAATGCAGGTGGGATGGGTTTGATAATTTTTTTAAACATCAAAATACAGCTTTGAGAAGCAAGCCTTACTGTAGGTGTGCTGTTCTTCTATTGGTGAAAAGCAAATAGTTTTCAAATACAAAGTGGAAAGCTGAAATGAGACTGTATAGGTAGATAACAAACAGCAGTAGGCAGGAAGTCTAAGTTGGGTGTTCAAATTAAGTAACTTTATTTTAAAACATCTTGCAGCACTTAACTTCCATAATCCTTTGGGGAAGGTGTGCAGCATCTATTTTTTCTTGTAGCTAAAACTGTAATAAGCTAAAGACTGTTATGAGTGTGAGGTTTTTATTAGTGTTCAACAAGCACCTTTGACTAATTCTTGTGAACCAGCTTGATTAGTAATTAACAATCTGATGCCCATAAACACAGAGTGCAAACCCCAGTGGTGTTGCTTGGTGATGAAACTGTAAGAGGAGAGGACAAGTAACAGTTCTGTGCAGTCTTTCTCAATTATTACTCAATTATCTTTTTTTTTTTTTTTTTTAATTTTTTTAATAATGTACCTGAGGAACTGCATTTCGTTGCCTGTGCCACTAGCGACTAGGGATTTATTGATGAGTGCATAAAACTTGAGTTGTGTAAGAAACCACTCAGAGCTGGGAGCAGTGGCAGGAGCCTCTCCAGCTGATGTGCAGGGTGCAGGAGCCCTGCAGTGCTGGGGGTGGATTTTCTCCAGCGAAGGGCAAGCAGAATTTGTAGCGTGCGCCCGTCAGGCAGAGGTGTGTGTACGTCTGAGTGTGAAGAGAGAGCAGCTGTTAAACAACATCTGTAACGCAGAGCTGTGTAAAGGATTTCTGAGGGGAAAAAAAAAGATGGGTTTTTTCAAATGAAATCAAGGCTCAAATCTTTCCTGTCAGGAGCTGTGCTCTACATCATTCAATTTATGTTGCATTTCCCAGCTTTGTGCGTTGGATAAGAGTAGGTACAATAGCTGTGGGTGGATACATCTTTTATAATAACAACTCTCTTTGGAATATAATTTCTGGACTTAATCGCTATTTGTAGGTCTCTGTTAGGAATTCTTACTGGAGTCAGCCTTGAAGCAGACCACCGTCAGTCAAGTGAGGAGATGTTGGTGGCTACTGCTGGCCTGGGAGAGTTCCAGCTGTAGTGCATGCACAGTGATTTAAACTATGACAGCAGGTGCAGTCAGAGCAGGCTTGCTTTGCTTTAAATGAGACAAAGGAATTGGAAACAGTCTGTGCTTTGTAAAAAAAAAACCAAAAACCAGAAGGTAGGGAAAAAAAAACCCTCTAAGTAAAGGTAGTGGACATCACAAGCATGGAGTCTAGCCAGGCTTTGGCTAGTGATTTAAAAAAAAAAAAAAAAAATCATGGAAGTGAGCCAGATATTGATTGAGTGGTATTTTTGGCTGATCACAAAGTAGGTAGATTGAGGGGTTGCATTTAGTAGGAACAGTGTTTGATGGATTTCTGTCACGTAGCCATTTAATGAGAAGTCTTATTTGTAGACTTTGACTGAAGAGAAAGAAGACCATGTGAACTCCTCTAGATATGCATAAACGTTTTCTAGTCACAGTAAATCATATAGCTATATACTCTTAAATTAAAAAAAAAAAAAACTTACCAAGAATGTGACAGGGTGAAGATGAGAAATAAAACATGAAATATTGTATAAGAGTATTTCATCCACTTGAATACGTTAAAAATGACACTTCATAATATTTTGTCAATCCCTATAATAGATTCAGAAAAAAAACAGCTAAAAGACTCATCTGTGAAGATGAGCCTACAGAGACTTGACTTTGCTGCTGCAGAATGAGTTTTCCTGCTGACCAGAAAAAAAGTCCTCACCAAACTGGTCTTATCCAGCTAAGGCTGATGCAGTTAATTCTCTTAAGAAGTATTGCAAACATCAAAACTTTGCCTTTCCATCAGCTCTCATGAGTCACAAACTGTTTTTTCTAGGAAGGAAACTTTTCTCTTTCCTTGTAAACTAACAGTTAAAACTTTCTAGAGGATGCTGGGACACATTGATGGATTATATTAACCGTAATAACAAGTCTGCTTCATATATTGCTAAGTACTAGACTAAAGTTGAAAAAAATACATGCTTTTTGCTTTAAATGAGAGGAGGGAAGTGGGAACAATGAGACAAATTTCATCCCGCTCCAATCCTCATTAAATTAGTCGAAAACTGAACCATATAATGAGGAGAGAAATTAAGAAGCTTTCAAAATCTTCCTCTGAATAAAGGGTTAAAGAGTTATGTGCTTATGCAGCTATGTCGTTTCTCATCTTTCTTTCCTCACAGACTGTTTACTGGTACCAGTCGGTGTGGAATAGAAAAGCCTGCATAACATTAGACAGTTCAGGGATTGCATGTGTTCTTAATGAGTAAATTTTTAAGCAAAACTTCAGCCCACAAAGTTTTAATCCAATAGTTTAGGATGTAAGTTGAAGGTTAATGGAAGTTAATATAGCATTAATATTTTTCATGCGTTTTCACTCATTTACAAAGTTTGTTCCTGTAACCTTTCAAGCATTCAGAAATAATGCAAGCTGTCTGCATTCACTGCTAAATCCCTGAGTCGCTCGGAGATTTTGGGTATCTTCAGGTAGGCAGCCTGTGTTGTTGCTGGCTCCCAGAGGAGTTACAGGCATTAACCTTGGGGGAGAAGAGAGAAGTCCCTTGAGTACAACAGGAGAGAGCTCTCGCTGGTGAGCGCTCATGAAGCCACAGCGGTGTCACCTCTCTGTACTAATTAAGAGTTACTGGGAATCGTGACAACTAAGGACAGCGTGAACTTTAATGTGGATAAGCATGAGGGGACAGCAGGCAGTTCTAAAGCAAGCCAAGAATCAGAAAGGAAAATAATGTTTACTGTGCAGATTTCAACAGTCTGCATGAAATAAATGTCCAAGTAGAGGATTTGGTCACTGTTCACAAATGACACCTCCTTGTGAGAGAACAATATCAAGGAAAAGGTAAGTTGGGGTAAGTTGGCACTTACCAGCTAAACACTGAGATGTCTGACATCTTGCTGAGAGAGAAAACTCTTAAAAAGTACAGGAGAATATTTTTTCTCTTCTCACCTTGTGGCTGGAGTATTGGTTTCCTGTTTCCAGGATGGCTTGTGCATTTTGCATCAAGCAGCCTCTGTATAAAACCAGAAATAATGCCAAAGGCAAGAATTATACCAGTAATATGTATGCTACTGGTAGAACATGCCACTAAACTACTGGATAAAAGTCATGTACTACGTTATCCCTTTCCATACTTTAAAAAGACAGTGGCTGACCGTGTTTTGCAAAAAGTCCAATGCTGGCTGTGCGTGTCAGGCATAAAAGACAATCCTCCCATGACCCTAGTTGGAGTAATTTAAAAAGCTGCTGTCCCCAGCTATCCATTAATATGCTTGAGCATATGTTTTGGTTTGAAAATCTAACTAGCTCTCTGAGAAAATCTAATCTTTCAGTATGGGTTTACCTAACCCACCGTCAACGTTGGTTGAAGTTTGCCCGGCTGCCTTGGCGTGGATGCTGCTCAGTATGCCCCTGGCTCTTTTTGCTGATTTTGCTCGTCGCATGGTAATGGTAAGAGGCAGAATGACCAGGAGGGGACAGTAATGTCTTGGCCTCCTGTGGGTTTTGTACTGTGACAAGTACTGTGACCCTACTGGGTCAAGCCTTTCAAAGGACTTGCTCATGTTTTTGGACCCGAGTGTGAAATAGAGAGAGTGGCAGTCAGCTGCTGTGATTGAGCCAGCTCCAGACACACCGTCCTGGACATCACCAAAGGCATTTCTAAGGGAATTAGCAAATAGACACACTTCCAGGCTCCTCAATAGGGTTTTTTCGTTGGTTTCTTTGTTTGTTTATTTTACATGTTTTCTTCTAATTCAAGCCATTCGTTCCTGATTAAAGTAAAAAGATGAACCTGTTTCAGATTTAAAGGTTTGCTTGGTTTATCTTTAACTAGTTGTTATTAGCTTTTCCACTACTTTTTTTAGAAAATTGAACAAAGATTTTAAGCTAGGGACACTCTTCGATTACTAGGACTTATGAGGGAGAAGAGTATTTGTTTTCTTTTCAAAGGAAGGCAAACACAGTTGCTTTCTGAGGGATAGCTAAAAAAGAGAAATCAAATTAACTGGATAAGATAAAAAAAAAATAGTATGCATAATCTTAAAGATCTTTGAAAAACAAATGAATTGGTGCTGTTTATATTATTCTCCCCAAGAACAAAAAAAGTAAGGGAGGGGAGGGTAGTTTGATGTCTAAATGAAGTAATCTCCAGAAAGAAACCCACAGATTATATTTGTTAAACTGTATAAGAAAAAAATCAGAAGATAATATGGCTTTGTTCGCAGTATTACATAAAGAAGATTAAAGACGGGAAACAAGCTGCTTAAACACTGTAAACTAATTAGTTCAACGAATTGTTTTCCCGAGGTTCATGAGATATGAAACATTGGCACCAGTGCGTGAAATACACTCTGCCTCAGTGCTCTTTTCAATTTATTTTTCTGTTAGTGTCATATGTGTATATAAAAAAAGAGCAGCCAAAAAGAAAGAGGTTACAGAGGGAGACCAAAGCCTGTCAGATGATTGAAGCTGACATTTTGTCATCTTAAGCCCGATATGGGAGGGCCCCCTTCTAATGCCAGTGTGTAAATACCAGCTTCATTTTCTGCTATCACAGGCTACACTGCCCAAATGATGTCGTGACGAGGCCCAGCGGGATTCCTGTTGTTGCCCTGTGCCCAGCTCCGTGCTAAGCTATGCACGAGCAAGCTGACAAGGTGCTAATTAGCTCCCCCAGCGTCGAGGTGGTCGGGGGGCGGCAGGCGATGGGGGACACTGCAGGGGCTTTGGCGGGGTGCGTCGCGGGAGGTTGGCGGGATGGGGGAGTCGCAATGGCAGGTGTTAGGCATGGTAAGTGCTTCAGCAGCTTTGGATTTTCGTCTTTCTCTGTCGGCTGACATGTGAATCGGGTGGCAGGGCAGATCGTGCAAATGTTCCAGATACTCCTAGAACACACATTTGTCTGCCTACTGAAGTGGCTTTGCTTTAGGAAGCCAGTAGCTTTAATACATCGGTTTCTCGTTAGAACTTGATAAATATAACTTGATAAATTATATGTAGTTTGATAAATTATTCTCTTTGTCCTGCACCATACCTCAACACTTGAGCAGATGTGTCCAGTATTGTCACTAGTGATAGGACAAGAGGAAATGGCCTCAAGTTGCGCCAGGGGAGGTTTAGATTGGATATTAGGAAAAATTTCTTCACTGAGAGGGTGGTCAGGCATTGGAACAGGCTGCCCAGGGAGGTGGTGGAGTCGCCATCCCTGGAAGTGTTCAAAAAACGTGTGGATGTGGCGCTTCAGGACATGGTTTAGGGGACATGGTGGTTCTGGATTAATGGTTGGACTTGATGATCTTAAAGGTCCTTTCCAACCTAGTGATTCTGTGATTCTGTGATTCTGTTTGTTAGAAGATATTACTATTTCTTGATATTGGACAGAATACCCAGGATTTTGCCACTCTACGGAAATAAAACAATATAGATTCCTCTTTTTTGACCTTTTTTTTTTTTTAATATATATATATAGCAGTATGTGGGGTTGTGGCCGTATGGAACCCTATATAAACTTCCATAGCAGATGAGAATGTCAGAGAGTAGTGCTTGGGGGTGCCTGCACAAGTACAAGAATAGTTTTGCCTAGAGAAAATGAGGAGGGAGAAATCCCATTATGACTTTAGGTTGTATTTTTAATAGTACTGAAATACTGAGGATAGCGAACATTTCAATTTAGACAATAGCCCAAGGGGTTTTAAGTAATATCTGAGGGGCACTGAATATATAGTGGAGATAACGTAATAAGGACAATAGTGGATACATCATTTAGCTGAGGCTTCATCAGTTGCTTTCTGAAGGTGAGGGGAGGAGGAGATGGGATTTTTCCTCTGGGTTTTGTAATGGTTTTTGCTTTCCATGAGACATACGTGACATTCTGTTGTATATAACCAGTGCAGAACTTGGGAGCTGTTGATATTTATGCTATTACTTATGAAGAGAAATCTGTCTGTCTAGCTTGTTTTGTTTTGTTATGTTTTTAATGAATACAAATCTTTTTGCAAATGCTATGTCTTAGGTGATAATCATCTGCTGTGTTTGAGGTTGAATTTCTTAAATATGCTACTACGGAAGGTAGGTTTGTAGCTTGAAAAGCAAAGCAATGGGTTTGGAAAGAAAAAAAGGAACCAGGGAAAGGAAGGGAGGAGGGAAAGACTCAAAATCAATTACTTTGTCATGTCCTACTTTCTATAGCTCCCTGGTAATGCCCTGTTTGACAGCAGGGGTACCTAGCCAGTTCTGCAGTGGCATCTTCAGCAAAAAAGCACCTTACTTGAACGTAAAACATTTTTTGGCCAAAGTAACAGAGGGCAGGGGTATGTTTACAGACCTCTTACTCCCACTCACTCTTCCATTTTTCAGCTGTTGAGGTCAGTACATTAGTTCCTAAAAAGTGAAACCAGTCTGGGAGTCTTGGTAGCATGGGTTCTGCTCAATTACGGCTTTTAAATACGCAAATCAGATTCTAATTAGCACCACAGTCAGAACAAAGTGCTATTTTTATTACCCATTACAATGGGTTTGCTTACATATGTACCCTGCAGTTACAGATGTGTTATTCATTATTTGGTTTTGTTTGTCACAAAGGTAGCGTTTGTTACTTACGATTTCTGAAGTTACCAACCTGAGCAATGCTATAAAATCATTATTCACAAAAACATGAACAAGCAGCACTTGTCAATTTTATGTCAGGCCCAGTGAACTATAAATCTGCCTAGTGAGGAGGATGATTGCCTCCTTGTAAAGGTGACAATATAGCCCTGTCTTTCCCCTGGCAAGGTGATAGAAAAGACATTTTTGTAGTCTGCAGTAAAGTAGAAATTTAGAATTGAAAGCTCTTGATCTTAATCCGACATTTTCTTCAAAATCTGGAGCTGCTGTATGGCCCAATGCCATGACCAATTTTGTTGTGTACTTCTACTAAGAAACATTTTGTGTACTTTCATTAGGTTGTAGTGTTTAATATCGCTTAGTAATACTCCCTTGGAAGAACATATGGTACATAGTGTTCTATCATGTCGATAAGAAACAAACCTTAGCTTCTTAAAAGGAGTATATTTCAGTTTAAAATGGTATCTGATGAAGAATGAGCTAATCTGTTGAGGAATAGAAGGGAATAAAACCTCAGTCTTTTTTTCAGAAATAATTAGATACTTAGGGACCTTTATGGGTTCCAGAAGTAAACCTGTGTGACCCTGTCCTATTTATTAAGACTGATGAACTCTTGTTAGTGTGTTTACCATTCCCCTCTTGCATTACCACTGTTTTACAAGCTGTCTAGAAGTTTGCAACTTTTATGCTATATTTTTTTTACCATCTGACTTTCATGACTTTTTCCATAAAATTTATTGGTTGTGGGAGTCTTAGAAATTCTAAACTACTTAATGGTTCTGCCTGCATCCATTATATAGCCTCTTTCCCCCCTGACCTCCCCAGACATCTGTGTAGATACCTTCTGAAATTTACAAAACCTTTGTGACTAATCCCATAGGCTGACCTACACACTGAAATCCTACCAGTGTTTGTTGCTGCTAATTATTCTCAGTAAACCTGTGGGAATCAGGCCCTTTCTTAATGAGTTTGGGAAAGCAACTAAAAATTTCATTCACTCTCAAGATTGCTCACCACATCTTTGTGACTTCAGTGTCCTGAAAAACTTGTGTTCTGCATAGGGGTAGCATCCACAAAACTGCTAGTTTCATTTTGTTCTTTGTTAATTTAGAGTGAGGAAGAAGGAAAGAGAGGAGGGACTGTATCTGGCACTGCAGTGTAACAAAAACAGCTGTGTAATGTGGCACAAGTGGGTTATTAGATATGACATAATGTGTAGTATTTCTATCATGGCATTATATATCTGTCAGGGCTTTTGGCAGTCAATTTTTTCTGAGTTTGAAATCCTATTCATGTATTTTCAGTGGGTATCAGTTAAAATGTCCAGAAATCCCTCTGCAACCAATCAGTTTTGCTTCCTCTAAATATCTGCCTTTAATTGATGGCTTGTTAAACTGAGTTAGGAAGCCGTAGGGAGCTCAGCCTCCACTGTGTGGGCACAGAGGTAACTTGACACAGAGAGTATGGAGTTGGAAAGGTTTAGGCAGCACGGCTGCATCTAGATAATTTTTTTTGTAATTTGAAATCTGTGTAATTGAACACCTGACAGATTTTTTATTCCATTTTTGGTGAGGAATGCATCCTGTACCTGCATGCATTGAAAATGCTATATATGCCTATTTTCTAATGACTGTTAAAGAAGAAACGCATTAACAACGGTTCTTTTTTTGTCATTGCACAGACACTTGGTTTTGAAAGCAGTTGAAACAGCCAGCTGCCTCTGGTGGTGTGAAAGAAGAGATTTTCCTTCCACAGGGAACACTTTTTTTGCCAAAAGGAGATACCAAAAAGACCCCCCAAAACAAACACCTGAAAAATCTATTCCTACTTTTGCATATCTTTGCTTTAAGTAGACTCTGTATCAGCAAGTGTCTTGTTTATGTACCTTATTAAGTCACACACCGATATCCTTGTTGGTTTAACTACTTCTGCAGTGGTACATGATGCAGATATTTCAGATCAGCAGAAGTGATCTGGAAAAAGAAAGCGTTATTCCTTTTCAGCACAGCCTATTAGATTTTTTTCAAGATGTACATTACATGTAACAGAATATTAAAGGAGTGTCCAAATGCTAAGGTCCCTCTCAACTTCCTGCCAGGGATTTTAGGGCCACACGCTCCAAATCTGGATAAACTGGTGATGTTTTATCCATGCAAAACTGCTGATGACATTTTTTTGGATGAAAATGAAACACTGGAAACTGTAATCTTTGCATTCTGCTCAGCCACTCTGCAGTTCTGCGTTGCTGCAGGCTGTGCTACAGAATTCAGTAACGTTCACACTTGGAATTATCAGTAACCAAAGCGAGTACATCTTTGCAGTCCTGAGTTACTAGCTCCCCAGCTTTACCAAGCACAAATGTGGTTACTTCCAGCTGTTACTTCATGCAGATCTGTATATTGTCCTTAAGTGCTGAGAGCTTTTCTTTTATTAAAAAAAAGCTCTTTTTAAAAAGGGTATACATGTCAAAATCTGATAATTAGTTGTTTGAGTACCATGACTATGGTACTTTTGCATGTTGTGTGTTTGTATATCTCTCTCTCTCTCTCCATATATATCCATATATATTCCATATATAATGTCCATATATAATATCTGTATATATCCATCTATATTCCATGTATAATTTTCCATATATTATCCATATATTCCACTATTCCATTGCCAAATTGTTCCTTGGCAACGTGGCAATACAAGCCTTTCTAAATTTACAAGTGGTCGAGCAGAAGGAATCAGGATTGAAAGAAAAAAAGAGCAGTGTGAGGAGTCCAGGTGGACTAAAGAAGAGCTGGGACTTCTTGAGCTTTGGAAGTGGGACTGCTGGACACAAAAGGGAGGGAGGAGGACTATAGTCAGCAAACAGGCATTCCTCTGGAAGTTTGGGGGCCATCTTCTTTTCACAAAAATCCTCAGGGAAATTAGTATTTCTAACAAATTACCTTCAACAAACGTAGCTTTGATGATTTGAGGTCTTGCTGCCCACAGCTGGCCATCGTACCTTTCTGCCAACCCTGGTGCAGCAAGTGGAGGTGGCAGAAGTCGCCCATGCCCTGGGGGACTCTGGCTTACCTTGTTAGGCAGCCCATGAAATCTGATTAGGCTTAGATTATGGACAGGCATGCCCAAAGTGTGGACCTACTGATTCATGGGCAAGTGTTTCCGAATGCCACCACGCGCATGGTAACAGGCAGCTTGTGATGGCTGAGGTGTGCTGCGGTGACAGTCGCGTAAACAGCTGCAACTCATCGCTTGGGGAATATGTGCTGGGGGCCCAAGGCCCGGCGACATAGCAAATTAAAATTCAGTAGAGAATGAGTGCTTCAGAAAATGCCTGCCAAAAATTGTTTACAGATTTGTATTTTGAGCATGTGATTTGCTTATGCAATTCTTCATGCTCACGCTGAGGACTCTGCATCTTGTTTTTCTCTAAGCATGTACCTTATGGATTAAACAAAATCAATTCTTCTTTTTTTCACTTTGTTCTTTTTCTCTGACAAGTTCTGATGTGCCCAGGCACAGAAGCACTCTGTGTGGTTGGAGAGAGGAGGGAGCAACCTAGAAGTCTGCACTATCCTGTACCAATTTACTTGAAAGCTCTTGGTTTCTAATGGGGATGCAGGAGGACAGGAATGCATAGTTGTCTGAGTTGTATTTGTGCACGTGCACAACTCAACCTTCTCTTCCCCCCATAAACTTACTTTACTACTTTAATTTCTTGAATTCTGTTTTGTGTATAATACTCAATCAGCCCCAAATTGTAGCACATTATCTTGGGTACACTGAAAGATCTGTGCTTTGGGAATGGGAGAAATAAAAAGTCTAGGGAGAAATAAAAAGTCTAGTTCCACCTGTAACCGAAGCTTTTCCCAAATACCTCTCTTTTGTGAGGGAGAGGAGAATTCACAGTTAAAAGGATTTGCTTGCCATAAACTGCAGCAGCAGGAACTGTGATTAAACAAATTAGCATTTTTAGCTGGTCCTAAGGTCCTTAGCAAAAATACAAGGTGAAGGCAACATAGTTTGTTTTTCAAAGGAACATGTGGAGCAGCCTAGCCATAATGTCTGAACAGATGAATGGTGTTTTGCATGTCATTGGAGACTTGTTCTCACTGTAAAGATTCCAGTAAGTCAGTTTGCCAACGTTACCGCTAAGGCTTTTCATCAGTCTTGCATTTGAGTTGCTTAGGTAGTTTTATTTCAGAAGTGCATATAGCTCAGATAACTGATCAGGTTCATGTAACTGATCTGTATCTGTTTGTGATTCTACCCTCTTTACCTCCCACATGAGTTGTACCTTTCTTGTGCAAATAAGCTGCTGCTACTGCCTCTGCTTGATCTCTATACCACAGATGTTTCTAATTAACTCTACTGTGACAGGCCAGGAGGATATAGTTACAGAGGTTGACAGGTCCCAGAGTCCTTGGAGGCATTGTTCTGTCACCTGACGCTTTCCTTGTGCTAACGTCTTTTTGGCAAGCTTTCCTAATTATTACAGCCAACCGGTACCTCTGTGTTTAATATGGAGAGTGTGAAGTGATAGCGTCTAAAAGCAAAGAATGCAGGCTTCTGAGGAGGAAAGGGTTTCAGTATCTGCTTTGTGGTTAGAGGCACTGGTGCTGCCATTATGCCTGATTTCAGCTTTTTCTGCATTCTGTTTTCTTTGCACCAAAAATGCCCTTAGGGTTTCTTTGCTGTTTAAAGTCACAAGTAAGATTCCCTTCCCACACTTCCCCCCCTAGTAATTTATCAAAGCTTAATAACACACAGGAAGGATTGTGATATTCTTGCTTTTTTGGAAGATTTAGGTTGCAAAGATCGTTGGCAGCCAAGCATTGGCATGCAAGTTACTATGGGCCAACTTCTTTGTATTGCAAATTTTAAGTGGTGATTGTGCTACGTGATGCACTTGCACCTGTCTGTACATAAGGTTTTTTCCTCAGAGTGGGTCAGAGAACCATCAGTTGGAGAGTACTTGCATACACATGAGGAATTCTTGTGCTAAATGAGCATAAGTATTCCTTGGTTCTGGGTGAACTTCGCATTTAGAGGTACCTGGAGGAGGTGAAGAGTGTTTGTGAGGAGGATATTGCACCTGCACCTGCAGATAGATGTATATCCTGAAAATGCCTTTAGCTCACTGCTTGATATTATCAAACAGAAGTGAAGGTACATGCACACTTCAGTAATGAAAGATAGGAGATAGCTTTCCAATAAAGAAAGACGGATTCTTTCTTAGACGAGGAAATGAGAGCTGCCTGTCTAATGAATTTAAGATTGGGAATCTCATTCTCTTAGATCTGTCACTTGAGAATAAGAGTAATTATTTCCTATTGCTCTTCATGGAATACCATTATAATTGGCTTACTGTAACAATGTTCAAATTAACACTTAATTGTTAATGTCCTCCTAATTTGGGGAAATCATCACCTCTTCATATTTCATCACCAGAGAACGTTCTTGCATTGGAAGAGCATTTAGAATCACTGAATAAGGAAAGACTACATATTACATATCTTTAGCTGGGAAGCTGTAACTTAGATGTATATCTTTATTTTCTTGCAATTTGTCTCTATTGTCTTTTGGGTAATGAAACTTCTTGTAGAGGCTAAATTGCACTGGCAGAATTGTGTATCGTACAGAAATGGGAACCCCTGTGTCGTATAAATACTATAATGGTGGCCATTGGCAGAAAAGGGCAATGGCTTTCTTCATCTCATTTGTACGTTCTGGCTTGTGCTGAAAGACACGTTACTAAGGATGGAAAAATTATGCAAGGGCAAGGTCAGGCTGGCAGTGGTGGTCTGCAGTTTTCCCCTTCCAGATGACTGCAACTTGTTTCTTTGTACCAGGCTCAAGTTCTTTATGAAAACAACCCTTAGGCACGGATTTGACTGTCCACTGAGCACCAACATTCATACATTGAGATGTACTGTAGACACCTAGGGAATGGTCACAATGTCTCTTCGCTTTATCAAAACAAGCAAATACTTGCCTTGAAACCATTGAAGGATTGCTTTCTTCAGTCATTAAGGCAGTTCAAAGTAGCAAGATCATCTCATCAACCTTAGCAATGGCCACATGATTCAAGTGCCATTTTGTCTAGTGAGACTTGAGCAAAGAAAAAAAGTGTGAAAGTCTGTAAGTGCGAGTAGGTGTACACCAAAGCAACACACATTGAACAAAGTCCACTTTCTAAATACTTGTAGAGTGAATATTCATGAAGATGCTGCAGTGGAGCAGCATATTCCTCATGTTTTTGTGCCAGCCTGTGGACTGTGCATTGCTGTCGTTTGGACCAACTAGGGTGGAAGATTTGTGCCAAACTAGCACCAAGTACACATGGGTGACAGCTTACCATGTGTCTCCCTCTTCTGTTCACTGTTTCAAAAGAAAATTTGTCAAAAATAACAGTTTGAGTCTTTCTCTCTAGCATGGCGGAGGGCTGTAGGAAGCTGGAAAGGGAAGAAAGTTTGATAGATTTTTTGATTGGAAAAACTGCTTCCTTCCCCTTCAAGTTACCTTACCTACTGGCTGGAGAGTTTCCCTGGAGGGTATGCCCTTCTGTTGTGCTGCTTTTTCAGTCTTCCTTCACTAGGAGGTTCTCTCATAACTGTCCAAGATGGGAAAACTGCAAAAGAAGCAGAGCTTTCCAGGACAGGGGAGAACAAGAAAGGAAGGGAAAACAGTGGAGAGGGGAAAACCATCCTTGTCTTACACGCTTCTGTTCACTTCCTTCCCTTGTCAACTGGAGATTCAGACATCGTATTGTGAAGATATTAACTTAATACGAAAAAAAAAAAGTGTCCACTGGATGTCTCGAGTCAATGCTTCATAATGCTATGCATAGTAGCGTTCAGTTACATTTCAACAATTCCCTTTAGGTCCATTTTCACTAAATCACTAAAGCACATTGCAGCTGTGTTCTCTTTTGTTGGAGTACAAATGGTTAATTTTCAAGTTATGTAGATTTTAGGATATACTTTCAGTTCTTAGATCTGTCAGAGCTGCTGATTCAAAATTGGTTCCTAAAAACAAAATACATGCGTGTGTAAAAGGGAGGAGGAGGAGAGGCTTTATTGTAGGACCCCAGGGAACTCCTTGTATTGTAGGAGTGTGATAGCTGAACACTGGAGTATTTCAAAAACACCTTTGGAAAGTGAGCCCACTCCTCTAAATAATGTTGACTGGCAGAGTTATGATTCAGGAATGTCTGTGGAAAGGGTCACTTCTAGCATGAGCTAGTATCTTATGAAGTAGGTTGCTGACAAGTGAGAAACCATAAAATTAATTTTCTTCTGCTCTCATAACAATACAATCATTAGTTTGTTTTCCCATAAACATCTCCCCCCCACACCTTCTTGAAAGTACATGCCTAAAAATATTGTCAATAAATGCAAATTTTTTCTTCTCTGCCTAAGGAAGATTGTTTAAAATGAAATCTTCAAATTTTTTTTGATCATACGGGTCTTTCCTGTTTAAATCTGTGTTATAATCCTGTTTTATTTGGTGATAAACTGGTTTTCAACTTTCACGCTTAGGGAGGAGAAACATTTTCAGGAGTTCTACTTAAATAGATAAATAAGCATCTGTGTTTTAATGTTCCTTTAAGTATCATTCAAGAGAGATTTTATGTAGATATATTTGTTCCATCTAATCTATACTAGCTGTGTACCTGACATGCATATTAGTTTTCTGTTTCAAGGCAGCACAACTGGAATTCTGCAGAGACCAAAAGAGAAATAGTGCAACACATCCTTCTCATCAAAAAGAGCCAGGCAAGGTAAATACTCCCTATCAACAAACTAGCAAACCTGTTTTTACAAAATACATGTAAAAGAAGCTGAGAGGTAGGTGCTAACCACATGAGATATGAAATGAGAATGTAGGTAAGAGGCACCATACATTTTCTAGCTTCAGTCCTTTAGTAATACGTGCTTTTCTACTCCAGTATGTGCGTTCTGTAAAAAATCTGTTGCCGTAAAACAAGCATTTGTTTCTTTTCCTCCTAATTCTCAGATTTGTGCTGTAGTGTTGCATCTGCTGGAACGCTCTCCTCTAACATCCATGCAAATTAGAATCTGTGCTGGCTGCACGATTGTGCAGGTGATTGTCACAGCAAGTGCTAGATGAATGTGCTCTGGGTGTGTGCGTGTAAGTGCAATATATCCTAACCAACATAAAAAAGAAGTAATCCCCATTAAGAAATACTAAAAAATAAAGACCAGTACGTGCACATTCTGGCTTTCAATATTTGAAATAATATACATAAGGATGCTCATTATATGAAATAATACACATATGGCTGCTCATTCACTCGCTCTCAACTTCTTCTTTTTCTGGGCCCCAGTTACAGTTTTGTAAGTATTATTCTAGTCACAAGATACCCGATGTGATCTGTGTGACTTGCTCCAGCGGATGGTGTAGGAGGCAAGGAGTGTAAAGCATGGCTATGCATTCCCTCCCTGGGAATCTGGGAGGACTGTTTTGCCGTGACCTTAGTCTGGTTTTTCTCTACATTCTTTGCTGTCCCCAAGCTGTGAAGCTGATGTGTTTGGACAAACTCATTTTGTTAAGTGGAAATCCCCTTAGAAAACTTAGAATAGAAATTGATGGGAACTCTACATGATTAAGTGTTCAGTGAATTTTTTCTGCAACCTATGATGAATTTACTTAGGAGCGAAGTCTAATAAGTATTTTGATTATCTGCTTCATATGCTTTCAGCTGGAGTGGTCAGAATTCTTTCTATAGTTACTATGACACGATAGTTAACAGTCTAGCTTGGCCAACATGTTAAGCCATGTTTGCAAAAAGAACACCTTAATGATTTTCTTTTGCCAGAGGTTTTGTTTTCAGTTTTAAATAGCTGTCATAAGAGAATTCGTAAGAGAATATTAAATATTTTTGATCTCTCTTTTTAAAGAGGAGGAAGAAGCTGAAGGAGTTTTCAAGGGAATAGAAAGAGGGATAAAGGGAAGTGCGGGTTCATTTCTGTGTAGTTCTTAAGCCAATGAAAGACTGTGCTAGCCTATAGAGTCAATGCAGTCAGGAGAAGAAGGAGCTGTATTTTTTAAAAGCAACAGGCTAGGCAGTATTCCTGTGTTTAGGGGACACATGTGGTCTCCTACTTGTCCTGTGAAAATACCAGCCTGGTGGAAAGCAAAAATGTGTACTATAAAACGGTCACAAAGAAAACGGGGGTTGGTTATGACTGGGTCATAGGTATAAACCTTTTGGTGCTGTTTTGCCCACAGCTGCAAGAATTAACAAGAAGGACAAAATAAAACAGTTTTACATTCCCAACAGGTATCACCCCTCAGTCAGGGGGGCACAGGCCACCATGAAATGCCATCCCACCCTGTTAAACAAAAGAGCTTGGAATGAGCAGCAGTAAACTGTTCTCCAGATGTTTATCTCTTCGGTTTATGTTCCTTCTTTTTTGTGTGTGACAATTACCTGCCATGTACAGTGTTTGACTTAATCCCGGGTTCTGCTGCAGCAAGTAATAATTGAGAAATTGAGGAAGTTTATTTCAGCTGTAGTTCATTTTAGTTTGGTTGAGGAGATGCAACCTGCAGCAACTTTCTTTCCACATTTAGGACAGCTGAGAGCGTGGTGGAAGCCTGAATTGTATCTTCTCGCTCTAAAACCTGATTCAAAAGCGGAATTATGTGCCAGCCAGGGAACAGAAAGCTACAATATTTTACAGGCAAAGCCAGGGCCAAAATACTTGGTGGTAACTTGGTCCAGTGCAAAAGTGCCTCTGATTTGTCTCTCAGCGAAATTGCATATAATAAATTTCCTACTGATGCTGTATCAGCAAGTAATTGCCTTTACTGTATCTTAAAAGCTTTTCATACTTTAAGTTCTTCAGTGCTCTTTAAATTTTATGTATTGCTTTCAGTAACTTTCCTTCACACTTAAACCCCTCCTGCTTCCAGCCTTCCTAAAAGTGGACCCTGCATAAGAAAATTACTGCTGTGCTTAGAGGAGGTTTGCCAGCTAAACACTTCATTCCCAGGTATATAGCTCAATAACTGCATCCTTGTACCTTTAAAACAGATCATGAGTCACGTACAACTGTAGCATTTTCAGATGAAAGTCTCTCGCTCCTTTTCCTCTCCATCTTTCTTCCCTCCCCCTTCCTCAAAAGGAAAGAGAAAATGGTATGTGGGGTGGTTTGTGGATTTATTTTAGAACTATGTAAAACATGATACTCAGCTGTTGCGTGGTGAAACATATCCAGCTACATCATTCGTAGGTTAATTCTGGCAGGAGTTTTCTCAACCATATAGTCTAGATCTAGTCATTCCATTGGTTACAGTTCCATTTTATATCAGTAATGCGTTCTTACACTGTCTGCAGTGTTAAACCCAAGTCATTTTCCTTCTGAATGCTTTTTTAGAAAACATATTTTTAGCTTAATCTATTTCCTTGTTGCATAGTGATTTAAGAGGTATTTGATCCATTTCTCTAATTTTGGCTGGGAAAAGACTTTTGGGATTGTTCAGAGAAAGGTTATATAGTTAAAAGTAACAATAAGTCTCAAAGATACAGGAAGAGGATCACTCCTGAAGGAAAGCAATTCAGTGTGACTACTTCCTTGTGTTTGTTTAAAAAATCCTACTCTTTTGTAGGCACTGTGTTAGTGTCCAGGTGTTTTGAATTAACTTCTTGGATTATGTTGGTTTTCTGTTTTCCTTTTCTTCAAGCTGCCTAGTGGAAAGAGAAAAGTTTCTCCATTTTATAAAGTGACCAGAGGCTACTCTAAACATGCAATAAAAGAGAGCTTTAAAAGCACACGTGAGACTCATCAGAAAATCACAAGTAAAATTCTATCCACCCAGGTGCTGATTTTTTAAAATATATCTATTTTTTAATCTGCAGCCAAAAAGCAGAGGTTTTGTGGAGTCTTTATTTAAGACAGTGGTAGAATTCCCAGTGACACTAATGGAAACAGGTTCAGACCTTCTGTATTAAATTTTTGTCTCTTATGCAGCATTGTGGGTGGCTTGCTTGGAACAAAGTTTACAATTGAATTTACAATATTAACACCAACTCAGCAGTGGAGCAGATGTTTTATTTTCTGTTTATTTGCTACATTCTTCAATGAAAGCCTTGGTGCTTCGGCCAAAAGCTTGTTACATGCATCTAAAATGCTTGTGTCTTAGTCCATCAAATAACTGCATGCAGTTAAGATCTTCAGCATGAAGTACAATTATTGTAGTTTCATTGATCACCTGATACACCCAAGGCATATCAAGGCAAACCTAAAAAAGAGTATTTTGAAAAGTGGCAGGAAGTAATTCATCAAGAGGTTATGGTATGTAGGACACACTGGAATTTGCGTAGCCTGAAGGAGAAAGTTCTTTCTTCCTTTCAAGCCTTTTTGCAAACCTCTAAAAGTATTTGGTGAGGAGTTCAGAATTCAGTTTAACTTTCTTTGAGCCTACGGTATTGCAGGAGCCATTGTGTAAGTTACAGATGCTTATTTAAAGGTATTGCCTGTATTAAATAATTGACTTTTTAAAAATTCAGCTTGATAAAATCAGTTAATCAGTTTATTGCTGTATTTGTGTAATGCCTATTGTGCTTCAAATTGGTGGTTACAGCGGTCTTCTGGATAAGAAGGCAGCCTTGAGTCCATCATGACTTCGAACGCTATTCAGCGGTACTACACTTTCCAGCTAAACTGTCAGCTAATACAGCGGGTTGATGAGCAAAG
This sequence comes from Phaethon aethereus, assembly GCF_964289735.1. Lineage (NCBI taxonomy): Eukaryota > Metazoa > Chordata > Aves > Phaethontiformes > Phaethontidae > Phaethon > Phaethon aethereus. The sequence goes on along the minus strand of NC_138577.1, from coordinate 64,079,110 downwards.
GGTCAGTACGGATTGCCTGGATGCAGGCATGGCCACACAGCCATGCAGCAAGTAGCTGCTGTGGTCCTGGGATGTCCCCTCCTTTCTGGGAGGCTCTAGCTGGTGCAGGGAGTGAATGGGGGAAGCTGCTCTCCTGGTGTGTGGAAGCTGGGTGGGTCACAGTCAAGCCAGTTACCCAGTGCAATACCGTGAGCCGTGCGTGGCAGCGGGAGACCTGTGCTGGGCTGCGGGGTTAGGGAGGCTGGGCAGGAGCTCTGCTACCCTGGGCCATTGTCACCCCATTGGCCTGGGAGTTCCTTGCTGGAGAGGAGAGGGAGGCTAGGCAGTACTTCCAAGCATGAGTTGCCATGGGGGCACTATTTCTGGGGCAGAAAGCTAGCGAAAAGACACTTGTCCTGCATTCAAGTCTATCTAGTGTGTCTAAGACCCAAGAGATTGATAGAATGCCTGCTGAGTGCCTCTGGAGCCAGCGCAGGGCTAACAAAGCTCTGCTAATGCATAGCTAGTGGGACTTCATGAACCCAAGTGGGTACATTGAAGTAAAATATCCTGTGCTACGTTACCCAGGCTTTTCTATTACCCATAGTATTTGCTTGCCTCTTACCTTAGGTAATTCAAAGATGACAGTAGTCACCCAATTATACTGAGCAGCTTGAATGGTTAGTCAGAGGGAAATACTGTCCGTGAGTACGTAGAAGGACTGCGTCCTTGACTGAGAATAAATCGGTGTCCAGTGTGCATAGCCTGTGAATTGGTCAGAACGAAAGAATGTTGCTTACCGTGCTCATTTTGAGTAATGATCTTGTCTGAGTTTAGAATTAGCTGTGAAGGTTCTAGGTAACTGGAAATTAAAAACTGAAAATATTCAGATGGAGCTGCTGCTTTTTCTGGAGTGTTTCACAACAATGAGCAGGCTCTTTCAGAAGAACTTGAATTTAGCTGGTAATATAGATTACCTGGGCAAGATGGTCTCAGTTTTTAATTTGAAGTTATCAGAGTTAATTGTAAGGGGAATATGATTCAGAGTAACTTTAAATACTTTATAATACTAAGTATTTTTCCCAGCAAAGAATTTCTTAAAAATACCAAGGAAAGTTATGTCAAGAGTAGATGTTATTTTTTATATTTTTCCTTTGGTGAATTAAAAGTTACTCAGAAAACTTTTCAAAAAATTGGTTACGCTCATACGCTCATATGCTTTCTGTGTGACCGGCTGCAACTGAACCTCGTTATTCATACAATATGTCTATGTAATGTTACCAAATCCATTTGTGCTATGTCCATTTTGCACTTATGGATAGTTTGCGCTCTCTTGTGAGCAGAAATAGTCAGCTGGCCATAGTAGAAGACAGAGCAAAAAATGGATGGGAGTCCACAACCTCTTTCTTTGTGGCAGTAGGTCTGTCTTTCATACACTTTCAGTTTTTTTCCTTGTCTCATCAATATGTACAAAGCAGAAGCTAACTCAAAAGGCAGATAGACTCTTAGTTCTTTATAAATCAATCCTTTTACATTGTAACAGGCAGAAAGTTAAATGAGGGTAGGGAAAGGTCTCTATTTCATCTGACTGGCAGAAAAGGGACATGCCTAGCTGTAATTGCTTATTGGATGTAATTCTGTTCAGAGGCATTGAGTTGGCAGGCCAGTCTTGCCAGTTGCCCAGGCCAGTGTAAAACAAAGCACTGCATCTCCGCAACACAAGATGTTGTGAGATGACACAGCACAAGATGTTGTGTTGCCGAGGTGCAGTTCATAGCATGAATGAAGGAGCAACATGTTGGTACAAGCTTAGTAAAATAAGGAGGAAAAGAAAACTAGAAGGTATCGCTTGCTGGTGTATTACACATGTTGAGGAATTGGGGAACGCTCGCTCTGTGATAATTTCATACTCTTACTGCCTAGTTCTGTCATCTGATTTATCTCGGAAACAGGTTTTCACGAGTTGGAAGTAAAATGGCAGACTGGAAGGATGGGATACGAAATCAATCAGTAAAGGGAGTGAGAATGACTTCTGTAGCTATGTGAGTGCAGTTGGATGCAGTCCGGTTACTGTTCCTCTCTGCCTTGTCCCTTTTTTGCTTTCCCTGCAAAGCACACGGGTGCACTCGCTAACCTTTGGCAGCCGATTCTATAAACGTATCCACTGAGTGCAAATTCCAGTATTGTCCTTCACTGCCAGTTGTCACCCACCTCGCTGATGCTTGGAGCTAATGCGTTCCTTCTCTGGTGTGGGCTTCGCTGTTGCTCATTAAAAAGACAAAAAGTGTTTTTCTTTTTTTCCCCTCACTGCCTGACGAAACTTGCTGTCTGAAAGTTAGTTTGATTTTATTTCTAATTCTCAGCTGTGCTAAATGCACCGGGAATTTAAATTACAAAGCCAATGTTACCTCATGTTCTGCAAACTAGCTCCCCGAGGCATTTCATCACTGTGCACACTTGCGACTTTACAGTGTTGCAGCAAGGCTGTAAAGTGCCTAAACAAAATATTATGCAGTTATTAAAAGCAAAATAAAATAATAGGGAAAAAAACAGGTTAAAAGGGAAAGAAGCTCTTTCAGCCAGGTCTCCAGGCAGAACTGCCAAGTGCCGCCTTATCCCCGGTGATGCACTTCTGGCGAGCAGGTCCCGGAGTCCTGATGCAGGCTGCAGGGGCAGCAGGGATGCCCCTGCGGTTCGTCCTGCGCAGCGGGCAGCGCTCGCCTCCCCGTGGGTCCCAGCCCAGTGCTAAAGCCCGGCCAGGGGTGCGGGGGGAGCAGAAGAGGGACACACACTGCTGCTCTCTGGAGGGGTCTCTAGCCAGGAAGCAGGCAGGCACACGGTTGGACTTGATGATCTTAGAGGTCTTCCCCGACCTTAATGATTCTAGGATTCTAGATGGAGTGGAGGTTATCCCCCGGCATCGCTTCCGGGGTGGAACACAGTGCAGAAGCAGGCATGGAGAAAGAGGTGGAGGAGGAGGTTGCTTTGAGCTCCTTTTGACCATTGAGCCCTTGCCGCGCTGAAATTGATCTCTGTCACAGTGAGTTCTAGTCCTCTGTTAACATAATCTTATGCTCTAGGTTCTCATTGCTCCTTTTATGTATTATGATCACCCACTACTGCGGATCCTGAATATTTTTTTGTTATTTCTCGTATTAATTTCTCACCCATAGTCTCCATTTGTATGAGGGGAGTTCTGCCTGTTGTGAAAGGAGCTGACTTCTGTTATATTTGGCTCCTGAAACTACTGTTTAGAATTTGTTGAGAGAGGAACAAAATCAATTTGTGTGTTTCATTGAGTTCTATTTTTCAGCTGTTTTTCTTTGTATGAACATAATAATTAAAAAATTAGATTTAAGTGGACTAAAGCTTTTCATAAATGCATGTTAAATTCATTGAATAGTTTTAGGGAAAAAGTTGCAAAAGGTGAAACAGTCATTTTGGCATTTAAAAAGAAAATTTAATTTTTCAAAAGTGTTAATTAAATTATAAGAGTTAAGCTTTTCCCATATCCCAAACACAAAAGTTACTTGCACAGCAGTAATACTTACATGTTTATTCGTCCTACACACTGCAGCTAGTTCCTTCCAGCTGACTCCTGTAGTGACTGCTTCAGTGAGGAAATGGGCTTGTGTAAGCCCCTATATCTTCTGACTGTATGAAGAGATTTGGGTGAAGTTCAGGTGGCAGAAGCTACTTGTGGTGTTGGCAGGTCTCCTGCCTGTGCAGCTGCTCAAAATTTACTGCAGAAAACAAAGCTGGGTGTTGAAATTGCAGGAATAGCAGATAAATCCGAAAGTTGGATGTACTTCTCATCTCATCTTCCTAATTAGATATTTCTGTGGCCTCATAGTACCCAAATGACTCAGTCATCAGTGGTTATTTTCCCACAGCAGTGAAATACTGCTGGTTTTACTGAGGAAAACTTGAGGTACCACAGCATACAGGAAATCTGTTATTAGGCCAACACTGGACCACGTTGTTCAGGTCCCTAATCTACTGCTCTGTGCCTTGCTTTCTCTCATGGAGGCTATCTATGCACCTTTTTGTTGCAGGCCATAATGGACAAGAATCAGTAATATTAAGGAAACAATGTGGATAGTCATAGTAGGGTCTAATTTTATGTATTTATTAATGCATCCTGCTCTTCCAGTGCCTCAAAATGCCTTTTAATGTTAAAATGGTGCAGAAATTCACTTCTTTGCAGGGGCAAAGAGGGTAACAGGGAGCCCCTGCAGTAACGGTGTCCTCATGGTGCTGTGGCACTCTGTGCTCATCAGCTGGTGGGTCTCAGAGCAGAATGTGGTCGGGCACTAAGTGGCTGGGAGGTGCAGTCGTCGCTGCATGCAGGTTCGCGGTAAGAACTCTCTAGGTGTGGAGAAAGGCTTCTTGGCACTTGGTCACTCGGTAAGTTAGAGGGACGGAGCCTTAAAAGCTGTCTTCTGTCACTTACCTGCCCTGCTGGGAGCTCTGTTTAGGTCAAATGGGCTCTGTTCTGGAGAATGCCATCTGGATGGAAAATAACACAGACTTGAGTTGTCAAAGCCTTAGACCAAAACAGAGAAAAGTGTGGAACTGTTGTCTCCGTCCTAAGATTACAACACACTATCTTACAGCCCTTAGCTGCAAATAGTGAAATAGGGCTCTACACAGGTATTCTGCTGACTGACTGTCAATGAAAACGCTTGATGCTGACCTGCAAAATCCTTCAGAGCAGGCTGGAAACAAAAATGAGAGCAGTTTTGTAGGTGCTGGATGTAACCCTGACAGCCCAATCCAGAACATCTCTGCAGAATGTTTATTGGTGATGTAAATCCAAGGCTTACTGACAGGGGGGATTTTCAGTGCAAAAACTAAGTTATTTGCTGAAGTTATAGTAAGTCAGCAACAAAGGCAACTCTTCTCCACTGACCCTCGTATGAGACAGCTTTTGGGTCATCAGTGGTTTGGTTAAGCTCATAGGAACATCTGTTTACACTGAGATTTTTACTACTTGTTCCAAGAGGATGTTTAGATTTTCTGCAGTCTTAATGGGTACTGAAAGATCTGGGATGTGTCTTTCAGCTGGAGCAGACATTGGTGTCATGCTGCTACTGTTAAGAACTTGAAAATAGTGCAACTTCATGCTCTACTTGTTCAGACAAACCCTTCTTGGCTACATGGCAGTTCTGAGAGCAGCTGGCTCTTCTGCTGTCCGTAGTGTTGCTGCGTACTCCTCCTACTGTACACTGCTTTTGGGGGGGTCGCAGGGTCTTTAGCCCAGAGACCAGTTTTTGGAGCTGAGGAGAGGGCTACACTTTTGCAAGAGAGGTCCACCAGCATCTCTGTGGAGCCTGGGAACCAGGTGATAGAGGAGCAACGTGCTGAGCTGGCTCAGATTCTGGCAGTGGCCAGGCTTTGTAGGAGCATAGACAGTGCCCTTGACTACTGCTATCAATCATGTCAATTTAAACCAGCAGGTATCAACAAAGTTAATAAATGAAAAAAGCAGTGTAATCAAAAGTTGATTTAATTAGCTATCGGTTCTAATTACAGTGTTGTTGAGTGCCGTGCTGGATTTCATGTCAGAGGAGTAGTTGGAGTAATACATCTATGTTTACCAAAGTGAGGTATAGGAGGTGCATGTATGTATATGCATTAAAAATGGACTGAAAATCTTGCTAGCGAAACAAAATGATGCGGGTGAAATCTACACACTGAAGACTCAAAACCGGAGGTTCTGCTTCAGTAAGTCAGTGTGGTTATCTATTATGGGAGCTGGGATGCTGATGTTAACTGAACCAAAATGTTGGTTTTACAGTTCATTAGCAGTCTTGGTGAAACGAGCAGCTCACATTGAGCCATCTGAGCAAGTTTCAGTTTCTAGAATACTCTGAGCCCCAACTACGATGTTGAGGAGAGACAGCTGATCTCCTGTTAGCTGACATTTGTTTGAATGGAGGGAGCTGGGGTTGGGAAAAAAGTATTTTCCCTTTCAGAACTCGCACAGCATTCCGAGAGCAGGGGACCTGTTATTGTTTCAAGAAAATTTCTATTTGGCAGAGGCATGCGGTCTCCTGACACGTCGAGGATCTATAAACTAGGTCTGCAGTAAGCTCTTTCACACATTTATTCATTCCTTCTTTGGTTAAATGATTTCCGGCAACACACTTGACAGCTGTAAATGTGAGGGTCCTGCACATCTCTCCCTGGACGAGACCCGCTAGCACTGAGAGCGGGTCTGGGCGCAGACACGCGCAGCTAGCTGATTCTGGCTTACCCTGACAGGAGAATGTAAAAAATGTGCCAGCTTTCAAGGGTCAGAGGCTAAAATATGGATGTGTTTATTGCATATTTGGGTTGTCCCTTTAATAGACAGTTTGACACATTCTTTCGGTGAACTTTCTGGAAGACAAATAGCTCAAAATGGACACAGGAGAAATCACTTCTGTCAGGATTCCTATACATGTAATTACCTTCAGGTGTCAAGTGTACTTAGTGACTGTTGATTTTAATTTTTTTTGCTGTTCAGACATTTATACCTTGTTGTCGGGGAGGTATTTAATTTTATTAATGTGGACATTCTTAAAGGGAGGATGTGAAAGATCAGTTGTTTCAGACTTTGCTTTCCCTTATGAAATGGCTGGTATCACACTGTAGATAATTCTTTTGAAGACATGCTTTTGGTCTGCTTTTTCGGTCAGCCGTGTGGGAAGGATGCCTAAATCTCCTTGCCTAACTTAAACACTGAAAGCTGCCCCTAAGCCTTTCCTTCTAGGTGTATGATAGCTAGATCATTGTGAAAAACTGTTTTGAGCTCCTTTGTTCCTTTGCTTTTAAGCTTTTTGTGTGCGATATGCGTAACAGTTTTGAAAATTAGTGAATCAGCTAACCTACCATGGTGCAAAAATGGTGGCAAGATGTGCATCTTAAAATTACTAGCCTGGGAACGTAATTGTCAATACATACTAGTCTGCATTCAAATGGATACTCACATTTTTTACCGCAGCAAGCAACTAATGAAAGGATGAAATTACTGTAGTCAGAAACCAAAAGTGTCAGAATACATAAGAGAGCAGTACCGAGAAAACATAGTATGGAATCTGTTTTGAATGTGTCTGGCTTGAAGTTTTCCTGATGACTGGGAATGTAAATCACGTACTGAAAAAACTGGGAGAGATGATGTAGTCAATTACAGAAAGGAAAATGGATGTTTTGTTGTGGATGGAGATATTTAAATAAAATCAGTCAAAACACTGCTAAAAAAGATTTCAGATAATTTGTGTAGTAGAGCTAGCTTTTAATAATTTAATTTAACATTAGATAACCTTTTGCTGATTCAGGGACTGCTGGAATTTCGGAGCTCTTGTTTTTCAGTCACAAAGTGTGAATGGTTCTCCATATCCAAGAAAAAATGGAGATCAGCATTTTTTTTAGTCTATACGAATGCAATCTCAAAATGGCAGAAGGAGAATGTTCAAGCTAATTATGAGGGGAATTACTGGCTTTGTTCATATAGGAACCCCTTTAATATTTGGAAGAGTAGTTTAATGATGTGATCTGGCATTCATTCTGCAGTGCATCACCACCAAACAAACAAACAAAACAAAAGCCCTCAGTTGGCATTTTTGCCTAAGGGCTGCTGAGAGCTGATTATTCTTCTAATCAGAACCATCACAATCAAGGGCAACAATTAGCTAGGTTAGGTCCCTGCTGATTTCTCCTCTGTCCCTAAGCATCAGATGGCCTTGAGCACTCTTGAATCCTATCAACAAGTATTTGAGTAATACCTGTTTTGCTCCACCTGTTGTCATTAAGACCCTCTTTTCTTCTGTTGAAGTGCTTGGTTGTGTGTATGCTTTTTCGTATTACACTGATACTGGAAGGCATTAGCTGTCCTTCAGAAGAGAAAGCTTACTAGCCTAGGCAATAAATACAGAGTTTAAGTTTCCAGTGTAGAGTGTAAAATTGTGTAGTGTAAAATTGTAGACGTTATTTTGATACACCATGCGTGTGTTTCTGAGTGTGTACCTAATTCTGTATTTTTATCACTAACATTTATTTTCATGCATAGGGTAAACACATGTATTTCAACAGTCAGCTATGTAATCGAATATGCAGCTTGGGCGTGTCATGTGGTGAACCTTTGTGTTTGTAAATGGCAATGTGCTCCTTCTGCCAGCAGCCTGCTTCAGTCATTAATTCTGTTTTTCCCCTATTATTTTTGCACACAGCCAGTGCTGCTCTGCTTAGCTGGAGTTTTATCTACCCAAGTGGTTTACTTCATATCTAAATGATCTAAATGCTATAGTTAGTAGGCCTGATTTTGTCCTATTCATTCCGTGTATTTATGTGCTGAAACCAGGGAGTTGCTCCCTGTTTTGCCCTACTGTAACAGAAGGTGAAACTTCATCCAGTAGCTCTTGTGGGGTGGAAATTTTTGTCTAGAGATAGTGTGTAACTGAAGTAAATTGCAAGCTGTCACATTAACTTAATCATCCTCTTCTGTATTCTTAAAAACCCTTAATGACTCAATAAATCTTTTCTTCCTTCAGCTTCTAGTCTCCTTTTTATAGTGCGTGGTTTACTATTGCTAAAAAAACGAAACAAGCCCAATGTATGTAAAATATAAAAGGCATGTTTAGCTTATACCTAACATAGGCAAAAGAAAAAGTAGGGCACAGAAGGTGACATAACTGGTGATTCCCCTCAACACCTGCTATAACTCTCTGAAGCTTCTTACTACTGTTAATCTAAATTTCATAATATTTCTCTGGCATAAAAATTAGTATGGAATGGTGAAAATGTTTTAGGATTTTTTTTCATAATATGGATTCTTTCAGTTATTATTGAATATAAGAATTGCTTCCTGGGACAATCTGGGAGTTGTACAACAAATTTAATCCATTCTTAAGAGTAATTATTCATGTCGAGGTGATTCAGTATTTGTTGATGGAAGAACTCAGCTTGCTAAGTGTCTGTTTTTTAGCTATGTGATCTTGCTACCTGAAGATAACAAAATCTTGGTAACAGGAGCTGGTTTTTGTAGTGTTAGACAGCAGTATGGAGATTGTAGAGTTTTATCTGCTTTGAAGAATTTAAGTAACAATGTTCAGCAGACAAAAAATCTAATTTTAAGGGCATACAGATGAGTGAAACAATGTTTAGCCAATCAGCCCTAACATATTAAGAAGTCATCTTCTCTATCGTGCTGCACTGGAAAATGCTCTCTGTGTTTCAGGCTGAGAAGTTTAAAATAATTGATTTTGAAAGGAAGAACAGGTTTCAATTAGCCTTAATGCAAGTTTACTCATTTGTAATGCATTAACAAGAGTAGATATTCCATACCCCATGTGTTATGAGCACACACATTTGAACAGACTGTGTGTTTCTATGCAACACACACATTACAACTGATACTAAGCAGTGGAGCTGACTTAGTCTCTTGCTGTCTAGGTATTTAATCAAGAGCATCATCTCAGCACATAAAAGCAAGAAAATTATGCGGGTGAAGTGAATTAAGTTTTAATGTTTGAACACATAGGAAATATGTGCTGCCACCTATGTTCCAATTACTGGTAAAATCAATGGTAGCATATTGATAAAGGTCGTTTTTTATCTTGCTTAGCGTGGGGATAGTGGTGGTGATGTCATGACCTTCTAATGGACCAAAGAACCATAGTTAAAATGTTAATTCTGGTAAGAATTTTTGCTTTTGTGCTATAAAAGGTGCCCACTCATTAAAGTAAAAGCTTTTTAACCCTTTCCCTCTGTGGATTAAGAGTCAAGTATTGACCGCTAAGATATCTGTAGTTCAGTTTCCCGGAGACAGAATAATTAAATGAAAGTCATAAGAGGAATGGCTGTAATAATATTGGTAATGAATGATTCTCAGTATGAAGTTACTCATTATCATGTTTCATTTCATAAAATGCTGTGTTCACACATTCTTTGGCTGAGGTAGTTTTCCTCTGACATCAGCATAATAATGAATAATTTTACGCCACTATGTAGTCCGTGCAGATTCACTGCTTTGTTGAATGCTTTCTGCACAGTTAGGCCTGAATTCAGGAAAGCTTTTAACCATTTACCTAAATCCTTTGGCTTAGTATGTGCTTAATTCTAAAGCATCAGCTTAATTGCTGTCTTGAACAGAGCTGCTTATTAGAGCAGAGGACCTTAATAGTCACATATCTGTAACCTTCTGGGAACTCTGGAGCTACTGTGCCAGGATGTACTTTTACATCAGTCATAGCTGTGATTTAAATAAAGAATAAATATTCATGCGTTGTTACTCAGACCATTCTGTAATCTATCAAAAGATCTCTTAACATACATTTAAGTGCATTTAAATGCCTGAGTTAAAGCACGCCAAGGTGTGAGTAAGGGGGAAAATGCACTAAAAAGCTGAATATGCTTGATCATTAACAGAACTAGTTCATAAACAAAGGCAAAATAACTGATGAAATGGAAAAACACAGTTAAACAGCTTGATTCAGCAACTCAGCAAACACAGTCTAACAGTTTAGCAAAAGGCAGTAATTTTCTGTCAGCTTACTTCTTTCTGTAATCCAAGGAACTGTTAACCTTTTTTGAAGGATTTGGAAGGTTCAGGCTGCTTTGTTTTTTTGGTGTAAAAGCTAAAGTAGAGAGATACATTACTATACTTAAGTTAGTGTCTTAATGAATCAAAGCTTATTGATAATATATTTAAAACTATTATTTGTATTCATTCAACATATTTGATATACAAAATAATTGAGGTGGGTTTTTTTTTCACTTAATAGATAAAGGGAAAAGTTAGGGAACCAACGCAAATGACCTCCAGCTGTTCAACATGCTGCTTGCAAGTTTGAACGCCAAAGCCTTAAATTGCCTTTTGTTCCTGGGGGCTTGGAAGGCGTAGTTCAGGAGAAGATTTTTCATGTGAGGGAGGGAGATGGAGGTCTCTACAGATGTTTCTTTCCATGTGGTAGGAAAAAGCAGGTGTAAACCGAGTTTGATTACGTTTGCTTCACTGTAAAAATTCTCGCAACACACCTTTGGGCATAAGGTAACCTCTCAACAACCTACAACAGCAAACCTGAGGACTATAAGAATATTCCTAAAGAAACGATCATCTGATTATGAAGGACGAGCTGAGGAATATAAAAGTCTTAAAATATCTTTGAAGTGCAATAAAAGACTTTTCAGTTGTATTGTTTTTGTTACAAGTCAGAACATACAGAATGAAAGGAGAAGTCCTGAGGTCTGTATTCTGTTTCAGGCAATCCTTAGCTAAACTTGTGTTGCAGGTGGTAGAAAACTAGGCAGCCTTCATTTGTCTAGGCTTTTTTATGTGGCAGACTCCTTGGAAAGCTGGTGAGATGCATTTAAAAAGAGATTTTAACATATACTTTTACATAAGTGTTTATTTTGATTAAAATTATGAACTGGGGTAATGGAAATCAAGATTTACTTTTTGTCCAACAAGTAAATTTGTCTCCAAAAAAGAACCTGGTCTCTGAGGTGTTGACGAGGTGCACTCTTGCCTCTGTTACAGGTAGGTGAAAACGTTCATCTGATGAACATTTGAGGACTACTGCATTTGGTTAGACACTTGTAATCAGCTATATAATTTCTTTTCACTCTTCTTCTAAACAATACATTATCATTGATTATAAATTACTTTCGTAGCTATGAAATTCATGGTACTAATTATCAGGTGTCAGGCTCAGAAATGCAGAGGAGCAGGTGTTTCTTCCCATTGGGCAACCAAGCTATACAACTCGGTGTCCATAGACTGTAGTGCACCAAATTCCAGAAGTTTCCAGGCGTTGAAAAAATGATCACACCAACTGATGAAGAAAAATCCATCATTTTTTATTAAGCACAAAGAGCCCAAACCTCTGGCTGTGCAAAAGATTGGTGGCCATCGTGAGAATGGGCTAGGGAGGTATGAGTTTGTACGTATTTAGTGTGTAGTCTACATAACCTTCCGCTGTAATTGTCCGTTGACCAGTGTTGGGAGTATTTTGTTGGCCCTGATGGGAATTTGCTCTGGCCCAGGATGACTGCTCTTGTTGCTTTTCACAGTGATGCTCTGTAACTGGGATTTTGCCCACACAGTTGATCTAAGTTGTATGACTGTCTTTATAGCTGCAGATTAGGTGTTTGTGTCCCAACTATGTGCTTAAGCTATGAACACTTCGTTCTTGAGTTTTAGGGTTTGTTTTGTTTTGTTTCTTTATTGCTAAACTAGTACTTAAGAGTAAGAATGAAAGGAAGAAATACTTTGTAAGCTCAGTAATTCATTTTAACATGTAAGGAATGATGCAAAGGCTTCTCAATAGACAATAACGGTTCTTGCCAGACGTGTGCAGTCCCTTCCTCACACCTGCCTTCTGTTGTCTTTACAGTGAGTAGGAAGAAGAAGGGAGGGCAGGGAAGGAAACCTCTAGTTTAATTAGTCTGTGCTATTCTCTGCTTCTTATCTTAAACCTTAGTGTCTGTACTTTTAAAAATAATTGCCATGTTTCGTGCAGACAAGATAATTGTTTAGTTGTGAAAGAAGTGATTTCACTACAGGTTGAAGATTAGAATTCATTTAAGATTAAATTTGGAAACACTTTTAGGAAGAATGCAGTAGGGAAATTAAGAGAACAGCTTCAGTTGTACTTCTTTTAAATTTCTGATTGATCTCAGAGCAGTGCATTTTTTTCTCCCAGTTTTTCTCCTAGATGAATATTTTACACATGCACATAAAAGTAAATTAGCAGGTTTTGCACCTTTTATCAATTCAAACTTTATGTATACATATTGAAGAACTGTTTCTGTCACTCTTGAAGAAGTAAGAATTTCAAAACCCCGTATGAGGAACCACATTATGGGAGCTTCATAATTTGAAAAGAGGCGGGGGGAATAAGATAAAAACTGCCTTAAATTCTACCATTTTTTGATCTCATGCAGTTCAAAAAAAAATGTTGCCCATCAGACAGTAGTCTTTGTAATGTCTTAGCTGTTTTACAGACTAATTGACAGTTTATAGTGCAAAGCTTTTCAACTTTTCAGATCCTATTTGTAAACAGAGAAACTGACTTGGATCAGGATCTATCTTGTTCGTATGATATACAAACCTTAAGATAAATTTCTCTAGATGAAAAAAGTCATAAGTCCTATTGTTCAGAGATGGTGTGTATTAAGATTAAACCTGATGGAAAATCTTATAGTCCGTGTGCTATAAGTCTTTAGAAGAAATTACAGGAATGAAAATTAAAAATTTCTGACGTAAATAATAGCTCTGCTACTTGGTGCTGCTGCAGTCTGTAGTCTAAAACTCTGGTTGTTCTTCTTTTGCTAGTTTGCCTAGCATAAGAGAGAAACTAATATGGAAGGGTAACAAGAACAAGGTTAAATTATTAGATTTCTCCATAGAACTTCCTCAAAAATGCTGTTTCCATGTCAGGAAAGGAAATATTTTTCCTGTGCGTCTCCTAAATAAATACAAGGCAATTGTGTAGCAAGAAAGAAATTAATTGATTGAAGCCTGCTCTCCTGATAGCAAGTTGTCTGCATATATATTTATGTACTTGTTAACTATTTTAACTTTGGTTTTATGTGAACAAGTTCAAACAGCTTTTGAGAATGTATCTGAATATATAGGTTATTCATGTTAATAGCAAGTTGTGGTTTGATACTGGAATTTCTTGTTATATTTCTGGGTCTGTGTAGTTCTGTGATTTTTTTTTTTCCCGTCCACGTTTTGCTCGCGCTATTTCATATTACATCAAGATTCATTCCTTTGGGCTGGAGAATGCGGACTATAACCATACCTTATTAAAACATACACAGTTTATGAAACATAAAAGCACTGTGAAACATCTTGCAGATTAACTTCCTTTTATACACTTACATACTGGGATATTAAGGGATAGATTTTACCAGTTACTAGTTTACAAGTTATACTAGGGTGCCTGAGTCTCCAAATTCTAATTTGATCATAAAATATTTTAAATTAAGTTTGGTGACAGATTGAGAGATTAGTAATAAACAGCTATAACTTAATGTCAGAGAAAAGTATTTCTAATGCAAGAGCAGGGTATGTGTATATGCAACAGCTGGGCACTTTTATCAAAAGGTATGTTTCTTCTCAAATACTGCGCATATATTTACTAGTGCAAATTCATGCAGCATTTTTTCCCTAGAAGTATGGAAGAGATGGAGATCTCTATTATTCAGTGTGCAGGTCAACATGCTTGTTGGGCAAGTGTTCTTTTCTTTCATTTCATGAGTTTGGGAAGACCTTTCTGCAGATAGAGCATTGTTCTCCATATCCATTAAAAGACGTCAGCACATGCCTTGGGCAGGGTTAGCAAATACCAGTCACAGAATGACATTCCATCAAGGCTGATAGGCTGTGTCTTCTGGGTTATACACATGGTCAACACATGTTGATAGTGTCCAGTTTGGACTCTTTAGTAGTAGTCCTACCTGGAGGGGGCGGGGATTATTATTTGCTTTGTTTTTTAAGAATTTAAACTCTGAATAGGTGAGTTTCTCCCAAATGTGTGTGATGATAGTAAACAGTGTGTTAGTACAGCAGAGATCAGGTGAGACTTTCTTGCTTTTTTAAGAAAGGCAGCTACGCAAATGAATCAGCAAACTGTAGTTTTTCTGGTATAGCCCAGAGGTATAGCTGAGGTAGGTTTTGTATTTTCAAGCAAAAACATGGAATAAAAGATGAAGCTGATGTCTTGTGTGGTGTTAGTGACTAAAGTAGATACATGGAAGTCATGCATGGACGGTATTGATGACCACAGTTTAAAAGTATATGAGTAGTAATTACCAGATCTCCTCATTCCACCTGAGATTAAGTGGGATAAATGTTACTGGAGAACTCCTGAGTAGTGCTAATGTGAAAACAAGTAATGAGCTTGTGTCCATAAATCAACTTAACAACGAGACTTGCTTCAGCCCAGACATTTTGGATTCACAGAGTAGATAGAGACTCCAAACATAAATGTCCGACTGCCTTTAGAATCTGGTTGGGTGTGGTACCTTTCAGATTATATTACGAGGGTCTTCAACACTGAAGTTTGTCCTGTAAGTCTGAATGATGCCTTTGACAGAATAGTAACTCTTCCTTTACCTTCCCCTCCCTCCTTCTCTCTTCATCCATCTCTGCAAGTTAAATGCTCACAGCAGTGGAAAATCAATAGCCAGGTAGAGTCTGTGGTTGTAGGGATTAAAGCTATCAGAGCTGGGACAGCTGAGAATGAGAGCCTGACCTCTTCCGGAGCAATGCTGTGACATGTTGTACCTCTCTTATAACCTTTATCATCCACAGCATGAATGTGTCACTGAAGCCCCCAAGATGCAACCAGCATTTCATTTCAGAAGTTGCAGCAGAAGAGAAATTCTGAGAGATCAGGTGAAAGTCATGTGTGCCAGCTTTGAACAAATTTTACAAACACAGTCTCTGAGAAAACAGTTTTAATAAACAGAATGAAAAATGTCCTGCTCATCGATTAGGAGGTGCAGAATGATGGGAAGTTAAGTGGGTGAGGGTGTTGCAGTACTTGAGAATCTCTGGAGTACTCAGATTTATAGGTGGGAAATAAATGTTGATTTGTTTATTTCCTCCCTCATATCTACTCAGGGAAGAGCAATTAGTTTCTATTTTTTAATGTTTGCATTATCATTGAACATACATCTTTCTGCAGTGCCAGCTATAAAAAGTCAATACAGGACCCAGATGTGCAAATAAACACAGTTATGAGTGTGAGGGAAATTATTAACAGTAAGTGGAGTAAACAGATGTTTGCAGAATTTATTTCTTGAAGAGCTTTTAAAGCACAAAAATAAATAAAAAATGTGTCTGTAGTTTAAATTCAGCATCATTGTTAATGACTGTTATGATGCAAACTGAAATTTTTGTTCAGCAGTAGAATCAGAAAAGAAGGTATTTCAGGTCTCAGGTTAATGGAATTAACACAACATACGTCATTCAAAGAACTCTTGCATTTTAAATAGTGTGTGTCCCTTTCCCATTAAAACCTATTTCTTTCCTGCTGTGTTTGCAGACTTTTTTTGCCATGTTTCTCTTAATAGAAGCCGCCTCCTGAGTGTAGGCTTTCTTTGTTTTGCAAAGGATGTGTTTCAGCCAAGGCACTTTAGGAAGTTTTCAACAATCAGGTTTTATTTAAAAAAAACAACAAAAAGTGGAGACACACACCCTGAAATTTAAAGGCTTTTACCAAACTGGTTTTGAGGAGGTTTCTTTGTTCTGGAAGTTAAGAGAATTAAAAGGTTTTATCACCTCCAGGTTATCTGTAAGCTTTGATAGCATGGAAGAAATTAAGTTTGAGAAAGTGAAGCTTGAGCAGTTATTTTACCAGTTGTAAACCTTGGCTTGTCCTAAGTAAAGATAGTTTCCGGATCAATTGCCTATGCAGGGGTAGGTGCTTCTGCCATTTCAAAAGGTCTAGGTTTTGTATCAGCACAGAATAAAAATATTTATAATTTGTTTGGTATTTTTTGGTGAATTCCATCTGGCCAAATATTCTTTGCCTCTTCAGAGCTACTCAGTGCTTAATGTGTTCTTTTCTTTAAAAACCTAAATGCTAGCTGAAACTGATTTGTTCCATGTTTCTTCCCATGTTCTAGTCCCTGTAGTAGATCACTTGTTTATCTCATTTAAATAGGCAGTATGAAGTACCGGATTCAATGGTAAATGATCAGAATCCAGTTACTTAACAGGAAAAAACCCCAGCCCTCCAAATAGGAAGGCACAATGTCTGTCTTGTACCATTGGCTGGTAAGAAGGGGTAAAGGCATGAGATCCTCCAGGGAGATAAGCCACGTAAAACTGACATGTTTTTTCTTGTGAAGTCCAGCTTAACGCAGCTCTGTTCTTTCTGATTTTCATTTGTTTGGGGTTTTTGCTTTTGGACCCATCCAAGTGGTGTGAAAAATTTCCCAGATGAGGGGGACATAGCAGGAATAAAAGGAGGAGGCAGATCTCCAACAGATGCATGTGGAGTGAAATGCTGGGAGATCACTCAGCTTTTTCAAGAAGTGTGATAGGCTCTTGCAGCCAGTTGTGAAGCAGTAATTTGAAGTCTGATGAACTCTTTCAAGTGCAGGAGCCTGATTCTGCTCAGCTGTGTAATTGTGATGGAAGGGAGCCAGCCAAAGGCAGAAACCTGGGTGCAACCTTTTGGGAGGCTTGTTCCGGCAGAGTGGGTGGGAGAGTAAAACGAAGGTTACAAATAATAAGTTTCTCTGCCTGATTGATAATGAACTAGTAATAAGTGGCCTTATTATAGTAATAAGTTTCCCATGGAAGCTTGATGATTGCAGAGAAGCTTTAGCTGAGTGCGTGTGACCACATCTTATTTTGATCAGCTGTAGCACAGCAAAGCTGTGTAATTATCATAATCTAACAATTAGCCTGGCATCCTTTCCCAGTGTTTAATTACCCCAATAAATGGTAATTGAATAGAGGACTTAATGACAAGAGAATAAGTTTTTTTCTGCATTGTGTACTTAACTTGCAGTCTTTTCTAGGCATAATTTTTGAATACTGTTTTTCTGAACAACTGCCTTGATTACTTGTTTCTCTTCTGTTTTGTCAGTCAGTATTTTGCTTCCTACGTAGTGTTTTCTTATGGTGTTTTGAACTTGTCTTAACTTGTGAAACTGTAACCTAAGGACTAAAAGGTCACAGATAGCTCCTTTATATTACAGGAGTTTTTTTTGTTTGCTTGCTCAGGGTAGCAATATACTGCTAGAGATCTAAAATGTCACTGGCTTGCTACTGTTAGCAAACCCACTTCTCTTAGCATCTGGAAAATGTTGAATTTTCTTTGGTTTGAAGGGAGCTAAAATTAAAATAGCTCTTTGATTACTTCATTGTTTGTGCATCAGAATCATTGTTGATGTCAGCAGAGCTATGGGAACAGAGTTTATTAAATGGTGTGACAAAGCCAGTAAAAAGAGCAGAAAAGCATTAAAGAGG
This sequence comes from Phaethon aethereus, assembly GCF_964289735.1. Taxonomy (NCBI): domain Eukaryota; kingdom Metazoa; phylum Chordata; class Aves; order Phaethontiformes; family Phaethontidae; genus Phaethon; species Phaethon aethereus. The sequence continues at coordinate 64,061,154 of NC_138577.1, read as the reverse complement.
TTATTTTTGCGTAGCACAGAAATAGCATCTTTAAAATTATCTGCAGTAAAATGGTACACTTAATCCCACAACCCCTCAGATAATTAACAACCACAAGATTTCCCCCATCACACATAACAGCTTCAAGTTAGTTGAAATGAGGGGGCTCGGACTGTCTAAAAGAATAACCAGGCACAAGTTACCGTACTTGGGATAGTCTAATGCACTACATTTGCCACCTAAATAGAAGCAAAAGGTGTGAGCAAGCTCTGTAGTGTGGAATGGTAAATGACAGACATAATCACATCCTAAGAGCAATTAAAATGTTGTCCTTTTAAAGGATGTTAGTGTTTTCCAGAAAATGTTTGCATTTTGTGTATTGTTGCGTATACAAATACCTACTTCATACTCATCTCTCTATTATTAATTTAAACAAATTGTTTCATAACTAGCTGACAGAAATAAACTTAATTTTCAGCCTACTTCTGTGCTTGTCCTGTGCCTAGAGCATTTGTAAGAGATGTTTCTATTGTCTGATAACATTAAATCTACTGATAGTTCAGCTTCTCTCGGGATACTCATGGGGTCTTCTCACCTGGCTGCTTTTTTCATGATGCTTGTAGGAATGGACTTGTCTCTGAGACCTCTCTGTCTCCATTAAAATTAGTTAAAGCTGGCTTAGTGGCTGTGAAAGTAAAAAGGAGGAGCTGACTGACCAGCAGTTACAGGCATATGCACATGTGCTGCTCACAGAAGCCTTTTTTACTTAGGAAGCAGAAGTAGTAACTTCTTGCTGTTCTGTTTCTGAAGAACTTGTGGGTAATTCTAGAAGAATAAATTGATGTTGTAAATTTTGTTGACGTTGCTTTGCATTTCAGATTAGCGTTTGAGAGCAAGGCGACTGGTGTAAGGCTTTCAGCAGGGGCAGTGTCCTCTGCACATTGGTGTTACAGGCTGTGAGGCTCCAGGCAGCAGAATTGGGTCCATTTGCATCCAGTCCCTTCTGATGCCAAACTGAAGACCAGAATTTCGTAATTCATTGTTAGAGCAGTTACTTAAGGGAAGGTTGACATAATAAAATGAAAATTTTCCCATACGCTTACCTTGAAGTAGAGCATCTGGCGTGTCGATTTTACAGGAAGGGTGCTGGAATATAACTAATGAGATTTGTACGAGAAGCAACAAGCAGAAGTTGCTGCAATTTTTTATCTATCCAGGTGATAACTTGCAATTTATGTTATTTGAGCTGTTCATAAACTGGATTTTTATAGTGTTTATTCCAAGAAGCAAAGGAAGAAAGAAACAAAAAACAAAATGATGTTGCTTTCTAAATACTTGTTTAAATAAATTGTCACTTGTTTCAGTGACCAGCAAAATGCAAGACGAGCCACATATGCTTCAGAACTTAAAATTACGTAAAGAAACATGCACACAGACTCTGTACTTTCACTTGTGTTTATGGATAAACAGAATACAGAAGGCATTAATTACTTTGAAAATGTTTGCTAATCATGTGTTTCTGTGGTTAAAATTACCATAAGGTTCTTCTTCTGCGACCTGAATACCTGGATATTTCATCGATGGCACTTGAGCACAGAAACGTTCATATGACTCTCCTTCCTGGAAGCAGTATGCAGGTTTTGTGTAACAAGATGATGTTTGTTGGTTATGGAAATGTTTGGGTTTAGAAGCTACTTAACTATCTGTCTCTGTCTTCAAAATGGCTTTTATAGCCCTACTGCCTAATAGCTAGCTTTGTAGTATGCAGGTTTCCAAGGCACTGTGTTTGAATGCCACCTGACACAAAACAAAGGTTAATTATGTTTGAAGAATAGCTGTGTTTTCCTGTGTGTAAGCTGGAGTGCACAGACACAAATGACATTATTTGCAAAAAAGTTTGTAAATCCTGTCAGAGTTTTGGAGAAGCCGTTTTGGTTGGTTTCTACCAGAAAACAATGTTATGTTATGCAAAATCTAGATAGGACTGATTGTTCCCTCGTAGTGGGATTTATATGAAGATCCTGATTACCATGTGGATCCAGAAGGGCATGGAGTCCAGATGAGGATCTGCCAGAACAGGATGAAGACCTAACTGAGAAAAGGAAAAGTACATCAATAGCATTATACCAGAGAGCGTAGGAAAGAAAGCTTTCTATTCTGAGTGGGACTGGAAAAAGGGATAAACTTACTAAACCTTAAATGCAGTCAACTGGTGATGTGCTATTCCTGTCATCTCTACAAATTCACCTGTTAACAGATTCCACCTTCATTTTACCTGTTGTGCTCCTCAACATATGTAGGTGGCTAAACATCGATAAATGCCTTCATTTGCAGTGGAACTTTTGTTTCACTCTAATACCTGATATTACACTACTAATAAGAGATTTTCAGCCTGTAAAAGTTAAGTGTTTTCCTCTCGGATGTCATTTAAAATTCTTGGAAATGGGTTTCTGAAGTGTTTCCTTTAATAGCTCCGAGGAGTCTGAGCTGATTAATTTTTTTGTGAGTTACTCATGGCTATCCCTTGCCGTTCTCTTCAGGTTAGAGGCCTTCATGTTTCCTCTTTGACAACATAAATACGACAGACTGCCTCGTAGCTGGAGAAACAAGAATGGTCTCAGTTCACTCCAAGAGGCACGCTGGAGATGTTGTAGCCTCTTTGGGAAAAATAAAATTAGTTCCACATGTCTTAAGTGCACGTGCTGAGGTTTTGATTACTGACTTCTTGAAGATATTGTAAGAGGGGGAATAAATACCTGCTTTCTGCTTCTTAGTTGTCTAATAACCTCTTTTCAGTATTGCTATTACTATATGGAGTGAAGAGACTTCGCTCAGAGCTGCTTGATAAAATACCTTGGTACATTTTTTCCCTGGAGCAGGTTCACTGCAGTGCCAGCAATATCAGCTAAAGGCCGGTTTACCTCTCTTAAAATATGCACCATCTTCTTCCTTTTTTAGACGTGTAAATGTGAATAGTTTCTGGCTACGGCAAATCGCTGTGGAATGAAAATACTGAGAGAGCAGGGGAGCAGGGAGGGAAGGACGCTGGGATGAAAAGGACTTGCTCGTGTGCTTCACCCTCAGACCTGCTCTGCAGGCAGTGCTTGCTTCTTATTTTCCACATGTTTGACAGGCAAGGTGTGCTGGGGCAAATGAAGACAGTCAACTGCTTCACTGCTTAGGAAAGCAGAAATAAGAATGAATCTACTAAAATAGCAGTGATCAAAGAGGGTGCTCGTGTTGTGGTTTTGTTTAACAAGAATACAGTAGGGGACTTTGCCAAAAGGGAGTCAGGTGAGCTCTTTCTGTGCTGTATGGGGTAGAACAGCTCACTGGTGCAGATTACAAGTTTGGTTTCATTGCTAACACATTAAGGGGTGATGAGAAATTTAGAAATTTAGTTGTCCGCCTCTTTGTAGTTATCTCCATTATCATAGACTGTGTGGTCAGATTCTTCCCTTCAAATTCAGCTATTTACAGTATACATTCTATTTAGGAATTGTCTGTCTAGACTCTCTTTTTGGTTAAAGGAGAGAAGTAGCTGCTCCTGGAGCATGATCTGTCTTGTTCCAGTGTACCTTGGGGCTAAACAGGCGGATAAATTGGACTCAAGTAGTTCCTATTTCTCTCCATTGACTTAAAGAGAATGTGGAGAAGCAGTTCACTTAAGGTTGTAGAATCACAGAATCGTTAAGGTTGGAAAAGACCTCTAAGATCATCAAATCCAACCGTCAACCCAACACCACCATGCCCTCTAAACCATGGTGGTCACAGAGAGCCTCATCTACATGTTTTTTGAACACCTCCAGTGATGGTGTCTCTACCACTTCCCTGGGCAGCCTAGAAGTCTAATGTTAAGGAGACCACTCTGATCCTCAGTGTCTACAATCACATCAGTGTAGTTCTGAAAGCATATAGCTCTGTCAGAAAATCATAATTGGGCATTATTGTGAAGGTGCAGGCTGATATATGTTAGGTTGATATATGATATAGTCTGATGTAGTCTTGAGAATTCCTTGAGAAAACTGCATTGTCTATCACCTGCATGGTTAAAAAAAAGCGTGTGTGTACACACATATATATAAATACATATTCATTTTTACTTACTAAAACTGTAATTTTTAAAAAAAAGTAAAGCAGTGCCAGAATGTGGCTTTCCTATTCATAAGTTACAAGATGCTCTTTTTCATTACCTGTAAGAAATGTCATACTGTTAACTGATACAGAGAACAGACACCAATTTGAAAACACTACATTTTTAATGCAAATGTATTAAGACAGTGTCTGTTCAGGTGGCAGGTTTTGAAAGCACTGGAGTATAAAAATATATTTTAACTAATTATTTAGATAAATGTAAATTCTCCCGGAAGGACTGTGGTTCAGAGGGGCTTTTCCATGTTACAGAATGGAATCGTGAGGCTGTGCACTGGCTGAAATTATACAGATACATCATGCTTTGATGCGTGTTCAGTTTTTCCCCTTTAAAAAGCTATTTTATTGAAGTTAAATTATTGTAGGGATATGAAAAGGTGTAGTTTGCTCTGAATTTATCCTTGGAGGGCCAGCAGATCATTGCTTTTTCTCTGAAATTAGATAGAAGGATCCAGATGGCAGATTTCAAGCCCATCAGGTGTTTAAAATATGCCCCTCAGCTAAAAGGAAGTATTACAGTTAAATCTGTCACAGCCTTTTTATTGCTCTGTGGTACACTTGACGACTGCAGCCGTGAAAGAGGGAAGCTACAAGTAGCCCAGTCAGCCTGAAGTGGAGTAGGTCAGTGGTTGGTTTCTTTGGCTGCCGCAGGGGGCTTGATAGACGTACAGACCTGGTTTATGGAATCATTAAATCCATCATGGTATAAGCTCCCATGGAGGCAATGAATTTGTTCCCATAGTTTCTTCTAGATACTATGGTAGGCATTAGGGAAGTAATATAAGTGAAACGTGGAGGGGAGAAAAAAGAACACCTTCCCCCCGCCCAAGAAAACAATCCCACATCTCTAAGGAGTCCTCAGTAATAATAATAGTAATAATAAAGTACATCTGGGCTGGTGCCTTGCACTGCATTTCTCAGCTGGCACTCATTCAGAACTGTCACATTAGTCTGAGCGCTGATAATTCATATCCCAGAATCCTTTTATCTGAACAGAACAACGTCTCCACTGTGTACTTTTGGCAAAGGAGACGCATTGCTTTTTAAATATGTTTAAAAAGTAATACAGGCTTTTCTTTGCATCTTGACAAACTGCTGCTAATCATGAAGAAAGCGTAAACTTGTTTGTGCTCTTGTAGTAACTAGAAGTACTTGCAGTCAAATCAGCTTTCTGCACAGGTGTGATTACTGCCTGATTCAGAGAAGAGGATATATTTGGTTTGTTTATTTGCATGCATATGTAGATGTTTATATAGACAATGATTTGGGGAGGCTGATACAGTTTTGGCTTCTTCGGTTTTTCTTGCTTCTTTCTCCAATTAAAAAAAAAAAACAACGCAATGAAACAAAGCAGACACTCTCTTTGTTTATTCAACAAACCATAGGGGAAGATAGCCTATAACTTGCGTGTGCGTTAGCAACAGATTCATTTTGTAAGAGAAGAGAGCAAAACCTTTATCCAGAAGGTCTTATGACCATAGCCCTGCATAAGCAGTCTCTGATAGCTCTGGTGAGTTGCAAGGGTTATTTTTGAGAAGGAATGTGCATGGCTGGAGTAAAATGAAGTGCCATTAATGATGCCCCTTTTATGAGAACGTTACCCTGCAACAAGGTCACCCTGAGTTAACTGTGCTTACGTCTGAACTCTTCCTGTGATTTCAGATTCCAGCGGGGCGACTACCACATTGATGTCTGCATCAATGACTACCTGGATGTGTTCTGCCCTCACTATGAAGACTCAGTGCCGGAAGATAAGACCGAACGCTATGTTCTGTACATGGTGAACTTTGATGGCTACAGCTCCTGCGATCACACCTCCAAAGGGTTCAAGAGGTGGGAGTGTAATCGGCCGCATTCCCCGAATGGACCATTGAAGTTCTCGGAAAAGTTCCAGCTCTTCACGCCCTTCTCACTAGGATTTGAGTTCAGGCCAGGCCGGGAATATTTCTACATCTGTGAGTATATAGAGATTTACCACTGTTGCACAGCAGGCACAAGAAACCCAGCTAATTTTTCACCTATGCTCTGTGGAAATACAGAGGGCCAAGCGGTGTATAATGCAGATGTCTCACAGTGAATGCAGGCGTAACTATCCCCAGACACATTAGCTAGGAATCTAGCTAGTGAAAATGATATTAAATCACAGCTTCTTTCCTCACATGAAGTAGCATGTCAGCCTGTTCACTGAACCATGGCTGACTTCTAAAGCAAAATGCACTATTAACGCTTATTCCAGCACTTGGAGGTAGAGGAGGAGGAAGAGGGGACAAGAAGAGTAGGATGGAAGCTGTCCCCAAATGTGAGGAAAAATAATTAATCCTGTGCATGTGAAATTCCTGGATTTTCTTACTTGCTCAGATGATATACTCCTGTCTCTGTAATATTTATCCCCCAAGAAGTGAGGTCTGTGTAGTTTGTAAGTAGTGTGGCTGCTGATGTCAGTACTCCAGCGGCATTTAAAGTTGTAATTTCTTAGTGTAAATACTCTCAAGCACCAAGCCAAGTGGCTCCTTTTTTCTTCCTTCCTTTTCGTCCCCCACTTTTTCTTGGACGAGCTGTTTCTGTCGGCATGGACGATGGGGGCTGCCGTGGGAGCAGGCAGCGCGTGGGGGGGCGTGGATGGGCTCACACACCTTCACGCCAGCTCCCCAAAGCAATGGGGAGCACCCTCCCAGAGCTCTGCACCCTCTTCCACGGAGGCCTGCATCAGGGCTGCTCTGGGCACCCTGAGGAGGAGCAGGATAACGTCTGGGGCTGAGGAAGTAGAAATATCGGGAGGTTAAAAACCAATGGCTTAAGCAATCTGGTGCCCTGACCCCGCTGTGCCGTTGATGCTGCTTCAGCTGTCTCGTTCGTTTAATCCTCCAACAAAGGTCTTATTTCATCAGTTTGTTTTGTACCTGAATCTTCTACTCCTGACAAGTTTTGACTCCTCCAGCAATGTTTTTTTTTTTCTGTTTTTAGTGTTAGACTAGGGAGTTGAAAGCTTTAGACAGACTGTAATCCCAATAAATATTGCCTTTATATGTGTAGCTGGCCTTTATACTGTGAAGCAGTCATTCCACCTCATTTCACCAGAGAAACTGAGTATGTATGATCCCTGTTTTTCAGCCTCATTTCTTCAGCATTGAGATTGTTCTTTTCCTTTTCTAAATCTACAGGGAAATGCATTCCTAGTGGAATTCCTAGTTTTCCATTAATTTCTTTTTCTTCCAGCAAATAAAAACCCCTAGTGAGTGGTCGTTCAGCATCAGAAGAACAGGGCTTTGTTCTTGTGCACAATTATATTATTATTGCACATAATAGTAATAAAAATAATTTTAAAAGGCAAACTGTAATGTTACTTAAAACTTGTTTTTTTAATATGGACATGAGAAACCATGTAAAGATACCAGAATTAAGTGGATAATGTTCTAGGATAAATAAATCTGTACTGTGTAGGCCCAGTCCTACTCATGTCCCTTACAAAAGCTTCCCATTAACTTCAACAGGAGTGTTGGGTCATGCAAAACTCCAGTATCAGGCTCCCTGGGAACACAAGATTTTTTAGTGGGGTTTGGTTTTGGTTTGGTTTGGGTTTGGTTTTTTTTTTTAAATCCAATTCCTGAGCATCATAAGTAAAACAAGCAGGAAGATTTAAGCTAAGGAATGCAGTCTTTGCCGTTACATGTTCGCGATAACGTAGCAGAGGGATGGCATCAGTAGGTGCAAGCATTAAAAAAACCCACAAAACACAACAACAAAAAATTTGTTTTCTAAATTTTAGAAAAGAGAAAGAAATATTTAATAAAGGTGAAAGCCAAATATGAAAGTGAAGGAAGAAAATATGAAAAATCTCAACTTGGTCTGTCTAGCTAATAGCTTCATTGTTAGAACATAGAAAATCTGTTGAACTCTCAAGCAATACATTATTATTATTCAAACAGACCCAGCTTGCTTATGCCTGGTTTTCCTCATTTGTGGTTAAATTCAATATTTCACTAAAAATCATTATGTATCTTCTATAACAGTCATTTAACTGAGTCATTTAACTGTCAAGGGCTCCCTTCAAAATAATTATTCCAAAGTGCTGTAAAATATGAAGAGCTTTATGATATTCAACTGCATTCAGATGGATTTTTTTTTTAAATGGAAGGTAGAAGAGCAAAACATTAGCAGCAAAGAGATGTTCATTTACTAGTAGCTTATTGGCCTGGTATTCACTGAAATTAAATTCTTAGGCATTTTTCAGAGAGACAAAAGCACTTTTCCTCTTTTTTCTGTAATTTAAGGGGTTTTTTGCCTTTATCCTTCTCTCTGCTGAGGACAGTAACAAGGTTGGCATTGCAGCAGTTGCAGGGAAGCACTCTTAAGTTAACAATTAAATGCAAACCTTCTCAGGGGAGAGTTATCAATCCTGGAATGTTTTTCTCTTAGTTTGTGCTGAAGAAACAAGATGGTGAAATGTTGTTCTTTGTTTCCTCATGAAAATTGTAAGTGGGCTCTTGTCCAGGCTACGGAGACCGCCTTTGTTATCTTTCTGTACCTGCATGTTAAAGAAATTACTGCTTCGCCAAGGAAGGTTTCTTTTCCTCAGCAGACCTGAAACCTTTGTCCTCTCTGCAGGAGAGGGGGAAGACTGACTATGTAGCATTAGTCTGGTATATTCTATTTAGGGGTTACAAAATGTGTCGTGTAGTCTAGACCTCTGGAAAGAGAAGTATTAAGTGACTGATTAGGTATTTATCTTAATTACTGTCTGGTGCTTTTTTGAAAAATCCATGCAGTTTGCCTTTTAAATATGTGACTTGCCTCTCTTCTTCTGTTATTTTCAGAAAATGCAATAATTTGAGACCAATCACCATCTCTTTTTCTGAACTGCTGGTTTTGTAAATGCCACTTTTTGTTGTTATGACATTGCCTTCATATATATTGCTCAGATGAACTTGAATCTTCCTTCTTTGCATGTTCATTTTAGAATAGTATAAGAAAAAAATCTATCTTTCTGATACCAAATTTACATTGAAGAAGTGAATTCAACATTGCAGACGTGCAATCAACAAGTACTGATTGAGTTTACTTTCGAAAGAAGAAAAACTTATTAAATATTTACAGAGAAATTAACTTTTATTTAGTTAGGGAGTGCACAGTGGGGAGCTGGGGAAGGTAAATGATAGATCATGACCTAAAAGTCCCAGTTTTCACTTAGTTCTTAGCAGGTGCTCACCTCAGGTTAGTGTATGTTAGCCTGAAAACAGACAAAATAATATTAATACTGAAACAGAAGGAGGTGAAATGCAGAGAAAGCAAAAACTGCATACTGGTATGACAGTGATTTTAATGTCCTTCAGAAGAGAACATAGGTTTGGGTGTGCAGGTTAAGGTGGGGTATTGTGCAAGGGGAGACGAACACAAAAACAAGGAGTGGGGAGATCCTATAATGTATAATGTTATACAATTATATAATTCCAAATGAGGGTATCATTTTCATTACTTTAACTTAATTACGGGTGTTTTATTTTTATTAAAGGGCTAAGTATTGAGTAAAATACCTGCAACAACTTGGCAAATATACATCGGAGCTCTTAAAGTGAAAAATGAAGACATGACTAGAACCAGACTGGTACAGATTACTGCAGAATCCTGACCGCAGTTTCCGAACCAAGCTCCTGTGTCAATTTAAGCTAGACCACATTGCTCTTTTCTTGAGAGCAATGTGTCTTTGGCATAGTGTCAGAGTTGTACTAACATTAAGCTGTAGCATATACTTTTCTCTGAGTGATCAATCCAATTATTCCATCAAAGAATTTGGTATTTGGTATGATTTGTCTTTAAGAATTCTATGATGTTTTTATCATCTTATCCTCCAAGATTTTATATGTATTGTTTATGTAGTCATTTGATCACTGTGAATATTGTAATTCACCTATGCTTATACCCTTTTCCTAGAAAGACCAGGTGGGTTTGCTCTTCTTCACAGTTGTCTTGCTGCTCTCCTGTTGTCTGTAAGATCTTGAAGGTTTTTGCTAGCTGTTAGCAGGCTTTGCATGTGATGTATTTAAACATATCTTAAGTGGTTCTTTCTCCATTCTTACTGAGAAAAGAGCTTCTTTCATCTTATAAATATCCTGTTGTCTTACCTGTGGTTTATTTGTGTAACCTTTTTTGTTACTGTTTCTTTCTAATTTTGCATGTCTTATGCATGTGTCTTTCTGCTTTTATTTCAAAATGCTTATGCTGTTTCTTTGTATCACCTTTAATGATGTGTCATTATCACTGTATCTTTGTTGTCACGGTTTATTTGCATGAAGCTTCTGATTGTAAGTTCAGGAAGCTTTTGTTGTAACCGTATTTCTCCTGACCACACCACGATAGTATGCTTTTATGATTGGAATTTAATTATGGTTATAAATAGTATTTTTAATAGTTCTAAAATTTGTGATGAAATTAAGAAACTGAGTTTGTAAAGTTTTACGTACACTTCTTCTTAATAACAACCAGCTCTCCTGTACTCCTTTCCCTCATAGAATATATTCTCAGGGAATCTGCTATTACCTATTCCCTTGATTTTCTTAGTGTTTGCTTTTGTTCCCCATCATCGTTGTTTCTCTGCACTAATTCCTTTTTTTCCTGAAATTTCTGATTCTTATCTCCTGAGGGCTTTTATTCAAATGACATTCCACCCTGATGGTCTTAGCTGCTGCTTCTATAGGAAAACTTGTGATTTTCATAATTTCAAATACAAAATTGTCTCTCTTCTGTTAGTTTGTTCCATCTCTGTGAGTTGAAGTTGTCCTCACGGTGTTCCAAAAACTGTGGAACTGTTTGAATCCTGCTGTCATTTTTCTCTAACAGCTGCCAAGTAGTTGGACCAGCTTTCTGCAACCATCTGCACACCTCTGGAGGCTTCTCTGATTCAAACGATCTTAAGGAAAAAAAATTAGAAAAAAGTGTTTATAGTACCTCCACTTCTTTTTGTCTTACTTTTGCCTATTAATTAGGTGGTTAGCTTGTCTTATTAATAAGGCCTCTAGTTGAACTCTTTTTGAAGCAATAACAGTCTCTGATGACAGTTAAGATGAACTTGTTCTCTCTTCTCCTTACCGCTTTTGTGAGTGTGTTTTTAAGTGTTGAGAGTTTGTTTATTTATCTTTCTTTAGTCTCTCCTACAATCCTCTAGTAGTTTATCTGTCCTGTGCGATTCCATGTTTCATGACCAGGTTAATTTTTGGGACGGTTACTGGCTTTTTGTCTCAAAGCTGTAAGCATAACTTAAAATTGTTACCATCAAGATGCCTCATTCCTGTTCCCTCCTTTCCACCTGTGATGCTTGCAGTAGATCCTGTACTGAAATGCTTTCTCCAGGTGGCCATTTCTCAGCTGGGGGAGGACGCAAAACCACCGCTGCTTGGTGGTGGTGGTGGAGGTAAGGTTTTTTGGTTATTAATGAAGAACTATTGACAGAGTTTAAAAGTCTAACTCACAGGGAGGAACTGTACGTATCCCTATACAAATCAGCAATTAGCGTAGGAAGGGTGCTATCCACTTCTTATGGAAATTAACACAGACCTAACAAAAGCTTTCCATGGCTAAGAACCTGGAATAGCTTCCCAGATTGCCAGCTTGGCTATTATTCTTTTAGGATTGGTTTCGGTATAGCAAGAATTAAGAAGGGGGACAGTGTAGAGACAAGGTTTAATAGCCTGTGATACTGTATGGGAGAAAACTACAGAGAAATCTTTTCACTGTAGTTTATTAACAGTTCCTTGGTATTTTTCATGTGCTCAAAAGGATGGTATTAAACTGCTGCATAGAGCTCATTGCTCTTGCTCGAGCACCAGCTTAATATTACTGGATATCAGTGTTTTGCATGAACAGGCACAACTCACTGTAAGATGATTATTTGATGTAGGGATCTCTGCATGTTTGCCAGAGGTTTAGTTTGATGTAATGGAAGCACAAAACAGAAAGACTGTGAACTGTAATCTTCACCTATCAGGAAAAGTCAACGTGAGTCCCCCAAAAAATCTACACTTCTCTCTCTTTCTTCATCCTGTTATAGACCTGGAAATCCTGCTTTTTCAGAACCAGTTGGTGTTGTCAGTGCAGCAGTTTATACTGCTGACTGTAGGTCTGCTGGTAGGAGGTGCTGTCTGAGGGCATAAGTACAGTATTTCTCAGGTTCTGAGTCTGGCTTATTTGAGGAAATTCCTTCTGGAAAAGGAGATAACATAAAAGAAACGAGTGTGACTACTCACTTGTATCCTGGAGAGTATTAGAATCAATCACAGGTTACTGTAGACAGATTGACTAATGGTTAGGTACTTACTTTTTTTTTTAGGAGTCAGCTGTTGCTTTTGTTATTGTACCCCAGCTGGGGTAGCACAGTCATATTTAATTAGGAATACTCTAGAAACACTTCATTTTCTCTCTTCTTTTTTTTTTTTTTTTTTTTTTTCATCCAACACTCAGAATATATGATTTCTCTGGAAGCAGTCATACTTGTAAAGACAAATCTCCTAATCAGCAAACTGACCTTAGCATAAATGGAAAATTCAGCGAAAGCATGGTAGGCATTTTATCTATGCATTTATCAATGTAAATATAAAGACGCTGTCAGCCTGATTTTAAAGTTGCCTTTATTTAAAGGAAAATTGCTCCTTGATGTTCACCAAGGCACCTAATACTAATTCTTCTTCAGAGTGTCCTTAAAGTTGTGGGAGGAAATTAGTTTCCATTTTAATGGCAATACTCTGTAATTCTGAGAGTTTCTCTTCTTCCATTTGTAGTTATGATAAAGACTGGACATTTCTTGCAATCACCCATTGTGTGCCTTGTGTATCTGCTTGTTCAGGCAGCTGGTAATTTTGCACACTTCTAATGCTACTTGTCTCACAAAGTCCTTGGCTAAATCTTTATTTGGCTCCTTGACCAATACCCATGGTGTCTTTTTCTGTAGGACAAAATAAGACTATCCATACATGAAAACAGATTATTTTGCTTTTTCCACTGAGCAGCCTGCAATTGTATAAGAAGATCTTTCAGCAAAACCCCTATTTGGGTGGGGTTTTTCCCTCATATAAATAACTTAGACGATGTAAAAGTTGGAAATATCCTGGTTTGGATATTTCTCCCCCTTGAGTCTGTCAATACTGTGACTCTAAGTCAAAGATTTGGCTTGGCACAAAGCTGACTGTAGCTTTATAAAGTTTTGTGAGCTCTAGAGAAAAGAGCAGATTGATGGTAAGTCTTGTCATGCCATACTCAGGTTATACGAGGGTCGGTGGAGTCATTGTATTTACTCCATAGGCTAAATTTTTATTAAAAATTGTTTCTACTCCTGAAAATGGTTGAGTCAAATAGCAGATATTTGGCTTTGAAAATACAGACTGGATTTGTCTTTCAGCAAGTGACTGTCTGTCTTGAGTTCGATAGGTGTTAGTTAATGCAGGTACTGCTGGTGTTTGTGTTTTCTCATTGCCTTTTGAAGACATGAGGTCAGAAGATCCCTTTTGAAACTCTTTCTTTGGACAACCTGGTTCGCACCAAAAGCTAAAAGGTGAAGGTTAACTAAAGAACGTTTTTAAAGGATGCTGAGAGAATTACAAATATTTTTAGTGTGTTACTTGCACTTTTCTTTTGGGGAAACATTGTTTATTGCTAGGTCCCCCATTAACCTTTCAGTCAAGATCTGATCAGCATAAACATGGATGCTACTTTGACAGCAGTGGGCTCAGACATGCCACTCTACTACGAATCCTGCTTTGATAGCTGGTTTACCAGAATCACTCAAGATGTTTTGAATGAAATCAAAGCAATTTAAAGGGTTTGATAAATGTGTACTTTAAAAAATATTTTTGTGTGGTAACATTAGGCAGACAAGGAAGGTGACCTTTAAAAGGGAACTCATGCTTAGCCTAGTGTGTAGATTAAAGGACTGGTTTCTGTTAGAAAGCATCAGAAGAATTAAGTGCTGGCCTTGCTAAAAAGCAAGCAGAAACAATCACCAGTGTCTAATAGATTTTGACGTTGGTAGTGTTCTTAGAATCCACAAAGGGAGCGTTAAAAGCTGTTGAATAATTTGGAACTCAGGAGAAATCCACATAAGAAAATGAAGAGAGAACCCGTAGAAGTGCTGGTCTCTATTGTTTGAGTATTTCAAAGGGAATGAATGTCTTTCAGATAACAAGTTGAAAGAAGATGATTTGGATTCATTGTGCTTCAAAAATTCAAGTGCCATTAAGATCCTGATAGCAGCAGAAATATAAAAGAGGGGAGGATATACCATATATCTGCAACTTTGAAAGCTGTCTCATGAGCATATTGTGTAAGGTCTTCACGGCTGTAGGAAGACCAGTGACTCATGCTGCTTTCTGCTGAAGTACTGATTTTGCACATTGGAAGAATGAGGGACTACCCACAGACAGAAATGATGAGGGTCAGGATTTCTTTCCTCTGTCTTTTTTATTATCTTGCCTAACATGCTTAATGAAGGCCAGTTAATTTTGTAGGAAAATAAAGCATGTATTGAAATGTTGTTATGTGATCACCAGATCACAAACATTAAAAAGATGGATGGGTTAGACCTCGGATAAAAGACCTCCAAGGATCATTAGGAACTTGATAAGGCCATATGTGATACACCTGACTTAGGGAAATGGTGACTAAATGTTCCATGTGGTGGCTATCCATTACTGTAATTTTTAACATTTGTGTTTCTTGTAAAAATCCCATTGCAACTTTATTAAAAGTTAAGTATTTAAATTCCACTGTTCTGCTGGAAGTACAGTTGAATGAATTGCACACAGCCCTATAAATCCTGATGGACCATTCATCATTCCTTGCTTTAAATAACTTTTGATGTTTGACAGCTACAACTTAACATCTCAGAGGTGGCTGCACTTCAGTGATGGGTGAGGCTCTTTGCAGTGGCACTTCACTGGGATGTTATGAGATTAATAAGGTGAAGCGTGTAGACTCCTTGGATGAAAGAACTTACAGAAGTGGAAAGTATTATTAATAATTATCTAAGGACTTATAACTCTGTAACAATGTTCTAATTTGATTTCTGAGCAAACTGAAACCTGTTTAATGAGCTGTTGTATTGGAAGTATGCATTTTGTAACACGGAGCAGATGCCAACAGAAATGGAAATAACATAGCAATGATATTTGGAATAACAGTGTTGTACTTCATTGCTGCCATGTCATCAGCATGTTAGTCTCCCTGTTCCTCAGACTAACTCACCAAGGCAGCACTTTCTCTGCCGATACTGTCTGTGTGTCATGATACAAACTGAGTATATGCATACCCGCAACCAATAGACCAAAACCAAATTCTCTCAGTGAAAAAGTGCTTCCACGTGCTGACCAACTGGCTGATGATCATGTTTCATAAGGTAATATTCAACATTCAACTCCGTATTTTCATAAATACTTGGATTTAAAAGAAGCAAATTTGTTTCTAAGCTACCTAGCCCTCTGATAGTAGAGGAGGCTGTAAAACAGGAGAATATTATGGACTTCCTAATAACTTTTTATTCCCCAGTAATTCATACTATTCAGACAAGATTCTGGGCTCAAAATGGTGCATGCAGTTTGTACTCCTGTCTCTGAGATTCCTGGCAAGTTAATATAAATCACTTAAAATAACATTTTTCACAGAGTATTCAGAAATGCACAGAAGTGCTTTATCCTGAAAAATTACAGAAAAATTTTTTCAGACTTCCAAATGTTTCCACTTTCCCTCAGGAAAGCAGTAGGTCATCCTCAGATCTACATTATTGGCCAAATGAGATTTTTACTGCCTGTAAAATCTCCCTGGCTTCCCTTTTACATCATGGATGTTTAATATTTAAAGTATCAAGTGGTATAGCCAGCTAGATACAGCACTGCTTTAGGGAATTAAGAATGGCTTGAAGGTGTATCAGAATCTCACTCGTGCCATACGTCTATGCACAAAAGTAACCAGTCTCCTTATGATGGATATGGGGAATAACGTTGCTGTTGATGATCTTCTGGGGGTGAAATGATCTTAATTATTTGAAGGATAATCAGAATGGCAGTATATTAATCAATTTAAAGAGCCCTGACAATTCAGTCGTAGTGGAGTTCAAAACGTGTTCAGGGAAAAATACACCAGAACGGCTTACATATATTAAGTTTTAAGAGATATAGGTGGGGGTATTGTGAAGATACAAACTTGGATTTCTTATGTGTTTTTTTGGCACATCTGTTTTTAGTAATACTAGGTCATCTTCCTGTTGATGCCTGTGTCATTAAAAACTGCATGTGGACTGCTTCTCTCTAGCATTTTAGGGTTTTGCAGAAGATGTTCAGCTGTGAGGCACTGAAGAATGCGCCACCCTACAGCATAGAGCCCGGTATTGGGACTGAAGTCAGGATCCCCAGCAGCAGCTGCAGCAGGGCTTGAAGTCTGTACACACGAGAATGGGTTTCTGCCCAAGAAGTCTTGAGCAGTAATAAAGTAGCCTTAGGCTGAAAAAGATGTTGTGTCTTTCTTCAGCATCCTGGGGACTGTAAAAGAATGCAACCTCTCATCTTGAAGAGAGCTTAGTGTTAACACCTCTCCGCTTCTGGCTGGTGATGCACAGAGCAGTCATGAACTTGGTTTTCCCCAGGAGAATGGAGTTATGTGTGCTGTTCCCATTGGTGCTCCTTGGAGATGGGATCTGACTTCCTTAGGTCCTTTTTGTGAACGGCATCAAGAAGCAGAAGGGAGGAGTGGCGTAGTCAAAACTCCATAGGCACATCAGCAAGACAGAAAATGTTTCTTTCTCACAGGGAGATGCACAAGCAAAGCATATATTTGTTCAGAAATTAAGGTATGTTCCAGTGAGGGTGATGACAGTGTTGTTTAGTTCAGACGTGAGAAACTGACATGGATAGGTTATTGTAGCAATTTCTTTTCTCAGATTTTCTTATACTTCACAAGACTTTTAAAATTATTTTATTAGCAGTTGAATATAAGTAGGCAAACTATAATGCTACTTCAGTTTCAAAGTAATAGTCATGTGTAAGAATACATTTAAAGTACATTTATAACAAGACAAAGATTAGTTATCGAACCAGTTGTCTGAAGCCTTGAAATACGGATATTACTTATTTTTCACCATTGATAGCTGTGTATCTCTTACCTGCGTCTCACTGGAGTAATCTGGGCGATCACAAGACTGCGTCTGAGGAATGTAGCTGTTCAGCGCTGTGCTGCGAAGCGCCCACATTCCAGCCCACACGCCTTGCTACAGCATCGAATTTCGAACTTAAATTGGGAGGAGTTCGTCTCTTTCCCATTGTAGCACTAAAAAATGCTGCCCGCTAGGTAGCAGAAGCAGCAGCCACCTCACAGTTTGTTGTAACCAGCTCCCACGTTGGTGTGGCTTCCAGCTTATAATAGGAGGGTGTTAGGCAGCTTTCTCTGCTGACCGTTTCCCCCCGGCCCAAGCAGAAAAATCAGCCGGTATTGTTAGAAATTATTGCCAGAGAGAGGGTTCCTCATCTGTAGCGCTGCACCTGCGGCAGCTTCACTCAGGGACATACACCAGTACAACAGCATTTTTTGCTCGCGGTCCCACTTGAAATACTCAGTGGCAGCTCAAGCAAAACTCTGTAAATTAGTCACTGTCACGTTTAGGCATTAAAAGTGGAATTAGTAATTTATATTAATCACAAATGTTTCGCCAGGTTTTATTAACAAGCAGATTGGCTGCCAAAATGCTTTCTGGAAGACATTTTTTTCTCCCAGCTGCCACAGAGAACAAAACAGTTATTATGGGCATTTAGATAAAGATTAACGGTTTGAGCAATTCATTTGAGGAAAACTGTATTTCACTATACATTCCACTTCAGCGTGGACCGTCACTGCCAACATGATTTGTCACCTCCTTGATAAAGTTATACAGTGGAGACACAAGATGGTGTAATTCATTTTAAGAGCAGAAATAGGTTAATCAACAAAGCAGAATGAGGTTAAAAACCAAACCAGACTCACATTTCTTAATTTTTGGCAAGTCCAGATTTCCAATAGGAGGGGTGAGATGTCTATCTAACTGCTGTTTTAGCATGTTTTGCTTCACTTTGTCTTCGTGCTTTCTTCTTTCTTTGCTCACATCATGCCTTTTTTTCCTCAGGACGGCTTCATGTGTCCTATTTAGATCTCCAGGGAAAAGTAGTACAGGTGGCTGCTTCATATTCTGTGCATCTGCAGGTAGTTCTGTGGAATACTGTAGGAGCGGTCCATGAACTCAGCACAGGGTATGAAGAAATGACTAGAATGGTAAGAAAGAGGTCAAAATGAATATTGCAGGGCTTAACAGCAATGCAGGGCAGGCTGCCAACATGACCTTCACACTTTCACATGTTTTGGACAGACAAAATCAGTTTCCTTGCATACTACTTTTTAAGCTTAGCATGTCCCAAGGAATTAAAGAATAGACAGGTTATATTTTGTGCCGTTATGGCTAGCTCCCTTTTTTTCTTCCACTTTTGTGTTTCAGGATGTCCTAAAATAGAGGAAATCAAAACACAAGTGAGAAATCAGCTGTTTGCTACAAAGGAGACAAACAAGGGTTGAAGGAGAAAAAACTCATTACAGAGAGATTAGAAAATTAATTGATTGGTGGCTCTGACAGTTCCCATTGGATGCCTAAGGATCTTGTGAAAAGAAAGTATAGCCTCAAACATAACATTTCTTCCTATTATTTCTTTCTCTCGCGTAGAGGCTCCTCTGAAGCATCATTAGGTTTCAATTATTTTCAGTGAAATATTTCACAAGAAAAGGGCATGATAAAATCAGTAGAGGTAGTGTTATTCCCCCGAGAAACTTACTATTGCTAATACTCAAATTGTAATAGGGAAGGCTTCTGTTCAGCATCAAACTTAAGAGATTTACACAGGGGTTATTCTGTTTCATGGAGGTTTTGGAACTCCTGCGACACGGAGTGAATGTGCCCCCTCTTTCCCCAGAATTAGTGTGGGGCAGCTGATGAATTCAGTGAGGCCTGAGAGCTTGATCATATCCATGGCTTAGTGTAAGCATGTGTGAAACTTGCAGTGAACTTACT
This sequence comes from Phaethon aethereus, assembly GCF_964289735.1. NCBI lineage: Eukaryota > Metazoa > Chordata > Aves > Phaethontiformes > Phaethontidae > Phaethon > Phaethon aethereus. The sequence goes on along the minus strand of NC_138577.1, from coordinate 64,041,962 downwards.
TAGTGAACGATCTATTACTGGTTTTTTTCTAAAGCTGAGTGTTGGCTTAGAGGTAGTGTTCTTTAAAAAGTGACAAAATATTTTTAACAATGTTTTCTTCTCTACTGACTCACTTTTTTTCCTGTATTTATAATTTATTTAGCAGCTATGTGTATATGGGTTGTATGCTCTCACATGTGCATATGTATATATATTTATGCATATATAAAAATAAATATGAAAAATTGACTTATTGGTTAAATGATAAAAAATAATCTTTTTGTGTTAAAGGCTTTAGCTATCGTGATTATAAAATGGCTAATTTTGTCAACCTCAGAACATGCATAATTACAACTCCACTGAAGGGTAGGGTGTTTGTAATATAAAACGCCAGTGAAGTGCCTCCTGGACATTGTATTATAATTTCACTAGATTTTCATTCTGCTGTATGGGCTGAGCTGACCAGTTCTTTCTTGTCCTTGATGTGGCATAACCATGCTATTACCACTACACATCGCTCTACGCCTTCCAGAACGAAAATGAGGCTAAAGATAAATTCAGCTCTAGTTTAGACAGAGGACTGCTTTGCAGTACTTCTCTCTAACTTTACTTCCCTGCTGTGCTTGGTTCCCCTTCCCTTCGTCCTGGTAACTAACGTGGTAATGGATGTGCATTAGAGGAGAAACATTCCCACTGAAATCTCTCCGGTTGCAGAAAATGGCAAAAGGAGCCATTCGCTACAAATGTGCTCCAGCTCCCGTAAGGAAATACGTCCACTTCTCAGAAAGTTTGCCACCGAATTCCTTGGGATGCAAAATAAGGAGTGTTCATTTTCGCTCCAAACTATGTGTCACGACATGCTATTGCTGCCCTCTTAATCGAGGAAGAAACTGCCTTTTCCAGGAGCTTTAGCATTACCTGGCACCTAATTCTGTGTAACAGTCGGCGTTTGCCGTGAGGGGCGATTCGAGGGCGCTGCGCCTTGCGCAGACCCTTGCACCGCTCTCCCCTCAGCCACACCAGCTGCTTGTGCTCACCAGAAACAGCAGCATTGCTTCTAACCAAATGATGGCATAATTTGGAAATCCAGTAATCGGTTCTAGATTTTACACAGGTCTAAAAGATGTACATTAAGAGTTAGTTTGGGAAAAGCCCTTATAAAGGACTATCTAGGGACAACATTTCTTAATATGCTAACCTAGCTGAGAAGAGGTATTTTTGCCTAGAACTTTTTCATTTTCGTGAACTAGAGAAAATATTTTGAGTGAAAAATACTCTTAAGCCAAAAATAAATCTCTTGGGGAACCTGGTACCACATCTAAGTTGTAGGCAGAAAAGGAAGAGAAAATTTTTGGAATTGTATCGACTGTGAGGATGAGGAACATTGTGCTTTAGAAATGTAAATTAAAATTACACATTTGGTACTTGTGTGAGTACAGCTGGATTTTCACAAAGGTGTATGCTGTTCCACATAGTGCTTGTGAACAGCATATGGTGTTTTGTGTGCTGATATGTACATGTAAATCTGCACTCCGCCCTTAAAATATGAGGTGAAATTATAAACACGTGTACATTCTACAAAGAAGTCAGCAATGAAAGCCAAACAAATAAAACAGCAACAGAAAGTCCCACAAAATTGCCCTAGCTCTTCAGCGACTGTATTTTTGGCTAAAGAAAGAAGAACCTGAAATAATAGCTTTCTGCAAGGGGAGGGGGGAAAAGACTAAGAGTAGCAGTAAGGTTTTTCTGTGCCATTTCATGAAGAAACTGCTTTTTTTGTTTATAGACAAAAATTTCCCACTGATGGCTTTGCTTCAGATTTGAAAAGTAAATAGAGATTGTGTATGTACATTGAATGTACATTGAATGCTAAAAATTATTAATTTGATTCACTTTAACTGGACTTCTGGAAAAAAAAAAATCTGACAACTGTGCACACTTGATCATCACTAACTTGACCATCAGTGAAAACGACATTGATTTCAGTACATCTACATTTAAGTGGAATCTTTATCTAGGCTCTAGGGGACTGATCTGAAATGCACCTGAACGCACAAATTTTCAAAAAAGAAAAAAAACCCCAACAATCCACCTGAATGCGAGGTAGATGCAATGTATGCAATTTATTCTATATAATGCATCGTCAATCCTGTTCTTCCTTGATTCCAGTCCAAAAGTAGGTAAAATAAATAGTTTGCATATTACAGGCCATATGTCAGAAGTGCTTAGCATTCCCAATTAGGGTTGTAATTTTAGAAGTACGTAGCTGTCCCTTAGGTATCCAAACAGTTGGCCAGATTTCTAAAATGCTTTGCATATGAAGCACTGAGTTCTTCTGAAAATGTTATCTCTATTGCAGATTGTAAACATCTTGAACGCTTGTCAGTAGGTTCTTTTGAATGATATGTTTGTATTTTACCAGGATTGGTTTGGGGGTTTTGTTTGTTGGGGGTTTTTTGAGGGCAAATACAATACTCTTATCAACTTGAGCCCCATTTCTGCTCTCCCATAATCAAGCGCTAAGATAGTCTAGCAGTGTTAGCTGTTCCTTCCTTTAGCTTCCTCCTCAGAGCTGGTGGGAGCAGGGCTTGTACACTGTTCTGGTACGAAGGTGCTCCACTGCTCAACAATGGCATTTCTTGTAGGGCTTTGTCATAAGTTGTGTAGCAGAGCCATGGCATTAAGTTGATAGGATTTTTTTTTGTGAGCCCATAGGTGGATATTTTATCAGCAGTGATGTCTCAAGTGAGAAAATCTTGAAGAAAAATCATTTTAAAACCCCACCTTTGCCATGAGCTGCTAATGACCATGATCTGTGGATACAGCCATATGAACCTCCTTGTTCCCCAAGCAAGTGCACACAATCTCTATAATTAGAGCCGATGGAAACTTGTCTTTACAGACACCATCACCTTCCACTGGAGGTGGCTCCCGCATGTCACTGCTGAGCCTTGAGCTGAAAAGCAGACCTAATGAAGGAGTTTTCCAGCCCTCAGTGCATCTGTGGCACTTGCTCTCCCTGCTGCGCTGCATAGCGCACTGGCCATTTGTTGGCAAGTTCGTATTTCACACTGCAGGGAATTGAAATGATGGAACAGACAGGAGAATAGTTTTATTTGCAGTATCCTGTGTATCCCTAGACTCTGATTTGGCATAAAACATCTGCTTCATGATCTGTTCAAGGCCAGTTCCCTTCCGCCAACAAAGGTTACGACTTCAGGCAAGCTGTGCCTTCGCTGGCAGAGGGAGATTTGCCTGCAGACTTGATTTAGTCAGAATCAAAGCACCCTGCCACAGAAATCCTTTTTTCAATTACTTCTGAAAAAGCAGCCAGACGGTAAACCTATTAACATATTAAACAGTGAGTAAAGGAGGCCGCTGACTTCTGATGTATGGGTTTTTGTGAGAAGCTGATATAAACCGTGTCTGTGTTACGTGTGCATGTGTGGCTAGTAATAAAGATTCGTTATTGTTCTAACGGTAAGAGAAGTGACAGATACTCTGCATGTACCTGCTTAACTCCACTGCGAATGAGCAGCGTCAGTAAGTAAATCTCTTGGTTTCAGCTGCAGTTTATGCATATTTTCAATTTGCAAAGTTAACTGGTGTAATATTGTTGTAGTTTCTGTTAAAGTCTTAGGAAATAGGCCCTACAAGATGCAGTATTTGGAGATAAATTGATGCATTTAATCTTTTTTGTATTCAGCGTCAGGACCTAATTTCAGGGGTTTTTGTCTCCTACCAAAAAAATCAATTTTTGAAAGACTGATACAGATTTCTTTGCAGAATGTCATCTTGATCCACACTTACATACATACAAATAAATTCCATGTTCCTTCCTACAATAACATACTTAGATTCAACCTTTATCAGATGAGTAGCATATTATCATCTACGTACTTCACTGCCATTGATGCACAGTCTTTGCAACATATGGCTATTTTTCCTTCGCAGAAAAAAAAAATCCTTTCTCTAGCTTAAAAAAAATAGTAATTGAATATTTGCATATCTCCAAGGAGCCATGCGGGTTAAACTCTGCATTCATCTTCTGCAGTTCTTAGGCTGCTTTTGGTTTAAGAGTAAGAACTATTGCTTTTATGAAGTGCCTTTTTCTATAAAGTCAAAGGCTCACAGCAGTGCACAGAAAGCCAGTGCTATAAAGGAGCTAAGTAGAGTCTTTAATAGAGAGAACTAGGTTGTAAGTGTTTTTGTTCCTATGGAGCAGATAGATTTGGTTCCATCTGTTCCATATTCATAACAAAGGAGCTCACTTGCAGGAGGACTGACTTCCTGGGAGTAGCATGGTAATGATCTTTTCACCACAGATTGAAAGGATCTGAAAATGGTCACTTCAGCTCAGCAGAAAGCAGCTAGCGCTGATAGCGCTTCAGACCTGATATTTTTCTGCAGCTCTGTTTCGAGATGCGTGTTTTTTCTGAATAAAACACAACAAAAACATAAACCTTGATCTCCTCCCTCCTGCCCTGCCCCTGCACCCATGTCAGTCCTCCTTCTGAGGAGTTCAGAATGTTTTCTCAAAAAAAATGGGATGACATGTTACAAATACAGTGTCAATTTTTCTTTATTTGATCTTGGTATTAAAGGCAGAAGTGAAAAATTATTTACTGCCACTCTAGGTTCTGTCTCCTGAACTTTTCTCATGATCTCTACTTTCTCAGCAAGAAGATTTTGTGAACAAGAAATCTGAAGTCCACAAAAAGTGTGCGAAAATTCCTTGCTGGGTTTTGTAATTAGGATGCTCCAGTGCCAGCTTTGATTACACACCTCGTGGGCTTGCAGGAAAAAAAAAAAAATCCAGCTTGATCCAAGAAAAAAAATATTCTTGTCTCTGCAGGATATTTCACAAGGGAAGAGCAGAAAAATGCAGGAGTGTACCACAAGCACTCGAACTTGGCTAAAGAACAAATTATTCCGTGACCCCTAAAAGGTGAACTGGAAGTTTACAGAGATCTTAAAAACTGACTAGGAACACAGAACAAGAAGAATCCTCCTGTGTCATTGGTTCTGGCTATGCAGTTGCCAAAAGAGGGCACAAAACAGATCCAGATTTACCATTGTCCTGGGTGTAAGTCCTGCTGGGGCGTGCTGGACCCCATGTGTCTCCATGCTCCAGGATGGTTGGTGCCGGAGGCAGCTATGAGAGCAGGATGGGCAAGCAGCAGGCATGCACAGCCTTGCCTTGGCTGGTACTGCAGCATCCATGTAGGCATACTCAGGGTTGGTTTTTTTTTTGCCTTCCAGCCAACAATACCGTATCGTATAATTCATAGATGTGTATGAAAGCGTCCACTACCCTACTGATTAAACAGTACACAGGTATTTGCAGATCTGATGCTTCCCCCCCACCCCAAAGTGAGAGATTTGATCTCAGACTGTGGTTTTTTTGTTTGTTCAGTTGGGATTTTTTCTGAGTGCTGCATGTTTTGCTGCAGTAACTCGAGGAGAAAATACATACATTTCAAGTGATGCTTTTCCTAACTAAGGTAAATGAGAGTGTATCCTGGCTTCTTTGGAGAAACTCAGTACACTGAACCCTCTTTTAAACGTGAGAGTGAAGAAGCATTTGATGCACACTGTCATACAGCTCTGCACAGCTACCAGAACTATATCCAGTGCAGATGTTCGTTGATACGGACTGGCCAGGAAGTGAGACACAAATGTAGGTAGATCTTCTGGCATAGGGATTGTGCACTTCAGTGGTAGGGTTGCTCTAGTATGGCAAGGCTTGACGTCTCCACCCACCAAGGAGTGGGGACACCACTCCAGGTTAGAGGCACAAATCGAGCAGTGATGGATACTGTGTGGTTGAGGGAAGTTAATTTGTCCATCTCTTATTGAAGTGAAATACGCATCAGCAAGGAAGTTTCAAGTAGGTGGTTTTGTATTTTCCCATACTGCTTTCCATATATATGATTTTAGATACACATGGAAAGCACCATTAGAAGCTGCTCACAACTTCGTTACTTGAGTTCCTTAACTGGTTAACATGTAAAGACTAGAGGACCAAGCTTGCAGTGGGGAGGTGTTTGCTTAGGTCAGAAAGCAGTGGGTGGAAAATAGAGATGCGAATTTCTCAATCTGCTTGGGAAGATTGTTAGTGTGAAACAGGGACTTCTGGAGGAGAGGTGGAGAAATACTTCAGTTCTGAGAGAGCAATTGTTAACAGCATTCAGGAAGAGAAAAGCTTGAGAGGTACCTGTGTGTTTCAACAGTCTGATGTGGTATTTATTGCTTTTAAGAAATGGTTTCCAAACCACTAGGGCTTTTTGAGTCCCAGCTATGGAAAAGTGTGCACATATATATCTAATTTTGAGTTCATCTGGGAATCATCACTGGAAATAAGGCTAAACATCCTGTGGTATACATTAATCTAAAAAAAAAAAAGAGCGCAGAAGGAAATAATTTGTGGCAGAGTAAAATGAAAGGTTAGCTATCCCGTGGGTGTTTTAGACTTTCCCACAGTCATAGTTATGACAGTCTACAGTCCTTTTCTGGCATAGGTGAGACATGTCAAATTCCTGACAAGGCAGCATTCTCCTTGATGAGGCTGTGGCTAATCTCACATAGCTTTTTTGAAGTACGGATTTCAAAGTGTGAATGTGACCTGTGGCTCTGAACACAAGCTAGACAAGTGAAAGAAAGAAGCAGGGATCTAGAAGTTTAAATGAAACTGCTATCACCTGATACGCTGGGCAAATTTTGGTTAAAGAGAAAACTTCAGCTTGATGTGTTCCAGAATTTTTCATGGTAAAGGTGACAAATTGAAGAGTTAAGGAAATCCTTTTAAGGACTGGAGAAAAATTTCTGGCTCTGGCTCACTGGTGGAGTAATTGAAGGTTCAATAGTCCCTCTGCAGGACTTGAGCAAACTGGGAATTCACCTGATAAAGATGTACTGTTATTAATATAGTGCTGGCAGCTCTTATTGTGTTTGTACTCTACCCAGTCATGGCCTGGGACCTCATCATGGTAGGTGTAATGAAACAGAAGGTCTCTGTCCTAAGAATCTTTACTTGTCAGAATCACAGCTTGAGTTATAGTGGACTATCGTGTTTTACAAACCTTACCTTTTCTATTTCATGTCTGGTTTCCCTCCTCCACAAATCTGGATTTTTCTGTGCAAGACCTGACTCTGCACATAAAGGCATTTTTTGTAAACGCTGTGCCAAGGTGCTATTAGAACTTTGCCAGGAGAAAAAGCCCTTCAGAGATCTTTTGAGCAATGATATTCTCTCTGAGCAGTGTGTTTGCAAACTTTTGGGCGTGCATGTGCACTCAAAACACATTCAAACTTGCATTATTCTCACTGTTTGCCTTCATTTTAAATAACAACAAAATAAAACCTGCAGTCTCTGCTTTTTTTCTAAATTTCCTTTAATACTAAGGCGGCTTCTTGAAGATGTCTTCCTGCCTTTATGTCTTCTCCATCCTCCACAAGACGTAAACAAGGTATTCTGTTGCTTTGCTTAGGTGAGTCAGCAGAAGTAACTTTTCATGTCTATGTATGTGTCACACTCCTAGCACAATACAACATTTATAATTATTTCTGTATTTTTATAAGCTGACAGAATTTACAAGCATAGTATAGAAAGCTAGAAATATTTCTAAATATTTTAAAGATGGTGGGAAGCCTATGAAGATGGAGTAGAATGGAATGCTTCTCTCTGCTTTAATTATAGTGTCAGCAGTGGTAAAGCTAGACACGGATAATATGAAGCCTATTAAAGTATATGAGGTTTAGTAACGTGATACAATACCCACAAATTCCATGTGGGTGAACATGCTGCTCTAAAGATCAAAAAGAGAAGGTCATTACTAACAAGACTGTAATGTCTTTTCAAAGGATTTACTTATGTCTAGTTCTTAGAGATGGAAATTAGCAGAATGGATAGCCTGCTTGAAGAAAACCCATTTTATTTCTAGTGATACCAAGGGAAAATCAAAGTATAAAAGTGCTTATGAAAAGTATGAGGAGGATGTATTTTTCTCTAAGTGCTCTATTTTATAGTATTAACTTGTTTTATTAGCAATTTACTCTAATACAGTCTTAATGTTGTACAATAACTGTATTTGGTTTTGTTAATGCCACTGAAAACAGTAATGAGATCTGAGGTTTTTATTTCATTCTAGTTAATAAGTGTTGGTTTGTTGCAATAGAAAAGTATGACATCAGTCATTTATATTGTGCCAGTGCAGAAATGTTAGCCCTTATTTTATGGTATGTAATACAGTTTGCATTTTATGAAAGAGAAGCTTTCTAACATGAGAGAAAGGCCTGCAAATATTTCCTGTGTGAGTAACTATATGATCTATTCTTCATCTATACCTCCTTACATTTCACAGGAGCTTACATGCAACTGAAAGTCCATTCAAAGTAGGATATGCCTTTCATTTATTTCCAGCTGAGCTTTGTTTGTTTTTTAATGAGAAGAAATACCGCAGAGGCAAGACTGATTCTCTGGGAAGCTCAGGCTGCAGTTACATGACAGCTTTGCCGTGGTTCGTAAACAAACATAACTGTTCTTGCTTTTATGGAAAAAAAAATATCTTTGCAAAGAACAGCTGAGCTTGGTTCTCGTACTGGTTCAGGGCTTGGTTCAGAGGAACCGCTCAGGCAGGGTTGGGTTTTTCTGCAGCCGAAATGTCTGCTTTGTTTTTCTCCTGAAGGTGTGAAGGGTACAGACTGCCCTGCACTGGGGTGATGTTGTGTTTTCCTGAACTCAACTGGACTTGACAACTTGGGAGGATGATAACAGTATGACTATAATAAACCTTTGGACTGGATCCAAAGTGATGCTGTCTGCCTCATATGCGCCCTCAGCTGCTGCTCACCTCTGGAGCTGCCCAGCGCTGCGCATGACTGGGCTTTGGGATGCTTTGACATTCTGCACAAGAAAAACCTGACTCCAGTACACCAGCCAGGCCAACAACAGACAAGTCTTGTCGTTAAATCACCCTCTAGAGCAGATAAGGGACCTTCCTGAGAGAGGTACAGGGCTAGACCAGTATTTTCCTCTTGGAAATAGCCTAATTAAACTGGAAGTCCATGGTTTACATCTCTTACCATACAGAATTTGATTTTGTTTTGTATGACTTTGATATGAAACCTACTTTCAATCCGTGCAGCCTTCAACCAGATCTATAAGTTGATTAGAAACTGCAAGAAAACTTGCATTCATCCTGGCCAAGCAGTTGCAATGGGACAGTTAATTCAGCATTAAGTGCTAATGCAGAAACAGTAACTACGTATTACTTTCTTCCAAGAACTCTCACTAAAAGTTTGTCTGGTAAGTCAGTTTGTCAGCATTTGTCTGGTAAGTCATTTCCATTTCCTAGGCTATATTTAGGGGTGTCTGAGAAATATGGTCACTTGTGAGATAGGCCATAATACTCCAGTGATTCTACACAGTGCAAAGCCAGTGTAATTAGGTAAAAGACATTAGGAAATAGAAGCAGTATTTCACAATCTGTTTGTTGTTGTGCACACAGCTTTTATAGAGTCTTTTTCTCCATTGCAGTGTACTTTGTGATTTATATTTTGCATGAAGTGTGGTATATAAGTCTGTGTATGTGTGTAGGCGTGTACATACACACATACAGAGATGACTACAGAAATACGATACGATTATTTTAACCTTCACTTCATATAGATGTAGTTGAGCATGCAGGAGTAAAGCAAAATACAACTTTATATTAGCTGCCCTTTTAATACTGTGGATTTTAACTCTTCATTTGTAAATACTAGTATCCATAGTACTTTTGTCTGTATTAAGCCGTAGGCAGTATTAGCTGTGACCTTGCATCTGTTTGTTTGTTTGTTTATTTTCCTTGTTAGGTAACTTTTCTTAGTTTTCAAAACTTGTTGGCAGTCCTAGATCAGGTGGTTTTCCAGATGAGATTCTCTCTCTGTCCATTGGTTTGAGATTCCTGAGTTTTTCAGTTGCTTGGTAATTTTTTTTTGTGTTCTCATCTTGGTGATGACTAAATGCGGAGGGATGGTAGACTCAGAAACAGGAAAGGTACAAATATGTTTAGTTATGATTTACTGAGGAAATGTGCTTAATTATTAGGTCTGAAGAATGAATGTCATGGATATTCAATATTTCAATTTTTTCAGAATGGAGTCATGTTTATTCTACAATAACAAAACTTTTTCTGATATGTTGGAATGAGGGAACAGACATGCAAAGACTCTTTTTTAGATTAATCTCAAGTATTGGTGAAGGCTGGGATTTCCATAGGAGCAGTATTTATCTATCTTTAATTTTTTATTTTAACACTTGCAAGGAGAAAATGATCAGTAAATCCTTTCAGGTAACTTCTTTTTTGATTAATAATTTTGAAGACCCCTTCATTGTCCTTACGTACAGGTCTTACTTCGTGTATGCACACAAAGGAGTGTTTTCTTGATTCATTAAATTCTAGCTGACTTTTTCAGTTGTACCATTTATGCAAATTTATAACTTTTTTCTATCTAAACTGTGAGAAGAATATTAATAACTAATTCTGCATTTACCTGGCTAATTTGCATACATTTGTGTTGTATGGTAAATCACATGAAAACCTACAGGGGAAAGGCTCAGCTCTTCTAACAACTAATAGGCTATTTTTTCTTTTGACTTGCACAAATTGAGAAATATTGCCTGTGGCAAACATAATGGAAAACTGCATTTTTAATGCTCTCACACATACTCATTTCTTTAGAAAGAAAGCAGCAGATGACTGTTCTTAAAAATAAAACTTTCTAAAGCTCTGTAGCTGACACAGGATATTGGATGCTAAAACACTTCAGGTTGGTGGAATTATGATTTGCAGGTTGTATAAGCGTAGCTGGATATTGGATTTGACTAATGGGAGTGGTACTGTGCCTGAAAGGGCTAGAGGCACATCACAGCCATAACTATTTTCTTCTGAAGAGGTTGTCTGTAAGTTACAGGACTAAGAGAGTGGAAGGACTGTGTAAACATGAGTTTCTGATGTAAATCTGACACAGCATCTTGTGCGTGGCATTGCTGCAGGTTCTGTCTTTGTGGTGTTTCTCCAGGTGGTTACAGAAGTTAGACGTGCGACCCTTTTGACTGGATAAGTAAGTGTTAGGTGTTTACTCCAGCTGTACGCATGTGGCATCTCGTTTAGTGGGAGATGTTCAAAGTTAGTCCTCTGTTGGCTTCCCAGTCTGAACCGATGCTTTTGTTCGGTGCTTGTGGTTGGGGAGCACTTACCAGTGCCAGAATTTGTGTAACACACATGCTCACAGTGTGTGTCTGTGATGAACTGAGGTGAGGTCTTCATGTGATTTCTCAGATCTTCTCTACAAGCTGGACATCTTACAGAGCAGAAGAAAAGATTCATCACTTTTTTCAAAAACGTGATAAGAACAGGCTTGTCTCCACAGTGTTTCATGAACACTGCTTTATAATCCTTCAGAGAATACTGCAAGTGAACTGCCAATAGAAACCTGAAATACAAAATAGTAAGAGAATTATCATCCACAGAGTATCTGCAGCATGCTGTGTCAGGGCTGCGAGGAGATGCGGTCGGGGGATGTTGGGTTTCTGCATAAGAAAAGGATGCTCCTTTACCAGCGTCCCCCTGTTCTAAAACAAAGGTGACATCTGAGTGACTTAAATAAGTCACTAAATAAATAATGGAGCGTTATTTGTACACTGAACGGTTCCAGTTTTGCTGTCTAATAGGGCCCATAGTGGGTTTGGCCTTGAATATTGAATATATTTGTAGTGCTAAATGAGGATTTGAACTACATTTATGATTATTTTTTTCTCCTCTATATCAGGACTTGCATTGTAGCAAAAGGTGCAATGCTCTAATTAGAAAGCTAAGAATGAGTGAGGAGGCAAGCAGAGGAAACCACTGATTACATATGAATATCATTAAATAGGGTGGTTGAGACACGTTTTTGTATGCGGCACCCAAATAACTTGCTTTTAGGTTAGAAACTGAGCCTCAGATAGTTGCGCGCCAAACTGCTGCCTGTCTCAGGAAAGGAAATACTTAATTACAGCTTTTGTCACATGATTAGCAGGTCCTAAAAACCCAGTTACTTTGGAAATTTTAATAGCTTTTCTTTTTTTGTATATTTACTTTTTAATTAGTTTACTTTGTAGGTTGATTGGGCCATATCTTGATGACTCCTTAGAGGAGTTTTGGGGATTTAACATAGTAAATTCAATTGCAACACTGTTGGGGAAAAAACCCCACACTGTTTTCTGTGTATGTTATTTTATGTTCTCTATCTGTGGCTTCCTGCAGTCATTGAATAACTCTGCTAAGTCTTATCAGGCTGAGGAAGGACCTAACCTGTTATTTATATCTAATACATTAATAATGTACCATGTGTTTTCTAGCAGAGAACTGCTTAGGAGTGGGATGAAGGAAGCAGGATTTTTTTTTTCCCCCATATTTAAATATAGCTAGCAAATACTGAAATATTTATGGTTTGGCTCTAGATGAGGAGAGAATAATTTTCTTCACTCTCTTTCCTTTCCTTACAGGGTATAAAAATGGTAGCCAGAATTGGTTCAGGGAAGAGAAATTTTCTCATCTAATTTGTCTTTATGGGCCATTTTTGGATCAAGCTTGGATCTAGTTCTATGTGCAGCATGGTGTTTTTTTCTAATTCAGCTAGTGGAGATAGAATTTTCATCTTAAGAATACAGAAATCATGACTTGAATTTCTTCTGAATCGTGGAATTTTCCTATTAAAAATAATGAAGACACCAAATCAGTTATTTTTATAATCATTGAGGTATTTTCATATATCTTGTGATTTCAGAGGGATTTTAGTGTGCACTTCCTTCTAACCCAAAGTCTTTGCGTAACCGTGACACCTAAAACATGTTCTTTAAAAGAGAGACCCGGGACATTGTCATGAAGTTCCAGGTAAAGGTGAGGTAGGGCAGGGGAGGAGTAAAATATCATAGGAATTGTAATGAAATGCAGGAACTAGCAACACTGCAGAGTTCCTCTTCTGTTTTTCCTTGTGATTCTTCCTGACACAAACTAAACCAGTCAGACCTTCTCTAGTCTAATATCATTCATGGAAAAAAGAGGCTATAACTTCTTTTGCTCCTATATATAGGGTATGTTTTTTTCACAGGTTTCTTTTTGTTGTGCAGCAACGTTTCAATTGCCTTGTTTCTTTTTCATGGGAGTTTTGACTTTTGAAATGGAAATTGTTTCTTGGGACAGGTTCCGTTAGCACCAGAGGCTTCCTGCTCTCAGAACTGTCCTCTATTTTATAGTTAATATCACCTTTAAAACAGGCAAATACTTCTCCCAAGTAACTAGTGATAGGACAAGAGGAAATGGCCTCAAGTTGCGCCAGGGGAGGTTTAGATTGGATATTAGGAAAAATTTCTTCACTGAGAGGGTGGTCAGGCATTGGAACAGGCTGCCCAGGGAGGTGGTGGAGTCGCCATCTCTGGAAGTGTTCAAAAAACGTGTGGATGTGGCGCTTCAGGACATGGTTTAGGGGACATGGTGGTTCTGGATTAATGGTTGGACTTGATGATCTTAAAGGTCCTTTCCAACCTAGTGATTCTGTGATTCTGTGATTCTGTGAATTAGAAAAGACTTATACCAAAGCTTTAGCAGCTAACCTGGCTTTGTGCAGAAGGGAGAATGAAATTTCTCTTTGTACCACCTGGAACAGATGTCCTTTCTTATACTACAGCTAATTTCAGTGAAAGGTAGCAATAACAGCAATAGTTTACCAAGGAAGCAACTTTAACAGATCCCAGCTGACAAAGAGCAGTTCTTTTTCTCCTTTCTGGAGTTCAGCAATGTTGTTCTCTTGCAAGCACGCAAGACAGTGTCAGGGAGTTTGCCAGACCCTGCTGCATTGAAAACCCACCTTTCCTGGAAAGTAAAACACCTTAAAACCACTGAACTTTCCTCTGCTAACGCTTTGCTCTTTCTTACCCTTAGGTCCTGAAAGTCAACACTTGAATTTTTCCAGTTGCAGTCAGTTTGGTAGGAAATTTTTGGTTCAAATTGATCCCTGAATTTTTCATGTAAGCCTTAGCTTTTGTTAGGTCCTAGCTGCATCATTACTTCTGCCCCAGAAAAAGCATATTTAGCATTTTTTCATAATAAATGTTAATATAAGCGGTTCATGCTTTCTACTGTGTTGCTTTGGTCATTTGGTGTGCTCTGTAGCTCTTACTCAAATTCTGTCAACCATGTCACCCTGATTTGGAGTTCTGTCCTCTTCAGCAAGAGTTTGCCATTAAAGTTACTTTCATGTAGAAGAATAGGACTTCAAACTTCAACTTGTTCAAGCATTGAAGCATTAACTTCCGAAAAAAAACCAGATTTAATGAGGACTCTTGACTTTCAGTAGTAGAGAGCAAAAGTGATGCACCTAACATTCAGAGAAAAAATATCTTGAGCTTGTTGCTGAAAGAGGAGGGAAAAAAAATCCCAGCTGTTGCCATCATATCTGGGACATCTTAATTCAACAGGCAGGCTTTTCATAGGATACTGGTGAAAATATTGCAGAATAAAGAAGACAGAGAAGAGAACAGAACAATACTGACAAACATACTGCAATGTATGTGAGAGGAGGACAGATGATATGAGCCAGCCTGACTCTTCCCTGTGGGGGATACAGCTGGTCTTCAGGCAAAAACTGCAACTGGTCTGTGTTTTTTCTTGTAAGATGAAAAAGATAAGGAAGAGGGAAGGAGGAGAAGAAAGGAGGGGAAAAAAAATTGATTGCAGTCATCCAGCTTGGCAAACAGTTCTTAAATTTCTCAGAAAGGCCAAAGAGGTTGCAGTGTCATCTTGACATGCCTTCATCACCTTGGTCTTGGTTGTTGAGGCAGATGTGAGAGCAGAACAATATGTCACTTGATTATTTTTTTTTAATTCATTATTATTATTCCTTCTGAAGGAGTAAAACGCTGATTAAAGAAGAATCTTTCTGGGTTTACTGCAACATTGACAGTACATAATTTCCCTGGGAAGGAAGAAAGCCCTTTTTCATACTTACTGCTAAAACTGTGTCAGTTTCTGGGATAATGATTTAAATGCAACTGCTATGGTTGCAGTAGGACTGTAGTTTATGATATAGTCTATAGTTGCAAATCCGTGTCGGGACTGGTGGAAAAAGATTTAAGCAGGGAACGGATTTTAATATTTTTCTTTCAAAGAACATGGCCAATCACTAGCTGTTTTTTGCTCCGAAGTGTGTGCAAATTTTATGTACACATATAAAATTTATACGTACAAAGCATTAGTTTTCTCTTTTTCCAGATAGAACATTACTAGCTCCAAGCTATCCTAGCTAGTCAATGGTATCCTAATTAGTCACTGACTAACAGAGTATTCTAATAAACATCAGTGAGCAAAATGTGCATATTTTATGGACATAAATAACAACATGTAAGCATCAAAGCTAAAACTTGCCTTTACATAAATGTGTGTCATGGGGCACTTCTGAAACAATTTCTGAGCCGGAAAAATCCACTAGTGATAAAATTACTGTAGAGACTCTATTTAAGCTGATGTTGGAAATGTTATTTCCACCTCTATGCTAGTAATGTTCTAATGACTATAGGATTCTTATCTTTTGAGTAATCTACAACTGCCTGTTTAGTCTGAGCAAAGCATTTAGCCAGTTGCCTATATTCAGTGAGGGCCACAGAAAGGACACAATTTCCTGAATATAACTATAAGAGTGCAAATATTGTGCCCTAAATAACACACCAGTTACTGTAAATGTCAGTAGAGGGAGTTTTTCTGACTTTGATTTAGTAAGAGCCTATAGCAAAGCCAGCTGTTAACACTTCTTGACTGCTTGTCATGATGAAGGGGGGACCATCATTTCTACACACTTTTGTCTTTTGATTAAAAGAGGGAAGCAATTTTTCAAGCACTTTCCCACAGGTGCAGAACCATAGTATTAGCTGTATTCGACTGTTTGCTCCTTTTTTGTGCTTGTACTGAATTTGCTAGTTCTTCTTGGTGAGTTCTTCTAGCAAAAAGCAGACACCTGCCTTGGAAACACATCATCAAAGACTAAGGGAGTTTATTTCAAGTTAGTTGAGGACCCCTTCAAGTGTGAGCTTAGCATGAAGACAGACAGCATGCATTCATATGTCTCTGCGTAAATCATTTTAGTTATCTGTCACAAACAGGGACAGAATCAATAAAAATGGATGAAACAGTGATAAACAGAACAAACTAGCATCTTACCATCCCAATCATCTTTTGTAAACCAAGACAGCTTCCAGTACTTCCTGTTTTTTGCAAAAGGCAACTTGTTCTGCCCTAATACATAACTTTTTGAATGATGGGGGAAACTATACAATGAAATAAAAAATGCTTTGCAGTGCTTCAGGCAATACTTTTCAGCTATAGCTTTTGAGGATTTTTGCAAGGGCGAAAAAAATGTGTATGCGAGTGGTCATTCACAAATGAAAATCTGCATGCCCAAGTCAAGCTGCTTTGTTGCCAGTGTGAATGTTGAACTGCAGGCCAATGTAGCATTTCAAAATTGCAGACATTGCTGAAAGTTATCAATGTGTTCGACTGGTAGACGGTACACTAGGGAGTCCCATCCGTGGTGACACGCACGTGTATTTCCCTATGACCATGTATTTTGAGGCAAGCACACTTCTAGAAGGGAAGTTTTCACAGCAGCACTTGTTCCTGGGAAATAAGATCCTAGTCTTATCTGTATGATTGTTTGCATTAGTGCTAGACATGTTGTTTCCGCTTATTCTTTTTCTCATACTACAGTAAGTACTCTTACAGTGAAATACTTTGAATGGGAAATTATGAGGGAGGGCAGAAAGAAGCAATAAGCTGATTTTGGTTTGTTAGTTATGTAACATGGGGAATCATGTTTTGACGGAAGTAAGATAAGTATTTTCTCAAGAAAGGCAGATGTATTGGAACATATGGAGACTGACTGCTGTAGAATTTAATGATGTGTATTTCTACTTTTGTGGGAGTATATACATAGTTCTGTTTTTAGCATTGTCACCTTCAGTGTTGTTGTGTTCTTTCATCCCTTTTTGGGTTGCTGAAGCCTATGACCTAGTATTTCAAGACTATCTTTTCTCTAAGTGATCTTAATTATTCTGAAGTGTAATTTTTCAGAGTAGACACCTGCATTACAGCAGAAACCATATTAAAGAACCTCTTGAGAAAAAGGTGTGAAAAGGTGAAAGGAGATAATGAAACATTGAAAATACCATGTGCTTCACTTCTTCCATGTAAAATAATCAAAAAAGGGATTAGAATAAAATCCGCAGTTCTTTCCCTGCTTTTGCATAATGAAGCTACTTTGTGCACTTGACGTCCTTGCATTCAGAGGCTGAAATGTGTCCAGCCCGTCAGATAAAGGGAAGATAAAGAATATTTTATCACAAAGGATGGTTTGCATTTTCAGTCTCTCACTCATCCACTTGTCTTTCCTTCTTCCCCATTTACAGCTTCTGCGATCCCAGATAATGGAAGGAGATCCTGTCTAAAGCTTAAGGTCTTTGTGCGACCAGCAAGTAAGTTCTTCAGATTAAGCTTTTGAGGGTGGCTTTGTAGTGCATGGTTTACTATGTGGTCTAGTAAACATCAGTAAATCTTTTTTTTACTATTAAATCTTGTGTATCTGTTCTATACCGCAGCATTTTTGTTATGATTTTCATCGTATTTTCTTATCATTTTTCATAAAGCTTTGTTTTAATTACATGGCAGTTGCTAACTTGTTGTTTCTTAAACTGTTGTACAAATGGAAGACTATGCTGGCATTTGGACAAGTGCCACAGATTTTAAAATATAAATATGCTTAATTATACATAATAAATAGAGAGAAAAAAGAAAGAAAAAAAGGAACGTGGGGAGTTTAAGGGTGTCTCACTAACATATTTGGCTGTTATCTCTATTTTTGTTATAGACAGCTGTATGAAAACTATAGGTGTTCATGATCGTGTTTTCGATGTTAACGACAAAGTAGAAAATTCATTAGAACCAGCAGGTTAGTATGCTTAGAGAATCTCTTTTAACAAATGCGTGTATCCTTCTGGTGCTTCAGTACTTTTTTTCCTCTTCTCTCTGCATGCTTTGCATGGTACAATTGCTCTGCTTTCGCACATTTCTAGCAGTGCTAATATCGCTTATGGTATATTTCCTGTATCTTTTTTTAATGCAGAGGAGGAAAAATGTTGCTTTATTTGTTTTTTGGGTGATGTGGTTTAATAAAATATC
Source organism: Phaethon aethereus (assembly GCF_964289735.1). Taxonomy (NCBI): domain Eukaryota; kingdom Metazoa; phylum Chordata; class Aves; order Phaethontiformes; family Phaethontidae; genus Phaethon; species Phaethon aethereus. The sequence goes on along the minus strand of NC_138577.1, from coordinate 64,023,732 downwards.
ATGTGTGCCAGTGTAAAATTTTCACCAGCATCCTGAAGTCGCTGGCCCATCTAACCCAAACACCCAGCATGTTGGCAAAACACTCTGTTTTCCAACTGGGCCCAAAGTTTTAGAAATAAAGTCAACAGACATGAAGAGTTTCATGTTTTAACCTGGTTTCAAAAGACTTTCAGAAAAACAGAACCACTGCTTGTTTGATTCTGGTGCATGACACAGGCATGCAACTGACAGAGTTAGTGTTTAAGAAATTAGTTCTTTAAAATTATAATACATTTGTATGTATATTTGGTCAGGCAAAATATCATTTTTACATACATGCACTCACACACAGATGCTCTGATATATGTAAGTTCGTGTCCTGTTTTTATTGAAGCAAAGTAAAGCTTTGGGGGGATTTTCTGTCTTTTTTTGCAAAACACTGCCTTAAGAATAAAAATAATGCTTGTTATGAAAAAGCCTCTCATCTGCCCAGGACAAAGTTACATTAACGTCCACCATCAATCAAGATGATGTGTCTCTGTGTGGGAAGTGCATATGTGTTGTTTGTATGGCTCAGGTTTATGACAGATAGAAGCATGTTTAATTCTAGGGGCATGAGTAATCCCACCAACTTCAGTGGGATTGCTCATGACATTATTAGGTGGATATGTAGGAAAAGTATTTGCAATAGTAGTATCACCTGTTTGTTTTATACGTACCTATACACTGCTTACACATTGTTGTATTCAACCCTCAATAATTAAAATACACAGTTAAATAAGCAAATTATACCAGAAAAAAAATACACACATGCCATTTAGTACATACCCTGAAGAACCAAGTTCTTTTTTTTTTTCTCTTAAGCTATTGGAAAGAGACTTCCCCTTTGGTATGAAGCAACATACTATTATTTTGCTCTTTGTTATTTGCAGTTCCTTTAAGTTAATGTCATATTTATACAGAAGTATAAATAAGGCTTTCACAAGTTATCCAGTCTGAATGATTTACCTATGGATACACAATAGAATTTATTATGTTTCTTTAGAAGAATTTTCTGAACTCTCCTAAAAGTTTTGGTTTTGAGAATCACAGATGTTCTCTAAGCAAATCTAAATGCAAGGAAGTACATTTATATTAGAAAAATTTGTACGTTTGTTAACAGCATTCTTCTGAAGAATGCATTAGGATGATCTTTCCCTATCTCTAGGTAACCTAGAAACTCAATGCACTTTTTTACGTTTTGTGATTTGGTGAACATGGGCTAATTAATGTGTATTTCTCCTGTTACTGGTTTGCAAAAGAGATCATGGGAGTAATAAATGCTTGATTTTAGTGAACTTGCTGAGCGTATTTTTTCAGCAGTGCTGTTCACTTCCCACTGAATGGCTATACCTAACTAGCACCATCACAAAAGCGTATTGTTAGAAAGCAACAGGCAAACCAGGGAACCAAAATCATAGAAGGAGCATCCTGCAGTCTGAGATGAAATACTGTTTGTGTTACCAGGAGGAAATAATAGCATTAATGAGAAGGTTTGGTACCAAAAAGTTCCCACTCTCGACATCAGTGTGTATTTGCATTATTATTGGGACCAGTCACCACTAAATAGTCAGTCATTCCCAGATCTGCCAACTGCTGTCACACTTTTCGGTTATTAGGTTGTTAGACTTGCCGCTGCCTTGGTAGATCTTGTTGCATGTGATCTGTGTCATATACTAATTTACCTGCCTCTGACGTGCATCTTCTGCTCCTATCCTGTCCCCTAGCCTGACAGTGTCTTTTTCCACAGTAGACAGAAGAATTTGGAGGCAGAAGGGTCACATTCAGCAGATTACTCACTGTCACCTTCCTTTTAAAAGTCGGGATTTGTGTGATTTTTGAACCCTTGTAATTGCACTGGTTTTGTTCAGGAGTTTGTAGGAAACTGGTCTATTGAGATCACAGTTGTTTCAGAAGTGATAAAAGTAATTGGCCTATTCCTTGTCCTCCCCTTCTCTTCTTCCTTGATAATAAAAATAAAAAGTCCCTAAACAAAAACTGCAGCCATGCGTATCTGGAAAAATTATTCCTGAAGCGTATGATGTAAAGCTGTGTGATCTGGAAAATTCATGGCTGTCAAAATAATTTTTTCTAATTATTGCTGGCATTCCCGTTCTTTAGCAGTGACCTTCCAGATTTTACTCAGGAATTTTGTCCTCTTCATCACTTGCCTTCAGTGTTTAAAATAAAGCAAAACCTTTTCCCCAAGCATTAAAGATTATGTATATGTTTCCCTGTTATAACCAGGGAAAATAATATTTGTAAAGTGATTTTGAGAACCATAGGTGAATCATGTGCTCTAATATGAGTGCAGAAACCTTGGGACTGCATTGACAGAAAACCCACATGATTTCTTGAAAGGAGCCCCTTAATGTTACATGAAAAAAATTCTTCTGTGAAGAATGGCTTTATAAAAATGCCATCATAGAAGATCTCCATAGTTTTCATTTAAAAGAATTAATCTTTTTAGTTTAGGGCTCTTTCATTGAGTTTTTTTAGCAGTAGCGAGCATTCCAGTCATGGCAGTATCTGGTAGTCAAAGAGAATGAGGATTTATTACTGCTGTACACTAGTTCTGCCCTATTGTGTTTTCATGCTGACTCATGGATGCAATTAGGACAAAACTGTTGACATTCAATGTTGCAAATTCAGACTTATTTGCAATTCTATTGATGATGCAAGAGGTGGAAGGTAATGCACATCATTCTCCTCTGTAGTTTTAGTTCATCAGCAGTGAATATATGTTTCCGAATGAGGAAGAGCTGACCCTAAATATGTGAAAGTTAGAACAGGGATATTTTTTCCCCGTAACTACTTAGAGTCCTAAGTATGGTTTAGTTGAGAAGCTGCTCTTGTGAAATACTGTATTCTCATTGCAGTGTCACCAAAGTACAAGAGTGTACCTCAGAAGTGAAGTGTGAAACAGTTTTTGGTACTGACAACCACTGTAACTGGCACTTTTCAGTAGCCAGCGTTCACTGAAATTTTTAGATTCCTTTGGAATAATTCTGGAGGAAAAATATTAGGGCCTCGCGCAGGGCTCAGAGGGTCTCCCTGCCATACATGGTGAAGAGCTGTAAGTGAAGTCATTCCAGCCAGTCTTTTTCACTGACACCAGTGTGCCTTTCATCTGATGATGTCTCACTCTTACAAAGCTGAACATATTTACAGCTGATCAGCGCTTGCTTTTCATACTTTTTCCTTGAGCAGCACTGAAGACCTGTTGATAAGCCTGACACAATTGTAGCATCAATTAATGATGGAAAAAAATGTGATAAATTGCTAATCCAGTTTACTGTGCTTCTAGCTGTGTAACCGAACTGGGGCTGAAGAGCCTATCAACAAAAATTATGCTAGGTGCTCTACCTGCTTTTAGGTGTTAAGGCTGTGAAGGGGAGGGAGCTTGTTTCTAGCTAAAGCTAAGTAATATGAAAGGCCCGATGCCAAAGCAACATGGTCATCCCAGTGTCCTGACTCCCGCTTCCCTTAGTGCCTTTAATTGGAATTGCACAGCTCTTACCCAGTGTAATCCTGGCAGTGCAAATTGTTGAGATGGGAGCTACGAGACAGATACATCATGGATATGTTGGCATCTTTCATAAAATGGAGGAGCTTATTACACTAAGTAAGGAGATACTATTAATTTTCCTGGAAACTTAGGCACTCTAAAATAACTTACGAATACATTTTGAGGCCACTTCACACTTCCTAAAAAGGTTTAGCTGATCTCATTCATTTAATACTATGAAAATTCAAATCCAGAGCTGACTTTTTATGGCAAGCCTCTGATTACTTTTGAAATAGCCAAATTAGATAACTGTGGGTATGGTTTTGCAGAGAAAAATACCACACCTGTAACAACACTGAAGTTGAACTGGACTTTACCTAGCTTTTTTCATGTTACAAACTGTGGCTTTCAAGGCTGATCTTCAGTTTACAAAAACGAAACAGAGCTTTATTTGGTATCCTAAATTTAGTATTCGCTACTGTGTTCTCTTCTGCCGTTAATGTATAAGCATGTTTTCCCAACTCCACTGGTTCTTTTTTTCATTAGTTTTAGCAGCATATATGTAAATCTGTATTTCGTGTACCATAGAAGGTAGTCTGTTACCTATGAAGTTTTCCAGATTGAGTACGTATTCTATAAAATCGGAGATTGTCATGTGTTAGCCTTTAAAATTCTGTTTCAAGAAAGGGAGACTGGTCTTATATCCCATGCGCATCCCCAGATGCAGTATACTTCAGTGGAAATTTTATGCGTGGAAGTGGAATATAGGCTTGGGCTTACAGGCTGTCATTTCAAATTCAGGAGCCAAAATCTGTAACTCAGTAAGGGAATTAACTGTGAAATTAATTCTGAGCATGTGCAACTCTTCTTCAAACCCTTTTGAAAATCAGGTGGTTTTATTTAGCTGCCCCCCTATTGACATTGCTATGTAATGAGCCATCCAAAGCTAGAGCTACAGTGTTTTATTAGAAGAGGAATCTTTCATTCCTCAATCTGCTGAAATCAGACTTACTTTCTGCTCCTCTGGTCGTCAGTGGGAGTTTTGCCAGTAAGAAATGCAGGACTTGGCCCCAAGTTGCTTACATAATGAGGTATTACACGCTTGTGAAAGTCAATGACAGCACAAGGTTCATTGCCCTATTTCATAAAGGCACTGCAATCTACTTAGAGTTGTCGGCTCAGTGAGAGTTTATTAAGGATGCAAAATCTCATTGGAATGTATGCTTTCTGTTTGAACAGATGATACCGTACATGAGTCAGCCGAGCCATCCCGTGGTGAGAACGCGGCACAGACACCAAGGATACCCAGCCGGCTTTTGGCAACTCTATTGTTCCTCCTGGCAATGCTTTTGATATTATAGCACAGTATGCTCCGGCAACCTGTCGCAGAAAATATCAGGGTCTTGGAACATCAAAGATCCACCTAACTGCTCATCCCAGGAAAGGGACTTTATTGTTTTTGCAGATGTCAAATTGTTATTTTTCCCTTTTCCCTTTTCTTCTCCCTTTTAGCCTGAACTCAGCAAAAATTTGAAGGGGATAACTAGCTTCAGCACCCATCCCTACCTACCCTGTGACTTTCTTAACCCCTCCATATAAATAAAAGGACTCCAAATGAAAATGCCAAACTATAATAGTGACACTAGTGATTCTTATTTTCCTCTGCATTCTCCTTTAAGAAGTCACCTCTGTTAGTTCACTATGTCATCTGTATGTGGACAAGGAAGAATAGTGGCAGATGCAGTCAGTGAAGGATAAGGAAAGTGAGTGAAAGCCTGGGAGAGTTTTTCTCTCTGATACAATATTTATGCCTTCTCGTTCAGCACTATAAGATGATCATGCAAGGCATCGTGTCACCATGTCAGGACTGGAGGGGAAATACTAAGATTAGATATAATACAACACCATTTCCTCCAGGAGTTTCCAAATGAACAGGCTTCTGAAAGGGAAAGGCGATGTTTCTTACAGGACTGTCTTGAAACATCTTTGACAGTAAAATTGTGCTCACGAATAGAAACACTGTCTTTGGTGAGAAGAAGTTTGTCTTTAGGAATGCTAGCACACAGCAGGCAAGGTCAAGTTTAGGAAACTTCACTGGGGGTGTGAGTGCCTCTGTTATTTCGTTTTAAGGGGATAATGCACACCGGATTATTTTATTTTAAAACAAATCACCGTGGTGCTACAATTTTTTTCTTGAAATGCAGAGGCACTTTTGAGAATAAAGTGACCTTCCCCAGCGCTGACTTAGTAGCTGATAGCCTTGGATGCTGCTCTGGGTGTTAATAGATGCTAAGAGAGGACATCAGTGGCCAGAGGAAACATGTTTGGGACACAGGATCTCCAGTGTGCTCTTGATTTGTCTCTCCTGCAAGTTCCTCAGTCATGGGAATAAACCACATGTAGAAGAAGCCAGGATAGTCTAGTAGCATTGTTTGGTGGGGGGAAAAGAAAGTGTGGAATATGAATTCAAGTGTTGATTTTTTATCTTTTCCCCTTCCAGCACAGTTTGAAGAGTAGAGGAAATGTGTTTATCAGCCAGAGATAAACTAGATGGGCTCCCAAAGACTTAACAAAATATTTTTTTAAAAATCCACTAGAGTAGAATATACATTATTTAGATATACTTTATGCTGAGAGTGAGTATATATGCTTGTCCTATTTAAACATGTGAGAGAAGTGGTAACCCTTGATGCAATTAGGAAATGGGACTGTCTTGTTTGATGGAATTGGGAGTGACCCTGTTTAAGGAATCTGAGCCTTGGCTAACACAGAACTTTAAAAAGTCATTTGCCAGGAAGTGCAAGCCTTGGGGTATTTTTTGGCTAGGCTGCCATGAAATTTGGACTGCTAAGCATAATCGGGGAAATACCAGACCAAGACTGAAACAGAGCTTTTCTAACAAAAGCTGTGATAATTATTTTAAATGTGAAACAAAACATGGAGCGCATTCAAGCAAAACAAAGGTTTTCTATATTAATTCTGAAGAAAAAGTCTGCCGTAACAAAATTGAGTGATGCCATTAACAGGCAGCACTTTGTGGGCTTTTTTAAAATGAAGTGAAGCTTTCCAGAAGTTGAAGCAGCCCATTATTCAAAAAAGGAGGAAAGGGGGGAATACATTGAAGGTGTAAAGGGAGGTTTATGCATGCTAAACTATGATCTGGGCTTGCCTGATACCATACAACACTCTCCTTAATTCAGGGCCTGTGCTTACAGGAAGAATGTGGGAAATTTCCTCTAGTCTGAAGTGCACACAGTAAAGATACACAGTCTAAACAGTGAGGGAAGTCATCATCTCATTACAGGCTCTCTGGTACTTTTCTCTCTTTAATTGGATGTGCTTGGTACACACAGTAATACTTCCTGTCAGTAGGAATTTAAAAGCTTTGGATGAGGTGAGGTGATAATCACAATGCACCTTATCGAATGGGTTATTAACCAGAGTACAGATAATATTGCACAATCGGTAACCACATTAAAATGATTCTTAGCAATTGCAGGCAGTCATACCAGTAGTACCAATTTAGTGTAGAAATGGAGACTTCACTCTTCACCCTTTGTCTCTGAGTGATGTCGGAGTTCAAGATGTACATTTATCCACAGCAGAGGATTTTCACTAGTGTTACTCCTGGTGAAATTCACCCCTTTGTTTTATCACAGAGCTCTGCTGGGTAGATGAGGAGTGACACGAGGGGTGCAGCTGCAAGACGGGTCCCTGCACTGCCTGTGGTGGCTGGGGGCATACCAGACACTGTCGGTCTGATACCTGGTAGCATCAGGCAATCCCAGTGATACCAAGTACATAAATGCTGATGGGCTTTGTGTTGCATTGCAAGAATCTGGATGCTTTAAATGCAGATGTTGGTGCAAATTAAGGAGGATTATGCTCCCTTCCCCTTTATCTGCCCCAGCTCAAGTCTGAGGGACTGATTCTTCCTCAGCCTGGGTGGCTTACTTACCCCCATGACCTGCACTCCTGGCTGCCAAGGGCATTGCAGTGTGAAGGAGGCAAAATAGGGATCAGTCAGTTTAGTGGATACCGTGTATCCTTTAATAGGCAAGGTAACATTTCGTGTTAGTTTAGAATATTGTTTTGTACTGTACTTACTTGGATGGCGAAGGAAAGACAAGTAAAACTTAAAGCTATGTTCTTTAAATTCTGTATTATTAGCAACCTCTGTTGTATATAGTGTTTGATAATAAAGTATTAATTTGATTCTTATGTCTTTTGTAAGTGAGAACAATAGACTTTCAGGATATTAAAATCATGCGTTGATTACAAGACAGAGCTTTGAAGCATCAAGTGTGATCATGGCTGAGAACTGAGAGACAAGTGGCCATGACGCTGCAGCATACAGGACTCATCGTTGAAAATTGTTCATCTATTGCAAGACTTCACAATGTCAAGACCTGGAACAACATGACTTTTGATGATCAATGTTTTGTCCTCAGTGTTTAAAGGTCTGATGTTGGAGCCCTGTGGTTTCTGTGTTAGTTTTTGGTCTTTTGTATCATGTTTGTTTCTAAAAAGGCTTTGGGGATATAACAAATCTTCTGTTATTTTGTTTGTTTCTTTCTTTTTTCTTTAATTTTTTTCCTCCTGTTTTCCTTTTGGTTTTGTTTCCATGAATAGTTTTTTCCACAAAGGATCTTGCCAGTGTCATGTGCGATATATGTATGTACTTGGTACCAAAAGAACTAGAAACAAATTTGGGAGGTACTGAGAGTAGATGAGTAGATTGTTTCCTTTCCTATATAATTGTGGAAGGAAAATGGTTGTATTTGTACCTGTTGATTCCCACCCCTGACCCTCAAAACTGAACTTAACCTATTGCCTCGTTAGAGCAATGGTTCAGTCACTTTCAGAGGCTTAGAGTGTTAACTCTTCCCCTCCTTTCATTACACTTGGATTTTGTAATCACCAGTTTTAATGTACAACTCTCCACACTTCTCTTCCCTCTTCCTGCCCTTCCTCCTCTCCTACCCTCCTCCTGTTTTTTAATTTGGAGCTGTGAATGGGCAGATCAGTTTCTGGTCTGGCATCACTGAGTTTTTCCCATGCATTCGCCCTCGAGCTTCTCGGATGTGAGACAAATCTCCCTACAATAGGCTTGCTGCCATTGTTTGTACAGTTTAATAGATGCTGGCATGTTGGAGGTTACCCATGAGTCTGCGAAATCCGCTTTCCATGCTTACTCTTGACACCCCATTGAAGGCACTCATTGTGTATGCATCTGGGTATGAAAGTCCAGCTCAGTGTGGTCCTGTGCTTGTACTGCCCTGCTTTGCAGTTTCTTTGCACTTATTCATTGAGTGCTGTTTTTGAAATGCTTACATTATATGAACTTAAAAGAAAATGTTAAAAAAAAAACAACACACCCAAAATCCCTGCCCCGTAAGATCTGTATTTGTATATACACGTGTCCGTACAATTATACTTAAATAAAATTAAAGATTTTCATCATTTTAATTGATTCTCTTAGGCTACATTTTTGTTCAATGAATTACGTCTTTATTTTAGGGACTATTTGTACCTACCTTATATATTTCTGGAAATACGTGATGGAAAGCAATGAGGAGTATGAGTGGGAAAGTGTGAAGACTGCAGTGGGCACAGCGACTGACTGTTTAGAGTTGTAACTACCGGCATCCCGGCTGATCTAAAGCCTGGCTGCTCTGCTCCTCACCTTTTTTTATGTGTTCATAGCTCTTCCAAACACTTAGGAGTCTAAGGAACTATGTCAGCCAAATGCTGGAGAATTACATGGTTTCCATCATCACTTTTGCCCTGCTCTGCACCTCCCAAGCAGTCTTCCTTACTCCCCTGGGTACCAGGTAGTTGCATGGTGTAACTCTTGCTTCTTAAGGAGTAGAGCCAACCCCGGAGGTGTGCAAACAGGGCGGCTGCACACAGTGCCCAGGATGCCCCTCAGACTGACAAAGAGGTGGGATTGGAAGTGACTTTGAAATCTCAGCCATGTTTTTTACAAACTGGAGGAAAAAGGCTGAGAGCGTGGACGCCTCATGGGTGGGAGGATTTGAGCAAGGGTGCCTCCTGAAGGGAAGAAGAAAGGGGAAGCAAGCAACCGGCTGGCTGTTTCTCCTCCTCCTTTCCACCCTTGCCCCCAGAGGCTGATGTGATGCTTTTAAAAATGCATAGGACTAGATTGTGGTTGTCTTGTACTTAGGTCTGAAATGGTTGTCTTTGGCAGTGCCCGCTCACTAATCATACGATAGATTTAACCTGAGAATTTAGGTCATGGAAGGTGGGGGGCACATACCGAAACCTATAATACATGCACCGTGCATTCAAAACTCAGCTGTAATTACACCATGTTAGCATTAAACTCACTGAAAGCTTTTTATTACATTTAATTAGTTGACAGGGCAGCAAGTACTAATTATTACTTACTCTAACCTTCTTTACAAATGAGAAGTGACAGCTTGGTGAGAGGAGAAGTGTGTGTGAGTATTCGATACAAAGAATTGATACACCAGACTTTTTTCTTCTGGAGCTGTGATGTTACAACCAGGGCAGGGTTATAAGTGACACATGTTCAGTATGTCTTAACATAATAGCCATGTCCAGAAAATATCCTGCAGTCTGACACGCTTAATAGCCTTTGCTCAGAAGACACTCTGCTTTTGCTGAGAATGGTATTTGATTTCATTTTTCTGCATTAGCGTGCACAATGGGCCTTTGTGCTCCCTCATCTTCCTTTCTGCAGAATGATTCTGCTCACAGAGTACCTCTGAGGGCATTCTTAGGAATATTCAGGCATGCATCATACCACTATGATATGGTTGTGTGCCAAAGTGGTTTTATTCATTCAAAACAAAGCTTTGATTTATATAGGTTAGAGATGCGGTAACCAACTGGGATAGCTAAATTTTTTACAGGCTTTAACAGCACAGGACTGAAAAGTGCCTCCCTCCTTATAACTCTTATTTTTGTTAGCATTTGCCCTTACTAGGAAGTTTAGTTTAAAACCTGATTTAACTTATTACAGGTGTATGCCTAAGAGCCCAGATTGAGGCTCAGTCTTCACTGTAAAAGCCGCAGTACAGAGAGCTCTTGTGCGAGGTGTCTATTTATGTTCGTTTGCTTTCAGCACCACTTCAGTTTGCTGTATGAATCAAAGCAAGCTGAGGTATCACCAATTTAAAATTTTTATTAAAATTTTCTCCTAAAACACATGGAAGTTTTTAAAACAAAGTATTTGTTAGATGCAAAAATATACTTAAAATAAAATTCAAAATGGCAGTGATATTGCAAAAAATGTTGAAGAGCTAAGCAGGTTTTTTGTTGGTTCCCCCCTGATAAACAGATAAATCTGTTAGCTGACTGATACTGTCATAGAATCATAGAATCACAGAATCTTTGGGTCGGACGGCAACTTTTAAGGTCATCAAGTCCCCCTGCAATGAGCAGGAACATCTTCAACTAGATCAGGTTGTTCAGAGCCCCGTCCTACCTGACCTTCAATGTTTCCAGGGATGGGGCATCTACCACCTTTCTGGGCAACCTATGCCAGTGCTTCACCACCCTCACTGTCAAAAATTTCATCCTTAGATCTAGTCTAAATCTACCTTCTTTCAGTTTAAAACTGTTACTCCTTGTCCTATCACTACAGGCCCTGCTAAAAAGTCTATCCCCATCTTTCTTCTAAGCCCCCTTTAAGTACTGGAAGGCTGCAATAAGGTCTCCCAGTGCCTTCTCTTCTCCAGGCTCAACAACCCCAACTGTCTCAGCCTTTCTTCACAGGAGAGGTGTTCCATCCCTCAAATCATTTTTGTGGCCTACTCTGGACCCACTCCAACAGGTCCATGTCTTTCCTGTGCTGAGGGCTCCAGAGCTGGACACAGCGGTAGGTGGAGTCTCACCAGAGCAAAATAAAGGGGCAGAATCACCTTGGCCTGCTGGCCACGCTTCTTTTGATGCAGCCCAGGATACAGTTGGCCTTCTGGGCTCTGGGCACACATTGCCATCTAACGTCCAGCTTTTCATCCACCAGCACCCTCAAGTCCTTCTTGGCAGGACTGCTCTCAATCCCTTCATCCCCCAGCCGGTACTGATACCAGGGTTTGCCCCGCCCCAGGTGCAGGACACTGCACTTGGCCTTGTTGAACCTCATGAGGTTCACATGAACCCATTCCTCAAGCTTGTCCAGGTCCCTCTTGATGACATTCCATCCCTCAGGTGTGTCAACCGCACCACTCAGCTAGGTGTCATCTGCAAACTTGCTGAGGGTGCACTCAATCCCTCTGTCTAGATCATTGATAAAGATAATGAGGAGTCCTGGTCCCAGTACGGACCCCTGAGGGACACCACTTCTCAACTATCTCCATCTGGACTTCAAACCATAAGGTAACTCTTGCAACCACCAGCACATCTCAAAACACTCATTTTTCCTGTGATGACTTTTCAAGTAAGTTCTCATGTCATTTAGTTACACAAGGAGGAATATAAATACAAGAAATTGCAGGGTGGCAAGCTAGATGTCTACTTGGAGGGAATGAAGAACTTTCTGGTTTGCCTAGAACTTACGGAAGCATGCACTGCATTCAAGATCAAGCGTATAGAGTGATTTCTAGATGCTTATCCACCTTGTAATGTATGTCTGAAGTAAAGGAAGGAAGGTACCTCTTTCTGTATATACAATCTTAAGTGAATTCTTACACACAGCTACCTTTCAGTTCTTATGTTCAAAGCATGCTCTACCTAAGTGCTCTTTTGTGGGACATAATGGCACACTTAAGCAATATGTATTTTCCAGTACTAATTTTAACATTTAAACTCATTTCTTTATCCACAGATAAAACTCCGTTGGCAAAACTGAAGTTTTTGTTTGAATGGTTTTTGTAAAAAGAAAGGTCAGGTAAATGGATAGGATAGTGTAGGTATAAGCGCCCCTCTGTTCATTCTACTGCTGAGAACCGATTGTGTCTTTTGTTCTCACTTGCAAGATCTTAACAAAAGGTTGAACTAATCACTGACCACCTAGTCAAAGAAGTTTAGGAGGCTTTTTTTTTCTTTCCTCACTGTCACTTTACCTATTTAAAAAAAAGGAATAAGAAGTCTAGAAACCAAATGCAACAAAAGCAAAGCATCTTTAGGCCTAAAGTTGCAACCCTGATGTGATACTGAAGTTCCAATCCCTTTGTACTTGGGTATTGGGAATAAATGGAGTGCTACATACTGCAAATGGCAAGCTGTGGTCCTGCAGAAACTGTCTTTGACTGAGGAGTGTCAGAAGAATCAGGCCCTTGGTGGGGTGTGAATGCTTCAGTAGAAACTTAGCATGCTGTGCATTACACAGCACTGCGCGTATCCCAGTGCTTCTCTTTGCTACAATGGGGATGGGGAAGGGGTGGGGAAGAAAGAGAATGCTCATTCAGCCACAGACGGCGAAGCAGCAGCGGGAAGTACACAGCAGCCAAGGAAATGGCTACTGGTCTAAACTATCCATGAGTTAAAGTCTTGCTTATTTGTTGAAATTCATAAAAACATTAAACAGAAAATCTGCAAGGTGCCAGATTGTGTTCTCTGGAAGTGGTTCTCTGGGCAAGCATTATGCTTGTGGAGGCCGGGGTAAGATTTACTGTTCAGTCAAGCCCAACATTGATCAATTTTGAAAATCTACTGGCATTTAAAAACATACAGCTCACCTTGCAATTCTAAACCAGGAAAAATTTGAGATCTTGCCCTCTGCAAGGCTCCTTGAGGCTGTATCTGGAACTGTTTCATGTGGAACTGGCAGCTTAGGATTTTGAAGAATCAGTCCCTTGTAAGACTTCTCCCCCCATTGCTGAGCACTCTGTAGTGAATATTTTAATGGTGGTGTTTAAACTTCGTTTTGGGAGTAACTTTTTCTTGTTGTTTTATCTTTGCCATCACAAAGATCCTGAAGCTGAATCAGGAGTGCAGACCACAGATAAACTGATTTTCAGGGGGCAGGATACAGCTATATTTCGATTTCAGATGGCTGCAAAAAGAAGGATGGCTGCTCTGCCTTAAAAAGGGCTGAGCAAGAGCATGGATCATGCATGATGCTAATGGCTAGACATTAAATGTAAGGCAAAGCTGGATGAACCTATGCAGTGGTGCTTATCAGGCTTTATACATTATTTTTGCAATATCCTAGTTCTTGCACATACTTGTGTTACAAGAGGCCTTGTGTTCCCCTTGACACAGAAGCCAAAACGAGTGTGCATATCATCCTTGCTAGTGAATACGTGCCTCTTCTGTTGTTGTTTACTCTAATTAGTTACTCTACTCTGCATTTATTTGCAGAATAATATTTGCAGGTAAAAAGAAAGGAAAACCCATGTCCACTTCCTGTGCTCTGGTCTCATTAGCTAGATTTTCTCAAAGCTCTTGTACTCCAGAGAATTTTTGCCAAGTGGCTAAATGAAATACACACAGTATGAATATTTATGCTGTTCTAATGGTGGGATTTTTACATCCATGAATAATAAAGGTTTTAACAAGAACAGATAACAAGATTGGCACAAAACTGTGAAGTGGTTAATATAGCAACCTCTTGGTGCAGGGACTTCACTGAGAGCAGCAGGTAGTGCATGGCTCGCTCCCCTTCCTCTTCATTTAGCACCAAAATTAGTCTGATGGGACATGCAGATCTTCCAGATAGTTTTGCAGAAAACAGATGTTTTATCTATGCTTTGTACTACAGCTACCTCTTACATGCTTTGTTTGAGGAAGCTCAAAGTTTTTGACTAAAAAAGGACCTTCAACTTTTGAACAGTATGTTTATTTCAGATACTCTCCAGCAGTGTTTGCATTTGAATTTGAAGCTGCCACTTTGCTTTGTCTGTTCAGGAGCAACTGACTGACAAGTGCTTACAAGATGCAGAGGTTTGGGGCTGTAAAGTCAGAGCAGCATGGTTTTCATGAGCTGAGGCAGTGAAGGGCAATCCCCGCTCCTCCCTGCTCCTGATGCTTCTCCAGCTGAACGATGCTGATGGGAGATTGCTTTAAGGTCTCATCTTTTGTGAGGTACAGGGAAGCTGCAAGATCCTGAAGACCACCGTCCTCTTTGTACTTGTCTAATAGCCACAACTACTAAAAACCTGATCTCTTTAGTGTCTAAGTGAGATGTTCTAAGGTCACGATAATGGCATGCTTGGAGGGAACACTGAGCATTCTACCCTCTGGTGAATTTTAGAGCAAGGGTTTATTACATGTTTACTATACCTAAGTGTGCTGGACTTGTGGTAGCAGGTGTTGTTAGGCAATGCACATGTAGATAAGTGATCTCAAACCAGCAAACAAAGAAACGCCCTCACCCTTTCTCTTAGCCAGGACATCCTTCTGTCATCTGCTGCCACTCGCCCAGGAAAAATGCTCAGTTCAGGTTTGGATCCTGGGTAACTGCTACCCATTCTGTCTTTTTTCCACTTGGAGATACCAAAACCATTTGCCTGAATTTTGACCAAACAGGTTTTTCACAGGTTTTTTGTCAAACCTGTCTGTCGAGGCTGATGTTCAGGGCTGTGCCCCACTGCTCATTGGCCAGGTTGCTTGTCACAGTTCAGTACACATCTCATGAAGATCAGGCCTCAAACTGGGCCACTGACAGCAGCCTTGCTCTTGAAGTAGGAGCTAAAAGATGCTGCAGGTAAGAACTGGACTGGAAAAGTTGCCTAGGGCTAGGCACGGGGGTCTAGATAAGTCAGAAAGACAGATGATATCATATGCATTTGTGTCAAAATAAAGGAATTTGTTATAGTAAAACTGATTTTCTTAAGAAGAAAAAAGAAATAAAATATAAAACAAAACAGTGACTTGAAAGAAGTCACAGCTGAATGCTTTTAAAAAGATTTATTTAATTTGCATGGATGGACAGCCAGGGAAATAAAAGAAGACTTTTGATCCTCAGAGCAGACTAAAATAAATCAACATAGATCTTACATTACTTTCTTGCCATCTTCTCCATATGGAGAATTATTTAGTGTTATAACTAACACTATCAAAGAGAAGAGAATAAAAATTCTTTCAAATTTTAAAAAACTATTTAAACTATTTTTAAAACTTTCATCAAGGGGCAATAAGCTCCCTATGAAACAGGTAGATACTTTTTTGTATGTGTTGACACACAGCCAGTATCATGGAGCAAGTTATGCCTGACAGTATTCTTTGGATGTGTTGTCACTGTTCTTTTGAACTGTTTGCTCTTTTTGCATCCTTTCAGTGAAAACTTGTCCCAGAAGCTACCACAAAAACTATTTACGTTGTTTCAAACATAATTAAAACAAGAAAATCACAAAGGAGTAAATTAAAGATTTCAGCCACTACCCTAGTTTCAGCTCTCTCAGGCAACAGATAACTGTCTTAAATGTGTGGTTTAATACACTGAAGAATAATAGAACTTTTCTATTTTGAGATGTAATGCAGCTTGCTAGCTGCTTGTGCTTCAGGACACTGATTACTTAAGAACTCTGCATTTACCTCTTTCTCTCCTGAATAAATTGTGAAGTCTGAAGAAGTTGCTGTGGAAGAGAACAGAATGAAAAGACACACCTCTGCCATGTGAAGCACCTGTTGTATCTACAGGAGCAGGGACAGATGTAACCCAGGACAAGTCCTCAGAATATATATCCCAGACACTAAATCTGGGATTGAGGAATTGGAAAACATGATGTTTTCAGAAATGGAAAAAGAAAATACATGCAGTCTTGCCATGCAGTTTTTGGGGAAAAAAACCCAACACAAACCTAAGCAAAACAATGTCCTAATTGGGCATCCGACAGAGAAATGAAAAAAGCAAGCCATTCTTGTCATAGAGCAGCAGGGCGTGGAGACTCCCTAGAAGAATCTTCTGAAGGAGGGAGAAAACACACAGTGACTCACTGAGCAAGCAGTTTCCATTTGGAAAAATTAGGCAAGAAATATTAACACACCAGATTTGGGAGCTGTTTACATCAACATAATACACTGCTTATTGCATATACAGAGTGAGTGATACCAAGCCTGGAAACCATCATGTCTCATCTAACCTCAGAGTATCCACTGTTAGTTGAAAAAGGCAAGTAAGAAACAATGCAAGTGTTTGAAATCTAGCAATAAATAGAGAGGAACTTTATGAATTGAGCACCTGATGCTGGGCTGTGATCCCTGGCTTTTAATTTCTGGTCTGTCTCCAACTAAATTAGAAGAGAAAGTAGCATATCTAATAGCAATTCTGTCTGTAGGGCATGCTGGAAAGAACAGAATTTAAACACTCTATTATTACACGAAGTGTGTCTACAAGACAGTCCTTCTAGTCCAGATACTAACAGATACACTCACACACTACTGTGCTATATGTATTCATCTGTATAATTTGCCTGTCTGTTTATATCCATTAGGGATTAAAATGAAAACCTAGGGCGGAAGTTGAATCTTTTGAAACACAGCTGTAGAATGGACTGGGAGCAAGAATGAGTAGGAAATTATAGTAGAATTAAGGTAATACACTAGCTCTTCCTTGTGAGCCAGTATACTCTCTCCCTTTTGCCCAACCCCAGCAGACAGCCATTTCTTAGTAAATAAACTTGAAAACATTCCCTTCATTACCTAATACTGTAGGATAGATGGCCAGGAGAGACGCTGTGACAAACTTGTTTGGGCAGGGTGCTAGGTGTGGGTACATACATGTGGTTGAAAAGCCTTTGCACAGGCAAAAACTCATATGATATACAACTTTTAACAGAGGAAGGTGACCATAACTATGACAAACTACATATTCATGGGTAAGAGTGCTCCAGGCTCTGAGGAACATTGCAAACAGATTGTCAGTCTGTGCAGAGCCTGGCTATTGAGCATAGGAAACAGAGCTCCATTTTTGCCCAAAAGCGTTAACTGCAATTGGCCATGGGTTCACTGGGGACATGCTGGCACGGTGGGGACAGAGGCAATAGGCACTCCAGGGAATTTCCAGTTCATCCTAACCTAAGATCTTCTCCTGTGAACCCCCTCTGGCCCTCCACACAGAAACAGGGAGACAGGAAAGCCCACTAAGACAGACATATTTTAGTTTTAAGATCAGAAGTTGGCATTGCTCCCTGGCTGGTTCCCAAAAAGCTTTTTAATATACATTTTTTCTGCTCTCGCTCCTTCCCCCACCCAACTCTCTTTTTTTGAAACTGTTTATATATAGTAATTAACTCTGTCTTGGCCAGAAGGGAAGGATGGAGAATTTTGTCTAGTGTGTAGATATTACCCAAATCAGGAAGCTCTCCTGATAAGACATATGTTACACGAAGCAGAGGACAGACATAGCTAGAAAAGGACCCTGACAAGTAGTGTGGTCTCTTTAAATGGCTCCTAGGCACTGTCTCTTGCCAGTCCAAGGATCTCTGTGGTTTTTTTTTTTTCTTTACCAGAATTCATTGACCTCTCACTAAATTTGTTTATCCAGTGTGATTTCCATCAGATGGATAGCGACCTTGTTTTCTTCTTCAAACATTTTCTTTAAGTGTTGTTTCAAACTTAATTCTGTGCTGTCACATCACATGCAGCTTTTGCCAGCCCCATCTGCTGTGAAACACAGCTGGGAGGCTAAAACCACTTGTGATGCCTCACACTCAAGAAACACTCATCTTAAAACAAATCTCTCTAAAATATTCTGCCAAATGGCATCTTTGTAAATCTCTCTGTCTAATGGCACAGAAAGGAGCAGACACCAGAAGCTCTGTATTCACAAGGAGAAGCAATCACTAGCTACCCACCTGAAGCAAATAAGAAATGTTAATAGGAAAAATTCTTTAACTTGGAGTGTTTTACAGATCTGCCCACTTCTATTTTTACATGGCAATATAAAACCTTTTTCAATGGCTGTTAAAACTAAAACCTTGGAGTAATAGGAATGGTTCAAATGGGTAAAAAATGAACTAAGAATTTGAACAATGTTATGTAATTCTTCACTCACTCTGTAGGCAGATTGTGCTATTTTTAAATTAGCTGTAATTTGCATAACATATTTTACTGTTATAATTCACTGTCTGTATTTATAGCCATGTCATAACAATCTAGGGTTTTCTTTTTATTTTTCCCTTTGGCTGGAGTTTATGATGTGTATGAAAATTGAGTCTAAGTCATGCACTGTTTGTTCCAAAAGCACAAGCCAGATGAAGAGACATTGGGTTGTCCCAAGTTTACAGCACTGTTTGATATGATAATTCCAGCCTCCAAGAATTAGCCTCACCAAGTCTTGTTTTTTCGCCTCTTAACTAAACAAAGCAAAGCTTTTGGAGCAACTGATGGTTTGAAATAGCCAACTATGCATGCACACTCCAGTTCTAAATTAAGGCTGGCCAGAAATCTGTTCAAACAACATGACACTTTTGTTTTTACATATTCATCCAGAAACAAAGAAGGCACTGAATGCCAATGTCCTGTAGAAATAGTCAGCTACAAGGCCTGAAAATCATTACATGAACACACTGCTGCAACAAAACAAATGGAAGAAAAGGTAATTTCACTGCATTTTGTATTTTGGGGGGATTTAAGCTCTCACAGCACAGATAGGTCTTGTCTTTCCAGTAGAATTGCCACTTAGCAACAGTTTTGAAGCTTACATCAGCAAAGATGGCTGGATAGGAATTGCTAGAACAAAATTCTCTGAAGCCATTTGTGGAGGTTGCAAACTCCAAAAGCTGTACTGGGGAGACATCTCAGCCTGTCAGGACATGAAGCACAGATATATGTTGGTGAGACAGATTAAAATAATCTTTGATTGGTTTGATTTGTGTGAAACTTTCACCGTTACATGTACATGAAGCACAACCGCAGTTTTTAGTAAATATTTCAAACAAATATACTCATTACAATCTCCATATCTTGCCATTCTTCAGAATTCTTCTGCCTACCTACAAAATGTGGTAAAGGAGAAGCTATGAAAGTGTTTTGAGCAGCTTTTTCTGAGAAATAAAGTTGAGAAAATTTTAGTGATGCAGGAGTGTTCTGGACAGGATGGATCAATGGGCTAAGGCCAATTGTATGAGGTTCAACAAGGCTCAGTGCCAGGTCCTGCACTTGGGTCACAACAACCACACGCAACACCACAGGCTTGGGGAGGAGTGGCTGGAAAGCTGCCCGGTGGAAAAGTACCTGGGGGTGCTGGTTGACAGCCAGCTGAATATGAGCCAGCAGTGTGCCCAGGTGGCCAAGAAGGCCAACAGCGTCCGGGCCTGTATCAGGAATAGTGTGGCCAGCAGGAGTTGGGAAGTGATTGTGCCCCTGTACTCGGCACTGGTGAGGCCGCACCTTGAATACTGTGTTCAGTTTTGGGCCTCTCACTACAGGAAGGATGTTGAGGTGCTAGAGCGTGTCCAGAGAAGGGCAATGAAGCTGGAGAACAAGTCTTATTGAGGAGCAGCTGAGGGAGCTGGGATTGTTTAGTTTGGAGAAAGGGAGGCTGAGGGGAGACCTTATCACTCTCTACAACTATCTGAAAGGAGGTTGTAGTGAGGTGGCTATTGGTCTCTTCTCCCAAGTAACTAGTGATAGGAGAAGAGGAAATGGCCTCAAGTTGCACCAGGGGAGGTTTAGACTGGGTATTAGGAAAAATTTGTTCTCCAGAAGGGCTGTCCAGCATTGGAACAGGCTGCCCAGGGAAGTGGCGGAGTCACCATCGCTGGAGGTATTTAAAAGACATGTAGATATGGTGCTTAGGGATATGGTTTAATGCTGGACTTGGCATTGCCAGATTAACGGTTGGACTTGATGATCTTAAAGGTCTTTTTGAACCTAAGTGATTCTATGATTCTATGAAGCTGGCAGGTTGATCTGTCCGATGACAAGAATGCACATCAGAGTTGCTTCCTATGGAGAGAGACATTCAGGAGGCAGCAAGTCTTTCAGACTGTGTGTAATAAACACAGACCTTGGGTCTCTTATCCTTCTTCATTCACTGTCATCTTGATCATTCAAGGGACAGATAGAGAATATGAAATAAAAGCAGACAGAACAGTAAACTGACATAAATAAGTAGGACAAACCTATTTTGTCAGGTTTGAATTTCAGTATGTAACCAATTAACACCGATCCATTAGATATATTCATGTGGTATGATACTGGGCTCTGTGCCATCTGCCTGACTGGGATAATGGCAATAGTATAGCTGTACTAGAGTAGCAAAAAAAATCACCTGAGCAAACTTTCATGATATCTTGGGAGCCAAGTGTGTCGGACAGGCTGCTGTGTTTACACAGATATACTAGTGCCTAAAACTGCCCTCTTCACAGTTAGATTTGATGTTTTTTTTACAACATTGTATTTCTGCAAAGACATGCTCTTTACTCTCTACAGTCTGCTGTTCTTGGAATAAGTCAGTTTTGTTCTGACAGAAAAGCCTTTGGAAACCAAATGAACAAGGTTGCTTGCAGGTCATCATCTTACTGTGTTAGATGATCATTTACATGTACTAAGGTACATACATTTTTGTGGTAGTCATCAAGCAGAGGATGACATGATAGCCACCTCTAAGTCCTGTTTCAGTACTATTTTCTAAGCTAACGAGGTATGTGGGGAGGGACATTAAGTAATTTCCAATGTGCAATTCAAATATTGGGCCAATGTCCTTCCTTTCTTTCTGGCTGAAACCCAAACGAATATAAGAAACAAACCAAAACACGCTCCACATCCTTACGTACCAAGAGATAATTTGGCAAAATGAAAAAAAAAAACAAAACATCTATGCAGCACCCTGCCAACTTTGAAGAAGCCCAGCTGCGGATTAGCCAAAGGAATACAGTGCAGCAGGCACCAGACCTTTCTAAGAACCAGTTGTCTCCTATGATCTCGTTATCTTGTGCAAAAATTCCTTGGGATGATGTTACCAGCTGTGGTGGGTTTGACCCTGACTGGACACCAGGTGCCCACCAAGCCACTGTATCACTCCCAGACCTCAAGTGGACAGAGGAAGAAAAATACAATGAAAGGCTCATGAGTTGAGATAAGGACAGGGAGAGATCACGCACCAATTACCATCACAGGCAAAGCAGACTTAACTCAGGGAGATTAATTTAGTTTATTACCAGATAGATCAGGGTAGGATAATGAGAAATAAAACCAAATCTTAAAACAAACTTTCCCCAACCCCTCCCTTCTTCCCAGGCTAAACTTCACTCCCAATTTTTCTACCTCCTCTTCCCAGGGGGAATGGGCGTTGTGGTCAGTTTGTCACACATTGTCTCTGCTGCTCCTTCCTCCACAAATGTCTCCAATGTGGATCATTCCCACAGGCTGCAGTTCTTCACGAGCTGCTTCAGCATGGGTCCTTTCCCCAGGGTGCAGTCTTTCAGGATCAGAAGGTGTCCCCCATGGTGTCACAAGTCTTGCCAGCAAGCCTGCTCCAGTGTGGGCTCCGCTCTTCATGGGTCCACAGGTCCTGCCAGGAGCCTGCTCCAGTGTGGGCTCTCCAGTGGTTCACAGCCTCCTTCAGGGAACAGTCCACCTGCTCCAACATGGAGTCCCCTGTGGCCTGCAGGGTGGATATCTGCTCCACCATGGAACTCCATGGGCTGCAGGGGAACAGCCTGCCTCACCATGGCCTTCACCATGGGCTGCAGGGAAATCTCTGCTCCAGTGCCTGAAGCAGATCCTCCCCCTCCTTCTTCACTGACCTTGGTGTCTGCAGAGCTGTTTCACACATTCTCACTCCTCTCTCCAGCTGCATTTGCACAGTAATATTTTCCCTTTCTTAAATATGTTGTCACAGAGGTGCTACCAGCATTGCTGATGGATTCAGCCTTGGCCAGCACTGGGTCCATCTTGGAGCCAGCTGGCACTGGCTCTGTCGGACACAGAGGAAGCTTCTAGCGGCTTCTCACAGATGCCACCCTGTAGACCTTCCCTGGCCCTGCTACCAAAACCTTGCCATGTAAACCCCATACACCAGCCAAACCGCAAGGAAGGAGTATGGCTATTTCAGAGCATACTCTGAGAGGGTATTGAGAGCTGTTTGCTGCCCACAGGTTCAGCCTAATCTGCTATAAGATTAAAGCTCCTGTAAGACGTGACTGTCTCACCCTTGGGAATATGACAATGCTTATGATAAAAATGACAATTTGAATGTCTAAGGAACTTTCTAAGGCAAACTTCTGAAAACAGTGTAGTTCCTTACCTTCCTCACCTTCCTCTTGCATATAGTTGTGTGATTTTTTATTAGGCACATGCTGAACATTGGATGGATTATTATGTTCTAAAACCACCACCATGGCACCTACTGCAGTATCTTTTATTTGCCTTGAAACTGCTCAGCTTTCCTGTCAACACTGGACTAAGTGCTAATTCCCAAACTGCAGGTGTAGGGTAGGATTTTTAAAAAGTTTGGGGTTTGGGTGAAATCAGGTTTTTATTTTTATTGCTGTAAGGATTAGGTGTTAGGGAAGGAAAAGTACTTTCTTTTTCAGCAGTTTTTTTAAAAGGCTGCCCTACAATGCCTGTACCAGTGTCAACTGGTATAAAAAATTCAAATATGAAAGGTAATCTGAGAGCTACAGCCTGGTGTAAATCTGTACCAGTGGAGTTACCTCAGTTTGCCTGGTAAAATACAGGCAATTCTTCTGTTTCTGTGTCTTGTGCTAGCGTTATAACTCTTAGATAGCTTGGGTGACCTGGGTGTTGTGGGTAGACAGCTATTGGGGACCATATTCCTCACATGTACCAAAAAACCATGAGAATTTTTGTTTCTTGTCTGAGAGAGAATCATACTCACAGTGACTTCTAACAATTAGTGTATCTGAGGTAATTCAGGATGAAAACCCTCCCACTGCAATTGTCTTCATGGGCTTGGAAAACTCAGTTCAGTTTTTAGCGGTAGAGCCCTATGTGAAATATAGTGCCCAGGGCACTAAATTGTTAACACAGATCAATCTTGCAGATACTAAATTTGATTTGGTCTCATGACCCCTGAACAGCCAAGCAATACACAACAGGTGACATTAAGCCAAATGTGACCACACTTGATCATTGTTTTGGACAGCAAATGTACTGACTGGGTGGGATATTAACAAATTGGAGGTGGTTGGGAGTAGGAACTTGAGTACAATGTGTCAATTCTGCATTGTTATGTGGGGCACACTAAAAGATCTAAAGAGGCCATGTTTAAAAATAGAATAATAAAATTAGTACAGTGCTGTCTACTCTGTGGGGCTGACACGACCTGACTTGATGAAGCTGCACATACAGAATGGCTTTTATTTTTAGGGCACTCTATCTGGGATAACAATGACTCTGCTGATAGTGAAGCAGTGGGTATAGTTTGTCTTGATGGCTGGCACTTATGCTTGAAAAGAACAGAATAGCATATTTAAACTGTCAGGCCTTAATTGTTTCATTAGATGGTGGTACCTTTTGCACAAAAGGAGCAAGGGAACTGCTGAAAGAAAGAATGATGAACAGCAATTCTAGAAGGGCACGAAGGTGCTGCAGGAATTACTTTTTTTTCTTTGTTTCGTCCCAGTTCATCTCTGACACAGGGAGAAGTTTCATTTTTTAACATAATGACTGTTATTAAAATCAGCTTGAAGAATTTCATGAGCACTGTGGTGTACATCTCCCACTTTTTTAGATATAAATGAAACTAAAAAAATGTTCATGCCTCTGAATTTTCCTTTTGTGTCTCCAACATCCAATTTATTGATGATAATGATGACTTGCATTTCTAAATGTGTCTTTTACCCTGTAGGATCCCAAAGGGTTTTTAGAGCCATAATATATATGCATGAATCACTTCACCTCCCATGTGATGTTTAGCCACCACTGAGGTGTCAGCTGTTTGTGCAAAGCAACACAGGAAAACAGCTTCAGCTAGAAAGTAAAGAACATTAAACATATTCAAATGAAATTATTACATAGCACCCACACATCTGAGAGCCCTAATAACACAGGCACTAATTGGTTGGTGGCACCAGCACTGACCATCAAAGCTCTGAATTTACATACCGTCTGAAAGGATGGCTTAAAAGTATACTCAAGCTGCAGGAAGTCTGTACATATTTTCCCCTCCATTGCTGGAAGGTATCCTGAGACAGAGAGATTTGGTGTGAATCTTTCCCTCTATAAAATAGAGAAACACAGCTAACTTTCCACTTAGACAGATGCAGGGATTCAGAAACTCTCCAACAAAGAGGTGGTTATATTTCATCACGAAATCTGATCCTAAAAGTAGGTGTTTTTTCTCAGTCATATTATTCTCCCCACAGAGTTTTTTTCCCCAGATACAAAGGGTGGAATGTGATTAATGTCTTCTCAACTCCTGCGCTTGCTACTCCGGAGAAACTGAAGGAAGGGCTTTTCACAGATGTCCTCTTTTATACCCTGGAGGGAGGATGGCAGTAGTTTGGCTGCTTCTCCTGCCAGGGCTGTGCTTCTTTGCCTTTTAAGATATTAGCTGATTTATTTTGCATTCCATTTTTTAATTAGTTCTCTCTAAGTAGGGAGATATCTTTCCAGTCCAGTTTCATTCTTAGTTAAGTCTATCCACAGCTGAGTTATACAAGACTGAGAGATCCTGGGTCTGATTCGCATCTATACATTCTTCTGACAGTGTAAACAGGTTATGAACATCTCTAGCATTCATCCTACACATGCCAGAGTTCTGGAAAAGGCCTGGCTGTAGACAAAAGTTTGACTTTCTGATACTTAGAGAATAATTTTAAAATCAGTTGTGTTGCTTCTGGGTGGTATGGTGTGTTTCCAGCCTGGTTTCAGTAATGGGTCTCCAAAAACAGTTCGGGGAAGAAAAGCTTGTTCTGCATCTCCTTTGCAGAGTGAGTAGAAGAGCAGGGTACGGGAGAGGTGGATGGATCCTGCAGCTTTCCACCAAACGCCCACTTCTCACAGACTCAACCTCAGGAAATCTATTGAACTCAATTCAGTTGCTCACAATTTAAAATGATGAGAGGACTGAAGAGAGCAGGGAGGGGAAGAATATCGTGGAGAAGGTTGGCCAAATGACTTGAGAATGTTTTTGGAAACCTCCTCTGGGACTGCTGTGCCTCACAGCAGGAATTTTCAGAAAGCTGCTGTAGAGAGCAAAGCAAATAAAAAGGCAAAGACTGCTGCAGAGAGAGAAACTGTGTTCACATATTACAGTAGTATTACCTATTGCATTTGCATTTACATTGAAAGAGACCATAAGAAATGAAGGTGAATTGTAAGAAGAGTCCCTAGATTAGTAGTACAAGAAACTGGGCAGGGTTAGGTTTCTGTAATGACCTTGCTACATACAAAAGCTGATGTTAGTATTTTATGGCTCCCTCCACCCAGAGGTCCAAGCCACTAATTTTTGCTTTGAAGTTGAGTTGCAGTTTCTACCAGGTGATTCACAATGATTCATTGTGTTGCCTAGCCCAGTGC
Source organism: Phaethon aethereus (assembly GCF_964289735.1). Lineage (NCBI taxonomy): Eukaryota > Metazoa > Chordata > Aves > Phaethontiformes > Phaethontidae > Phaethon > Phaethon aethereus. The sequence goes on along the minus strand of NC_138577.1, from coordinate 63,997,841 downwards.
AATGCTCACTTGCTAATTTAAAATCTCACAGCCCTTTAGATCTGCATTTTTAATGCTTAAAGTATTCCACCTCATTAAGGTTTTAGGTTTCTGTCTAAATAGGTGTGAGCATTATTTGGTAGTCAGATTACTTTAGTTAACAAAATGGTTCATGTTGTGCCATGATTAGGAAATGATATTTTACGAATCCTATATAGTTAGTGTGTGAATCAATTTATAAGCAGACTAAAGCAGTTGACAGGCTTACAGATGCAAAACTATTGAAGTTCATAAACTGGGAAAAGTTGAGAAACATGGTAAGAACTTAATCTGTGTCAGATTATGCTTTTTGTTCTTGTGTTCAGTCATTCTCCAGAGACACATAGTTTGTTCTGTTTACTTCACTAATTTTGAACACTTATAATTTTCAAGTTGAAAATTATTCATTTGGTCTTCTGTTTCACATGCTTCTGTTTCATGCTCTGAATTCTTAAGAGTTAGTTTCACATGTTTCTGACTAGGCTTCTATACATTATCTTCTACTGTCTTTGCATCTTTTTCTTTAGTTATGTAGCATGGGATTAATATCCAGATTAAAATATCTGAATTTAGGTATCTGCAGTAGCTCTTCTACAGTTGGTCCCTACTTTAAAGTGTGTGTGTAGTGTAGTTTTCTAGTCTCTACTGGCTAGATTCTCATTGACTATAACGGGATTTTGGACAGTGAGGTTTCTACATAGCTGTGTCTCACATTTAGCTGTGTGTGCTTTGTGTCTTGAAGACAAATTGCACTCTTAGGTGAATGAAGTTGAAAATTTCGGGGTTGATTGCCTTGTGTAAGCATAGGTATTTAGACACCCTACAGTGTCTAAGATATTTGCCTGAAGTGGTAGATACAACACTCGAGGAGGCCTGTAGCCTTCTGGAGAGACAAATGGAGGCCAAGTGGGATACAGCATCACATCTGACGTGGCACCAACCATCTAAGTGATGGTAACTTAGTCAGGGCCTTGGAACCCATTCAAAGAACCTCACTCAGTAGTCATTCCTTCTGGAGCTAAATGCCCTTGGTCTTCATGTTTAGACCCGTTATTTTTAACTCATCAAATGCTTGAAATAAGGACATTATTATTTTAAAAAACTTTACCCTAAGACTAACGGTGGTCAGTATGGCAAAGCATTTTGTTGAGCACATTGCACAGACCATACTTCTTGAAGTGAAAGTAGTACACTTGGATGTTGGCAATTCCTGTATAGAGCATAACTCATAGCTGAATCACCCAATGGAGCCTGTCAAAATTTGAAGGCAAAAACCTGTAAACAGATAACTAATGAGCAATCAGCTTTGAGCATTGCTTACAGACACATACCCGAGAAAGGATTATATTATCAGGCAAAGTGGGATCACAAAGATGTCAACTGGCCACTTCAGGTTAGATTTTCTTCCTTGTTTTTTTTTTTTATATTATTAATGTATTTCTTGGTGTTGTCTGTCTGCCTGTCTATCTACCTGTCTACCTATCTATGTATCTATCTGTCTTAGTCACATATATAAAATACATGTGCACAAGAGTAAATGGGGTTTGGTCACTCTCCACCAAAGCCACTTGTCGAGGCACATGGTACCATTCCACATGATGCAATGATTCTTTCTTCCTTACATCTGAGTTGCACCTGCCTTGCTGTAAACCACATCAGCTTAATCCCTGCCAGTTTAAACAAAGTTATTAGCTTTATGACCAATATGCTTAACAAGATACAGCCATTGTACCCTCTGCCTGATGGGTGAAGGCTTTCAGAGGATTTGAGGTTGGCAGCCTGCCCTGGGAGAGCTCTCCATTGGGACTTCTCCCCTCATGAAATTATTCTGCAGTCAGCTTCAGTTTCCTCTTCTCTTTTCCTAGATAAATGATGAGCTCCTAATTTACAGCTCCTCATATGCTGCTCTTAACCCACTGTCCTTATCTTCATTCACTTCCTCACTTTCAATTTATCATAACCTTTCTTTCCTATATAGTCCATTAGTCTTTTTCTCACTATAACTACTTGAGCATAGACATGCTGCAGCAGAAAAAATCCTACAGCAATTCTGCAGGTTCTAAAGCGTCAACATGTTAATTTTTCTATTTTCTCTAAGTTCTTCACATCTGATCTCCACCTCACCTATTTGTAAAACATCATCTCTTGGGCTTGATAGAAACTAAATTTGACTCAGAGTTTTGAAACTTTGACAGATATTAATTGTTTAATGTGTACTTAGTGCTGTTTTTTCTTTGATAACTTCATTCTACTTTAAAAGCAATTTTCAAAACAACAGGACGTCATAAAAATTCAAAGTTAACCATGAAGACTGATGAGAACTCAGTATTTTAAATACATGAAGATATATCCATTACATTGGAAAGTAAAAACTGGCAAATATGCAGGAAAACATTTTGAGTGACAGTTACAGAAGTACAATGATTTTTAAAAACAACAAGTATTGTTGAACTTAAACCTGATAAAGTTAATTACATTGTGGAGATGATCTGATACATAAACAACTGTTTATATATACAGAAGAAAAGCGCTGTTCAGTTTTCCTTTGCTTCTTTAAAGTGAGCAGAAGATAGCAGTTGAAAGCAAAGCAAAAAAAAAGAGAGAACTTCTTTGAGTTTCTAAAATATTTGCATGAGACAGCATGTTGCAATACATTTTTTTTCTTGTGGTTGCTTATGATAAGTCTGTGTATATGCATACCATATACATACTTTTCTAATCACAGTGCACTGCAGTCATAAAATATTAAATTACAAATGGTTAGAGGTGAACGAAACTAGGACTATTGCTTAACTGTACGTATAAATTGCTGTGTTCAATGTACTTTTAAAAATCCTCTCATACATTTGTTGATCTGATAAATTTTATTAAGGTTGAATTGAACTAGAACTCCCAAGGGAATTTAGAAGCAAACAGCTAGACAACTTATTTTAGGATCCTAGAGGTGTTAGAAATCTATGTGATTCTTTCTCAATGCATTTACCTGATCCTCTAAATTGTTGTCTTCTTTCTGCTTCTGTGAGGTAACTGCTGACTAATAGAGGTAGACTTTCTGTAAAAGAAAATGGAAAGAATATGTCATGTTTCCTCTAGGGCTCGGCCACCGGGAAATGACAGGCAAGGGACATAGTTTACAGCATACAGAGAGAGTATGTGACAGTGAGAGACTGGATTTTTGGGTCATTTACATGCCCCATCTCTGCCTTACCTAGGAGTGAACGGTTGGCTTTTTTCAGCCACTGTGGTTATCATTGACTCCCTTGAAGCATCCAGCAAGACTCCAGGACTGCATAACTGAAATTAATGTCTGTGTCTTTTCTTATTAGCTTAAGATGGACTTGCCAGAGTGAATAGCCAGCATCCATTTTTTTCTCTATTTGGTCATAGTTTTCTGCAGTTGTGCATTTAATATTTTCTGCAGGCAACCTACTCATGGCTTAATGAACACTCTGATTTCAGAAGAATAAAAAATTTAAAATAGCTTTGTGGTGGAGTATTTATGAACAAAGAGACTTCTCAGCCAGTATGTATTATGCATTGCTCTTTATGTTTTAGTCTAGATTTCATACCACCTCTCTTGTCAAATCACACTAGTCTGAAAAAAACTGGATGGTATCAAGATTCATTGCCTTTTGGACTGTAAGGGTTTGGCTGAAGGACTGAAACCACAACATGCCTTCCCTAGATCTTGAGTAAGTAAAGTTCACAGTTACCTGAGTGGATTTTTGTCTTAATGAGAGCCACATAAAGATCTTGAGATTTGGCTCCGCATCAACACAGAGAATTAAAGGTACCACTAATGAAGTTCCTGGCTGTCTGAGTTTAATTAATTTGTGACATCCACTTGCCTCTGTCTCCCAATGATTCAAGCTGCAAGAGAATAACCTACTCTCCCAGTATTAAAATGCTGCAAATAAGTTAATTTCCTGTAAGATTTATTTGCAGTTATGAAGAGAAATACTGACTTGAGAATTTGAATGCAGCCAGCAGCAGAACTGTTGTAACACATCTACAAAATAAAGGTTGAGGAAGTAAACTGCCATAACAAAAGTAATGTTACTGTGAATGCTACATGTTAATGCCAATAGTAGTGCTTTCTCAACTAGCAACCTCAACAGCAAAATTTTCTTCTCTTCTCTTTTCATAATTTTTTTTTTCTAACACTATCTTCTTAGCAATGGTAAATGAAAAGTCAAAAATGTGCTTGAAAGACTTCTTCTCTCTGTACTGGCATCCTGCAGTAAGCTATTAACCAGCCTATCCTGGCAGCTAGGCCATGGTAATGGTCAGCTATGGGACAGCCCCTCATGAACTTATCATGTAGATGTGATATACGTCTCCACAACGGGTTAAGTGAGATGCAGATTTTTTTTTTCTTGGTTCTTAAAATTAAAGCAATCAGGCTAAAATTAAGAAAAACAAACAACCAACAGACAGTCCAAGCTAAAACATCTAACTGCCCCATGCCAGAGACTTCCTTTTATGAACTTTTATTCTTTGCGTCAAATGTATTTGACAAGGAAAATTCAGTATAATGTCTTTCGAGGGAAAGGTAAACACATAGCTCCAAAACGTGCTGTTTGATTGGCTTCTTCCATATGATGTTGCTGGGTGTACTTTTAGTGTATTATTACTAAACACAAAACTGTCTTAAATGCAAATAAGAAAAACAACAATGTGTGTAGACCACAAACAGAATTCCACACAAAAAAAGCTGCCAAAATTTCATCTGTCCCAGGTTTCATGCAAGGCCCTGGGAAGAGCATTTAGCTGGCAGTATGGTTCCAATTTCCAGAATCATCTAATGTCCAGCCTCAGTTAGACTCTATTTTTCTTTCCTGCCTGTTCACTCATGCACCCTGAAATTCTTTAGTATTCAGGTATCATCACTCCTTTTGAAAGCTTCTTGTGGTTGAATTTTTAAGTGCTCTAAGAGCTGAAAGGTATTTAAATGTTATAATGATTCCTTATAATTACATTTACTCTTTTTAATCAAGGATGCAAAACAGTATTTCTAGCTCTCAATGTAGATTCTGGTTGAGACAGCAAATATGTAAAAACAACTGAATCTGCTTTTACACATTAAAAACTCTGCATCTCACTTGAATGGTTCTTATTATTCCCTAATGTTCTTCTTGGTGAACAATTATTTTTAGGGATGATTACATACATATATATATATATATTTATGTATATGAACACCTCCTACCAAAAATTTCAGCTAAGAAGAATGTCAGCCTAGCAGCAATGTGGCTCTGCACCATGAAGACAATGATCCTTGAGCAGGCAAAGAGAGTGAGGAGAATGTTGGCAAGGAGAACAGCACGATACTTTTGAGAAACTTGGAGCTGCTTCTAGCCATTGCATTTGCAAGATTCAATGCCTGTCATAGGGAAACCAACACAAGGAGGATATTAGAATGCAAAATTCTTGTTTCTTTTAGAGCTGTTATGGACTCAGTAAAGCTCTCTTTCCTGAAACATTCATTTTAACAAAAATGAATTTGTCAGTTTCAGACACCAGTTTCCAGCTCCAGATGAAAAATAATCTTGTTTTGATTTATGTATTTAATATTTCACACTGAAAATGTAAAACTACAGCAGTTATTTTATAGTGACTGAGATCAGGAAATATAGGGGTAATTTATTATATTTATTATTTTGCTTTATAAAACTATAAATCAACATTATTGAAAATTAAATGTATGTTAGACTGTGAGGGACTTTTGAGGTATAACAATGTTTTACATATGACTTTTGAAGATACGATGTTAATCTGAATTATTCATGGGAACCTTGGTTTTTCCTTTGACTTAATCAAATTAATAAAAGAATTTCATTTCTAAAACCTATTAATGCTCTGCAGGAGGAAAGCAACAGTAATGAATTTATATTTAGTGGGTTTTTTTGCCATTGTTTTGTATAGGACTGTAAACAAACAAAGGAAAACGCAGTAATCCTAGGGTTTTTATACTTTTCTTTGTAGTAGAACCTGATCATAGGGCTACTGTTTAGGATCTGTCACTGGTCCTGTTACATGCACTATAGTTCAGGAATTATTTCAGCTGTAAAAATTGATCTGGACAGAAACTGCAACGGAGGACTCAGACCAAAAGCAATTTTAAAAATCAATTATTAAAAAACCACATTCATTTACAAATGTCAATATCCATTTACTAGAGTAGCTTGGTTGTTTCAAGTGTCCCATTGTTCTTTTTTTTTTTTTTTTAAATTGTGGGAGTGTTTTACTCTCTTAGTGAAGAAGTGATGTAAGTTACAAAACCAGCTTGTGTTGAGCTGTCCCAGATTTAGGTACAATATCACCAACGTGTTTTCAAATCTGGCCTGTAACACTCAGGCCATTTCAGTGATAAGTTTCTTAAACTTGCACACTCAGACATGTTATTTTTCTTCCCTGTACATCCTATACTGAAGTCAAGTCAAATTTGCAACTCTTAAAATGGACCTTTAAAAGGGTCTGCAGATGCAGCTTTGCTGCAGCACATACTCATCTCTATCATGTTATCCTGCAAAAGAATGGCATACCCAGGAGTACAACACATGGCATTTTGAGCCTATTTCAATTTTCAGAAGATGGTAGTCTAAATTTGGGTATTCTGTATTTTTAAAATGACTAATATATAACATGTAACATTACAGGCAAGATTTCTAAAAATATGTGTCCAACGTTAAACTTCAAAGTTTACATGGTTTAGTGCTCATGATGGTGTTGGTTTGATGGTTGGACTTGAAGATCTTAGAGGTGTTTTCCAACCTTAATGATTTTATGATTCTATGATTTACCTAAATATGAGTGCTGTTAGGGATTTAAACCCTGAAAAAAAACCAGACTACTTATTTACATGCCTGAATACAGATTTAAGATGAAATCTTGGGAACTGTGGAAGTCAATGGGAATTTGTTGCTAAGATTTTTGCCTTAGTTCTTAAGAACCAGAATTTAAAGGTACTTGGCAGATAAACATTCAGACAGACAGGTAGTAGGATTTTCAGTAACACCCTGCTGTGTTATATCCGTGTGATATCAAGGGGAACTGAATACTGACATGCATTTGAAAATCTCACTCTATCTCTACCTACACCATCAAAAATCTAAATATTGTGAATATTTTTACCCACCTACAGGTCTCGTTCAAAACATGCTTATGGGAATTTAAGTTTTAACCTCTCATTTTTTTGAAAATGTTGATTGTGTAGCCCTTCACAACACACCAGTGTAAGAAGGGCTTCTTCTATTCCCATGTGCCCTTCCTGGGGAGAAGACAAGCAGAGGTGGGACAGCCTTGCCAAGAAAGAAGCCTGTGAGATGTCTCCTCCATGCTGGGCAAGAAGGGATGATGCCAGAGGATAGATGTTTGCTCAGAAGAGACACACAAGCCCTCCCACAGAGTGGAAGACATTGCCTGCAAGTGACACCAGCTCTCGGTGAACTATCAGCTGTAAGGACTGAGCAAAGATTTGTGCAGGCTAGTGGAGAAGAGATCCCTGGGGTGCACAGAAATATATGCTGACCTGCTGCCAGACCCACAGTTGTGGAGTTGCAGCAGGCTGGATGAGTGGTCTAGGTCTGCAGCTGGAGCCTGCAAGAAGTCCAGAAAAGATCAATGTACCTCACACTCAGAGCCTAGTCTGTAGTTTTTGGGTTTCAAAACTACAGTGCACACTTTAGTTTTGTGACTGCATAGAGAAAACTGGACTGAGCAAGAAATGGTTTCTCCAAGTGCCCTCCTGTGCTCTAATTGACTTCAGTAAAAGAGAAATTGCTCCTCAGAGACGATTTGTCAGCTGTCCTTCATCACATCATCAGTTGTACTCAAATGTGAGATTCCTTTTGGCACATACTCTGTGCTGCAATCTCTTAGTTGATAATTAAACTCGTATTTCCAAAAAATTTCCACTAGCAGCAGCACGTTTTGTAGTTTTAAGGGACTTATTTCAACTTACAATCTTGGCATGACTGCTGGAAAACATAAGGAAATGGATGATTAGCTACAGTCTTCCCAGTAATTTAGAAGCATTGATGAACCCTAGCTTAAATTGTAGCGAGTACTGGAGGAAGAGTAATATATTGAAAGCTTGACTGTTGCTTTCAATGCAAATTAGAAACATAATAAGTCTTCTAGGCTAGCCATTACCTTTCTTTTTAAATAAATCATGTTTCTAATACTTAAAAGGGTTTTTATATTTCTGTGCAAAAATCAAATCATAACAGTATATTTAGAGCAGGCTATGTAATCCATCACTACAGTTTTCCCACGGAATCTTGAAACGGGAATGCTGATAAGGAGAAATTACTGTAGGTTTGCTGGGCTATGGCAAAATTGGGTGCTGGAAAGGTACAATGTGTATGGGTTAGTCTCTGCTAGAAGAACACATGGTGATGGAGTCCACTGGTGGAGAACGAGCTGGCTTTGACTCTCCTGAATTTTTCATTCCAGATATAGATAGTGCGTTGCATGCTGGCTCAGGTAGAGCTGTAGCAGTCCAGGCTGAGGGACAACTTTTGCATTTCCTCTCATACTTGTCTCCTCTGTCAGCACAAGTGAAGCAGACAAGAGCCCGTACCTTTACTGGGGTTATCTTACCGCTACTGGCAATCTGCTGCCTAAACAACTTGCTTTGCCTGCACTTTTGCTTTGTTTCATTCTCCACTCTTTAGTGTCATCTTAGTTGTGTTGTTTTTCAACTCCTGTTTGTGATGCAGTAACTAGCAATGCTATTCCTGTTTTCCTTTCCTTCTTGCAGTTCACTAGGCTCCTGAGCATTATCCATACTACTAAGTCTGTAATTTGATTCAGACACTGGAATCTTTGGGTAAAATGAGTGGGGAAATTGCCAAGTTTCAAAGGGCCTGATAAAGGTACAATACCAAGGAACTTCTCAATGTCCCCCAACGATGGCAAATTCAGCACAGAAAAAGAAACACTTTCTTCTGTCTTGCACAGTTAGCTCTCATTACCACAGGGTATTTTTGAAACCCAGAACTCAAAGACAATTTGGAATTAAACGGCTGATTTGATATGGTTATAAAATACAATTCAAAAGCCACAGACTTAATATTAACAGAAAATCTTACACTTCAGATTTTTCTCTGAGTATCAAGGGTAGAATACAATCTTGATTGACAGGAGGAGGTGAAGAAGATATTCTGTCGTGGAGGAGATAATCTGACAGCTGCCTACCTCTGAAGCTTCTGATGTTGACCACTGCTGGAGACACAGTACTGGGGTAGATGGAACACATTTTTATATTTTGTGTGAAAGTTCCTAAATTATTCTAATATGTTAGATGAAAATTTAATTATCTAACTAGACCTGTATCTAAATAGTTAAATCTTCAATATAAAAGAAACATGCACTTTCATGCAGTTCATTTAACAACATTTTATTTCCTTTTTCTTCCCCCAAATACAATGAGATAAATAAAACCATTTGGTTAACCATTAGAACGAGTCACTGTTACGCTGAAAGCATTATGTATTAATGCCATGCCCTGAAGTAAGATCATGGGTGGAGTCCCTTCTGTCTACTGTAATACTAGTATTATCATAATAGTAATGTCAAAGAATACTTTCCTATCATTGAGTTGTAGACAAATTTCTATGTATTCCAGAACTGATTCTTTGCCTTTTCTCTCAAAACGAGATAACTAGATAACTCTTGTGAATGGCTTCTGGAATTAGTCAGCATTTTTAAAGTGAGAGCATTTCACACTTTCATTCTGTAGGAAAAAAAAACACAAAGCAAAAAAAAAAAAAAAGCTAAATTCCTGTAAAGTGCTCAATGAAGCAACAAAGTCAGGAAATTCCTAATTGCCTCTCTCAGCTAGTCCAAGCACGCTTTATTATTATAGCATGCAGATTGCATTAAGCACGGTTCCAAGATTTCAGACTACATGGAGGGAGTCTCAGGATCTTTGTGTGTACATATGCTTTACAAGCAAATGTTGAGTAGCTTTGTTGTGGTTTCATGCCCCTGTATAGCAAGGAAAATATTTTCGAGTACACATTGAAATAGAGTGACTAACAGTAAAAGCTACCAGTGGCTTGTTTTTATCATTTTGCCCACAGAGTACTACTCTTAACTGTAGCTAGTTTGTTTTTAATCTAGGGGAAGGAACAACAGGGTTTCAATGGCTGTGCTGCATTAAGGGTCACAGAAGAAGAAACTCAGAGCAGGCTATGGAGGCTAGAATTGTGCTATGGGCCTTGTTCTTCAGTCTCCTGAAAGTTTTCTTGTGAGGAGTCCTAGCGACTGTGTTCTGCTGATTTCCTCCTTATACACATTTTCCCTGCTGAATATTAACCTGTGCCAGCTATGCACATGTGCAGTGCAAATGAACGGAGAATGTCATTCCTGCTCCTAGCCCTTACCCCACATTATGGACTTCAGATGAGACAGAGAACTTCCTAATGACTGGCTAATTTTAACTCTGGAAATATCTAAAGGGGAAAATGCATGTGCATTTCTCAAAAAGCAGGCTATGCTTTTTGACTGAAACTCTGGAGTAAACTACCGGTCATGGAAATGGCACTGAGGGAGCAATATGAAGCAGGCAAATCTAACTTCAGCCTAGATGAGGGACTGAGGAAGTCCCCTAGCCAATAAACCTATGTGTGGGTTATCCATGCCTCCATGTGTTTGTTCTTCATTATTTGTATTACATGCCATAGTCCCATGGCAGTGGGGTAATGAAATCCTTGTATAGGGTTGACTGGTGCAAGGGAAACATGAGAGAGCATCTGCAAATGCTCTTAACCAGAGCCTCAGAACGGAAAACAAAAACACTTACTGCTGCCTCGCAGGCTCCTTGTCAGCGGAACATTAGGAGGAGAGCTTTTCACCAGGATATGTCTAGTGCACAACAGTGCCCAATACAGCACATTGGGCAGATTTTGCTGAATTTGACCTGCCACATCAATGTTTAGTTCATACTAAACCACCTACCTGGTTTAGTATGAACCAGATAAATATAGTTATAGCAGGTTTGGAAGTTCTCTCTCCCCCTTGGAGATATGTATATCATAGAATCATAGAAGAATTTGGGTTGGAAGGGACCTTTAAAGGTCATCTGGTCCAACCTCCCTGCAATGAGCAGGGACATCTTCAACCAGATCAAGTTGCTCAGAGCCCCATCCAGCCTGATCTTGGATGTTGCCAGGGAGGGGGCATCTACCACCTCCCTGGGCAACATGTTGCAGTGTTTTACCACACTGATTGTGAAAAATTTCTTCCTTATATCTAGTTTATTTCTTCCTTATGTCTAGTCTAAATCTATCCTCTTTTAGTCTAAAACCATTACCCCTTGTCCTATTGCAACAGGCCCTGCTAAAAAGTACTCCAGGTGGAGTTTCACCATAGCGGAGTAGAGGGGCAGAATGACCTCCCGCACCCTGCTGGCCACACTTCTTGTGATGCAGCACAGGATATGTTTTTTAAGGAAGATGATAGAGCATAGAGAAATTTATCTTAAGTCATGACAGTCAATCGTCTATCACTAACTAATACCAAGAAGAAAATGATAGTTCAGCTATCATGTAAAATACTGGACAATGACTCACTCTTTTCTTTCAAGCTAATCTGGCTCTCTCCATTTCATCTCCTGTTCATGTGGTGCTGAACTTTTGGGCAACTGATCTTCAGTTTCCTCCAATCACAGTCAGCCCATGGTGATTTAAGCTGGAGCATTTGGTCTTCTTAATAAATATAATTTAGCTAGCAAACAATGGGTACTGAATAATCTTCTCTGAGATATCAATGGGTTTAGAAAAATCCAGGGCAGAGTGGATTGGCAGCTCTTAGAAAAGTGTTCCTTAAACAGGCAGGGACAATTCAATAACAGATACACCTCCAGTGAAGAAAAGTGCAGTGTTATTGATTAAAGTCCAAGGATAATATATTTGACTGGAGCTTTTGTAAATTTCACTGCTCTTTTGTTTCACTTTAACATAGGAGGATATACACAAAATACTATTTTGAGGGACACTAAAGGGAACAAAGAGAAAGTTGTCTTCTTTGACCTGATCCTACAATTCCAGGGGGTATACTTATAGCTGAGTTGCCAGATTAAATTACGGACAATACATAATAATATTATTAAGTAAATAAACAAATGCCTCAAGTAAAAAACTTGATTCTGTTTATTGCCTTCTGAGCTCAGTAAGCCAGGTTTATTTATATCATGTGCAAAAATATTTGGTCAAGAAGTAAACACCGCTAAATAACTCTTTAGGAAAAAGTAACATCTCTAATTGTTTGTTTTTCAAAGCCAGGGTGTTTTACTTCCGGAGTTGGTGCCAAGACAGACAGGGAGATCAGGAGAATGGGTGCCTGTCACTAGCTCTAACAAAAAGGCTGCCAGAACTGATTCTTCTTTGTCAAACCTGTACTTGTTCATGTAGGGCAAGGTACTGGCTTTTTGTTGAAAGCCTATGTTCAGAAATGGGCAGGGAATATATTCTTCCTTTCTCTTTGTTCTCTTCTTTTTTTTTTTTTTTACAAATTTGAGCTTTACCGGATGGCTTCAGTGGACTGGCAAGGCAGATATCACTGTGCAGCCTGGGAGACTCAACGCTGCTGCCGAAGGAGGAGGAGGAGGAGGGAGGAGTCCTTCTGTTTTTCTTTCATTTAGATTCGTTGCATGTTTACCAAGGTGAAAGGATTAGTGCCCTGGAGATCATTTGCTTTCATAAGCTTTAAACTAGAGTAGAAAAAGTTTCATGTCTTGATTCTCTTCCAAGAGCTCTCTCTCTCTCAGCAAGGCATATAGGAGCAAGCTGAGACATATTGATTGCCAGCAGACTCTTCCAACAAAATTGCCCTGTCTGAATCAGTTACACTGGGTGGGAAGAGATAACTTCTGCCAGTTTTCTCCCATCATCTCTCCTAGCATGTGGTGAAACACCCAGGGCATTCCTCAGGGTTTTATAATCAAGACGAAACACTCCAGATTTCTCTATCCAAATAATGTCAGAATTCTAGCCCAAATGTAGCCATACTTCACAGCCTTTTTTGTGTTTTATACAGACGATGTGAAACATTGATTCTTTTCATGATTCATGGAGAAAAAACAGTTTAAAACCAGACAGGAAATACCAACTTTTGGTTTCATATTGTCCCTATTTAAACCTAAGGTGAAGGGTAAGTAATGATGTTTAAATCTTTGCTCTCCTGAAATACGCTTCTGGTGGGATGTCTCTGTGACTGATAGTAATGAAAAAAAAAAGAAAAATAAACCCAAATCATAAAAATTACTTGGCTCACATGAAGTTAATTCCGTCCAAAACACACTGAACCCCACAGCAGCAAACTTAAAACTAACTAAATTTAACTAGATTGCTTTCGCTGACTAACATTTTCAGAAAATTACCAGAATGTTTTTTATGATGATAATTTTAAAGCAACAGTCAGTAATGAAGGTTTATTTACTGATTTGGAACAAAATACTCTGGAGGTATTTAAGGGACAATAAGAGGAATCTCCTGTTTTACTAGGAAATAATCCAATTTCCAGTTCCCAAGTGGATTAACTACCAGTCTGAAGGTCAGATATTTTGCCTAAGCAAGGTTACTTGATCACGGCTGGGGAAATCAGAGCCTCCTTTCTGCTTTTGGCACTGTATAATACGTCAAGTTCTTCTTATTAAAAGCAAAATTAAGATTCCTTGCAACCAGCTTGTCCATTGCATTTTAAATGCTCAATGATAAAGGTAATTTGGTTTTTCCTCTGCTGTGACAGAGAGAAAACCCCAACACAAGGGATCTGGAGCAAGGAACAACCTTATAAAATCAAACTAGTGCAGAGTTCTCTTCATTAGGCAGTTTGGTCTTGGCAGCAGGGAAATAGGAGTTTCCAAGTCCTGATTACAGTTTCACCACTGACTTGCTGGGTGCCCTGGGCAAGTCATTGCCTCTCAGCTGCTCCTTGTGTCTCTCTAGAATAGCAATAACAATGCTTAACTGTCCCTCAGTAATGTTAAGCAGATTAATTAAATGCTGTATTAATACGTTGCCATGACTCAATCTGAACAGTTCTTTCCTGTATCAACAGTCCCAATTCACTACCTGATTCAAACCTGGAGTAGTGCACTGAAAATCATTGATCTTTATACTCTCTTATAAGCCACCTGGTAGATTCTCATGGGGATGGAGGATACCTGCATCCTACTTTCTGGAGTAAAGGAGAGTATCGTAGAAATTAATGAAAATTATTTTTCTGCTTCTATAATAATGCTGGAGCACCTTTTCCTATAAGGAAATTCATGAGCCAAAGATGGCTCAAAGCCAGAATTTCAGTGGTGTCCTTTTTCCTGTTTTGTTCCTTATTTGCTATTTTTTTTTGTGCACTCTCATTTAAATGTGATTATGGGAGAGCTTCCACAGCTTACCAGGTCAAAGGGTATTGACTTTTTGTCTAGTATGTAGTTTAGCTTCTTTGGTACTGCAGAAAACCCAAAATTAGCCTAGTGTAGAAAGATTGTTCCGAAAGCCTATGTAAATTACATTTCTGCTGAGCAAGACTAATGTAGCTGAGCTAGGACAAAGCACATTACAGTAGAGACAATATGGTTTTATTTACAATTACTCATTGTGAAGAACACCCCCCCACATACACTTAATTCTAACTAGATTTTCATGTATCAGGGCTGCATTCTGAATAGAGAGATACAATAGGGATTACATTATTGTTTTATGTATAAGAATAAATACCAGAGTCAGCAGATATTTGAATGTTTTCTCTACAGAGAAGTTAGATGCTGCAAACATTTATTTACTCTAAGAAGATGTTAAATGGAAACTTCATGCTGACAATTATTTGTGTCATAGTGCAAACTGTGATAGACTCATTGGTGGTTTAAATGTCATTACCCTATTACTAAGGTGGCAATGACTCTCCAGGTGCTGACATTTCAGGATAGTAGATTATCCAGAATTATTCTGCAAATATTGAAGCATTGTCCTGTATTTAAACCTTCATATTTTTTCCTTTAGTGACTGTCAAGGTAGTCTTTATTCTGTAAATCAATATGCTGAGGTGTTCCTGGTTCTGAAGTCAGGAGACCGAAATCAAAGGTGTGAAGTTACCCCTTTCATCTTAATGGGGTTTTAATGACTTCAAAGGCTGCTTGTGACCATTTGAATGTGAATGCTATTAATCAACAGGATAAGACACAAACACCTAGCTTGAGTCATGGAAATGTAATTGCATAGGGCAGAGGGGTCCAATTTTGGTTGTTGAGTGAAGATGTATGTTTAGAAATAGAAAAGGTGGGCTGGAAATCACTACTTCTCTGCTTTGACAAAATTAAGGGGAAAAAACCCTAATGCTTCACTAAGGTTCTAGAAATGTTATTACCACCACAATCACAAATTAGGTGGTCTGCAGGACAGGAGTAACTCTCAGCAGTGCTATCCTTTTGATTATGGCTACAAGATAGCAACACAGAATATTAAATTTCCTTCCAAACAGTTCTCCTGTGTACTTTGATCACAAAGTTCATTTTAATAGCCACCTCCCCCACAGCCCCTCTCTGGGATTGGTAGGGAAGATTTTAGCCATTATTTCTGTGGTAATTTTTTTAATGCCATATACGCTAAGTAACCCCAACCTGTCCTATGCTTGCAACATCATATGGTTTGAGGAGGGAGGAAGGATGATGCTGACATTTTCTCTTTGTGAATTTGGATACACAGAATGCACCAGCACTTACTTTTCAAGAGCAGCAGTATTTGGAAGGTTTTGAGGAGGGCAGCAGAAGTCAGCAACTATGCTGTCATGGTTGCTTAATGCGTTTACTGTGACTATTCCATTCTGCTTTATGCTTCTCCCACCTGATGTTACTTCTCGGGCTGTCTCTGCTGGAAAAGGACCCATTCCTCTGTGCTCTACTGGCAGTGGGAGGAAGGAACTAACTCATTGTTGTGACCTCCACAGTTGTGCCACTAGTAAAAACAACTATGAATTTCGTCTTTTCCTGCCTTTTCCTCTTTTCTGTGTAAGCTTGGTTGGATCATGTAACTATTTCAACTTCACTTTTAACGCAACACATCTGTCACAGTTTCAATATCCTGCAGAATCACAGCCTTTTTAAAGGAACAGAATCACAATTTATATAAACAATGGGTGGTGAGGGATGTATTCTGCACGAAATGCAGGGACAAGAGCAAGAAAAACCAGAATCCCTTAACCTGCACAGATGATAAGGGAGCGTTGCCACATGAAGTGATGCTAGCAGAATGGGGTAGACCAATGCTTGCTTTATCCTCCTCATAAGTTTGTTTGCAAGTGACAAAATCTGCTGCAGTTCAGTGCCCCATGAGTCTTCCGCAGCAACAGCTCCTACCTTTCTTATTTTTTTTTTTTTTTCCATGGAAAAGATTTACTTCAGGAACTCTCCCTGCCTTTGCTCCTCAAAGGTACCTTCACGAGGTAGTTGGCCTACACCCAGACTGTCCTCACGATGGGCACTGAAAGCCTCTGCTCCTCTCTGTGACTGCTTGTGCACCCTGTTTAGTGCGTGCCCTCTCAGTCCCACTCTGTCCACCTGCTCTGGCTTTTCCTCAAACTCTGGAGGAGGTTTCCGGCATCAGTTTTTACAAGACACTTCCGTTCTGACATGCTTCTTGTTTCTCTTACTAATGTACCATTCCTGAAAAAACACTTGCTATTATTTTTGGTCTGGAGCCAGGTGTATTGCATGAGGGATTTGCCTGAGGACTCTGGTGTCATCTTCCTCTTGCCAGGTGATACAGCCTGTAGCCTCTCCCTCATGATTGAGACTGGACTGCATTCTCTGTTTTAAAGGGAACTACTTTTTTTCAACTAATATGCCTATGTAGTAGGTCTTTTGAGAGAATGACATTATGACAGTCTTTTTCTCTGTGTTTATGCCTGGTACGAGGACTTGAAAGGGATGTTAACAAACACTTAAATAATTACTGGAACAAAATCACATTTCTGCCATGATCTGCTATTTTTGGAAAGTGAAATTCTGTTACAAGCCATATAAATTCTATACAGATTTCTTTTTATCTCCTATTGTACCCTGTTCTATATGCCACCTCCTAGAAGCTTCTCAGAGACTCCCCTGGTCTAGGGCTTGGAGGCAGTTCTGGCTAGACTAGCTGTTGTATAGCTCTGGAGCTTGAACGCTTTGTAGTGGTGATCCAGATAAAGTAACTAAATAGAGCTTCTTTTCATTCAACTCCTCCTACAAAAAAGTCCTCCACAGTTGATGGAAGAGGGCTCTTGGCACCTTCGTCTTCATAGCTATGGGGTACACACACCACCTGGGCAAAGGCAGCCATAGAGAGAAGCCACAGCAGTAGTGGTTACAGTGGGGATAGTTAGACATCAGGTAGATTTGAAGAATATAATCATGTGTGTTAGCTACATATAAAGTGATCCTCTTGCATCTCCTTGACCACCTTGACCACCTCTGGATTCAGCCATTCTGCAGTCACTAACTTTTAGCTTCACAAGAAAATCTTGTTTGTTCTGATGCTGGCTAAATAAGGAGGAAGACAGCATTCTATACATGACTTCTGGTTGATTTGTTTTGAGGATAAATCACTATTGTTTTACTTGTGTCTCTTTCAGAAACAAACTCCTGTGCCAGAAATTATTTTTTTTAGTGTTATCACATCTTCTGTTGAGAAACCTTCCTGGTTACTGTACACTTTTGTCCAGAAGTAAACAATAGGATTCATCAGAAGAGAATAACAGGAAATATACCCCATGCAATCTGCTTCAAATTATCTTGTAATGACTTTTGAATCAGAGAAAGCTACCATATCTTTTAATATCTTTCATTGCTTCATTGGCTCCTTGTCAAAATTTGCATCATGTTTAAAAAACAGAAAACTAACCTTTCTGAGAGAGGAATGCTACCTTCCCCTCAATGATACTGAGTGTTCTTCAAAGTAGTTATGTAAGTGTTTATTAGGGAAAGTTAGTACTCTTCTGAAGAGTTTTGCAAGTGCCTACTTTCTGAAATATTCTTTAATTTTTACCTTGTTTTGGATGCTCTGAGAGGTTTCCACACTGTCGATATTTCTCTCCATTAATGTGGAAGTCTAAAATCTATCTATATGCTTTTTTTCTTTTCTGTAAACTAAATCTCAGTTTCAATCTTATAAAATATTATACTAATCTGTCCATTTTCTATTAATGTTTCCTACATTGTTATATTGATCTACACGAAACTGGCAGGCAGTCTTCCCTTTTCCTTTCATTAAACGATCTGCCAAGTCCATTAGACATCTCTGTGGGGTGTATTGGACATCAGCAGCACGGCTGTCAATCCATACTAGGGTAGCTGGAGGACAGATACTATAAATTAAAGTTCAGGGGTTATGTGTAAGCAATTTTTTATGACTGACTTTAGGAAGTGGGAGAGGTTATAAGAAAGCATTTTATTTTGTAAAACAACAACAGCAACAACAACCAAACAAAAAAAGGGGGCTGAGTGAACTCAGAAATGATCCATACAAATAAACCTCTACAGAATTTTAATGGGAAAGGAAAATAATCCACAGTTCAGTCCCAGAATCCCTAGGTTCTGGATTCATGCATTTGGGGTCTTCAGCAGAGCAGCTTTCCTGGGATTTTCTTTGGCTTTAACTCTCACTAAGGTCTGCCAACCTTAAGCAGAAGTCATCTGTTGCAGAAAAACCTTAAAAGAAGAAGAATATGGCATGAAGAGCATTCACGTTGCCAGATATCATCAGGCTGGTAAAGCTGATAACAATGTACTCTCATGAGGCTCGACTGCTCTTCCAGCCTAGCAGCTCACACTCCCTTCTCATCTGTTTTCCCTGCTTCCCCCACTCACATTCTCTAAGGGTTATTGAAGGAGTGGAGTGGGAATACGGTCACCTGTTCCACCTGAGCTCATCTCTGCTTGGGTTGCGGGGCAGAAGACTGCCCTGACATTCCAGGGAGTTTAGTCAGCCCCACCTCAAAGCCTTTGAACTAAAGCTCCTCTATGCAATAGTTCTGAATTTGGCCTTATGGTATTGTCAGGTAGCCTTAAGGTAAAGGACAGTCAAGCTGGTACAAGCTCTTTTTGAATTATAATCAGATGGAATTTATTATTATTATTTTTTTGGCATTGCTGACATATTGGCTTTGCACACCTTAAAAACATCAAAGCTGACAAACAGGCAAGAAACAGCAATGCCTACAGCACCACAGAAAGGAACAGGAAAAGGCCAAATTAAAGAAATCATGAAGGAACTGCTACCAGTATGTGAGTCAGCAATGGTATCTGACTGGTATCCTGCTTCAGCATTATGCTGGAGAGATTCCTGCTGCTTGCCAGGGTGGGAGTAAGGCAATTCAATGATCCTCCACACTGCTGTCCCTCCTGTCCAGGGTATGGTTCCTCATCATAGCCTCACTGCTTTGCTGTATGCAGCTGTCAGTGAAAGTAATGGAGGCTTTCCACTGTGGGTTGGAAAGGAGATGTTTTCAAATGAAAACATGGGAAGGAATTTTTACATAAGTTGATACATTATTTTGAAATGATTTGTTAGGCGTTCAAGTATAAGAAGAGCATGTGGAAACACAGCTGACCAGTTCTATTGTGGGCCCAAACAGCAGGAAGAAATTAACACTTGTAGTAAAGTGATAAAATAAATAAGGAAGGCATAAATTTGAAATACATTTCCCAAAGTAGAAGTGCTTCTTTTACTTTAGAAGAAAGCAACAGAGCAACAGTTTTTAATTTCCTTGTTGGTCAGAAGGATGATGAAAAATTGTAGTAAAGGTTGAACAGTGACTCACTTTAGTGGCCAGTCTTGTGAGTTTTACCATAAATAGAGCTAAGACTATCAACCAGTATTATAAAATATGATCTATGCATCAGGCATGTTTATTAGAGCAGGTAAAATGAAACATGAGGATGAAATTAAAGATGTCCACCAAAGTGCACCAGGATAAATGTCAGACCAGGGGCCTGCTCGGTAGAAGCAGCTGAGAGCTCAGAATCTGGGCTTTACATGATCAAGTGAGACAAAAATGCCTCTAATCATCAAGATATCAATATTTAAGATGAATGCTGGCAATATTTTAAGGATTGAAAATTGTTACAGTTGTTGGAGACTAGAGAGCTGTAAGTAGTTTGGGCCACAAAATGTAATGTCTTTAAGGGAAAAAAGACAATCTGTGTAGAAACGATGAGCTAAAAGTTAACCTTCTTTCAACATGTATGTGAAGAGTCCTGTTTTTTTATGTTGTGACTTCATTTTGCCTCACCATGTCTGACTCAGGGGGTTGACAGGTAAGCCCTGGTGGTTGGTGGTGCATGCATGACTGCTGCTTCCCTCCGCTGCTATTACTGCCCCTGCGGGAGAGGCAGCAGGAGTGAATCTGTGCCAAGCTCATCAGCTGGCACTTCTAGGAGTCTGGTGTGTTAGTCTAAACCATCTCAACTTCAGTTTAAATTGATATGCTGAGTTGTAAGCCACAGCTGCTGGGAGTCTGGCTTATACCTGCTGCTGGTAACTCCAGCAGAAGAGCAGTACAAACAGCTGGAGAAGGGTAATACATATAAAAATATACAAATCCAGTTCCTATGGCAAGACTTACCTGTCAGTTCTCTCAGATGTGACATGAAAAAAAAAAAAAAAGATTCATACCTAGCTTTTTCCTGTTTGTCCACAGAGAAATAACTAATTAACTAAAAGCTGGTGAACCAGGGGTGTCCAGACTGAAGAGAAGGTAGAAAATAAGTAATAATGCTCCAATGAGTTAAGCATACTCAGTGCAGTCACTAGGTTTCTTCTTCTTCTTCAGTTCTATAACCCCATTTTCAGGTTTTAGCCGAAAGAAACTATAAAATTAATGAAATAATGTATTTAATAAATTTATTATGTAATCATAAATATATTGGATCAAACTCAAGGTCCCATTATTAATCTCCAAGACCACTGATGAACATAACTTGAGATTTCCCTGAGACGACCTCTCTCTTTGTATTGATGACATCTTTTGACAACCATGTTCCTTCAGAAGCTATGAGCTTGTCAACCTCAAAGGTGAAGCTCGGGGGAGCTGGAGATGGGGCTTCCTTGGCACCAAGGCGAGTGGTTTGGATCTCATTATCAGAGGAAATAAGAAAGACCGCAAATCTCACTGCCTTCAGAACAAAGTCTAAGGTTCACTTTTTCAACTTCACTTTTCTAAAGTTGCTGCTAAAAATACCGAGGAAGAAGAGACAAAGGCAAAAGGACAAAGAAAAAAGAAAGAATAGTGAGAGAGAGACGAGAAAACATGACTGTGTCCGCAGCTGCCTGTGGGAAGTACGGAGTGAATTATGTATCTGTTGTGGTTTACTGTGAATTTAGTGGTAATTTGTTGTGAGTTGTTTTAACAGTTGGCATGGACAATTTTATAAGAATCTGAACAGGAAATTGTGTATAGATCCATAGTGATTTTTCTCTCGCTTTCAGTTCCAATGTTAAACACCCTAATCACCCAGGTAATCGAAAGAGTGATTGATAATAACAGATTAGCTACTTGAGAAATTACAATTTATAGCTTTATCAATGGAGAGTGAGAGCATCTTTCATTGTTGGATACTTCATAATTTTTCACCTTACTGACACATTTCTGTATTACTGCCACAGCAACAGTGGCATAGGCATGGTAAACTATGAGATTAATTCCGGAACACTGCTGGCCTTATCATCCTGTCTTATTGTTGTCCTTTTTTAATGATTTCAAAACATTGGCTTTGTTGGCTTATTTAGAGATGTCATCTCTCAAACAGAGAAGTTTGTTGAGCCACTGATCACACCTGACTCCATATCCACTGGACTTAGTTACAAATGATCTGTAGAGGCTTGGGACATACCTGTGTTTCACAGTGGAGTCTGGTCCAGTCACACCCAAGATGACATGATTAAACTAGGAATGCATCTGGAAACAGTATAGACCCTCATCAGTGCAGCATTGCACTAATGGTAATTAAACCTGCTGAGCAGCAGGACTGATGGGTTTGGACATGATACTATGTAGTTTATACAGAATCACTCCCTCAGTGGGTGTCTCTGGTAAGCTCTGTGCTCTGCCTCTGCAGTTGTCTGCTGACATCTTCAAAAATATGGGTGTCCTCCCATCCAACCCAACAAGTTCCTGAACTCCTTCACATGTAACTTTCTACTCATTGGCATGTGGGCATGAGAAACATTCATGTTTCAGGTCCTTATCTTTGCTTGCTCAGTGATCACCTCTCCTTGCGGCAATTCCTCCTGTCAGGAAGAGTTGATTCAGCTTTCAGACCTCTGTGAACCTCATTCACCTGGATTAGACTCAAAGACCCTCTGCTTATCTCAGAGGTGGAGATTCCCAAGGCAAGAAGATAGCTACAAAATGACAGCACAATTTTAAAATTCATCTATCCCATCATGGGGACAAGCTTTGATTCATTCTGGACATAGACACATTCTGGAACAATTATGTACCTAAACTACTTGAGCCAGATTTCATTTTAGACATATATGTAGGCTCCCTTGATTTCATAAATTTGAATATGGCTCTTAGACCTTGTTTGCTATATGTGAATGCAGAATAATGGTTATAAGTAATTGTTATTTGCTTCTTTCCTTCTTTTTCTATAGTGATTTTCTTCTTTGTCTTTTTATTATTATAAATACAGTGAGTTACCCCATCTGGAAAGCAGTTTTGCAGAAAAGTGCTTGGGGGTTCTAGTGTACACCAAGTTGAACATGAGCCAACAATGTTCCCTTGCAGCAAAGAAAGCTAATGGTATTCTGGACTGCATTAAGAAAAACATTGCCAGCAGGTCAAGGGAGGTGATCCTTCCTCTCTGCTCAGTCCTGGTGAGGCAGAAATTGAACTGAAATTGAAATGAAATGTCCAGTTCTGGACTTCTCAGTTCAAGAGAGATGTGGAAATACTGAGGAGAGTCCAATGAAGGACCATGAAGGTGATTAAGGGACTGGAGCACCTGCACCTCTCCTATAAGGAAAGGCTAAGAGAGCTGGGACAGTTCAGCCTGAAGAAGAGATGGTTCAGGGGGGTATCTCTTCAATGTGTATAAACACTTGGAAGAAAGGTGCAGAGAAAGCAGAGCTAGACTCTTTTCAGTGGTGCCCAGGGACAGGACCAGAGGCAGTGGGCACACACTGAAACACAGGAGGTTCTTCCTGAGTATCAGGAAACACTTTTTCACTGTGAGGATGTCTGAGCATTGTTGCCCAGAGAGGTTGTGAAGTCTATATCCTTGGAGATATCCAATAGCTATCTGGATGTGGTCCTGGGCAATTGGCTCTAGCTAGTCCTGCTTGAGCAGAGCGTGTGGACCAGATGACCTCCACAGGTCCCTTCCAATCTCAATCACTCTGTGATTCTGTGATTCTGTGTGTGTACATGTGTTACATGAATCTCACATTAAAATGAGTCAATGAATATTCTAATGGCTCACAGGTACCTAAACAAAACCTTTCAAAGACTATCTGAGTGGCTAAAAATGGTGTGATTGGTCTTGGAAGAGTAAGGTGTTTGTCAAGCTTTTGGCAGCTTTTACTGTCATTAACCTACTTTCTTTCTCTGAACGTAACTAACTAGTATTTCTGCATTTGTAGCATTATTCCTCTAAAAGACTAGTTGTTTCTGCCAAGAATCAAGCCTTTGATGTAAAAATCTATAGCCTTTGGAAAGATGGCTTTGGTTCTGATATAAATTGCAACTGTGAGATGCAGGTAAATGTATGATGAAACAGGTATCTTGCTGTAACCTGATTTTATTTGATATTGTTATAAGCTGCTTAGGGGCATGTCTCTTATTTGCAACCAAGCTTATGAAAGATGTATTAGTTTTACTGTGGTGAATTTTGGAGAGTTTATCTAGATTTTTTTAAGTGCTGCAGCCCCCAAATTGTTTATCTGGTGTTTAAAAAGAGATAATTTCATAACCTTGGTGAATGTTATATCTGTCTTCATCTTAACCAGAACCCTTTAACTCCTTATGAACTGACCTGTCATATTTCCTCTTATGAGAAAGCCATTTAACAGAGCAGAGATATGTTGTCATGGGTCTATCATTGCATCTGACTCAGAAAAATGGGTGGGTATGACAGAGATGGGATGGATATGAGCACAGTTTCTTTTGGGAAAAGCTACCTAACAAGCAGGGAGGTGATCAGTGATCTCATTTTCCAAACACAGAACCTAGCTGCCACCTCGTGCTGAGGTGGAAGCTCCAGTAGCCCAGCAGACAAACTAAATTTTAGTAACAAAATATTATAGCCTAAATAAGCTGCAAATTTTGGAGTTACCAGAAACATGACACTGACACTAAACTTGATACTAATGTTTATCTGATTAAACACGAAGACTGTGAACTTAAGTAAGAATGTGTTTCTTCTGTCAAGTCATGACAAATATGTTTCTTATGTTAACAAGGACCAGTACATAAATTCTTCATTATTAGGTATTCTTAGTATATAGAATTTCTCTTCTGAGGGTAATAACAATGCTAATACTGCACTAATAAAGATAAAGACATAAAACATAGTGCTGCAATAAATATGTCTTGCTAGATGCAGGGACACTAGCTGAAAATTGTCTCAAAACACCTTAATGCTTTCTGTTGCTACAGCTGTAGAGTTAGTAAAAGCATATTGCTTAAGGGGACCTCTATTAATGAGATTTATAACAACACTAATAGGTAAATCTAAAGCTATCAATGGTAACACAAATTAATACAACTCCAACTCTTTACAATTCAGTATTATAAATATTCATAATTGTCCTGCACTCTCATAGGTATAAGAATTTCTGAGCATATTTATATATTCAATACTTCTACCCCTATGCAGATAAAATGGGTCCAAATATATGTCTGTCCTATACCACTTAAGGAGATATTGCATCAGCTCAATGTGCAAAGATTAAGTCATGTCAGTTCAACTATTGATAAAATAGACTTTATATATAAGCGTGGTACACTTATACCCCAAAGCAGTATTTCTCTTATTAAAACCTTTTTTCACTTACTGCACACCCCATTACTATCATTTTTGTTGCCTGCTTTTCTTTTTCCGTTTCTTAAAGAGATGAAAACGAAAAAGGAGCTTAATGTTAAAGGCATTGGAAATCAAGACAGTATTAGAAAGACAAAATATTTAATGGTTTCATGTTGTTATAATACGGTAGATTAATGTAAATTGTATGGTGATAATATCAATGTATACAGTATTATGTTCATAATATGTTGTAGTGTTACACAAATTGAAAGTTATCTAGTTTATAAATATCAGCTGAACATCTGCAGTATTAAAATCAGCTTCATTGACCTATATTTAAACTTACTATCTGCTCAAACTAAAGTGAGTGCTCACTTAATAGCTATTTCAGAGCACTGTATCTGATGGCTCGTTGTTTTTTTAAACAGCACTAGCTGAAAGGCTAATTTTCTTCCTGTTTTCTCTCTGTGGAAGAACTTATGTATGAGGAAAAGAGGTGGGAGTTTCCATTTTCAAGAGTGTAGTCTCAGTCTAGTTCTGATCTCACTGAAGTAATTAGTAAGTAACTTCTCTTCCAAACATATTTTTCCTGTTTCTCTTCTGTTATCAATTTCAGACTTTCTCAGAATTTTCTTCTTATTTTGCAATAAGGATCTGGATGATAATTTTACTACAGAGGGCTTTTTCTTTCACTTTCTTTCATTACTCTTTTCCAGAAAAACTAATTTTTCATCTGCCATTTACTCTCCTACTTTGTGCACTCTGAGTTTCTCTGATTTTGGCAAGGTCAGCACTCAAAATGTCTTCTCTCTGAACTAATTCTTCTAAACATTGCAAAAGATGGTAGTTTGGCTCTTAGGATCAGCAGTTTTGCCCTGAGAATGCTTAGCAAGGTAATGCAGTAGGACATACATGATTACGTCTTTATAATTTTATTGAAGTGAGAAGCAAGGAATATATTCCACTGCAAAATGACAAGGTTTTTACGGGTGTTTTTTTATAGTTTTTTGGCCCATAAATACCTTTAAATCACAGCTTCTCTTAACCTCTGCAGAAGAACTTGGTGCCTAGATGGAGAATGAAAGATATTGTGAGCACTGTCAGCCTGCGATATCCCCAGACCACCACTGACGAACATCACGCATCTGCTGTAGCGTCAGTAAGATCAATAGTACACAGATGTACACAGAAACAATTTCAATCGTTTTCTCTGACTATCTAACTATTTTTGCTAGGGTCCTTTAAGCAGCACACACCAGCAACACTGAATCAGTAAAGAGCAAAGGAGAAACCAGTAATGAGATACAGCAAGAAAACCCACAATCAGCACCAGCTGTTGCCCAATTAAACTCAACAGTTCACAGGTGTTCACAAGAGGATACACAGTTTTGCCTACCTTTCTAAATAACCCTTATGAGAACAATATAAAATGAATTTTCTTTTATTGACCACTTTACATATTTTTAAAGCTTTAAAATTTTTATATGCCAATAGTAACAATTTTATAAACTAAACATCTCTCTTTCCATTTTTGACATCTTAATCAAAACAAAAAAATGTCAGTTAATAGCTGAAATGTCTACTCTATCATTCTTCTCTTGGGTCTTCTCAGCTATGTTCTCTTTTCTACTCCCATTCTTAATTAACACATTCCTAAACAGGATTTATGACTATTGCTTTGTATTTATAAGCCTAAGTCCTAAAAGATCATAATCCGGCTGGACATCAGGCCATTGAATGTGACTTAAACTGATATGTTTACCTATGTCCAGATACAGCCTGATTTTTGAAAAAACCAATTAATGAACAGTACAATCCTGTCAGATATTTGCATATGGACACTACTGACAATTTAGAAAGCATGTGTGGATACTGCTTTGTGCTATCCTTGTTTTCTTGTTTTGTGATTACACAGAGGACCTTGTTCTCCAGGGCTAGCATTTTAATAGCTTTAGTTAGCTATTAGGTAATTAACTAATCTTAAAGCAGGAAAACTAACAGCAAGAATCAGGGAGAAAACCAAGAGTTTTGCTCCTTCTGTTCATTCCTATTCAGCAAAACCTTCCAAGTCATGGAATTTCTCTAGGGGTAGACACTGTTTTGAGGGTCATAATATAAAATTATGGGCTTCAAAACTAGAAAGTTTGCACTTGATCCACAGGATTGTGTATTTACAATTGTATATCCTTAAAACGAAACAAATTTGAACATGAAATTATTATTTGCTGCCTTTTGTAAACCAAAATTACAAAAATTATCTTACAAAGTTGCTTGGCAATTACAGTATTTTAGTTGTCAACTAGCTGTTTAGGCCGTGTCTGGGAGGTTGGAAGGCCCAGGGGAGCCTTATCTCTGCAGTGTAAATTAGATGCATACGATGTCGGTGCTCTAAAGGTTAAAATTTGAGGTACAATACAACTGAGACCAGTTCTCAGATTTAACCTACAGGGCAACATTTATGATGTTCACTGTCTCCAATTTATTTTAATAACACTTAATAATACTAGTTTGCTCTTAACCTAAGTAATGCCTTTCATGCAATGATCTCAAAGCACTTTCTGCACAGGAATTAATTTTCACCGCACCCTAATGAGAAAGAGAAGCAGTATTTTGCCTGCTTGCAGTTTCTTTTTATTAAACTTACCTTTAGTCTAATATTAAGAGCTTTAAGAGACGGTGAGAGTTTGTATTTTTATATTCTAAGTTTCACTAGATCTGAACTGGGTAAGGGCCTGATACGCTTTTGTGTCTGGAAATTAAGATGGGTCTTTTCTAGAAATAACCAGAGAAAAACTTTCAGACATCATTGACAGAAAGGAAAAACCAATAATGAAACACATGATAAAATAGAACAGAATCATTTTGGGCTTAGATTCTGATAATTCATTTTTCTATTTTTATTTTTACTTTCAGAATAAATGTTTTTTTGAAGTCTTTCCATGCTGAGCTTCAGAAGGTTAGCTTAGCGGTAGCTCAGTTTTTAGACATGCTTTTTAGTGAAAATATTCATGTAATTCAAAACATTTAAAAAATACAGTAGTGGGTATTTACAATCCTGGTGTGATACACGCAGAACACAGAGTAGTAACAGTAGGCTAACAAAAATGTAGCCTATTTACAAAGGTGAAAGAACAACCTTCACAATTTAGGGGAAAATTATTGTGGCTTCTTGTCACTTTTTACTTCTTTTTTCTCTCTCATTTTTGCCTCTAGTCACAGCAGGATAACATCTGTTCTCAGAGAGGAGACAGAAATTTGGCCTATAATACATGTATACAAAAACCATTCACGTAGGGCTTGGTATTCCCAGGAGAAATACTTTCCTTGAACAGAAAGTCAGAGTGCTTACTGTCAACGTGAGGTAGATTCCTGTGTGGGGTTTTGAGGTAAAATGCAAATTCCTGAAACAATTGTTATGCAGCCCCTCAGAGGGATAATTGTACTCTATTGCCTGAGTAATACTGGTTACTCTTTCTCTGCATGGTCAGGACGAAAGCAGGACTCAGCAGACATGAAATTTTTTTATTGCATTGCTGCTTATGAGTAAACTTGAGTTCTTGTCTATTGTCTACTTCATCAGTCTGCCCTGAGCTATCTTATAGCTGTTATACATTACAACTGGGCTTTGTCATTTCCCTAGCTGAATCATAGGTTTGATTAATCCATGATGGTTATTCTCTGCATTGAAGGAGATTAAGGAAGGCCCTATTGCCAAGAAAGGAGGATGTTGAAATAAAGAAACAAAATGTTGAGGCTTGTTGCTTATCCAAGCTAAACAAAATTTCCTGCATCTCTGGATATTAGTTCAGTGATGATTTGTGCTATTACAAGAAAGAAATTTACTATACATACATGTGACATACAAGTACAGCCAGCAGGTAGTATGATAATCCCCTCTCTGCTTTCCTGCTAATAAAAAAGGAGGCTATAGAACAAGGTAGATGGTTTCAAATTTGGTGAGAACCTAAACCAAGGAGCATGGAAAAGGCATACAGGGGAAAAAGGCTGTTGGTAGGACAATATCAGACCCAGCAACAGAAGCACCAAATTGTGCTTCAGTCTCATCTGGGCTGCCTGTTACAGCGTTTCTCCATTTTCTGGTTCTTCTTTTCCATGAGGTTGAACATTAATTGTTCCTGTTGTTTCATGTTGAACATTTTTTTGTTTTGTTTTGTTTTCTTGCCCTTGGACATGGATAAAGCCCTGCAATGGCAAGTGAAAGGCTTTGCTGATGACCCTGTGGATTTCTGCTTTTAATGTGAATATGCACTGGCACAGGATAAAATTTATGCCAGTGAAGAGACCCTGACCACTGATGAAATCCCATCTAAGGTTCCTCTTCCTCTTCAGGTACTCTGCAAGAGAGATAACTACTCCTCCTGTGATGAATACAGCTAAAATGTGCACATGAGGATACATAGCTGGCACAGTTTTCCCAAGAATAAACAGGACCAAATGTTTTACATGAAAATTGGCTATGTCCTAAAAGATGTTCTCCTGCTTCATTAAATGTCAGGTTTTATTCAGACCTCATTGGGAGAAATTCTTTATAGCCTGTGGTAGATGAAAATGGATGATCATAACTAATGGTCCCTTCTGGCCTTCAAAATCCATGAATTTACAATAATACACTAAGGCTGGATACACCTGAACAGATCCTTTAACATGATCCAGGTCCTAAGGACTCTCAGTTACTGTTAAGTGCTTTCTTGTGCTTTTGGGTTTTACTCTTTCTTCCTTGTAATTGTTTCTTAGAGGTCTGAAAAAAAAATCATTTCATTCCCTGCTGTTTATTTCCTTTTCAGTCTGGCAGGCATTCAGGCTTTTCTTCCATTTGTTTGCATACAAGTATGCAGAGCTACCAGCACCCACACAAACAACATGTCACTTAAAATGGTAGAATGAAATTACCATAACTAATAGAGTTGCTCTTTCTTAATACAATTGTAGATGCAAAGATTGCTAAACTGAAGCGCTAAATGCAAGAATTACATGTCATTTGCAGCCAGAATCAGATTTTTGCTTTTGTTCCTTTTCCTCACGGGGAACATATGGGTAGTGATCAAATTAGTCTCCATGACACGACTAAGTGTTAGTCAATCATGGGGAGTTTGCCCTTCCGTTGCTGCCAGGTTAGGAGCGCGGTGATTATCCAGGTGCCATCCCCGCATGCTCTGAGTAGCTGGAGGCACTGAAATCTTCTAAACTGGATGTGTGTTTGATGCAAAATTGGCGCAAAGCTTTTGGTCTGTTTTGTGCCCAGCTGCAGGATTTTGCATTTGCCCATCACTCTTTGTGAGCTTCAAATAGTAGTAGGTAGGATTTTACTCTGTGCGTTCAGAATGGCATGAAAGTGTGGGGTTTTTTTCTTTTTACATTCCAGTCCTTTGGTTCTCACAGTCGCAGTGCACTTGTTTGCTTTAATATGAGCTGTGCTTAGCTGTGAAAAATTTGTGCTTTCCTGTGGGCAAATATTTCTTTCAACTGCATTGCTTTTCAGTCTTCTTTTTGTTTTGTGTGTGCGTTTACTGTGAAAATACAAAACACCAAAAAGTGCTGCTAAAAAGCATATTGGGCAATGTAGGACATAAAGAACAAAGATTATTCCCCTTCCTCCTCTTTGCCTGTATTTGGAAGGAATGTTGCTGTTTCCAATTCAGAAATCAGAGTATGAACTGACTCTTCATAGCTGCATATAAAGGCAGTGGTGCCGTACTCTTCTGAATGCTATAATAAATTTCTCCTCTCTGTTTACAGTTCTTAAGTGACTGATTTTAGATGCTTTTAGAGCCTATCCAATGGCCAAGACTATCCTCAAGTCCTAGCCCATTTTGTTTCCTTGATGCTAGTGGAATAATTGAATGACTCATTAGATGTGAATCAGAGGCTATTAGCTTGTTCTTCTAATGGAACCCCTTCCACACAAAAGGTTAAGCTGTGGAATTTTGCTATGGATGAAGATTTAATTATTATTACAAAGAGAATAAAGGTGTCCTTGATGCTTCTTTTCATCTTCACTGTTAAAAGGAATTAAACACGTTTGTAAATTAACTGTAATTCACAGAACTTTATGTAACTCTTTCATAGGTTTTATAGCTTGTGCTGAGGAACAAAAGTTATGTATGTATTATAACATCTGTATATGTATATGCACATTTAAAAATAATTCTGTAAAATAGCAGGTAAATGCAATATATGGGGCTGTATTTCTCAACATCTTGTGTAGAATTTTCTGCTGTCATGGGCTTCAACATCAATGGGAATCTTCCCAGCAAGCCTCAAGTAGAGTGAGATGGCAAAGTGCCTCTGGACTCCAGTGAAGGTCTCTTCGCACTGACAGATCAGGACTAGAGACAGATGTATGCAAAAGGGCACCCGGCTGTGATTTACAGCACCCTTCTCCCCAGTTGGCACTAAATTGTTCTCATGTAATGTTTTGGGATTGATCTGCCTTTTTAAAATAAAAATGAAACACATTTTTCGGAAAAGTAACTTGATGCTGGCATTTTTTGCTACATCTCACATAATTTCTTTAAGTATATTTGTTTTTGTTTTTAATCCAGTGCATTAACAGCAGAAATAACAAAGGTGAAACCCTAGATCTTTATTTAGACTACGGCAGCTTCCAGGAAGCACTTACAGACATGACTGTAATGCAAATAAAATGGTAAAGATAATGTTATGGGAAGGAATGCTTGCTGCTTTCTGAGCACTGCCAAAAGACACCAGATAGGAGTCCCCACCTACTTCTGCCTGAGGAAGTTTATTTTTGTTATAAAACACTTACATTGACTAACTAACAGAAGTGCACCTTAGTATGACATTTATCTGGACTGCATCATAGTCCTAGTTACTTATGAATGACAGAGCTTCACACTAGCAGAAAAATTAGATAAGAACTCCAGATCTCTGAAATGCTCATAAAAGTAGGAAAAACAAACTCACTTGACTTATTATTTTATTACAAATTCAGGCCAGATTTTAACCAAGCTTCACATAGGTTCATGACTTCTTCCAGTGAAACCTCCATGGTTTGGGGTTCTGCACTGAAACTGGAAGTAATCTTAGTGTGCAGGAACATCAGAATAAGGATCGTTCTGAGTGTTCTTAATCCATGCTTCATTTTTTTCCCCATAATACAGTCAGGGATTAGCTGCAAATGTGAGATTTTAAACTTTAATTTGCCACAGAGAGAAGATCCTGTTGTGAATGAGTAGTTCAGACCACTTCAAGAATAGCCATCAAAGATACCAGAAAGCAAATGATTTTAATATAAATTTGTAAAACGGTGCGGCTTAGCAGAATTTGATGGCAAGGTCCACTCTATTATTTATGTAACATGAAAAGGTATACAAAGAGAAACCAAATTACAATTAGATTGGAATGATTTACTCATGGATCGAATCTGGTTAATGTGGCTTATATCTATATTGAGGATGTAACTTTAAGATGGTAATAATCTAATACAAAATATCAGCAATTAAATTCTTTAACACTATTGAGATAAATCACACTGTCGAATCATATAAAATTTAGCAGACTAAGACTAGCTACATAAAGGGATATAGAGAAAGAGATAGATGTGTACAAAGGTACCTGTTAAATTCCCCTTCGAATTCAGTTGAATACTCACATCGAATGCTTTGCATCACTCAACAGATGATTAGCCAAGCCTCTGGAGTTGATCGTGAACTTGAGGGTTCATGGACTCTGAGAGGTGTACCACTTAGAGGGAGGTGCTGGTCGCAGCCCACTGAGGTCCAGGAGAGCTTAAAGGGTCTCACTTGGGACTACTATTTATAGGACTGGGAGATGATTGACTTTAGGCATCAGTAAATATCCATCCTTGCCACAAATCATTTGTTGGTAATTGCTAGAATTCTCAGTGATGTTGGTAGTGATCCACGCGAGTCACGGTTAGATAAGATAAGTTCCAAGGATGTCTGGGGATGATGAGTTACTCCCATAACTGAATTCCTGGAACGGTCTGTACCATTCACCACCTTAGCTATGCAAGAGTGCTTGGTACAGTCAAGGGGCTCTTAACCACCAAACTCTCTGCTCCAAGGGCAAGGCTTATCGAGCAGGGATGGGGTGGGGGGTGTGGGGGAGAAATGCACCACCACAGATCCTTATTTATATGAGTCAAGATGAGTAAAAGTGCTTCTTAAGTTCACACTGTATACTGCTGGAGACTTAGAAAGGTATATTTGAATTTCTTTTTATGTGTATTTCAGCTGTAAATTATGGATTAAAAACTGGTATCTGCTATAACAAAAATACTGATTTAACAGAGGAAAAAATAAAGTAAAATATGCCAATTTTATTTTCAAATTAAGGTATTCAAAATTCTGATGACTCTTCAAAGTCTTAAAAACATAATTTCATATAACAGATAGGTGTGTCATAGCTCACAGATTGATAATGATTGATATTGACTTCCTGTCTATCAAGTATTTTCACCTTTTAGTCTCTCTTTTTCTACTGTTTTTTATGTTGGGTAAATAGCTCCCTAAAAATCTTGCAGTTCATTCATCTCTGAATGAAAGGATGAATATGTCAGCACTACTTACGTAAGTGCAAGGAAGACTAGGCCTGTATTGCCTCTTTTTTCCTTTATATCATAGCAGAGGATTGTAATGTCTTCAGTATATTTGAACATGTGTGTATTGTTAATGCTTGTAATCAAATGACTTCTCTGTGAAGAAAAGGCAGTAAAGATTCAAGCATGATTTTTAGTAACTGTGTTATTACCTTTGTACAAATGCATATAATAAAATCTTTACTGTGTAAGTGTAAAATACTGATAGCCCTGTGGTAGGCGTTGCACTTGTGCCTCTTTAATTTTGCCTCTGTCACACAGTGCAGGTGGACTGGAGTGAGGGACTCAGTTGGTCAACCGAGCGACTGGCACATTATAGTTCGCTCTACGCTGGATGTCTGCCTTTCATGTTTTATTTCCCCTCCAAAGCATAAGGAGACCAAATAGCAGAACCACGTAGGTATGTCGGTGTAGTCTAGTGCAGTGCTCCACAATAATATCCCAAACGAACTCACTGGGTGTCTGGAAGCTGCAGCCTTGTGTTAGCGTGGTGCCCTACCTTGGCATGTAGAGCCTGCTCCTGGGAGTGCTCGTTAGCCCCCACAAACCCCAGTTAATGCAGCCGGCCCGCTACCAGCTTCCAGCTAGCATCCTTAGAGCTAACATGTGTAACCTTGCCTGGCACTGCAATTTGTTACATAGACATATCCCAACTGAGAAACCATAATGCACTCATGACCTAGCTCTCTATTAGAAAGTGAAATCTCTCGTTCTGTGTAGTACCATTTTTGGAAATGTCTAAGACACAATTATACCTGTGATAGCCTGTTTTTTTCATGTGTTTATTTTCAGAAAATCTCAGGAGTCCCAGTTAGCCAAGACTGTTCACCCGGATATAAATTATAAACTCAAGTAAAGCAGAGACAAAACACTGTAGAGAACCAACCCTCTCTCTACTGCACATGTGAGTATTTATGGTTATTTAAGTTTTATGCCACAGAACATGACCGTGTTTTTTAAAATCAAAGGATTTGACCTCCTGGTTATGTTGCTGACATGAAGTATGACTTATTTAAAAAACCCCAAAATTAAATAACTGGAAACACAGCTGCTGACTTTGCCAGAAAAATGTTATGCTAATATGTCCCCTCAAAATCTGTCCTTCCTGATTCAGAGTGTGAAAAGAGCAGGGAAGGTAAGACAAGGCTATCAGGCAAGGGAAAAACAAGGGAAAAGGAGATATTTGAGCTTGATACCTATAGGATCACAATTTTAAAAATAATCTCCATTTATTATACACACAGAGCTTGTGTCATGGTTAAGGACACAGATAAAAATGGCCAGCAGACCACCAGATTTGACTGGGTCAGGAACAGACCCGAGATACCATTGGGCCGTGGGGAGAAAGAACTGAGTGCACATGCAGGACCTGTACTCTGCCATTTCTTTGGGTGGCAGGCGGAGATGCAGAAGTTAAGAAGTGAGAGAGGAGTCAATCACAGAGAAATGATTTATGGCAACCCCACTGAAAGAAGAAATCGCTGTAGACACGTGGAGCTGCTCTTTCTACTTGGTGGTTGGGTGAGTGTTTAAACGTAATACTGAAGTCTGAGGAAAGGTGTTAATGACTTTAAACAGGTGAGGGCTCATTGGAGAGTGTGGCACAGAAGATGAGGACCTGTAGATGGCTGAGCTACAGTCAGGGTGAGAGGCACCCAAGGCAAGGAAGGGGAGAACATGGGTACTTGTCACTGAAAGCATAACCTTATTCATCTTTCCTCAAAGCTCCCAGGTGCTTTATCCTTCCTCTCTACATGCCAAATTGGATCACGCATGGGCTGGGAATGAAGTAATTGTTTCTGAAGATACATTAAGAGCAGATAGGGGCAGCATGATGCCAATTCCTCCGTCCAAATATTGCAAGGGACCATCTAAGCAGTGAAAAAGACCTTCCAAATTATCTAGTAGAAGTTTTGGATGCATTGAAAGCCTGATAGAATAAAAATCATGGAAGTAGAATTTATTACATTAAAAAATGAAAAAAATTCACCATGACAAACACCTGAGCATTCAAATTAAAAATAAACTAGCTACTTAAACTACATGGATTTGCAGAAATAATTTTGGTAAATTTATTGGAAATTTTTTTTTGCACAATACAAACAAATTTTGGTAAAAAGTAGAAAATTTGTCAGGTTTAGAGAGCCTCAGTTGGAATAGGTAACCTAACTAACTACAGAGCAGAATTTGAGAGAAGCTTCTGGTTTATCTTATCACATCACTCTTTGTCTGCTGGCATAATTTCGCTGTTATATCAAACCAACCTGTTGTGATTCTTGAATTTAAGGATAAAAGCTCAGTTTTATTTTACTGGACACTTTCTGACGTTGCTTTTCAATAAGGTCTGAGAGCAACATCATGTGAAGAGGCTGGTAGTCTGAGATCCTACTATCTCAGACAACTGAGGTGCTTCAGGCTTCCTATGTTCTTTGAGTTTATTTGCAACCCTGCCCATATGTCCTCCAATATATAATTGATATGTCATTCCCTGTAAGAAACTTACGTAGCTACTTAATAAATTCACCCCAACTAGTGAAGGCAAGAATATATAAATAAATTATAACATCTCTGTGGACACAATATTCAAAATCTCACAAGTTCCAGGAAGTGTATTTTATAACCACAGTTTTTGTGGCTTTCCTGCCTGTCTGAAAAAGAAAGGGGCAGTCTTGCTACAGCAGAAGGTTAGATCAGTGCAGATAGATATCCTAATGCAGACGCAGTCATGCTAGGGTAAAAAAGATTTTCTAACTTAAAAAACCCACAACACAAATCTCACTGAAATTGCACTACTTCTTGTGGGGTAAAATTAGATCAATGTGGGGAGAATGATGAAATCCTCATTCGTACCTGGATAAGGAAGGTAAGAAGTGGGGTGTACTAGTGAGGTGAAAAAGTAGGAACCCAAGGAGGAAAAAAGATCTTAAGAGGAGAGAAAACTCAAGCAGCTTCCAAAAATTTCCCACACACCCCTCATTGCCCAGTCCAACAGCTCCTACTGCTCTGTCTCCTCTCCCCCCAGGAAACCAGCTGCTCTACTAGTGCTGATTTCCCCTCTGCCTTGGGGAAGCAGCTTCCTTGGGATGGTTTTCTGAAAGGAACTGAGGAACAATCATTAAACAGAAGGGATTAAATTAAATCTAAGTAAGTGTTTGTTCTAAATGCTGGGAGACACTAATGGACAATCAAACTAGGTATTGCTCAGGTTTTGGAAATTTGGAAAAATCTGGAGGTGATTGTTTGCACCCAACACAGCACATAGAGACTATTCAAAATTGTTCATCAAAATTCCCGACACAGTTTGTTAGTTTTAATATTTGGGGAAAGTGAGCATCAAAATGCAGTACAAACATGATCAAGGACATTTAACTTAATTTCACTTAGGTAGCATTTCTGTATTTTTTTTAAGTGTTCCCTCAATTTTGCTAATGGTGGACCCCAGTGACTGGATTTATGAAAATAAATGCAAGCACAGGAAATGCTGCCATAAGCAAAGGTATGTGCAGAGTTTTGTAGATCTGAAGAGTTTATGGGGTGTAACTGCACCACATCATAATGATAAATTATTTAGACTATTCTACAGAGAATATGGATCACAGCTGTGGTTTTTCTCTTACTCTCTAAGTATCCTGATGGTGAGAGCTGCAGGTGCAAAATGTACAAAATGATGGAAATGTAAGGATCGAAACTACAGTTTTTCCAATCAGTGAATCAATCCAGCTTTTATTCCTAGAGGACATTGTAGCAGCTGTTTTCAGAAATTGTAGTGGTTGGTCACTTTATTACACTGATCTAGATCCTTTTTTTTTTTTTCCCCCCTAGGGATTCCAAATAAAGTCTTGCAAACTGCAAAAAGAGGGCATGCAATGTACAGACAACTTTGTATT
This sequence comes from Phaethon aethereus, assembly GCF_964289735.1. NCBI lineage: Eukaryota > Metazoa > Chordata > Aves > Phaethontiformes > Phaethontidae > Phaethon > Phaethon aethereus. The sequence goes on along the minus strand of NC_138577.1, from coordinate 63,960,325 downwards.
TTTGAAGGCAACAACATGTCTCATTGGCTAAAACTACTTCGAAAACAAAACCAACCCTCAGCAAGAAGGAAATGGACTATTTTGGTTTTGTTACCTATGCATTACTGCATCTGATTTGAGTCCCACAATGAGAAGAGCCTTTGGCCAGCTTCACTGAATAGTACCTGCATTCTGTACCTTCAAAGATGCATCAGTAATAACACACCTTCTTTTTCTTGTATGCTGGATGACAAAAAGTTCGAGTCTGCCAATTTTCACCTTCATATTACCCACAACTTTATCATTACTGTTCAGAAGCAGACACAGGGCTGTTTATCTTCACATAAATTCTGATTTTATTGGTTGGCATATAGTAGACTCATACAATGCTGATCTGGCAATGAAGGCAACAAACTCTTGACCACTGTAGTTGGCAGTCCACAAAGTTGACAGGGAGTGGTGCCAAGAATTTTTTTTACTGTTTAAGGTCAGCCACTTCATTTCAGAGCTGCAGGAATAATAATGTCTGGCTTAAAAAAAAAAAAAATTGATTTAGGAAGTTGATTTGTCCATGGTTGTTTTTTTAACATTATCAAGAAACTATCGGCAGCAAAGAGTAAAGAATCATTGACAAGACTTTTGGCAAAGGCAGAGATGGGAAGCAGTAAGGAAATGCAGGCAGCAGAGCTTGCACTGTGGGTGTTGGTTTACAAAAATCTCAAATGTTATATGAAATTAATATTCTTGCATTTAAAATAGCCACTGCATGTCATCTTGTAGTGAGGTCTGTAAATAATCCTTTCATTCTTTGGCACTTTGTTGCTTTTGCTGTGTTACTATTCTTACTGATGGTTTTTGTGAGCATCAGTAATTACAGACTCCTCATTCTCTTCTTTTGCTTCACTCCTACCCATGGCTCAGTCTGACATTGGTTAAGTAGGATTGGAGTCACTCTGCTGGGTGTGCTCAGTGGACAACTTTTCAGGCATGTCAGTGCCTAGCTGTCAGCTGCTGCTTCTCCAAGTGCAAAATATATTATCACAATGTGATCTATGGTATTCTTTCGGAGAAAAGGGACTGCACATGCTTGTGGAAAGCAGAAGGAGAAGAGCCAGCCAAAGAACACTTAACATTAAATTACAGTTTTAATTATTAATTTCATTTTATTTAACTTCATAAATTTAGAAATATTACATTTGGTGTACTTGTACTTTAAAAGATGCCTAAAGATGGAGCTCATTGCCATTGGTCTCATGTCAATAAGCTGCCAAAAAACTACAAGAAGACAATCAACCACTATAAAAAAAAGGAAATAACATATGGATTTTTAATCAATTATCAGAAATTTGTGTGTTTCCTTCTAACTTGGAAATGGATTCTGTAGTGAAGCAATAGGATGTTTGTACTTTTTTTTTTCTGTAAAATCAAGCAGGTGTACTACTCAGCTTCAAATAAGACACAACCATGCTAACAAAGGACCTATGTAAACCTCCTTTAGGAAAGTTCTTCCTGTATTTCCCTCAGCTCATGTATGGCACTTTTTAATGTGAAAAGTCTAGACATAAAATAAAGTTGGATTGTAGTAAAAATATATATACAACTAGTTGTGGATTTATGAAATGGTGAAGTACAAAGACTCATGACAGACATATAGTTTACTTTAGTGGCACTGGATTCGCACTTAATCTGCTTTCCACAAATGTTTAAATAATCTTCAATTATCTGCAAAAACCCGCTTTTATAAACCTCATAATTTATCAGGGATTAAAAGAGCAATGTTTTGACAACATAGCTGTTTTAAGTGCAACTCATTATTTGTACATCATTAATCCAAATTGATTAGCACCCAAGTTTTCTGACCCTGGTAAATATATCCCAGCTGTTTATGTTTTGGGCAAGTGATATTTCTTTTTCTATGCATGTTGAAATTCAGGGCTGTCTTATGTCAACTATGCATGTTTTCAAAACTCCTTTTGTCTGTATCTTGTGAGAGTCAAGGTTTCATGGCTTTTCAGACCAATTACATTTGAGTGCAGATCAATCAGCGTGCTGTGTCTGATTTCTGAAGCCAAAAAGAAACATCCTGCAAAATGAAGTGGCTGCTTGTCTTAAAATTACAGGTCCCTAACAGTCACAGGGGTGATACGTCAGTATTTGCAAATAGGCTTACTACATAACATGACAAAATAGAGCATCCAAAAAAAGATAGGGCAAAAAAAGTCCTTCTAGATAATTGTCATTTTCTTTGAGGTCAGCATTTGAGAGGAGATTGTGAACTTCTCACATTGTTGTTTAAAGAGTTCTCCGATGTTACAGGAGCTTGAAACAAACAGGTAGAACGGGACTTTTCCAACTGCAAGATCTCTCCAGATACCATTTTCCAAAATTCCTTAGCAAAGAGACTTTCTTTAGAAGCATTAATAAGATAAATTTTTGAAGGATTGCTTATGGTTTCAGCATTTTAAATCTTGAAGTTTCAGCTTAAGAGTCTTGAAAAACAATCATGGAATGTTATTTAGTATCTTACGTTTAACATAAAGAAATTGAAGAACTAAAATTCAATAGTTATTTTTGCCCATACAACTCACTCCTAATTTATATTTGTGTGGCTTTTATCCCCTGTTGCTTTTATACTGTAAGGAAAAAAGTGTCACAGATGCACTGTTTCATCACATGAGGTGTAAGTGTAAAATACATTAAGAAAATTGTGTCAATTAATCCTCAGTCTCAGCTGACAGATGGTTTCTGCACTGTTTCACCTTTCAACAACTTTACTGTGAATCCAAATAGATAATGCAGTTTGAGACAATAATTTTGTCGGATTGCAGGAAGATAGAGTTATTTCTATTATACTTGAAAGTGTTGTAGTTTCTAATGTAAAAATAGAGACTTAAGCAATATTCCAGATAACTTCGTGTTACCAAAACCCCTGAAATCCACTGTTTTCCAAATTGGCAATATCATCCACAAAAGTTGATACAGCAGGGATCCAATTTTAGAGTATCTATTTTCCCTGGCCATTCATTTAGTTGCCCTGTTCTTTCCTAATGTTTCCTACAGAGCCCTCTGTGGTTTTCAATATCCTGCTGGCACTATTTCTTCATATACAAAATTTTAGGTACTAAACCATTTCCAAGTGATCATATCAACTTGTCTAACATACCATACCTGCTAGTGTTTTAGTATGAGAGATGTGTCTGTGTTTTGTGATTTTAGAAGCATTTGTAAGCATGCTCTTTGGCTCTGAGCAACACAAAGCTTGTATTCAGGCAACAATACAATGACTAGATGGAAGAAAATGCAGAGTGCTGCCCTATCTGTTATTGTCTTTACAGTTTCTGGTGTGGTGTGGAGAAATGAAAACATATTCCCACTTACTATGAGTTGTAATGCAGTACAAGCAATGCTCAAGGCTCTTCTTTCTTCCTGCTAGTGAAGTCTATCACTGCATGAAATGTGCTGTATGTAGGGTACCTTCTCTCAATGGATGACCTTGGTAGCCAGGCAATTAGTGTATCACAAGCGAGTTGAACTGGAGGCAAGAGCAGAGGTATGTGGAGGATGGTGTTCTGTCACTAGCTGGCATAAAAGAGGCAGCTGCAGTGTGCAGGTTCAGTTCCTTACACATCTGAATTTTGGTTGTCTCCTCCATCTCAATTACATGGATTTTAGTTTTGTTTTTTAGTGTACTTTCTAGATGGAACATTAATGACACTGATATTCTAACTTAGCAGACTTGCAATATGCTGCACAAAGTATTAAATTCTATAAATATACTCCTTGTTCTCAAAAATCCCACTGTTTCACTGATATGGCTGTAATATTAATTTAGAATATTTTAAATTGTGGCAGCACGTATATAAAAAAGACAAAAAAACCCTGAGTAGATATCTAAATTGAAATCCAAGTGGGCCCAGGTATTTTGGTATAGCTTTTTGTGAGGTATTGTAATAACATATGGGCTATTGTGGTAATTGTATTGTGCTTATAAGAGTGGGGGGAGAAAGAGCTTGTCAATATTCAATTAAGCAAAAGGAAACATTAAATTAATTGGAGTATAGCTCTCACTCAGTTGTGTTATCTCTTGTATTGGTCACATTACTGCAACTTTATTAAAAATTACTGCCCAGCTCAAAAGGTTTATACAAGAAAATATCGAACATTAAAACAGCAAAAAGATGTAAATTAAGGATTCAAAAGGAGTGAAAGAAAAATTGTTAAATGGAACAAATTATAAAGAAAAGGCTAAATAAAATGGTCTTAATCTTTGAAATAAATAAGGTGGAGAGGAAACTAACAAGCAAAGAGAGGTAAAAAATAAATAGTGAACCAAAACAGCTTGATAGTTACAGTGATGTACAGCACAATTTAAAAAATTGCTCTCTCATGTGCTATAGTCTAACTGTTAAGCTCTTCCTCACCACAGTATATTCACTGAAAAGCTGCCATATCATGGAATCTGTTAGAAAAAATACTGTGGAGGGTTGTGGAACAAAGAATATGCTGAAAGATTTCAACTTTATATTTATGGTAAGCAGAAACAAAAATTTTCATATTAATCACTTATTCTTTCTGGTGACTTGGTTTGGATAGCAGCTGGTGCCATGTTATATAAATAACGTATTAGACTTGCTATGCATCACTATGAAATAAATGGAAACTTCTGTTGAGGTTAGGTTATCTGACCTTCACTCTAGCCATCTCAAACTATGTTTAAATATAAAGAACCTAATGTCCACCCATTTGGCAAAGGAATGTCATAGAAAAAAGGAATGCAAATGGAAATATCTGTGCCTTAAGATATGCCTATGGGAAACTGGACAATGATTTTTCCCAAATGATGTTTGACAGTGTAGGAGTTTCCGTCATCTAACACTAAGCCCTTAATGACAGGTCCTTCTGGTTAAGCTAAAGCAGGACCTCTCCTACAAGGTACCTCCTATAAGGCCCAGGTGGCACAGAAAAGGAAGGTTTTTGGCAAACTTGGAAGCATTGGGGCATTTACTGTGTCCTCCAATGCGCTCTTCTCAGTCCCTACAGTACTACGCATAGATCTTTATAATGTTCTCTTCACTGTTTCAGGTGAAGTAGTTGGGTTTTCAGTCTCTGCCACACAGTCCAGACTATAGACATACATAATTCGTATGACTTTTCAAATGCAAACATATAATGTAAAACAATTATCAGTTCCGACTGGTGGAGATCATCAGCCATTTTGCACTAATAATGAAAATCTGTCAGGAGAATGATGATGGAAATAGTCACTTTGTCAGAAGTATAAGGCTAGTCTGAGAAGGGAACAGGATCAGCCTTGGAGAAGAAATTGAACACATCTTAAAAAAAACCCCAAAAATTCTGCTAGTTTTACTACTGTATCTTTTGATACTCATATGAGTGATTGCAACCAGTAATGTCACTGAATTGTCACATCCATGCTTAAAACATTCAAAATGTGTTTTGAAGAAGGTTTCTATTATCTGTTTCTTTGTACTGTCCTGAGTCTGCTTGATGATATTTACTTGTTCGCTTCTGTAAACTCTTTGGGATAGGGACTGTGCTTTGCTTTGTGTTGACAATAGGACACTAAAATTCCTCATTCCCTGCCAAGATTCCTATCTACTCCAGCAAAAAAATCCTATTTAATTCTTCATATAATTTTTTATGATTTATATTAGTTTCCTGTGGAAATCCCGCACCCCAGGTACAGGATGCTATGAATCTCCTTTGTTTACCTTTACTGTCTGAAAAACAAAAGGAAAAAAAAAAAAAAAACTTGCCACAGAGAACTTGGGACTACTGGGGTATCTGTACGTGGGGCATGTGAATGTGAGAATTACCATCATTGCTCCACCATTTCCTCAAGTCCATATGACCCAGAGGCAAGACATATCTGTGTCCTGTAATCCATGCGGGGCAAATCTAAGATCTCAGTTTTTTGTACCCTTCTAGTATTACTGGCACTTGATAAAATATTAAAATAAGTTAAAATTTTTTAAACCCTTGGAGATTGTTGTAGTTTCTCAGGACAACTAAATACATCTCCATGACGTTACCAGTAGGAATTTAAAAAAACCTCTAGATATAAAAGAGAACCCAACATGAGACACCGTCCCAGGAAACACTTTGATGAACAAGAGTAATATACCTGTATTTAAGTAAAACAGTGACACAGCACATGTTCCTGCATCACCTAGTGAATCCCATTCACTTTGATAAGTGAATGAATTTTGCCACAAATACTACAGTAGAAAACCAGCAATAATCTATTAGACTTCTCTCACATTTGTATTGTGAAAATTACTACTTGATGGGGCCGAACAGTGGGACCATTTTCCCAAATTAGGAAAGATGGATTGGTCCAATTTTTTTTTCTTAATGATGAAACCAATGAATTAAGAGCTGCAGGAGTTCCCACTGGCTGAAAGCTTAGGTTTTTAAAGGCTGTTTTTTTGCATGGGACTGTATTTGACCTCAACTGATGTTACAGTGAGTCGCCTTGCTGAACCTACTCCTTTTCCAACAGTTTTTTTCTCAGAAGGTATCTGAAAAGTCTTTTAAAATTCAGGCATTAATGTTCCTCAGAAACAACGAGGGAGGTGCTACATCTTCTCCTCTATTGTAATAGAGCACAGGTATATATTTAAGAAGGGGAAAAATCTTACTATTTCTGCTACTAATAGCAGTGAACATATAATTAAAACTGCACAAAATTACCTTTGTAATGTTCCTGGCTGTAATTTATTAATAGGTTCTTAAGGATTTGATGAGCAAAGCATTTTAATGCATTCCTTAGCCCTTAAAATGGACTAATAGCTATCGATATATTTCAGCCCAGTCCTCTTTTTCTGTGAAATCCCTTGTCTGAAATCAAAAGCAGAAGAAGCAGCTCCTCCTGATTCCCATGTACTACATTATAATTGTGATGGTGATGATGATTTCCTGGTGTTTCACTGAGTGTGATGCAAATGAGACTATACTCAAGATCACTCTGTCCTAATGTCTTAATCCACACCTTTTATTCAGCCCAAGCAGTGAATATCATGAGTCCCTTGAGAAAGAAGGACATCCTCTGCATGATTAAGCAATAGATAGATGACCAGTGCATGCCAGAACACTAAACTATGACCCTTAGCTGTCCAGCAAACCAGATGCATTAAGATTGCACATGCATCCATGCCCACACAACACATCACAAAGCAGCAGAAACTGTTTTTTGGCTATTTCACAAAAATCTTTTGGGGATTAATCTCACAGCAAACAAACATGGGAACTGCAAAACTATCTAAAGTTCACTAGCCCTTCCTCAGTAACAGAGTTTCTCAATACAGCATTTTTATTTGAAATCATTGCTCCATGTCCATATTCTATATTATCAATTAAACATAACCTCTGCTTTTCATTAGTGTAATGAGACCATCTGTGCTCTGAGGACTAGTTATGCTATGCGTACTTTCAATCTGCACAATCTGTCTGGGATGGATCAGAGGAGCCCCTATGCCTTGAAATATTTAGCTGGCAAAACAGTGACTGCAGAACATTTCTTTCCTGGTCTTGCTCACTTCAGTACTTGGGGGCATAAACATTTATCTGTCTTTTTGATTGTTGGATTTCTGAAACTACTCTCACCCTCTATCTGCAAATCTCTGACACCCTATCAACAGGTATACATGTTTTATTTCTTACAACGGAAACAGAAGTGAACTCTGTGGTAACTAGATTTCCAAAGACCCTTCCACTCTTGTAGTAACAGCAATCTCATTTTGGTTGCTTGCACGTTGATTTTTTTTTGAAAAGGTAGAGATATATACTAATGTTTTCTTTATGTTATTTAACAGCTTAGGAATTTTATTTTATCTTTACTGACTTGCAAAAGAATTTATACTGAATCTATTAAAACATTTACAGCAAGTTTACTTTCTTTTTACTTTTTCTTGCATGAGATTTAATTGTACTAAGTAACAGTGTTTTGCTCATTAGTTTGCAGGTTGACCCTGTGAGTTTTGGAAGCTTGATTTTGTTAGCATAAACCCAATCTGTAAGAATCACAGAGCTGCATAATTTATCCTGGCTTCTTTTGTTTCTAAAAGTGTTCAGGAATTATTGCATTTGGGGGTTTTCATTAACTAATCCTAACTAAAGCCATTCAATTCACTCCTGTGTCTGAGCTAAAGTAGCCGTCTATATTTTAGTGATGTTCATATTGCCTCCAAGTAAGTATATTGTGTGGACAGCTCTGGTAATTTAACATTTTGGAATGTATTTTATACCTGGATGCATGTTTCTGTGCTCCCTCATATGTTATAAAATACATACATCATAGATTAGAGATTTCTTGGGCTAAAATAGACACTGGAAAACACTCCGTTATAGTTTCAGGCATATATCATATATTTCATATAATACTGGGCTACTGAATTTACTTTAGAGTAGGGTAGGGTTCTTTTTGTAGTTCTTCATGGGATATTTTAAAAACAATAAATGTTCTACCAGCTGGGTTCTTTTAATAACAGTAGATCTTAAAAGTTTGGGACTGCATTGGGAAAACACAGAGTTAATGCAAGGGTGGATGGGTTTTATGGGTACCAATTAAATAATCATGGAATCCAATGTAAATTCTGGTTCATCAAATAGGAAAAATAAAAATCAATTATCAAGAGTTTAGTTACTGTGATGTAGATATTCAGATTCATTAGTGATTCTATGAAGAGATCAGCCATTCATTGCTTAATAAGGAATTTACATTGTACCTTTGGATTTCACAGGTTTTTCTCTGATGTTTTATGCATGTCAGAAATCAGAGGAAAAGTGAACGTGTTCTTTCCTTTTATGTACTGCTGCTTGACATTTTTTTGTTGCTTGATGAACACACATTTTGCTTATCTTTGAAAGTATACTGTGTACATTAATGCCATCTCAGAAGTGATGACCTAAGTCTTGTATTTAAAATTTCCCTTTCCTTTCACACTTATGAGTGATTTGCTCATGTAAATAAGTGAGGAAAATTATAGAATTGATTTAACTTAGGTATGACCTATGGCAAACACTAGGCCATTTTATGTGGTCCACTGTAAGGTACCCTGAGAACACTTTGAAATTTCTTGCTTATTTGATGTGTGGTCCTCTTTTGAAAAAAAGACTGTCAAACAGACAAAAGTGAATGACAGTTTTATGACGTGGTAAAAATGTTTTTTCCATTTTGATTTCAATACATTTGTAGAACAGTGTACATGACTGGTAGGACTGTGCCATTGGAGTACACTCAAACAATCTGAAATACAATTTGTTGGAGTTCTTGAGTATACTGTAGTCTATGTGGTTTAAAAAAAATGTGTATTGGTATTGATATGACTTTATAACTTTATTATACCAGTATTGATGTAACATTATAGCAGTGGTCTGTGGCATTTTCCAACTACTGACATGAAGCCTGATTAGATTTGTGTATTGTTTGAAGCTTGTTAGATACAGATCAGTTCTATGTAGAAAGACAATTACATATCTGTCTGAACTAATGTGTGAGAGTAAATAAGTGCATTCTATGTTCTTTATAAGCCATTAAAGTAAATACCAAAACAAAACAAATGTGTTTTACCAAGTTGCTATGTACCAGCATGTTCAATGTTCAATATAAAGAAAAAATCTCCTCATTTTTTCCCCTCCTAATGAATGTTGATTTTGATTAAACATTCTAGCAAAATACAGTAAAATATCCTTAAAACAACATGCAACTTGTTTTCTGGGCTGAAGCAGAAAAGATTATGACTGTGTAATGGAGTCCAGTATTGATTGACCTTAGTGGGAATTTGGTAGTTGGAAAATGTGTCTGGAGTATAACACTTTCTTAAAGCTTTGCTTTAAGTGGACATGAAAGTGAATGTAGGTGACCATGAAAGCTCACATTTACTGTGAATTAAAACAGAGGAAAGATTAGGAAAAAAATCTGGCAGTTCGTAAGCATATACAATTTAGTTTCTACTGGTGTGAGTGCTCATCATCCCTCTAAGTCTGTACATTATTCTGAACAATATTAGGAAAAAGATGAAACAAAGAGTGAAAGAGTGAAAGAAGGCATCAATAATAGAAGAAAAGGAAAGGTGTAAAAAAACTGTGCTGTATACGAAAAATATTTAAAGCTCCATTCTTTTCCCAAGAATGAATGTGGTTTAAGGGGCCGATATTCTTATATTCCTTTTGTGTCTCAGGTACTGGAATGCAGTCAGAGGTGCTCTGTGCTTGCACTAGTCAAAGCATCCTCAGGCTTGTTCAGTGACTATTCACATCTATAATTTAGGCTAAGGACTGTTTTGGCCTCTGTGATTTCATGGGGAAGGGCAAAAAAGTTGTGTGAAGCCATAAAACCACCTGTTGTAGCCAAAGCACTGATATAGCATGGTCATAGCTGGATTACTGAGGTGTAGGAAAACATTTCCTTTGTTTTGTTCTGTCAGGCAGCATCCTATTTCACATCCTTCCTTTGTTGCTGTGCTTTCCCCTTATGTCTCAGTTAAACCTGTCTCCCATTACATCCCTTTGTCAAAAAAGGCAAAGAAGGATCAGCAGTGAGGTGAGGGGAAACATGAAACCTCTCTGGATCTCTGCACTGTTTCCTCTGCTTGACTGACAGTCTGCTCCCTAGATGTGGCCTTTGACCCACAAACTTGAAAGAGTTTCCTATCCCTTGAAATACATGAAAGAATTCCATAAGGGGCTTGGGGTTTTTTTTTTCATTTTTGTTGATGGCTATTTTGATAGAATCTTCTCTGTGAACTTTGCTGGGCAAATTTCATTTTCTAAAAGGTTGTCACAAATGTTTTATGTCAACAACCAACAAAGCAGTTCTTAATAAAACAGCACAAATGAATGCATATGCTTGATGCTCCTTCTGTATGAGTCATTCATAAAAGCCTGGGCAATAATTATAATAGGAATGGAGGCATAGTAGTAGATACAAAATGCAAAGAACAAGTTTAGGAGGAAGATGGTTTGTTGAACTTCCAGGCAAATTGAAATAAAAAGAAACCTACCCATGTAACCAGGAAATGAAAGAAGAAACAAGATTCTCTTTCAAAGGCCTATGGTTATCGCTAATTAAATATTTCAGCCTTGACGCCAAAGGATCTTCTTCATGAAACCATAACAGACATATGTCATTATTTCTGCTTATTAAGAAGACAGGTTTGTTAATTTTAGATTCACACAATTCACAATGGGAACTCATGGTGTCTAGAAAACACAAGACAAGTGAACCAGATGTTGATTTCTAAACTGATTAATATATCTTTATTATTATGTCCTATGTATGGTGTGTGATGAGATCATAACTCCCTGCATGTTTAAATACAGTGTGGACTTGTCAGGATTTACAGGCTTTGGCAGTGTATTGAATAACATAACTCTATATACTTAATGTGGGGCAAGTCCGAGAAGACTGGTGGAAGAGAAATTTGTTGGATGGTCATATCAAGAACGTAGTGGTCAATGGATCAATGTCCAGATGGAGATTGGTGATGAGTGGTGTCCCTCAGGGGTCTCTACTGGGACTAGGACTCTTTAATACCTTCATTAATCACATAGGCAGTGGGATTGAGTGCACACTCAGCAAGTTTGCAGATGACACCTAGCGGTTGACATGCCTGAGGGACAGGATGCCATCCAGAGGGACCTGGAAAAACCCAAGAAATGGGCCCATGTGAACCTCATGAGGTTCAACAAGGCCGAGACTAGGGTCCTGCACCTCAGTCGGGGCAACTCCTGGTTATCAATACAGGCCGGGGGATGAAGGAATTGAGAGCAGCCCTGCCAAGAAGGACTTGGGGGTGCTGGTGGATGAAAAGCTGTACAATGTGTGCTTGCAGCCCAGAAGGCCAACCGTATCCTCGGCTGCACCCAAAGAAGCATGGCCAGCAGGTGGACAGAGGTGATTCTTCCCCTTTATTCTGCTGTGATGAGACCCTACGTGGAGTCCTACATCCTGCTCTGCAGCCCTCAGCACAGGAAAGACATTGATGTGTTGGAGTGAGTGCAGAGGAGGGTGACAAAAAAGATCCGAGGGATGGAACACCTCTCCTCTGAGGACAGGGTGAGAAAGTTGGGGTTGTTGAGCCTGGAGAAGAAAAGGCTTCAGGGAGATCTTATCACGGTCTTTCAATATATAAAAGAGCTATTTCCAATTAGAGCATTCCATGTCTGTTTTTGTATAGAGACTCAGATTGCCTTAGAAAGTTTCCCATCTACTTTCATTCTGTTTTATTGGTCTTCTCATTTATTTTAATTTCTTTCCTTAACTCACTGCCTTAAATGGCTTTTACCACACTGGCTGCAATTTTTTTGCAAAGTCTTTTACAAACTGTTAAACTAAATCCGAAGTTGTCGTATTCCAGCCCAATCCTGGTTGATGCACATTGGACAAAATGTCTGTTGATTAAAATCTTGAGTTACTTTGTTTTAAAGGACACATGTGTCGTCACACCAGAAAAATACAAGGGGAATACCCCTCACCTCATTCAAAATGAATCAGAGTTGGCAGACTTCTGTGTCTAATGTTAATTTATGGCACTCAGTGCTAAAATGTAGCCCCTTAAAGACAGTGTAATAAATTAAAACCACTGTCAAAGGCTGAAGACATCAAACTAGAGCAAAATAATATATTGTCAACTCTTAAGTTTTGTGTTGTAAAAAGAGTTTCTTTCTTCAGCAAGTTGACAGTAAAAATAGACAAAACTAATATTTTAGGATGTTGTGCCAAAGACCATGTGTGAAAACCTGCAAGTGTCTTCCTTTAAGCTGTGAGTTATAGCTGTTCAGTCTTGAGGAGTGAGAAATGGCGTATTTCTTAAGGCCCTTAGGACATGCAAGCTATACACTGCTCTTTTTTTGAATGACAATGTGGTCAAACTCTTCAACCAGCAACATGTTTGTGTGGTTTTTATTTTTTCAGTTGTCTTTTATGTATGATATAAAGTTGCTATTAATATAAAAACTGTCACTCACAGAATGTGGGAAAGGAAGACCAACTGAGACAAGCACTTGACAACAGCTGAAATTGGTATCCTGAGAGAGGTGATAATTTGGTACAGCTAATTATAATTTTTCCCATATGAAATAATGTCAGAAACATAATAAATTGTTTTTGCTTTGATAAGGCATATTTTAAAACCTGCAGTCAGCAATGACTTTGTCATATAACCCTGCTGCTTGTTTAAAAGATAGAGAAGGACCAAACAAAAAATGCCAAAGACTCTGTGCATCTTCTTAGTCATGATTCATTCTTGACCTAACCCTGACCTTGTCACTGATATTTAGAATTAGTTGCTTGTATTAATGGTAAAGAGCCGAGTTTGCAAAGCTGTCCAACTGATATAATTTGAATGGCTTGTTCTTGAGTTTGAAGAGAAGAGTAAATATATAAATTTTTTAACAGCTCTTCCATGTATATTAGGTCTAATGATATCTGGTTTCATATGGATTTGTGTTTAATCTGTTTCTGAGAGTTATTGCTGTTCATCTCCCCCCAATATTCCCGAGGATATCTGGTGTCATGTGGGTATGTTTTCTGGACAACCAGGCTTCAGGGAGAGAGAATGCCTCAGTCCCTGCCACTTTATTCCTGGGGACACTGGCATATGAGTCCCTCACTCTTCTCTAGCAAGGTGCTCAGTTCCATATAACTTCAGGACCTTCATTATCTTTCCACTTTTTACTGCTCAGATGAGTTTGGATGCATTTACACTCTGAAGTTAGTGGGTGACAGGCAGATATCATGCATACAAACACCTAAAAAATAACGTTAAAAAGTTGTAACTTTATGACTGTGTGTAACAAACTTCACTTCTTGGTCCTTTCTTTCTTTTCTCTAGTATGTCCAGAATCCATAGAAACCTGCTCATAATATCCTAGATTACCTGTTCAACTTTTCTGACTTAAATTTGCACTCTATTTGGCTAGAAATATTCACCTGTGCAAAATTATGCATGTATGTTAGTTTTTAAGGGATCAAGCCTCCTGATAAAAAGATTTATATAACTGATGCAGTCCTTAAGACCTCTGAGGTCTCTCTGCTTCCTGCAAATTCATGGAATTATTTGCTTAAAAATTGTAGGTCAATTGACTTGTTTTTCTCTATTTAAATTTCTACCGGCCCTGCTATAAATCATTCTGGATGATTGATCAGTTTATACTTCTGTGTCTTTGAGCTGTGCTATTTCAGGGCTCTATATTACTTGGAATTACTATAACTAAATAATAAATGTTCGTATCATTCTAGATGAACAAACAGTTCTGTAACACTGTCGATAAAAAAAATAAAAGTTTTATGTTTCTGGCTTAACATCAGCTAAACATCTGGGATTATGTATCTGGAGTCGTAGCAGAATGCTCACTTGTGTGCAAAAATTTATTTAATAGATGTTTGTCTCGATTATCATAAGCTTTATACAGTCCTTTTATTCTAGGACTATTTCTGAATTTACCTCTGGTAATGTTCCAGCAATAAAAAGTGTTATGAGGAGTGTCTGTAACAGGGATTATATAGTAAAGTGATGCAAGAATTATATCAAAATCATTATTTTCTTCTCTAAAGTAATCTTCTTAGGAACACACATCCTTTGCCACCCTTTAAGCTTGATATTGCATAGCTGCACATTTTCTGTAGTTTGCAGGCTAGTGTCAATTTCTGTATCTTTTTCCCCTCTTGACATTTACTAACTTGTGATTTTATGCTGTCTTGGAAACTAACCTATTTTTATACATAGCTTTTTTTGACACTCAAGAAATCACACATATTTAACTACCTCACAGGCTTATTACTGAATTCATTATTTTCCCTTTGCATTACAAAATGCCTCTTGCCTTATTCATTGTTGGTCTCCTGGGAATAAGAATGCTTTACGTGGTAGATGTTCAGGCCAGAAAGTCATGACTTTATGACACTGGCAATGTAGCACATTTTTACAAAAGCAAGATGGTACTCTGGAGCCTGGTATTTTTAGCCTAGTTTCTAAAGCCTTTCAGTCCTCTTGCTTCCTTTCAAATGATCAATGTTTTCATGAGAGAGCTATCATGTAAAGAACAGCAATAGTCTTATAAAGCTAGAAAGATGTCTGTCTTAACCTGTGCTATTTTTTGAGGGATATCTCCCAGTCACAAATATGCCAGATTTTCAGCCTTTCCTACATCCATACAAACAACATAAAACAAGAAAATGTTATATATAACAGCAAACAACTTCTTTTTTTTTTTAAATGTGATTTGAGTCCCCCAAATGCAAAAGGAAATTAGAAATTCAATGTCTCTTGTTTAAACCAAAATCATAATGCCTTTGTCCATGCCTTTTTTGTTCACATGAGATACATTCAGAATGAAGCTTAGCATCATGGTGGCAACTGAGTTTGCGTTGATAGTCAAAATGGGAAGCAATGCCTACACTGACTGCAATATACAGATCCAGGACCATCTGTCTTGTGTCTGTCTTTTCTGTGCTTGTGAAACATTGTGTACATTTCCTACATACTACAATTGCTAAGTAATGCAAGTTGCTGAGCTGTTTCTTTCCTTCTCCCTTTCTCATTTTTCCTTCTTTCCACCTGTTTTTCTCTTCCTGAAGGTTTTTCCATTTAAAACAGGTGTTGAAAACACTCATGTCATGAGTTGTGGAAAAAGATTTGACATGTAAACCACAAAATTTCATTGGAACACTCTAACTTCAGTTCCAGATTTCATCTATACTGTTTATGAAATTTGGAGCAAGTCCTTCTTGGATGTCCTTCACAGAGAACAGGGAATTAAACAGTTTTACTACTAATAAGCTGAGGCAGTTGAGGAATGCTAAGGAATGCCTGCCAAATAAATCAGTGATGTTCATTTGCTACTTTGACATTTGGAAACTTTAACCTAGCTTTTCTCTTCTACTTCCTTTCTGAGGACGGTGATGGTACTCTGAAGTCTGGTATTTTTAACGTAGTTTCTAAAGCCTTTTAGCCCTCTTGTTTCTTTTCAAATGATCAATATTTTCATGAGATATAAGTTGAGTAGTCAAATTACTTCTCTACTTTGTATGCAGGTTCAGTTGCCACTGACTAACAGTAGTCATGCTACTAGTCAACACTTAATATTAAAAGAAAATGACCTGAATAAGCACTGAGGGAATGAAATGGTTTTCCTCATGCTTTTATTGCTTATTCCACAATGCTCAACCTTTATAATGTTAATTGATACCTTGTATCTCCTACATATATAAAGTACACTTCACCTAAAAGCCTGAGCTGTTTGTTTTCAGAAATAAATAGATTCTCTGCTTGCCAGGTATCTAAACTGAATGTCAGCTTTCCAAAATTTTCTCAAGCCCCTTTCTGTCTTAAAGTAAAAGCACCCTCATTAATTCCTCACATAAAAATCCAGAACTGTATTATGAGACTTACAATTTGTAGACCTTATCCTATTTTTATAAAAAAAAAAAGTGACAGCAGAAACATATCAGGCAATTGCAGAAGATACGTGAGGCAGGCTGAAGAATGGAAAGCTGAACTCTGTTTCCTCTGAAGTGTGCCTGTTGTGTTTTGCTTGGTGAATGGCGCTAATGACGATACAGCTGTGAATTTATACTCATCCTTCTGCCATGTGTACCCCTTCTGCATATGTGCACATACACTCACACACCACGCCATGCACCCCACGGTCACTCAAATTGCAATCCCACTTCAGCTATTTCCCTGTTTTTCTAGTTTGTTCTTTTCCTAGAAAGAAGATGTGGAACACTGACTTTTCCCAAGCTGAGCCAGTGACTATGTTTCATTTGGTATTTTCCCATCTCACCCTGGAACCACATGCATGTAAGAAGCAAATGGTTCCTGCTCGCACTCTGAGGGCAGCTTCTTCTTCCCTTGTTCTTCTTTCTGTCAAAGACAGCTCTCCTTTATGCTTTCTCTCTGTCGTCAGGACAGATTTCCGGCTGCTGGGGTCTCATTTCGCATTGTCACTGTGAGTTCATACAGCTGGCCATTGTGTCTCCCCTTTCAAAACATGACTTATGCAACAGGTCCTGGACCTGATATGAAGTTGTGCCTCCCTATCAGGTCCCGATATGAACCTGGCATATTGTCAATTTGTTTATTTTAAAGTACTAAAGGAAGAAAACACAGTATCACACATTTTTGCATATGGTAGTTAAAGAAATGCTACATGGAAAAAAGACAGAGCTACTTCTGTTGGATTTCTTTTTCATAAAGACACAAGTGAAAATCCCACTTACACAGATGCACTAATTTGTACCAAGATTTATGGCTGAATTTTGGTAAATCAGCCTATATGTGTAAAGACATATGTAAGTGTGTTACATTTTGATTTTCACTTTTTAAGCAGTAACTGTCAATAGAGCCATTTTAAATACTCTCTTTCTGTAGTCTAGTGTACTTTAATGGCTATGCCACAGAACTTTAGTTTTTACTTTAATAGTTATTCCTGATTTCCTGCTGTGGTTATATACCGAACATTAGAAATTATCTGCAGAGAGAATTAGAGGGTGTAAGTGTGATTGTCTGAGTCACGTAAATGCCAAAAGCTTTTTGTGACATTTTTCAGGCTTTAAAAATGGAAATATGTTATTTGCACATTGGCTCCTGATGGAATATGACACATTGCAAGCATGCCGTGAGTTTAAGTTTGGGCTTTAGGCCATTAGGGGCTGTGTATATGGGGACCACGTGCTTCTAGAAATAAAGGCAATGAACTGCTTTCTGCATGGACATCCCTTGTTGATGAGCCAAAGAAACTCCATCAGGACAATGAAAGCTAGTAAGATTTATGGACTTGCTGGAGCCTGTTATCCAGAATCAAACCTTATGGAGCGTAATTCAGACTTGATGTAACTTTTGTCTTTTCTCCCAGATGAGTTTCAACATCCTTGTATTTGCCTATGAAATATTAATGTTTTCCAGTACAGTCAGTGTTTAAATACAGAAATTTCAGCTGAATTATATTTCAAGTTCATAAAAAAGAGCACCATACTCTTAAATCTATGATCTGTAAGAACACATCCTCCAATGCCTGAATATTTTCACTTAAATAAGTCCCAAAAGATTTTTTTTTTTACTTATTGTGTTACCTATCTTGCTGGAGAGCATGCATGTAAGAGAGAGTTTTCCAGGTCTGTTTTTCTGCCTCATCCAGGCCTTCCCCAAAATCCTGATGGAAACCACAGAGGATGACACTTAAGCACCTGTTCGTGGCAATTCTCAGAAAGAAGAAGCCAGGTAGCATTCAGTAACACTCACAGTTAAACATTGGACCCAGCCCCTGAAATTTTATATCAACTATATACTTACAAGATCCCAGATTTCTTGTCTCTGGACATATCACTGGTGAGACTTGCCTAAAATTTTATTGCTGTTTGCCTTTACAATTTCTCCTCTTCAGAATTACAATGTGGTATGGGCAAGAGGGTAAGTGATGCATTCGTGGTTCTTTAGCCATATTAACTTTCTGATATCTAGAAAGGAGGAGCATTGTCTGCTCAAATGCACTATCAGAGCTGATGGGTATGGGTTGTTGATGGGTCATATATACAATGAGCTCAGTGCATGTCAGCAGCTAATATTAAATGTTCTCAACAGACCTCAGGATTAGCATGTGAACATGAGATTTGCCTAGCAAACACATCTGTGATTTGGAAACAAACATCCTTTGAGGTCTTTTATACATTTTAATAAATTTTTCTTGCCTGTTTTTATTTGGTAAAAAGGAGCTAGACTGGTGTAATGTCTCAATATGAGATATTTCATTTTCAGTTGGTGGAATGGGATGACCTTGGTTGGATGCCAGGTGTGACCTTGATTGGATGCTAGGTGCCCACCAAGCCACTCTATCACTGTTCCTCCTTAGCTGGAGAGGGGAGAGAAAATACAACAAAAGACTTATGGGTAGAGATAAGGACAGGGAGATCACTCAGCAGTTACCATCAGAGGCAAAACAGACTCGGCTCAGGGAAATTAATTTAATTTATTGCCAATCAAATCAGAACAGCGTAATGAGAAATAAAACCAAATCTTGAAACAACTTCTCTCCACCACTCCCTTCCTCCCTGGCTCAACTTCCAATTTTCTCTACCTCCTCCCCTGCAGCAGTGCAGGCGACTGGGAATGGGTGTTGTGGTCAGTTCGTCATACGTTGTCTCTGCTGTTCCTTCCTCCTCAGGTGGAGGACTTCTCACACTCTTCCCCTGCTCCAGCGTGGGGTCCCTCCCACAGGAGACAGTCCTCGACAAACTTCTCCAACGTGAGTCCTTCCCACAGGCTGCAGTTCTTCATGAACTGCTCCAGACTGGGTCCCTTCCACAGGGTGCCGTCCTTCAGGAACAGACTGCTCCAGCGTGGGTCCCCCATGGGGTCACAAGTCCTGCCAGCAAACCTGCTCCAGCCTGGGCTCCTCGTTCCACGGGTCCACAGGTCCTGCCAGGATCCTGCTCCAGCATGGGTTTCCCACAGGGTCACAGCCTCCTTTGGGCACTCACCTGCTCTGGCATGAGGTCCTCCATGGGCTGCAGGTGGAGATCTGCTCCAGCATGGACCTCCATGGGCTGCTGGGGGAATCTCTGCTCCAGTGCCTGGAGAACCTCCTCCCCCTCCTTCTTCACTGACCTTGGTGGCTGCAGAGCTGTTCCTCTCACATATTCTCACCCTCTTCTGGCTACTGTTGTGCAGCCTTTTTTTTCCCCTTCTTAAGTACATTATCACAGAGGTACTACCACCATTGCTGATGGGCTCAGCTTTGGCCAGTGGTGGGTCTGTCCTGGAGCCAGCTGGGGGAAGCTTCTGGCATCTTCTTACAGAAGCCGTGCCTGTAGCGCCCCCATCGCCAAAACCTTACCACAGAAACCCAATATAGTTGGTAAATATTTTCTTTTTCATCAGTCATAGCATTCTATTTTTTACTTAATAGATTAAAAAATGCCACCATGCATGTATATATAAACTGTGTGTGAGGAAAGGATACAGATACACCAATCAGGTTATCTACACCTACTACCTGCCCTTGTTTCCTGATGCAGCCCCTGCTCTTTAATCGTAAGTGGAGAATGTCTTTTACATGCAGTTGAGAAAGCAGCCATGACTTCCAATAAGTTCTGTTGCTTTGCCTTCTAAAGCTTTTAAGGACTCTCTAAAGAATACATACAACTCACAGTTACTGGTTTCTGCTGAACCCATAGCAAACACAGGGAAATGAACCACCTTCAGAATACAATTCTTACCTGAAACCTTGATATTAAACAGAAGCACATGAGCAGAAAGGTGGTTCTCTCTCACTACCCCTTCAAGGACATGTAGCAAAGAAATTGAAGAAAGCAGTGAACTACTGGCTTATACAGGCCTTCTGGAGAAAACGGCATCAGCAGGAAGAAATGATGACAAGGTTTTAATGTACTTCGTGAAGAAGAAGTTGGCTTCAGAGCATGAGAGTACTTTGTATTCCTGCCAGATGATCTGAGATCCTTCCATTGTTGGTTCTGAATATCATTTCAGCCACTCACCTGGATTCTGTTACTGTACTTCACTGTAATTCTAATTATCACTTGTCTCAGTAGCTGGTAGCTTTTCTATTATTAACTAATCATCTATTGGCCCTGTGGGGGTCCCATAGCTTCCAGACCTTTTTAGTGAGGTTGAATTAGATTATCTGCCCTTACTAAAACTCAGATTTAACCCAAAGTAGGAATGGGAAAATGCCCTCCTAATATTCATATATGTAAAAATATATCATTACAGATGTTTAGGTTGCCTAAGTTGCACAGCAAATTGCACCAGTCCAGCTTAGGGCAAATAAAGCATGCTAGTCTTATGGAAGAGCTGAACATCATGGGAAGAATTTCTGTTGCACATGTGCTTTAAAGCAATGACACAATAATTTTTGAATGTGGAGGAAGAATAATAGTATTCATGTTTTGAACATATTAAGCTGACTGCAGGTAATACTTTGATTAATAGGAAATGCCATATAGGGCCTGATCCAAATCCAAGTGAAGGCAATTGAAAACCATCTAGTTCTGATGTGTAAAAGACATATTATAGTCAGCATCTTCCAGCCATATGCCTAAGATGTCATTGTGTTATAATAACATGGGATGTCAAAGACTACAATTTTAGACTCCTTAATGGAGTCCTGACTTAAAATCGCAATCTGCTCTGAAATTGTCATCTGTGCCATGCTACTTAATTAAAAAATACATTTGATAATTATGTATTACTTTGTATTTTATAGTAGGCATGTATATTAAGGAAAATACAAGTGCAAAATATGTCTTTTTCATGACATTATCTTCAAGGAATAAATCTTTCATCAGGGGATGATTCAGAACTGTCTTAGATGGTATAAAAGAACACAAATAAGTATGCAACATAAATTCACCTTGCATTTGTTGTAAGGTTGCTTAACTTAATTTTCTCTGAATGGAGCAAATTTTTGGAAAATTTTGTCCTCCTTTATGGAAAATATGAAATTTTTCCTCTGTTTTTAACTTTTCTGTGTTTCCTCTCTATTTTGTAGCCTGCATCTTAATCCTTTATGAGCTGTTCTGTGGCCCTCTGAAAGCAGTAAGGATACAGTTAAGTATTCTTGCAGATCACATTCATCTCTGTAGAGAATAGGAGAATGCAGTATTAAAGTTATGGATATTAAAGCTATGTATAACTTTTACCAAAATTATCAGAATATGTCAGTCATTGTCGTCCTGGTTTTTTTTTAGCTAGCAATGTCAATCATAGAATAAAGTGAAAGGGCTAAGTGCTTGCAATGGATAGCAAGTGAGGTCTACTCAGGTGATATGGCAAAAGTGAAATAGTACCTTGCTCTAGCTCTGAGTAAATTCTGATTTCAGTCTGATACACTGCTATTCAGAGAACTAACAGCCTGCAGTTCTCATTAAAATAGGCAAAAACTGTGTTATTATGCCTGATGACTGCATTTGTATTTCCTTGTAATGCTGGCATCATTAGCTGTAAAGTGTGTCAATTTACTTACAGTGGAGATCTACAGCTCAGGCACACAACTGAGTTGCAGAGGATTAATACGTTTCTGTGCATCAGTGGAGCCATGGTAACTGCTATTAACAGCCTGTGCCGATGTTTTGAGCTCACTCCAGTTGCAAGGCAATGTGATTTATTGTCAATTCTGGAAGAAGTTTCTAGTAAGCTGCATTACTTTTTCAATTGGTAAGAGCCTGTGGCTGACTAAAAGTTTCCCAGATACAGAGATGCAGTTGGGCCCCAATGGATGTGAGGGGAAGGGCAGCCCAGGGAAAAGGTCAACTCCGCAGTGAAAACCCAAGAAGAGAAAGTTGCCTATGGTGGGTGCGAGGTCTGTGGTGGATGTGAAGCTTGTGGAGCCAGTCTCAGCTGGGTGGTCCAAGCAAGGGCACCAGAAGCAAGCAGCGGGTTGCTGAGGCTACCCTACCTCCCTGCTCCGTAGGCTCTGAATGGGGCCATTGCCGTCCAAGATACCTGAGTGAATTTTGTTGTTAAAGTTGCATGAATATTTGGCAAATGAAGATGCTATAGCCACCCAAAGACAATTACGTTCCCATACCCATGTCTCCCTTAGTTGTAACAGGAAAATTGTGCTGAGAAGAGTTAACGGTAGGAGTTCAAGGGACAGATTAGTTGATTTTAAGCACTAAATGTCCCAATCAGGGCTACACTTGTAAAACTATCTGAAAAATTATTTTACTACTGTTAAAATAACAAAGGATTTTTGGGAATGTTTTATTTGGTCACTGGCTTCTAGGCCTTGGATGTACCTCAATAACATTTTCCAGGCGATTTCTAGGTCTTAAAAATAGAAGTTGCTTTATCCTTCAGATACTTCCAGGACTTGGGATTTTTTAAATAAAAGAGAAAAACAAATCCCAGAGAATAAAATGCTGGTAATTCTGGATACAACATTTAAAGATCAAGGTAACTGCAAATTTTGTACTTGTTATAGTCATCATCAGATTAAAATGATGTTGAGATTTTATACTGAAAGCCTCTTTCTTTTATTTCCTTTTCTTTCAGAAAAGGAGGCTCAAGAAAAGCCTCATACAGACTGTTTTGCTTACTTCATACAATCAAAGGAGACATGTTCACTGTCTCACCAAATATTGTCACGATTAATGTACAGCCAGTGTCCAAGATTGTGCAGGTTCGTTACAGCATCAGCAATTAGATGGAAAGCCTCATCTTCTTCCATTTCTTTTCCATTACATGCCTGATTTCTGCAGTGGAGAAACTTCCTTGTCTCACTGGCACCTATTTTGGTCTTCTAGACTCTTCTACTCTAAAATATGTTTTTTGCCTCCTTTCACCACATAAGACTCAATTATTTACAATTTGAAGAAAAAAGCTTTTCCTTACTGTTATTTCATCTTTTAATTTTTTGTTCTCTCATGACTGCCAGGTCTTTTTAAAAAAAACTAATTATTTCTAGTACAGTACACTTATTTTCTCCTTCAGCCTCAATCCTCCTTTCTTAATCAACGCAACACCAAGAAAAACAATGAAATAACTGCTACAGGCTTGATTAGCAAACGATTTAAGAAGTGTAATACAATTAATGACAATCAATATAGTTTTATGTGAGAAGAACTTGTCAGATGAGTTTGATAATTATATGTATGTTTGAGATTGCAAATTTAGTTGATAAAGGTCACATTGTTGATATAATAGACTCCAGTGTGATTTGATACAGCATGTTTTAATTGAGAAATAAATATGGTAAAAAACAACGTGTTCTACATGGCATGGATGAAAAAAACTAGTTAGCTTGTATTTTTCCAAAGGCGACTGGAAACTGGAAACTAGATCTGACTGTGATTTAGAGACTTATAGCTAATATAATGCTATTAAGTGTCCTAGTCAGTGACTGGGAAGATTACTGAAACTTTACTAATCTACTCTGCAGAAGACATTAATATTCTGGTACCTGAAAACAAGTAAAAGGAAAGTAAAGATGCGGAAAATATTCTTTAGTAGATCACCATGGGCAGTTTTTCAGGGGTGATAAAATGAGTGGTCATCTACTTAGAAAACTGAGTGGTCATCTGCTTGGAAAAAGGACTGAATCTGGTTTGTCAGATAGAGGAGGACCTGTTTTTGAAAAACAGTTCTCCTGTGTCAGTAATGAGGATCTGTTTAGGGAGGTGTAACACCTTCTTACTTTGGTGTGGTTTTCCTGGTAAGTGACCCTTCTCTTATTCACCAACTCATTAAAAAAAATGATGGGCTGAAGTGTCTTAGTCAAAGTAAATGTAGTTATTGATTTTAGCTTGAACTTCTTTCCTAATCCTTAATCATTCCTTCAGTTACATTTAAGTAAACATAGTTTGAAATTGCAGTTCAGATAATAAAATTTTAAAAAGTATTTTAAAAATTCAAAACAGTTTGTAATTTCTTAACTATCCACCTAACTTCAGAAAAATTCACATATAAATTTCTCCTGATAGCATTAAAACTTTTCAACAAGTAAGCTGTTCTGTCAAAAGACTTCCCTGTCTTTAAGTACAATTCTTGCCTATTGGCCACTAATGCTGTCAGTTTATTCCAATCTCCTCAGTCCAAAAATAACTCTTACAATCAATTAGATTATACTGCTAAGGGCTAAAGGACTGGGAAAAAAAATGTCTTTTGGATAAACACTTGAAAGGCTAAAAATCACCCTTTTTTCCACTTGAATAGAAGAAGGTTGACTGGATCAATTTGTAAGTACATGCTAGAGAATGGAAACTTGATTCTAGCACTTTTTTAACATAGATCAAGATTAATATTGTCTGGAAATGAGGAACATTTAACAGTAAGAAGCAGTAAACAACATATCAAGATTTCTATTAAATTCTTTATTATTAAAAATGTTACTATTAATATTGTATGTTTTGCTGAGATGAGCTTTCATTCCATTTGGAATTACTGACATAGTCCCTTCTATTTTAGAAGTTTTGAATCTAATCTAGAGATTTGGTAATCTGTCATTTCTATGGTTAAATCAACCACCTAATTGGAGTGTCATTTTATATTCAGAGCAGTGTCTAAAGCATCCTCTCTAAGCTATTTCTACATTTTATTGATTCCTTCTGCTTAATGGCATCAAGAAACTGCTCTTTAGCTACCCACAAAGCTGAAAGTCTCATCCAAGCTCTCATCCCTGCAAAAGGCTTTTCTCTAGACTCAAGAAACACAGCACTCTCCAGCTTTTATCCATCCTGAATGTTTATGAAAGGACCATTTTTGTGTGATCACTTCAGTCTGTCATTTTGACCATAATACTCTCTGTATATGCAAAGTTCCTTGCATACCATCTCACTCCTTGTTACCTACTGTATCCAACCTACACTGCCTGCTTTCCTGACCTATCCTTACTATGCATCATTGTCAAAATGTTGGCTCTAGATCCCAGCCTGCCTGAGATGACAGCTTCCATTTTCTATTTATCCTTGCCTAAGTAACCCTCATGATTAGGAAAAGCTGCCTGTAAGCATGTGCTTTGCCTTCTTCTCCTCTTTTGATGCCTTTTTTTAAATTATAAACTCTTTAATGACCTATTTCTTGTCAGCAAAGAATGGCTGGAGCACAGAAGGCACTTTTTATCAGGCTGAACATCATTTCAATGTTTCTTCGCATTTCCCCACCTGCCTTTAATGTATCATCTATTGCTTCATTCTGTATGATCCTGGGGTTTAAAGCCTTTTTTTGGAGGGGTAGGGAGGTAGGGATGTTTCTAAGCGTATCACACACTTCAGCATGAAAAACCTTGAAATACATATACTTGCAGTACAATGTAATATTTTCTACCTATGAGCTTTAAGTATTCCTTGTGCAGCATCCACAGTATCTGATAAAAGAGGGACCACAGTACTGGAGCAGGCTTTTTAGTTCTCTTCTGTACCAGCAGCGGTCCTGAGTAGCTGTTTTGTAGGGCCAGTTCAGAAATCCCATGGCTTTGGACTTGTGCCTCTCCTAGCATTCCTGGTTAAGAGCTGTGCATTCAGAGATGTGCTGTGGCAGGGCTGTGCGCTGGGCACGGATTGGGGCTGAGGTTAGGGCTGGGGCAGGTTTTGCCCAAGCTGCCCCAGCTGTGCCCAGGGCTCTGTTCAAGGTGACACCAGGGCTGTTGGGGGAGCTCAGCCCTCAAGAATCCTGCTCTAGGACCATCTAGCTAAATCAAAGGATTAACATCATTAATTTTAATTTAATCCATGTTTCCTTTAAATGGCCCTGTAGAGAAGTACAGATTCGTATTCTCAAACCAACATCTCCTCACTGTGATTTGAATGTAAATCCATTTTTCTTTGCTGTGAAAGTTAATCTAAATGTCAGCAGTTGAAGAGTAGTACAGGTTAGCAAACAACTCCCAGAGTCCCCATGCTCTGAGTTACTTGTTGCTCTTCCCAGATAGTAAGACTAATAAAACAAATTATTTGTATATGCATTGCTTATTCAAACCAACATTCATTTTTTACAGGAGCTTAAAAAACCAAATAAGCTACTAGCTGGATTTACAAAATGGATGAATAACTTTATGACCACTAATAATAGATATAACTGAGTAACTTAATGAGAAAGGTAATCAGCTTTCACACCTCTGGGGCAAACCTGATAACCTCATTTGAAGTGTTCTGCCTTCCTCTTAGTCCTTGAATATCACTGCTGAAGGAGGGATGCAAAGCTTGAAAGAACAATGAGCTAATCTGGCATATATTTCAAACCCCTTAGGCAATATTCATTACTTCCTACCTAGAATATAACTGAAGTCAACTCTAGGAAGTGATGGGCAGAACATAGTCAGGCTGTGAGTTAAAATAAGAGATAAGATGAAAGTAGAATAAATGTTTTGTTTTGATCCAAATTCAAACTTATGTATAGTATGCATGCTGACATATGTAATATGCATAGAACTCAATTTCTGGGTAGCTTGTAGTCAAGATATAGATTTACCTAATGTCTGGCCTTGCCTATTGGAGAAATAAGGAACAAATCCATGCATAAAATTTTAGTCCTGTCCTCTATGCAACTTTTCAAAATTTGATTCAAACTAATTTTGAATTCCTTTCCATTACAGCTGAGAAAGAATATTTTTTAGCTCTGGCAGATAAAAACAGATACAGATTTAAAAGAACCCGACTTTGCCAGTGAAGTCCAAAGCTGAGATTTGGAATGACCCATTCAGAGGTGCTCTAGTCCATGCTTGTCACCACAAATAAAGATTCTGGGGGATTTAACAACAACAACAAAAAAAGATCCAAAGATCTTATAGATATGGCTCAAAGAAACTGCCATCTCAAAAGTACTCGTAGCAGGCAGAACCCACTATACCTAGTTTGGGATGAAATCTGAATGAGCAGTAGGCAGGTAGTTCATGAATGTGATTTTAACCAAGACCTGGTTTTCTGACAGATTTTCATGTTTTCTCTTGGAAGTTCTCTACATCTTTTACAGATTAAGGATTTTTAACAATTCAATTTATTCTTCCCACTAATGAGACTGGCATGAGAGTCTTTGAAATCTTTGGGTAATTCAGCACTGTTTACAGCAGATGGCTTCCTCTTTGAAGATTTGACTTATTATTAGTAGGTTAGTATCAAGTTCTGACAAAACTTCAGTAAAGATATTTTGGTTCTAAATCTAAATTAAAATCCTTTGATAGCAAATCTGATCTGATCTTCTTGGATCAATTGTTTCAAATTGGATTATTGTACTGAGCAAGTGATTGTAATGCAGCATATCAGAATCGATTTGCTCTACAAGAGTTTATCTCGCTTTAATTATATAAAGAGAAATGCTATCACTTCAGACTTTTACTAGTTTTGATATATAATGGTTTTTGATCTATAATGATGTTTTATGCAAAACTGCATCTGGTGGTTTAGTGAAGTGAATTACTATTACCTACTGCATTATGACACATGGCACATAGATTCTCATTCTATGAGATTAAAAAAAAATTTATGTAATAAAAAAAAAATCCTATTTATGCTTTATGGCTGCAAATTATTCCTGCACACCTGCTGTGTGCATAATTTTGGGAAGTCTGAAGATCACATTAATGAAAGATGTCATAAATAGTATTTAAACAACTTAATTCATTGAATCATTTATTTAGAATGAACATTCTGCCTAAGTTTCTGTGGTGTTTTGTTTTTTGGTTTGGCTTTTTTTTTTTTGAGGATAGATGGTAGCGAAAATAAGAAAAATCAAGAGACACCTAAAAGGTTAGGATTATGAATGAAACTCTTTCTCCCCCCACAAAAGCCAACTGAGCAACTTGAAGATGCTTCTAGGCAGCTGTACATTCCTAACTGCAGCTTGTATGACAGATTGCAGAGACAGCGTTTGGTAACATTTCCTGCTTCAGATTTTCACAATGGTGAACTGCTCTTTGAAGTTTTTTGACTGTTCACTCTCTTTTCACTCCTCAAGGAAGGACTGGTACTTCACAGGGACCCTCAAATTTTTGGTGGGTTTCTGTCACCCACCACTTTGCTACTTTTTAGATGTTTAGTTGTTCTCCAAAGACACTGCGTGCTCATAGATCCCCTTAATAGCTAAAACAGGTCATGAACAGAGCAACAGGGAAACTACCAAGAGAAATTCGTTGGATTGCTGTGATAACATAGTTTGAATTGGACTCTATTTGTTAAAGTGTAGAATTGATACAGTAAAAAAAGAAAAGAAAACATCCTTAAAGAAAAGCATTCTGATAGTAACTGATTCTTCGTATGAAGGTTCTATGGAAGAGAGCACCTGAGACTTACCATCTTTAAAGTTTAGGCTGGAAATAGACTGAGGTTACCTAGGTTTTCATATGTGTAAAACAATTCAGTGGATCCAATGTTTGTTTTCTGTGAACCAGTGTTCCCTTGCCTTGCCTTGCCTTGCCCTGCCTTGCCTTCCTTTTTCCTTTTTCCTTTTTTCTTTTTCCGCCTGATTGTTTCAATTCAATGTTTATATGACTGTGGTATATTTTCCTTCTCATTATTTTTTACCTTCCTTTAAGATGCAAAAAAGAAAATATTCACATTCTTTTCTCTGGACCAGACAAGCATGAAATACATAAATATATAATAAGTGCATAGAAATGTTTTTAACAGAATATTTCAAGCTAGGCTCCAGTACTGTAAACACAACTTTTGTGGACTTAAAAATTTAAAAAATGCTCTTTAAGGAGATGACAGGAACATTTCTAAGCTTGCAGCTTGCAGCAAGGCAACACAACCATGGCCATCATGAATATGTTGTACTCATCTCAAATCTTACTTTCCAGCAGCAGAAGTGCCACGCTCTCTTTAAAAATCACTCATTGATGTTAATTAATGGTGGTGTCTTTTTTTGAGGAATGTCCAGCAGCCTTGAGCACATAAGCAACTTTCCTGAAATGCAACCCAATGTTGTACAATAGCTCTAATTGTCCAGTAACTTACCTGTGTCCAATTGTTTACCATCATCCAACTCCTTCCTTACCTGTGAAGGCACTGCTGCTGTTGTTGGTTTTGCTGGTAATCTTGCAGCCATGATTTATCTTTCTTGCAATTTCATTGATTTCCTGAAAGAGCTGCGGGCCTTTTGATTTGCCTGAAGTTGAAAACTGTTTCACACACACCTCTTGCCAGTTGATTAATGTAGTAGCATTTGGCATTAAGATTAATGCTTCAATTTGAATATACAGTTGCTTTTGATATAATAATTTTTTAGCAAACAAAATTTGAAAGCAAACTTGAAAAGTGACCAACTTGTTTTTTTCAAACGATTTTTGTAAGAATTTTTAGCACATGCCCAAAGACATAGTTATAGACATAGGTGCTATGCAGTTGAGAATGTCTTTTAGATAAATGATTCATCAAGATGTGTTCATCTGCTTGAGAAGGATGGCACTGATACTCAGCAGACCACTATGGGACCACAGTATTGAGTTTAACAAAACCTCTCTGAAATACAAACAGTAACGTATTTATCCAAGAGAAAAGGGTGATTTTGTAAAGTTTGTGTAACATTTTCTTCATAGTGCTTTAACTTGTGCAGGGCTGGTATGATGCTGATGCCATACACATTCAGCATATTTAAAAGACTGGGGCAGAATAAATCCAAAGGATATACATAAAAGTGCTAAAAAAAACAACCCATAGGAGCTTTTATAAAGGTTTGGCATAGCTTGATTAGTTCAAGTATTAAAATGACAGTTTATCATAAATTTGCTTTCTTAAAAGTGTAAAAGATCTGTGTTTAATGTAAGACAGCATAATGCAGTCTGGTTCTT
Source organism: Phaethon aethereus (assembly GCF_964289735.1). NCBI lineage: Eukaryota > Metazoa > Chordata > Aves > Phaethontiformes > Phaethontidae > Phaethon > Phaethon aethereus. The sequence goes on along the minus strand of NC_138577.1, from coordinate 63,930,082 downwards.
TGCTCAAGGAATTAGTGAAGTTACACAATGAAGCCTATACTTCTCATTATGCTTTCTATACACTGCCAGGAAAACATGTACTTTCAGTCTAGATTACTTTCATTTTAAATGAACGAAAAAAGTAAGCAGATGGAGAACAATTATAAAAGCTCCCACAAAAATGAAATGCCAGTTGTCAACCTCAAATATTCATCATGAAATCTCCAAGTCTTTCTGCTGGTATACTCCACTTTAAAGATGTAGGTGACAGAGAAGAGGATTAGAGCCCTTTTCTGACAAGATATTTCCATCATATATCCATATATCTTATATGGAAATATCATATTTCCTCTTCATTGGGAGGCTTCCCCCTGCCCCAAGAGCTGCATTCCTTTCGTCTCCCATAAACCTTGCATTTCTCAGTTTGCAGTAAAGATGAAGAGTTAATATCATATATTGGTCATTCTGCATGTTGGGCAATAACACAGAACTTAACTGGTTCTCTGAGATTAACATTCAGGTTCTCTGCTCGCAGACATTGGGGACATTTCCACAGTATCACTCAGGCTCAGATGCTGCTGAGAGTAAAACCATGAGCAATCGATGGTCGTCAGGTCTGCCAACATAAGAGGTGCTGACGGTATCACCAGTTTTCAGGTAGTGATGAGTAGTGGTTTTAGATAGGACTTTTTTCTAGAGTCCTGCAGCTTTAAGAGATGACATTATAAGAAGGTTGTAAGTTGCAGAAAATGTATTCTCTTCTCTTGCCTTCTGTTTCTACGCTTTCCGTGAAAAGTTCAGCTGTTGTTGCCATTTGGAAACATTATTTTTGGTTTAGTTGCATTTGTCTCAACAAATTCAGATATTTAGGAAGCAGAAATTCTACATGAATAGTAAAATTTTTTCAACTTATACACATTTTAGGAAGTACTAATTTCCAGAAATGAAAGAATGAAAATGTTAAAATATTTCTGTATTAAAAATACTATTATATACAACTTTCCTTTCTCATTGTAGGAACATTGTAGGAAGAGCTGCAAAGAATATGTATTTTCTACAGTAGCTACTCCTGTTGCGTTTTCTGTTTGCAGGTAGGAAAGAATGCTGATGCTTTCATACCAGCTCATTCTGAGTTATGAAATACTTTTACCACTTGTTTTAATATTATACTTTCTAGCGATTTCTTACTGTATTTTCGTAATAGTATCCCACAGAGATATTAAAGTCTTTGCCTTTGCTTTTCCATTTTTTTCCCGTTGTCAGACTTACAGGCAAAATCAGTTTGTACTCTGCTCTGTCTGTACTCTTATAATAATTTTAATCTGCAAATACAGCCTTCTGTCAGTACAAATCAATTTGCATTCCCTATTTCCTTCTTTTTAGGTGTTGTTTGATCTTATTCTTTACCCCATTCAGTTCACAGATGTGGTCACTAAATGCCTGCCATTACATTCACGGTCTTTGCTATTTGGTGCTGTGAGGGAATCTCGCGTCTGCAAATTCAGACAGGCTCTTGAACAGCACGGGTATTGCAGAAATATCCAACCACTGTAGCAGTTGGTCAGTCCATTTGAATGCAGACATGCTACCTCTTTGCTTGCAGTCTTTCCACTTCCGAGCTGCCACGCTAGTTAGTACATAATTGTCTCCAAAACAAAAGAATTGTATGAATCTAACCCTGGCTCTTGGAAACTTGGCTTTCCTGGGCTGAAGGAAGGATGTGGACGCTCCTGAGTGCCCACTGCCTCCCTGAAAGGCTGCTGTCAGGTCCAGCTGCCTTCCCTGGGTGGGCAGGAGGATGTTAGAGCAGGGGGACCGGGGCATGCGCCAGGGCGCGTGCCCAGCTGCAGCCGGTGGTGGCTGCTCACCCACGCATCAAGGCAAAGCAACATGCCAATTGCTGCTCTTCGTCTGCCAGGTACATCAAGCACCTGATGTAAATCCAGGCATGAGAGGCAATATCTGGCACTTCCTGTACTACTTGTGCTTCCTGGAAAAGTAAATAGAATAAAATGGTACAGAACTGACTTTATTATTTTTCTGTCAATGCTTATAGAGCACTAACAGAATATATATATATTATGTATTTAAAAAAAACCCCACATCATATTAAGAGTGTTTGGGACAATTAATTTGATGTAATATTTTTAAAAAATGGTCTACTTGAATGAAGAAAAAGGGTAATTTTTTTCTTGTAACACTGTATTTCTGACTGAATTTGAAGTAAATCGTCAGTGTGGGGAAAGTAAAATAAAAGATAGGTTTAAGTTTCTTTCGTGTCATGCCATTTCTAATCTGTTGGGATAGTTCACTTATGTCCACTCTCTAAGAACCAAGCTGGCAATGAGGAATAGTGTGACTAACTCAGTTTTATTTAGGGTTTTTCCAGCCGTATCTCCAAACCTTTGCAATGTTGGGGAAATGGGCTGAAAGTAACTTCTAATCCTCAGACCTGTACAATGCCTGAATCTACTGAATCTTCATAAAAGATCTCACAAGATTTTTTCTGATTTGCCACATAAATATAGGGAAACCAGACCATAGGTGTGTGGCTTCCTTCACAAATGCAATTAACTTAGCAGCAATAAACGTCTGTCAGTGTAATATTCAGGCAGAAAGCAGGATCATTCTGCCTCCAAGGTGCTTAAATACCTTGTTTCGAGTATGCTTTCTTGACTGTATATATTACAAAAATTAAAAAAACCAACTCTGCTAAATCACTTTTAAATCTGGATATTCTTTGCAGCTTTTCATCTGGATATTCTTTGCAGCTCTTCCTATAATGTCCCTACAATGAGGAAGAAAAGTTATATATAATAGTATTCTTAATACAGAAATATTTTAACATTTTAATTTTTTCATTTCTGGAAATTAGTACTTCCTAAAATGTTTGCAGTTAAATGATAATACCTATTTTAAATGAGATTTCTTTTTTCTGACCTGAAGAATAATGTTCTCACATGATTTAAAGATAATGCTTGTCAATATAGGAACCCAACTCATGGATAAGGAATAAGGAAATTTTTTCTTCTGTTGTCATGATTAAAATCTCAATTTTTTAAAACTATCTTAAGGAACGTCATTTTTCCCATTCTCTGTTGTCATGATACTGATGTTTTACTAGAAAAACTTTCTATATCTTGATTTTTTTATTATTATCTACATTAACCTGCATTATAATTACTCCCTTATACCTGTTTTATGTTTTCATGTTTACTTGAGTCTAGTCTGGAAATTGCTGTATTGCTCTGTTAATTTAAGAATTTCCTTTCACTTGTTTCCATTCTTGGAATACCATAAATACCCTAGTACTATTCTATCCATCTTGATCCCAGAGCAATAAAAACCAGCTTAGTTAGACATTCCTAAGCTTATCCAAATATTTTCTTAACAGACTCTCCCACTTTATCACTTACTGTTTTCAATGAGTGCTGTAACTCCCTCCTCACATGATTTAGGCCACATTTTTCAAGCTTGTGTCTTACATTAGGCATATTCGTCTATGTCCCCAGAGCAGTTGTTTAAATATTAAACCTCAGCCCAAATGTCTAAACATAGGCAGCTGCATTTTAATGCTATGTTCAGAAATGACACTACTGGGGTCTTGTCCTTGTAGGTCATTCTGAAGGCAGTATTAATTAAGTGGGCTGTGCTAGAATTCTGTATGCAGCGTATTTGTCTTAGCAATGGAGGTGGATTGGAGTTTCAAAATGTCACATGCAAATCTGTTTTTGTGTGTTTTAATCTGTGTTTAATGACTCTAATTGACTATATAATGCTAGGAAATTATCTGCATGTCTGGAAAACACACTTTGGTCTTCTAAATCATCTTGCAGTGGAGTTTTCAATATTTGAATGATTTATGATTACCTGTAACACACGCACTTTGTTTCTGAAATGCAAGCCACCAAGAAAGAAGTGAAAGAATTAGAGAAACAAAATTTATTTCTTATGAAGAATAGTTAAGCTTCTTGCAAGTGGATTCATGTAAGCAACTTCTAAGAGAGATCTTAGTTATCAATGTGTCTGCCACCTCTTACTATTTTGTTCAGTGCAGTTGCCTTTTTTATATCCTCATGAGAGTTAACATCTTCATTTTCCAAATTATAAAACCAACAACATTATTTGTACTTTTTATGACATTGCAGCCTTTCCATCTGTCCTGGGTGTCACTGCCTGCATTCGTGCACCATCACATAATGAGGCATCTTTTAGGAGCTAAAATCCCGCTTTCCTCTTCTTTATGCATGTGGCATGCAATGCAATTTACTGCATAACAGATGTCATAGCTAAGTACCCAGGCTCATGTCATGATTCATTCATTTGATGACAATCTGTTGCAGCTGAGTAGAGCTTTTAAAAAACTAGCCAAAATTTTGTGTTTGCTTGAGCACTCCAGATTTTGTGCTGTACTGTCCTAAGTTGGATAGACTAAAACATCAGGTATAAAAAGTCTTGTGCTGGGGCCTAGAATCTAGATTGGAAATTTGACAGTTGACTATGCATATACGTCTATGGCTTTTTACCTTACTTACCTAAAAAAAAAAATACTATTTCTAAGTTACAGTGTTCTTCTTTAAAATTTTATACTGATTCAACTCTTAATTCTGCAGACTCCTGTAAAAATAAATTACACGTTCAAAATTCACCAGTGCAGTTATTAGAAGAACTTTGGGAATCTGAAAAAATGAGAGTTTGATGTCTGTTATACCTCCCTTCTAAAGCTAGAAGAATTCATGGCAGGCAGTATTTTACACAAGATTACCATTAAACATGGTCTATCTTTAGGGGAAAAGACAGTAATAAGTTATACAGGAATGAAGAATTACCTGAACCTGAGTAGATACAGTTGCAAATGAGATATCTCAAATCATTATTAGGGTTAGAAATATGATCGTCATATGAATAGAACAAGATTTTAAAGGTCTTAACTAGGCACTGCATATTTAACCAGCCCTTCTGGCAGATGCTCAGAATTTACGCTGATTGGAACTTTGCAAATCTGTGCAACAACAATAAAACACTTTTGAAACTTTACAGATGATATCACATTTTATTGTTTTAGTTTATTCTAGTAAAAGTAAAACAATTTCTGTGCAGAGGTTTATATAGAAAAAAGATGTGTCTCATATAGACATCTTCAAATGGAATCACTCATGAGACTGACATCTTCACTGAGTGTCTGAAAACTACAGTCTCACTCAAGTGGATGACAAAGCTTCTTTGGAAAAAGTGAAAATCTGAGTCAGTATTTTTTTCTAAATTATTTTTATTCTGATGACTAAGAAGCCCCATCCTGTAGCTAAAATGAAGTCCATAGAGTGAGTTTGTCCATTTAATATTCCCCTGGTTCTCCTGGTTTGCAAGCCAGCAGGGATTATTAACAGGGCTTTAAACTAGACTTGAAGGGGGAAAGGGATAATATCAGGCTCGCCCCATGACAAGTTGTAGGATGACATGTCAAGGTGAGAGGGATGGGGTCCTCAAAGGCCCTCAGCCTGTTGCTCTGCGACATGCTGGTTGCATGGCAGCACACAGACTGAGCCAGGGGTCCCAAGGTAATACAAGCCAACAGGGAAACACCAGCAAAAGACTTCAAAGGAGCTAAGGGGTGTTTCTCTAGGAGGATGACATGGCTGACAGCCCAGCTGAAGTGCCTCTTACACCAATGCACACAGCATGGTCAACAAACAGGGTGAGCTGGAAGCCACCTAGAAAACCACGACCCAGTTGCCGTTACTGAAACTTGGTGGGACGAATCCCACGACCAGAGTGTGGCTATCAATGGCTACAGGCTGTTCAGAAAGGACAGGCAAGAGAAGAAAGGTGGAGGTGTTGCCCTATACATCAAGAAATGGATAGAGTGGGAAGATCTGTCTCTGAAGAACAGCCATGAGCAGGTTGAAAGCTCATGGATAAGAATCAGAGAATGCAGCAACAAAGGGAACCTTGTGGTTGGTGTCTACCACAGGTTACCCAATCAAGGGGAGTCTGTTGATGAAACCTTCTCACTCCAGCTGCAGGAGGCATCATGCTCGCAGGCTCTCATTCTGTTGGGGGACTTCAACCACCCTGACATCTGCTGGAAAAGTAGCACGGAGAGCTGTAGGCCCTATGAGAGGTGTGTGATACTGGACCTGTTGGTGACCAGCACAAATGAGCTAACTGGTGATGTCAAGATTGGAGTCAGCCTAGGAGAGACTACATCAGTGGACTAGGGAAGAGCTACTGATGTTGTCTATCTGGATTTCTGTAAGGCCTTTGACACAGTTCCCCACAGCATCCTTCTCTCTAAATTGGAGAGGTATGGTTTTGATGGGTGGACGGTTGGGTGGATGAGGAGTTGGTTGGATCGTCACATCCAGAGGGTAGTGGTCAACAGCTCAATGTCCAGTGAAGACTGGTGATGAGTGGTGTCCCTCAGGGGTCTGTACTGGGACCAGGACATTTTAATATCTTTATCAGTGACATAGCGGGATCAAGTCCACCCTCAGCAACTTTGCAGACAACACCTAACTGAGTGGTGCGGTTGACATGCCTGAGGGTCAGGGTGCTATTCAGAGGGACCTGGACGGGTCAAGAAATGGTCCCGTGTGTACCTCATGAGGTTTAACAAGGCCAAGAATAGGGTCCTGCACCTCAGTTGGGGCAACTCCTGGTTATCAGTACAGGCTGGGGGATGAAGGGATTGAGAGCAGCCCTGCTGAGAAGGGCTTGGGGGTACTGGTGGATGAAAAGCTGGACATGAGCTAGCAATGTGCGCTCACAGCCCAGAAGGCAACTGTCTCCTGGGCTGCATCCAAAGAAGCATGGCCAGCAGGTCAAGGGAGGTGATTCTGCCCCTCTAGTCTGCTGTGATGAGACCCCAGCTGGAGTCCTGCATCCAGCTCTGCAGCCCTCAGCACAGGAAAGACATGGCTGTGTTGGAACAGGTCCGGAGGAGGGCCACAAAAATGATCTGAGGCATGGAACACTTCTCGTCTGAGGACAGGCTGAGAGAGTTGGGGTTGTTGAGCCTGGAGAAGAGAGGGCTGCAGGGAGGCCTTCTTGCAGACTTCCAGTACATAAAGGGAGCCTATAAGAAAGATGGGGACAGACTTTGTAGCAGGGCCTGTTGCAACAGGACAAGGGGTAATGGTTTTAAACTAAAAGAGGGCAGATTTTGACTAGATGTAAGGAAGAAATTTTTCAGAATGATGGTAGTGCAACACTGGCACATGTTGCCCAGCGAGGTGGTAGATGCTCCATCCCTGGAAACATTCCAGGTTATGTTGGACGGGACTCTGAGCAACCTGATCTAGTGGAAGATGCCCCTGTTCATTGCGGGGGGTTTGGACTAGATGACCTTTAAAGGTCCCTTCTAACCCAAAGTATTCTATGATTCTATGTTTTTTGCAAGGGACAATGCAAAACCTCAGCAGGAAAGTTTCTCAAAAGGAGTCATTTGGAATTCTCTCCTAGGAATATAGAAGTTGATTTCCCATCTGCATTTCTGGAAGCCTCATGGGAGATTCTTTTCTTATGATTGTGTTGCCAATTGCCCTCTGCAAGCATCTCTAAGGATAGGTTGTAGCACCCACCAATACATAGTTTCAGCAAGAATGCGTCCAAATTCTAAAAAAATCTTTTATAACAGATAGAATTCTGGTTGAATAGGCTTTATTAATATGAATAAAGATTTTCAGTAGTCTTCTCCAGGAAACAGCTGGAATGCTGTTCAGTATAGAATTATCACACTGCTTATATAGCATTATCTAGAAAGACCTTTTATATCAATATTACTGCTTTACTGAACCTCCAAATTCCTTTGTGAAAAATTATTGTCCTGTTTCATTAGAATATTTTTGGTGTTGTGTTCAAGACAGATTCGGATGATACCTTAAGGGCTTGTTTTTTTCAGCATTTGTGTTATAATTCTTCAAAGTAGATTCCTCATGAGCTCATTCCATGATTTTCTACTTTACCTTATCTGTACTTAAGGTAAAGTTGTCCAGGGAATGTGACAATAATGAAAGTCTGCTGATAACACAGCAGGCAAAAAATCATCCCTCCTCACCTTTCCCACTAGAGCTGTAGTGGAGATTTTAAGCACAGCTGATAAAGAAGTGAATTTCAGTTTTGTTGGAAACTCTGGCTTGCATCAGAAGGAAACATAAGGATGGAGAATTTCCCAATAGCAAGAGATGATTGCCTTTGGAGGAAGCCTATGGATCATGGGTGCATGGGGCAGGCACCTGAGCAGCAGCAGGCTGGCCAGCCAGGCATGTGGCGAGCCGGCAGAGAGCTGGGGAGCTCTGCACCCAAGGATCGAGCGGCTCTGTGCTGCCAGCCAGCTTGTCCGATTTGTGTGAGAGGGTAGTGGGAGCAGAGGTTTCAATTCCAACAACTCAGCATTTTCAGACAAACAAACAATGCCTCAGAACCCTTTCCCTCCCAGAGTTTTTGACTAACTCTGATTTTTAAACTTCAGATGCACAAAATAGCTTTCATGCTGTCTCAAGCCGGTCCTGGAAACAGAAGAATTTAACCATTTCCCCTGCATTACAAATAGAGGACGATAGCCTCAGAAATCCCCTCTGAATTCTCACACCCTTTGGGAAATATGGACTCTGAAAATGGCATGTCTACAGCCAAAGTAGATTCTTGACTCATCCTGGAAGCTGAAACACTGACACTACTGGCGATGTACATTTTGCAATATGGTTCCCTCTTCAATTCTGTTAAAACAAGTCAAAGTCTGCTCTGTTTGCATACTTCCTAACAGTGCCAGCATTGTAACAGTACATCTCCTGTTTATCTATAGAAAAATTATAACATTCTCCACATTTAGAGATTGAAAATATTTAGATGTATATTTTTGATTTTTTTTTTCTGACAAGTTCCCATGCAAAGCTTACTGCACAAAACATTAACTTATTTTCCTACCTACTTTAAAATTTCCAACTAAGACAATTCTTGAAATAGATTAATTTCCTTAGTGCTAGGGTATTTTGAAAGAAGGGATTTCTTCTCTGTTAGTTGACTTTTTCTGTTCGAGACCAATCAGTGACAGTGGTAGCGCCCTTGAGATAACATATTTTAAGAAGGGGAAAAAGTTGCTGCACAATAGTAATTGCAGCTGTAGAGAGAGGAGTGAGAATATGTGAGAGGAACAGCTCTGCAGCCACCAAGGTCAGTGAAGAAGGAGGGGGAGGAGGTTCTCCAGGCACTGGAGCAGAGATTCCCCTGCAGCCCATGGAGGTCCATGCTGGAACAGATCTCCACCTGCAGCCCATGGAGGACCTCATGCCAGAGTAGGTGAGTGCCCAAAGGAGTCTGTGACCCTGTGGGAAACCCATGCAGGTTTCCCAGGGAGCAGGATCCTGGCAGGACCTGTGGACCCGTGGAACGAGGAGCCCAGGCTGGAGCAGGTTTGCTGGCAGGACTTGTGACCCCATGGGGGACCCACGCTGGAGCAGTCTGTTCCTGAAGGATGGCACCCTGTGGAAGGGACCCAGTCTGGAGCAGTTCATGAAGAACTGCAGCCTGTGGGAAGGACTCACGTTGGAGAAGTTTGTCGAGGACTGTCTCCTGTGGGAGGGACCCCACGCTGGAGCAGGGGAAGAGTGTGAGAAGTCCTCCCCCTGAGGAGGAAGGAACAGCAGAGACAACGTGTGATGAACTGACCACAACACCCATTCCCGGTCCCCCTGCACTGCTGCAGGGGAGGAGGTAGAGAAAATTGGAAGTTGAGCCAGGGAGGAAGGGAGGGGTGGAGAGAAGTTGTTTCAAGATTTGGTTTTATTTCTCATTACGCTGTTCTGATTTGATTGGCAATAAATTAAATTAATTTCCCTGAGCCGAGTCTGTTTTGCCTCTGATGGTAACCGCTGAGTGGTCTTTCTGTCCGTATATTGGGACACAAGCTTTTTGTTATATTTTCTACCCCCTTTCCAATTGAGGAAGGGGAGTGATAGAGCAGCTTTGTCCAGCCAGGTCAATCCACCACAAAAGGAAATGTGTGTAAGAAGCCTAGAAACAAGAGGAAAAAATTATCAGAATGATCTAAAAGGGATCTATTGTTACCTTATTTTAGGCTTCATTTCTTTTGGTAATGGAAAACTATTTTTCTGGTGTAGAATCTTAGTGGCACATGAAGACTTTTATCTCTAGCTCTGGGTTTTTTACAAGGAACAGCCATAGTTTTGGGGAAGAAAAACAATGAAGAATAGTAAAAAGAGATTATTATTTTTTAAATCCTTTTAAAAGCACTACTGCAAAGCTGTACTGGGCATTGTTGTTACTAGGCAATGGAGTGTAAATAGAATGCAATTTCTCACTTCAGACACCCACTATGTGTCTTTGGTAGCAGAAACTAAATATCAGAATCTCAGAACTAGAATATTTAAAAAAATTTTTTTTGGCTTTCACATGTTAGTTTCTACTCTCAGCTACCCATTGCTTCAGGCTGTGTGTCACACTGTTGGTGTATCTTCTAACCAGGAAAATTGCAAAAGCAGCATATGAGTGTACACCCAGCTGTATGATAAAGTGTAGTAGTGATTTTTGATGGGGCATAATTTGAACACACGTGCAGTGTTGCTGTGTTAAAAAGAGCACGTATGGAGACATAATTGATTCTTATTTATACATACTGATTTTTTTCCTTGCTGCATTTTATAATTTGGACATATAGGCAGTGTCTCTGATTTTGGAACCTCTGTTACCTTTTGTTTTTCCAGTGATCGCTGCCATATTGTTAACTCTGGAACAATTTCTTAATTTGCTACTCTGCTCAGGTGCACAGGCTCTGCAGTATGATGACTTGCAAGCTCAAGGGTAAAGACAGCAAAAGATGTACCGCATAGCAGCACCGAGCTATCTTTTGTGGACAATTTGACAATGTGGAAAAAGATCTTTGAAGATGTGATGACTGTAGTTGTCTGACATTCTCCTTGGAGCTATACTACAAACCTCCAAGAAGCACTCAGGCCTGCCTTCCCAGCAAAGGCAGTTTGACAAGGGAATTGTCACCATCGTCCTATGAAAACTGTAAGGCTGTGTCATAGCAGGAGTATGAGTGCACAAGGGTGAAGAGAGTGCAGAGATGAGGGCAGGTGAGGGAATTATGAAGTCATGAATTTTATGGCTAGATAATCCTTGTTCTGTGTGGATTTATTAGGTTCACTAGAGAGTTCCCTACCTATAAATCCTATTCGTCATTTCCCTCTCCTGTTTCTACAGGAGCCAGGGACCTATATTCTGTGCCAGACGTGGAAATGCAGTCTTTTTCTGACCAGTGTCTGAGGGCAGGCAGCACGTTGCAAACACAATCTTATATATTGTTGAAATAAAAGCCCATATGGTTTTTGTGCATGATAGATGAGCAAGTTAAAACCAACAAAGTGGAATAATTCCTAATCAAGGAATGAGCATTTTCCCGTATTAGATGCAATGTTGGTAACATGTCTTAAAATTTATAACTCATCAACATGAAATTTTCAGCAGAGAAAGGGCATAGTTTTATATTGACTTTATTTTAAAGCTTATTGCATTTTAGCCCATTTTTTTTCAGATTGTGTATCTCAGAAAACCTTATATTCCTTAGAAAAATAATATCTAATATGTAAGCCTGCTAATGTATTTCCTTTGTAAGTTTACACTAGGACTGAATGCAATGTTATAGGACTATTCTACTTACCATGCTGGTTGTGTTCCCACTGTTTTGGGATTGTCTTATTTTTGTTAGTGGTGAGTACAAGATCCTGTATTCCAGGGATTTACACTACAGGGTGAAAAAGTACAAGAATGTTTATTTACAGAGGAAGCTTCTCATTTAAAAAAATAGGAAGTTAATGGGTTAGTAATAGCCTGGAATATATAGGAATTGTGATGTTTGAATGTGGTTTTTTTTTTGTTTTTTTTTTTAATGGGAGCTCATATTCATGTAAGAAAAAATGTTGTGTCTCGTACCAGATATTTTCAGTACAGTGTAAAGACAATTATTCTATACAATCTGCATCAGATAAATACATTCAGAGTGTTGTTTTCAGGAAAAAATGCAGAGGTGTGTCTCTGTAAAACTCATAACTATATAACTGTGAGGAAAAAAAATCTCCACAAGGTCCTCCTGGTTCCCTGGAAAACCGACTTATTCTGAAATACATATATCAGAGAAACACTGTATAGTTACTGCAATGGTATGGTGGTTTTGAAAGTAATGAGGTGTTGCTACTACCTTTCTTAATAATGGTACACTGGTTTTAAACTCATATGTATTTTTTTGTGTATGCACAGTTATATAAAAATACAGAAACATATAGGAAACACATATATATGTATTATAAAATATTTCACATTTGAGTACGATAAACAATAAATTAATATGTGGCATGTAATACAGGAACATGTAGTTCATTAAGTTATAAATTTCTATCCCATTGTTCCTGCACCATCAAAAAAAATGATGTGACGATATTGCAGAAAATCTCTGTACCTGCAATCTATTATTCTTTGTAGAAAAAACCCCCCAAAATCTATCAAAAAACCCAATCAAAACCCCACACCAGCAGGCTAAGAAACAAAACCTTCAAAAAATAAACAAACCCTTAGAGTAGTGTGAATTTATTTTCCTTAATATTGTAATTCTCTAGCTGATGCAGACATCATATTTCCCATGCTGTCCCTATTGGGTAGATATGAGACCCTTCTCTTTGTATCAGAGGTTCCATAAACTGTAGTTTAAATGTGAACGGGAGGTTACATCAGTGAGATTTTCAGTTGTTCATTGAGCATTATCATCGTGGTGTATCAAGATACCAGTAAATCTTTAGCTGTTCATGTGTTTGGATCTCTCTCTCAGTATTGATAACCCCTGTATACCTCTGTGGTTTTGTGTGTGTGTGCGTGTGTTTATACACACACATATAAATAGTTGTCTCTATACATTACATGCTTATATATGTGCAGGCTATTCTCTATAATAATAAGGAAATGTATATGTTCAAACAGTGAAAGAGGATATCCTTTTACAAGGGTAGAAAAACAGGGAAGCTATTAAAATGCCTGGGACACATGTATAAGGAAAGGTCTGTGAAACAACAAATGAGAAAACCTGCTTTTGGAAAGTGAGGAGAATGTTCACTTTCTCTAAAAACCAGAAGAGAATGAAATCTGTATGTTCTGCTTTAACTCAGTCTGTCTAATCTTTTTGTTGAGATGCTCCCAGATAATGAGCTTGATAGAATGAGTACATGAAACATTTAAACCTATCTATTCACTTGCTTGTCATAAACAATTTGTAAAAGAGCAGTGCTTTCTTAGCCTTGTACTAACAGAGAAGGGCATCTCTTCCTCTCTCTCATGTTCTTCCTCCTTTTTTATTTTGTTTTTGCTTTTTCTTTCTCTGTCTTCCTGTAAATCTGCTTTCCAGCACAGCTGCTGACAATATGTCTCTTTTGGTGCTTTTGGGCAACACTCTATTGTCTGCTGATGATTTTATTCCTTGAAGGGATACAGACAGAAACTTGAAGTATGAAAATAATAATAGATTTCCTCAAAACCTAACCCCCTCAAATATTTTTCTTCTCTTTAGTTCCACTATGTTTTCAACTAAAAAAAACCCCGCACAAAACGTGCAAACAAAAAATTTCCAAGCCCCCCCCAAACCTAAGCATATTTTGATATAATCATGGAATGGTTTAGATTGGGAGGGACCTTAAAGATCACTCAGTTCCAACCCTCCTGCCATGGACAGGGAGACCTTCCATCAGACCAGGTTGCTCAGAGCCCCAACCAGCCTTCCAGGAATGGGGCATCCACAACTTCTCTGGGCAACTTGTTCCAGTGCCTCACCATCCTCATCATGAAAAATTTCTTCCTTATATCTAATTTAAATTTACCCTCTTTCAGTTTAGAACCATTACCCCTTGTCCTATCACTGCATCTCCTTGTAAAAACTTCCTCTCCAGCTTTCTTGCAGGCCCCCTTTGGGTAGGGTGGAGCTGCTTTAAGGTCTCCCTGGAGCCTTCTCTTCTCCAGGTTGAACAACCCCAACTCTCTCAGCCTGTCTTTCATAGGTGAGGGGCTCCAGCCCTCTGATAATTTTTGTGGTTGTCCTCTGGACTCATTCAAACAGGTCCATGTCCTTCTTATGTTGGTTGGGGGCCCTAGATCTGGACACAGTGCTCCAGGTGGAGTCTCACAAGAGTGGAGTAGAGAGGGTGTTGTCTGTTTGCTTTCTGGGCTGCAAGTGCACATTGCTGGGTCATGCTGAGCTTCTTATCAACCAACACCCCCAAGTCCTTCCTCTCAGGGCTGCTCCCATTCCATTTTCCACCCAGCCTGTATTTGTGCTTGGGATTGCCCCGATCCACGTGCAGGACCTTGCATTTGGCCTTGTTGAACTTCTTGAGTATTGCAAGGGCCCACCTTTCAAGCCCGTCAAGGCACCCCTGGATGGCATCCCTTCTCTCATCTTCAAACTTGTTGAGTGTGCACTCAATCCCACTGTCCATGTTGCTGATAAAGATGTTAAACAGTGTTGGTCCCAAGACTGACCCCTTTGGAACAGCACTCCTCATTGGTCTCCACTTGGACATTGAGCCATTGACTGTAACTTTTTGAGCGAGACCATCCAGCCAATTACTTAATCCACCAAGTGGTCCATCCATCAAATCCTTGTCCCTCCAATTTAGAGATGAGGATGTCATGTGAGACAGTACCAAATGCTTTGCACAAGTCCAGGTAGATGATGTTAGTCACTCTTCCTTATCCACCAATGCTGTAACTCTGTTGTAGAAGGACACCAAATTTGTTAGGCACTATTTGCCTTTAGTGAAGCCATGTTGGCTGTCACCAACCACCTCCTTATTTCACATGTGCCTTAGCATAGTTTCCAGAAGGATTTGCTCCCTGATCTTGCTGGGCACAGAGATGAGACTGACTGGCCTGTAGTTCCCTGGGTCTTCTTTTTTTTTCCTTTTTAACAATGGGGAATATTCAATTAAGAAAACACTGAATTCAACTCTAATCATTATCTGACTTAATTCTACAGTTGTCTGACTGACAATATCTGTTTGGTCTATTACATGTTTAGTAGTTGTCACATTCAATTGATTGAATACACATTAAATGGAAAATCATCTTGAATAATGTTTTGGGAAACCAGGAAATCGCTTGAATACAGTGGGTTGGAAAAAAGGGGAAAATACTCATGAACAGCTAAAATAACTAATTTCTGCTCTGCAGGTATGAAAAGATAACTTACATTGATTATCACTGCCTTTTTCACCTTTTTTCTCTTTGGAAAAGAGAATTTGTTTTGGAATTACCTCCACTCACTTATTTTTCCCCTATTAAAAAGATAGGGGAAATGGTAACTAAAAGCATGAAGAAAAGAGGGCAGAAAAGGGAAAATGATTGAAAAAATGGGGAGAAATGAAGGCAGGTTCTGGTATATATTTTCACATTTGGTAGAAAATATATGAGTAAAGCTTTGAAAAGAGGTTTTTGCTGAAAAAAGAGTGTAATTCAAAATCCCGCAGCTGTAACCCAAATTCAAAATCCATCAATACATTGGCAGAATGCAAGAGACAGGTCTGTAAGGCTGTATAGTGATAAGACAATCTTAGCTGACTACCATCTCTTTTTCTTGTGAACTTTTTTGAACTGCTAATCCATCTGATGAGTATCAGAGTACTCCATGCAAGGCAGGGTTTGTTAATGTTGTCTCCCCTCTGTTGCACAGTTAGGAAGATATTTATTATTGTTAAGTCCCACATAAGAAATTGGCTGCTAGTTGTTAAACAAAATGTTGCTTGCAAAATAATGGATTGGAAGAATGTGAAAGTATGTCTGTGTCTGAATTTTAAGGACATGACAATAATAATATTTGCATTAGAATCAGTTGCAAAGGTAACACAGTTCATTAATGTCCTCTGTGCTACAAAATTTGTGTGATCCAATGTGAAAACATGTGCTGTTGTTAGCATGAATGCTATAGGTAGGCATATCTATTTTCTAGGGTGTCAAAACGTTTTTTAGTTATACAAATAGGTGGTATGTAGGATTCAGCAATGCTTTCAAATGCTTTAATTGCCTTGCAGCCGAAACTCTAAACTTATTCTTCTACAGTGAGTGGATATTAGCTCATCTCACAAAAACCTTGGCAGTAGTAGTTGCTAGATTGCCTTTCAGCTCTGCATGACCTGCATCTTTAATTGGTTTGGGAGATGAAAGGTGGCCACAGCTCCCACTAAGTGGGGAAATCCACAGAGAGCGCAAAATACCTGTGCTGTGGGGCCTGCACTGATACCAGATGGCTGGGAGGGCCTGTGTATAAATTGCCTTTCTTGCTACATTTGCCACAATCAGAGCGATGCTGAATCTCCACTAGTATAAGTAACAGGGGGTGGCACACAGAGCTTTGTAAGTGCCTCAGGACTCCCTAATGCCCACCATCCCTGCTTTGAAACAGTCTGGGTTTAATAACTGTGTGCAGATGGGTGCCTTCACACAGCTTTGGAAAAGAGGAAAGTAAGATGAAATATTGATGAGTACCTAATTTTTGCTTTTACAAAGTTTCTTGAAGGAAAAAGAAAGAAGTTTTTGAGATTTCCATTCCGTTTTTTAATTCTGGTTAAGTGGCAGGTAAGCAGAGATTTGTTTTCTTTTTCTAAACTCAGAGAGATGAACAAGAACATTAAAATCAAATTGAAGATCAGATTGAATGCCTACATTTGTTTCACAGCTAGTTTTATTGATATGTAATTGTAGTGAGTTGACCTTGGCTGCCTACCAGATGCCCCTACCCAGCTGCTCTCTCACTCCCCCTCCTCAACAGAATGTGAGGGACACAGTAAGATGGAAAAGCTTGTGTGTCGAGATAAAGGGAGATCACTCACCAATTGCTGTCATGGGCAAAACAGACTTGACTTGGAGAAGATTAATTTAATTTATTGCCAATTAAAAGAGATTTGGATGGTAAGAAACAAAGATAAGTAACAAAACACCTTCCTCCCCCCTTCTTCTGAGGTCCACCTTCACTCCTTCATTCCTGACTCCTCCACCTCATCCCCCGTGAGGGGCATTGGAGGATGGTGAATGGGGACTGAACTCAGTCCATAACAGCTCCTATCTGCTGCTCCTTCCTCCTCACACTGTCTCCCTGCTCCATTGTGGGTCTTCTCCATGGACTGCAGTAGAATCTCTGCCTGGAGCACCTCATCTCCTTCTCAGACCTTAGTGTCTGCACGACTGTTTCTCACACTTTCTTCCCTCACCCCTCTCATGCGCTGCCAGGCAACATTTTTCCCCTTTTTTAAGTACACCCAGACACAGCACCATCTTGTCTGAGGGGCTCAGCTGTGCTCTGCGGTTGGTGTCTTAGAGCCAGCTGGAATGGGCTGTGTCCAGCACGGGGCAGCTCCAGACTCTCCTCACAGAGACCACCTGCAGCCAACCCTGCCAGCACCTGGGCACCTGCATGCAGTACAGTTTTAACTGAAATACACCAGCCCAGCAGCATAGGTATCCTTCCTTGACATTTACCATGAATTAATGACAATAATCAAACCCCCCATACTGACTAACTATGTTTACTCATTGATAAAGAAAATTGCTTTCTGAGGGGTGAACAGTTTTTTTTCAAATTGTACATAGACATCTCTGTGTAAGTGCACAGGAGTAAGACAGATTTTGCTGAGATACTGGGCATCGTGAAGTAACTCAAAGAAAAATTGCAGCTGCAAAGGATGATACACTTTGCAGCTTTGACAGTGCAAGGAAAAAGGATTGGTGTTGAGAGAAAATGCACTTTTTGAAAAATAGTATTTTCAGTGAAAAGTAATTGAAAGATTGGAACTGTATGCTTACTTGCAATGCTTATGTACCATTAGAGCTAAGATAAAAGAAAAGAAATTATGACTCTGAGTGTATTCAGCAGTGGATCAGGAAGAAATCAGTTAAGTTGCATATTAATGCTTGCTAGCAAATCAGAGATTTTCTTTTTAATTTTCAACTTAAGACTAAATTTTTTTAATAACAAAAGCAGGAAATTTACAAGTAAAATCAGCATTTTGGTTTAGATTCTTGGTTTTATCTTGCTCCTCTGTGTATGTAAGAAGGGAGGTAGTTGCACTGTTTTCAATGATGTACACAAATGGGTATAATTTGCAAACTGAGATGATGCTCATATGATTTTTGTATTCCTTCCAGCCATAGTTTTATCCCTTTTGGACACAGCAGTTTTTTCACGAGAAGATGGAGTAGACTGCATGCCAGATTAGCATTTTACAATCTTTGACTCTTACCCTGCTTCAGCTGCTGCCATTGGCAAAACGTTTGTTGAATGAAATGAGACCAGTATCTGATTTTTTTGATTGATTTGTGAACATTATGCCCTTAACAGATTGCTTTTCTTTAAAGTCTCTGCTAGAATGAGTTAAGAGGAGGAAATTGCAGGGAGAATGGTATTGTTTCTTCCTCTTAGAAAGAGCAGTAGGCCAGTTTCCAGCTCCACAGAGTACACAGGTAAACTAAACCATTCTTATATTGTGGTTCCTGTTTTCATCAGCTCATGATTCCTTGTGAGTTCATGCATTTTGACTGTGGAGTTTACATCAAAAGCATTCCAGTGCAGTCGAGCCTTTGGACTGCTTCCGTGTTGCTGTGTGAGAGAGAGCACAGTTTAAAAACGGAGCCAAAGAAAACAAAAGTGCAGGAGTCTTTAGCTTCTATAAAGATCTCTGAAAAAGAGCTATTTTTATCATTTCAGTAATCCTTTATGTGGAGTGGCAAGTGATTCATTCTCTGTCAGATACATCACCTATCAACATTTAAAAGAAAAAAAACACTGCACTGAAGCTATAAGATATTTCTAAAATAAAGAATGATACATCAATAAAAATGTATGGGTTGTGTAATTTAAAATGCAATTTTGTATATTCCACTTCATGGATGATTTGTAGGACCTGGCATACATCAGGTGTTGGTCAAATGACATGCAAATATCAAAGTATTAAAACAGATCTTGTCTTGGCTTGTAGCTTGTGCCAGTATTTTTTCTTTTTTTCTTGGGAGAGAAATTATCCTATTGCTCCTGCTGGGAATTATAATGTACTAATATAGGAGACCTGAGATGCTGTTTTCTTTTCTAGAGAATTACAACTGTAATATCTATTACCTTGTATTTGCTCGTATTACTCATGATGTACCAGGTACTGTGTAAGATAAAATCACTTTTTCCACCCATCCAAAAAGAAATACGAAGACTGGGGAAGGAGAAAGCACATAATTAAAAGGGTGATCTTCCACTAATGACACCATAGTTTTATGTCTTGTCAGTTTTTATATATTTTTTCATGTAGTTTTGACTTTATATTTATGCAGAAAGACAGGTAGGAAGTTCAATACATGTAACAAAAAATATTGTTGTAGGTGCCTTAGCTCTTTTAAGAGCTTTGAGACATGAGTGGCTTTGTTCACTCTGAAAACGTTCAAAACAAAAGTAGTTCCCTTACTGAACCAGAAATTTAGCATATCACCCCGAAAGACAGAAAAAAAGAGGAATGTATTTTCAGACTTTCCCTTTAACTCTTCAGCAGAGCCACTTTCCATAAACTTACAGATGGTACACAAAACATTTGGCCATTGTTACTGATAGGCATTAATAGCTGGGAAATACATATTTAAGTAGCTCATATTTTAGAACAATTGAGAGATCATAGGACTTTAAACAGCTTCCACTTCAGATTAAGATGTCAGCAGTAGCAAAGCTAGTAAAGTGTGATGTGAAATATTCCATATGCTAGACTGAAATAATCACAATTGAAAGCCATTACATAATCAGAGCTGCTTTGGCCTGGGCTGACTGACAGTGCTTACTATTCAATTAAGCAGCATGTTATTGGGCTCAGATGCTGATGCAAATCTAAAAGAAAGCTTAATTTGTTTGACCTTTGTAACCCACCAGCTTTGATTTTATTTGAGACTGTGCCTAATGCATTTTGTGTATCCAAGGAACACATTATTTCATCATAAGAAGGAGATTTCCAGTTGGTATTCTAAAACCCTACTAAGTTTTGTTAGCATGATGACTTATTAAAAAAGAAAAAGGAAACAGGCTTAGAGGACCTTTAACCTTCATTTAATATTTTTTTTTATTTGCTAACCTAAACAGAAACTAATCATTGGTGCAAAGGATTAACAGACACAGGAGACCAGATTATACATTTTTAAGTTTTGCTTTTGAGTCTTGAGGGAATCCTACAGTGTGGAATTGGATTAACCTTTCTGACACTTTTTCTAATAACCCAAAAGCTACAGTATCAGGCTTATTCTCCTGACAATCAGTACGGTTGCTTTGCTTACTGTGTAGATTCTATATTCAGATGTGTGAAGATGTATGTTATCAAACACAATGTGAACAATGAAGAATATTCAGAGCTTGCAAATGAATATTCATCCTTTCTCTATAAATTAGCTGCAGTATTTGTAAATGATGTCCGGGTGCCAAAAGATGTAATTAATAGCAATACTGATAGGATTTGAGTGATCACTCAGGCTTTGTTAATGAACTTTTTTTAATAAGGCCTGTGTATGACCTGTCTGAGTGAATAGGGTTGCTTATAATTCTCATTCTTTCTCCTGTGAGTCCAGGTTTCTTCACTTTCTCTGAAAGCAGCTGGCACTAACTTAGCTGGAACTAAATTTTTTTAATACATTTTTATTAAATTTTAAAAGTGTAAGACAATTCAGAGCAGTTACACTTGGGATGAATCCGAAGTCTGAGACATGAGTTTGTATAGTCTGTGTGAAAATTTATGCCCTTATTATGACACCAACAACTTTCATCCTTTAAATCAATAGAATAAGGAGGGACAAAAGTAAGACTGAAAACTGCATTCCCCAGTGCAACCAAATTTGCTAGTGTAATTAAAACTGTTATATATCCAGATTTACCCTAGGCATGCCTCCTCCTTTTCCTTGCAGAAATTTTATTTGGGTAAAAAAGCACAACAAAATGGGGGATTTTATTGTTCTTGAAACCTGGACAAATCTGGCAATCTGTAGCTTACATGGTTGTCACTATCAGGCTTTGAGCATAATCCATCTTGTCCTGAGTGGGAGATACCAAAGAGACTTGCATGTAAGCTGCTTGGATGGGCTGAGACCATAATTTTTCAGCCCTCACTGCAATAGAGTGGTGTGAAGAGTTTAGAACATAGTCCTGTTCTCCTTGAGTATTCACCTTCAGCTTAAAACAATGTGAGGAGCTCTTATTTACAAGCTCTTCTTTAAAGCAGCTACAATCCTTTTATGAAAGGAAAAAAAGAGGTTTTGTAAATGCGCGTAATTGTAGTATATTTATATATTTGCACAGTTAACAAAATCTGATAGGCTTTCTTCTGCACAGATCAGTACCATAAATTTTGGTATTTAGAGTGTTATTTTTGCTTATGCATGACCAGTCTAGAGAAGTAAAGCCCAACTCTCCTATAAATCATCTTAGGCATGTAATGCAGTTAAAATACAGAAATATAAATATTTGCTCTAAGGATAGAAAGAGGTCCATATGTTGTTTCTCACCTGTTTTCCTCTGTTATTTATTTGCCATTTGTTTTTCATATTTTCTGTTACTCTCTTGCTCTTCTCTCTGTCTCAGACACACTAAAGTTTTTTAGGGTGTTTTGGCAAATATGCTATACATGAGTGACTCTTGCACATCCTTTAATCTGATCTGTGGGGATAGTCAATAGCTTTGGTAAAATTTTCATCTATAAAACTAAAGGTTGGCTGAAGCTTATGTCACAGGTTGGAATAGTTATAGCATCACATACTAAAGATTCTTCCCCTTCCACTTCATCCTGCCCACAACAAGCAATCAATGCCAGGACTTGCAGACCTTGGAGGTAGGAGAAAGCGTAATAAAGGTCTGGATATTATCAGTTTATTTTTTCTTGTCATTGTGTAGCATTGTGTCGTATTTTTGTCATTTCTTATTCAACACATTTCCTAGCCTTTTCATGTACTTCCTAAATTTTTTTCAACTTTTTCTTGTATGATGTTATTTCTCATGTTTGTTAAAGACTGTACTTAAAAAAAGGTGAAATATTGTATAAAAAAAAAGTGGACTGTCATAACAGCAAAACTCATATTTCAAACTATTTGCAGAAATCCCCTATGGTGTACTTAAAGGAGATGGTTACACAGGATCCAATGACAATTAATTAGGTAAAGCCCAGAATTTATTTTATTTGCTAAGTCTCTCAATATAAAGCATAAACACTCCTAGGTGCATGTTCTAATAAATGTATTTGAGGGAGTTTTATGTTTCCCTGTGATATTTTATAAATCCACAATTCATAAAAACATATCTTTACCCCTAATTAGCATTTAGCTGTCTGTGACGTGAAAAATTGCATTCAAATGACAAAAGCCTGTTTACCAGTTTATTTTTGTGTGCCATTAATTGCACAATGGCTGGTTGAAAACTGCAACATTAGTGCTGGGAAGCAATGTAGCCATTCTCATTTTGAGGCAGACATTTCAAATGACATTTAACAGTATCTCCCAGTGCATTTACTAAACTCAGCTAAATAGTATGCTTAGTGTATTATGTTTTTGTGCATGGAAACAAGAAGTGTTCTATTTTAGTAAACTCTGAAAGAAAGACTACTTTCTTCTGTCAGAAACAAGGTAAAAATGTACTTAGCTTGACCTATTTTAACACACAGGTTACACTTAAATTTAGCAGCTGTTTCTAGTCTACCACAGTTTCCACACAGTGACAGTGTCAAGATAAACCATGGCATTTGCTTCCCAAAGGAGATTCTATCTTCAGATTACTCTTGAAGTGACACAAAGAGATGTACAAGAAAGCTCTACTAAGACCAGCAAGATCTTTATGCAAGTGTAGCATAATGTTATATGTACAAGTTCTAAGTTCAGTGAGTTTTGTTTATAAAATATTTATGATGAAATGGAAGAAGAAAAAATACTAGCAGCTTCCAAGGGGAGTTTATGTAGGCAGAACTCCCACTGTTTTCAGCAGGGATTTCCCCTGCTTGTGGCCTTATCTAATAGGTATTGATACTAATGGAAGTCATTCCTTCAATTTTAATGGGCTTTGGATCATGGATTTTCATTCTAATAGGGCCTAGGCTGTATTTAGAAATAGTCATACCTGCTGTATATAGGAATAAATAGGCAAATTTGTTTACCGACTTATTTTCAAAGATCAATCTTCATAGTAGCTGCCTATGTTTGAGCACACTGTTCAGGTGAATGAAGGGACATTTTTTCTTCAACTCTTGTCAGTTCTGGGAAAATAAGGAAACAAGATGTATTAGCATTTGGTAGATACCTCTTTCTGGAAACTTTCTGCTAATTTTCTTTAATTCTTTAGAGCTCACATAGAGCTAACTGTAGCAGAGTTCAGTGGGATTTACTGTAGCTTTAATGAGTTAGAGATGGATCAGAAAACCCTCTCTAAACTGTTAGATAGTCTACTGACTACTGATTTATAAAGATTTTCATTACCTTCTCAGCTAATCCACTAAGTTGACTATCCATTTCAAGCAGAATCCAGGTGGATTTGTGTCCGAAACAAACCTATTCTGAACACACCAAAGCATTAAAATACGTATTAGCTAATGCCTGAAGAGAAATTAAATCTAAAGTGAGTTCTCCAAGCCCAACCAACACCACCAATGGATTGAATTCTTGAAAATCCTGCACCAATACTCTGTAAAAATGAAAGCTTTCAGGGTTTTTTTTTCTGCTGGGGGGAGGGGGTGGTTAGAAGAATTTAACACTTTTCATCCTAATTTGAAATATTTGACTGCATCATTAGCTCTTCTGAGTCAGCCATGAGTAGTGTTTAATGAATTTATGAATATTTGATACATTGAAATAAAGTGACTTTGACATGAACAAAACCTTTCTTTTAGAGTCCATGTGATTAGTCTGTATATGCTGCAAGACGACAGTGGAAGTGTGAGGGGTTAGCAATTCCAGTGAAAACCAACAACTCTTCTCCATGAGATTGTTAGAAGACTGTTAACTGTTGTTTAACATTAAGATGAATTGCCAAAGGAACCTGTTGTGGTATGTTGGGATGCACTTTGTGCAGAAGTAAAAATGTAAGCCAGATGCTTTGTCCATTCTGCTTCAGAATTGAAAGCAGTTAGACACTTGGCATATAAGCCAAGGATATTTTAACAGAATGTGACCATAAAATTGTTCAGCATTTGGTCTCAGGTGTCTCCAAGGCAATTTCATTTGCCTGTGGCATTTAGCCATCCATTAAAAAAAAAAAAAAAAGCTAAGGCTACCATATTCTAATCATTCAGTGGCTAAGTCAGCTTTCTAGTTATTTGAAAATTATCTTCTCCAAGGGGAAATACAAGCAGTTGAGAAAAAATACGTTTTAAGGAGAAATCTTTTGCCAGCTTGTTATTGCTTGTGAATTTCATTTGTTGGTTCTGGATCATCCATGTGCTTAGAAGCATCTAGTATCTTTTTTTCATATATTTTTGTATTTGTATCAAGATAGCAAATCATCAGTATCATAATATAACATACATAATAACAATAGAGAAAGTTTGTTCTGAGATGGACACCGCAGGTGTCGTAGGGATTATGTAGTAATAGCATCTTATAGAATAGGTTGTTCTGGTGGCTTGTTCAAGGTTTTGCTTTCACCATGTAATCAAATCTTGTGAACTTGATTAGTGGTATTAACAGTTCTGGTCTACTCTTCCACCTGCCGCAACCCACAGGCGCATCTGGAAATGGACTCCATATTTTCCTGTCAAAGTTGGTGTGTTGACAAGCTGATTTGTTCAGGTGCATGCAAAATTTACTGTATTTCTGGACCAGTGTATTTTAAAGTTTTAATAATGAAATAAAATAAAAGTGTGATGACAGAGGCTTGAGGCTGTCCCCCCACAAGAGGTTCCCCACAGAAGAAGGAGTTCTATGTCTCTCTAGTACGTTGAAAATTATGCCAAAAAAATGCTGCACTGTGGGAAGGACTAGGCAAGGTGACTACTCTCAACTGTCAACTACTGTCCTGCAAAGATCTGCTGAGATACAGAGCAGAAGTGGAAAAACAGGCCATCTGGGACATTAAGGAAAAACTGTTGGTGTGTCCCAGCCATCTTTGTTTGAATGGTAAAGCAGAAAAATAAAAGAAATATAGACACCGAGATTTTCTACTTAGCAGAAATCCCCATTGTAGATGAAAATCTGGTTTATTTTGAGCAAGGACTGAACTTTGTATTGGTGGAGGGAATGTGGAGGAGAAATGATTATATGGGTATGATTCAAATGAGAGTTGACTACCATGTCTGCAGTTCACGGTGTCAAAAGAGGACATTCTCATGCAGGTTCCTTCTGATTAAAAAAAAAAAAGGAAAAATTAGTGTATCTTCCTATTCCCCTAACTTTATTGGCCTGCAAGGAAAACACCATGAGTGATCTGGGAAGAATCTTGCTTCAACTGAAATGTTTTTGATTCTCTGGGATGGTTCAGGCTTGCACGTGACACAGAAATTGGCCCTTTGCCTGACTGTATTTTAATTTTGTCATGTATAAAATGCAAATAATATCTGTTTAAAATCTTCTGAGATGAAAAATGCTGTATAAATTAAAATACAGGAAAAACAGTATAGCCATCATTTAAATTGAAAAGAAACTTGTGTAAAGAAGTGGGAAACTCGTAAAAATAATGATTTGAGTATATATTAGCAGAAGTCAAAAGAATCTGGGAGTTTTCTTTCATCATTCAGGCCTTGCTGGTTACCATTTCCTGTTCATAGCTGTACTAAAAGCCTATTGAACAGCTACAGTGATGAAATAAAATCACTTTGCCAATTGAAAACCTCTTTTGAGTTTGTGAATATGACTTTCTTCTCTCCCCCAAAACTGTTGAAGTGAAGGAAAGAAATTGGTGCTCTTTGTGAATCTTGCCCAGTGTCTTCTCTGTCTCCTTGATGAATCCCATTATCTGGAAAGCGACCTTTACAGTTCATATCTCTTTAGTGCTTACTGCAGTTATTCTCCATTCTGTTATAACCAAAGTATTACATGGATAACTATCGAGCATTATCTTCCAGAAGGAGAATTAATTTGGGAAAGAAATGAAGTACTTTAATATGAAACCTGATTTCTTTTTTTTAACCTTGCAGACACCTGAGAGTGAGTGCTTAGTAAGTTCACAGACATGCTAAATACACTGAACTACCTACTTACTGTAAAAGGTAATTTCCATTTCAGAATTTATAGACAGCTGAATCAATTCCTCTCTTAAATTACAATACTTGGGTGAACAGTTTGTGCTGCTGGACTTACTGAAAATAGTCTTGTTTGACTTTTTGAAGTATGTAACTATGCAGGTTATATCTGGATACACATTTTCCTCAGCTGTATGCCCCTTGACATGATATTTTTGCTTTTGTGAACAGTGTCAAAGAAACTAGTACCTGCTGTAATTATTAATTTTATACCTTTTATAGTTTCAGATTGCTTTGAAGTAGCTATGCAGTACAGTGTAATTTGTTTCATAAAGACCTGTGAATCAGGTAAAACTTGGGCTGTGCAGGTTTGTGCTAGTACAGCTGCTAAGTTTTAACTTGACTTCAGCTGGTTGGCATAAGACAGATGAGACTGTGTCCTGCTTCCCATGTGATTTACTCCTCTGTGAAGATAATTAATAATGTCCAGTAATTTCTAGGGAGGGATGGGTCATTGCCAATTGACATAAATATGCAGGAAAGCATGAGTGCTACACAGAATATGTAATTATGTCAAATCAAATCACATGAGATCCTCTCATGTTATGAATGACGTGGCTCATATTTGCTGAATAATAATCTTCTTATTCTTTTCCCCTTGGAATAGAACTTGGTTAAAGACAAAGTAAAACTGTGTCAGATTTTAGCATTTGATAAAAAAATCTAGTTGATCCATGTTCCTGTTGTGATTTTCCCATCTTAGCCACAAGATATTCACCGCTGATTACTAAAATGGTAGCATTACCTGCCCAAAAGTTTGGGTTTCTCAGAAGCTCATGAAAGAAGTCAGCGAATAAATGTCAATAGGCACAGGGAAGTTGAGGTAATCAAAGATCTATGCTCTGGCATGCATTAATTGTCTGTGCTATTTCTCAAATCCACATCAACACCAATATGCCAACATGGACTCTGCTTTTTTCTGCTAACATGGTGAAAAAGATCAGGAAATAAAAATAAGACTGATTCAGATTTAATGGAAATAAACTAAAAGAAGGTGCAGACAGCAACTCGATAGGAGACAAGGCTGTGCAAGATGCTACTTTTTTGAAAAGTATTCATTCACTATAGTCTGTAAAAGGCAGCAGCATAACCAAATTGGATATACTGACATGTCTGCATGGAAAGATCTGCTGAAATCTGCCTGGTTTTTGCTTACAATCTTCTGTCGAGAATAGTTTGTTTATTGATGGAGCATGTTGAATCTTCCAATATGCTGCGATGGCTAATTTCAACAGCTAGAAAAAAGGTTCACCCACTCTTCCATGAGACTGTCAAACTGTTGCTTCCAGTAACAACATTGTACATCTGAAAAGAAGCAAAGCCTTAAGTTGATATTGTTAAATACCTGTAAATGGTATTTTCTGCATTGTAAGGCTGTGTAAATAATGAATGTTTTTGGCTTTTTGGCAACCAAACCAAGAATTAAAACAAAATTATTTGTGTTTGTCTCATCAAAATGTTCTATTCCATACGAAAGTAAACATTTCATTTGCAGATGTTTGGAAAGAAAAGGAGATGAAAGGGTAGTTTTAAAATACTACTAGAAAATTCAGGATCATTTCTTTTGTGAGCCCTGTCTTTAGAGCTCTTAGGTTGCTGGAGAGCCAAGTTCCCTATGCCTGAGGAGACTTGAACTCACCAAACAGTGCCTTAGTAGTCAGGCCATTGCATAGTCTGTGCCAAGGATAATCTCCATTTCTTCTTTTGGTGTTTTTCACTTTGGCATAAACAATAAACCCGTTGGATACCATCAATTCTCTCTGAAGTGATATGCTCTCCAGTGAAAAAGCATGAGTAGAGGGACTGAAAGAGATGTTTTCTCAGCAGTAAATTATGTTCTAAGAAGGGCTTGCACTTCAGCAAGTGGAGAGGAGAGCAGAGCATTACCCTGTAAGCTCAGGCGCTATGCAGCACAGTAGGAAGCTTGGATCAGGTCACCACAGATCAAGGAGGGGAATGAATCTTGGTAGCACCTCACAGGCAAAGGTCTGAACCACTGAGTTACTTTGTCAATGAGGCAGTACTACTTTTTCTTCAAGATGTTAGTTCCACTGCTCAGTTCTTTTTCTCAGTTAGAACAGGTTGATCAATTGACAAAGCCATTGTTATGTCCATAATATTTTTTTAGTGCCTAACTGACTCAGCAGAAAACAAAAAATCACCTTTTTCTACCACACCGGCTAAGCATTTACTAGGGGCCAGAGAGGATCACATGTCGTTTTGCAGCACTTTTGTATCTTCCACACTGGAATTTTGCAGGTTCTCCACATTGTCTCATAGTATCTCTGAGAGACCATCTTGACTCCATAACAAGGAATGTGTGACAAAGCAGAGCTGGAAACATCTACTGTTGCTATCTCAGCCTTCTGCTACATGTTACCCTCTGTCATGTGAAGTGACTCTTTCCCTCTTTTAATTAAGGTGTAAGATGGGAAGAAGCTGACAGTAGTTACCTCCCTTCCATTCCCATCAGACATGCATCTTCCCTCTGGTGTGAAGTTACATTCCCAGATTTTTATAGTACCAGAGAGCAGGAACTATGCCAGAACTCTGGGCAGCATAAAGAGAATTTGGAAAGATGCTGTCTTTTCATGTTGGTACAGCAATTTTCAGGCACTTCAGAACATGTGTTTTTATTGAAGATAAATTGACCCTTAAGTGTAACTCAGTGACATGATAAAGGATTTAAATTAGCTTAATTCTCCTCTTAAGCCTGGGTAAATTTTCTTTAGCTCTGACACATATTTTGCGTTTTGTGCTATTTCATATATGTAATGGTTGAAATGATACAAAGGCAAGTATTGGACTGACTGGAAGGACACTCTGAAAAATTCTGTTGAAACTTGTTCTCCCTCCAGAAGCAAACATTGAAGATTTTCTTTGATGGATCTTTTTAGTGAAGCATGGCTGCTTTTTGTTTTCTACATTGAACTGACTTCCACAGCTTCACCAACCGTGAATAATTTAATGATCCTAAGAGTATTTTTAAAACCATGTCTCTCTCCTCTCTATGATAACCTTTTGTTCCTTTCCATTTTCATTCTTTTTCTCGTTCCTCTTTCCTTTCCCTTTTATTCTTCAGGGAGAAAACTCTATTTTTGCAATCTGCAGGGAGAAATTATCTTTCTATCAGTACATAAGGTCCATGCACAGTCTCCTGCATTTTGTTAGCAGTCAGCAGTTAAGTGCACCTAAGTGCATACAGGTAGGCTTGTTAGAATGTTTTTTTCCCCCACTTGTTTTCTCTAAAGCAATTTAATCAAGTAGGAAGTAACGTGTTTGACACATCTATGAAGCAGAAGTTGTCCTTTCCCTATTTTTATTAAGATGAGTAATACTTATCTACAGCATTTACCCACAACAACTGCACAAAGTTCTGCAGAACGCTAGTTAATTTCCCCATGTTAGTGTATAGTATTCTGTGACCTTGTAAATAAGTTTGCAGACAACACCAAGCTGAGTGGTGTGGTTGACAGGCCTGAGGGATGGGAGACTATCCACAGTAAACTGGACAAGCTTGAGAAGTTGGCTGTGTGAACCTCATAAGGTTTAACAAGGCCAAGAACAGGGTCCAGCACCTCAATCGGGGCAACTCCTGGTTATCAGTACAGGCTGGGGGATGAAGGGATTGAGAGCAGCCCTGCCGAGAAGGACTTGGGGGTGCTGGTGGATGAAAAGCTGGACATGAGCTAGCAATGTGCGCTTGCAGCCCAGAAGGCAACTGTCTCCTGGGTTGCATCCAAAGAAGCGTGGCCAGCAGGTCAAGGGAGGTGATTCTGCCCCTCTAGTCTGCTGTGATGAGACCCGAGCTGGAGTCCTGCATCCAGCTCTGCAGCCCTCAGCACAGGAAAGACATGGACCTGTTGGAACAGGTCCGGAGGAAGGCCACAAAAATGATCTGAGGCATGGAACACTTCTCGTCTGAGGACAGGCTGAGAGAGTTGGGATTGTTGAGCCTGGAGAAGAGAGGGCTGCAGGGAGGCCTTCTTGCAACCTTCCAGTACATAAAGGGAGCCTATAAGAAAGATGGGGACAGACTTTGTAGCAGGGCCTGTTGCAACAGGACAAGGGGTAATGGTTTTAAACTAAAAGAGAGCAGATTTTGACTAGATGTAAGGAAGAAATTTTTCAGAATGAGGGTGGTGCAACATTGTCACAGGTTGCTCAGTGAGGTGGTAGATGCTCCATCCCTGGAAACATTCCAGGTCAGGTTGGATGGGGTTCTGAGCAAACTGATCTAGTGGAAGATGCCCCTGTTCATTGCGGGGGGT
The DNA here is from genome assembly GCF_964289735.1 of Phaethon aethereus. Taxonomy (NCBI): domain Eukaryota; kingdom Metazoa; phylum Chordata; class Aves; order Phaethontiformes; family Phaethontidae; genus Phaethon; species Phaethon aethereus. The sequence goes on along the minus strand of NC_138577.1, from coordinate 63,899,556 downwards.
TTGGACTAGATGACCTTTAAAGGTCCCTTCCAACCCAAACTATTCTGAGTTTCTATGATTCTATGGAATTTCTCATGCATTCTCTTGATTCTGTATATTCCCTTCTCTTCAAAGCTTTCTTTTGCCTTTTCACAAAGTTCTTGCTTCTATGCCTCTTCTGTCTTTCTTCTCTTAAGATTCTTTCTGCCTAAGGAAAGCAAGCAGGTTCGGTTTCCCAGTCTGTTTCTCATTTGATCCAAATGTAGACTCTACGATGTGTTTCAAATTAACGATGATTTTAATCTATTTTTTTAATTCAAAAAGTGAGAATGTTAAGAAATAGAGTGGTAGCTAGCTGGGAAGAAGTTGATTTACTTACATTATTCTGATGAAGTCCAGAAGAGTTTGTACAAAGTTAATACAAATAAGAAAATGTGTCTGTAATAGGAATTAGGCCTGCTACCATGCACAAAACGATGTTCTAGCAGTGGCAATTTTCTTTTTCCAGGGCTCCAAATTTAAAAAAAAAAAATTTAAAAAAAACCAGATAGTGAACTTTCTCACAGATACTTGTATTAAGCTACTGCAGATATTGACCTAGAGACTGTGATAACAAATTGAAATCTAGCTGAAGTGTGGTTTAATGCAGATATCAACCTGGTACTTCTGGATAGAAAATTATCTGATGCTGTTCTTGATCTTGCTCAGAGAAGAACACATGTAGTTTAATACCTCCTAAAAAATTTTTTTTTTAATTTTTATTGTAGTGAACCTAATGGCAAATTCCCCCATTTACAAGAACATAGGGAAGTTCTTTAGCTGGAGAGAAGTGTTTTAACTCTATTGTATTCAGTACAACTGACAACTTGTAGAACTGAGAAGCTGGACCAGTCAATTAATTAGGTTTTCAGAAGAAACAAATAACTAACCCAGAGTTTGGTCAAAAGATTGACTTTTGAAAGATCTTTACAGTAATAAAGCTTTCTATTGAAATACATCTAGGAAAATCCCCTGCCTGCAAACATGTCAGGAAACTGCCCAAATTTTGATGCTGCCAACTGGGCTGTGGAAAATTCTGTAGCTGGTTGCAACAGAGCAGGTAGAGTGTCAGGGCCAAGTGAAACCTGGTAAAATTAAAAGGAAAAAATGAGAACAGATCACATTAAGATAGGAACCTCAGCAGTGCAGAAGTCAGAACCAGCGAGGACAGTAGACAAGAAAGATGAAAACAGGAAATCCCTCTACTTTCCCTAAATCTCTTCTGGGAAGACTCAGAGCAACTAAGTTTTGAAATGAGACATAAATCACTCGGAATACATAAGAGAGTGAGATGACCTGAAAGAATTATGAAACCATCAATTGCATCTGAAATAGACTCTGGAAAAGCAGATGGTTGAAATGAAATGAGCTGATAGGTGAGCTATCTAAATGATCTCTAAATGATTTTTAAACGAGGCCTAGGGCTTCTAGCTTGGAATTAGAATGAAGGATCTGACCTGTGGATTGGGTTACGTGTAATAAAGTAGAAGGTGCTTATGCTGGAGAATCACAATGATTTATGGCCAGTGAGATTGTGTAGATTTTTAGAACCGAAACTGTTTTGAACCCAAGGTACCATACTTGACTCACACCAGTGTTGTAACCACCAAAACCACAAAACACAGTTCTACTGCATTTAGAGTGGTATATATACAAGGAGAGTTGATGATGCCCAAGGATATGTGAAGCATATGCCAAAGGAAAAAAAGAAAACTCGATTTTTGGGTGGACGAGTACATCTGTCTAAGCCATGAGCTGCCAGTTTCTCCAGGAGAATGCTGTGGGAGAAAGTGTCAAAGGCTTTTCTGAAATCCAGGTAGACAACATCCACAGCCTTTCCCTCATCCACAGAGCAGGTCACCTGGTCATAGAAGGAGATCAGGTTGGTCAAGCAGGACCTGTCTTTCATGAACCCATGCTGGCTGGGCCTGATCCCTTGGTTGTCCTGCACATGCCTTGTAAGCATCCTCAAGATGATCTGCTCCTTAATCTTCCCCAGCACTGAAGTCAGGCTGACAAGCCTGTAGTTCCCCAGATCCTCCTTTCACTCCTTCTTCTAGATGGGCATTACACTGGCAAGCCTCCAGTCATCTGGGAGCTCCCCTGTTAACCAGGACTGCTGATAAATGATGGAGAGTGGCTTGGCAAGCTCCTCCGCCAGCTCTCTCAGTACTCTTGGGTGGAGCCCTTCAGGGCCCATAGACCTGTGGGTATCCAGCTGACATAACAGTTCCTTAACTGTTTCTTGCTGTATTATGGGGGGTTTATTGTGCTCTCCATCCCTGTCTTCCAGCTAATGGAGCTGAACACCCTGTGGATATTTGGTCTGAATATTAAAGACTGAGACAAAGAGGGCATTAAGCACTTCAGCCTTTTCCTCATCCTTGGTGATAACATTCTCCCTGCATCCAGTAAGGATGCCTCTCTTTTTGTTGTTAATATATTTGTAAAAACATTTCTTGTTATCCCTTATGACCGTGGCCAGACTGAGCTCTAGCTGGGCTTTTGCCTTTCTAATTTTCTCTCTGCATGACCTAATGAGATCTTTGTACTCTTCTTAAGTTGCCTTCCCCTTCTTCCAAAGATGATAAACTCTCCTTTTTTCCCTGAGTCAGAGTGAAACGTCCCTGTTCAGCCAGGCCGGTCGCCTTCCCCACCAGCTCTTCTTACAGCACATGGGGACCGCCTGCTCCTGCACCTTTAAGATTTCCTTCTTGAAGAATGTCCAACCTTCCTGGAGCCCTTTGTCCTTCAGGACTGTCTCCCCAGGGACTCTCTCAGCCAGTGACCTGAACAGGCTGAAGCCTGCCCTCCGGAAGTCCATGGTAGTGGCTTTGCTGACCCCTCTCCTTACCTCACCAAGAACTGAGAATTCTATCATTTCATGGTCGCTAACCACATCTCCCACCAGTCCTTCTCTGTTTGTAAACAGCAGGTCCAGCAAGGCACCTTCCCTCGTGGGCTCACTCACCAGCTGTGTCAGGAAGTTATCCTCCACACACTCCAGGAACCTCCTAGAATGTTTCCTCTCTGCTGTGTTGTACTTCCAGAAGACATCTGGTAAGTTGAAGTCCCCCATGAGAACAAGGGATAGTGATTATAAGACTTCTGAATTTTTAATGTTCTTAGGTTATGTGTGTTTTTGGTTTTGTTTTGTTTTTTTTCTTAACAAATACTTTAAATTACTTTAGAAAGAGACAAAATATCAAAATAGTGTTGTTTTAATTTTTTTTTTGGACTAGTGCAGCTTGAATTTGATGTGTTTCTAGAATGTTCCAAGCAGTGCAAACTGTTTTTTAAGCAAAAAAGCATAAGAAATTGTTGATAGGGAACTTGATTCCACTGTAGAAGGCAAGTTTTTTTTAATACCCTTTCCATCCAAAAGGTTTGAACTTGTCTTGGCTGGAGGATCAAAGTAATTGCAGCATGATGAGTAGGGTAAAGTTTAGGAGAAGATATGTGAGTAAAAGCAAACTCTGAAAGTACTAGCGGAATGTATTCTTCCTAATGTAATGGCTAAGACACTTGTATACTTACAGTTGGACCACATACTTCTTGTGAAAATGATTAAATGTGATAACTTTAACATTCTCAAAATTTTTCTTATTCTATTGCAGTAATTTTGGGTGCAGTATTTCTGAAATATAAGCAAGAAACAATGCTAGTTGTAGCCTTATAACAAGAAGACATGGCTGGAACCAACAAGTCCTGAATTCCTTTGCCCCATAGATTTATTAAGTTGCTATACAGAACTTTGCATCTTTTTGATTCAGCTGGGCTAACATTTTTAAAGTGCGAACTCTCACTATGGGAGATGCAGTCAGAAGGACTCAGGAAAAAGCAGCCTAATTTTTTTTTTCTTAGACCTAGTTGTTCAAATACCTAGATGTTAAATGTTTTAGAAAAATGTAAGTATCAGGACTTCTGTCCCTCTCTCAGTTTTCTTTTGCTTGACAGTTATATAAGGAAGTGGCTAATGAAAATGTTACAACCTGTCTAGCTAAATATTTGGGTGATAATTTTGCCCTACTGGCACCTGTGATGATATGACGAAAAAAAAGATTCAAAGAAACTTTGGCAAAAATAGTGTCTTAAAGTCTATCAGAAGTGGAAAGAACAAAGCTGGGGGGAAAAAACTTTTTTATAACTTGGAACATCCTTTTATCTGAGACCTTGTATTTGTCACTACATAACCCTTAATAGCATGGGAAAAGTAGTAGTGAGTTAATAATTCCTGCACTTTGTAGAGCAAAAGGATTTTTAAATAATCATTTTAGACTAATAACATATTGTCTGCAGTGTAGTTAAACAAGCATCCTGTTTGTTTTAATTAAAAAATTCAACTCCTTTGAATGTTGTGCCACATGGCAACAATACAGATATCCAAGGTCCAACAGAAAAAAAACCTGCTATAAAAATGCTTGGCAAATAACTGGGTCTTATTACTCAGTAAAAACTATGGAGAAGCATAAAAATATGAGATGTTAACTTGAAAAACTACCTAAAAACAACTGTAAAGGTTTCATCACTCCAGAAGACTTACCCCAAGCCTGCTTCCTGTTTGGAAAATTTACAGAATTATTCCCTGTGTGTAGAAGAGCTTTCAATAATTTTTCAAGTATATTCCTGACAGTGACCTCCTTGAAGTGTTTCCTGGATATGAAACTTTATTACAATTAATTCTGCTTTTGTAATAGGCCTGAAGAAGTCAGCTAAACTGGACCAGAGAGTATAATCATTGATAAGTTTAAAAACATCAAAAGTGCTTGTTACAAGTACTGGCTTACAGTTGGTAGTTGGAGCAGTGCTTGCATGAAACACTTCTAATCTTGTATATCCACTGACTTACTAGGGGCTGGTGATCTGGCAGAGAGAGATTCCTTTACCTGTGTAAAGCAGGTTTCTCTCCTTTGAAAGGGTGAAATGTTTTGGGATTTTTTTGTGTGTGTGTGTAAATGGTAGGACTAATTAAATATTAGAACATCCCTAAGACCAGCTTTCACTCCCTGTCTACTAATTTGGCAGGTGAGCATAAAATGTTTATGCCATTTTTTTTGAGGTAGGCCAAATGTGGCCTGCTCTTTGAAGAGAAGGTTGGTGCTAGTGGAAGAGTCTGAAAGAACCAGCATGAAATTAGATGTTTGCAGGCAAGGGCCAAGGACAGCAAAGGAAGGAGTGAGGCAGGATTTAATGAGGGAAACTTTTGTCCCCCAGGTCTGGATTTTCAGCAAACTCCAGGAGACCTTGAGGGGCTAGGGACCCAGGCTGAGAAAGACGAAGTACAAGACTGTGAGAAATCTCTGTTTAGTGCCAAGAAGCTTTTAGAAGTTTTGAATCTTTGGCCCAGATCTCCACCTGGTGTTAATTCCACTGAAATCAAAGGAATTATGCAAGGACCTGGGACTGCATGTGAGAAAGATTTATAACTTTATTCTTGAAAACAAGCATGAGTTCATAGAAATAGAGCATGTCTAGACAAATAGATAACTATAAGCAGCTAGTTATTGTATTGTACCATAATGTTTACTGTTGCTTGATGTTGTCAAGGTAACCGCTTTAATTAAGCACCTCTGAAGTCCCTCTAACCTTTACCTTATTCTCAGCTGGATGGAGATAAATCTTCTATTATTGCATATGTGTCAATCCTTGGAGGAATACAAGAGAAGAATCTGCTAGCTAGAGCACCTGTGAGTGTATCAGTACTTTCACTGTTTGTTAGAGCTATGCTAGATCTTTGCATATGGCTGTTCATTTATTCAAAGGAATATGTGAAAAATACATTGATACATTAAATTGGTGACTTATTCTTACATATACGTAAAAGTATGCAACTGAGCTTTCCTGAATTTGTGTTATTTGCTGTATATTTTTAAGCTTTTATTGTCTCTTTTCTCTCCTGTTGTCTTTTTCTTACCATACCTAGCAAACAGAACATACACTCTCTTTGTTACCTTTGTAACAAGAACTTGTGTTGGTATTATTATGTTCTAGAAGCAACTATGGGTATAGCATTATTTTTGTTTGTTTGTTTGTTGTTTTTTTTTTTTGAGGGGAGGGTTGTGGGGGTGTATGGGTTTTTTTGTTTGCTTGTTTTTCCCACTAGTGACATTAAATTTTGATTACTCCATTCTGTGTATGCATTCTGAAGTGTGCTTTGGAACTTGACTTTGTCTTGTTTTTTACTGGGTCTTTATACATGCTCCTTCTCTTTTTCAAATTCAGATTCATTCAAATGTATTATAGATTAACATTATACAAGTCAAAATATTTACACACATGAAATCTTCACCTTGAACAATCATAGTTAAATTTTGCCACTATATTATACTAAATTACTTTGATTTTTGATAATAAGAAAGTTGTAAATAGAGGCACTATCATTAAAGTTTTATAAAGGCATGTTTTCTCAAGGCTAGAATGCTGTTGGGAATGAAATTACACTATACTTCATGGATGATTCTCAACCTTAATCATCCCATTACCTTATTTCTAATAGGTTACTAATGTCTCCATTCTTCTCATCTTGTACTGCATAGAAAAAAAGCAGTGTGGCCTGTGCTACAGTCAGAAGATGGTGGCTTTTGACTTAATGAAAATTGGCCTAAATACTAGACTGTTTGATAAAGCTGGGAAATAAAACATGGGATGTAAAATTCCCAAGCCTGACACAGTGTTGAAACATTTATCTGCTTTAGGCATTTCTAGTACATGAAATTACGTGATATTACTTACTGTTGAGCAAGCAAGCACTCTTATTTATTTTACCCACACTTTTAACTTTTACAGAGTGAGTGATTCAAGTGTCAGTAAAAGAAGTTTAGGTACTGCTTGTGATAGTTGAGAATAGCAGAAACTCTTACGATATTTATTGAGGTATGTAAGAAACAGAAGTTAAGTGATTATACAAAGAATGCTGGGTCCTTCAAGGGAGCAGACACTATGATGGGTACTTGGATTTCCTGGTGGGATGCCAGGTAAACAGACTGACTTGACTGAAAACCTGTATTGAAGAAGCAATTGGCTGTGATTCTTGTGATTGTGCATGGGCTGCATTTTCGATGTGGTGGGAAGATGGGTGCTGTATGAGAAGCAGAGCAGGTTACACACCCTGGAGGAATTGTGTGGCTTCTTGTTGCAGAATTTTTAAGCAGGTCTATAGACAGACAACATCTCTATACCTTTTATACTGTACTACACCAATATTTCTGTTGTATCTTGGAATGCCAGTTCATGAGGGTCAGAATGCAGACAATCAATCTGGGTTGTCATTCTTCGAACAGAAAATAGTTAGGTTTTGATTTTTGGAGCATGAACACTGGGTAATTTCACTTTAGGCAGCACTCTGGAGTCAAAGGAGAAACATTTCAGCTACACACCTAACACTGTCCCTAGCTCTTCTGTCTGTTAATGTCTTCCCATTCTTAGTACTACAGTTTGATAAATGGTCAAATTTTGTAACAGCAAGAGGAATTTAAGAAAAGTGCAATACAGAATTAACCGGGTGTGCAGCTTAAAAGAGGAACTGAGCATATTCATGGTATGAATTGTGGGAAGAAATTCTTAGTCAATCTTCCTGTGTTCTGTGTTTTTTTTTTTTAGTTTTATGTAAATTAAGGACCATGTAAATGAAAATGTGATCTTAAATTAAATGGGAAAGTAAAGCAGTTCTTTGAGGTTAGCAAAATCCCTCTTCTACGTATAATCATGAACATTTATTTATTTGGGGATCCTCTGAAAGAACTCTTTTTCTAGTCCTTTAGAACTTGTGTCATTAAAGTTTCACCAGGCGGGGTACAAAATACCATGTATTGAAAATAACAAATAACTCACATGAGAATTAGTGTTTGACTCTAGAACCTTTATTGTCTTATGCTAAAATCATAGCCTGTTGCCAACAAAATTGAATTTAGCTACTATTAGAAGAAAATTTCCACTAGGACATTAACATTATATACATATTTATGTGCACATAAACACATGCTGTGGCTGGAAGTTTCAGAATATTCAGTTGAGAGTTAAACTTTCAGGTCTGGAACACCAAACAAAGGTGAACAATGAAAACTTTTGATTATTTCAGCTTGAGATTATACAAGTGAGTTTTATGATAGACTGTCACTGGCATCTGAGGCAAGCTATTATTACATGTGAAAAAACCCTAAATAAATCCGTAAGTTATTGTCTGGCTAGAAAGACCAGCTGTTTTCTATATCCTTTGCCCATCAGCAGTAATGTTCAAGTTCTGGAGAAAAGACTCATTGTATAACCTACACTCTTGCATTTTGTCTATCTTCTTAAAGAACTGTGAAATTTACAATTTTGAAGGTCGTCTTATTGTTTGAAAGTCTTACGTTACCAAAATGTAAAAGATATCTGAAGACTCAGTTAAGTGATATTGACATTTTTCTTTAAAATAGGAAATTAAAATGGCATATGCAAATTGATCATGGAGCTGTGTGTAATTAAAAACAGACAGTTTAGTGCTGTGTTGGATACCTGAAGTATGTAAAACTGGCATATAAATAGAAAGGTTTGGGTTTGTTTTAGTGGTTTACATCCGTTTTCTAAAGTATCCTGAGGTTTAGAGCATGCAGAAAGTACAGTTTTCTCATGCACTGCAGAACAAAAAAATAAATGGGTGACTTTTCTATTATATGTTATAATATTTGACAATAACTTTTCATGTAATTTATTTTATTAATGTAACAAAACCCGTGAGTGTTACCAGTCACAGCAGACTTAGAGACCTGAAACAATGAGAATGGAGAATTTCTTATACTGCAGTTTTCTGAGACATTACTAAAATGATAAAAATTTACACAGCTTTCTCTAAATGAAGAGCAATCCTAAAAGGAACACTGTCAGTGGGTAAATCCAGAAAGGCCACACAGAACTGTAGAGTACTATCTGTTTAAAGGAGGTCTTTATAATAAACTACAATCTCTACAAAAGGCTGCAAATCTTAGCAAAACCAAACTTAACAGTTTGGTTTTCCCTGACCCTTTCCATCAAGTCATATTTGCAAAGCATATACTCTAAAATTTCTCTTGCTGTTCAGTTTTTACCCAGTAGGAAATTAGCAATGATATTGAAAGCAAAGGTAAGCCATTATGTAGTCTTCTTATGGACAGAACTTAGCTAGATTTCGTTAAGTCAATCACAGCTATCCTGATGATGGCAGTACCACTAAGAATATAAAGGCATGTGTTTGTGAATATGATCTTCCACAAGTATTTTCTTTCATGAGCTGTTGCTCAGGCTGGAGTAGTTTGGTGTTTTCATATATACTAGACTACCTACTATACAGTTCCAACTATCTTTGGAAATGAGGTAGTGCAATCAAAACAGGTGTGGGTAGAGATGTGGGGCAATGCTGGTGCTGATACCATTCTGCTTTCATTTGCTTACTCTTTGCAACCTCTGGATGCTGTTTTCCCAACATCCTTTCTCTTCTGCTCAGTTCACTGCTACAAACTTGCAGCTCCTTCTTCCTGGGTAGTAGGAGGGTATGTTTGCAACTGCTAAGTATTTCTTGTTTTCCATTAGTTACAAGTCTATCTGAAAAGTCTATCTCACAAGAAAAAATCAGATGACTTATGATTTTCAGGTGTAGTGGCAGTGTGTATATTAGTGAAAGGACAGTTAGAAAGGGGAGGGGAAAGAGAAATGGCAGAAAGCGAATGATGCCGGAGTAATCACAATGGAAGCAACACTGGTCGTGCTAATGGTATTGACACAGAAAGGGAAACACTGTCCCTGTGTAAGTTTAGGCTGGAAATAGATAGAAAGGATCCATAGTTTAGAAGATTAAGATCCTTGAATGATCTTCTGATAAAAATAGACAGGGTAATGAGTAACTTCTAAGATGACGTTCAGTAAGCCTATGAAAGGGATTAGGTGACAATAGGGGATTTGAGCTGATGACCCAAGAGATTAATTCATTCACATTGCCTCACACTTTTTTCAAGAGATAGTTTGACTGAAGATTGAGTGCATCGCTGAGTCTTATTTTGTTTTGAAAAGTAAATGTCATGTTCGGCCGTTATAATAGTAGACTTTTCTCTTGGAAGGGAGAAGTGCTTTAGATGCCTTAAAATGCTCTTCCTATAGTGCAGTTTAATCTGATCTTGATTAATCACATCTTTTGCACTCCCTAGAGAGTTAGCAGAGAGGAGGCAAGCATAGATAAATTGAAAGAGCTGTTTTCAGCACTAATTTCCCACATATACGGAAGAATTAGGTGTACATACAGACCTCAATAAGGAGGTTAGAGTAAAGCAAACCTATCAGCTATAAAACAATACAAAATGCTTGTTTCCCCCCCTTTCTTGTAATTGTGGCATCATTTTGAACAATAATAGACTGTTTCATGCCAGCAAGGGTTAGAGCAGCATTCATTTGATGTAATGTTATTTCATCTTTGACGTGGGACATCGTACTCATTGTAAAACATAGGAGCCTGTTCACGCACCTTTTCAAGGAGCAAAGCTCCTTGTGCCTCAAGTTGTTTTGTCTACTTAGGAAATACAGAAATGTCTCTCCATAAATATTTTAAATTAATAAAAGATGTTTAAATACTTTGGATTTATATTGATACTTGCCACTCTCAGGAAAAATGGGGAAACTTAGACCTGTCCATTTGTTAATCCATTTTTTTATTCCTTGCATCTTTCAAGGATTACATCAGCCTTTTACTCCATCTTCTTCCTTATGATTCCTTACATATGTCTGCAGGGTCTTGGTCAAATTGCATTTCTTTCTTTAGTAAAACAAAATTTTTTTTTTTTTTTGGTTGATGGCCAGAATAAGGAGGTTTCTAGAACAAAGCAGCAAAATGTGTAGTAACAAAATCTTTGATTAATCTAACATCTAAGACTCTGTGGCTGGAGCTATGGTACACTTAGGTTTGACTGCAAGCTGAAGCTGAAGACGTGTAATGCTGGCTGCATTATACAAGGAATTAATCTTCCTGATTCAGTGGAATACTTAGTTTAATATTAAGGACATACATAAGCATACACAAGATCAAAAGATTTATTATGTAAAAGCATCCTCACCTTCTGCCTACAATTTTTTATTCTATGGTTGCCTACTTTTTGAGCAGTCTCTGAATGAAGATAGGAATACTGTGTGGTGGTGGTTTATATTTTCATTATATGGCAATCTTTTTCTCAGTGATTTGCCGTTAACTGAAAAACAGCTATTGTGAGTTAGGCACACATACACAAAAGTTGGAGTGGAATGTAAAATTTTTTGTTGTTCCATACATTTTTACTCTGAGTGTTAGATAGGGAAACCAGTGAGCAGGGTTGGATGAAAAGACTACAAAAATTTCTTACAATTCACAAGATTTAATACATTGTAACTAAGTTGGTGCATAGCTAAATAACTAAAATAGTGTGTTTTTGTCAACAAACTTTTTTTTTCAAGATGATCTATTTACATATGCACGTGCACAGTTGGAGGAAATAATGGAGTTAAAACTGCATTCAGTTTGTTAGAAATTACTAACTTGATTTACATTAATGGAAAGAAAAATCCAGAAGTATCTGCTTGACTGAGACTTTGTATAATTCAGATTTTTTTGCTCATTGTTTCTGCCAACTGTTTATGGGGCAATATTTTTGTCATTTTGAAGAACTGACTTTGTACAGGTTGCCTTTTTGAGAACTTGAAGGTCATTTAGTCTTTGCCACAGCTCAGTTTATACCATAAAGATAATTTATTTTGTTTTTCATTTTAAAACACACACACACTGTCTTGCATACCACTACTTTAGATACTGCAGAGAATGACCCTATATAACATTGTTATGAAACTTGTTGGATAATTCAGATCCTGATGATTTAACAAAAATATCTTCAGAATTTAGAGTCTTCCTTGATATTCTGCTGATTTTTTCAAGTTTCTTAAGCTCTTATTTCCAAAACTTGATTTACTACCATGTTGTGTGTGCTACTGTATTTGTATTTAAGGACACTGACCTACCTGAGCTGTCTATTAATGAGCTAATGTGGGTATTGTTTAAACAGAGCAGTAAAGAGCTCGGTTCAGGCTGGTGAACATTAGTTGCTTTGATTATACCCACTACAGCATCCCATAGTGCTTCAGTGAACAGAGTTATAGTTTCTTTTTATTATAACATAAAGCAAGGATATCTAAAAGATGTTGCAGAGTTATAGAGGGATTTTGACTCTTCTTCTTCACTGCTGGTTGTGGGTAACAAGCCCAAAAAGGCTTGTGAGAATCACAAGCACCTCTCTGTACTAGTGCTTGTGACCCTGCAAGCTTTGCCCTTCCCATATGACCAGCACTGTGGAGGGTGCTGAGAAACAGGGATCAGTCATGTCTTTCTCTGCACCTGGAGATAGCCTAGGTAGGATTGGTCATCCAGACAGTGAAACCAGCCTGGCTGTGTTAGCACAGCTCTCTACAAGACATGCTAAAACAGCCTGCTTGCAGCAGCTATGAAATTAAATTATTCTCACTATCTGTTATCTCTAACTCTGCTTTAACAGAGAAGTCGGTGGTTTCTTACTCTGGGTTTGGCTAGTGGTACAATGGTAGGTGATATTCAGCACTTTGAGGTACAGAGAAGCATTCTGACCTGCCTATATTAGGTGAAATTATATTGTGTCTGATCCAACTGTCCAAAGGAGGTGAGGCTGCCGCAGCTCCATGTCCCCAGGTCCAGCCACCGGCAAGGCTGAAAAAGTCTGTCCACGAGGTGAGTGCACACAGACCAGATGTATACACCACACATATAAAAATGTACACATCTGGCCACACATATCACTGACATACACACTGAGCATTCACATGAACTCAAACAGTACCAATGGCTGCATCCTGCTCTCCTTTCTGGCTGAGAAGTATGGATGTGCCTTGGTGAGAATACATATAGACACAGTGTGCATCCCTCCACTAGCTGCCCCTGGATCCCAGTCTCCCCAGTTGCTGGCACCTGAGCATATGAGTCCCTGAGGCCCGAGGCCACAGGCTCACTCCTGTTGCTGGTACAGTACATCTTACTTCTTCACTGCCTTACTCCAAGATGGCTGGGACTCTCCTCTTCCTCCCATCAGCAAACTCCTCTTCTGGAACAGCCCTAAGAGGGGCCCAGACAGGGTGTCCTTCCTTCTAAGAACTTTGGGTTCCCACCTGCCTTTATGTCTCTACACTCCTCTGGGCTTGTGCAGATGGGCCTTTGAGGCACTGATGGCTCCTGTGCATATGTGCCTCTGATCAACATGGCAGGTTGTTACTTGAGCTCCCCCTCCTTGTGTCTGTGTTCCTTTGTGGGCATGTAGTACATCTTTTATCACATAACCTAACAGTCTGTCCTGTTCTTTGCCCCACAGTTTGCCATCCCTAAGCAGTCCCTAACTGGTACAGTTTACAAACATCTGTGGTGTCAGTCAGAAGCTGAGCCCAGGTTAGTTAAATATACCAAATCCAGAGAGTGACAGCTCAAAATATGGACCATGTGCAGTTTAGTTCTTTCTGCTTTGGGGGCAGGAAGCTCTTGGGTGGAAAATGAAAGACATTGTGGCTCAATGTGACCATCGAAGTTGCAATGTTGATTAATTACCCATTGAGGAATACTGATAATGGCACAGAACAAAAAGCCTTTTTTTAGCCAAGGGAGGGTTACTTTCACACAGGACCTAAAAGGCCACTTCAGCCTCTATCCTGCTTGGGAGCATTATCCTCATTGCAACAGTTTTAAAAACACACAGAAACATGGCAGCGTTTTTGCCAGTTTGAGTGTCAGTGGGGAGGACTGACTGGTGAAAAAATTTCCCCACGACAATGTGAGGGTGCAAGGTGTGGAAAGCCTTTGTGGTGTGATCAAAGTGGGTTCATGAATGAGTGGAGCTGGCTGTGGAAAATGTGTTGTTAGTGTATTTACTGGCTGTGATTACTTAGTCTGCCACGTCCCCTCTCATTCTCCACTTCTGTGCTTTATATTTAAATCCTCCCCTGCAAGATATGGCAATCACTGTGTTTACTCATGTCAGGTCAGATTAAATGGATTCACAAGATTAATGCCAACTAAACTGTTTGATTGTGGCCACATTTTAACTTTTTTTTTCCTCCCCTAAAACTATGATTTTAGGCAAAAGGAATCCAAACAGCTACTGTCATTGTTAAGGTCCTTCTCCACCACCTGTGGTTTTTAGCTTGTGCAATCCTGCATTTACCCTGCTGATTTATGAAATCATGAATCCTGATTTACGATCCTGCTGACTACACCAATTTGTCTCAAATGGGTGGTTCAGGTTGCTTAAAGGACCACTTTCAAATGTATTAGAAAAAGTGGTTTTAATATGATGTTGTAAAAGTGTGACTTAACAGAGTTTGATGGCAAGGTTCACTCTATTAATTACTGCATTATTAATTAATGGAAGAAACATTCAAAGGAAAACTGAGTTACAACTGAGTTAGCATGATTTACGCAGGGACTGGAGATGCAAAGGGTAAGGAACACCCTCCTGTTGAGTCAGGAAGTTCAGAGTGGACTCCCTTGATTTGTAAACTCCTTATGGAGTCTAGGTGTGGCTAGGTCCAACCTTAGTCTTAGACTTGGACAACTGTTTATGTCTGATGGAATTATATATACAAAGTCTGTAACAATTAGTATTGAGTAGCTACATGGATTAGTAATGTTTCATTAGTATTAATTCAACATGCTATCTGTCACTTACCGAAGACCTGGAGTTGGTAAAAGGTCTATCTGCCTTGAGGAGCAAACTTGAGAGGCCTCCCAGCTCAAGGGGACATCACTGCCATGGAGTCACGCAGCCTAGCAGGGAGAGCTCAAAGAAGGCTCGCTTATGCTGTCATATTTTTGGAATACAGTGGTTGGCTCACAGTCAAACTACAAGCGATGGGAAAGGTATGCATAAGACTCCTTGTACCCACAATGTTCTTTGTTTCTTGATAAATGAGACTTGGAAAAGCCACCCACTATTCATGTGTTAATCGCATGAGTGGTGTTCCAAGCTCATATGCATCAATGCTCACTATATCACTCTGCTCTTTTGTGGGTTTTCAGAGAACAGATTGAAACTAGAGGAGTTCTTGGCCTGGCTACAGCTCAGGCCTTTACCTCCATTGAAACCTGTACCAAACTACTGTTAATTTGGTTAAGGAGTTGAGTGCAACCATCACACCTGCATGTCCTGTTTTCTCTTTTTGCCAAAAACTTGCCACTTTTCTCCAAAGGCAGAATGGTGTCTATAACTATGTCAAGCACATCTCTGGGTGACTGAAGCAGGAGGAGCTCTGGGAAGCTTTGACCACAGATGACAGTTGCTCTCCCTGATCCTAGGTGCAGCATATCACACTATATGAACTCTCTCTCAAAACAAATATCCACTTCCTGCAATACATTTATGTCCTTTTGTGACTTTGCTATCTTTACTGTTACTTATCATATACATTGTAAAACCTGAAAAATGGCTACATCTGTTTAATGTATGTTTTCCAGAGGGAAAAATCTATGTTGCTTTTTTATTTGAATTCTCATGTATTGTCCTTAAATTGAATAATGACCTCAAACATGTCAGCTCAATTAGAGATATATGATTTGTTTCCTCTCTTTAATAGCAAATAACAACTATTAGAGGAGCAGGTTAAAAAAAAAAGATGAAAAAAATCTCTAAAACTTGCCTGTAGTCCTAGGAAAGACTGTCTTTTTTCATGGCCATGTTTTGGAGACCTGTTTAACTTGCCCTATTGTCCCTGCAGATAAAAGGTAATGTAGCACTTTCTTTTAATGGGATGTGTTGATGGAATTCCAGTGCGTAAGTCTCCCTCCCTCACCAGTTTTATAGCTGTACAGAAGTATTACGTTTCACAGAGATGGAGTTATCCCCAATTCATAAAAACAAAAAGAGATACACAGCTGAAGCTGTCATTCCATGAGGTATCTGAGCAGGAAGGCATTCATGTGGGATCAGTTACAAAGAGGATCCGCAGTGGAAAGTCAGATCAAATCATTACAGCCTTTCAAATAATAAGACAAAAAAACTTCAAACATCATGATAATTCCTAATTCCACAGACACTTTTTAGAGCTAAGCCTGTTTTCCTTAGTCATGAATAAACCCACAGAAGGTTAGGAATTCTTGCAAGAGAAGCAGGATTTAACTCATAATCTTGTTCTGTCATTTCTATACAGAAAATAGGGAGAGAACATGATAAACTTGTTGCAGGCTGAATAGGTAGAAAGAGCCTGAGTACACAACTACAGCAAAAATTAAAAAAAAAAAAAATGAATTTTGAACTTTGAAGCACGATTTTGCTGGTTTTATTTTTATTTTTCACTATGAAAGTAACACTTATGACTAGGTATAAATGAAATCAGGAAATGCATTTTTGAATATATACCAATAAATATGTTATTCCTGCAGAAAAGCTGCTTTTGCTCTGAAGAGTGACATTTACTAAAGAATATATCACTATTTCAAATATTTTTATGTATTTCCTGGGGCACATATGTGATTAACATTGATTATGAAGATAAAATTATCCGTTTTTTGGTCAGAAGTTCATGTCTACATTTTCATACAGATTTTCATTTCTTCCCTTGTGGTTGAAGATTATTTTCTTAACATCCTCATATGACACAGATCAACAGGGGATTCAGCTCTATTAAAGGAAATCTTTAGAATGAAATCAGCTGTGGAATGTTT
The DNA here is from genome assembly GCF_964289735.1 of Phaethon aethereus. NCBI lineage: Eukaryota > Metazoa > Chordata > Aves > Phaethontiformes > Phaethontidae > Phaethon > Phaethon aethereus. The sequence continues at coordinate 63,882,842 of NC_138577.1, read as the reverse complement.
TACAAATGTGGTTCAATAAACTCCATATAATTTCAAAAAGAAAATGGTGCATACAGGAGTACCTGGGGAATTATACAGTGTTTCACTTGGATTCTTACAAGAAGGACCTCTGGGAGAGTAAGACAATTTTCAAATAGCCTGTAAAAAAACCCATCTCTTTCTAGGGTCCTAAAGAACAAAATTTGCATATTTATAGAAGATTAAAGTGTCCGTCAAGTATTCTTTAGCTGTTGCTTTCTCTTGTCTATTTTGATCTTCACATAAACATGCTTCATAATAAAAGGAGACTCCTACATCTATGGTTATTGCACTGAATCACTAAAGTTTCATATTATAATTGTGCACAGGATTTTTGTGTTTGAACCCTTTTGAGAAGTGCTCCCTGGATTCTCTATTAACTGGTTTTCCTCTCTATTTGCACACCTTTTCTCTTCAAGATTTACCTGTCCTTCTTAACAGGGTCTGAGCATTTTTTTAAGGCTAATTTCTAAGTGGTTTTGGGTCCCATTACAGTCATGCTTTTAGATATGAGTCTTACAAGTATATTCAATTTTAAATTTATATTCAACAATTAAAAACACTTGAAATGAAAATCTATTTTTTGGCTAAGTCCAAAAGGAGTGTTCTGTTCTGGAGTGCCCAACCAACAGTAAGACCCACAGTGTTTAAACAAGCTAAAGTTAGGAAGTGTGGAGTAGGTTAGTGGAACTTGACTTGGACATGAAAAGGTGCAGCAGATAATATTTTCAGAGTTAAGCATGTTGAATTTTAGAAAGCTGTTAACATTGCTGTGGATATGACTGTGAATATAACAATTACGTATAAAGGGACTTAAAAATTATTTATAATAATTACTGTAGGTTTAGGTGCTGTTACAATTAAAACTTTATGTTAACTCACAGAAATACATCAGCGAGAAAAAGGTCATGTAGTGTTGGCCTTCATAAATATCTGTATGCAGGATGAGACAACTGTTCGACCTATCTTTTCTCAAGGCAGATTTTGACTTTAAAAAACACTCACAATTTATCAGCAAGCAATATTGCTCAAATAAAAACAGAAATGACTACGCTTTGAATTCTAAATGACATGATTGATAAATTCTTCAAATCTGCATACTTATTGGATTCTTACAATCTGTAAAGTGTGTATTTCTTGTTAGCAAGACACAATAAAAATGAGTATCTTTAAGCAAGAATATCTATGTAAATGTTTAAATCTGTTTTCTGTCCTAAATGACTCATTGGTCTCTTTCATGGGTATCTAATAATTCACTGCACAGTGTTAAAATGAGCTTCGGGCTGTCAGAAAGTCCTTCAGTTTCTGTAAACACAGCGCATGCAGTGTAGGTCCCAAAGTTTGAGCCTCATTACCCATCAAAATGTTCCCCAGACTTGCCCAGTTGTGCAAGCCAGAGCACTCTCTTGTCACCCACTGATGATGGTTTTCTGCAGTAGCAGCACTTTCATTCCTGCAATCAGTGCGTTTTTCTCTAGTCCTTGTACTTACTTCTCTCAGTCTCCTGCTTGCAGCTGTTCCTAGGGACTCCACATGGCTTTTCTTGCTCTCCCTTTGACTTTGCTTTGACTCTTTCTATCTCTAGGTGAGAATGGCACTGTTTTTTTGCTGATTCTTTCTGAGCTCACTTGCTTAGCTTCCCCACAAAAGGAGCCACAGTAGACATGATGTACAGGCAGAAATTGTTTCCAGTAACTCTCATAGTCCCATGAGTGCAGTTGCAGGCGTGATGGATGAATGGAAGTGCAAAGTCAGGATTTTTACAGCAAGACTAGGATGGCTTGTTCTCCAGGGACTGTGGTTGTGGTGAAGGGCATTATGCAACTCCAGCTATTTTGTGAAGTTTTGGAAGTCATCAGTGCAGTTTCTGTCACATTGATGCCAGTTCTGCAAATTAGATAGTAAAGGAACAACACACCTAGCAAAGGCAACATCAGTTGTTTTCTTGCTAGTGGTACTTCATTGTCTGAATTAAATTGAGATCAAGACCTCAGAGACAGAATGTGAAAAAAAGTGTTCAGAAAATTTCCAATAACATTCTCTTGAATTTAATGACAGTGGAGATTCTTGAAATAAATTACTCTAAAGCCAAGTACCAGCCCTTCACTTTGTAGCTGTAATTTTAGGAGAAGCTGAGTACCTTGAAAGTTGTCTGGTGGAGTTTGTTTTGCTTTGAAGTAGATAGAAGCTTTATGAGAGGCAAATACACACTTAATTGACGTATGACAACAGTAAGTGCTAGAGGGGAGACTGTGTGTTCTGCCAAGACAACTGTTTATGCCATAGGGCTGGGTCTGTGTGAAAATGGATGATCGGTCATGAGATCTGTGGACACTGGATGTATTCACTGAAGTTTATTTTTCCCTTTTTCTCAATGGGTTTGCAAGCTGGGCACTGAGGCAAGGTTGCAGTTCTGCAAAAGTCCTTTGTCTTCTTCCCAGCTGATGAAATTGTGGTCTCCCAGTGAATGTGTTATGGCTAATTAGGTGACATTGCTTAAAGAAGTAAGCTGCTATGAACTTCTGTGATAATGACAGGGCCTTTTCTCCTCATAGGATTATTTAAGGTTTTATTGCTTTAATGAAAATAAAATTCTGTTGGTATAAGTTAAAGAGAGGGTCTCAGTATTATTTTTGCAAAATATGCAGATAGATACCAAATTACACCGAAGAGAGTTCATGAGAAACATCACCTGTAAGAAAAATCCGAAAAGTTCTTTATCAGAAGAGTTGTATGTGATTGCTGTGTGGATATAGGATAAAGAACCAGACCCAGCTTTCTACAACTCATTTTGTTTCTCTTTGAATTCTTTTCAGATTCCAAAGAAGAATGATGAAAACTCCTGATAGAAAAATATTATCAAATTTTGGTTCACCCATTCAAGCCAAGACAGACTGTCTGACACACCAGCACATCCTGTCTCAACAGGTCTCTATGCTTTACATTTGTGCTTCCTGTAAACTGCAGGGCAGTTAGGTAGACTGAATTCCTAGTCCTACCAAAAAGCAGCTCTCCTGTTTGTTTCTGTTGTACTTACATGATGACTTTATTTCTAATAAAATACTATAGGCTTTGTTGGAAACTGTCTCACTAGCCAGACCAGAAAAGAATCCCTGCCCCATGGAGCTGTCAGTCTGACTGCTCTCTCGTGTGAAGCTGGTATCATAAATGTTCAACAGAAGTCAAGATGAATGAAGATTTATTATTGAACTTTTAATCAGGGAATTATTATATCAGTCAAGGAAAAGGAAGAAGAAAGGCAGTATGAGATAACTAAAGTTATAATATTCAGATTGTACAGATATTTTTTTCTGGGTTTGTCTGGTCTTCTAAATACATAACAGTTTTTACAAGTAATGACTATAATTTTAATACATATATATTTTGTTATTATGACCTTCTCTAAATAGTATGGCTGTGATCAATAAAGGAAGAAAGTATATGATTTCATACATAAAATCAACAAACTTCCTTGACATAAAGACAGTCTCTATTTTTATGAGATTTTGGTAAATATTTGATAAGGGCCACAACAGTTTCTAGCAGATAATCACGATGTGAAACATGCTTCTCTTGTCTGTTCTCACTTCTGACCTGGGCATAATCATAACATCTGCATCACTTAAAAGTTGCTCTGTCCTGCCTGTCAGAAGGATATCCCACCAGTTAAGCTGGAGTATTTGGCTGGTGATGAGGAGGCATCCTTCATTTTCAGTTATTTATTCCTGTACTAGAGGAGGTCTTCCAGCCTTTGCCCATGAATATGCCACAAGAAAGGCTGTGAAAAAACATCATTTTGCGCAAGATAATCTTTGTATTTCCTGTAAGCAGGCTTGCTTTTAACAGTTTTAGACCCTGATTTCAGGAAACTCCATATGTAGGCATTTGCTGACAGAATCTGTTGCTATGAGATAATCTGAGGTGTCTAAGCACAGGCTTTAGCAAAAAGGTAGGTGAAGCCCTGATCTGACTGAGGGGCCCCTTAAGGCAGGAGTACTGCTGTGACCACATTGCTTGATGCAGAGGCATGAGCCATAGTATCTGGTGGTAATGGGTGAGGAGGTGGCTACAGGCCACTTTTGCAATTTTATGAAGACTGAAATTTTTAATTTCCACATCTTCAGTGAAAAAAGTGATGGTGATTGATACTTAGCAATATAAAATATAGTGAGTGAACTCCCATGTTATCTGCATCACTTGATGTATAGTTATTTAGTCATATAGTTTAAATTTCTTATTTAACATTTTTTCATGGTAGAAACTATTACAATAATTTTGTTAATTCTCAACAAACAACAACAACAACCAACCCCCCACAAAGTAAACTTTATTGTATATCAGAACTTATATGTCAGAACTTATATTACTCAGGCTGTTTTTTAAGAAAATTACTACAGTATTTTATTCAAGAATATTAAGCTGGTAGATTTAGCACTGTAGTTCAGAAACCTGTACAAGTAAGGGTCAGAGCAGTAATCAGGCTCCTATATACTATTACATATATAATGCTAAATATAACTAGATGATTGTTGTCTTCAATGTGAAAAACAGGATGGCACCTTGCACATATTCACTCATGACTTGAGTGGCTCAAAGTACTTTGTAAGCCTTATTTAATTAAATTTACAATACCCTTAAGATAAAGGATAAGAGGAGTTTTTAGCTCCTGTATAACCACCTTAAGCTGTATAGAATAACGTTCATGTTTTCTTTTTGTGTTAAACAGCTCCTAAATTTAAGAACAACTGCTGAAGGTGTAATCCATTTGAACAGTAGCTTTAACATTGGCTTTTTAGGGAATGTCCTGAAATAACAAACATATACAAATATACTGCAAAAGAGATTTATTGTAGTTAGAATGTAAAGATTTTCTTTAAATTCTTTCATTGGAGCTGTCTGTGTAACAAAGCTCTTGACTCGCAAGGACAAACTTAACAGTTACTCTAATTAACCAAAGCACAGCATGTGTTGGGTAGCAATAGACCAGTTGGAAGTCTTTAACTTTTATTTTGAAGTAGAAAAGATTGATGCTTCATCATGGTATCTTAAGATGCACATTCCAGCTGAAGTCTTCACTTATCAACAGGATGCAGGCAGAGCAAAAGAGGGGAATATCACTATTATTAACTGGTCTAAAGCACTAAAAGAGAAGGTTCTGATCAATTCCACATCAAATTTTTCCAGAGGATTTTCCAGGTGAGATTTTTATAATTGTTTAACTATGTGCTGTATCAAAAACCTACAAGAAATATCTAAATCTAACTGCTCAACCGTAGGTAATAAAGACATTCTCTGTAGGTGTTGATTGCTTTCCTATAGAAGCTGTTAATTTTGATTTATACAGTGTCTGATGGTAGCTCTCTTAAAGCTTCTGAGTAATCTAATAAAGATTATACAGTAGTCTGCTTTTTACGTTTCTTTCAGTAACTGTATATGGAGGTCTTTGTTTACAATTCTGGAAATGGTCTAAAAGGTTTTTTGGTTCATCTGTGTGCACAAAATTTGTTCTGTGATGTTAATAGCCTATTGCATTTTAATAACGTAAACAGTAAATCTAAAACAATACTATAATGCTTTCTGTGGGTCCAGAAGACTTTCTCCCCCAAGCTGCTGGCCAAGCTGTCTTCATTCCTAGATTCTTCTTTAGATTCCATACTGTTGTGTGTGTTTGGTTTTGACTAAGCTGCCACAGTAATGAATACACACACAGTGTGTGAGGTCATCCAGGTTTTCTCTAGCACGTTTAAAATAAAATCTTAGCAGTCCAAGGGCACAAAATACATAGAAAGGATTCACTTTCCGTGACCATTTGCTGAAATATAGTGTATGTTACATATTTAGTTTCACAGATCATTATGGATTCATTTGGATTTATCTCTTTGTACAATATTTTTGCTTAGTAGTTCTGCCTTAACATGTTTTCACTGAAAGGATTTTTAATATCCGAGTTTTGGAAAATGTTCCACTGCATTCTTAGTAGACAATTCTGTGTGTATGAATGTGCACATTTGGCATTGTGAACTGAGAAATGAGGAAAAGTAAAATTTCATGCCACATGAAACAACAAAATCAGAGAATCTTGTTCTGATTGTACTTTTCTCAATTTTACTTTCCCTCACCTGTTAACAGCCTAATCACTAATACAGCACACATTGCAGTAACACTACATCGGTATTCCAAGGGAAGCCATCTATTTTGCACATATGAAATCTGTTCAGTATTAGTGTAACAACATTTAACAAGAGAGAGAGACTAAGGTATAAAAGAGACCTTCACCACAGAGCTATGCATTTGAATTTAGCAGAAGCATTCAGTTGACAAACTCCAAGGAATTTATTTTTTCTGACCAACTTCTTTCTTCCCTGGAAGAAAGAAGTTTCTAAGTTTTAAATTTTCTCACTGACGCAATGAGCAAAAGGTGAGCCCAAAATATAAATGTAGGTTAACTGTTGTCTGATACTTACCCAGCTCTGCTGTACATGAACCTTCTCATCTGGGATATATATGTCTGTTTCTCTGTTGCAAACTTAAATGTATACATGCTATAATGATTCCAAGTGAAAATATTCTGCCTCTGGCATTAATTTAATATATGAAATAGATGAATATGATATGATGTCTGATATTTCTGCAATAATTTTGCATTATGAGGAATGCAGGTGCATCTGATGTGTTAAGAAGGATAGTGTTTTCCAGAGGAATTTTAATTTATTAAGCAGACACAAATTATAACTCCCAGGCCCTGGGAATTTTCATCACTTTGTTGAAATTAGTAATACACTGGCAGTATATGAAAGATAGGTGACTAACTCTAGACAGTTATGAATCCTACTTCATCTGTAGTGACCAGAAGTTGATGTCCTAGGAAAAAACCCAGTTTAGTACACTAGTATTAATAATAAAAGGAATAAGGGAAATCTGAGAAGTTTGCAAATGATCTTTTGTGACTGAATTGTCCTCACAAGCTAATATTAGAAACAGTTTACAATAACATACGAGCTAGAAAGTACAAGACAGATGTCTGGGAAGAAGTTTCAGGATAAGCTTAATAATGAATTCTTCTCATCAGAAGATTTGAGGAGACCTATTCAGTGATACAGTCTGAGAGATGAATGTGCAGGCCACTTCCTGGCTCTCTTCAAAGACCGTGGGTAAACTGTTACCAGTCAAATCTCACACCAAATGTAACTTTCTATTTCTTGAAACACTAGGTGGATTGGCAAAGGATTTGAGGGGAAGTAGGTTTTATGGAAGCTCTTTAATGAAGTATGGGATTTACAAAGTTAAGATAAACTGTTAGGTGTTAAGATATATTGAATTATAAAATGAATCACAAAATATATATAGCAGAGTAAAAATATGCTGCTTTTCTTTTTGTACACACTTGAAGGAACCCTACCATATCTAGCACTTTATAGATTTTTTTTTAAATGAACATTTAAAAACTGTACTATGATGCTTTAAGCTATAGGTCATAGAAATCAATGGCTTTTGAACTGCTAATCCAAGGTAGTTTATAGATTCTGCAGGATTAAAAAAAAAGAGGGCACAGAGAAGTGTATCTCAGTGCCATTGAGAGATGTTTTAGCATTGGAGAATCAAGACATTCTGTGTTCCTCAGTTTGTTTTGTTCCCATCTCTGAGCAATGGTTAATATGGAATTCCTAGGCAAGTGGCTGAATGAGTCCAAAGAGGACAGAAGAGAATGGAGTGCTGGACTTGTGCCTGGGAATTGCAGAGTTAGTGGTGGAAAGATTCTCTGGGATATCTAATGACATCAAGCTCCATAGAAATCCCTCTTTTCTCCTCACCTCTCTCTTATCCTGTTACTAGCATAGACCAGATACTGCATAAAATTTTTTGTCTGCATGTAAAGTTACAGTCTTGTGTTTGTAGAGTTTCATGATACTACATGATCTGCCTATGATAAGGATTTTTTCCAAATTTAAAAGTTATAAAGACCTATTAAACATTGCATTAGCAAAACTGTGCAATTTGAACAGAAAAGTGGTAAAAAAGGAACTCTGAATATTCACAGGTAATGGGGTTATAGGCAATCCAGGCAACACTGAGAAAGTTCCAGAGAAGAGGAGAAAGGTGTTAATATTTCAAAGAGTAAATAAGAAGGATAGAATTGTTTGACAACACAAGTCTTCTTAAGTAAAATTAATTTTACTACAGCTAAATGTAAACTCAAACAAAAATCTGAGGTTCTTTTTTCCAAGGGCATAAGACTTTTGTTACAAAGTGGGCAACACTGTCCTGGACTGCTGTGACCATGAAATTGAGGTAGAATTAAAGACAGGTTCACTAACTGAAGTTGTGTTACAAAGCTCAGAGAACAAACTGTAAGTGTAAAAACAGAGTATTGAGTAAGAAAGAGTAATATGACATGCCATATTGAATATGACATTTGTAAGAATATGGATAAAATTGTATCCATTCCTGATGTCAGATTCCAGAAGGTTCACCGTAAAAAGTGGGAGACTATGCTGTCAGTCATAAGCTATGGAAGATCAATCTACTTAGCTTAATTGAGAAAAGACTAACCTACAGGCACCTAGAGAATACATATCTGATAATGAAAAACTATTTAACCCAGCCAAAAAAAACCAGCAGGGGCATTCGAAGAGTGGAACAACTTATCTGAAAATACAGTAGTCCCTACCAGTTAATGTCTCTCTAGAAAATAGTTGAACTATAACAAGGTGTTAAGACTTGATGACAAAATTACTGGATGTGTTTCGGTATCTTGGGCTGTGAAGAACATCTGGTAGCTTGATTTTAAGATTTTCTTGTAGTCTAAAAATATATTGACCTAAATAGAGACAAGTAATTTCCACTCATAAAACAAGCATTTTAATATAGTGACAAGTTCTCCCATTTATTTTTTCATTAAAGTTTCTGGAACACCCACGAAGCATTAAAAATTCTCCAAGGGGAGAGCTCACTTTGCCCCTTCTCTCACCCCAAAAAGACCAGTTTCTGTTAAGAACTAAATAAAAGATTAAAAAAACCCTCTTAACTGGTGTCAAAACCTTTTCATAAACTCTGTTAGAATGCATTGTTGAGATACACAGTGAATTAAGTGCTACTTTAATTGCTTTAATTATTAGCAACCTAGATTTCAGTTACTCTTCTTCAATGTAAAATCTTCTCAAAGGTGTATGAAAAAAATTCCCTCATGCTAACTTTTCTTCCATGTTGTTGTTTAGAGAAAGAGGCACACCGTTTTTAGTAAAGACCTCCAGCATATAGATGGAGACTGTATTATAGACATGGTATGGGAAAGGGAGAGGAGAGAACACCTAATGAGAACGTTGTATCTAAGGGCTATTACGGTGTATATGTGTGTATATATATGTATATATACACATACACGGACAAGTAGGCTGACATTTTTAATTTCAGAGCACATAAACCTAAATGCTATGTTCTGGTTTGAAATTTAGAGAAGCTGAATATCTATGCTACAACTAAGTAGAGATTGCCTAGCAAATGTTGAGAACTTCTGAGAATCTCATCACTATCATTTAGCAGCTGGCAGATGTGAGGCCTTAGGAGCCCAGCTGCCACACCATAGTGGTCAAATATTGCCCTTAACTGTAGGGTGTTTGCCTTGTGACTACACTTTGTATGGAGAGGTCCAAAGGACAGCTTGATCCCAGTAACTACGGTTTCAGATACAAGTTCCCACAGGTGAACAGAGTTTTTTTAAAAAAAACAGAAAGAAGTCTACCTCTAAATGTTCTAAGAAAATACCAATTTCTAAAGCAAATATCCATTTTTATACAAATAATTTTGTGAACGAGAAAGCAGACTTTTCTGAATTTGTCTGACTGAGCTAGAATATGCTTTAGTAAATTGGGCCCAAATTAACCAAATGATCTCTCATATAAAAGCCCATTTCTATGGTAGCCAGAGATATAAACATTAAAGGTGAACAATGCTATCAGCTGTATAAGGAAAGAGATAGCCAGCAATCTTGGCCTCCATATCACTGCAGTTAAATGTAGTCTTTCAGTTGAAGGGGAATTATCTCAAGCTTTTATTTTTGTACAGCACAGATTTTAGGCATAATCTGAAAAAACACTCAAAATTCATTAGGAAATTTTAACTTGTGAGATCTTAAACAATTGGTGGCATATTAGAAAGCACTTACCTTGGTAAGGAAGTCAGTATTTTCTTATGTCTGTTTTTAAAACTGTTTATGAGCTTTTTAAACAAGAGTGGTGTACCTAAATGAAAAAATCCAAATTGAAAAATAGAAGGATAACCATAGGAAGATATCTTATTCATTGTATGAGGAAATATTAAGTAACCAATTCAGTCAGTTAGTTGAATTTATAATGAATTAAGAACAAATTGGTGGAATTAAAATCTTGACTGGCAGAGGAAAATTACACTTAGTTTTGCAATGTACAGGATGATGGGGCTGACTTCAGAACGTAGTACTAAGAGATATTCTGGAAGGCTGAAATAAGAAGGGGCAAGACACGGTTATATATCAAGGGAAATTTAGAGGTTAAGGAATTGAAACTGTCAATGGCTAAGAAATATAGTGAATCATTCTTCATTGAGCCAGAGGCTAGAAGACCTAATGAGCTAATAATAGCGCACATTTCACACCCGCAGGACAAGGGAGACATCAGAACGGCACAGCAAGATAAAGAGGGTTGGGAGAGTAACATGACTGGGATCATATGTGATTAAAACTTCTCATCATTAATTGTGGGAAATAATAGGAATATTTTCCATGATGGAAACAATAACAAAATATGATAGTATTTCAAAACGCATAAAAAAGATTTTTATCATTTAATTTTGGTGCCCTTTTCTTCATTTTGCTCCCCAGAAAGAGAAAATTGCAGGAAGAAATGATTCCTGAGTAGAAATAAGTAACATAGTACCACCCTCCGATGTCAAATACTCATGTGTGATGCAGCTTTGAATTGAAAGGTTAACACAAAAAATAGTAGTAAAGCACCAAGGAAGAAAACTGAAGAGAATTTGGGGGTCATCCAAGGACATCTGCTCTTATATTTAACAAAAAATGTTGTTACATGTAGTGTCTGTTTTATTCAAGTCAGATTCAGCACGTGTAAACTGGCTTTTGGCTTTATTGAGGCCTATGCCAATAAAGCACAGCAAGGTTTGGTCTGTGTTTCGGCGGTATCTATTTCAAGTATTCTTCTGGGATGTGGATCTTTCTGGGAAACCTTGGGTGAGATGGGAACATTAGCATAATGTGTTTTCAGCCTCATAGCCCACCTGCCAGCTGAAAGACATGGTCAATTCTTGCCTTGTATAAAGTCACCCAGAGGAAGCCATGCCATCAGCTGGGCTGCAGATAGAGGAGTGGTCAGAATATACAAGATTTGTGTGTTTCTGGGGAATGGAGGGAGTAAATGGTAGAGAAATGGGGTTTTTTTGGTTTGTTGTTCATTCAATAAAGTGAGAAAAGTAGATCTCTGAAGGCATGTGAAAAGTATGTTTGGTATGAAAATACTCATTTCAGATAGTCATCTTTCAAAGTAGAAACAGTTTATAATCTCTGACTACTTGAGTTTCCAAGGCAATGTGAAATGTCAGCATAGCTATCTTGATCAGGTTCCAATATGCCTTTTTTTCATCTGTGTTTTCCCTGCACACCTTCTGCTCTATGAGCCCTATCAACCACTGTTAAAAGTTACTAAAAAGAGCAGATATGGTATTCTCACCAGAAGTAGTTTCACTTCAGAATGATTGAACTGCTTGTTGCACGTAACACCTGTAAAGTGCTGTAACAAGTAGCATCATTACACACATGAAGGTGTTAAGTATTTCAATCATAAGCCACGATGAGGTCTGTGCTTTATATATTGAAAAATATTTACAAGAAAATAATTTAAAACGATTTCACATAAGAAATACCTTCATTATCTATGCAATTCCTCACTTTAAAGCTAGCAGAACACCAGATTTTGTAAAGTTGGTTGTTTACTAAGTTCAAGCAGGCAAAAGGTTCAGAATATGGTTTGTGCCCATCCCCCGCCATGTATCTGCTTTCTAAACTGACATCAGGCAGATATGAAGTATGAAAGCAATCTCGTCTATATGCCATTTTGCTTGGTGACATTTTGTTACCAAATCTCTGACTTGATATGTTGCACATCTCACAGGTGTTCTTATACCAGAGATCTCAATGGGATTTTTTTTTCTTTTTAATTTTCAACAAACTAATCTTTCTGCCAGTGAAAAATAAGAAATACAACTGTTTCTTTAGTGGCAATGAAATGCAGGATGGCTAGGTATTCCCAGCAAAAGCAATTGTGAAACTGAAAAGCATTCAGGAACCCCTAGTGACATGCTTGTACACTTCTTTCTGAAGATCTGTTCTATCATTTACAGCTGCACCTTTTGAGAAATGTTTATATTGAGGTGATGAAGCTGGGACTCCCCTGTGTATTTTAGCCAATTGTCTATTTCCTGATCTAGTTTTTCAATGCATGCTGTTGTTCTGTTTGTATCCTGTTGTTTATACTATTCCAAGTATGTATTTTGATATTATATGCCCTTGTTGTTTGTCTGAGAAAAAATTAAGTTCCTATGTCCAATTCTTACAAGTACTTATATTAGAAAGTTCTGTGGGTTTTTTTTTCCTAGTTGAATATTATCCCCACTATCCCCACTATTTCCTTTTTTTTTTTTTTTCCCCAGGGAAAACATGCACAACCTAATCTCCTTTCCCTCATTCCTTCCTTTCCTTTCCTTTCCTTCCTTCTACTCAACTTTTTCTAAGCTAAAACCACTTACTTTTCATCTGACATCAGAAATTCTATTTAGTCTGAGGAGTGTTGTTGATTCATATAATTGTAGTCTAAGGTAGGCAAAGTAAATGGTGATGTAGTTCTGTATGACATAGCTCAGCACCCACCAATGATGTCAGAAATCTGTGTTTAATTATTTTTCTTGCTTGAGGGGTTTTTGAACTTACACTTCCATCTCAGAACCATTTCCTTAACCACTAGGTAACAGACTTTTGGAGGACAGCAAATACCCTGCTGTCATTGATCTACTTTGTGTAAACAAGTCAACAGCCTGCAGAGCCACTAACTCATGAGCACTCCATTTTACAGGAGAAACGGAGAAACAGTCTTAGACCACACTAGGAATTAATCTTCACTTACTTTTGCCTTTTATGCAAAATAAAACTGCTTTGACAAAAACACTCCAGCAACTGAAAACCTCTTATCTCCAGGTATTTTCTTCTTCTGTGGTTGAATAATGCCTCAGCAGTGACAATCAAGGTCAGTTAAAATTGGATTCATATAACCAAGCTGATAGGCACTAGTAGATGAGGATATATACAACTGAAATACTCATCCTACATGTCCACCTATATCTGTGTAGAGAAACAGGCACTTCCAGACTGTATTTAAGCTTTTTAACTGCCTGCACTTGACTAATGTGATCTGCATCTGAAGAACTCACTCTTAATTTCTGTACCTGTTGAGGGCAGAGATACAGACTATGATGTCCTACAGAATGAGATATTCTATACCCCTAGACACTGTTGAAGATTTTTTTTGGTGTGGATCTAGTTCTGATATATATTCCTTTTGTTGACAAAACTATCCCATCTCAGAATATTTTACTACTTATTTCAGTGTGGCTTCAATGTATGTTTTTTTGGAGATACTTTTCATAATTTGCTGAAATTTTTTTACAAACTCTATCCATGTTCATCCTTAGAAGGAAAAGTCATTGATGGATGTGCTTAGAAAGGACTTGAGGTTACATGGTAACTTGGCAAAGAAGGAAGAGTACTGAGGTAAAGTCTGAAGGACTGCCATTGACTGATTAGAGGGAGTTTTGGATTTAGATCTTGGTAAATAATGAATCTGATTAAATGCAAACTTTAGTACTTGTATTTAACATGCATGCATAGAGCAAAGTGAGCTTCTGAATGAAAAATTAGGACATGAGAGTAATCCATTAGCACAAAAAGCTCAAGTGTATCAAAAAAGGTAGACAACTAACAGGTTGCCTTGAAGAAGTACTGAATGTAGAGAAACAGAATTTGATGAGAATTCACTAGCTGGAGTATGGTACCTTCTTATATTATTCTGTAATGAATAATGCATATTCCTCTTTGCTGAAGAAAATATGATATGATCAATGAAAGTCTGTCAGGATCATCTAGGTATAGTGCCTGAGAGCAAAGAGGTGGAACAAGTGACTTCTTAAAGCTCCTTCTGTTTATATGGTAAGCTGACTTTTTTTCAAACAAGATGATTGCATTCCTAGGTACAACCTTTGGCCCTGGTTTCCTAGTTGAACTGTGTGTACATACTCTCCTGACTATGAAGAAAACCGAGCTGGTATTCATTCTGTTTTAAAAATAATTGTACAGATCCTGCATTTGTACATCTTTAAGTAGATTTCTTAATGGCATTTTTCTTTGTAGCACAGTGAGCTCTAGGCAATCCAGGAGACTCCTGGAGTGCATGGAGGACAACTTCCTGTGCCAGGTAATAGCACAGTGTTCAACCTTTTATTTTTAATTTCAAGTACTTTGTACTTCTACCTTTTTATGAGAAGTAATGAACAAAAAAGAAAGGACAAGATTCAGCTGTTTTAGAAACCCTCTCTGTACACAAACCAGCCTCACCTCTTGTTGTAAAGAATTCTTCTGACACTTTGCTTGAGCAAGGTGTGAAACGTTAGGTCCAATGCCAAAGCTGTTAATTTGTATCTGGGGGCAGAACAGGACCAAGGGGTCCATGTCTGCTGAAATAATTACTTGAGGAAACAAGCACTGCATAATTTCTAAATAAATTATAATTTAGTATGATTTCTATTAATGTTCAAAAGCTTTGGGCCTCATTCTAATGCCGGATCTTGTCTGTTGTAGCTTCATTGAAGCTAATGGAATAATGCTGGTTTCATGCTCAAAGAGAAAATGGAGAACTTGCCCTACAATTTTTTCTTTGTAATTCTCCATAGGTCTTGATTGGCTAAATTAATGTAAAAATAAATTGCTTACCATTTAATTGTGTAGTGTTTGATTGTTCAGGGAATTTAGAGAGCTCATAGGAGAATAATTTACATTTACAGTCGTGTTTATAGCCAGTTCATTCTTTGTACAATTGCTACAATTTTTGACAGTAAAGCATTTTTAGAGATCACATTTTCTTTTTAATAGACAAGTAATGTATTTCAATTGATCACGTAAGTAAGTCTGAGGCCAGTTTTTGTTATGTGGTTGAGAAATAAGTAACACAGTCAGATTTTGAATGTAGAGAGGAGGCTGTTTGGCTAATAAGTAACAGCAGTAGTGAAAGCATGTGAAACTCCTTTCTTCCATAGTTAGCAATGATATGTAGATCCTGTCATAACCACCAGTAAAGGTTCTTAGGTGTAAGGAGATTCAAACTAGAGTCAAAACAATTATTTATCTGATTTTAGCATGATTAATTTTGAGTAACTTTGGAAAGCACGCTACTAGACCCAGGCCAAACCTCAAACTGTGATAACACTATAGTGAAAAGATGAAAGTATTAAACATAATTAACAATTAAACATGATTAACTATTAAACTCCCACAACAAGTTATGGGATGACACACCAAGGTTAGAGGAATGGGGTGCTAGTGAGGCTCCTCAGCCTGATGCACCAGAGAAAGACCTCAGAGGAATTAAAGGAGGTTCCTGTAAGAGGGTGACACAGCCAACAGCCCAGATGAAGTGCCCCTACACCAATGCATGCAGCATGGGCAACAAACAGGAGGAAGCTGGAAGCCACTGTACTGCTAGAAAGCTACAACCTGGTGGCCATTATTGAAACTTGGTGGGAGAAATCCCATGACTGGAATGTAGCTATCAATGCCTACCAGCTGTTCAGAAGGGACAAGCAAGGAAGGAAGGGAGGAGGTGTTGCCCTCCTACATCAAGAAATGGATAGAGTGTGAAGAGCTGTCTCTGACGAATAGCCACGAGCAGGTTGAAAGCTTATGGGTAGGAATCAGGGACTGAAGCAACAAAGGGAACCTTGTGGTTCATGTCTACTACAGGCTGCCCGATCAAGGTGAGTCTAATGAAGAAGCCTTCTTACTCCAGCTACAAGAGGCATTGTGCTTGCAGGCTCTTGTCTTCTTGGGGGACTTCAGCTACCCCTACATACTGGAAAAGTAGCACAGTGAGCTCTAGGCAATCCAGGAGACTCCTGGAGTGCATGGAGGACAACTTCCTGTGCCAGGTAATAGACAGCCCTATGGGAGGGGTTGCCATACTGGACCTGTTGGTGACCAAGGCATGTGAGCTAAATGGTGACATCAAGATTGGAGGCAGCCTGGGCTGCAGTGATCATGCACTGGTGCTGTCCTGAGGGATAGGGGGCAGGCGAAGAGTAAAGTCAGGACCGAATTTTAGGAAAGCAAACTTGTATCTCTTCGGGGAGTCAGTCAGTAAGACCCCCTGGGAAACTGCCATCAGGGACAAGTGAGCAGAACAGAGCTGGCAAATCTTTAAGGATACTTTAAACAAAGCACAAGAGCTCGCAATCCCCAAATGTATGAAATCAGGAAAGGAAGGCAAGAGACCAGCATGACAGAGTGGAGACCTGCTGGTCAAACTAAAGGGCAAGAAGGAGATGCACAGGCAGTGGAAGCAGGGACAAGTGTCCTGGGAAGAGTAAAGGGACATTGTCAGGTTGCGTAGGGATGATGTCAAGAGGGCGAAGATGCGTCTGGAGCTGAAGTTGGCAGGGGATGCAAATAATAAGAAGGGTTTCTATATGTACGTTAGCCAGAAAAGGAAGGTCAAAGAAAGCATACACCCCTTCATGAGAAAGACTGGCAAACTGGCACAACGGACAAAGAGAAGGATGAGGGATTCAACGACTCCTTTCCCTCAGTCTTCACTGGCAGTCTCTCTTCCCACAGCTCTTGAGTAGATGGCCTGCAATAAGGGAACTGGAGGAGCCAAGTCCCTCCCACTGTAAGAGATCAGGTCTGAGACCACCCGAGGAACATGGACATGCACAAGTCTAAGGGACTTGACAAGATACAACCCAGAGTCCTGAGGGAACTGGCTGATGTTGCTGCCAAGCCACTCTCCATGATATTTGAAAAGAGCTGTCAGTCAGGTGAAGTCCCTGGAGACTAGAAAAAGGGAAACTTTGCATGCATTTTTAAAAAAAGGGTAGCAAGGAGGACCCTGGGAACTACTGACCTGTCAGCCTCACCTCTGTGCCTGGGAAGATCATGAAACAAATTGTCCTAGAAGCTGTGCTAAGCCATATGGAGGAGAGGGAGGTGATTCAAGACAGGCAGCATGGCTTCACCAAGGGCAAGTCCTGCCTGACCAACCTAGTGGCCTTCTAGAGTGGAGTGACTACATCAGTGGACTATGGAAGAGCTACTGATGTCGTCTATCTGGATTTCTGTAAGGTCTTTGACACAGTTCCCCACAACATCCTTCACTCTGTATTGGAGAGATATGGATTTGATGGGTGGACAGTTGGTTGGATGAGGAGTTTGTTGGATGGTCACATCCAGAGGGTAGTGGTCAATGGCTCAATGTCCAGCTGGAGACTGGTGATGAGTGGTGTCCCTCAGGGGTCTGTACTGGGACCAGGACACTTTAATATCTTTATCAATGACATAGACAGCGGGATCAAGTTCACTCTCAGCAAGTTTGCAGATGACACCTGAGTGGTGCAGCTGACAGGCCTGAGGGACAGGGTGCTGGCCTGAGGAACAGAGTGCCGTCCAGAGGGACCTGGACAAGCTCAAGAAATGGTCCCATGTGAGCTTCATGAAGTTCAACATAGCCAAGTACAGGATTGCACCTCGATCACGGCGACCCACAATACCAACACAGGCTGAGGGATGAAGGGATTGAGAGCAGCCCTGCTGAGAAGGACTTGGGGGTACTGGTGGATGAAAAGCTGGGAGCCAGCAATATGCGCTCGCAGCCCAGAAGACCAACCGTATCTTGGGCTCCATTCATGGCCAAAAAAAAGCATGGTCAGCAGGTGGAGGGAGCTGATTCTGCCCCACTACTCTGCTCTCATGAGACCCCAGCTGGAGTCCTGTGTCCAGCCCTGGAGCCCTCAACACAGGGAAGACATGGACCTGTTGGATTGGGTCCAGAGGAAGTCCACAAAAATGATCAGAGGCATGGAACACCTCTCCTCTGAGGACAGGCCGAGAGAGTTGGGGTTGTTGAGCCTGAGGAAGAGAAGGCTCCAGGGTGACCTTGCAGCATTTCAATACTTCAAGGGGTCTCATAAGAAAGATGGGGACAGACTTTGTAGCAGGACCTGTTACGATAGAACAAGGGGTAATTTTTCCATAAAGAAAGATGTAATCTTGATCAAATATTTCATAAGAGTTAAAAAAAAAAAGATTTACACATGCAAATTTACTTATTCAATATGTGCCTGTGCATATCTGTTTTTGGTAAAGAAAAACGTATGTGTATTCTATGTTTACAGCTGTCACAACTTGCCAAATATCTTTCTTGCTACATTTGAGGTACTAATGATTTTAATGAAAAATTGAACAACTTAAGGGGCTGAATATGTTTAATGAAATCACTTTAATTGCAACTTACACTATGTCTTCCCTAGACGTTGAAGAGTGTATAACAACAGAACTTAATGACGTAAATGTTTACTTCTACAGTGTTTGAAAGACATTTTGAAAAAATCTTTCTGTATCTTTTGGAGACAAACAGTAAACCAATGAATTTTATTGGTAGGAAAGAGGGAATGAAAACTCCAATAATTGATAGAAGTCTTCCAATATATTGCTTTTTTCCACTTTTTATTATTGAAAGAAGTACAGAAGAGCATGGAAATACTCCATTGGTTTAGTAGTAATAGTGTAGTGTTAGCAATGTAATAATCCATGAGCTGGTGGTTGCTTCTACAGCAGTGTGCAGATTACATTTACAATTCAAAAAAGAACACATTGTGTAATGGGCTCTTTCTTATGTAGGTATTTAATTTTCAGCTTCTTATTTATTTCTAGCAGTGGGACATTACATTCAGCCCAGTTAGATATCTAAGGGCCTGGAGGCAGATTAATAGAAACAATTAATATTTATTGATGATTGTGATGTGGGTGATGGTTAATCTTTGATGGTAGGCAACCTAGATAATTTGAAAATGTCCATGCCTTAAGAAAGAAGTTGAAAACATGGAGTGAAAAAAAGGATTGCTGGAGAAGGAAAATCACACTTACGTTTATGCAAAATTGCTCAGAATCTAGTTGTGTTCTTTTCATTTTATGTGAGAGGGATTTTATATATATGATTCTTTGAAAAATTAGACCTGTTTTTTCCCATGTATTTCCAACATTTGTATCATTAAGAAAGAATGTAAAGAGGGTTCAATGGTAGTCTCGGACACACTTTTTACATTTAAATTCTTTTATAACTTAATATGAACAATTGGAATAGATCTGATGTATCTTTTAAACATTGAAAATGGCTCTCGCTTATATGATTTGTTAATGAAACTCATGAAGATAAAGAATGAAATTATTATCCAAATAGTTGCAAACAAATGGCAAAGAAGAAAAGACGGACATTGTTGGAAAAATACAGATGATAGTATGTGATTTGCTGTTATAGCAGAACTCATAGATCTACTGAAAGTCATAAAGGCTTAAGATGTAGGCATTATGTCAGATAAAATAAAATTCTCTGAATCTCCACTGACATCTTAAAACCTCGGAAGCCTTACTTCAGATTTATTTTGTGTGATTGGCAATTTTTTCCTGTTTCAAGTTAATATTTTTGTATTTTTTCGAGATGAAATATTATTTTTTGTTGTTGTTTAAATAATATAATGTGGAAATGTATGTAAATGAGTGCTATTGTACTATTTATAAACCTCCCTCCAAGCCAGAAAACATCACAAGAGCTCTTCTTCTTCAGGTAGTTGTACCTGTTTTGTAAATTCAGGTGTTTCTAGTTCCAATCACTTTGGATATACATCTTTGCTTTTCTTTTTATACTAAATTTTTTAGTCTCAGTCCCTGGAAAACAGTTTTTAAATAGTACAGTGCGCTATGTTTATGGTTCTGTTATGGCATGGACATTAAGAACAGGAGAGAGGAATTAACACTGGAAAACGGGTCATTCTTGTGAAAAAATATGCATAATTTGATAAATGTGATATAGTAGGTAGTCTCAGGCAGTCATCAAAGTTAGGATAATATTTTAGCTCATCTTGTCAAAGTAGAAAACACTAGATGTATATGGTCTTCTTAATACAGAGCTCCTTTAAATATGGGTATAAACACGTATGAGTTTACAACTTACGATAGAATGAAAAGTGTGGTAGAAAACTTTTTACAGTATTGTTGATCATGATGACTGTCTTTTTACATAGTTCCATGATCATATTTGTATAACTATGTCTGAAATACTCCATTGCTTTTTGTATGTGTCAGCCCAGAAACAAAGTGAATACTTCTCAAAGGCCTTTCAGCTCAATGCTAATGTCTGCCTCCAAGATCTATCTCTCTTTAGTCAGAGACCAAAAAGTCCTTCTGTCCAGAATCCTGTACTACTAAAAATGCATTTCTTCCTAAAATTGAACATTTGGTACCACATAAAGAAACAGGCAGACATGTCTGAGAGCTCCATCTTGTGAAATTGACTTTATTCTCTATGTTGTATAACTGTGGGGATTCTCTCTGGCATTTTGTCTGAATGATCTGCTATAAACCTTAAAGCTGGTCATTGCTCATCTTTGTACAGAAGAGATGCTTGGGCTTAGGGTGTCTTTTCAGCCTATGAACCTGGAGTTTCAGCACCAAAGAATGAAATTCCCTTTTCTGCTGAGGTTATTCTGTAAGAGAAGCAGTGGCAATTGTTGGCTGAATTTTCATACTTACCATTTATATGTCAACCAAATGTGCAAAAGCCTTTCTCTCTAGCTCTAGGAAGGTGCATTTAGAAGTAGCTGGGCCAAATGTAAGAAGGAAAGATATGGTTATTTTGTACTTTCTCTTGAACCACTAAAGCAACCGGGAAGTGGTTGTGGCTGTTTGCTGGGGAATGTATTTTAGAGTATTCTGTTAAGAGTGTTTTTTTAACTTGGCATGAGCTTAAGTTACTGAACTTCAATAAACGAGCCAAGGATTTTGTATATTTGTGCAGGTTAATATGAGTCTATGTTGTCTAAAGAGAGAAGACCTGATGGAATATTTATTATTAGTGAAACTAGGAAGTCACATGAAGTTTAGACCCAAAAATTCTAAATAACGCTCTAACTCTGAGCAGTGGTGGTGATCAATGTTCGAAGAATATGCATACAACCTAAACAATTCTAATTTATTTTATCGGTATCAAATGTAGGAAAATTGTAAATTTTGGCAATTGTAAATTGCCGAAAAAAATTGTAAATTTTCCTCTATTAGTACCTCTAGACTATTCTGTTTTGCTAAATGAAAAACTTTCTTAAATTGAATCACATTTGACAAAAAAAAGCTATCTTTGTTACTACTTTGCCCTGTAATGAAATAATTCAGTACCTGAATTACCACCTGAATGACTCTTGGAAATGATAGGTTGTTTCACAGTCTTGTACGTCTTCATAAATTACTCTAACATAATAAGTCGATGAGGTATAATGATGCAATAGGACAAATGTGATCGGAAAAAAAACATTTTATTTTACTGAGTATGTTCTAAGCTTGTGATATTCTCCTTTATTTCTCAGACTTTAACTGTACATTTGATGAAGACAGAGCTGTTGGAAAAAGCTGGAAATGTTCATGATACAGGCCTGCTTATGAAGTTTTTCAAGTATAAACACCCTTTTACTTGTAGCAAAGAGATGAACAACTGGGATTTTTTTGTATCCTGGGGATATATTGAGATGTTGGAACTAAGAATATATCAAATTCTTTGGATGAAAAGATGTTTTAACACTGTATTGTCATCGATTTAAATCTGCATTGAGGAATTAATGCAACTTTTCTGTCTAGTATAGAACGAGGAAGATTTCTCTGCAGCTGAGGTTAAGCAAAGGTTGTGATATTACAAATTAGAACTAAATAGGAGACTGATATTGAGAAACTAAAACCTTGTTAGCTATGCCAATAATGAATCAAGTCTCTGAGACAAAAGGTTCCTAAAGGTGAGATAGCTGGAGTTTGAATACAAATGGCTGTATTATTATTAACATATCCATTCATGAAAACAGGTTTGTAATACATATTTGAAACTGAGCTCTCAGGGAGATCAAGCAAAGTCTATGTAGGTAAAGCATGTAGGGTGGCTGAGATGTATTTCTTTGGCTTTAGCTACTTTAATTAAATAACTTGACATAAATATATTTCTTCATGAGAAAATTACATTAAAATAACATTGCTAAGGTTGCAAAGTCAGATTCTGAATAACTAGGAAAAGCGTGAAATTAGTATTGCTCTGCAACACATTGCAAAATGGACCAGTTTCTTTTTATGTTAAATACTGCTGTCTGATCCCAGATTTGTTCTGTGCAAATCATGAGTGATATCGTTCAATGGCCAGCTATTTAACTTTTTGTCTACAAGTGTGATGCAAAACTGTGTTTGCTTACTACATGGTCTCCAAATTCAGCTTTGAAAACACAGTTTTACTTCCCTCATTTCTACTGTGCTCATTACTATAGTAAACAAAGACTTCACAGGTATGTTTGTGAACTTAGGCTGATAGCTCTTCTGGAAGTTTTTTCCATTTATGTATGGGGAACAGAGGAACAGAAACATTAAGAAAAATATTATCTCCTAATTTTGGAGAATTTTAAAGAATTGTTTTTTTTTCTCAATATTGTTGTGTTTAGTACTATCCAGCACTCCAGATATTTAAAGCACAGTTCCCAGTGACTTCACTTACAGTTCTGAAAATGTGAGGAGGGACGGTTTTATTTGTGCCACTTGTTCTGGATGCTGGTGGAAGATAATCACAGAATAAGGGATCACATGTGTCCCTGGACTACTTTTTTTTATTTTTCTCAGTCTCAGTGTTTATTTTTCAAAGAACTTTCTCCAACTCTCTCCACTTTATCTGTTTTTTTCCCAGACTGTTTCCAAAGCTGATTATTTGGTCTCAGTTTTCCCTTTGAGGCCTTTTCAGCTCTTCTCTAAATCCTTTTCTCATCATCAGTTCAGTGTGGTTTCTCATGAGGCATCTGTCCTGAGTTTTGTGGGTCCCATTTTTAGTTCACATGCCTTGAATGTGATACAATAAGTATCTGTTTTCAAAACACTAAGATGAGCTAGTTGACTCAAGTGGAAAAATTCACCTCAAACATTTTAGTTCCAACATTTGACTTCACTTCAAGTTAACATTTGTGACTATTTTCATTGTTGTTGGCAGTGTCACTAAATCCTATTCCACAAAAAAATTGTCTTCTGGAATTCCATGGTATCTTCTGTCCCTGCTCTTCTCAGGCTCTGATTCTTGGTTTAACTGCATAATAAGGTTAAAGAGTGAGCCCTTGGACACAGGGTAACATGTAAATGTAGAGTTGGATCCACCTGACCAGTACATTAACAGGTACTTATCCTACCCACAGCTCACAAGTAAGCATTGCTGATTACAAGGGGACGCTTACAATCCCTCACAGATTCCTTATTTCAGCCATGTGAAAATGTGCCTTTTACAGAGAAAGGAATATAAAGTTCACTGGGAGAGACAGAGAATAGAGGGAACATGAGGTTCTAGGATGGGTTTGCACCTCTCCTGGGTGAGCTAGTCGTATCCTCTCAGCTCTTGCAAGGAAAATAATTAACAACATCTTTTGCTGAATCTTTTAAAGTAATCTGCTGACCCTTTGCTCAAAATTGTGTGAAGCTTTAACAGACTGTTAAGAATTTCTTCTGTAGGTGTACACTGGCCTACAGGTATAACAGACAATTTTCAGTGTAGCCATGGTAAAGTAGAGCTTTTGGAAAAGCTTTCCAAGAGGAGCAGTATGATGTGATGTCAGTGTTTTATGATGGAGGTAAGAGTCTGGCTGTTATAAGAAGAGAGTGAATTCAGTGACTGCAAATTCCACCCCAATCTGTGCTCTTCTGTCCAGCATGCTTTGTGAATGTTTCCTAGATGAAGGGTTTCAAAGAAGTGCCTCTCCTATGAGGACATGCTGAGAGAGTTGGGGTTGTTCAGCCTGGAGAAGAGAAGGCTCCGGGGAGACCTTCTTGCAGTCTTTCAGTACTTAAAGGGGTCTCATAAGAAAGACGGGGGACAGACTTTTTAGGAGGGCCTGTTGCGATAGGACAAGGGGTAATGGTTTTAAACTAAAAGAGGGCAGATTTTGACTAGATGTAAGGAAGAAATTTTTCAGAATGAGGGTGGTGTAACACTGGCACAGGTTGCCTGGTGAGGTGGTAGATACCGCATCCCTGGAAACATTTAAGGTTCTGTTGGACAGGACTCTGAGCAACCTGATCTAGTGGAAGATGTCCCTGTTCATTGCAGGGGGGTTGGACTAGATGACCTCTAAGGGTCAACCCAAACTATTCTATGATTCTATGATGATTCTATGATACTATGAAAAGAATAGAGGGAAGGTAATTACCTGTGATTACATTATTCTGTAATTACCTCTTTCTAGGTCCTGAATTGGCAAAACTGGCAGAATACAGGGAAAGGTTGAATTGAACTGGGTATGGCCGGTAGGTGTTTCCAGTGCTAAGCAGTTGCTAACTGTAGAAGATTTTGATTTTTCAGTTTTTCATCTTTAATGTTTGCACTGGGTTTGTCTGGGATAAAGTTATGAAGTCAGCTTTCTTCATGGCAGCTTGCATGTCGCTGTGCTTTGCATATGCGGCTAAAAGAGTGTTGATAACATGCCAGTGTTTTGGCTACTGCCGAAAAGTACTTAGTGTCAAGGCTTTCTCTCTTTTCACTGTGCAGCCCAAATAGGAATAGTCTGGTTGTGAGCAAGAGCCTAGGAGAGGAACTAGTCAGGACATCTGACACAAGCTGACCAAAGGCATATTCCATACCTTATGGCATCATGCTCAAGCAATAAGTGGTCAAAAAAAGTGACACGAAGGGAGAATATTGGTGGTTATATTTGTCTTCCCAGGTAGCTGTTTTGTGTGCTAAGGCCCCGCTTTTCTGGAATTGGCTGGACATGTGTCTGCCAATGTGAAGTAGTGAATAAATTCCTCTTTTTTGCTCTACTTGCATGCATGGCTTTTATGTTCCTTATCAAACTGCCATTATTTTTATCCATGGATCTTTCTGTTTTCCTTCTATTTTTCTCCCCACCCCTTGGGAGATGGGAGTGAGCAAAAGAAAGGGTATGTGTTTGGCTCTTGTCTGGTGTCAATCTACTGCAATGTTTAAGATAAAACTTTGACAAAATTTAGGCATCATAATAATTTTTGCTCTTGTTTTGGGGACAAAATATTTAATTGTAGTGTCACCTTCTTACTTTTCTGCACTTATGTGGAAGATCTAATCAATGTGGGTTGGGTGTCTGGTTTCCATTCAAACTTAGATTTGTAAGTTGATATTATGTACACAAATAATTTAACTAATGCATGGCTTGTTACATGTAACAACGCTTGAAGCAATACTTTTCTTGAGTTTCACATTGCCTGAACTGAATCTTGTCATGGCCACAAGCAGAAGACTGCCAATTGTCCCCACACTTCTGAACTTTTTGTCAGATGAAAAGGGTGAAAGTGAGAACACAAGAGAAACCTTATGTGATGTCAGTAATATAAAATTGCAACATGTGGTAGGGAGGAAATGTTTTATTGGAGAGAAAAATAATTTATACTTGCTCCAGGCAAAAGGTGATATGGAAATATGAGCATGTATATTTTAACAAAGGCTCCCTTTTTACAGTCTGGGTAGGCAATCTCTTCAAATCCTTGTGGAACTCTTTAATCACAAAACTAACCTTATTACCATATGTTCTCTATCCTTCACCTAGATATTCTGAGTAAATTCTTCATGTTTTTATAGGTTTAAAAATAGTATAATTTTATATTATTGTTGTCTTAAAATAATCAACGGTACTTATGTCTTAAGACGTCAGGTCTTGCTTTGAATGACAGTGCCAAAATATATCTCCCTATAATGCATACTATTGAAATATGAATTTCAATACACAATATTGGATTCAAATAAATGGACTTATTCAAACTTACAATGTTCTGCTTTACTGAACACTATTTTAAATATGTACCCAAGAAGTTTTTCTTGCAAGCATTCGTTTAATACTTTATATGTGCTCTATCAGAAGATCTGTGACACTTGTATGAATGTTAATCTTACCATTTATCAACATTATTTTCATTGTTTTTACTCAGGAAACATTGCAAACCCCAGTAATATGTTGGTTAGTAATTATGTAAACGTGGGTTGCTCAGATCTGATGCGATATATGCAGTAGCCATATATTGTGGTTGGCATTATCAGTCTGCATGCATAGCTGAACAGAAAGTTACATTGTCACATTGCTCATTAGGACTACCAGGAAAAATTTTTGCATGCAAGTTGTACAGTGTCTGCTAGATCTACTCGAAATTGATAGGTTTTTCATTCATAGGATGGCATAGTTTTGTTCTTGGCCCTCTTGCTCTAGTTTGGTTTGAGAGTGAGGAGACATGCAAGGGTCATAGATATTCGATGTTGGGGTTTTGTTGGGTTTTTTTGTTTGTCTGTTTGTTTTCCTTCTCCACTTCCTTTATGTTGTCCTTGGAGTAGAAGCAAGGAATTAACTTACCTTTTCACAGTTTACCAGTGTAGTTCACCTGTGGCTGGAGTATGCTAGTAAATACAGATCGTCTTACATGTTTACAACTCTCACAAGCCCATAAATCTGCTACAACAAACTAATAAGACAGATCAAACTCTGAAGTTTGCTCTATGCGAATATGGTAGGATTATGTATGTTCGAGTAATTCACGTCACATTTTATAAATACTTTTATTCATTCATTTTGTTAGGGTGGAGGGAAATACTTATAATTTGTTTTCAAATACTTGATTGCTGCATGCATTGCTTTCTGTAGTTTACATTTTAGTATTCTAACGGATATCAACATGAATAGCTTTATCAGCAAATCACTACTGTAGGTATTAAATTCTGTATGAAAAATATTTGTGTCTTGCCTTATTTTTAGTGCAAAAATAGTTGTGAAAAAACTGAAACCAGGTTCCAATATGTGTTTCTTTCTCTATAAAAACAGCTTCACATACCGGTTTACTTTAAATGTCTTGTTTATATATGTATGTAAGAAAAGTGTAAATTCAGACAAAATTTGTATAACATCTAAGTACGAATCAGATATAGGAAGATGATGTTAGCTAAATATTGTTTCTACATGCAGTCCACTACCAAATAAATATTAAAAAAAACACCTGCAAAAATTTTGACATCCATTACTACATATATTCTAAGGTGTTCTAATAAGTTGTGCCTCAAGTGCAGTTGAAACAACCCAGTTGTACATTTACATTGGTGAATTACAGGCACGTGAAGGTTATAGGTTGATTCAAAATTGTGTAGCTTGAGATGGTCCCTTTTTCAAATGAAGTAGGATTCAGCTTTCAAGTTTAGTAATTTATTACAAGTTTGTATCTGGCTGAGATCACAGGTCAGATCTAAAATGTGGTAAGATAAAGTGGGCATGGGGAACCTAGGTTTACATTTTCCCCGATTTATGGAATATGTCCCCCGGATAAGCTCAGAATCAACAATTCCAATTATTGCCAAACTTAACACAGTCACTTTGCTGTGCAGAATATCTGACATATTTGTTAAAAAATGAAGGCTGTTGGACTGGGGATAGGCATAAATGAGACTTATTTGTTTGCATAGCAGCTGTGAATGAAGAATGCCTTCAGAGTGGACCTGGGTCCACATGGATTGTGCAAATAATTATTATTTTTTATTTGTTAGCTACATAAGATATATAATATATGCAAAATACACAACAAAATTACTTCTGTCTCTGCTCTGTGCAATCTTCAGTTGTCTTTCCTTGTTAGCTTTGACTTAATCCCAGTTTTCTTCAGCAGCAGTGGATATATTCCAGGATAAATTGGTGGATGGTGTACTTGTATTCACTGAGTATGGCTTGTGAATGCAGATAAGATCTCACTACAGAATTCAGTTAAAGAGACTTAGTAGAAGTTCCTACTTCACCTTTTTTATATCGGAAAACTTTTGAATCTTGTGTTTTGTTTCTGGAATAATTCTATTCACATTCTCTTCACTACTCTGAAGAGCCATGCAACTAGATGTTCCTACGGTTTTTAAGACAACCATTTAGATTGGCCACAGTCACCAGTACCTACATGTCCTGAATCAGCAAATGCAAGTTGCAGCCTGGAATCAAATAGTCTATACAATCTTTTAAAATCATAAATGAAAACATACAAAATGTTTTGAATCTGTTAATTCATTTGAGTTATTTTTGTGGCTGTCATTCATTAGAATATAACTTGTACCCATTTTGAGTTTTGAGGATGTTAGAATTTAGTTGTGAGGACCATATAACTTGTCTTGAATATCTGCCAGACATTAAGTTCTCTAGTGGCCAACATTCTCACAAAACTTTCAAACATGGCCTTTGGGTTCACTAATGATTTGGTATCATTTGACGGCAGAGGCCTGCAAATAAAACTATTTGTAAACATTAAAGTTTGTTTTATGTTAAGAAAACATTTTGAGTTAAATATGGACAAATATGCATCAAGGCAAATATGTCTCCCTGTTTACGCTTTGTTCTCTTTTGCTTTCATAAATTACAAGCAAATTAATTTCTGTATGTTATATATAGGTGTTGTATATTGTTTGTATTAAAATGAATTCTACTGGGGGAGATACCCTGTGGAAAATTGCTTGATGTATTTTTGTCTTTGAATTATATCAATATTAATCTTGGTGTCATAGAAGACATTATATCCCATATGGAACATCACAAAATTTTTATTGAAAACTCAGCTACTGCCACTTTTAGAAGAATAGCATGGATCAAATCTCTGTCTGATAAAGGGTTTGTTCTCTTTGATGGAGACAGCTTTAAACAGCACAAATCTGCAACATAGTGTATGTAAAAGAGTTCTCATGGACTGATTTTGGACTATATGCAGAAGCATGCTCTGTACTGTCTTCCTGTAAGCAACTGTCAAAAAGAAAGAAAAATAAATGTGAAATGACTTAGATAATAGGACAAAAGCAAGTTATTGCTCCTTGTGCTGTATTTCATTTGGGGCTATGATATATTGCTCAAAAGGTCAGGAAATACATCTAGTATTTTCAGAAAAATGGAAATGAAGCTTTCCAAAAACAATTCTAATGCTACATGATGTCATTAAATTGTAGCAATTTAAATAAGGTAATTCTTTGCTTGCTGACAGGGCAAAATATATTTTAACATTAAGTATTCATTATCTGCACAAATTAACAAAATGTCTTTGCTCAGACTTTCTGGTGTCAATTTAACTATTTCTAAATAATTTAAAAGCAGACTTTCTTAAAAGAAGTTTGAAAATTATGACATCTCTTTACATCAAGAGGAGTTAACCTTGAAGTTGCCTTGCATAACACCTCTTTCTTACTGTGGTTCATAAACTTACATTTTCTGTGGAAGCCAGAAAATTTCCCACAGAAACACACTATAAATAAAAATAAAAATTTCTCAAGGAGGTGGCTAACCAGAAGTTTCTGTTTCTATGCCCTAATAACCCAAAATATTACAAGTCACAAAATAAGAAAAAAACAGAACCACTAGTATTATAGAGATAAAAAACCTGCCACGTTGCTCTTACTGTGCTGTATCTAACATAAGCTCTTGTTATGTGTATATGATATACAAGATAAGAAATTGTGCCTGGCAGTAAGTTGGTGACAGCATGGGCCACTTGGATCTAAGGAAAAGGGACATAGAATATTCTTATCCCAAATAATGATTTAGGAAAGGATATGTTGAATCCTATTTTTTTCTTTTTGCAAATTGGGAAGTCTTTTAACTTGTTCAATCAAAGGTTTTTCACTTATTCTAAAAGTCTAAAGTAATCTTCTGGAAGAGTGCTTCATGTGTTTAGAGCTGTAAGAATAACAGAGAGCAGAAACCAAAATGGAACTGTCTGTAATTGCTGAGACTGGGTTCAATCTTAACATGGAAAATACAAGTGGAGGAATGCCAAGTCATATTTCAGCCTTCTCTTTCTCTACTCTTTCCTAGGATGTCCTGGCCTCCCTCCACTCAAAGTATTTTATGTGTAATATGGCCATTGGTGGTGGTGTTTGTACTTCTTAGTCTTACTTATCTCCTCTGACTAGTTTACATCTAACTTGAAGTGTATTGCCAAAATTAAGATGTATATATCAAATGAGCCCTTACTATACATGGTTAGAATCCAAATATTACTTCATGTTTCATGTATTTTTTTGCTGTTTTCATATTGCAGTATGCAGATAGGTTCTTCTTCCTTAAACTGTAAGATGTTCATGCTATGATGACTGACCAGACCAGTTTTGTTGAACTGTGCCTAAAACATGCTGGCTGGTTGCTGTTCACTTAACTTTATTATTGCTCATATTGTTACAGAACTGTAGTTATTAGACCATTTCTTCAAACTTTTTCAACCTTACTTTAAAATCAGTTCATTCCACAAGTAGATGCATCCAGCATAGCTTCAGATGTCTGCAAATGTAATATGGGAATACTGTAGTTTATCATCTATTTTGTAAACAAAAATTCATATTTTTCTTTTCAGGCCTGGACTGAGAGTAGATCCTTACAGAGTCCTTACTCTATTTATCCGTACAGTTTAATAAAAATAAAAGTTAGTTGTTTTTTTTTAATCTAGTTTTTCACTTATCTTACACTGTAGTTTATATTTTGTCATTGTAGTTACTAACAAAACACTTGAACAGAGCTAGACTTTGCATTGACTGCTGTAGAAACTTCATTAGTCCTTCTTTGTTGATATTGAAATTTTAATTACAGTTACGTAGCCAACTGTTACTCAGTTTTGTACCCTTCTCTAGAATATGATTTATCAACTTCCAGAAAATCATGTAAGACCATAAAAAACTTTATTAATGAATGAATATATTATATCAGCTACTTCTTCTTAATCTAAAAGTCCTGCTACAGAAAAATATCAGATGGTTTGCTAAGAATTGCTCATGACTAGTCCATGTTTGCTGCCAATTATATTTTCATTACGTTCCAGATATTTGTTCCCGAGTTTCTCAAAAATAGAATTAAGGTGACTGGTCTATAATTAGTAATCCATTTTAACAATTTTTTCAAGTCACGGACTATTCATTTCATTTACTTTATAAGTTAAGTATGTTTAGACAGATCTACCTTCCTTGTCTTATCAGTGGAGAGGGATATCATATCCTGCAGAAGCCTTGGACCACATAAATTAGGTAACTGAAGTTAACTTATGAGTGAACATTCTTATTTCCGTCTACCTTATTGCACTTCATTGCCTTTTCCCAGCTCCCAGATTCTTAATCAAACTCCAAGTGTTCTCGAAGATAATCAGAAGTTGCCCCAGGCAGTATTCCATATAATTTGGAGTGAATTTTGTCAGATACAGGTAGGTGGAGAACAATGAAATTCTTTCTAGATCTGTTTTTCTGCTTAGTGTCTTCTGTCATTGATATTTAATTATCTGATTGAAGTTAACCTTTCCAGTGAAAACTGAAACAAAAGAGGGCCTTAAACATGCCAGACTTCTCGACATCATTTGTCATTAACCTCCTGTTCCTATAATGGCATGGATTGATACTTTGCTTGGGTTTCCTGCTAATCTAATTGTAGAATGGTTTGTTGTTGCCCTTTATGTTCCCTGCTAGTTGTATCTCATTTTGAGGTTTGACCTTTCTAATTCTGGGTCTATGTTCTTCTGATTTTTTTTTTCCTGCTTGTCCTTAAACATTTGCCATTTTTGTTATTCTCTTGGTGCTTCTTTCCTGAGTTTCAGGACATTGAACAGTTTATGAGGAACATTTGCTACAATTTCTGTCTTCTTTTAAATATTCAGCATATGAGACTTTCTTTTAAAGACCTGCCAACCTCTTTTAAGGAATTACTGTCTCTTTTTTTTGCCCTTAGATTCACTTCTCCTGAGATTCTTCCTACAGGTTCTCCTATTTAAAAGTATATTTTTCATGAGTTAATCTAGTCTCCCTTCTTGCTTTTGAGTTAATAACTGCTGGGAAGAATCACATCTGGAGGAAGTCCAGTTCTCAATCTTGTTCTCCACCTTGCTGGCTTATCCATATCTGTGTTTCCCAACAGATGTGTAAATAAGATTAATTTTTAACACCAGTCTCTAGGCTTCTGATGTTTTTCATCACTATCAATCTTTTATTTTTAAAGAGAATTAATAATTAACTTTTCTTCATTTGGTGGCCTGCAGCAGACAACATTCTAAAATACAGTTGTTCTTCCTTTTTGTCATCACGGACTCTTGATATTTATTGTCTGCTGCAGTTTGGATTTAGGACTTCCCTGCACATCCCTCCTGAACATTTAGTTCTCCATCCCCCACTTGCAAACAGGTAAGGATACAATTGTTAAGTAAGGACAATTAAAAGTCATTACACACTTGATGGTCATATCCTTTTAGATGGAACATATTCAGGTTCTGGTTCTTTTTCATTTGTGTAGCAGTTTATCTTATAATGATATTGCATATCAGACAATGTGAATATATGTAAACTGTCAACCCAGTGAATGATAACTACAGATCAATGCATGCCCTTGCCCTCATCTTTTTCTTTACCTAAATTGTTGTGCTTCACATTTTTCTAACTGTCTTCAGGCTCTAAAAGACTTCATTCAGTTGCCCACAACAATATGGCTATTTTCTTCCATATCACATTATTTAATTCTTTGAACTTTCTTGCTTTTGCTTCAAGTAATAATTGCTTTTGAAATAAAAATGTAATTTTAAATGAAATACCTGAAGTTTAAGATCTCTGAGAACACACCATTGAAACATCTGAAAACTACAAGCTGTTTGTTTGGGATCTATAAAGAACAGTAATCAGTCACAGCACTAGGACTAATACATAGATATTTCATTACGGAGTAGTAATGATAGTAGTGACTGGCTGAAAGCATTCATTAAATAATGGAGAAATGAGTTAGCAGCTGTCAGCTGGACACTGTATAGCACCATTGAGTCCTGATTAGTTGATATAATTAATTTTAAGTTTAGAACAGGTTATTACAGAACCACAGAATTACAGAATCGTTAAGGTTGGAAAAGACCTTTAAGATTATCAAGTCCAACCATCAACCCAACTCCACCATGCCCACTAAACCATGTCCTGAAGTGCCACATCTACACATTTTTTGAACACATCCAGTGATGGTGACTCCACCATCTAGTCTAAAATAATATCTATTAGTGAGTGTAGTCTTATAACTTTATGGTGAACTTGACTGAACTTTCTCACACACAGAAAAATGAAATAAACCCCCCTGTACTTGAAAGTGGCCTTGATGAGGTCACACCTCAAATATTGTGTTCAATTTTGGGTCGCTCACTACAAGAAGGATGTTGAGGTGCTAGAGAGTGTCCAAAGAAGGGTAACAAAGCTGTTGAGGGGTCTGGAGCACAAGTCTTATGAGGAGCAGCTGAGGGAACTGGAGTTGTTCAGTCTGGAGAAGAAGAGGCTGAGGGGAGACCTTATCGCTTTCTACAACTACCTGAAAAGGGGTTGTGGTGAGGTGGGTGTTGGTCTCTTCTCCCAAGTAACTAGCGATAGGAAGAGAGGAAATGGCCTCAAGTTGCGCCAGGGGAAGTTTAGACTAAATATCAGGAAAAACATCTTTACTGGGAGAGTGGTCAAACATTGGAACAGGCTGCCCAAGAAGGTGGTGGAGTCACCATCCCTGGAGGTGTTTAAAAGATGCATGGATGTTGTCTGTAGGGACATGGCTTAGTGGTGGACTTGGCAATGTTTGGTTAATTGTTGGACTTGGTGATCTTAAGGGTCTTTTCCAACTTAAATTATTTAATGATTGTATGATTCTATGAAAACTCCATAGCTCAGGAGTTAACATTATGCAAATGTTAACTTCCCTTCCTTTCCCTTTCCCTTCCTTCCCCTTCCTTTTCCCCTTCCCCTTCCCCTCTCAGAAATTTGATTTGAATTTGAAGATAAACAAAATACTTGCTCTTTGATTTTTCTTTGGAATCCATAAAATACGGATATGTTGGTTCCCAGGAACTGACAGTGGACAATGTAACGTATCTTCCATAAACAGAAGACAGTGGTTCCCTAGCGAAAGTAGGTGGTCACAGGCACACCACTTACACCCCATTATTGTTTTCTTCGTTTGAAAGAATTGACCAACTGTCAACCTTGGGAAACTTAGCGGTTTCCTCTATAATCATGGTTAGGCAGAACCATAGTTTGGAAATGAACCATAGTTTAGAAATTAGATGAGCCATAGTTTAGAAACATTCTAGCTAGGTATAGAATCTCAAGGTTAAAAACATGAAGCCCTCTTTAAGTGAAAAAGCAACATTCTTTTTTGTTTGAAATGTGTGTTTTCAATTTAGAAGAAGTCTCCAATATCTGAAACCATTTTCTCATACACTTTTTTATATCTTATCACACTTTATTAGTTTCTTTGAACACTGCAATGAGATGCAACAGAAGTTTAACAAAGAATCTCATAGAAGTATAAAATAAAATTTTTCTTTGCAGTACTGCAGTCTTATTAGTTAACACATTTATTTGAACACATAATGTACGTTCTAAATTATTCTGGAGAACTGAAAACACAAGAAAGTGTCACTTGCTTATAAAAATGTGTTATGTTATACACTGAAACCACTTTAAACACTGCAGGAGGCATTCATGTCTTACAATCATTACAACGATACTGAAAGTCTAAGAAGGCTATTAGGGAGAGAAACTGCTGGGTCGATCATAAAATGAAATTATGATATTATTATAGTCTGTTGCCAATGAAAGAAAGAATGCACCAAAACAGAAAGGGTTTTTCAGTTCCTGTTTAACTGGAAAAGCAAAATAAATTGTTTTGCAATGGCTTTCTATTTTTCCAAATGAATGAGCATGTTCCTTCATCCTGGAAAACTGACTTTTAGGTTCTGCACCATCATCTGAATAGCAAATACAGAAAAGCTGCATTTACTCTTATATATCTGTTACACACATCTAAAATTACCTTATGAATGTCAGAATCCCTTGTTAATTTTCATCATAAAACTATTTACCTTCTATGCAATTAATGGCACACAGAGGGATAACTGGACAAATTACTGATTTTGGGGGGATTTCATATCTGTTCTAAAGTATTTTGCAGTTAACATTCTACTTTTTTCACATCACTGTGTAAATTTCTTCAATGGTTCAGAAAAGATAAGAAAATGTAGTATGATACTTATATGTCATGTACAAATATACAGATCAGTATGTCAGATTATGCTGGATCAAATAATTTGCACATGTAGTCAAACATCTTGACTTAAATAAGTACTATCAACTTCAGAACAGAAATGAGTTTATTATAATAGATATACATAGAATTAATTTTTTTTTTTTCCCCCAGTGGCTCATGTTTGGCTTAAACCCTGAGGTTTATTAACCTTCACCATTTTTTTTTTTAATGTACCTAATGAAAATATAAACTTTTTGTCATTAATATATGCACAGATATGTAGACTTCTGAATCCTATTGAGCTCCTTGCCTAAGTAAGGGATATATTGCACTGTGAGTGGTGCACATATAATATAGTGTATCCTGGGCTATTTCAACCATATTGATATAATTTCTCAGCGCATAAGGTTTTACCTATGTCACATAAAGCAATATTTTGAGTATTTTTAGAAAGGTTAAAAAAAAAAACAAACCAAAAGAGAAAAGAAACATCTTTGAAGTTTCATTTGTAATAAGGGAGTGTCTTAGGAACTCTTTGCACATGGAAATATACAATGGTAATATTAGTATCATTGTATTGTGGTAGTTACCCTGAAACAGTTTCTCATCAAGCCATCCTTATTTTGAAATAAAAGTACTTTTTCCCAGTTAAGAAAAAGACGCCTCCCACCTGAACAAATAATTGTACATTAAGGCTGGCAAGCTCTTAATCTTTACTAGTGTCTTAGGCTAATAGGTCACTATTGATGTTAAAGGCAAGATTGTAGTAGATTTGTATATGGTTCCATTTTCAAAATTTTAAACTTTGTGGGTCTTCAGAGCAGTAAACCTTTCCTACTATATTTTATAAATCTTAAGTGTGATCTGAAAGATTGAACATCGAGCTGTATACAGGTGTGAATCGAATACAAGTACCTAATCATATCTGACCCAATCTGCCTGTTCTTTTTCAAAGAGACAAAAGTCAGTGAATGTTTTTCTCCTGAGTTTACATAAGTTTCAAAGGATTTATTCCTATGTGATCTGTTTAAATTTGGATATTTTGTATGGTTAAATGGATCAGTGTGCAAACATAAAGTACTTTGTAACCAAAGTTACGGTTCTTGTCAGGTAGGTTGGGCACTTGAAGAATTCAAATCCTGAATGACATACGCAACAGAGTTAGAAGATTTGATGTGTCAGGGATTTTATGTATGCTTCAAAATAATGACAAGCACTTATTGGGAAAATGTCAGGTACTTTCAGCTTGCTCGACATACTGCATCTAATCTTATTTGTGCATGTATACAAAAAGTCTACTACTTCTTTGTTGTTAAGATATGGTATTAATCTTAGCAAGTCAAGGTTGATATGGAAACTCAGAATGGCTTTAATTACAAGTATACAGAAATAATGGGTAAAATGACCAAGGTAGTATGGAACTCTCTCTTTATTTCTTTCCTAATTTTGGTATTAAAGTGGAAGAAGAGCAACAATTACGGTGAAATATAGAATGGCAACTGTGTCTGGTGTTACAAATCTAGGGTATAAAGTCCTGAATTCAGAATATTTCAATTTTACGTTCTGTGCTCTTTCACATTAACAAAAATATTGTGACTTTACTTTTTATCTTATGTATCTATCCATAGCAGAAGACTGTTTGCACTGTCACTGTTCATTAGAGGAAAGTAAATTGATTTCCCATGTCTTCTGTTATCAAAGGGATTGTTTACAGAAGAAAAGAAGGGAAAAAATATGATCCCAAGTGCTTTATTCAGTGTTGTCCCTTTGAAAATATTAGGAAAAAAGAAAATACAGAATTAAACAACAGATCTTTTGAATAAGGATGAGAATCTCTGTTTAACAGAACAGGAGTCCACTTCATTGTATTCTCATATAGCTTTTATCAACTTCAATACAGAGTGGTTAAAGCATAAGACACTGCATCTCTGAGTCAACAGTCTCTCTGAAATTTGTCACTCAGCAAACAATGAAAAAGTCCATGTTATTCTGAATAAGGTGGCCTTGGCTATGTTCTAGGGCATGTCAACTGTCAACAAAAAGTTCATGGTTAATAATTCAAAGACATTTGCTTATATTTGAAATAACAAGCTTTTTTATTGTATTCAACTCATTCAGTTCTAATTATTTGTCCTCAAATAAAGGAAACACAAGACAAAAGAAGCATAAATAGTACTGTGCCTTCTTTCATCCAACTTGTTTTTAATTAAAAAATAAAAAAGTAAAAATCAGGAGAGACAAAGAGAGGCAAGTAAAACAAAAATGTAGTCAGAGTCAAAGGGAGGACTAGGACTTTGCAGTTTGCTGCAGAGTAGGATGGGCAGGTGATATATATGTGTAAATATTGAAGACAGCAAATGGTCCTCAGAAACAAATTACAGTGTGAGATGAAAAAGTCTGTGAAGCTTAGTCCATAGGAGTAATAGAATGATTGAGTTACCACAATGAGACAAATAACAGACCCTAGTAATAAAATATAATGTATATATTTTAATATCTTGGAGTAAATAGGCAGAAACCTCAAAAGAGAAGTTCTTACTGACTTAGTTCATCAGTTGTGAGCAATGCACACGACTCGCTTCAAAATATTACAACTGAAGAGCTGTTCTAGAACTGCCCCTAGTATATAGTCAAATTCAAGATGCATCAATGAAAAAATTATCTCTAAAAAAACCCATGGGTGTTATGTTGATCTGTGAAAAAGAGAGTTCCATAAAAAAAGGAAGAACTTGTTAAAAGAATTTAAAAGGTATAGACAAAAGACTTAATTACTTGCAAGTGCTGAAGACATCATATTAGATATAATCCCTGTGGTCTGTAACCTCTATCTGAAAAGATTCCACCTCAAAGGAATCATGAGTAAGCAATATAGTAAAAACTATTGATAGAAATAGAAATAAATCTTCAAAAAGTGGTAGTAATTTCCAAACAAGAAAAAGGGCATACGCTTTGGCACGTCAAACATGAAACTATGATTAGACAAAATGATAGTTAAAACAGCTGAGGAACAACTTTGTAAATCATGAAGACTAGTGATGAAATCTTTTTGATCACAGTGGAAGCAAGAAACCTGCCAAAGAATATATGGACAATATATTTAATTGGTAAATTTATTACCATAAATGTAAGAGAATTTTTTCTGTTGTGGCTTCGCCCCAGTCAGCAGTTAAGCATCACACAACCCCTCAGCTCACGTTCCCTGCCAGGTGATGGGGAAGAGAATTAGAAAAAACAAACCTTGTGGGTTGAGAGAAAAACAATTTAATAGGACAGCAAAAGAAGAGGAAACAACAGTGAAAACAATAACAACAACAGCAGTAGCAACAACAACAACAATAATAATAATGATAAAGAAATATATAAGAACAAGTGATATACAATGCAACAATTTCTTACCACCCAGTGATCACTCCTGAGCAGCAATTCTTGCCCCCCGGCCAACTCCAGTTTATCTATTGAGCATAATGTTACATGGTAGGGAATATCTCTTTGGCCAGGCTGGGTCAGCTGTCCTGGCTGTGCCCCCTCCCAGCTTCTCATGTACCTCCTCACTGGCAGAACATGGCAAGCTGAAAAGTCCTTGACTTAGTATAAGCACTACAGCTACTTAGCCACAACTAAAAGCATCGGTGTGTTATCAACATTTTTCTCATACCAAATCCAAAGCACACAACTATATCATCTATCACGAAGAAAAAACAACTCTATCCCAGACAAAATGAGGACGCTTTGCTTCACTGATTAGTATGAAGGAGATTTAAGGGATTCCCATGTTGGAGCATTTTATTCTAGGGAGTGAGTTGGAAAGGATTTTGTGCAAAATGTCAGTAGAAGAGGAGTTAGAACAAAACATTAGAATGAAAAGCAACAACCTAGTGTCTTACGATATTTACCTAATACTTGTCACAGAATCATATATGATTCCATTAAAATCTATGAAATCAGGGTACAGTCTATCAGAACTACCAGCACCAGAAAAAATGATAAATATGTTTGGTTTAAAAAAGCCCATACCCAGTTCCTGCAAAATCTAGAAAAAAAATAGATCATCGAGTCTCCATGTTGTACCAGAGAAAACTGTAAAAAATTATGATAAAGAATACCATAAATAAACATATGGATAAAAGTAATGAGGAGAAATCAGTGTAGCTTTTTCACAGGGAAGTCATGCCCAGTCTTTGGATGAGTCAGTGAAATTATAGAAAAAGTGATCTAGGTGATACAATGAACTTAACTAGTTCCATGGTAAAATCTCCACTAAAAAGGAGTTGAAAAAGAAGGACGATGCTCTTATTTAAACATCTAGCTAAAATTTAGGAAATGTGATATATGTTGGTACATAGTGAGGATTGACAATGTATGGAAGGTATGACTGGGTTCTGAAAGAATATGTACTTGGACCACTGTGGATAGACATACTCTGATAAAACCTTGAAAATACATGTGTAGTGAATGACAAAGTTTATTAATGCTACAAAATCACAAATGGAAGTTTATTAATTCTACAAAAATATTAATGAAAATAAACCGTTAACAAAGTTAACTGTAGGTGAATTCTTGTGACAATGGGTGAGTACGTGATAAAATATTTTAAATAAATATTATTTAATTAATGGTGGAATGGGGAAGTATCCATAATTATACATACAAAATGTGG
Source organism: Phaethon aethereus (assembly GCF_964289735.1). NCBI lineage: Eukaryota > Metazoa > Chordata > Aves > Phaethontiformes > Phaethontidae > Phaethon > Phaethon aethereus. The sequence goes on along the minus strand of NC_138577.1, from coordinate 63,842,767 downwards.
GTCCTTATTATTCAATGAAAATGGTTACTACTCCAGAAGCAGATCCTGGAGTAATTTTGGGTAAAATGTGAGTGTAATGCTCACTTTGAGTGAGCTGTTAGGCAATTGTCTTTCTGACATGTATGCTTCCCTCCTGATTACAACATGCAGTACTGATCCCATTAACTCAGAAAGGAGAAGAGAGTGAGGACAGCAAGGATAATCAGAGGTATGGAATTGTTTCCACAGGAGACTAAACAAAATACAACTTGTAGAAAAAATGTCTGAAGGATTTATAGCAGAGGTATGTAAAATCCAGACAGGCATGAGAGTAGAAATAACTGAGTGATATTTATTTAGTATTCCACATAAGGCAGAAATAAGAAGCTGATTGCAGCAGTAATGGAATGTAATTAAATGTAACTGTGCAGGTGTTAAGTGTGGTCCTTCTCAAAGATCTTAACATAGGTAGGTATAGAGTTATGCCAAATGTTGCTCTGCTCTTGAAGTCAATATCTCCTGTGATGGCACTCTAAACTCTTGAGGACCAAGGAAAGACCCACTAAAAGGGTTGAATATCACAGCAACAAGGATGAGTCAGTGCCTGGTTACTCAAGGCTTGTTCCCTGGTGGAATCCACTCTGTGTCCCAATATGAGGAGGGAATGAAATTCCTCAGAGCACTTGTTTAGAAACAAACCAACAAACCCCCCCACATGCTGACAAAAGACATTAAAGCTATGTGGTAGGAAAATTAATTTCTACTAATGAGGTGCCTGACTAAGGGCAAAATGCATGTACCTGTCTAGTAAAGAGCTAGATAAATGACGTGTCTGCTCAGGGTAGACCATGAGGTGGGATTACTGTTTTTGTTATTGGCTGGTGTAGGAAGGTTGGTGTGTACTCCGGGAGCATGCGGACTAGCTCAGTGTGTGTCCAAAATGACATCCAAACAGGTGTTTTTTTTCCACTCAGGCATGCAGTGGTGGCTGTGTTGAACGTGCTTAGTGGTGCTTTACATATCACTCTGTGTGTGAAGATATTAACTGAAAAGGACAGGCCGTGAATTTTGTTCTTATTTCCAGATTTGTTTCTTACTTGTCTTTTTTTCTAATCCATCTCTGATTCTGTGATTCCCCACCATACAGTTGCATGTCTTTTTCTCTTGTCTTTCAGGCTCTGTGAATTTTGTTTTGATTTCTGTGCAGCAGAAATTTGCCTGCAGGAAAGTTTTCCATGTGTTGTGGATCTGACAGGGAGGGCAGGAGGCTGGTTGTGTAGCCTTATGCTCAAGGTCACATTGACTATCCAACCCCTGTTTCCCAGGAAAGTGCTCTAACTTTCTAAAGGCTTTTCTTCACCTGGTGTTTCAAGACATCTGCTCCATGTGGTACATGTTAAGTGTGATATGAAACTACTCAACAGAGTGGTCCTCCTGGAGGAGGTAGGTGCTTTTCTGCCGGGCATTTGTAGATGGTTGGCCTTCCCCAGGGCAGCCCATGGGGCTTTGCTCCAGGGCCAGAATATAGCTCTGCAAAGTGCAAATGTCTTGGGAAGTAAGAGGGTAAGCAGCTTAGTGCCTCACGGCTTTGATGGCTTTGTAACTGGATGGGTATGAGCCCTAAATCCCAAGTCTTTATCCTTACTGAGGAGTTGCTTAAGATCTGTTTAGCTTCACAGTCACTTCTTGGGATCTATGCCACTGACTTTTTTTTTGGTCCCCATCCCCTCCTCCAGATTAGGGAATGTAAGGAATAAGGGTACCTTTGTTTTACAAACTTTTATCGTGATATGATGAAAAGTCAAAAGTGGAAATTTTGAATTACCATTTTCCTTTTTGTTCCTCTAATAAAACTGTTCTGGCATAGTAAAAGGTGGCTGGCAGCCTCCCATCAACAGCAGAGCTCTTTGAACTGGGATTTTAGCAATGTTAGGGAATGACCTAGGAGGTTTTAACATAAAAGGAAATGTAAAAGGATTCTTGCTTACAAGCTGGCAGGCCTCATCGAGTGGGTTTTAAAATAGATTTGAAGGGGCAAGGGGATAAAACCAGGCTCACTAGAGATGAGCCTAGGGGTGACGTGTCAGAGTTGGAGGTGAAATAGACAGCGCAGCTCAAGTGCATCTACACCAATGCATGCAGCATGGGCACCAAACAGGAGGAGCTGGAAGCCACTGTGCAGCGGGACAGCTATGATGTAGTTGCCACCACAGAAACATGGTGGGATGCTTCTCATGACTGGAGTGCTGCAATGGATGGCTATAAGCTCTTCCGAAGGGATAGGCAGGGAAGGAGAGGTGGTGGGGTGGCTCTGTATGTTAGGGAGTGTTTTGATTGCATAGAAATCAATGATTGTGAACACCAAGTAGAGTGCTTGTGGGTAAGGATGAGGGGGAAGGCCAATGAGGCAGATATCTTGCTGGGAGTCTGTTACAGACCACCCAACCAGGATGAAGAGGCAGATGAGACATTCTGTAAGCAACTGGCAGAAGTCTCGCATTCGCTGGCCCTTGTTCTTGTAGGGGACTTCAATCTACCGGACATCTGCTGGAAGTATAACATGGCAGAGAGGAAACAGTCTAAGAGGTTCCTGGAGTGTGTGGAAGTTAACTTCCTGATGGAGCTGGTAAGTGAACCTACCAGGGGAGGTGCCTTGCTTGACCTGCTGTTTACGAACAGAGAAAGACTGGTGGGAGCTGTGCTGGTTGGAGGCCGTCTTGGGCTTAGCGACCATGACATGATAGAATTCTCAATTGTGAGCGAAGTAAGGAGAGGGGTCAGCAAAACTGCTATCATGGACTTACGGAGGACAGACTTTGGCCTGTTCAGATCACTGGTTGAGAGAGTCCCTTGGAAGACAGTCCTGAAGGACAAAGGGGTCCAGGAAGGCTGGACAGTCTTCAAGAAGGAAATCTTAAAGGTGCAGGAGCAGGAGGTCCCCACGTGCCATAAAACTAGCTGGCGGGGAAGGCCACTGGCCTGGCTGAACGGGGAGATTTTGCTGGGACTCAGGGAAAAGAGGAGAGTTTATCACCTCTGGAAGAAAAGGAAGGCAACTCAGGAAGAGTACAAGGATCTTGTTAGGTCAAGCAGGGACAAAATTAGAAAAGCAAAAGCCCAGCTAGAGCTCAGTCTGGCCACACTCATAAAGGACAACGAAAAATGCTTCTACAAATATATTAACAACAAAAAGAGAGGCAAGAAAAATCTCCATCCTCACTGGATATGGTGGGGAACATGGTCTCCAAGGATGAGGACAAGGTTGAGGTACTTAATGCCTTCTTTGCCTCAGTCTTTAATAGCCAGTCCAGGTATCCGCAGGGTATTCAGCCCCCTGAGCTGGAAGATGGGGATGGAGAGCACAATAACCCCCCATTAATCCAGGAGGAAGCAGTTAAGCACCTGTTAAGCCACCTGGACACCCACAAGTCTATGGGGCCTGGTGGGATCACACCCAAGAGTACTGAGAGAGCTGGCAGAGGAGCTTGCCAGGCCACTCTCCATCATTTATCAGCAGTCCTGGTTACCAGGGGAGCTCCCAGATGACTGGAGGCTTGCCAATGTGACACCCATCTACAAGAAAGTCCAGAAGGAGGATCCTAGGAACTACAGGCCTGTCAGCCTGACCTTCGTACCGGGAAGATCATGGAATGGTTCTCTTGAGAGTGCTCATGGGGCATCTGCAGGACAACCAAGGGATCAGGCCCAGCCAGCATGGGTTCATGAAAGGCAGGTCCTGCTTGACCAGCCTGATCTCTTTCTATGACCAGGTGACCGGCTCTGTGGATGAGGGAAAGGCTGTGGATGTTGTCTGCCTGGACTTTAGTAAAGCCTTTGACAGCGTCTCCCACAGTATTCTCCTGGAGAAACCGGCGGCTCAAGCCTTAGACAGGTTTACTCTTCTCTGGGTAAAGAACTGGCTGGATGGCCAAGCCCAGAGAGTTGTGGTGAACGGCATTAAATCCATCTGGTGACCAGTCACAAGCGGTGTTCCCCAGGGCTCGGTTCTGGGGCCGGTCTTGTTCAATATCTTTATCGATGATCTGGATGAGGGGATCGAGTGCTCCCTCAGTAAGTTTGCAGATGACACCAAGTTGGGTGGGAGTGTTGATCTGCTGGAGGGCAGGAAGGTTCTGCAGAGGGATCTGGACAGACTGGATCTGACTGGCAGAGGTCAACTGTATGAGGTTTAACAAGGCCAAGTGCTGGGTCCTGCACCTCAGTCACAACAACCCCATGGAACGCTACAGGCTTGGGAAAGAGAGGCTGGAAAACTGCCCAATGGAAAGGGACCTGGGGGTGCTGGTTGACAGCCAGCTGAATATGAGCTGGCATTGTGCCCAGGTGGTCAAAAAGGCCAAGAGCATCCTGGCCTGTATCAGAAATGGTGTGGCCAGCAGAGGGAGGGAACCGATCGTGCCCCTGTACTTGGCACTGGTGAGGCCATACCTCGAATCCTGTGTTCAGTTTTGGGCCCCTCACTACAAGAAGGATGCTGAGTTACTGGAGTGTGTCCAGAGAAGGGCAACGAAGCTGGTGAGGGGTCTGGAGCACAAGTCTTATGAGGAGCAGCTAAGGGAAGTGGTCTTGCTCAGTCTGGAGAAGAGGAGGCTGAGGGGAGACCTTATTGCTCTCTACAACTACCTGAAAGGGGGTTGTGGCGATGAGAGTGTTGGCCTCTTCTCCCAAGTAACTAGCAGTATGAAGAAAGGAAATGGCCTCAAGTTGCGCCAGGGGAGGTTTAGATTGGATATTAGGAAAAATTTCTTCACTGAGAGGGTAGTCAGGCATTGGAACAGGCTGCCCAGGGAGGTGGTGGAGTCGCCATCTCTGGAAGTGTTCAAAAAACGTGTGGATGTGGCGCTTCAGGACATGGTTTAGGGGACATGGTGGCGCTGGATTAATGGTTGGACTTAATGATCTTGAAGGTCCTTTCCAACTTTAGTGATTCTCTGATTCTGTGATTCTGTGAACATGATTAAAGATGACTACCATGCCTATACCTATCCCCTCGGTCAGTGTTGCTCATCCCTCAGTATCTGAGTGGTAAATTCACTTGGAAACCAAAAGAGATGTGTAAAACATATAAATAAATATTAAAGGAAAAATGTGAAATAAAGTATCTCTACCAAAATAGCCAAAAAGTTTGCTTTGCTGTGGGCACAGGGTTACATCTAAAGACCTCAAAAGGTCCCTTGCAGCCTAAATCATTCTATGACTCTAACTTCAATATCAGTATGGTAGTAATATTAATACATATATATCTGTTAAAATGCAATTTTCTGTAGGTGTTACATAAGGAGTTCCTCTGTCAAAGAAGATTTTGCTGGTTGTAATGAGGCAGGTTAGAAGACTGTGACGTAACAACCAGTTCTGGGCAGCAAGTAAAGATTGTCAAAGAAATGCAGGGGATTTCATACCAATTTAAAGATGTGTGGTTAAATACTTCATACTACAATTAAGGAGCTAAGCTAACAGCAAAATGAAATTTAGATGACTCTTGAGCAACTGAAATTTACGCTAGACCAATAGGGATAAAACAAATGCAACATCATCAGTAACTAAACATCTGTTTTTACAGCTCATATAAAAACTTAGCATTACAATTTCTGTTAAAAATCTGTCGGTATTGAGTAAGAGGGAACCAGTTCCTGCTGAAATATCATGAAATGTGTTGAAGTTTTCTGCTTGATATCACAGGTATGGCAGATTCTCTGAAATGTCCTGACAGGAGTTATGGTATCATTCAGTCTACTCTTACAAGGTCCCTTTTATGGGATGTTGGGCTATAGTTACACAGGTCATTTGGTGGACAAGCCCAACATATTTTGACAAAGAGAGGAGAGGAGTTTTGTACTTTTTACTTTGTACTTTAGAAGAAAGAATAACTTATCAATTTTTTTTAAGGGTTTGCCAAGTTAAGAGTAAGCAAAAGGAGATATGCAAATCAGGGTTGCACTGAGGCTTCCACAACAAGGAATAAAATATCTGGAACGCTTACTGGGAAAATGGATGGAACAGGTGAAAAATCCAGTGAAGGAACAAGAGAGCAAGACCTACAGTTGCTGTTGCCTTTCAAAAGTGAAGTTGCAAATTGCTTGGCCCCAAAGTAAAGGCCCAACTCCTCCCTTGATAACAGTTACTGCTCCTATGGCCTGAGAAACACACAACTGACTTGTGCAAGTAAGAAGCTGCAATCACATGTTGGTACATCCCATTGTTCTCTAGCATGAGAAAGATGGAGTATTTTCTTTGTCTATACTTCGCCATGTCAAATATCTTTCAAAATATTTCTGTGATGGCAACACTTCAGAAAATTCTTGATCTATCCATTTAAATCAGATGTCAGCCTTATTGAAGTCAATACACAAAACAGACATAAAATGCTTACAGTTTTTGTATCAACCAAGTGGAACCTGTGAAATTCATCATCGGATAAGAAATATGTAATATGTCCTACAATTGTTCAGCAAAATATAAATGATAAAACTCAAAGAGTTTCTTTGAAACAAAATATATTTTATTCATAATAATATTATAAACTGGAGTAATGATGCAGAAAAATATCGGTGAAGTGTAATAAACTTCATTAGTAGTATTTTACTAAATGTAAAAAACAATTGCACTTGAACTAGAGAAGAGATATTGAATATGTACTTGATTCCAAATCATAGATGTATTTCAACCCATTAATGGACTACTGTCTTTAGGAATTGTGGCTCTGTGTACACTGTTAAATTGTGCCTGGGAATGCTTTGGGCTCTGGAACTTGTATATTTATACTGTGGGATGGGGTAAAAGAAAAATGGGAGCTGTTGAAACCAAAGACTAAACATGGAGGTAGAGATAAGATATCATTTAAAAGGTGTGGATTAAAAAAAAAAAAAAGCATAACATTGTATACTTTAGGATTTTTTCAGTAGAGAAATAAAAAACATTTAGCTGCTGCACCAAAATCTATGTTGTAAGGAAAAGGATTAGGTCCCAGATGAACAGGGAATCACCCAGTGGAAAAATTCCTATTCATCCTATGTAGGTGCAATTTTAGAAAAGATTTTCTATTTTGCTTTAGAATGGAAAATATGGACATTTAGAGATGAATAGGCTAGACGATTCTCCATGGTTACAGTTTAAAGATTTTTACTGTACTTATAATTTTGAACAATGTCTTGGCAGATAAACATTTATTTTAAAGAACAGAAGAAAATACTAATTCTACATCACGTAGAATCACTCTGACTCAAGCAGACTTTTATTGTGTTGTAGGCACTCATATTTTTAAGCTTTCTGTTTGTTATCTGTGATAAGAAAATATTGAAATACTTTTATAAGGAAATATTTTCTATTCAACCATGCATAATGTTGTTGAACACATGTATCTATCTCCTGAATTTATGGTTGAATTAAGTTTTGATACATGTATATGCTGGCAAGAAGGTCTTTCACATAACTCAATATTGTGATAATGTGATAAGTTAATGAGAGTAGAATGTGTCTAACAAGTTAAGAATGTGAATATTTATAGATGCACAACAGAGGCAATAAAAATAGTAAATCCTATTATATCACAACACATTTTTGCGGGTGTTGGTAGTTCATTTGTTAACATTACTCCTCATTTACAGTAGTGTGAAATAAGAATCAGGCCTTATGTACCTTCATTTGAATGATAATTTTTTTCTTCACAGAAATCTATATTGTGATCTCAAAGACTAAAACCAGTCCAATTTACTTTTGTGTACCATGTCATATGAGACTGATGTACTCGCTTTGTGTGGTTCCTTGTAAAAAGGAAAAAAAAAAGATGAAAAAGATGAATTAGCTAAAGTTAACATCACTTTGAAGTTGTACATTTTATAAACTGTATAGGTTTATATTTCACTAGAAAACTAGATGTGAGAAACACAGATTAAAAAAAAAGCTTCAAGTAAAATGCAAAAGACAATTTTAAGATGTAGTGAACAGTAGATATTACCTTTATGAACTCCAAGTAACTTCAGCAAAATATATTCAAAAAAGGAGAAGAGGCTTTAGAAATATCTTTAGTTAAATATAAAAGCCTATAGCAAGTCTAAAAAATGCATTAGGAATGGAATTATTGTTATAGTTAAGGAGGCACATATTTAATTAACTGTTACATAGAATCCTTTCTTTTAGTATCTCTCATGACAGAGGTCATATATAAATGTGCATTGTTGATTAAAACTACTGTCAAAGAACAATCTGAATTTTGATTTTAAGGGACTGCACTGCAATATTCTAGTCAAAAGTCTGTAAATTTAGTTATCTGATGTATTAATTACTAAATAGCAGTAGAATGAACTTGAGAAATAATTAATATATTTATCTAGCCTGTTAAGGACTTATACTGTGGGATACTGTTCACATATAGGGTCAGTTAATGGGTATGTTCATCTGACTTAACTGAGAATTTCACAGAACGGTAACTGCTATTCTCAGGGCATGCATCTTTTGTTTGGTTCATGTGATATATGAACTAACTATTGCATTTTATAGATAATGGGAGCCCATATTATTTGGTAATCCCATTAAATAGGCCTTCTCAAAAGTTCTTGATTTTTAAAGGTAATTTGTTGATTCTCCCTCTCTCCCTCTCTTGTGTCTTTTTTTGGTTTTGTTTTTGGTTTTTTTATCATTTAAATAGATTCTCTGTGTTTATTTTCACTGTTCCAAGCCTATTATCTTGGATATTTCTTCTAATTTTCAGTTGGTTCTAGCAGCGTCTTTAACCTAGCAGCCTTTATTCCTCTGCTTACCTGGTCCACATAGCAGCGTACCACAGCGGAAAAAAGAACATCTCCTTGCCCGAATGAGCTAAATGTTGCATGAATTGCACAAGCTAAATGTGTGGGTATCTGAAAGGAGGAACATCAAGGGGATAGCTGCATTCTCTGTAAACTGCTTTGGATAAAAATTACAGCAACCAGCTAATGAGAATTTTGTTATTCATTTAATTAGGAAAAATGTACCACTTTCTTTTCCATTTGTCAGTTGGTAGCCAGGACTATAACAGGCTAATGTTAGTGCAGGGTGAGGGTTTTATCTTTGTCCCAGATCTCAGGATAACTCTTCAAGGTTTTTAGGGTAGATTTTAATGCAGGATGCCCCAGCTGAGCAAGTGTCCTGGGGCTCTGGACACACAGAGTAACTCTGCATTTCCTCCAGGCCATAGTTTGCTGGCTTTGTCCAAACTGATACCTTAGTGTCATGTTTAGTATTTATAGGAGTACTAGTGGGTAATAATTTTATATGAATATATGGAGAATCAGGTTGAATTCCTGACAAAGCAAAGTCGCTAACATAATCCTTAAGATTGCTGTGGAGGGAGAAGTCAGTCATTCACAGTCTCTAGTAAAGGAAATGTTCATATTTTCCAGACAAATAAATGCTATTAGATCAAGTTTCAAAGTGTCTGAAACAGGCGTGAATGCAAATTAATTTTCAAACATCCTCTCTCCATTCTAATTTTTATTTTAGAGGAATGTAAAAGTGAATTGTAAAAAGGCTGAAGGAAAAAATCAGTCCTTGAAATATGATAGAGTAAATACAGCTCTTTTCAAAAACTCAAAAGAGAAGTCTGCAAAGTGTGAAAGAAAATTAAATGAAACACAAATCTACACAAACTATTTCTGCTGTGAAATCCTAAAAGATATCTTGGATACTGCCTCCTTTGTGATCTCATTCTCTTCCATTGGTTCTGTGTCAAGTAAAATAACTAAATCTATAAATATAAATAGCCTTATTGTCAACTTGAAAGTTCATTTTTCATCCCAAGTCTAAGGCATGAACCAAAAGCATATGTGAATATGTGCAAGGTCTGAAAATCCAGCCTAGCAGGTCTAACTGTATCTGTAATTTGGATACAGAATATGTAAACAGAGGAAAGCATAATTCAGTAGATTGCATATCTAAATGTCATATTATTTCATATTTGTAACTGAGGCACTACCTAGCCAAAAACTTTACTGCCTGAAAATATTCTTTTAGTTTTTTTGACAGGAGTCCAGGGTTTGTTTTTCTATTTGCATAGAAACCCTTAGAGATAGTCTCCTTTTGTCAACCCTAGTAATTCCTTATTTGTTTAAAAAAATCTCCTCTAAACCTTCAAACCAAGCCATGAATCAACATCACAAATCCTACATAGTGATCTGAGGAACATCCTGAAATCTCTGCTCAGCTGTGGGCAGGGATGAACACAGCGCATAAATTTAGATAGATTTCAGTTGACCATGAAACCACAAGTTTCGATGAGGAGTTTACCATTTATTAATCTCCTGTTAGAGAATTGTATGTTACGGTATATTCTTCAGTTTTCAAACAATACATTTTTGCCCTTATTTTTGGATGTGGAAAGAAATGTATAGAAATAATCAATTTTCAAAATATGAACCGTTACATCATGTCTCTACAAATCAACATGTATGCTAGGAACATATGACTTAACTGATGCAGCTTAGTGGGAAGTCAAAGCAGATATTTAACAATCATAGTGTAAACCCCAATATTGTTAGTAATCTCACTGCAGACATTATTAGTTTCAGTATCCAAATTTGATTATACAATAATCCTAATCACTGAGGTAAATAGGATACTTTACTCCGAAACTATACTTGGCTTTAAGCTCCTTCTTCACAGTTGTAGAAAGGCAAGGATACTTTCCTGTATCAGCTGGTTTAATAATGACAGTATCTTGCAAAACATAATCTTGTGGTTATTGATTTTGATGGTTCCTATTACAGTGCTTACTACTACAGATTTCCTCCTGTTCTTTGCATTCCTTCTGAAGTCCTGTGTGTGTCCCAGGTACTTGTGAGTGTAGCTGTGGCTCCTGTAACATTTCTAGTCTGCAACAGCCATGAGACTTAGACGACAGACTGAATTTCTGCTTGAATACCATTTTTAGATCCTCCCCTGATCAAGTCAGAAATAATATAGGAAACTGCCAGTTCAGAATGAAAATCTTGGGAGAGGAAGTTTTTCAAATCCAACCAATAAGTCACTTTTTTTGTTTTTCAGGAAATCCAGGTGGGAAAACACTCTTTTTTTGGTTTTGGTTTTTTTTTCATTTGTTTCCAGAATTGACAGGTGCCAATAGTTTGTCCAGTATTATGTACAGGGCTCAAAGACCATCAAATGCTTCACCTCAGAAATGTGACAATCCAAACAACTTTTAATTGGCTTTAACTCATGCGTTATTACCTGCACAAAGTTATAATTCATGAAGATCTCTTTACATCCTGGAGAGAAGACCTAAAAATTTTTACATTGGTAGAAGTCATCCACACACCTTTGATAAGTTCTCAGCATTTGTCACAATGTTTTATGACTAGGAGAGGGTAAATCTTCCAACTTTTGTTGAAAGCAGACTGTTTTATTGACTTACATTTTCAGGTCCCAACATTTGTTCCTTATTTGAAAATGTAATGCCTTACATTTTTTACTACCTGGACTGGACCTATGTAATGGGAGTGCTAGAAACAAAGTTATTTTGAGCTCTCTGCCTGTCTGCTCCTTTTTGAAAAGACAGGATTTAGTTAGGGTCAGTTTCCAGGCTGAACAGTTCATGAGTCAATAATTGCTCCCATTATTACAGCAGCCAGCTTTATAATGGAATTTGATTAATAACAATATACCACTCAGTTACATTTTTCCATTAAGTGGCACTAATTACACTGCAACTGCTGTTCAAAACCAAGCAAAGTGTATCTACGATGTCATTTAATGCAACTAGATATACCTAAAATGTAACTTCAAAGCTCCCTGTATAACTAGTAGAGCCTTGAATTAGTGCCAATTTAAAGTAACTTCTGGGTCTCTTTCCAATGGCTTTGAGATCCCGAGATCCCATCTTAGTGTATTTTAGAAAATCAATGAAGTGATGTAAGAAGATTCTGAGGATGGGGGAGGAAAAATAATAACTATTAGACCTTCCATACTGTCAAAATCTCCTACTTTCTGAAGTTAATTTTGAATGTTAAGACTTTACTCTGAATTCATTTTTATAAAGAAATCAGTGCAGTTATTGTTTGATTTATAGGACAGTGCAGCCTCACAGGAAACATCTGCTTTCAAGGATTTTCCCAGGAGACATAACCTTAGATTATAGAAAATAATTGATCTGGAACAATTCTATTTAAGCAGACTCATCCAATAATCTTTCTTGGGCTTTTAGAGTCTGAGAACAAATTTATTTGCCAAAATACAGCAAAACAGTTGAAAACATGTTTCAATTAACATGGTCCTAATCCTGCATAATAATATGTTCACTAATCTTTTCTGATTGGTTGTACTTACAGGTTCTCAAGGCTTGGATCTTTGGCTAGTCATTTCATTTTTGAAAAAAGGTTAAGTTTTTGTTCTGGTTTAACTTGGCAGACAGCTAAACACCACACAGCTGTTCACTCACTTCCCCCCACCCTGCCCCAGTGAGATGGGGGAGAGAATTGGGAAAAAAAAGTAAAATTTGTGGGTTGAGACAAAGACAGTTTAATAGGACAGAAAAAGAAGGAAAAAATCCAACCAATAATAATAAAAGTATAACAACAACAACAGCAACAACAATAACAATAATAATAATAAATAAAAATGATAAAAGGATATAAAAAATAAGTGATATACAATGCAATTGCTCACCTCCTGCTGACTTATGTCCAGTCAGTTCCTGCGCGACAGTCCTCCCTGGGCAACTCCCCCAGTTTATATACTGAGCATGTCATCATATGGTGTGGAATATCCCTTTGGACAGTTTGGGTCACCTGTCCTGGCTGTGTCCCCTCCCAGTTTCCCATGCACCCCCCTGCCTTCTCGCTGGCAGACCAACATGAGAAGCTGAACAGTTCTTGACTGCTTCACAACAGCTAAAAGCATCAGTATGTTTTCAATATTATTTTCATCCCAAATCCAAAACATAGCCCTATACCAGCTGTCAGGAAGAAAATAAATTCTACCCAAGGTGAAACCAGGACAGTTTTGCTTCATTTAGGTTTCTCATATTGAGTAACTGGACTTATTACAAAATGTTGTGTATTTTGGGGCTAGTTGGCTGTTCATGCTTTAACTTTTGCTGTGACACATCATATCTGTTTTAGTCTGCCAGTCATATCTTGGGACAGATTATAATGCAATATGACACTGATCTAACTGACATAGCCCATCCTGCTGTTTCTTGCAGCACATAATTTACTGCAAAAGCTGGTTTTAAGAGGCAAAATAGCTGTTTTGCCACTGTTTATTTCACTGTTATTCACTGGCTAAAATAACTCAGTCTTCATGGATAATTACCTCTCTGGAGTAATGCAAATAGGATTAGGATTGTTTCATTGCTACCAGTAGCAAAATGTATGAATGAAGGTCCATATTAAGCAGATGTGGTGCTAAAAATATTTTTTGTTTTAATATGAATAATGAGTTTTCCTCTTTCTTTTCAAAATGTCATCATGGTTTTGACTATACTCCTTGTACATTTCCTTGGGATATTAGTGTCAATCATACGACATTAGAGAACATTACAGTGCATTTAATAACCCTAAATCATTTAAAAATTAAGACACATAGCATGTTATGAACATATTAATGCTTTATGTAAAACACAGCTAAGATGAATTGGTGAATCTAGGATGACTAGTTCTTTGTTAACTATGCCCTGTTCTTCCTGACTGAACAGAATAGAATTACTTTAAGTGTATATGTACGTCAAACTTGACCTAGAGATTGAATCTATATTGTAGAGATATCAGATCAAATTCTCCTTTTGTTAAATATGAATACTTATATATTATGTTGAATTCTGCAATCAGTTGAGGCACTTTAGTTTTGATGTTTAACTCAAACTCCATTATATTGGATACACCTTCAGCTGAAAGTACAATTAAGAAAAATGTATCTTTACATTTCAAAAAATGTAAGTTAAGGGCCATATCCTGCAAACATTAAGCAGCCTAAAGAGTTTAATACTATCACATTAATTCGGGAACACCTTTTCCACAGGCTGGATGTGAGACAAATTCCCATCCAACTTTTGCACAAGTAGGGCTTGATCTTGCAAGCTGTTCTGTCACTCAGGACTGGCTTATTCATATGGTGATGAGGTGGCTCATCTTCTTACAGATGATATTAAACTGTATCCACAGTTTTTCAGTATCATCTCTGTCACTGTGTAGCCAGTCTGGTTCTATTACATCCCATAACCATAGCAGCGGCAGCAAAATCATGTGAATCATTTGCAACATCTGGAACATTGACAGTCTAACTTGTTCAAAACCTGTAATGGTTGTACAATTTCTACATTAGTGCCACTTGAATTGCTCTCTATTCTGCCAAAAAAATTATATAGTCTGGCTACTTTACTCACATTTTTGTGTGTTTGGTTTCTCCTTTAGCTACAATGGAACTGAATTTGTCATGTGTTGCTTTCTACAGGATGCTGTTTCTTTGATTTGTTAAACTTTAGAGTTTAAAGATCCTTCTAATCTTGTGAATTTTGAGGAGCTCAGGAATACCACTTCTGTTGCAGTTAGATACAAGCTCTCTCAAAATATGTCACAATTTGGATGGAGCCTTCATTCAAAAGTTCCCAAAATGTATGCCAAAACGTGTCGTTTACAGTCTTGTGTAGGTACAAACTTACAAAACTTTTACTAAAAAAGAGTCATTAAGATGAGTTTTTGGCAGTGTTTTGCTGTTTTTTGATATGCTTACTAAGTACAGAACTCCCATGCAAAGAATTTTTTATTGTATCCATTTCTGAAGATGTGGAAATGATTACGTAGGAATGACACTATTTTGCTAGTATTTGTAGCTCTTGGAGAGAGATGTTTGAGTGTTGAATTTTGAATGACTCTTTTCATCATAATTACTTAAGTGTCTTAAAAACTCCTTTTGCCATATTATATTTTACTTTTATGTTTAGAATGGCTATGAAAAAACAGTAGTTTCACAGTTCCTTTATGAGACTCCTAATTTTCTGCAACAACTAGACTGCAAAGATTCAAAAGATTTTCGGCATCTTCATTTCCTCCCTATAATGTAGATCTTGTTCATATTGCCTCTGGTTTGTCAGTTGCAGAATCATTTTAAAACAATATAATTTGTTATAAATGCCTGAATCCAAGCATTGCTCCTGCCTTCTCCGTGCCTTTATTTCACTGTTAATATAACACTGTTACAGGACAGCCCTTCATTCTCTGGCCTATTTTACTGAAAAATGAATGAGTGAGAGTCTTGATTACCTTACAGATAAATCTGGTCAACTGTTATATTAATTAAAATGTGTGGTTTTGAGGCTATTCTGAACTATTTATATGTGATTTAATTCATATCAGCAGCTAATTTGTATTTAATGCAAACTAATGGGTTTTATGTAAATGGAGCATGTGGCAGTCTATTTAAAAAACAAATTATCTGTAGTTTCATTTCACTTATTTTAATTAAATTTAGAGCGTGTGTGCAGTAGGGAGGGATAAAGGATGTGTTATATATGAAATGTTGATGATTAAAACCAATTTAAATATATAGAATAAGGAACAAGTGATTCTCTAAGCAGGAACAGTGATTCGTTTTTTGATATTTGCATTTGCTAAAAGAGTGGACACAAGAATAGGCAAGGGCATGTACCTGGTGGGTTTTGAACTGAAGAATACAAATAATTCTATGAGTTATTGATAATAATACTGTCATGATTAATTAGTTCACAGTTATCAAATGTTTTGAAAACTATAGGTAAATTACATTCTGAAAGTACCTAAATATTAGAGTAAATAAATTGGCAACTCTTTACATCAAGATTGATAGTTCCAAAAGCACTATGCAAGTCCCAGGTACTACCTTACAACCAATGGAGCCTACTATGTAACATGATGACTGTACAGGTTGTTCTAATGTCAGGCAAGAGATTAATTCAAGATATTTGGGATAATTATAAATATTATTTAGCAGTTTTGAAACCCGAAATATCATCACCTCATGTCCTGTTTGCTTGCATTTCCTGAGCCTGGTTGAATAAACAGGTTCCTTGTTTTGTACTATTCTGAGGAAGTTTTGTTCACAGCATCAGCTCAACTGCATGATTTTGTGTCCCACCCACTTTTGACCAGTCTGACAGATTTGCAGGACAAATAGTGTAATAGATGAAAATCTTTTCTGAACATTTCTCATCTTTACTGTTCCAAGACTTTGGCAGGACATGTACACTCAGTTATTATTATTCACTTTACCTCTCCTCTGTGGAGAAAATCTGCAAAGGTTAGAATATCTTTTTCAGCAGCTTAGCCTTCATCCACAATTGTGGTGTAACCCCAACAGCTTGTATGCAACTTGTCCATCAGCTGCTAAACTTAATTAATGTTTTAGTGTCATCAGGGATGGAAATGGCAACTCAAAAATATTGTTTGCTATTGTTAATTCTAGTTCCACTGATTGTCTGGAAGTTTCTCTAATTTCAAAAGCTGCAATGGGAACTTTCTCTTTTTTCCTTGCACCCATTGGAAATACTGTGACTTTTGTAATTCCTCAACATCACAGGGTTTATTCATGTGAAATGGAAATCTGTGATTGGAAGTTTAAGTACTCTGACTTCGTTAGGAATCAAATGAAAACTTTTTTGATACGTTTTATACCCAAAAGAATTTGTGCTTGAAAGAGGTTATTTGAATAAAAAGGTACTTAACCAAAGATGATAAAACAGATCAGCACTTTTCTTGCCTATGTTGACAGCTATGGATATATGTCTACATTTGCACACACAGTCTTGACCAATATGTTGTGTTTGTCATGTTCAACAGAGAGTATAAACTCTTTCTTAATTCTATTCCCTTAATCGCAGAATCACAGAACCACTAGGTTGGAAAGGACCTTCAAGATCATCAAGTCCAACCATTAATCCAGCACCACCATGTCCCTTAAACCATGTCCTGAAGTGCCATATCCACACATTTTTTAAACACTTCCAGAGATGGCAACTCCACCACCTCCCTGGGCAGCCTGTTCCAATGCCTGACCACCCTCTCAGTGAAGAAATTTTTCCTAATATCCAATCTAAACCTCCCCTGGTGCAACTAGAGGCCATTTCCTCTCTTCCTACTGCTAGTTACTTGGGAGAAGAGGCCAACACCCTCATCGCCACAACCCCCTTTCAGGTAGTTGTAGAGAGCAATAAGGTCTCCTCAGCCTCCTCTTCTTCAGACTAAACAACCTCAGTTCCCTCAGCCGCTCCTCATAAGACTTGTGCTCCAGACCCCTCACCAGCTTCGTTGCCCTTCTCTGGACATGCTCAAGCACCTCAACATCCTTCTTGTAGTGAGGGGCCCAAAACTGAAAACGGTATTCAAGCTGCGGCCTCACCAGTGCCGAGTACAGGGGCACGATCACTTCCCTACTCTTGCTGGCCACACTATTTCTGATACAGGCCAGGACACTGTTGGCCTTCTTGGCCACCTGGGCACACTGCTGGCTCATGTCCAGCTGGCTGTCAACTAGCACGCCCAGGTCCCTTTCCGCCAGGCTGCTCTCCAGCCACTCCTCCCCAAGCCTGTAGCTTTGCATGGGGTTGTTGTGACCAAAGTGCAGGACCCAGCACTTGGCCTTATTAAACCTCATACAGTTGACCTCTGCCCATCGATCCAGCCTGTCCAGACCCCTCTGCAGAGCCTTCCTGCCTTCCAGCAGATCAACACTCCCACCCAACTTGGTGTCATCTGCAAACTTACTGAGGGAGCACTCAAGTCCCTCATCCAGATCATCGATAAAGATATTGAACAAGACCGGCCCCAGAACCGAGCCCTGGGGAACACTGCTTCTGACCAGCCGCCAGCTGGATTTAATGCCATTCACCACAACTCTCTGGACTCGGCCGTCCAGACAGTTCTTTACCCAGAGAAGAGTAAACATGTCTAAGGCTTGAGCCGCCAGTTTCTCCAGGAGAATACTGTGGGAGACACTGTCAAAGGCTTTACTAAAGTCCAGGTAGACAACATCCACAGCCTTTCCTTCATCCACTAGGCGGGTCACCTGGTCATAGAAGGAGATCAGGCTGGTCAAGCAGGACCTGCCTTTCATGAACCCATGCTGGCTGGGCCTGATCCCCTGGTTGTCCTGCACATGCCCTGTGAGCACCCTCAAGACGAACCACTCCATAATCTTCCCTGGTACAGAGGTCAGGCTGACAAGCCTGTAGTTCCCCAGATCCTCCTTTCACTCCTTCTTCTAGATGGGCATTACACTGGCAAGCCTCCAGTCATCTGGGAGCTCCCCTGGTAAACAGGACTGCTGATAAATGATGGAGAGTGGCTTGGCAAGCTCCTCCGCCAGCTCTCTCAGTACTCTTGGGTGGATCCCATCAGGCCCCATAGACTTGTGGGTGTCCAGGTGGCTTAGCATGTCCTTGACTGCTTCTTCCTGGATTATGAGGAGTATATTGTGCTCTCCATCCCCATCTTCCAGTTCAGGGGGCTGAATACCCTGTGGATACCTGGAATACCCTGTGGATACCTGGAATGTAACAAGTAATGAATGTAACAAGTAATGAAACAAGACATAAACATACGATTTGATAAATAATGAAGGTTTAAACCCAGTATCAAAATTCAGCAATTACCTTGGTGATCTACTGAATCAGGACCAAGACGTTGTCATGTTAAACACTGACTAAATGAAAAGGCTACGGATGCTATGAAATAAAAATAACCTGCTTGTTAGAAGAGTTATTTACAAAAATCAATTTTACAAAAATCAATGTTCATTTTCTGTCTCTTGTATGTCAGCAGCAACCTTGCTTTGCCCATCAAGGGACAGGTTATTTAAACATGATGCCAGAGTAATTGCACAGGTGACCTGGCTGATAAATAGGATAAAACTATTTGGTTGTTGTCACTGAGATCTTGGACAAAATGTTGAAAAAGTCAAAGAAATAAACAAAAACTATTAAAGAAAAAATAAGATATTCCTCAATGAAAGTTGTCTGAAGCACTGACCTTTGAGAACTCCCACTTCTTTTTATCCTCTCTACACCTTCCACTATAAAATACAATTTGCCAGGCTGGTCTTTGTACAAGACTCTTAGGTTTTATTTTTATTAAGAAACATCAAGTCATAAAACAATGTTTGTTACCAAAGCTCCAAATACAGGAAATAATTTTAGAAACACAGAAGAATTTTCTTATCTAATAATATATCTAAGACTCATGGTGTTTCTAATAAAGGCTGCCTTGAGGTATTTGCCTTGATTGATTCTTCTATCTCACTGACCATTTCTCACTCACTTTTGATGGTCTTGTGAATATTTTTAGTTTTTTGATGGATTGGGAGATTGGATTGGATGTATTGCAAAAATATTGATCTGTTGGTCCCAAATTGATGCCATACCCAAATATTTATTTTGGTTGATGGGATTTGCTGAAATCATGCATTATTTCATAGATTTGCCTGTTATACTGAGTTGGACTCTGCTGCAGTTATATTTTGGGGTTATTTTGTGCTGTGTTTGCTGTCTTGGTTCCAGACGGGTATTTAGTCATGGATGACCAATAATTCACTTTTTTTAGATTATGTGTGCTATGTTTATATATTTATATATTTATATATTTATATATTTATATATTATGTGTGCTAGCAGAGTTGTGAACATGTAGGATGAATCCTTACCTGTTGTTACACGCCTGAGGTGACTGGTTTTACAACTGGTATACCCTTGTATAAATGCAGTGCACCTTAATCTTCAGGCATTTTTTATCTGTATGTCCTGGTTTCAGCCAGGGTAGAGTTAATTTCCTTCACAGAAGCTAGCGTGAAGATATGTTTTGGATTTGGAATGAGAAAATATTGATAAGGTGCTGATGTTTTGAATTGTTGCTAAGTAGTCAAGGACAGTCCAGCTTCTCGTGCTGGCCTGCAGCGAGCAGGCTGGGGGTGCACAGGAAGCTGGGAGGGGACACAGCTGGGACAGCTGACCCAGGCTGGCCAAAGAGATATTCCATACCATATAACGTCATGCTCAGTATATAAAGCTGGGACAAAGAAGAAGGAAGGGGTCAGGGACATTTGGAGTTATGGCGTCTGTCTTCCCAAGAAACCACTACCCGTGATGGAGCCCTGCTTCCCTGGAGATGGCTGAACACCTGCCTGCCCATGGGGAGTAGTAAATGAATTCTTTGTCTTGCTTTGCTTGCGTGCGCAGCTTTTGCTTTACTTATTAAACTCTCTGTATCTCAAACCATGAGTTTCCTCACTTTTACTCTTCCGATTCTCTTCCCCGTCCCACCATGGGGGAGTGAGCGAGCGGCTGCGTGGGGTTTAGTTGCCAGCTGGGGCTAAACCATGACAGTCCACGACGTTATGCTCAGGTACCACAGTATCCAATATAACCTCATTAACCACCACCCCCCTTCCCATCCTTTAATATAATACACAGATTATCATCCCCTTAGTCCATAGACTTCCCTCCAAAATGTCCGTGAAATGTCTGCTGAGTTCATTTAGTCCATGACTTTGGGCTCCATCCCTTATGGTGGTCACTCAGGACAGGCGAGGTGGGGTGTTGCATGGAGTTACTGGGCACCAAAGCCAGCTCAGGTCAGGTCACTGCTGCACTGGCACTGCTTCTTGTAAGGCTTGTCCTCCATTGGTTCAGGTGGTTCCTGCTATAGTAGTTCCTATAACATGCAACTCAAATCATGGGTTACAACAGTTTAAAGATGCTTCCATTACAATCTCCACCCCTGGGCCCTTTGTACTGGACCATAGGGTTTAACATTGCAATGAACTCCTCCCCTTGCCCCTGCTCCAGCTTGGATTTATCCACAGACTGCAGTCCCTTCTATGAGCCACAGTCTCTCCAGGGGTATATCTGCTGCGGCATAGACTTATCCACAGTTGCAGTCACTTCAGGGTGCACTTGCTCCAAAACAGCCGTCTCCACGGGCCACACTACCTCCAGAGATAAATCTGCTCCAGCGTGGCCTTACCCATAGTTCCAGTTCCTCCAGCAATATACCTGCACTATTGAGGGCTTCTCCATGGCCACACACTTTGAGGTGCTCCAAGCATGACCTCATGCACAACCAATAATGCTTCAAGGTGCACCTGCTGCAACATAGACTTATCCACAGCCACAGACACTTCGAGATGTACCTTCTCCAGCGTGGACTTATCCTTGTGCCACAATCCCATCAGAGGCATACCTGCTGCAGCACAGACACAACCATGGCTACAGATGCTTTGAGATATACCTGCTCCTGGCATGGGCTTATGCACAGCCACAGACTCTTCGGGGTGTCCTGCTCCCACATGGACTCACCCACGGGTCACAGTCCCTTCGACTCGAGTTCACAGTGGAGTTCCAGCCCATTCAGTACAGTAGCACAGAAAAAAAAAAAAACAGCAATACCCCGGCCATCTGCCAGCCCAGGTGCAAGGTCATTGCTGTTATCAGAATCCTCCCAGGCACAGCAGAGTCAGACGATCAGCAGTACAGCAGTAGCGAAAGCAAAAAGCAGCCACTAACGAGCACTGGACTCTAATATATGCAGGGAAGGGAAACCCATGGCAAGCACAGGGGCCTGGCAATTAATGGCTAAACAGCAATAACAGCTATAAATTCTATCATCTAGCACATTCCAATCAAACTTGTCATTATGTCAAACCCTTCGAGCCCCACGTTGGGTGCCAAAAAGGACTGGCGTGGTTTAGCCCCAGCTGGCAACTAAGCCCCACGCAGCCGCTCGCTCACTCCCCCATGGTGGGACGGGGGAGAGAATCGGAAGAGTAAAAGTGAGGAAACTCATGGTTTGAGATAAAGAGAGTTTAATAAGTAAAGCAAAAGCTGCGCACGCAAGCGAAGCAAGACAAAGAATTCATTTACTACTCCCCATGGGCAGGCAGGAGTTCAGCCATCTCCAGGGAAGCAGGGCTCCGTCACGTGTAATGGTTTCTTGGGAAGACAGATGCCATAACTCCAAACGTCCCTCCACCCCTTCCTTCTTCTTTGTCCCAGCTTTATATACTGAGCATGACGTTATATGGTATGGAATATCTCTTTGCCAGCCTGGGTCAGCTGTCCCAGCTGTGTCCCCTCCCAGCTTCCTGTGCACCCCCAGCCTGCTCGCTGCAGGCCAGCACGAGAAGCTGGACTGTCCTTGACTACTTAGCAACAACTCAAAACATCAGCACCTTATCAACATTTTCTCATTCCAAATCCAAAACATATCCTCACGCTAGCTTCTGTGAAGGAAATTAACTCTACCCTGGCTGAAACCAGGACACTGTATTAAACTATTGTTCTCAGAAAGCTGTGTCTAAGAGTTAGATTTTTACTTGGACAGTTTGCGTGTTGGCCCTAGTGAAACCATATGGCCAATCCATCTGTATGTTTTATTCATATATTTAGAATATCTAAATATATGCTTCATATATATCAAACATATGCTTATAGTTTTTCCAATTTTTTTTCTTGCTTCATTTGTTTCAAGACATTCACATATGCTTTTATGTCTTTACTGGTCCATGTAATAAGTAAAAGGTGGCAAACTTGCACGTATTGTTGCAGACTTCATACTTTACATTTTTTAAATTACCTCATTTCTAATAGGGGGAAAATCTGCTTTTATCCGGGGAGAGATGTTTAAGAAGCTCAGTAGTTTTCCTTAGTTTCTTACATTTGACAATGTAAAAGAACTTTTACTATGGGTAACTGTCATTCTGCCACATTACAATCAAGTCAATTGAAGGGGATCTTAAAATGAGGTGAATTGTAACCCAGATGATGACATACGCTTTATAATGTGTTCTAGAACGTTATTTTCAGTAACTAATACATATCAGAATCACAGAGTCATAGAACCATAGAGTCATTTAGGTTGGAAAAGACCCTTAATATCATTCATGTCCAACTATTAACCTGGCACTGCCAATGCCACCACTAAACCATGTTCCTCAGTGACACATCTACATGTCTTTTAAATACCTCCAAGGATGGTGACACAATCACTTCCCTGGGCAGCTTGTTCCAACGCTGAACAACATTTTTGGTAAATATATTTTTCCTAATATCCAGTCTAAACTTCCCCTGCCATAACTTGAGGTTATTTCCTCTTGTCCTATCACTTTGTTACTTGGGAGAAGAGACCAACACCCACCTCACCTACAGCCTCCTTTCAGGTAGTAGTAGAGACCGATAGAGTCTCCCCTGAGCCTCCTTTTCTCCAGACTAAACAAGCCCAGTTCCCTCAGCCACTCATCATAAGACTTGTGCTCCAGACCCCTCACCAGCTTCGTTGCTGTTTTCTGGACACACTCCAGCAACTCAATGTCTTTCTAGTAGTGAGTGGCACAAAATTGAACACAGGATTCAAGGTGCGGCCTCACCAGTGCTGAGTACAGATGCACGATCAGTTCCCTACTCCTGCTGGCCACACCATTTCTGATACAGGCCAGGATGCTCTTGGCCTTTTTTGGCCACCTGGGCACACTGCTGGCTCATGTTCAGCTGGCTGTCAACGAGCACGCCCAGGTCCTTTTCTCCCAGGCAGCTCTCCAGCCACCTCCCCAAGCCTGTAGCTTTGCATGGGGTTGTTGTGACCAAAGTGCAGGACCCGGCACTTGGCTTTGTTAAACGTCATACAGTTGACCTTGGCTCATCGATCCAATCTGTCCAGATCCCTCTGCAGAGCCTTCCTACCCTCCAATAGATCAACACTCCTGCCCAACTTGGTGTCATCTGCAAACTTGCTGAGGCAGCACTCGATCCCCTCATCCAGATCATTGATAAAGATATTAAACAGAACTGTCCCCAATGCTGAGCCCTGGGGAACACCGCTTCTTATGACCAAATGCCAGCTGGATTTAACCCCATTCATCACAGTCTTTGCACCCAAACAACCAGCCATTTTTTAATCCTGTGAAAAGTACATCCTTCCAATGTAGCAAATGAATGAAAGAAAATGCTACCTACATAAGGATAGAAGTCAATATTACCCTTCTATTTTGAGTGTCCATAAAATCTTGTGAAACTGTATGGAAGTGTGGAAAACAAATGGATTCATTCTAATCTGTGTTTAGAGTAAAGACTAAATGTATTATTTTCAAAGATACGGCCCCTTTTAGAGATAACTACACTTAAAACACTGCTGTTTTGTTAGTCAGAAATTAAAGCTGAACTGGTTTCTGTTATAGTTTCACTCCAGATATGAACAAAAATGTAGTTGTCAGCTGAAAGAAGTGAAATGCCCTCCAGCAAATCTGTGGACCCTTTGTAAACTGTACGGCCCATGGTGGTTTTCCATGCCACTGTGAAGCACATACTTCTGGTATATCACATTCCTTTGATGCCACAGAGAGAGATGAAATCTAGGACTTTTTCAGTACTGGATCACAAGTAGGCTTAAGATTTCCATCTTGGGATGATCAGGGTTAATGATGAGATGAAAATGTATATTGATGCTGTATCTTATCTGATGCAAAAAGATTGTGCGAAAATACACATCTTGGAGCACATGCTCCGCAAATGTGATATTTTTCCACTGGAATGCTAAAATCATTCAAACTTGTAGTGACTTTTCCAATTTCAAGAGGGTCATACAAGCAATAGAGTAAGAGAATAGTTGGCTGCAGCAGGGCTGGACAAGGTCAGATAAGTTTAAGATGCAAACACATTTTTTATTATTGTGACTGTCATTATCTAGGCTACTAGCAGAGACAATACTCACTGGGAAAAATGTAACAGGTTGCTGGCAATATGTCTAAGACTTGCAGGCACGGTTTGTAACTGCTATTAGTTGTTCCAACATTCCTTTAAGAAAAAATATCAAGCTCTACATCTAGGCTGAAAATTCTCACTTTGATATCCTGAGAATGAGGTTCTGGTGAAGATAGGTAGAGTGGCACATTACTAGGGAGTCAAGAAAAGATATGTGATAAACACTGGAATACATGGAGGCTAGCCAATTTAAAGGAGCAGGTACACAGCAAATGGATCCATAAAGTGATAATAATTCCCAACCTGAAGGCATTGTCAAGATAATTCTAAGACTTGCATTCCAGTTGAGCAGTTACAGACTCAGACTTCAGCCCAAAATGTAAATGGAGATCAGTAGTGGAGGTGCAGTGTTTTGTGTCTGAAAATTATGTGTGTTTTTTTTAAAAAAAGAACCAGACTGAGATTTTGAAAAATTACCACCTGAGATTCACTGATAAGCAGGCAGATTTTACAACCACTGTCTTAAGAATTAAACTGTCACTGTGATTGAATTCCTTCTTCTGCATAATTTTCTTTTGAGTACTTTTGATTTTACTGTGTAATTAATGATTTCCACTAAATTGATATGCAATCCAAACTATTAATTATTGAAGAAACTTTCATTGTGCTTAAAGAGTAGAGGTACAATAGTCAATTAGCTCTGAAACAAGAGGGAACAAAATCCAGAGATTTGCTTCTGTAAATTTTATCCACACCATTTACAATGAATATATATTTTTCCATTATATAAGTAGTTTGTGCTGAGAACTGGGTGGAAAGCAGAGTATAATAGTAATTCTGTGCCACAAGTTTCTGTGGTAATACAAGTTGCATAGCATTTTTGTTTTTTAATTAAGAGATATTATACCACAGCGGAGTTCACTTTTTACACAAGATTCTGAACCATAGTGTGATTGCAGTCTTCAGTGGGATTGAGTGTGGACCTGTGCTAATGTCTGCTATAACTTTATCATACATAAAAAAGAAAAAAAAGTAATGATTCCTATTACTGCATTCCTTTACTTTGCTTGCTTTTTTTCTTGTGAAAACATCTAAAATCTGTCTTTTTTCACTCACATTCCAAAGAAATCAATGTTTCCATACATTTTTTGAAGATATAAATTAAAGCACTGCTAAAGTGGATAAAACTCCCTCTGTTCTGTTACAGCATAATTCTCGAGGATTTTCTTGTAACACTAAAAATAATTATCATTTGTGGAAAGGACAGTATGTGATTGTTTTCCTTGATGTATGATGAGGATTTGTACAGAAAATAGAACCACTGCCTCATCTCACAAATTGAACAGTACATCTGTGAATACCTTTGCATAGCCTTTGAAAAAATTCTTGCCTGAAGACCTTGCCTGAATACCTTGCCTGTTGGTATCAAACAAGATACAAGAGGCTGGATCTAACTTTTCTTCCACAAAAAGAAGCAGTGACAATAGTGTATTCTAGTCTGGTATAAAATAAATATCTCTTATCTTTATTTCAATCTGATTAACTTTCTTCATTTAATCATTAGCTTTTATTGACAAAGAACCAAATATGCCCATTAGGGGTGGTGAGACAGAGTAGAATCAATTTATACATTAAATTAAAGAGTAGAGCCTCTAGATATTTAGACTAAAGATAAAGTAGTAACCTGTTAAATGCAAAACCTTATTGATAGAGAATGGTAATTCCCTCTAGCAGGCACATTCTTTTAACAGATTTTCATTTAGGATGGTGTCATTGCCTCATGGAGCAATGTTTAGCTAAGCTAGAATATTGGCTTTTCTCAGAGTTGACCGAGACTCGTATAAAGAATAGTTATGAGTAGTATATGGATTTTAAAAGAAACTCTTTATTTCTTAGTCAAACCTTGGTCAAATCTGTTCTGTTATGTGCGTGAGTCTTAAGACAGAAGTGTATCTAGGCTAACAGCTATAATGGGACATGAACCACAATGGATATTGGGATTCTGCTAGAGAGAGATTTGAAGAGGATGGGAAGTATGAATCTAAGAGCCAAATGGTGATGTAAAGAGGTGTTTTGCATTTGGGGTCACATTTGCTCATGACACTTAAGCCACTAAGTTACTTGAAAGCTGTGTAAAAACACTAAGCACTTGGAAGCAATGCAGACACTGTTTTGTGTTAGAATCCTTAAAGCATTTAGCCCCTTCTTATATTTGGCATATCTACTTGATGCTGAGATGAATATTGTTTGATGATATAATGCTACGATGTGCCTGTATCTACCCAGCCAGTATATTATGAATATCTTTTTTCAGATTAAATAATTCTTTTACATTATGCTCTCAGTGACTCTTCTGTACTACTTTCCCCCAGAAACTGGGCAGCAGCAGATGCAAATCTAAAAGTCCTGGGGCACAAAAACCCCTGTGATCTATCTTGTATCAGTTAACCTTCACCATTTTCAAGGTCAGTGCTGTTACAGTGGTAATTTCAAATGAGTTGCAGCTTGTGGAGTCATATTTGACATTTGTTGACAGTCAGCCGTGGTTTTGCAGGCCAATACCAGACCACCAAACAGCTTTTGCAGAGGTTTTGGCAACACCCCTAGTAAATAAATGCCTACAGTTGCAATGTGAGAACAATGAGGAGGATGAGAAAAACACTGACCAGCTGTTTAGATCAGTTTCTTGGATTGTTTTCTCTTGGTGCAGCAATGTATATGGGCTCACAAAACAAGCACAGAACAGGACAAAAGGCTGTGCTATAAACCAGTAATATGTACAACATTTCAGGATCGTTAAGAGAACATTGTTTGAGGATTTTATATTGATTCTTCCACAGTGTTTGGGTGCAGATGAACACGTTAGTCTGAAAGCCTTAACCTCACAAATGTTGTCTTGTGAAATCTGTCATCTTCCACTGTAGCCACGCAATAGCTCATTTTTTGTGGGCAGATAAACTGTTGTGATAAAGGTTATTGCATAGTTTATTAAGGAAAGGTTGTTACTGTGTATTTCAAAGCCTATTAGATTTTGGAGACTATTAATGGGGCAATTAATAAAATGGGACAATTGATAAAATCCATGTTGTTGTTCTTTGCTCTATGCCAAGATTCTGGTTTCAAAATCAGAATGAGATATTTCTCTGTTGGGTTTCAGATGCTGTGACTGGATTATAAATATGAGTGGAGGTTCATGTGGAAGGGGTCATGAGAGCTTAGGTATGTATATATTTACATATTTATGAAACAAAAGTTAATACATAATAAAAGTTTTGCTCCACTACCAGATCAAGAGAATTTAATGGTGACAGCCTCTCCTGTGATGTCCTGGGACATGGTTATTAGATGTTACCCTGGCTAACAAGCCATGTGCCACTGAAAGCTATTATTTTACTTCACCTAGCAATGCAAGGTGGCTTGGAGATATCAAAGTAGTCAAAAAGAGAGATGTGCCATGATTAGACTATGGCCATTAGACTATACCTTCCTTGAATAAAAGCTGTGGGCTGCTTGCTATGTAGTTTATGTAAGAGAAATGGGGGAGTGTCATCAAAGGTTAAGAGATGTGAAATTAGATAATCTCAGGACCCATACATCAGAACTCTGTACTTTCTGTGTGGTAGAGGAATCCTGCCCAGCTGAGGTATCTTCTTCAAAATGATGGCATTGGGGTAAGTATGATGTAGGAAGTTTTGTATTCCTGTGATGAAGATAGAACTATTTTTTTTTTAATCTCACAACAAAAATTCAGTGAATAATATAATTTTGCTTGTGCTGTATGTAATATTTTTGTATGCCTCCTGGAAATAAAACAAATTACTAAACAAAATGGTGTAAATACTAACAGTGTAATTCCTCTGTATGCATTAAGATTTAGTTATGTTTTCCGTAACTTTTTTTTCTGAAAATGCTGTTTCTAGGGATGAAACTTTCACACATACCACAAGGAATATCGTTATGTTATTGCTAGTATTAATCATGAAAATTGTAAACTGCAACTACTGTTCAACACTGTTGATTAGAATCACTCTTTTCATTAAAATGCAAATAAGATAACCCAAAAAGTCTTAGTGTTTGAAGTAAAAGTATCCCTGAATATGAGTTGTGGTAAAGAGATGGTTTTAAAAACAGTGAAAAGAGTAATTTGAAAAGGAACATTGAAAATAATCAGCTTCAACTATCTCCAAAACCATAGAATCACAAAATCATAGAATCTTTGGGTTGGAAGAGACCTTTACACGTCATCTAGTTCAACCCCGTGCAATGGGCAGGGCATGAATGTTTCCAGGGATTCTTCTTCATTAGACTCACCTTGATCGGGCAGCCTGTAGTAGACACGAACCACAAGGTTCCCTTTGTTGCCTCAGTCTCTGATTCTTACCCATAAGCTTTCAACCTGCTCGTGGCTATTCGTCAGAGACAGCTCTTCACACTCTATCCATTTCTTGATGTAGAGGGATCCAACACCTCGATGGACAACCTGTGCCAGTGTTTCATCACCCTCATCATAAAAAAAATGTCTTCCTTATACCTGTCTGAATCCACTCTCTTTTAGTTTAAAACTGTTACTCCTTGTCCTATTGCAACAGGCCCTGCTAAGTCCCCATCTTTCTTAGAAGCCCCCTTTAAGTAATGAAAGGCTGCAATAAGGTCTCCCTGGAGCCTTCTCCAGGCTGTACCACTCCAACTCTCTCAACCTTACTCCATAGGAAAGATGTTCCATGCCTCTGACCATGGCCCTCCTCTCAACCTTCTCAATAGGTCCATGTCTTTTCTGTGCTGAGGGCTCCAGAGCTGGACACAATACTCCAGGTAGGGTCTCACTAGAGCAGACTCCGTTGATGTAGTCACTCCACCCTAGAAGGCCACTAGGTTGGTCAGGCAGGACTTACCCTTGGTGAAGCCATGCTGCCTGTCTTGAATCGCCTCCCTCTCCTCCATATGGCTTAGCACAGCTTCTAGGACAATTTGTTTCATGATCTTCCCAGGCACAGAGGTGAGGCTGACAGGTCAGTAGTTCCCAGGATCCTACTTGCTACCCTTTTTTTAAAAATGCGTGCAAAGTTTCCCTTTTTCTAGTCTCCAGGGACTTCACCTGACTGACAGCTCTTTTCAAATATCATGGAGAGTGGCTTGGCAACTACATCAACCAGTTCCCTCAGGACTCTGGGATGCGTCTCGTCAGTTCCCTTAGACTTGTGCATGTTCAAGTTCCTCAGGTGGTCTCAGACCTGATCTTCTCTTACAGTGGGAGGGACTTGGCTCTTCCTGTCCCCATATTGCAGGCCATCTGCTCGAGAGGTGTGGGAAAAGACACTGCCAGTGAAGACCCAGGCAAAGAAGTTGTTGGGTACCTCATCCTTCTCCTTGTCCGTTGTTGCCAGTTTGCCAGTCTTTCTCATGAAGGGATGTATGCTTTCTTTGACCTTCCTTTTCTGGCTAATATACATATAGAAGCCCTTCCTATTATTCTTTACATCCCTGCCAAGTTCAGCTCCAGCCGTGTCTTGCCCCTCCTGACATCATCCCTACACAACCTGGCAGTGTCCCTTTACTTTTCCCAGGACACCTGTCCCTGTTTCCACTGTTTGTTTATTTTCTTCTTGCCCTTTAGTTTGACCACTCAACCATGCTGGTCTCTTGCCTTCATTTCCTGATTTCATACATCTGGGAATTGAGAGCTCTTGTTGTCTGTGGAAAGTATCCTTAAAGATCTGCCAGCTCTGTTCTGCTCACTTGTCCCTGATGGCAGTTTCCCAGGGGGTCTTACTGACTGACTCCCCGAAGAGATACAAGTTTGCTTTCCTAAAATTCGGTCCTGACTTTACTCTTCGCCTGCCCCCTATCCCTCAGGACAGCACCAGTGCATGATCACTGCAGCCCAGGCTGCCTCCAATCTTGATGTCACCATTTAGCTCACATGCCTTGGTCACCAACAGGTCCAGTATGGCAACCCCTCCCATAGGGCTGTCTATTACCTGGCACAGGAAGTTGTCCTCCATGCACTCCAGGAGTCTCCTGGATTGCCTAGAGCTCACTGTGCTACTTTTCCAGTATGTAGGGGTAGCTGAAGTCCCCCAAGAAGACAAGAGCCTGCAAGCACAATGCCTCTTGTAGCTGGAGTAAGAAGGCTTCTTCATTAGACTCACCTTGATCGGGCAGCCTGTAGTAGACATGAACCACAAGGTTCCCTTTGTTGCCTCAGTCCCTGATTCTTACCCATAAGCTTTCAACCTGCTCGTGGCTATTCGTCAGAGACAGCTCTTCACACTCTATCCATTTCTTGATGTAGAGGGCAACACCTCCTCCCTTCCTTCCTTGCTTGTCCCTTCTGAACAGCTGGTAGGCATCGATAGCTGCATTCCAGTCATGGGTTTTCTCCCACCAAGTTTCAATAATGGCCACCAGGTCATAGCTTTCTAGCAGCATGGTGGCTTCCTGCTTCCTCCTGTTTGTTGCCCATGCTGCATGCATTGGTGTAGGGGCACTTCATCTGGGCTGTTGTCTGTGTCACCCTCTTAGAGGAACCTCCTTTAGTTCCTTTGAGGTCTTCCTCTGCTGAGGGACTGAGGAGCCTCATAGCACCTCATCACTCTAACCTTGGTATGTCATCCCACAGCTTGTCATGGGTGAGCCTGTTATTATCCTCCTCCCCCTTCAAGGGAATAATATGAACTGTTAATAATATTAAGAGCAGGAAAATAATTCATACAGCAATATTAGCTCATCAAAAAAGGTCTCTCAAATGTTTACTTTTCTGTAGGAAAGAGATCTTGTCAGATTTCTTGTAGGACGTACAGCTGGGATGGTGATGGGAGGTAGATCTTGCCATGGGAAAACAATTCACCCCTCAATGATAAACGCTAGCATGTGCTACACTGATCTAGTTCCACCTTCTGAAATATTTTTTTCATACAAGTCCTTATTAAAACATCTATCTTTGGTAGATAAGATCATTGAATTTTGTAGTCAGAGGTGTTTGACTATATAGTCCTAAGTGGGAAAAGAAAAAGTCTTAAGAGCAGATTTTCTGGGAAATTTTAAGATGTCTGCAAACTGCTCTTTGGACTTTTCTATGATCTTGAGCCTCACAGATTTAGGAGCTCCATGACTGTGGTGAAACCTTTCTTACTGTCAATATTTATATTCCTGTCTATATCCCTGTCTTTGGAACTTTCGTTCATCGCTGAGAGTCCAGCCTTGTCTTTAGAGACTACTCATGTGTCTAAACAGGGCTATGCAATACTCTGTATAGCTTATACATATAGTTCATGGAGTGTATGAAACAGACTGAAGATACTAGCCCTGGTAGCATTCTCTGCTGATGAGTCTGAACTGGTTTTGATACCTGAGCTAATATCTCTCCAGCTGACTCAGAGTGTGGTCAGGTATGGTTAATGCAGCCTGCATCGAGTGGCATAGACACCTTTGTCTGATATTTCATGACCTTTTTTTTTTTCTGTCTTTCCCCTCCAGGTTGCCTGACACTGATAAAAGCAGATAGTGTGCATATTTATATAGGCTAAAGGGAACCCTGCAAGATGTTCATTGATATTACTCAGCTGAATGGTCCCAGCTGGCATTCTGCATGCCTGACAGGACATCATCATTGATCCTGGAATAAGGAGCAGACCAATTCCTCCTTCCAGTGTCTCAGCCATAAAAATGCATGGTCTCCACAGCTAAGATATGCTCAAAGTATGTGGCAAAGTAAATGGAATTTTCCATTTAGGCCATCTGGGGTTAACTGTATCTTGCACCTCTTTGACCTTGATGATTGCCAAGAAATTCTACATATTTCTTAAGCTGAATTAATTTGAAAAATTCCCTAGAAATTACTGCAATTGAAATGCCTCTGTTTGTCCATTTAAGATGTCTGGAATATGCACAGTGTTACATGCTTTGAAATGTACTGTATAAAAAGTTAAGAGAACTAAGCTTTCAGGAAAACATGGGGAAAAAAAGCTATGGATGAAAATACCGAGATGGGTATAGGAACTAATAGGAACTTGCACTCAATAATCACATCTAAAATCTGATTTTTCTTTGTTAAGTCTAGTAACTGAATGAGAGACAATTTCTCTGCTGTGCATGCTAAGGAATGAAGGATATTGCTATGGCAGGATAAGAGAGGTACCCTGAAAAGAGAAATGGAGATGACAAATGGGAGAGTTACAGATTCCCACCCACCACCTTTAAAGGTCCTTTTCAACCCAAAGATTCTATGATTCTATAAGGCTCTGGTGACCTGCTTTTTTTGCTTATTGCAGTGTGGCAGCAATCACAGGTGCTGAGGTGAAGAGTTATGATAGCTCTTGTTTCCCCAACAATTTCTTTAAAACAGGACAAGCAGGAAACGTATGAAGCAAAGTATGACAGTAAGTATCAAAAAGCAGAAAGTAGAGCTGAACTGTTTAAGCAGTATGCATTTCTTGTTTCTTTTTTTTCCTTTTTTTTTTTTTTTTCCCCCTCTGCTACAATGGACAACTGCATGGAAAGAAATAGAATACAGTGCTATATGGTCACGTCAGCTGAAATACACTACAGTAATATTCAGAGATGCCTAGCTTCAAACAAACAAACCCAGGCCAACTTGTCGCTTTTGTAACAGGCTTCCAGTGTGACCCAATACTGGAAAGAGCTCAGAGATAAGTAGAAGAGAACATCCTGAGAGGATGTTAAGCGATAGGGGATACTAAGTTGAGGAGTGTCAAAAAATGCACACAATACAGGTATGTCCAAATGAATAGTAGTATACATCCACTTCAAATACAGTGAAGTTCCTTTTCTTGTAAAGAGAAGCTAAATTTTTTTTAAATAAAAATTATTCTGCTCATTTGCAATGACCATAAGCAATTTACCATGAACATGGTTAAAAGCTGGGGCATGTTGCTCAGAGAGGTGTAGGATCTCCATCTTTGCACCTGAGCAACCTGCCCTGACTGGACCTGTTTTGAGTGAGAGTTAAACTAGATAACCTCTGGAAGCCACTTCCAACTTACATGGTTCTGCAATTCTACTAAGAAATACATCGCATGAATAATGACTTTTATGAATGCATAGTGTTTGAGTTTAGCTAAGTCCTAAGAGTTTGGAAAACTCTACAGTACACTGATTGTGTGAGTAGCCCCTAGGGCTGGATAGGACTTGTACAGCTGTAAGCCACACATAGACTTTGGCATGTCTGTGCATAGTCCCTGCAAGGTTTTGTTAAACTTAACACCAAATTATGCAACAGACTAGGAAAACTTAGCCCCAGAAAATAGGATTTGTAGAGTTCATGAAGCTGAAAAAATGTAAATAGAAAAGAGCCTTGGGGACTGAGCCCACTGGACACTGCAGTCAAGACAAGTAGGAGGTACAGAGCCTGGTTTAAGAATCACGACCATGTATAGACTCAAGATTATCTTGTGATCAGGCTGGCAGCAGCAGGACCTGGGTAGTTTGGCAGACTGGTGTTCCTAGAATCTGAACAATCAAGAGCTGTTTAATATGGGATGTAACTAAAGCAACAGCTAACTCCATGTGCAGATGCACCCTTAACTGAACTTCGTGTAATACCATATGAGCAGTATTTCCTAACACTGTCCTTGCTAGGTTGGTAAGAGGTACAGATTATTCACTTTAATAATTTACATGTTAAACAATGAAAGGGTTTTCATGGTTGTATTTTAAGGCTATTATTACTGATTATCTAGCAACTTTTAGTAAAATGATTATAATAAAATGTTATAAATAGTGTTACAAAGATACAACTCAGTAAAGGATACTATGTTAACTTAACAGTGGCTAAGGCGGAGGATACATTTCCTCACATCTTCTGTTACCTGTTTGTTAAATTCAAAGAATTAATTTTCCTCCCTTTTGATGTGGTGGTGATCTTCTCTTCCCCCCCTTACCACTCTCTCTCTGCCCCCCCCCCCCCCCCCAGATGCAGAATATTTTCACAGGACTACCTTTCAATATATTAAAATGTGATTTTTTCCCCTATTTTCCTCCACCCTCCCCAAATGTAATCCCTCTATGTTATCCTATGCATTTCTCTTTCAAAATGATCCACTCCTCAACTTCATGAAAATTCTGTGATATTCCAGAAAGAATAAGGAAAGTTAATTCTAATCACAAAGTTTGCTTAGACTACTGCATGTATGGGAATGACATATTAAGGTTGACAACGTTAACACAAAGACAGCAGTAGAACATTATTTTAAGCATTAAATTACATTTCAATGTACTTGTGCCCCTCCCTGACCAAATGCATTTTGAGTTTGCAAGAATAAAAGACAAAGACAGACAAAACCAAGGAGGAGGCTCCACTCTGACCTCACATCCCTTCAGTCTTGTGGACACTCATCAACATTTCATGTGGAGCCTCTCAAGTCATATGGAGTTCACAGAGATGAATTACATCTCAAATTACCCTTTTGCCTATCTTAATGCTTTCCTTTCCCTTCAGAAAACTGTCCTTTAAAACCATACCACTTGCCTGGTCAGGTTTCCTATCATCACACCTGTCTGAAAAGAGAAATGCATTAGAGGTGTATCGCTTCATCTTTTTATACAAATAAGCATAATGAGTACTTCAAGTAGATTCTGAATGACAGGCTTTTTGTCATGACCAAGTGACAGGATATTCACTGGCCAATCAGAAACTGCTTTGCTGTCCATTATGATTGGATGGTATGATGTAATTTGGTTTTCTTTAATAAGATGGAATCATCTTCACATTCCCTTTGAGAATCTTAATCTAGAGCAACTGTCCAGCTGTCACTTAGTACAATTCCCTTTTTTTTCATCCAACCTGATTGCAATATCATTCTGTTACTCTTTATTGAAAAACAAAATTGTTCTCTACAATAATTATAAATGAAAGAGTGTATCTCGGTCTGTTATCTTTAGCAAATCTGTGCTCAAGCATGGCATAATGGAATCATTATCCAAGCAGAAGTACTCAAAAAGCAGCATGAATATTTTGCCTATATTCTATTTCCAGTTATAATACATATTTTGTCATATTCCTTCTCTGAAAACATATTCTGTATGAGTACAATAGACAGATACCAGTAAATCTCCAAGTTTTACGGCCTTTTCCCCCTTTTGTGTTTACAGTTCATCTTTTGTAACAGTTTCATTGTTCTGGATACATGGTTGAAAATAAGGACATGTAGGAGGTTTTAAGTGGCAGAAAGTAATCTTATAAATAAAAAATGGACAAAGGTTCTCCACATCCACCTTTACTTTTACATTGCTAGTTGTTTCACTGGCTTCAAAGTATGTTA
The DNA here is from genome assembly GCF_964289735.1 of Phaethon aethereus. Taxonomy (NCBI): domain Eukaryota; kingdom Metazoa; phylum Chordata; class Aves; order Phaethontiformes; family Phaethontidae; genus Phaethon; species Phaethon aethereus. The sequence continues at coordinate 63,806,806 of NC_138577.1, read as the reverse complement.
AGGCATACTACTATATAACCAACATCTCTGTGCAAACTTTGGTACTTACTTGGCACACTTATGAATTCTCTTTTTTACTTGTGTGTGTATAGTGAGTGAGATTACTGGAGGAGTGTGAGTTCACAACTTGTGAGATGCTTTTGTATGGAAAAATCTCAGAGCTGGCTTCAGCCATTCACCAAACATGATGTACAACTACTATCTAGCTCAGTCTTCTCTTTCCCAGCATTAAATTTTCCAAGGCTATGGATTTCAGCATATATGAAAACTCCCTAAAAATGCAGATAAAATGGAAGAAGACCAAGAGACCTTGCCAGCTTGAAATGGTGGGAAAAATGCATTATAGCTCCATAAACAAACAATCCAACAGGATGAAAACACAAGTCTGATATTGCTGCTATGAGAAGGAAATGGAAAACACTGTAGAGGAGTTAATGTAATTTAAAATGTAAGGAAGGGAAATTAAAAGACAATCAAAGTAAAAGACAGAGATATTCACATAATATGGTTCACTGAGCTCTAAGCTGCTAAGCAAGAAGATGCAGGTAAGTGTTTTAACACTGTCCCTCTCTCGTCACTCCCACATGTTCAAACTCTACGTCACTCACTGTCTCATTCAGCATTTCTCTCTAATATACTTTTGCTTTCTCATTTGATATCTTAGGCTTTAAACCAAAAAACATCAAAAGTTTTGTATTTCTTCTACGAGTGTGTAAAAAGTGTTACCTTTCTGCTTGTGTGTATAGTGTTTCTCTTCCAACTATAATTCAAAAGCTGGAAATGTGTGCAGTCTTTACTCCTTTTGCTATAATCATAGCAAAGGCAGGGATACAGCATCCAGTTTATTTTTGTCTGATGAAGGGTCATGTTCCTTTGCCTGGCTGGGGACATCACACCGAAATATTTCTTACAGTTCCGTTTCCCCTTTCCCTCCCTCTTTCCCTGCTGTCTCCTCCCCTTCCCTTTCTTCTTCTCTCCTCTCAATAGGGGGTTAGTAGGCATCTTAAAGGTTAGTATTATACTAGAAATGGGTTTAAAGAGATTAGTCCACAAGCTAAGATAATATAGGAAAATACCAACATAAGCTGCATGACAAGAAGACTGTAAAGTAGAGAATAGAAATAGTACACAATAAACAACCAAACAAGTCCATTGTTTGAAAATACATCCTAAAGCAAGCACTCCATGCTAAAGTATATGAGGGTGAAAGGAGAAGTGTAAAAAGTCCAGGAGCTAAGAATGCTGTATAGCTTTTCTTCCATAATTTAGTAACACAGCCTCCCATTCAGAATAAAAATCATAGATTTAGGAAGCAGGCTCTCTTCCTGACTCACTCAATAGATTTTTGGCTGTGGGGAAACAATTTAGCAACAGATTTTCAATTTGCCCTGTAGTAAGCATCTTTTTGTGCCAGTAATTGTTTTCAGGTGTTTAAAGTCTTGGTGAGAAATTATGCCCATAAATTAAGGGTAGAAAAAATAAAGCTGACTTAAATACAGAAGTCTGGTCACATCTCAACCAGTAGTTCAGTTTCTTAATTTGTCAAATGGAAGCAGTACTGCTTATAACTCAGGACAGTATTCTGTACACAAGCAAAGCTTGCTGTTCAATGATATTTGCAACACTTATTTGAAATTTTCAGATGAGAACAGTTGTTTTAGTGAGAAGTATTTCACTTACTTTTATACAGCTATAAAAATTGTTTATCTGTTTGCGAAATCAAGACCTTAAGGTGAAATTAGCCCTAACAAACTTTCTGGCTGTACTGCTTCTTTTCCATGTAAGTTTAGCTGTGAAGATTTAAATCAATTTTATAAATTGTATATAGAACTCCTGCTGGCCCAAAAGACAAGGTCGAAGTTAGTATGTGCTAATTACACAAACCCAACATTCACACCAGTTATTGGTGGGACCTTCATAGCTATGAACAAATCTACACTCCTAATGCAATGGTTCTCTGCTGGGCTGAGTAATTAATTACACAAAAGGATCCTATGTGTCTGGTTATAGCCCGTTGTAGTGGTTACTTGCTTTGGTACAAATCTCTAAATAGAATAACTTTTAGGGTGAGAATCTTTTTGTTGTCATTAAAAACACAATGAGAGATGTGGAAAAATACTTCAGATGGTCAGCCTTTTGCTGATGTTATGATATACTTCCATATTTTCTATAATTTTCATGTTTATAAATATAAGATTATTTATGAATAATAATGGTGATAGTAATGGAAGTTAATTATGGTCTTACAGATGGTGTTCGTTTGAAAACCTGCCTATGAGGGTGCAAGCTATAAAGTATTGCTTGCTCTTAGAGCACCAGACACTGCGTAGTGCAGAATGAGCCTTACTACCCTTCTTCCATTCAAATGTAATTTATTAACACCTGTTAAACACAGCAGTAACTACAAATTTCTTTGCTAGTGCTGATCTGTAGAAACCCCAATTCCTACAAAACACTTTTGTCACTAGCGGTATGTTTAGAAAGTTACGGCTGTACAGGCGAATAAAGGATAACAGAGCATAGCCTCAAAAACCAGCAAATGAGCTGAGTGAATGCAGAACTCATGTTTTTCAGAAATGTTGATCAGTTATCTGGAGTTTTTCTTGTCAGGAGAAACTTTACAGGAATCTTTCCCTGTTTTTGCCATGTCTAGATATTGCGTGTTTATAAAATAGTCCTCCAACTGGTATTCTGTGAAGTAACATCCCAGCTATTCCAATGCACTATGTTATTTCTTTCCCTTTCAAGTGCTTAGGTTTGTTTAAAGCACCTTATTTTGTTCCTCCTCTTCCTAGGGCAGAAACTATCATATTCCTTATCCTTCCAGAAAGTGCTTCAGAGTGCAAAAATGGCTTGAAAAATGATCCAGGAATTGTTTTATGCACTTCACAAGTGGATAGCCAGCACATAGAAACAGCCAATGTTTTTATGTCATGTATGCGCAGGACACATCTCCCTAACAGTACTTTGAGCCTGAGGGTGAGTCTATGTAAGTACACAATGTGTCCTTTAATTCATGCACATCTTGTAATGTTCATTTGGATTTGTCCCATTTTGGTACCAACCTGAATATTCCTCTGGATCTTTCAACAGGATAATCTATTAATGCTTCTACAATATTACTCACTTTTTCTTGCTTCTTTCTCTTGCAGTGTATCCATACTGCAGTGGAGTTCTAAGTATGGAAGACAAACTTGGTTACCTGCTGTTTTAAAAACTTGAAAAGTTTCAGTTTTCTTTGGTCCTAAATTCTCTTTGACCACCATAGAAGATTATATCATGGATATTCTTGTTCTTCTTACATACTCAACATACTCAGAAGTGACTGAAATAGGTCCTGTGTGTGTTGCAAGAACTAAATAGCCAGGAATAAGTCATATTTCATGTGGGCCAGAGAAGTAAACCAATTTCTAATGTGTAGTCCTGATATCTACTGTCATGGGCCAGGAAATGCAGGTGCATGAGCTGTCATTGTTGAAGTCAAGCTGGGCATATGTTTTGCACATGACTAAGCAATGTATGGTTTTAAAAAGGTTGTATTCATGGATCGTATCTGATGGGGAGGGCACAACAAACCAAGTGTTTAAAAAATAACTATGCTATTCACATCAAGAAGCCTATCATTTGCAGGGAAATCCACATACCCCTTGCGAATGTCAAGTATTGTTTAGAAGATAGAACTATCCATTGCCTGCAATCTTTTCCTAAAGAGAGCATTTTAGATAGGAATCATGTATAACCTTATACCACTTTTAAGCTAAGTGGAATAACTACTTTAGAAACCACCCCAATACATCAATGAAGGGAGGTAGATGATGTTTATGATCCTTAAATACTTGGGAAAGTTTTGCTTTTAATAGAGAAAAAAAAAAGGCCCACAATCCAAAGCAAAATAGTATTTGCTGCTAACTTACTTCTTAGTGCTGCAGGTGGCAATGAAAAAAGTTACCAAGAAAGCTCATAGTTTCATCTCATCCAATACTCATTACCCCTTAGTTTATCTCACAGCTGTGTGAATTTGTGTTTTTCTCCTTAGAGCATCAACTGCATGGAAAATGGGAACCATCTAAGATTTGAGAATCAATGTGGAATATTGATGGGTTGTGAGGTACAAGACTGCAGAAATAACAGTTGCTGATAAAGTAGGAGCTATTCTAGTAAAGCGACTTTACCAGTTTAGGTTTGTTTTGTAATTCCAGCCAACTGTTTTTCTATTTTTAATTAAACAATGAGAGGAAACAATGTTGTATTTTTCAAATCTTCTGAACAGCCCAGAAGCACATTTGTTTTCTCCTCTCAGGAAAACTATCTGTTGCTCCTGATGCCATGTCTCACCCAAAAGCCTCCTGCTGTCACTGGAGCTACAACTGACACTCTTGCTTCCAAGCACTTCTTGCTTCACCTTCCAAGGTGAAGTCACTTGCCATTAAGATCTCATGAAACATTTGGAAAATTAGAAGGATTCAGCTCTGTGAAAACTTGGGACTCATTCTTGAAAATTGCTTTATAAAGGCTTTCATTTATTGGGTTCTTGCTCATCCACTTCTTCGGAATGTGGGTGCATTTCTAAACTTTTTTTTTTGCTTCCAAAAACTTACATGCTTTAAGACTGATACAACTGCTATTTTGTCTCTGGGATGGCTGTAAAAGTGTTACTAATGATGAGTTGAAAACAGATATATCGAAGAGTCAGCTAGCAAGACATCCTAAACTATGACCTTGTTGCAACAAAAGTGCATTGAGATTTATGAACTCTTTAGAGAGCTGTGTTGTTGCTCCTTCCATGTAACCCTCATGACTGGGATGGAAAGCATGTAAAGTTGGTTTTAACTCCTTTTAGCTCCTCTGATGGTTTTCATAACATTCACATTTTTTAATTAGTTTATATCAGCTAGCATTCATCTGGGAATATTTCTGATCTAGCGAAGTCTTTCTGTGTTTAGTATTTTTAATACATTTCAGTTTGTCAGAGTATGCTTCTTATTGCACTGATGCCTATTGCACTGATATGCACTGATGCCCATTTAATTTCTAGTTCATTGTGTCAAAAGCCAATCCTGCTAAGGTGTATTACTTGCATTTTTTTACGTGAGCCATAGTCAGAAGTGCAATTTTCTTTTATTTTCACCTTTATATCAGTCAAAATGAAACATCTGAAAAGATGATACTTTTCTGCAACTTTTCTTGGTCAAAGTTTTTTGCTTAAATCTTACTTTTTCTCCTTCTTCCTCATCTAATTGAAACTAATAATTTCAAATGATAAACAGTGAAGCTCTACACAAAAATTGAATTAATGTTTTGAGATCTCTGTTGGTATCCTATATGTACAGGATCAAAAGGAGGTTAAATGTTAAAAGAAGAAAGGTTTAAATAAGAAAGATTTGGGGAAGCAAACTCATGAAACAGGTAATTTAAAGAGGAAAGTTCGCAGGTTAATAACATGCACAGTAGGGTGTAAGATTAGATCTGTGAAATTGACATGTTCATAAACAAGTTCTGAACTGGAAAAGCTAGAAAAGACATGAGTATAAGAGCTTCAAAAATTCCGCTTTGCTTCAGAACTCCAGCCTTAGTAATGCTGCAAGGATCTGAAGATCAAAAGAACCAATATTGTGTGAATCGGACACTCAGCTGGCATAAATCAGGACTGATCTGTTTAAAACAATGAGATTACTGAGCTACACCAGCTGTGGATGTGGTCTCATATTTTTAACACCATAGGAGAATTTAGTGTATGCTACATACTAAACTTCATCCAGTGTATTTATTGATGGTGTGTTTGTCCACAGGGCCAGAGCTTTCGTGCTGGGCAGGCTGCTTTCTGGGCGGAGAAAACAGGCTCCAGGCTGGGAGAAGGTAGAGTACTCTGCCCTTCCCATCATGATCTGGATTCAACATGCTTTCAGGCTGACACAGGGAAGCAGCAACATGTTGCTCTGTTTTTGCCCTCATCCTGTTCCCTGTCTGTGCCTGAGGAGTGTCTGGGAAAAGGGGTAGGGAAAAGAGTGTCACCAGGTTGACAGAACTTCACAAAGGCCAGCGTAATCTCCTTAGACTCATGAAGGAAAAAGGTTGATATCTTTACTGATCATGTTGCTAACTTCCCTTAACCATCTGCCTTTCATATGCCTGCACATGCACACATTATGTAATGGAACATGAGTCATGACATTTTTCTGAAAATAATACAAATGAGAGTAGAATTTCTCCCAAGATACCTTTGGAAGAATCTAGGGGGAGAAAGCTAATAAACTGTTTTGGAACTGTGTGTATAGCGCTTTGGCCATCTGCTGATCACCCTGTACCAGGATTGATGAATTAAAATAAAAATATGCTGTCAGGATTCTCAAGAGCTACCTAATCTGTCCTTCTTTCATGAAGCAAGATTAATATTGCCAGCTACATATATGAGATGTGTTTTCTTTAACTTTTTGATAAAGAAATCCAAAAGTTAGGACTGCTTTCTTTTAGGCAATATGAGAAAGTACTTCGCAGCTTTCGCTGACAGAAAACTTTTGATAACAGCCAGCCTGGATTTCCGTTGTGAAATTACCACTAATACCTCCATGAATATAGAAAACAAGCTTATTCCTTTCTTCTTTATGTCAGTCTGCTCCTATTTCACTCAACATTTTCTTCTGCAGGATAAGCAAATATTAATTCTCAGTTTTTCAAAAGACAAGAAAGCCTGACTGTTATTTTGGTGTCCATTAGGCTGGTGTCTTTCTTTGAAGGCATCCTTTTAGACAGGGCACAGAATTATGTATGAGAGATTACTTTGTAAATTTCGCAAGCTTATCTATAGACCTTACTTATATGTCTTTTTGCAAAGAAATTACTTTACTGAGGTATTGTGCCTGTGATTCACTATACCCTTAAATTTGTTTTATTTAAAACAGCTACCTACAAGTTTGTCTTAGTCATTACAATTATCCCTACTGAATTAATTTCTTTTTGATTTATCAGTTTTCCAGTTTGATAAGACAGTTTGGAAATCTGATCATGTCTTACAACTTACAACTGCAAGTAGAAGTGCGTTCCATCTTCTTGTCACTGCAAATTTAATAAAAGTAGTGAGGAATTTTTGGTACAGAAGAGGAGAATTTCAGTGTTTGAAGCTGGAGGGAAAACTATTCTGGATTTGTTTCTGACCTTCAAAGGAAAACTGCTTGAGACTGTGAGTGCAAAACAACCTAGGTAAAAGTTCACAACCCATTGGAAAGAAAGGACAAGGAACAGAAAAATGAAAATAGTGGACTTGAAGAATACAAATGGTTTACAGGTACAAAAATTGCCTCAGGAAAAAAGAACTTAAGGAAAAAAGTTGCTTTCTTATAAAGAAGCAACGCTAAAGACAACATATTAAATTATTCCAGGATGTTGAAATGTGAAAAAGTGTATTAGGAAACAGATTGACTAAATTTGGCTAAACAGAGAAAAATACAAAAAGTAAAGTTTAGGTCAGATTATGAAGGACAAACACAAGAGGAAAATCAGAAAGACTGAAGCGCAAATGAACCCAAGAATTCTTTAGATAACTAGTTTAGATAGACTAGGCCAGCAAGCCACTTCTAAACAGCATAGTTTAAAATCTGTCATTCAACTACATGCTCTCGATGTGGTCTGGACTGGATATCTATCATGATAGTGTCTCTAGTCTCCTCTTTCACCATTTCTTTCAACAGGCTGCTTTCTTCTAGCTAAAACAACCTTCAGAACTTTGCTGTGGTCAGATGAGTTGCACAAAGCCAGGGGCTTCTATATTATTCCTAGAAGGGGATGTAGGACCTATTTCAGGATGAAAAATGTTTGATTTCTTGGATCTTGCACAAAAGAGACTGTGTTCTGACAAACGAGTATCTTCTACGATACACCAAAAATTTTTACTTAGTTATCAAGATTTCATATGTTGATTCTCTATGGGTATGCAAAGACATATAGCTCTATATTCACAGTCCAATTTGGCAAGAGCATTTTAAATTTTTTTTTAGCTGGTTTTTGTGTGTGTGTAAAATGAAGATAATGATATGCATGCTTCAGGTATTCTTCTTGGAAAGGTGACAGTCAAGGTATAATTGTTGCAAATATTTTTGGAAAAAAGATTTAAGATACAAAAATAAGCTTTCTTTCCAGTAAGGTGATAGAGTGAAAATTAACCATTCTGCAATGGAAATTTTAGAATTCTGGTAGTTTTTTTTTTTAATGATTTTTCTATATTTCTTTTAAATAACTTAGATTTCACCAATACCACTAATTTTGTAATTTTACATTTTTTATTTGTGGGTTTATACAGAGGTTGCATCTATGTGGACCGTAAGTGTCAAGATAATGTAACCTGGGAACAAGGAGGAGTTTACTGAATGAACTTTACGTCTCTGGAAAAGCTCGCTATTTCTGTGGAATTGCATTATAGATAAGAAATTATTAACTTGGTAGAAGCAAGAGCTTATAGGAAGAGTGAATAACATAAAGTTTCTTGGTAAGTAATTACTCATCTTCCTCCTTACTGATTGTATTAATCAAAGCTAAACCCAAACATCTGCCTTTTCTTAGCTAAGCTCAAAGCTTAATTTGAAATAAGATGTGTTTGTCTTACAGCAGTTGTATTTTTCTTTATTTTGTTGTTGACCAAAAAAGGGGAAAAATTTAGATGTTATTAGTACTGTTAAAATGTTCTAAAAGTTTCCGGGGAAGCAGATATCAGTTTACAAATGTGACATTTTTCATACTGCTGAAATAATGGAAAAGCAAGTTGTGAAGCTTTTACTTTATGAGTGCTTGTGGCAGTTCACAAATAATAATTCCTATTAATAAGACATATAATGTTTCTCAACATGTGTCCTGATCTGCAACTATTATGTCAATAAACATAGCAAAACAGTTTAATGTGCTTTAGAGTGAGACAAGCAGTGAATACCAATACAGAGATAACAAGAAAGGAATCTCTTTTATCATTTTTTCTGTTTTAGAAAAAGCCTAGACATCCATCAGTAGCCTGTTCTATTAATGAATACTGATTGAAAAATTTTCTGAAAAGGCATTTTTCACAACATCAGAAAATATTATTTCATATTTTTCTGTCAGACATTATATTTTTTTTAAAAAGAGCAGGATTTCTTTCTGTAGCTGTAAGATGTTAATGTCTCTTTTCACACTAAGCTGAAAACTGAAACTTGGCAATGTTTATTAAATAATCATTAGACTTTGACTTTTTTTGAGGAAATTTAGAAAAGCTTTTATCTGGGGTAGTTTTTACCTTGCACTGAACTGTTTCATGCTCTTGCTTCTTTGTGCTGCCATGAAAATTTGTTCTCAGTCTACTCTTCAGTCTATTCAATTGCTGTCTTTCTCTTTTCTCCAACATTTCCAAAACATGTTTAACGTTTACCCTTTCTTGAGAACCATTGTATCATTGTGGTTTTGAAATTACCTTTCCTGGGTTGACTGAAGACTGAAGAAACTGGCTACAAATAAGTAGGGATGCTGCTATTGGAAAAAAATGTACTATTTTTTATTTTTTTAAATAAAATCTCCAACTTACTTTTTGTCTCATTACCTTGACTACTCCACATTCATTTGAAGGGATAAAGCATGCATAAACATCATCAGCAGATTCTGAAAAACACTGCTGTGATTCCTCTTTTGTAGAGTGAAGTGAGGAGATCCTGCAGTGCATTGAATTTCTGGGCTGTTTGAACAGATAGATGTAGTCTTAATTTTTAGATCTTGCATAGGAAAAAACACATACTGTCAAGCATATCAAAGACAGAAATGTTCCTTTAATAAAGAGATGTGATCTACCGTAATGCTGCAGAGCAAATTTTAATCTCTATTTACTTCAAATATATTTCATTATATTTTGTAATCTTGCAGAGCTACATTAAAACAGAAAATAGAGAAATGAGAAGACCAATTAGGTCACCTAGTCTGTCCCTCAGGGATTCAGTAAAGGATTGTTCCCTACAGAGTACAATAATCATTTTTTCTAATTATGCAACTCCTAAGAACCACCAATCAATTCAATCTCTCAGTTAATGAAGCATTCCGTGAGTCTTCAATAAATAAGGGTGTTTTGGTTCCTAAGTAAGTGAGCTGTTGCAGTTGAAGGAAAAAAATGAAACCTACATGCATTAAAATAAGATTCTTAAACAAAATTCTGACAAAATTCAAGTCTACTTTGCCATTCTTTATAGGTTCCAGGACAGGATTGCATGAAGCACTGCAGTACAGAGTAGTCAAGTATTTTAGGGAAAAGGGTTGTGAATCAAGTAGGCAATTGAGAACTAGCATTTTCTTTCCACCTACCAAATGGGCTGTGTAAATTATATCTCTGATAACAAGAACCCTCAGTTCTGGACAGTTTGATCTTTACCCTCTCCATGCTGTCACTTACCACAACAAGTTTTGTATTTCTTAGTGTGTACTTCTAATAACATCTCACAGCAGATTGAACGACAATATGAATTAAGTAAGTATACTTTGTGCTAATCACAAATTACCTTTCGTCCTAGCAGAATCTTATTAAATGTTCTGTTGGGTTATAGTTTTCTGACAGAGCTATACTCTGCCTGATCATATTTCAGCTGGCAGCTTCATTTTCCTCTAGTTTTACTCCAACCTGAATGTTTGTTTCCCAGTTAAATCAGAATAGAGAAGTTAACACAAGAGAACCCATGCTAACTTTATTGTCTAAAGCTGAAGTATATACGACAACTTGGATGCATTCTTGCAAGTAACTGAGATTCTGTTTGTCTTGCTTGCAGATCTGTCACTTTCCCACCCCTTTTTCTGGTGTTGGATGGCACTTCAACCAACTCTCTTGCTTTACAAAAGGTGCTACTTTTTGTTGTGACTTGATGAAGTTTTCTCTTCCAATTAGATTTTTTCTTCTTGATTGCTTTCCCTTTGAACATGAGCTCTGCTGAAAGAAAGTTTCCCAGTCATCTGGACTGATAATTTTTATCCTCATGCCTTAAATAAACCTATATGTTCTTTCCTACTAATGTAATTGGGAATTTTGTCTAAGTAAAGGTGAAAGAATCTTTCCTTCAATATTTACATTATTTCCATGATGAATCCTCATTGCTGTGTACATATGTAGCCTACTATTATTTATAATGTAACTTTACAAGTGATACCACAAGTCCAAGTAATACTTAACATATGGAACCTCAGGAGATTCTTTACTCTTGGCAACTGATAATGTTGAGATATTTGATCTGTGCCTTTACCCTTTATCTGCTTGCTTGCCTATGAAAAGAATAGGTCTTATAATTACATTCTCTGTAACTTCTGTGTAGATAGCTAAAGAATTTCTGGAAGTCTGGTAAGAAATGGGTATGTATGTCAACTGGTGCTGAATTAAACAGACTGGTGTTTGATTTTGAAGGTCACCACAGCATGGATACTTAAAAAAATAAGTATTTAGTTGCATTTCCCTCCTTAAAGATCCTGAAGACTGTGTAATATGATTTGTTTGTTTGTTCATTTGGGTTTTTCTGAAGTACAATATTAATGCTTTAAAAATTTCCTAGACTTGTCAATGAGTGAGCTGTGGCAACTAGTTGCCACTGCTGCAAACAACCATCACGACTAGTTTTAACAATTTCCAAACATGCATTGATTGAGAGATTCCTAGTTAATTATAAAGATAGATTTTTTCCTGCTTCTTTCTTCACTGTAGAATAAGGTAGTGATTGGTTAAAGAAAAAGAGAATCTAGCTAGGAATACTCAATAAATAAATATTGGAGACACCAATCTCGTTGATGCAATTTAGAATAACCTTTAGGCTTATTTGTGTTGCATATCTCAAACAGACATGTTGGAATGCTGGAGATGGGTTAAACTTCATTAACCCTTGCTGAGTTGCACCACCTGGAGACTAGGAGGCTTTGAGTCTCTAGCTTCCAAACCTCATGGGATTTTCTCCTTCACCTATGCAATAAAGCCAGGAAAACTCCAGAACACCTTTCTTCTAGATGTGTTAATTTAATGGATTTTTACAGTTAACAGTTGCGTTTGACTGTAAACATTTGAATTTTGTATTTTATCTTTTTTCTTCTGGTTGCTTAAATTGAGAGATAATTATAAGTCTGTTACTGTAGTGTCTTTGGCTATATCTATACTATTAAATAAACAGTGCTATAGAATGTTCCTGGGTACTGGGGCATTGTTAATATAGTTGTTGGCATGGTGTATAATTAACACTTTTTCAAACAATTTGCAGGCATGATTCAGGAAGTAGCATAAAGTGGGACAGGAAAATTGAATAGGGTCACCTGATTTGGGAGGCTACCAGAGTCAGATGGTATGCTAGAGGTGCAGAAGTACCATGGAGTTGGAGTGGTCTATACCTACAAAAGAAAATCTAGTGAGAATGTTCTTTATGAAGATGAGAGCATTTATTTTTAATGATGACAATTTTTGTCTATGACCATATTTTTTTCCTTTGATTTCCTATTGGTTAAAATCCTAACATGTCCCCAAAAAAGTTTTTATTCTCTTTTCTAATTAGGTACAAGTTATTTTATGTTTCTTGGCTATTGTCGCTCCACTTACTAAAATATTTTTTACGTGGGCCTAAAAATCCTGTAGAATTAAGTTGACAAGCACATTCACAAATGTCCTTTTTTCTGGTTCACACTTTGTCAGTAAAATTATTGTTTGTTACTGCCTTCTTTGGATTTGAACTGCATGAGTGATAAAACAATTATATCCTCAAAGTCTCATAATATTTCCATCATAGCATTAAGTTTTCATAAATTACATAAATTTCATATTGGACATATGAATTACATGTCAGTCAGTTTTCCGTGTTTTTAAATACGAGGAGAAACAATATGATATAATACTAATCTATTTTACAGATTGTAACCTTTCTGTTGCACTATCCTTTTACCTATTGCAATTTTAAATGATCTGGAAGTCCTTGATATTAATAGCAAAATGCAGTAATCCAAACCAGAAGAAATGTTTCCAGTACACAAATAATAAACCTTGCCTACCATCTGTAGTGCAAATGCTACAACAAAGAGTCTTTTGCTGACTCGGATTGTCTATTACAATAAAGTAGTGATCATTCTTTGCACAGACCATTTAAGATCTATGCTAAAATTTTATTTTTCTGTTCCCAAAGCACATCCAATTTACTATTAAAAGTGCAAAATTAAGAAGCTGCACAGAAATCCATGTGCAAAGAAAGACTATTTAGATTCTGCACTGTCACTCCAGTTTAAACAACTCAGCTTGATTAGCTGGAAAATATTAGTTATGCTAGATTATACGAACTGAGAACTGTTTTGTTAATTAAGAGATTCAATTAGGAAGATCCTTTCAGCTATAGCTTGCAGATTTTCATGGAGACAGTTGTTAAATGTCAAGCAATTCTGGATCAACTTTTATTGAGTTTCTAGTATCCATATTCTTCAGCATTTTTGTAAAGCTATAGAATTTCTTTTTTGTTGTTGTTCTTTACATTTAATTACAGCACCATAAGAAAGAAGAAAATTATCCTTCTGGCTTTTAGGGCAAGTTGGTGCTTTGTTAGTTTTTTGTTATGTAGGTAAAATGGATTATTTATAACATAAAGCCAACAAACCCATCAACAAACAGTCCTCTCTGCTCTTGCAAAATATACAGCAAATGGAAGAAATACATGGGTTTTCAGTTTTCTTACCTTAGCTGAATTTTGGTGCAAGAAAGGAAAGTCAGCAGTGGATAAGCGTTGACAAAAATCAGGAATTCTCTTAAGATCGGAAGTTAGCTCTTGACAGTAAGACCAAAATGAAACACAAGAGGGAAGTACACAATGCATGATGTCAAGTATATCTCAGTATATGCAGGCCACACCTTACCTCCTTTAAAGTGATCTCCTCCTCAAACAATTTTTCGTACAAGAATTAGGAAAACTAGCTGAACCATGACTTCATTGAAAGTACGAAACTAGTGGAAAGGTAGTAAAAATGCCTGATTAGAATTCTGGATGCGAAACTCCTACCCATGATGTTGGCTACGATATACATATTTTTTTTCCAGTCTCTGAGGTACATATATATGTAAGTTAAATAATAAATTTCTATTTGCTTTAAACGTTCTGGTTTATAAATTGTGAAATCTCCAGAGCACCTGCAATAAAACTGTTTTGTTGAATGAATAGAAATATTTAATAAGGGGAATTACAGATGAAAATTACCATATAAAATAGAAATATAAAATATATTCTCATAAAGTTAGAGCCAACATTTACCTTCTTTTAAATTCTTTCTGAAATTTAAAAGCTCCACAATTATTTGTCCTTTTTTTTTAAACTTATTGCATACTGTCTCAGTCCAGCTGTTTGTGCAGGTGTGAGGAAGTGTAGTCTTGTACTACTTACAGTCCAACCATAACGAGGGAGTAGGTGAAGATTAATGAGACAGTGGGAATTCTATCTTTACTCTGGGAGCTCAAGAAGTACCACTCAGAAAAGCATATTTTGGTAATAAAATGCTGCCTATTCTCACAATATTACAGTGAATCTTTATAATCTGACTGGCTGACTGACTTGTTCTTCAAGCTCCAGAATTTAGAGTCAATTGCAAAAGGGAAAAGGAAGGTAGGAAAAAAAAAAATGTTTCAAAACCACAGATAAAATTGTTCTGATTTTGAAAAATCAAAACAGAGACATAATCCACATGTATACAATAGAAAAATAGTTTCAAAAACTGCCCAGTTCCAGGTCAGAGAAGAACAGCTTGTTTATAAATTAAAAATCACATTTCAGTGGTATGTTTTTACAATAATAGATTTATTATTTTGATCAAAACAAGTTTACAGTGAATGAGGAAATATTTCCACAATGCAGTATCAGTACAGGTTGTACGACAAGCAAAGAGAGCTGATTGGAATGTAGTTCTATCCTGTAAGTGTGACTTTTTAGATTTTTTACATTTTGAAATCATGTTAACTTTCATTAGGGAGCTGCCTTTTGAATCAAGTCTTACAGGTGGAAGAAAGGCCGCTTTTGCGTTACAAAAATGTTGTGTTAATTAGGCCTGATAGTTAGGTCTAGTATTTCCACAGTGCAATTAAGTGTATTCCCATGTTATACCAAATTGTGTCAAGATAGAGAAATTATTCTGAAATAAATTAAACTCAAGATTGTATGTAGTGCTAATATTAGCATATTATTTTCCATACTTTTCTTTTCTGATGTCATTCATTTAGATGCTGTGTTTTATTTTGCCTACATCATCTTTTTCCAGGGAACACTCTTGTGATCAGTATATCTTGATTTAGTCTGTAGCCTTCAAATTAAAGAAAAAAATCCCCACCAGAGAATTGACACCCTAAAGATACATGTCAGAGAAGCCATAAGTATCCCTCAGTGCAATGATTTCTGTACTAAATTAACACCTTTTTCAGTTAAGATTTTCCACAGAAGGCCAGAAAAGAAGGAAAAAGAAAGAAAACACATAACACTAGCAAAAATATATCATCTTGAAATAGACATTAATCTATCTGAAAATGTCAGGTGAAGGAGACTGAATTAATGTAATAATAGTGGGCCTTTCCCAATGCAATTGAAGTCAGAAGGGAGAAGGTAAATAAAGAAGGATTTGCTGGGAATAAATAAACTCTTGAGTGGTTGGCGTAGATTAACAGTGGTTGGAAATGGATATCTGAGTAACAGAATTTTCAGATACTGATTGCTACCAAACTCTTTAGCAAACATCATAAATTATACTGATGGAGAACTCATCTGTTGTTCACAATGGGAGAAAAACATAATTTTGATTTATTTATGGTGAATTGAAATTATATTTATAGACATATTATCAAAAGTTTCAGAAAGACACCTGTATGTGAAATTTCCCAAAGATAGTATCATTATGCTTCTGTAGTCCAATATTTAATTTAGGAAGGGGCAGATTGATAGACATAGATAAAAAAAAAAACAAACCTGGTAAGCCCTCTTTGCTTAATATGTATGCCTTTGATACATTTGAAGAATTTATAGTTATGATGTTAGATAGCAGTGACTCATTTTCATTAGAATTGTTTACCATAATTATGGAAGGACTGTCGCAATAATCATCAAGTTTGATCCATTTGTGTGTGTTCCCACTTCTTTCTGCCTCCCAGTATTTTCATTACAGCCACAAGTGCTGGTGTTTCTTAGTTGTACATCTGGTACAGTGTTTCTGACAGCAACATCACTCCGCAGGGACTGAATGTGCCATCTGTATGACACTCTCAGTATCTAATAGTTTAAGAGCTAGAGACTCATAAATGCCTGAAAAACTACATTTTCCAGGATGCTATGTTGTTGGCCTCTGATCCACATTTTACCAACAAAGTACATATTACACAATGTTACAGCTCTGTGTTTCTTTCTTCATAAGTATGAGAAAAGATGAAAGGAGGCACCTCTGACTTGAGCATCCAGGATACCCTTATTATGTCTAGCTGCAGGCAAAAATAAAGAAGAGAAAGATTTAAAAAAACCTCACCAAACAGAACCCCAAAAGATATTAATCTCAGCAGAAGAGCTGATTCTAATAGAAATGTAATATGAAATCGTGTTGTGAAAGGAAGAGTGTACAAACAGATGTTTAGCACTGTCAGTGAAACATGCAAGTGTTGCCTTAAGCTACAGGAAAGGGATGAGTCAGCATTTCCCAAATAAAAAAACATTAGATTCCAAATGAAAGTCACAGTAAAATATGCATTAGTAGAAATCTCTTACTCCTACAACCAAGACTTCTGCAAAACTTTTGCACTTGCCTGAACTTCATTGTGATTATGAAGTAGTGAAGATGTAGAACCACATAAGTCAAACAGCCTGGTGAATTGCATGGGAAAGATTTTCTTCATAAATCTAACTCCTTTTTTTAGGACAAGGAGAAAACATCATTTATGAGGCTCTAGTCTGATACGGTGGAAAATATCAGTTACTTAGCAGACCACCTGAATTCTAGCCAAAAGACAAAAATGTTGCTGAAAGGTAGGAAGCTTTCAAATGGCCTCTCAGGTTTTTTTGCTTGTTTTTCTTCTCTTGAATTCCTGCTATTCATTAAGAATTAGTTTCTATTCATTGCTTGCATTAAGGTTTATGGATACATAATTGCTCCAGAAAAAGGCATCCACTCAAAGTGCCCATTATTTATGACTTTTTCTTAACATTCAAGATGAAACCTTTTAAAGTTAGTAATGCAGTTTACACAGAAGCAGTCCTGGGCTTTTTTATTTTTCTAATGACCCTGCCTGTGGCTTGTTTTCTCCTTCAGCCTTTTTAGGCAATAAAACAAGGAACATTTCTTTTTAAAATGTATGGTTCAGATGCTTGTGGCTTTGTTCCATGGAGAGCAATTTACAAACAATAATAGAACTGACTGACAAATCTCTTTCTCTACAGAACATGCCAGCTAGTGAAAAGTTTTCTATGTGATGATTTGATAGTCAATATTATTATTATTGCATGGGTATTTATAATGTAAGAAAAAGAAGAATGCAATTAAGTTGAGATATTCAATGTTAAAGTTGTCAGTCCAGGTTTTGAATATTGTAATTTAGTGTAAAAATGAAGAGTTTTAGAGTTTATCCTAGATTTGCCTTAAACCAAAGTAAATTCATTTAGGGAATTACATACTGTAACATTTGTGTATGTAAACGAATTTGAGTATGGCAACTGATGTTAGGTCTTCATTAAAATTTAACATTAGTGTAACAATTATAGTTACCATTTGTCTAGCACATTACTTTTGTTTTTCAACCTTTGTGTCAGATCACTTTTACTCCTTGGTATATCAGTTCACTGGTGTGAGGATGAAATAGGTTTTCAAAATCAATCAGTGATTCTGAGTGCCTTGCTTTTCTGGGAAAACAATTTTACATGTCTTGAAGGGAGAAGAAATTCAGTGTTCAATGCTGAGTCTGCAAAAAAGGGCGTAGGTAAAGATTCTTAAATAGTACATCTGAAAATAAAATTACTGTAACTTACAAAACAGATTTAAGAATCTTTTTTTTTCTTGGTTTTGTATACACTTGGAAAACATGAGCTCACCAGAAGGACTACTAGAAACAAAATCATACCTAATAATCAGATCAGTTTATTCTTCCTCCTTTAGCAGAGACCTTGTAAAGGTGAATGCTTGAAGTGGACATGCATATGTGATAAAGTGTTACATTAGTTTCTTCAGTGGTAAACATACGTGTTGATGCTGTGATCCCATCTTCTTTCTTCTTGCTTGTCTTTTTTTTTTCTTCAACATGAAAGGCAAGTGTGTGTTAAACTTGTGTGAGAGGTGTAAGTTTTTCCTACTCAGAATGAGCTAATGTTCTCCTTAGAAGTTTATGGTTGCTCTCCTGTGTCATTTGCACTTGGACTGTCATCCAAAGTAACTGGAGACATAGAGGTATAAACTGTTACCAGAGAAATTAAATTGCTGCGTTGGCTGAGCAAAGACAGAACTGTTCATTCACACCCTTAATGTGAAGGACAGCCTAGAAGATGTGGTCTGGCTGTCTTTCTGCTGCATATATAAAGAGTCAGTATGTCATACAGCTTTTTGCAAATGCAGAAAGGCTGGCTTTTGTAATAGCAGGAGTAGAAGGAAAATTACTTACCTTGTAATTTAATGAGGTTAATATTAGCATGTATGCACTTTGATTAGTCTAGAATAGGATAAAATATGAGGTTATCCAACTACATGATTTTTTTTTATAAGCCTTCTAATGCAGGATAACCAATAGTAATGAAGTGATAGAAAGATGATAAAGTCATGGAATAAATTGGGGCTAATCCCTGACATCATCTTGGCATCTAAAGAGACCTTAATTTTCAGGACAATGGGCACATATTTTGATGCAGAAGGATTACACATTATTTATCAGTGTTAATAGTGCACTGTGTGGCATTCTCCAGTGTAGCAGGTGGCCTCGTACTGAGTTGATTGCACACCAGAAACAATATAAAAATGACAAGGCATGTCAGAATTGGGAGAGATACCTTCAAGGGCAATGCTGTCACATTGAAGCTAAACTGTCTCCAAGACCTGATCTAGCACTGGTCACAGGCAGTGCATTTTTCTAGGTACGTATGTATTCTCTCTTGGATTTAGCTATGTCATTACTGACTTGATCCTGTATCACTGTGCCATAGACATCAGAAAAAATCAGGGTCTTTGGAAGATGATTCCAGCCATGTTGACTCACCTGCTAAGTGTGTCTTGACTTGCACTGGGAACACAAGATTAGAATATTTTCTGTCTATGACCTGTGTGAACTGGATGCCATTAGCTTATAGCAGGAAGTAGAGAAAATTATATGTCCATATTTTAGGTGTGGCCTCTAGAGGTTGGATGGTGTAGAGAGGAAAAATCCACTATTAGATAGCAGTCTCTGCAGCATATGCTCTAGAGTGGTTGACTGACCTAGAAGGAAGAGTAATGGATCTCAGATACCTGTTATTTAAAACGTAGCTTCTGGTTGTTTATAGATGTGGGACATGACAGAAAAGTGGACTCAGCATGACTGTGTAAGAGAAACCACAAACGACATTTTATTTCCTTGCTACTACAGAAATATCCCAATTCAGATTGATCTTACTCTTTCAGTGATGAACTTTCTATGTCATTTTACTAATCTGTCACAAAAATTGAATGGTTTTGCTATGAAATTGTTCCCCTACGTCTTCATATCACCATGAAGGGGAATATGTCTTCTAGGATCTGTTGAAATAATTACACTTCCAGAAAAGTTTTTCCTTCATGTTACATGAGACTGGCACTCCAGGTCTTTGTGGTCAGTTAATCAAAAAGTTGTCAAATGATATTTGATGTTCAGGACTTGAGGTTCTTAAGAAATCCTTCTAGAACTAGCATTTTAGTGCCACCTTCCTAGCACAACCTTCCTCCTTGTCTTCAAAATCACTAACTTATGAATTATTCATCATCAATTTACAAGTGTTCTAAGTATCACGTGCGTAAAGAAATGCCCAAGAAAGAAACAAAAAGGGATAGTCAAGGTGGGAGGGTGAAAGAGAAAGTAAGAAAAAATCTGGACATTCATTCTTTGATTTCAGTATGCAATTATTCTTAACTTGGTGTATCTGAATGTTGGTATTTTTGTTTATTTGTCTTTTTACAGATAGAAGTCAGAATTTTTCACTTAAAAATGCACTGGAATATTAATCTATTGCTTTTCAGTGAGTTTATGTATGTCTCTAAATTCAGCTCCAAAGTCCAATGAAGTTAATCCCAAAAATCTTATGTGGTATTGATTTCACATACATGAGTGAACAGGAGAAGGTCACACATGAAGTTTTCAGAATGAAGTCTTTATGTGAAGTACTGTTCGGCTTTCTCGCTCTCTCAAGAAGGCAAATCTTGAGGGACAAAATGTTGACAATCAGTGATTTGAGATGCAACACATTAAAATGGAGGATGAAGAGGAGCTTTTGTGCAGGGGCTAAAATAGTCTGAACTGAAAGTCCAGCCTAGAACCAAATGTTGTTTTTTGCAAAGTTTATATTTAGGCATAATGTGTTTAATTTTTTTTCCTATGGTAACGATTAGACGATGCGAAAACACAGCTTGTACAAATTGCTGGAGATATATTAAGAATGATCTCAGTTCTCCTCAAGTTATATTCATGAAGTTTTCTTCCTGTTTTGTCAATGTGTTAGGTCTAGTCAAAACAGCACTGAAACAGACAAGGTTTCAGTCAAACACTATTTCTTATGGAAACTGGAGTCTGCATTTGAGTATATTATCTACCCTACAATACTCTCTGACCCAAGAAATTAAAAGGGAATCTGTTTTTCTACAATTAATTCTAATCAGCGCTCGTCTATACATATATCCCATGTACAGATAGTGATTCTGCTTATGTGTCTGTGAAAATCAATGGATTAATATTTATGTTGCATTATTTTGAGAATTGCCTTACATTGTTTTGTCAGGAGTAAATGACTCACAACTTTGGTTGTAGTTCTCCAGCATGTTCTATGTCAGTTGCTGAAGTCCTTATGATAACATTGTTTAGCCTCACAATGGCGTATAAATGTAGTAGGAGACAACTTAACTCCAGGCTGAGCCACTATTAGTTCCTCCTTAAGGGTGAGAATAACAGGTGGGAGTAAGGATGATCAATATGTATCTTAAAAAAGAAAGGAAAAAATCAACTAAAAGGAATTTGTAGTAGGGTTATAGAGGCAAAATGTCTTTCTCTTGCTGGTGACTTTATGTGTTCTATATAGCACTGCAGGTGTTTAATATCCAACAGCCCAGCCAGGCCAGGCCAGAGAATGGTCTCCTGAGAACTCCCCTGAGTGGTTTCCTGAGAATAATTCCTTAGTTACTCTTGAGAAAAACCTTTCACCAAGCTCCAGAAGTGGACACTTTCAAGAGGCCTTCCAGTGATCTGATAAAAGAAAATGCATTGAGTAGTGTACATGTCAATGTATTCAGACTAATTTTCCATTAATTCAGAATAAGTGTTGAAGCACTGCGATTTATTTTTCATGAGGAAAAATCTAGCGCTTATGAAAAGCTCTAGTCATGTTCTCTTAAAAACAATTATTATCAGAGTTGCCTATGTCTGGCAGTTATTTAGACAATAGTGTCTCTTACTTGGGGTATTACACTTTGAAAAATAATAATGAAAAATCAGTTACTTTCTTCTGTGGGGAATACAGTCAAGATGTTACATATTTGGAAAAGTTCAATGAGTTTCTGTGCTTAAGTGTCATGTCTTAGGTACTCCTACTTCCTTCAGATTTTTATTAATAGGGACCCTAGAACTAAAGGGAGTGTTATTCCCCTAAGTCTTCATCCTCTGATGTTATTTTCCACATTTTCAGCTGTGACATTACTATATTCTTCTAAGGTAATCAGAGTTAAGGGTTTCACATGGGTATAAATAACAAGAGAAGATGGACTTACATACTTAACTCCTCAGAAAAACCCCTACCAAAATAAAAAAGCAAAAACCCCCAGAACATTGTTAGGACAATAAAAAAAGGACATTGTCAGCTGTCCTTTCCACTTTCTCCCTTCCAAACTCATTTATTTTTCTTGTAAAATACTGACTAACGATAAGATATACTGGGTTGAAAAGTTGGAACTCTTTGGAAAAAGGTGGGCTCACAAAGAAGCTAGAGTAGTTTTTTATGTTGTTGTTATTAAAAGTATAAGTACGAACATCAGTCAATAACATTCAATGAAATATCAGACACTGTCACTGAATTAATCTGCCAGGGAAAGATTTAAAACTCTTTGGCTCTGGTGCATGCGTATGTGAATTCTATTTAGGTGCTACTACAAACTGCAGCTGACTCAGAGGATGATTTGTTTGGGAGAGTAGAGCCTGAATTTTTCATAAATTTGATGCTGGGAAATTCACAGCAAGGTTACCCCAGTTATTTCTACCCCCAGATTTGCCCCTTAAGGAACAGTTTGTTTTGTAATAGATGAATGGAGATATCAAGATGACCTATCAAATTATCATCTTGTGTGCCTCTCCTGATATTGGCAGTAACATGGCCCAAAGTGATACTACAAACACAAGGTTAGTGTGTCAGAAAAGATAGCATGAAGAACAGGACTTCCCTTGTGATTGAAAAGCCAGATATCTAATTAATTTGCTGCCTATTATCCATTACATTTTGGACAGTGAGCCATGTTATATTCTCTAAAAAACATCTGATAGTGTAATTACAATGGCAAATAGTTGGAAACTACCTTTTGCCTTTACAGTTTAATGTACAAAGAATTGCTCTGTGAAGTGCAGTCCCTACCAACACAATGTGCTATATATTTAACTTTAATTCCAAAGGCATTTTTTTACTCAGACTTTCCACAAGAAAGTTGATTACCTGTAAATGATCACCAGAGCACAAAAAGAACTAGTTCAACAATGCTAGCTGTTTATAATGCAAGTAATTCAGGTTAATGAGTCTCATTTTCTCATTACTTTGTTTGTATTGGATTGTTTTCTGAAATTTTGTAAATAATAATAAAAATAGAAACAATGAAGAAAATTTCTTTCCAATGTCCAATAATTTTTGTACATCATGCTTCAGTTTTTGAAAAAGAGAATTGGCTAGACCTCATTTTAAACACTATTCCTTTTTTCATCAGTAAGCCAAAAAATTAATCTTCCCAATTGTTTTGTGGTTCTTAAGGATAGTAGGAATGACAAATACTGTAGAGTACAAACAGGCCTGTCAGACCTGTATTGAAACACAGGTTTTTACAGTGCCATACAGAAGAAAAAGACAATGAACAAAGAATCCTTTCATTAAAAAAGAACTATATTAATACTGGGTAACAGCTCTTTAGTTGCAAGGAGGGTTTTTTTCATTTTATTTTAGCAGAACAGAAAAAAATTTCCTCCTTATTTTATTTCATTTAGAAAAACAATTAACACTTTACAGTTCCTAGTCTTGGGCTGAGTTTGCAAGTTCTTCATGTAAACAGTTTCTGAATGAGAATGCGTCTGCAATACTAGTTACAACAAAGAACAAGAGGCAAGCCAATACAGCTAGATTCCACACATACTGGCATAATTAATTTCCTTGATAATACCATATCACAAATAACAGTACATAACCACAGACTACTGCATGTAACAGAAAATGCAGAAAATGATTGACACTGTCATGTCTCAGATCCTCTGCTTGTCATAGATTTATATCATGATTTTCATGCAGTTTTGTAGAGAAAATAGAACTGAGGTTTGTCTAATATCCTCATGTATTTTTGTATTCTTTCATCCTATGAAAGACCTGTCAGTCCAATGCTGTTTGGTGTAGATGCAAGTCTGCATCAGTGAGTCAGTATACTTTGGAAGACTGTCATTCACCAGAAATAGGGCAAGTCATATAGTGAAGAGCAACAGCAAGATGCAGTGTCTGTCATACTGTCTCTGTCAATGGAGAGTTTCTATTTGTCAATGCAAAACAAAGGTGTTCAGCTGTTCAGTCTTCACAAAGCCTCTGCTAGAGGTTGCACATCTGGAAGTGAAGGCATCCCAAACTTTGCACTATTCCCCTACTTCAGCATTAGTCATTAGGTCATTGAAAAGAGTCAGAGAAGCAGAGAATGGAAAACAATGATCTTGGTCTTGAGAACACTGATGAGTTTTATGTCAAGATTTCAGTTTAAGTACATATGCTAAATTCAATGTCCGGGATGGTTACATAAACATATGCAGGTTTGCAGAATGGTCATCTTGGAGATCAAAATTATTGTGCTTATTTTTATTAAATCCAATGAAAAATCAAATGCATAGAAAGTTGTTTAATTAAAGGGAGTCAAAATGGTATTGTGAACTGAACTCATTCAGTGATTCCACAGCTCCAATTATTAATCTATCAAAAAGAGAAGCTGTCAGTAGCAAGGTAGATACAGTATGTAAAGCAACAGGAAATTGAAAAAAATATATTATCAAAACAGAAAAACAAAGGAAAAAGTGTTAGAAAGATCAATTTATTTATTTTTTTGTGGAAAGGGCAAATGTAAACAAAAGTAATATCAGATATTGACAGACATATTTTTGGTACAGAATAACAACCTTAAATGCAGAGAGGGATTTTTTCGGGTCCTTTAGAAGGTCATGTTGGTCATCTACGTAACGGGAAGGGCAAGGCAGGAGGGAAATTGACTCCAGGTGCCTCTCTGAGATAGTGTCAGGTAAAAAAGCAAGATTCAGCAACGATCACAGCATGGTCCCCCTTTTCCTGTGGTGAACCTGTTCCCCATCTATGCTGAAAATCCAGAGGTGGCAAGCAGGTAAAGTTCTGGAATTTCCTTCTGTTGCATATGTTATCAGTCATCTGTGGTCCCTAATGAATTTGTTGCCTGGAGAAGCCTTGTTTATCCTATTCTTTTTCAGCTGTTCATGCTGAAGATTTGTTGTAACATCTCTACTTGCATGTTGTGGCAGTAGATGTGGGGATATGGATGGATACATGGACGCTTGATACGTGCTTATAATTTTGTCATGGTTTAACCCCAGATGGCACCTAAGCACCACACAGCAGCTCTTCCTTCTTCACCCAGCTTTATATGCTGAGCATGGCATCATATGGTATGGAATATCCCTTTGGCCAGCCTGGGTCAGCTGCCCTGGCTGCGTGCCCTCCCACCTTCCTGTGCACCCCCAGTCTACTCGCTGGTGGGTGGTGTGAGAAGCAGAAAAGTCCTTGACTCTGTGTAAGCACTGCTCAACAATAATGAAAACCTCTCTATATTATCAACACTATTTTCAGCACAAATCCAAAACATAGCCCCCTACTAACTACTATGAAGAAAATGAACTCCTTCCCAGCCAAAACCAGAAAAAATTTTTATACCAGTATTTCTGTCTTTAATAAAACATCAACCAACAGCTACAAATATGTCAAGAAGCCTAGAGAGATATGTATTCAGTTATCGCTTGTATAAAAAGATAAGGCACAGTAATGTGAAATATAATCCATCAGGCCTACCTATCTAAACCTATAGGTCAGAAATAGACTAACATAAAATTGCAATGATAACAACGAAATGGTGTTTATTGAAAAATATTTATTCATGATGATACACAGTGGATACAGGGCTTTGTCAGTATTATGCTGTAGAAGAGTTGACTTTATATCTGAAATTAAAATAAATAAATGCAACAACTAAGTCAAGATAAAAAAATCATATTCATGTTATCATACCAGCTTGATGAACGTAGAAATCATACCAAGATCAGAAATTATCTTGAATAAGAATATTTCATGTTTACTTAATCATCTTTCAGAACAAAACTGTTCCGGACAGCATGATGTACCAAGAGTGAGTTACAGCTCTAGGGCTTCATTTTCAAAAATGAACCTTCACCTGGCCGCAATGGTAAATAAAAGACAAATTTTGTTTGTGTATAACTTTTTAAAACTAAGCTGAAAATACAGTTTCCTCTGTAGATTCACACACTCAAAACAAAAGTACCACATGAAAGGAGACATTTACCATAGAGGCGTTGTTACAGTGAGAGATTTTAGAGTAATGATAAAAACACATCTCTTCAGAACATCTATGTCGTGTTCAAAATGAAAGTATTAGATTACTGATTAGTTGTATATCCTGTAAGGAAGTGTTTGGGGATAAAGCAGCTACCCAAGCTAATAGTGAAGAGATGTATGGAATTTTTCTTGTGATTGCTGACTGCTTAAAAGAAGAAGGTGAAAACAACTTCTATGCTACAGCTTCAGAAGGCATGAAGCTACTTTACAGTTGGTTTTGCTGATTTTCTGACTACATTTATTGCATTGCTTTAGGTCTATTGGAATCCACTTTGGGAACATGAAAGGAATCAATGTTAGTTCCCTCCAAGTTAGCATTTTGGTTTGGAGCTGTAGTGCAGTTTGAAGACAATCTCTCAATCATTTCCAGTTACTGAGAGTTGATTCAATTCACAGAACTTTGGTGTGTGTGAAGTAGTTTTCTTTTTTAAAAAATGAAACTGCAAATCTCACTCCAGGTGTGCACCAGATGTGTTCCAACTTTTCACTGGAAAACGGTTTGGCTGCTTTTTGGACAATGCTGCTACAGTTAAATGGTGTGATAAACTAGGATACCAGACTAAATGTGTTTCAAGAAAAGGCCCTGAGCTGCAAATAATGTAGTTGTGGAGGCCAAGCACCAGCTGCTTCAACCTACTGATCAGCTCCTATTTCACCGAATTAATGTAGACGTAACAGACATACCCACGCATTACTCAGGACTGTTCTAGGCAATCAAACAAATCAGGAAATTAACTGTAGATTGATGTACAGTTAAAATTTCTGCCATCAATAATATCCCAATTATTCTAGTATGTGTGACTATATGTCAGGATGGTCAGACACGCTCCTTGTAATTGCGAAATGAATTTGAAGACCACAGATCAGAAATATATGAATGGAATCAAGTCTCACGGAGTGTCTGAAAAATATATTTAAATGTCAGCATCGTTACTTTCTAGATGACATAAAACTTATTACTCTATGATAAATTCAGTATCAAATTTCAGGTAGTATGTCAGTTTTAGAGTAGTGGTCTAATAATAAGAGACTATTTTCACTACCAAAAGCCTGGTTTTAGTGAGTGATTCTGCAAGCTTCCAATCAGTAACACATGCCCAAATTTGGTACTTTGAGGAGTAAGAAGTTAATTTGGCTGTTTAAATATTCAAGGTTTGACCCTTTTGTCATCCAATGTCAAATGCAGTTTTGTTTTTTGAAGTGGATTAGGGTCTCCTGAAGAGACAACTGAGACCACCAAATCTATTTTATTTCAAATGGGAAGCAGTCATCAGATGGTAACAATTTGCCAGTGAATATGAAAAGATTTCTGCGTGCGAAACTGTCTGATATTATTAATCTTTTAGAAATACAGTCTCAGAAGTGGCTTCATTTTAGCTTTAACAATAATAGTTCTGCACCAAGCTAGAGATCTGTGTTTTTGTTAGCTTAGATCATATGCACAGGTTGAAGTACAACTATGAAAGGAAACAGTGTTATGAAAAAGAACAGATTATTTTTCTAAACTCAAGAACGGGCATCGTTCTAATAGGTGTGACGAGGGATAGTATAATGCCTTTATTATTTTCTGTGTAAATTTTTTCTATGTTTTCTAGAAATGGCTTCTAAGCTAGGCACGGGGGCTGGAAGGACTGAGAACTCTACCTTATGAACTTGTTATCAACAGCAGAAATAATAGTGGAGTCTTTCTGAAATGAAAAATGTTGTAATTTGTTCCACAGTAATGGTGAGAAATGTAAGATATGATTATGACACAGCCTTCACAGATTGAATTAGTGACAGATTAATGAAGAGAAAAAGAAATGCATTGTGGGAATCATGAACCCATGACAGCTATGTCGTCCTTTTTGGGAAACTCACAAATGAAATCTCCCTGTGAGACCAGAATAAGAGTGTGATTAGCTCAGCATTGCTTTTTTCTCCCACTATAGACTTCAGTTTTAATAATAATTAAAGAATTATGCCTGAATCCCATCTGAATGGTTTTTAAGGTTTAACTTGCTGAAGCTATTCACAGAGCTGCACTTGTAAAGGAGACTGAACAGATCTGCACAACTAATTGTGGAGTATTACAGTGATACTTCTTCTCCCACATCAATACCAATTAAGTCTGCTCAGAGTACATCCCATATAATTTTAATAAGAACAGAATTTTTAATCTGATCAGGTATTTCTCTGTGTCTATGAATGCACTTTTGCCAGCATGACTTAGAAGCTTGTTCGGGATCCTGAATTACAAAGATTTCCACAGATGTTGTTTAGCCGTGAGAATAGTAGATATTCTGTTCTTTGTTAAAGTGATTTTGTTTCATTAGCATAAATAAGAAATAAAGCGTAATAAGACAATGTTTCTTAATGTGTATGTACAGAAATACTATTATAAGCATTTGGCAATTGGTAGGAGACAGTGAGATGAGGTGAGATGAGATGAGATGAGTTAATAAGAGTTGTGTAGAAGCAGTATCAGATTCCTTTTTGTGATTGGAGCTTCAGTGAAGTTATTTTTCCCAGAGTGCTTTGCATTTTAGATCTAAGGAGATTTTTTAGGCATTAGTCTTCAAAGAAAGACTTGTGCCTGAACAAGTATCAAGATATTATTCATACTTTTATTTAGATGTGGGCAACATAAAAAAAAATGTGCATATAAAGGTGAAAGAAAATGCTTACTTTAGGGGCTTTGGAAATAGATGACTAAGATATGGGACTAAAATACTCTATGTTTGCAAATTCTAACCGACTAATCCCCCAATATTCTTGGCTGATTTCAGTTAACTGCTGAAATTCTGCAAGTTTGCTGTACTGTTTTAGTATTTGTCATTCTTACCACACAGAAGCACTAGCACAGCTGAGAGAAAGGTATGGCCTCTCCATTAAGTTCATTTTTGTAACCCATCATAATGTGGCCAACAAGGCTGATAAACAATGTCAAGATTTTATGCTTTTATTTGCAGTTGTTGCTTGTCTAGTAGGAGCTGGGTAGAAAATAGTTCAAATGTTACAGTGTTCCCTGCATATCTGAAACAGCAAGCAGTGAAATCACACTGAATATCTGGAAGTCACACACAGACAAAAGTATTAATTATAGCAATTTTTGTATCTGCACCGTCTACAAATAATTTTAGCCTATGTTATTAGATAACCTTTTTTTGCATGACACTTCATTACTCTGATGGCAA
This sequence comes from Phaethon aethereus, assembly GCF_964289735.1. Taxonomy (NCBI): domain Eukaryota; kingdom Metazoa; phylum Chordata; class Aves; order Phaethontiformes; family Phaethontidae; genus Phaethon; species Phaethon aethereus. The sequence goes on along the minus strand of NC_138577.1, from coordinate 63,777,597 downwards.
CAGTGATGGAAACTGACCGATATGTGACAATGTGTCCGTCTGACTCTTCTCAGAACACTGAATGTGCATGATTTCTGAAGCATATATTGCTTTCATTAAAAAAAAAATTATTTTTGTGTTAGAAATTCTAAATTTTCATTACAGAGGTGGAAATATTTTAGAAGAACTAGATATTACAGACTACATAATTTTAATGTATATAAAAAGTAGTTAGCATGTTTTATTTGGTGACTTTTATGATCAGAGCTGAAAACTTTAGCTGAGTCTCAATTAAAATAAATCCACTAGCAGCTGAGTCCCTGATTTCAGAAATCTTGCTGTGTTTAGAAATTATAGCCTGTATTGTATTTTTAGAAGACAGTGCTTATCAGCAGTGGTAACATGGTAATGTTGGCTTGAACTAACATAATAATAATAATATTAATAACAACAACAACAACAAAAACTTTTGTAATCGTTGTGAAATTTTATCTAGTTATTAATAATGTTCCACTAAGAAAATTTTTAGGTAATTTGCAAATTATGCTCAGACAATATTCTGACAAAGAATTGACTATTCACACCACCCTAGATGATGTAGTATGAACTTTTAAACCACCTTAAACATTCAAGAGAGTCTAAGCAGTTAAACTGTTTTATGATGGCATAAGTGCTTAAATTGCCAAAAATCCTCAGAGTAATGTATGTAAGGTACATTAAGTGTTCTGGTGCCATAATTGCCTAAACCACCTCAGATTTTTCAAATGGTATAAACTTTCAAATCATCTTAAATGATATTTGGGGTGGCATAAGGCCTTAAACTGCTCTATGGAGTTATAAATGCTGAAATTACTAGTAGACTACTTTAAAAAGTGTTTGCTTTTGAATTTATGTAACTTCTTAGAGACTGCTTGGTCATGAAGAGAATACTAAGGATCTAATCCTGATAATGCATTATATATCATGCTGCCTTCAGACCTTAACTTTGGTCATATCGCAAGATGCCGCAAACATTTGCTGAAATACGTTTTCCAGAAGTGCACATTATATCCCCTGTGCTTGCCTCTTACTGCAGTTGCCAGTCTTTGCTGAACAGTTAAAATCACATAAGGTCATGATGCCTGGCCTTATGCATGACCATGTAAGTCTCTCCTGCTGTGAGATCACTTTCCATTCCCACGATCTGGGGAGGAAACATAACATGTGGACCCAGAACCCACAGGTCAACAAAGAGGTGAGCAAAGTTTTGTGGCAAATGAAGAAAGAAGGGTGAGAGATCTTGTGCTCCCTTTCCACAAGGTGTCAGGTAGGCTACCCACTTCTCTGCTAGTTGGTGTGAGTTACAAGTGGTGCCGTAGGTCCTCAAAATGTGGCTGAAATGCTGGTAACTGTGAATTCTTCCTTGACTTGGCAGGACTCCCTGGCTGTTCTTGTGTTCTGTCGTTGCAGAAGAGTTGTACACAAAGGGAAGTGAACCTCTGATGCCCCTTTCTTCTCTCAGCTTTTCTTGTTGTAACAAAGCACAGCTTGTCAGAAGCCTTCTTTAACTGTGGATGAAATAGCTATAATAAAAAAAAAAAGAATGTTTGTTCTTTGCAAGAGTGCTTTATGAAAGAACTAATAAGTCAGTACGACATACCTGTTTAGTCAGTCTGCAGGGCTTCTTCCATTCCATGATTTTGGGCTCAACTATGAGCTCATAAATGAGCAATTGGACCTTTTCTCTTTGAAGCATTAGCTTTAAGTTTTGTAAGTATCAATCAACTGTACAAACTCCAACATGATTTGCAGTAAAAGCACTTAGGTTAGGTCTAGAAAAGGATACTGAAATCAGTCTACGAGAATGATCCTAAGACTCCTATGCAACCCTTAAACCAACTGAGGTTTCTGCAGCAAAGTACCAGAATAGTTCATGCTTTCCTAAGTCAGAGTCTTTTCAAAGTTGGCCTTACCAGCACCCAATATTCACTTGAGTTTGATTAAGTTTTAAAGTAAACCTTTTTATTCCTTACCTGCCCAATATAAGCAGCCACTCTGGCAGCCATATGCAAATCCTAGTGGTTGTCCCACACACATTCTAAACCAGGCAGGAGATAGGATCTTTCATATAAATACAACTGTTTCATAAAGTGGGCAGAACACTAGTTTTACCAGTGTTTGAAGGATTCAGATTAGAAAGACAAGTTCATTTAGAAGTACAAGCCATGAACCTGAATTCACTGAAAGAATACAGGTTATGATCTTTTCTTCCTGAAGATGTCAACTAAGATCCTATAAAAAAAAGAATTCAAACAGCTCTCTTCTCTGTAATGCATTTAGAGGTGTCACTCTCTTATTTCTGAAACCTAGTTTTGGACTGAAAGACAGCTACCTAAAAATAAGACATTGTGATTTAGAGGATTGCTGTACCTATATCTTTTTCTGGATGTTATCTCTCTAAGGCACCTGTTCTGTCCTGCTGGATCAGGTTTTAGCCTATGTCTCAAACCTCATTTCCTTAATGTTCCCTGCTTCCTGTTGTCAGGTGTATTCTAGCTCCAGTTTACAAGAGGTTAGTTCCAGGCAGAAAATTGGAGTTTTCAGAAAAAGACAAATAGAGCAGGATAAAAAAAAAAATAGAACTCAAAGTACATCCTACAGATATTTTAGAGTAGCTGGTTGAACCATACTCAGCTAAAACTGACCAAGATGATATAGGAAATACCTCTATTCATGTGAAATGGAGCTAAAAAGTGATGTCTTTCTGCCTCAGAGAAATATAAACACAGAAACAGGGAATACTCCAGAATTTGATACTATAGTGTGTGGGGAGCTCCTATGTGTACTGTCATATAGGTACAGATGGAGCCTGTAAAGAGCACTTACTTCCAGATGAGCTGAGTAACAAAGCAGTTCCATTGGCATCATGTATGCTAGCACATAATTTCTAAGTACATGGTTATATGCTAGCAACCGTATTTTGTATGTGTGTAGCTTTGAAGCTGGTAAAATCGAGAGCCTACATCACGGGAATCAGACCCATTATGAATTAAACAGTTCCTTGATTTTTAACAGTAGTTGCTCTGGGTCATTTGCTACATTTTACTTTGTTGAAGGATTTAGGACTTCACTATTTGTCTTTGGTTCTATAACCAAATGCAAATGATTCTGGAGTAAGTGAGATGTTTTTGGTTATGATTGTTACAGCACTTCACTAGGTATTAATGTTCCTTTCCTGCACATATGCCACGTGGATGATTTTGTCTCCATAACAATAAGCTTGATTCAGCAAAGTAACAATCCCAGCCACTGTGAATCAGCATGTATAATCTGGAGGTGATTTTTAACTTCTGTAAAAGAAGCCTGAGAATTTATTTGGATTGCAAGCTCTTACTTGGGGCTGGATATTGCTGGGCTTTATTGACAGTGAAGTGGGTTGCAAAGATCTTGGCTAATAAAGAGGGACTACCTTTGAGCTGTATTTTGGTCGTTTGATAAAACATATACTAACTGGTAGGATATGAAGCTGTATAAAGACCAGTTAATCTCTGTTCTGTAGACAATGGGTTATTCTAAGTGGGTGTAGACACAGGTCTGACAAAGTAGTGGCCCTTAATTGTTCCTACTCAAGAGCAGTTTGGAGAAGTACTACAACTCAGAAACAACCAGACTGTACTGGTATCAGATGATCACTAACCCCTGCCAGCTCATGACAAGCCAGTTCTGGTTGGTAAATGGGAATTTAAAGGTAAAGTAGTGAGACTATCACATGTAGTTAATGATAACAACCATGTTCCTTATTCAATCCTGTTACTAGTCTGCTGTCTCTGGGGTTGGAAGAGGGGGGATATTTTTTCTCTGTGTAATTACATTGGTTTGGGATTTTCTTTCTGCTTCATTTTAAGTTTTCAAATTGGCATCTTGACAGACCACCTTAGCTTTACACTGACTTAGTAACTGAAAATGTAATTCTATTAACACATTATTGTGGATTAGTGTCAAATCTGCACTACAACAGCAGCTGTATCAGAAACTTGCAGATATAACAGTGAATACACCAGTTAGATGACAGTGCTGTTCAGATTTTCTTCATGCATTATTTTACTGAGTTTGTACTATTAGAAAAAAATGTGACAAAATATATAGGAGATTTTTTTAACACTGGGGAATCAAGGAAACTGGCTTTTATTTTAAGCAATGAATGCCAGTACTTTAGCAATAATTTTGGGGATTAAAAATATGTCATTCATATTTCTGGTGAGTGGGTGCTATTCAGTTCCCTTCAGCTAAACTAGAAAGATACTGCTTGAGTCATTGATTGGTTGAAGAAATAAAGTAGTTTTAGATTAAACAAATATAATTTGTTAAGCAATTTTATCATAGAGATTATAATCAGCCTTCTCCTACCAAAATAATTTTGAAAGTGGTGATATGAAGGGTTTAAATGAGTAATTTTTTTCCTGGATTAAAATATCATTGACTTTAACCCTTATTTATAACCCCCAAAATGTCAGGTCAATGAAGAGCTTAATCTTTTTCTGAGAGGAAAACATTTGTAAAAAGTGTTTCTTTCCATATCTCAGTAAATTTTAACCCACAAAAACTCATTAGAAAAATTGATATTCCTTCAGTTACTGAAGTTTCTGAAAATGAATTTCTGACATTATAATTGCCTAAAAATGAGATCCAGATTGACCTTAGCAAAAATGCACTGGAGGTACAATTTTCAGTACAAAAGGTAGACAACAGCTGCTCGGCAGCATGAGGGACTTGTTAAAAGCTAAAGTAAGCAGCGATGAGAATGGAAACAGCATGGGAACACTCCAGTGAACTCCAGACTGGAGCACAGGTGAAAGCTCAGTGTGCAGCAGGAAGGAAACTGTGCTAATACCAGTGTTGTTTCAATACCTGTGAACAAGTCCTGTTGTGAAGAAGGAGATGTGGTAAGGCCTCATGCTCTTGCTCTTTCCTTGTCTGCAAACATGTGAAAATAAAGTGTTCCCCTCTGGTTAGCTCCTTTGATCACCTGGTGTTCAGATTGTTTGGGTATTGCTCCAAAGAGCTTACTCATGCAGCTCAGAAAAATAATGAGGGAAACAGGAGCATGGCAGGAGGACAAACTGACTGTGGCTAAAATTTATCATGTGGATTAGTTACTCTGCTGACCTTCATTATAAGGCTAAGAAAAAGTGTGTGCAGTCGAACAGCTACATAATTGAGCTCTAGTAGAAATGGTGTTATTTGCAGCAGCTGTAATACTTGTGGAAGTGGCTGCTTCATTAAAATTAATAAAAAGTTTGAGTATGGGTGTTGCCATTTTTGTAAAACTTAAAAGTAACACCCCATGCAGCCATGAAAGTTAAGCATACTTTTATGAAACTGATCATACAATTTAGGGAATGCACTGGGCACGCCTCTGCTAACTGCAATAGAAATTGTATGAGAACAGGCAAAGAACATCTCTGGACAGTTTAGTTCAGACTTCAGAAGCAGTCTTCAAACTGTCTGAGCTTCCTCTGGTAAATTAATGATTACAGTGGGGCTTTTTGCCAACTACAACAAAAGGTCATTCCAGTTTTCAGATGAAGTTGCAGATTCCCTGGACAGATATCAATCAGGATGGCCTCTCCTATTTCTTTTCTTTCTTTTGAGTAGCCATTTAAATTTGCACATAAATGCGAGTTGTAACATATATGTTACAGATTATGTGCTATGGCTACAAAGTGTTCTTTCCATTCATCACTGCAAGGGAGCAGCAGCATCTGCCAACCAAGAAGGATTAAAAATGTCTATAAGCAAACTTATTAATCACTGTTTTCATACATCTGCTAAGTCAAGTCTATGCAGAGGAGGAGACTATTATTGGAATAGTCCTCTTGTTCTGGGGAATATGTCCCCAAGGATTTGCCTTCTCAACGTGGGATAGAGGGCTTCTCCCAAAGTAGCAAAAGCAACAGAGAGAAAGGAAAAGCAGGGAAAGCAGACGTTTTACACTGACTTTAAACTGCAGTGCTATGGAAATCAGGACCTTTAAGTGCACTGCAGAAACAAATTGTTTATCTTTTTATGCCCTCAAAATTCATAAGAGTCTCTTAAACATAATTAGTATCTCTTTTCTGAAGTCCGGTACAATCTCCACAGGAGATTGAAGTGTGTTAATTTTAGATCTGCATGTCTTGCTGTTTAATAAACTTGTCCTCCATATGTTATAACATTCACATTCACAGTACATTGCTAGTGTCATTCTCCCATGTTCTTTTGCATTTTATGGTATATTGGGGTTTGAATTTAATAAGTAGTTCTATACTGAGGGGGACTGATGTGGTTTATGTTTTATGAGTTCCAGTGGATTATTAAGGTTGAATTGATGTGGGGGTGGATGAGTTCTTCCGCCTATATATATTTAATTTTTCTTACTTGAGGGCACTTTACAGAGCGAGGCAGTTGTAAAAACTGGGAAGAATTCATCACAGCTTTACTGATGTGGTAAATTTGACTCACAGTTCCTGTCTGCAATTTCAAACTCTGCTCGGATGTGCAAATCTCAAAATATAATGTATTCATTTTCTGAACATAGGCCTTTATTTATCTGGTGTCTTCTTAGTTACCTTTCTTTGGTTTTACTTTTGGTTTTGTTTTTGCTTATTTTAGGAATGTTTCTCTTTTCTTTGTGTTTTACTGGAACTCTACAGACAATACCGCTGCCACACTAGAGGGTCTGTAAGCAATCTCACCAGTACTTCCTGGAGCTTTAGGGTCAATTTTAAGTCCATAATAAATGTAGTGACCCTAAATAAAGACTTGTAGCATTTTCATGAGATATATTTACAGGATGTGCTGTGTATTGATGAGATTGATGCAGTGAGACCTGTCCTCTATATCATGAAAAAAATGAGAACACTGTTCAAAGAAAGTGATTCATTCACAAAATCATAGAATCATTAAGGTTGGAAAGACCTTTAAGATCATCAAGTCCAACCACCAACCCAACACCACCATACCCACTAAACCATATCCTGAAGGACCATGTTTCCATGCTTTTTGAATACTTCCAGAGATGGTGACTCCACCACCTCCCTGGGCAGCCTGTTCCAACGCTTGATCACTCTCTCAGTGAAGAAATTTTTCCTAATATCTAGTCTAAACCTCCCCTGGTGCAACTTGAGGCCATTTCCTCTCTTCCTACTGCTAGTTACTTGGGAGAAGAGACCAACACCCACCTCACCACAACCCTTTTTCAGGTAGTTGCAGAGAGAGATAAGGTCTCCCCTCAGCCTCCTCTTCTCCAGACTGAACAATTTCAGTTCCCTCAGCTGCTCCTTGTGAGATTTGTTCTCCAGACCCCTCACCAGCTTCATTGCCCTTCTTTGGACACACTCGAGCACCTCAACATCCTTCTTGTAGTGAGGGGCCCAAAACTGAACACGGGATTCAAGGTGCAGCCTCACCAGTGCCAAGAACAGGGGCATGATCACCTCCTTACTCCTGCTGGACACACCATTTCTGATACAGACCAAGGTGCTGTTGGCCTTCTTGGCCACCTGGGCACACTGCTGGCTCATATTCAGCTGGCTGTCAACTAGCATGCCCATGCCCGGGCAGATCAGCAGCCACTCTTCCCCAAGATTATAGCATTGCATGGGGTTGTTGTGACCCAAGTGCAGGACCCAGCACTTGGCCTCGTTAAACCTCATACAGTTGACCTCAGCCCATTGATCCAGCCTGTCCAGATCCCTCTGCAGAACCTTTCTGCCCTTGAGCAGATCAACACTCCCACTCAACTTGGTGTCATCTGCAAACTTACTGAAGGAGCACTGGATCCCCTCATCCAGATCATGGACAAAGATATGGAACAAGACCAGCCCTGGGGAACACCACTTGTGACCGGCCACCAACTGGATTTAACTCCATTCACCACAACTCTCTGGGCTCGGCCATCCAGCCAGTTTTTTACCCAGCAAAGGGTACATTTGTCTAAGCCACGAGCTGCCAGTTTCTCTAGGAGAAAGTTGTGGGAGAGAGTGTCAAAGGCTTTCCGCTTTCCTGAAGTCCAGGTAGACAACATCCACAGCCTTTCCCTCATCCACTAGGCAGGTCAACTGGTCATAGAAGGTCAGGTTGATTAAACAAGACCTGTCTTTCAAGAATCCATGTTGGCTGGACCTGATCCCTTGGTTGTCCTACACATGCCCTGTGAGCGCCCTCAAGAAGAACCGCTCCATAATCTTCCCCAGCACCAAGGTCAGGCTGACAGGCCTGTAGTTCTCTGGATCCTCCTTCTGCCCTTTCTTGTAGATGGGTGTCACACTGGCAAACCTCCAGTCGCCTGGGACCTCCCCTGTTAACCAGGACTGCTGATAAATGATGGAGAGTGGCTTGGCAAGCTCCTCCACCAGCTCCCTCAGTACTCTTGGGTGGATCCCACCAGGCCCCATAGACTTGTGGGTATCCAGTTGACATAGCAGGTCCTTAACTGTTTTCTGCTGTATTATGGGGAGTTTATTGTGCCCTGTGTTCCATCTTGGGGGGCTGAATATCCTGTGGATACCTGGACTGGCTATTAAAGACTGAGGCAAAGACGACATTGAGTACCTCAGCCTGTTCCTCATCCTTGGCATTTAAAGTCTTAATGTATTTTAAGTTTTACATACTTCATAGTCTAAGGCACAGATTTGAGGCCTTCCCTCTCCTGAGGCCTCAGAGACAAATGTCAATAGGATTAAGTAAACCTTTATGCAAAGCTAAGCCCCGCTAAATTCCTGGGCCACATTTTCAAGGGATCTTCATTGCCAGTAATAGAAATGTGTGAACAGTGTGTTTATGCCAGGTAGCATGAACACCAACTAAATTGAGGAAGAATCAGCAAGGTGTCACTATACACCTGCAAGCAGAGTATGGAGCCAAGGATCCTGGAGGAACTAGTTTCCTGAGTACCAGTACACACAGAAACACACCACAGCACTTCACTGTGCTAAACCAGCAGAGCTGTGCTGCAGTGACACATTAATTTTGCTATACAGAGCTTATATGACATGTCAAGAGGCAAAGGATTGATACTGCTGACAACAGACACATTCTTTTACTGTTCATCAGCCCTGAAGTGGAAATTTCTTGCTCCAGCCCTTTTTGTAGTCTGTTACCTTAACACAGCTAGACAGGCTGAGCAGTGGCTTTACCCTTTGAAGACTAATTTCAGCAGATGGATCCCCATGTGACCAATGAACCTAGATGAAAATTGTTACTAATAAAGCAAACCCTGTAAAATTCATCCTTTTCCTGTTTCAATACAATACTATAAGTTCACTTTTGACAACATACATTTAGTGAAATATTGCCATAAGCTAACACATAGCAGCTTATTATATTATTGAAAAACTCATTGAAAAAAGCTGTTAGACACAGTCCAAACCATTACAAAAGGCTACTGAATTATTCTTTTAAACTGAAGCAGGCTCACAGTACATTTTATTGCAGAGCATACACTAGCTAATAAGAGAACCTGTCACCAACACTTTCTTTTTACTTTAGCACTATTACAGAGTTTTTTAAATGGATAAAGGGGAATTAGAGAAAGTTTTCAAGAAATTGGAGACAAAAATTGTGTTTGAACACTTATGATAATTAACATACTTGGAGCCTCATAAAGAGGATTATTCTCATATTTAATAGCTTGTGTTTCTTTTTTTGTACTGTAGAAATAAAAATGTAGCCAAAATTATTTTGCCGAAGAAAATCTGATAGATTAGAAATCACTTTTCATGAGAATGTCACTAATATTAAAGAAGGAGTTCCAGTTATTGTTTTAGTATGTCTAATCTGAACTATTTCACAGTTATAAATGAGTTTGTTTCCGTAGTAATTAATGTTTCCAGCTTCTACAGTCCATTTTCTATCTGCATGTCTTTTCATGAAGCTCCAGTCGTTTTATCTCAGGATGGAGAGTAATATTTCTTAAACAGAGAAGGCATTATCTGCCATTGTGAGATTTTCACAGGCTTCTGGAATCCTGTCTTACTGAATAAAGGGCAAAAAGAAACAATAAAAAAAGTGAAGAAAACATCAAATTGTAGTCTCAGAAGACCACAATGGTACTGACTACCATATAACTGAGAAGTTTTTATTTCTATAATGGATCATGAGATGATGTGTGATAGAAAACACATCCACAATAATACATTTTACCTGTTTCCTTCAGTGTACTTGCTTTCATGTTTACAATAATGATTCTATGGCTTACCACAAACAATTCAATATTTGCCAGTAATTACCACATCACAGCAGCTGAGACTAGTTACATTTTCTCTTATGATTAAATAGGAGATACCTCTGGCATCTTTGTGGTAATGAGGCTGTCACATGATGCCTTTATTTTTACATCAAAAAAATGTAAAGTATTATCCTTCATTGTACTGCTGAAGAAAGTTTTCACTCATAACTGCGATATTGTTGAAATAGGGAGAAAGTCTAGGCATGTCATTCAACATGAATTCCTTTGCTCGTGGTGATGCTGTTCACATATGATAAGTAACTAGGCTTAGTGGACTTCCTCAATTATTGAGGTTTTAGGTGTTATGAGTTTGCTGTTCCTTCAAATTCTCTTCCCACACTTCTGGTGAGCATTAACATACTACTCTTTGAACTCTAATATTTCCTTAGTCAATCTCTCTCTCTCAGAACCAGACCAGAAAAGTTTTTTCAATGTAATTTATTTGCAAGCTGATTTCCATGGAACTTGATGTGCATTCCCAGTGCTTAGCAGAGGTCTGCACTGCTTTGCAGAGAATGGGAGTTTCCTGCATTTCTAACCACTAATTATGTTGTTTACAAGAATATCCATCATCCCAGATGTCAAAAATATGGGGCATACAAAAAAACATGAGGGGGGCCTAAATGAGCTGGTATAGACTATATACAAACAGTAATGCAATACTGGATTGATGGTATGTCCATGCTGTCAATTACTGGTACGAAGTTTTGACAGATAGATTAAACGTGCCTTGATTTTAAAACAGTGTTTCCTATAGAATAAGAATCTTTCAAAACAATGAAGAATTCAACAATCTATTATCCCCAGATTGATTATCAACTAAAGGATTTCTGTGGATATTTTACAACTTGTTGCCTGAAATATTAATTAAGTGTATTTACTTAGGGCTCTGCCTGGTCTTGACAGCAATTAAAAGAATTATAGAAGGAAATACACAATTCAGTTGCTAACTGACTTATTCTATTTTGCTGTTTATGTATGAATATTTTTCATAAATTACAAAAATTCATAATGTATGAAAATTCCTCATAAATTTTTCCTTATATTTGGCTTTTGCATCCCTTGTCTGAGTTCTCAAATGCTCACCAACTGAGTTAGCACCTACATACAAATGAAAAATAATAACATGCAACTTCAAAAATGAAATGTAAAAAGTTAAAAGTTATTCAAGTAAGCAGATTTAATAGGGGGACTTCATCCTAAATAATGCTAGATTTTTTTTTAAACCTTTCTGATCTTCTCAGGCTCTCTGGTAGGACCCACTAATGGTCTTGAGAATTAGATGATCAATGAAATTTAATAATGTTCAAATTCAGATTTCTGTTGTCTTAATTTAGAATTCTGCTTCACCTACAGGAAAATTGCACAATTTTTAAAATCTGCCTTTATCTTTGGAGTTTTCCAGGCCTTAACTAAAAATTTACAAAAGTGAATGTAATAATCCCTTCCACTTCCTGGGACAAGGCAGCCAAATTAGGCAAATTGGTAAATCTGAGATTAGGAACCAAATTAAAATATTTTCATTGTTACATTCTTTTTGTCATGACTTGGTCTCTTGGAAACATGTTTTTTTGTTGTTGTTGTTTTGTTTTCTATGTGGGTAAATCATAGCCGCTTAGAAAATGGTGTAGATTAAGTGATAAATTGATGGGAAAGCTAATGAAAAATTTTTCTCCCAGAAAAAATATTAAAACAAGATTTAAAACATTGAATTACTTATGCTCTCTCAATATGTCTAATGCTTGCAGCTCACATTCCTTGGTTCTTGATCTCCTTATAATTATAGTTATATTTCTTCTAAAAATGATGACTTCTGTGTACCATTAGAAAAGATTTTTCATAACTAATAATTTAGAACTGTTAAGCCATAGCCTACCACAATTACAGGTAGTAAGGTTTTTAGAGCTCAAAAGTTGAGCTTTTTAATTACATTGGTTTCGCAAAAAGCCAGCTTCTGGAAATGTTTGCTCTTAAAGCAGACAAGTTATTTTAGTTTAAGGAGCTGAGATTCAGCTTTCATTTACATGACTAGGGAACTTAATAGGCTTATAGAACAACATTTGAATTCTTCCAGTGTAATTTTATGCTACTATTACTTCTTTAGATGCAAAATATTTAGAAATCTTAACAGAAAGGAATGAATGAGTCCATCATTCTCACATGCTTTCTGACCTGGTAAGCAAATGTACCTGTATGCATATAGCATACATACTGTGCATAGCATGCATACATATATATATATTCATACCAAAAGGAGTAATAAACTACTGTAATTTTGAGTTTGCAAACCTGCATGTTAATTTTGGTCTGGAGTTCATTACAGCAGACTAAAAAAACTACTTAGGTCAGTGTAGTTTGGATTGGTTACTTCACTGTCATAGTGACTGGGCAGTTTAATCCACATGAACCTCAAGTCTCAGCTGGAACTGCTGTTAGACATTCTGAGCTGCCAGTTTAAATTTTACAAACAAGAAAAATACATACTTGACTGATACTGATACTATACTATTTCTGATACTATAAAGATTCCTTATTTCATTGCAATGGCAAAAAAAGGTTATTCTAGGATATGTGGTTATCATAAAATAGTCACAGCCCTGGATGTCATAGGCTCAGAGTATTCCAATTCATGAAAACCACTCCCTTAATCTTTTATTGCCTAGATAATGAAAACCATACTAAGTTGGATATAATTGACAAAGAAACTAACCTCTTGCTTAAACATTTGAAATGGTTTTCCTTTTCTTTTGTTTTCTTTTTGCCTCCTGTTTCTAATTTTTATTGATAGATTTCTGTCTGCACAATGAAGACATTGTTCACTGGAAAAAAAATCCACTTCAAACCCTTGCCTGACTTAGTGGTACAATTTTCCTTTTGCTGTCATGACATAAACTAAGAAAGTGACATTATCCTGTGCTGATGTTTTGGGAAATTTGAGACACCTAGGTTACCCAGTTTCTCTCTCTTCTATTTTGTTACACATATAGTTGGTAAATTATTACACTTGAGTTAATGTCCAACTCTGTAAATTCCACAAATACTTAGTTTTCCTTCTAATATCACCATGATTTCAATGAACTTGAGGATTTAACCAGTAGATTTTATTATTCAATGTGGAAGATTGTGGCTCATTTCCATAACAGATATGATGTACTCAAACCTCTAAGCTGAGACAGCAAATGATGATGCCTGCTGTTCTCTGATTCTGGGGACAGATTTCCTTAGGGAACTGTGAAAGACAAGAAATAGGAAGGAATATGGGACATAATCTTTGGAGAGTTTGTTCTCAGGATCCCCAGCAGAGTTACTGGCTAAATTGAATTCTGAATTTTGAATCAAAACATAGGCCATAACATTTTGCTTTTGTCTTACTGGATAATAAGAATATTTTTCATATGCTCATTTCCAGCCTAAACCAGGGCACTAAAACTAGAGAACTGTGCCTGAACAAAGAGACCAGAATTAGGCTTCTTCACTTCAGTATTTATGTGACGTTATTATACAAGATATCTGAAAATGTGTTGGCTTTGTCCTTTAGCAATTGAACTAACTCAATAATTTTTTTCCATATTGGGAGGTAGGGTAAGGTACTAGTTCTGTGCCTGTTTATGGTATGCATGATTGAAGCAGAGTTCTTGTCTCAAAAGTAACTTGGTAAAAAGTGATAATTTCTTTAATGAACCACATTTATTAATGAATCACAAGAAAATGATTGCTTAATCACCTTTAGACAGTCATTTGGCATAAAATATGCAAATAGACAATAAAATACATAACTTTATATTTGTCATGGCTGACAATTTTGTTAGATCTCAGTGTGGCCCCCATACTGAAAAAATCCTAAATTCAGCGTTCACTGACACGAATCTAGTCCATGACCTTAAAGTTATGACTCAGCTGTACAGTGTAACTGAGAAAACAGCTCTGATACTGTAAGGCTGGGACAGTAGTAGAGTAGGAACAGAAGCTGGAATGGAACCGTGAATTAGTACTGAGAAGATAGCAGTCAGGAACAAGAACAAGGATTTAGGTTTGAGCAGGTGCTGAAGCAAGCAATGTCAGAGCTGGGCCAAGAACTTCCCACAGAAGAAAGGATCTCCATATCCTTGAATGGATCACATTTTCTGGGACCAGGCAGAACGTTGGTCATCCAGATATATGCTGGTAATCCCCTTTGTGTCAGTAGGACACTCCAGCCATCTCCAATCCTGCTCCAGATGTGTGTGCTCCTGTTGTCTGCCCATCCTGCACAGCTGTCTCGATAACTTACTGCATCTCAAATGCTAGTAGATACCTGTGATTAGGCAGAGTGGATCCTTTCACAGAACCATAGAATCACAGAATCATAAAATAGAATCATAGAACAGTTTGGGTTGGAAAGGACATTTAAAGGTCATCTACTGCAATGACCCTGCAATGAGCAGGGACATTTTGAGCTACATCAGGTTGCTCAGTGCCCCGTCCAACCTGACCTGGAATGTTTCCAGGGATGGTGTACCTACCACCTCTCTGGGCAACCTGTGCCAGTGTTTCACCACTCTCATTCTGAAAAATTTCTTTTTTCTATCTACTCTGAATCTATATTCTTTTATTTTAAAACTGTTACCCCTTGTCCCATCGCTACAGGCCCTGCTAAAGTCTGTCCCCATCTTTCCTATGAGCCCCCTTGAAGTACTGAAATGCTGCAAGAAGGTTCCCCCAGAGACTTCTCTTCTCCAGGCTCAACAACCCCAACTCTCTCAGCCTGTCCTCACAGGAGAGGCATTCCATCCCTCCAATCATGTTTGTTGTCCTCCTCCAGACACTCTCCAACAGGTCCATGTCTTTCCTGTGCTGAGGGCTCCAGAGTTGGACTCAAGACTCCAGGTGGGGTCTCACAAGAGTGGAGTAGAGGGGCAGAATCAGTTCCCTCCACTTGCTGGCCACACTTCTTTGGATGCAGCTCAGGATACAGTTGGCCTTCTGGTCTGCGAGTGCTGATTGCTGGCTCATGTCCAGCTTTTCATCCACCAGTATTCCCAAGTCCTTCCCATGTCCCTCAGGCATGTCAACTGTACCACTGGGCTTGGTGTCATCTGCAAACTTCCTGAGGGTGCACTCGCTCTCGCTCTCTATGTCATTGGTGAAGATATTAAAGAGTACTGGTCCCATTTGGGGTCGGGTTGGATGGGGCTATGGGCAACCTGATCTAGTTGAGCAAGATCCTGCACATTGTGGGGAGGATGGGATAAATGACCTTTAGAGTTCCCTTCAACCCAAGTATTCTGTGATTCTGTGATTGTGTGAATCAATATGGACCTATGAGGGACACCGCTTGTCATTGATCTCCATCTGAATATTGAGCCATTGACCACTACCCTCTGGATGTGACCATCCAACCAATTCCTCATCCACTCAACAGTCCACCCATCAAATACATATCTCTCCAATTTAGAGAGAAGGATGTTGTGAGGGACCATGTCAAAGGATTTTTTGTAAGGTTGGTATTATTGAAGATACCAGTCTGTTGAGTTAGAAAATTCTGTGGTTATTTCATAGAAGAATTACTATATTTTATGTTGTACTTGCTGGAAACAAATTCTGTTAATTAATTTATTTTTATCTCAGAAAGATGCCTCAGATGTTTAATTTTTTTTTTTTTTATAAATGCCACCCTTTTTCTAGGAGGTTCAAAGCTTACCTCCTGGATATGAAAAACTAATTAGCAGTTCAGACTGTAAATTTGGAGTTTAAAATATGATCAATAAATTGTGAACAAACATTGTATGATGACCCAAAACAGGCAAGAAGGAGAACTTAGAAAACAAAACCATGGAAACAATTTATTAGAAAGTTTTAGATAACTAGATGAGCTGTGGGAACTGTGATAATTCCTCCAGATGCTGATAGTCTGCAGACCCTCCCCCCCATATCTTTATGAAATAATTCAGAAATATTATTAATTTTCTTCTAAAATATATATAAGCCAGTTATTTAGCTAATATATACTAAATAATATTCTTTATTTTTAATTGTTCATAGAGTTGGCAACCTGTAAAACAATAGTATTGTAAGTCTCCTACACATGAATTCCACATGAAGTTCTCTACAAAGGGAAAGGATATTTCATTTGTATGCCCTGAAATTTTTAACAAATGAGACTATCCCTGTGAGACCACAGACCATTTACCATTACTAGATTGATTTCTTTCTGTGCTAAAGCCTTGATGATACTTTTCAACACAGTTCATTGTAAGTAGAATGATACCTCAAATATACAGGCACTAAAGAGTCTTTGGAGGCTCTATTAAAGAGATGAAACTCTGGGCAGCAAGGGAGTAGTAGTGTTTAATAAGTAAAGAAGCAAAACAATATCTTGATGTATTCAGAATAAATAAAACCAAGCATTGTAGTGCACACAAAAGCCAAATGTAAATAAACTTGTTTCACACTACACAGTTATCTGAAGGCATTTCTCCTGATTAATGAAAAAGAGATTAATAATTATAAACAAAACATCAATTTTCCATATCTACTGCTTCAATTTCTGCTCTTTTTCTATATATGGGTTGTGATATTTCTAAGGTATTTCTCAATACGTGGAAGTGTATCTCCAAAGGAGCCTTCACATCAGTTATGAGGGTCCCATAGGGGATACTCCACAAAAGAACAGAGGATTCCCAGCTGAAAAGAGGCAGGAATTTTTAGGCTACCAGAGTACTGAAGCATTAAACTTTGGTTTCTATAGAATGGCATATAGAATATTTTGTCTGACAAACTCCTTATCATTGTGAATTAAAGGACAGGCATGTCCAGAGTTTTTCTTGATCTTTTTCTGAACTATCTTCTTGTTTCTTAGGCTCTTGGCCATTTCCGTTAATTTTGTTACAGAGACTGAAAAATGTTTTCAGGCTGAGGAGGGGGGAGGAGTGAGGAAGCACATTCCACTTACTTTAACCATGAGAAGTCCTTTCTCTTCCTTCAGTTCCCCAGTTTATTAACTGCACATTTTCCAGCTTTTGTAATAAATGAGACACTGTTCTGCCTGTTGAAGTATTCAGAAATGGGGGATGGGCTAATTTACAAGCAGATGCAAGGTCTCCTAAAACACGATATTCCCCCCACATGCTTTCTGCCGTGTTAGGAGCCAAGAATGAGTAAGGTAGCAATTGTGCCACCTTCATGGGATTCAGGTGATATAATCTGTATGTGGTTTATGTGCCAAGGTTTTGGTAGCCAGGGGGCTACAGGGGTGGCTTCTGTGAGAAGATGCCAGAAGAAGTGCCAGCTGGCTCCAAGATGACCCACCACTGGCCAATTCTGAACCGATGAGCAATGGTGGTAAAGCCCTTGTGATAACACATCAGAAGGGGTAAAACTGCTGTGCAACAGCAGCCGGGAGAGAGGAGTGAAAATCTGTGAGAGAAACAACTATGCAGACACCAAGGTCAGTGAAGAAGAAGGAGGGAGGAGGTGCAGCCCATGGGAAGGACCCACACTGAAGCAGTTTGTGAAGGACTGTATCCTGTGAGAGGGACCACATGCTGGAGCAGGGGAAAAGTGTGAGGAGGAAGGAGAGGCAGAGACAACATGTAATAAACTAACCACAACCCCCATTCCTTGTCCCCCTGCACTACTTGGGGAGAGGAGGTAGAAGAGATGGGAGTGAAGTTGAACCCAGGAAGAAGGAAGGGGTGAGAGAGAAGGTGCTTTAAGATTTGGGTTTTTATTTCTCATTCTACTCTGACTTTTGGTTGACAAGAAGTTAAATGAATTTCCACAAGTTGAGTCTGTTTTGCCTCTGACTCTGGTGAGTAAACTCCCTGTCCTATTCTCAACCCCTGAACTTTTCATTACATACTCTACCCCCTTTCCTGTTGAGGAGTGGGAATGATAGAGAGGCTTGGTGGGCACCTGACAGCTAGCCAAGGTAAACCCACCACATGGTTAGATGGTCATTTAATCTAAGTCTGTCGGCAATGAGATGAAAGTAGATGCAGCAAGAGAGTCATCATGCTAAACATAGCTTTGAAAGTTCCCAAGACAGTTCCTCATTACGGCATAGACTTAGCCTTTCACACTACATTTCAGAGCAGGTTCTTGTTCGTATCTTGTCCCTCTATAGTACAGTTTTATTGCCCAGTGGGATCTTCAAAGTCTTCAAGCAAAAGGAGAGTAAAGGTAGGTATTATTGGTCCCCTTAAAGAAACATTTTGGCCGAGGGTTTAAATAACAAACCATACTTATTCAATGAAAATTAGACTCTAAGAAGTGTTACTTGTGTTGATGTGTAGTAGAGAAGGATTTGGAATATTGATGTCTGCTATAGAGAACCTGAAGAAGGTAATAGAGGTGTAAGGAAGAAAATAGGTATTGTCTTAACAACAAGAAAACTCTACTCTGGAAAACAATACTCAGGTTGTAAACATATAAATATTCTGCAAAAGTAATAATGCAGAAAAGTCTTTCCTTCTTTTTCTGCGATATCTTGTGGCAAGCACAGAAGAGAATATGCTCTATAAATTGTCATTTTACCAGCTTCCTTGGAACAATACCACATAAAACTTAGCTTTTCTTCGATGTCATTTGCATTAAATTTTCATGAAGGTAATTCACTTCATGTTGCATTCTGCTTTGTGGTAATAGTTTCCCCCCTTTTTCTTTTTACAGGCCTAACAAGTATTTGTTTACTAGCATCATATTTTCTGAATTGCTTCCAAACTTCAAGTTCTTTTTGCCTCAACCACAGGAGAGTCTTCCTAGGAGCTTGACACTGAATATCCAGGGATTATTAATTGTATTCAGACCACCATTTAGTGTTAGGCTGCTATAGGATTACCATGTGGAATTTCCCATACTTAAACTATGCTGAAATATCCAATTAGTGTATTGTAGGCAGGCATGAATTTCATTGTAGTTAAACATTTGCTGACAAGCTGGCCTTTCAGTTTAGCTTAGTGCATTGAGGGAAGAAACCTGATCTCATCTGGCTTTCTTTTGAGCAAATTCTCAAAATGCTTTCCCATTAGATCCACTCCTCTAAGTAGACTTTATCTGTGAACAAGAAGAATCCTTTATACGCTCCAATCTTATTATTTGCAAATAAGGTATTTGAAAAGAATGTATATTATTGGTATTCACCATTCAAAGCAAAAAAATCTTGAAAGGAAAATGGAAGATGTGGTTCAAATTGAATACATACATATATCTAGATGAAGGCTATACGGTGGTATTGTGCTAAATTAAGTCTCAGGGGAATAATACTACAACACATTTTCCTTTTTTTCAATCTTATATTAAATATTTTAATATCTGAATTATAAATAATTTACCGTCTATACAATTTAAGTCTGAGTGTTTTCCTGAGCAAGTTTTGCCGTGTAAAATTCAAAGAAAGATGCAGCACTTTTCCCTGTTTTCTTTAGGCAGTATCCCCAACCAGGTAATTTTTTTTCAGTGTGGCTGTGTATCAGGAAAGTAGTTGTGTTCTTGCTTTGGAATTTAAGTTACCAAATATTGACTGGACAGCAAGAGGTATTTCACAGCTGATATTTTCTCTTTCTTATATCTCTGGAAGCAACTATCTAAGACACATTTATACAGTGAAGAGTCTAACCCTGTGATTGACATGTTTTTTAACTTTGTTAATTGGAGTTGTTTCTTTAAATTAATTAAATAAAGATGGACTTCAGACTAGAATAATTTAGTACAAAAGCTTCTCTGTGAAGACACTGGGGGGAAGTCCATCCAGTGAGTGTAAGCAGGTCAACAGAGCAAAATCTCTTTTGAAGTCTAAGGTTTGAGAAACAACCAAATAGCAACAGATCAGATTAACTCTATGCTTTCCATTTTCAATTTTACTTTTAAAGAACATTGACATATTTTTGACTGATATAATTTTTTTCTCATGTTTTATTTACTCTGGAAATTGTATAAATTTGTGGATTTTACTTTGTTTTCATAGTAACTTTATGAGTATAATATATATTTTAAAGGATGCTAGTAGCTTGTGCATGTGTATGTTTCAACATAACCTGCACAGAAAATGTTGGTAGATAACGTTATGCTTATGAACATGAATAGGTTTTACCGGGACTCCTGATGCTCACTAAATCTAACGTAATGCAAGGATTTATTATTTAGATTTTACTTTTAAAAATAAGGATAAATTTTTCAGGTCTCTTTTTTTACATTATTCTTCTTTTGTGGTATAGTTTTTGTGGTATAGTTTTACTCTAGCTCTGTTCTTGGAACTCTGGGCTATTGTAAGCAATTTTCAGCCTTTCCTGTTGCTGAACACTCCTCAGACATGGTGGAATTTTAATTTTTTTTTTAATTTTTCAGTGAATGAGAATATTGAATTAGTCTAGTCTCCAGACTGATAAAAAAAAACTTTGTTCAGTACATGTTCTGTTATCTGTAATCAGATTTAGATCAGGCTTGAATTTAAATACACAAAACTACATGCTAATAGATTTCAATTTCAGTTCCTGCTAACTCCAACATATGTCAATGACAGCAGACTATAATGGGTAATGATGCTCTTGCAAATCTCTCACCTCTCTAGAGAATTAACGTGCAAGTATGGTTGCTAGAAGTCTTAGGCATAATCCTTTGCATTTAATTGTGAGTTTATTTTATTCCTAAATTTTTGTTGTTAACAAATTGGCAGCCTTGGCAACTACACTAAGCGTTTATTTTATTACACAGAATTTACATTAAAATGCCTATGTTGTTTATATTTTTATATGCCAGTGTGGGAAAAGAGAGAAATTTCATGTTTTGAAAGACCTTCCTTTTTCTCAGACACATTCTTGCTGATCTTAGTGACCTTAAGTAACTAGGAGAATAGCTGGGCACGATATTGCTGCTTCTTATGTCCAACTCTGAGGATAGTGGTCTTTTATTTTGGAGGAAATTGCCTTAGTTTATATTTTATTGATTACTTAGTATGATTTTTAAAATGCTGTAGTAGCACCCAGTTACAATATCTATTATTGGTGAGCTCTGAGCTTTTCGCTGTTGCTTTATGGTTACTTTAATATGGGATCATGTTCTAGTGATGTCAAAATCCAGACTGGACAGTGACTGTAAACTGGTGTGGTTATGAATCCTCACGTTTATGAGACTTTCCTCTCTGAGCATTGTGAATTTTGTAAAAATCCAATATGGTTTCTTTTTTATTCAAAATAAGTTAAATATGAACAAAAAGGTGGGAAATTAGGCACTGGTGGTTTTTGTTAGATCAAGAATGCAGACCTGGACAAAGAATATCTCTGTCTCCAGCAGATGGATAACTTGATACTCTATAATATCGGAGATCTTCATAATTCTTCAAATTTTTATTCTCAGAGAATATTTTGTGTGTAGGGAAGATCTATTATACCCATTTTATAGACAGACAGCTGAGATTCAGAGGGACAAATGTGTGAGAGAGCAGAAAGGAAGGCACTTACCTCCCCCCTTACTGAGGAACAGCAAAGGTGTTCCAATCTTTCATTTAAGCTGAATGTTTATGTTTCAATGCCAGAAATAAAATTTCTACTGCTGACATGTACAAGGTCAGACCACTGCTGAGCAATAGAAATTTCAGCAGACTATGTTCCAAGCCCTGTTAGAATCTCCTGTGAAATACAGTAGCAAAGAAGATGCATCACATGTTTAACCCAGGAGTGCAATTAGATTGGCTTTAAGTGACAAGTTCTAATCTGTTCTGACATGAAACAGAATTTGACTGTTTTCTGGGCACGTGGGAAGTCTAGGTTCATCTCTTGGTCCAAGTCTAAAGGATGTCTCTTCCATCACAGACTGAATAATGCAACCATCAGAGTATTCAGCAGAACAGACCAGGTTTGTAAATCATGTACAGGGGCAATGTATACAATAACAGTTCAAGCAGATGTGCTGTGACAATATTTACTATGCAAAGCCCTGAAATCCAAGTGATGCCTGATTTAAACATCCTCCAGGGACAGAAATGGAAGACAGGGCTGCAGAGTGTTAGGATTTAGGAGGTTTTTGTCAATGGTCCACTTCAGAAACTTAAGTGCTATGAAAGCTTGCATGCTGCAGCACTATATGTATCTGCAGATTTAGATATCACTGGGGCAGTACTTAAAGAATCTCAGTGGCATCCCGGTGCTTGTGTTCAGCAGCTAGGTAAGACTGTGAATTTAGCTGTAAGTCTCTTGCCAGAATAGGAAAGAGGTCAGTTTTCTATGCTGTTCCCACTAGCAAGTTTTCTGGGGGCTCTCATTTTTATACCTATTGCATGTTAAGAAGCTGTCGGCCTAGTGGTTACAGTAGCCAATAAACCCAATTCTCCTATACATTTATACTTGCAAGAGGCATGATTATGTAGAAAATGCTTTTGCATCATACTTTAAAATGTAGTTTCTTGTGTCTTTCTGCACTCTGTTAATTCAGAGCTAGAAATGTAAATATTAATTCTAACAAATTTCAGAGCTACCAATCCAGAATTTCTTTTTTTTATTCATATTAATATTTCAATCATTTTACCACTGACTGTTGACAAAGTGCTTGTTACAGTACTTAGAAAAACATGATAATGAAAGAGGGACAGAATTCCTGACCTGACAGTTTAATACATTTTCAATACTTGTTTTATTGCATATTTATTCTGTGTCAAGTTATTTTCTGTATGGTCTAATTCCTAAGGAAAAAAATACTTTGTTTTTCCCCTATGTTGTCATAGGGCAGCCCTGCCAAGTGGTCCCTCCGGTGACAGGATATATTTGGCCTTTGATTGCTACCAGCTGTGCACAGTACCCTTTGCTGCAGTTTTTGTGTAGATGATCCTGTTTGATTTTTCAGGGGTTCAGTGTTTAAAAAGTTATGCTTATTGGAATTAGCTTTTAGAGAAGATAATTTGAAAACCTGAGAAGAAAATCACATTTTTCTGTTGCACTCTAAAGAAAATAAATGTGGCACCATATCTAAGCTATTTGTATCACTGGTACACCCTGAGACTAAAGGGACTAATATCATGCTTTATAGTGTGACAAATGATGTTAAGGTTGGGATTCCCCTGTGGCTAGAGAGACGGCTGCAAGATCATTCAGAGAAGGCTTGCTGTAGAGCAGTTCTGCACCCTGTACAATATAAGTATGCGTAGAAAAATTTCTAACTGTGTAAGTACCTAGTGCATATGACATTATTGGATTTGTTAATTAGATACTTTCTACCTTTCTGATTTTGTCATGTTTATGTTCATTTATACTGTGCTCTTGAGGGTCCCTAAAAATATGTTTGACCTCTACTAGTTCTCCTGAGACAACTGAAATTTTGGCATGTTTCTCTCTCAAGCAGAAATTAAATACATAGTAGTACATCAGATCTAGAATGGTCATTTGAGGAATTTTGGTTTCCTTGAGAAAGTAAACAGAACCTTAGAAACATGAGAGAAAAATGTCTTCTGTTTATGTCAAAGACACCCTAGCAGTATTAATTAAAAAAAACAAAGTAAAATCAATCTTTTGCTGAATTGATTAAGTTCTTTTTAAAGTGAATTATATAGGACAGGCAAAAGGTGATCATCTCTTTGCTGTTACTATCGGTTGATATCATAATGAGGAATTGCCAGTACCTCAGTCAGTATTTGGGCTTACTGTGACGCACACAGTATAAAAACAAGTATAAAAAAAGAGTTTAAAAAAGTCTGTTCCTATTCAGAAGATATTGTAAGCTATATAGGCTAGTTTCCTAAGAGCAGTGAAATAAAAAGTTGATGTTACTCTTGTGAGGAAAATCTCCTGACTTAAAAATCTGATCAGCACAAAGAACAAGCTAAAAACATAGAAATTAGGAAAGTATTTATCCAATCCTTTCTTGCAAGACTACTGTGTATAGATTATTCTGCTGCATGTCCTTCATTCTCAGTACAGGATATTTCTAACTACTGACTCTTCTGAGAGAATTTGTTTTCTGCAATATGTATTTTTTAAGACACAAAAGTGGTACTATTTCAGGAAAATAGAGTATTAACTCCTCCAGATGTCATGAAAGCAATGGCTCTTAGGAAGAGAGTCCATGTTTTTGAGGAAAACATGAAATACGAACAGGAAAAGCTCATTCTTGCATAACTTTGCTATTGTCAAATAAATTGAAATAGCACATTTGTTACACAATATAGACAAACACTTTTGCTACATGATAAAAAGACTATTAAAAAAAGCATGCATTTATGTTCTTTTGGAAGATCCTTTCAGTTTTGAAGTAGGAAATTTGGAATTAAAGACCAGAGCATCAATCACACTGCATTTACTTTGATAATAATAGCTAGATAATAGATAAATGTGTTTGTTTTGATAAATATATTGAATGTCTTTGACAAAGCTAGTGTCCCCTAGAGTTCCACTGCCTGTGCATTTCCTTCTTGTCCTTTAGTTTGACCAGAAGGTTTCAACTTAATCATACCAGTCCCTTGCCTTCCTTTCCTGATTTCTCACACCTGGGCATCGAGAGCTCTTGCACTCTGTGGAAAGCATCCATAAAGATCTGACATCTCTATTCTGCTCTCTTGTCCTCAAGGGCAGTTTCTCAGGAGGTCTTATTGACTGACTCCTTGAAGAGCTGGAAGTTTGCTTTCTTAAAATTCAGGGCCCTGACTTTACTCTTTGCCTGACCTATATCCCTCAGGACTGCAAACTCCACCAGTGCATGATCACTGCAGCCCAGGCTGCCTCCAGTCTTGATATCACCAGTTAGGACTGTCTCCCATGGGAGGCACCCCACACAGAAACAGGGGAAGAGTGTGAATCCTCCCCTTGAGGAGGAAGGAGTGGCAGAAAACAAGATGTGATGGACTGCCTGTAACCCCAATTCCCTCTGCCCCTGTGCCACAAGGGAAAGGGAGGCTGTAGAGAAATCGGGAGCAAAATTGAGCCCAGGAAGAAGGGAGGGTTGAGGGTAAGGTATTTTAAGATTTGTTTTTATTTCTTATTATCCTGCTCTGATTTTATTTGACAATAAATTAAACTAATTTCCCCAAGTTGAGTCTGTTTTGCCCATGATGATAATTGCTGACTGATCTCTCCCTGTCGTTATCTCGACCCATAAACTTCTCATTATTTTTTTCTCTCCCCTGTCCAGCTGAGGAGGGGGAGTGATAGAGCAGCTTTGGTGGGCACCTGGCCTCTAGCCAAGCTCAACCCATGACAGAAGTTGTCCTCCATACATTCCAGAAGTCTCCTGGATTGCCTAGCTTGCTGTGCTACTTTTCCAGCAGATGTCAGGGTTAGTCACCCAGCAGGACAAGAGCCTGTGAGCACAATACTTCTTGTAGCTGGAGTAAGAAGGCATTGTCATTAGACTTGGCTTGATTGGGCGGCCTGTGGTAGACACTAACCACAAGGTTCCCTTTGTTGCATCAGTCCCTGATTCCTACCCATAAGCTTTCAACCTACTCATGACTATTCTTCAGAGACAGCTCTTCACACTCTATCCATTTCTTGACATAGAAGGCAATGGCTCCACCTTTCTTCCCTCACCTGTCCATTCTGAACAGTCTGTAACCATTGATAGGCACAATCCAATCATGGGATTCATCCCATCAAGTTTCAGTAATGGCAACCAGGTCATAGCTTTCTAGCAGCACGGTGGCTTCCACCTTCCTCCTGTTCGTTGACCATGCTGTATGCACTCATGTAAGAAGCAGTTCAGCTGGGCTGTTATCCATGTCACCTTCTTAGAGGAACACCTCTTAATTCCTTTGAGGTCTTTTGTAGGTGTTTCCCTGTTGGCTCGTATTACCTCAGGACCCCCTGGTTCATCTTCATAAGACTTCAAGTGTGCTGCAGTATAGCCAGCACATGTCAGAGCAACAGGCTGAGGGCCCTCACTAGCACCCTGTCCCTCTCACCTTGGCACGTCATCCCACAGCTTGTCATGGGTAAGCCTGATATTATCCCCCTCCCCCTTCATGTCTAGTTTAAAGCCCTGTCAATAAGTCCTGCTAGCTTGTGAGCAAGAACCCTTTTCCCCTTTGAGAAAGGTTAATCCCATCCGACGCCAGCAAGCCAGGTGCAGTATAGACCATCCCATTTTCAACAAACCAGAAATTGTGGTGGTGACACTAGTCATGGAGCCATGTATTAATAGACTGAGCTCATCTGTTTCTTCCAATGTCACTGCCCGCAACTGGAAAAAGATAAGGAAAAATAACCTGTGCACCAGATTCCCTTACCAACCATCTCAAGGCCCTGCAGAATCACTAAGGTTGGAAAAGACCTTCAAAATCATCAAGTCCAACCATTAATCCAGCATCACTCTGTCCCCTAAACCATGTCCTGAAGCGCCACATCCACACATTTTTTGAACACTTCCAGAGATGGTGACTCCACCACCTCCCTGGGCAGCCTGTTCCAACGCTTGATCACTCTCTCAGTGAAGAAATTTTTCCTAATATCCAATCTAAACCTCCCCTGGTGCAACTTGAGGCCATTTCCTCTCGTCCTATCACTAGTTAGTTGGGAGAAGAGACCAACACCCTCATCGCCACAACCCCCTTACTGGTAGTTGTACAGAGCGATAAGGTCTCCGCTCAGCCTCCTCTTCTCCAGACGGAACAAGCCCAGTTCCCTCAGCTGCTCCCCATAAGACCTGTGCTCCAGACCCCTCACCAGCTTCGTTGCCCTTCTCTGGACACACTCCAGTAACTCAGCATCCTTCTTGTAGTGAGGGGCCCAAAACTGAACACAACATTCAAGGTGCAGCCTCACCAATGCCGAGTACAGGGGCACAATCACTTCCCTATTCCTGCTGGCCACACTATTTCTGATACCAGGCCAGGATGCTGTTGGCCTTCTTGGCCACCTGGGCACACTGCCGGCTCATGTTCAGCCGGCTGTCAACCAGCACCCCCAGGTCCCTTTCCGCTGGGCAGCTCTCCAGCCACTCCTCCCCAAGCCTGTAGCATTGCATGGGGTTGTTGTGACCCAAGTGCAGGACGCTGCACTTGGCCTTATTGAATCTCATACAGTTGACCTCAGCCCATCAATCCAACTTGTCCAGATCCCTCTGCAGAGCCCTCCTACCCTCCAGCAGATCAACACTCCCACCCAGCTTGGTGTTATCTGCAAACTTACTGAGGGAACACTCAGTCCCCTCATCCAGATCATCAATAAAGATATTGAACAAGACTGGCCCCAGAACCGAGCCCTGGGGAACACCACTTGTGACCAGCCACCAGCCGGATTTAATGCCATTCACTACAACTCTCTGGGCTCGGCCATCCAGACAGTTCCTCAGTCAGTGAAGAGTAAACCCATCCAAGCCACGAGCCTCCAGTTTCTTCAGGAGAATGCTGTGGGAGACGCTGTCAAAGGCTTTACTAAAGTCCAGGTAGACAACGTCCACAGTCTTTCCCTCATCCACTAGGCGGGTCACCTGGTCATAGAAGGAGATCAGGTTGGTCAAGCAGGACCTGCCTTTTATGAACCAGTGCTGGCTGGGCCTGATCCCTTGGTTGTCCTGCACATGCCCTGTAAACACTCTCAAGATGAACCGCTGCAGTCTCTTTTGATCACCCTTGGACTACGTTACAGCTTCATTGCCACCCACATGGAAGAGCAGTAGTGGTAATAGTCTGAAGGCTGTACCAGGGTAGGACACATCCTAGTGATGTGCTTGACCCAGGCCCCGGGGAGGAAGCAGACTTCCCTAAAAGAAGAGTCTGTCCAGCATATTAGACCTTTAGTTCCTCTCAGAAAGAAGTCGCCTGCAACTATAACCCATCTTTTCTTTCTAGTATCGGAGCACCACATGTACAAATAGATTATGGTGTTAGAAGAGTTACTGAAGAATAAACCAATAAAACACATGTTTCTTCTGCCAGGGTGTGTATGATATCCTGTAACAGTAATTACTCTAGTGTTCCAAGAAGTAGTATTAGTCAACTAGAGAAAAAGCAAAAACTGTTTTTCTAAGACAGTATAAACAGTAGGGGTAGGATACAGTAGGACAGTAGGAGGAGGATACTCTCACTATGAGAAGAAAGTCCCTGAAATTTATGTTACATTTCCACTTTCAAAATACACACAAGCAATAAATGAAATTTAGGAAAAGTTAGTGTTAAATCAAGAGCAGAAAAACACAAATCTGTTTTTGAATTTGACAAGGCTCCTACTCATGCCAGACAAGACTGATCATACTTACAGATTAATGCTGTGTCTGTATAGAGCATTCTGGGTTTCTTCAGCAGTGATGCAAAATGCGTTCTGACATCAGACTTTTGTCTTTGTGTCAAACAATTGCTCACTTAATTGCATCTTCCTCAATGATTTTGCAAGATGTCCCTGAAACTGAATATAGTCATCTTTATTTTAAAAGGAGGAGAATTCAGTTTCCCTCCCTGCACACACACCAATATTACGTTTGATATAAAATATTTAATTATGGCTAGAAATACCTTCTGGCAAAAGAGTGGGTCTTGAATACTCTGTGTGAGTGGTATAGCAAATATCCAACTATATAACACAATAATTGTTAATGATTTTTCCTCTGCTGTGTTTTGAATGCACACCAGTTTCCTGAATGCTCTCTGGGAATGCCCTGCTGTTGATGGAGATGGAGATGTTGATGGAGAAATACTTAGTACATAAAATGTAATATATTTGGTCATGAGCTAGACACTTAGTTAGTCAACCCTGAAATGGTTCTGATGCTCTGGGCATAGAAACAAACAGTTAGTTTTAGGGAACTTTTTTGGGGAAGCTTATGTTCCTAGAGATTTCAGGTAGCAAGTCAGTGGAGGATCGAAGGACCAAAACTGACATGGAGAATGTGCCTAAAATGGAGAATCAAAGATTTCTTGGAACTTCAGGAAGTAACCTCTAATAATAATTACGTGAAAAATGCTATTAACTTCCATACTACTATCTACAAATAAGCTTGTATTGCAATATTCTGTTGCAAGCCAAAATCTCTTGGCAAAATGGTTTATTCTTTATTTCCCACTTTTCCACCCTCCCATCCTCCCATCCCCCTCATTTAAGATCTCATTATAGGATGTACAGAATGCAAAACCACTTCCTGGTAGTGTTTCCACTCACAGAATTCTGGTAAATGCTTTCTAAGGTCTGTCCTGCCCTTCCAAATGTAGAAGATGAGTATGACTGTTTTCCTAGTGGCTGATCCAGATTAGATATTACCAAGTCTCTCACATCTTTCAGCTAAGCAGTTAAGCAGGAAAAGCTGATATTCCTAAAGCTAACCCCAGTCTTTGAAAGCTTTTCAGGCAGATAGGGAACTTATTCCACACAGAAGAGATGTAGATTGTCGGAGAGCATATGGTTTCTTCCTGTAAATCTCATTCAGTGTGAAAACAGCAAGAATTTTTATCCTTTGGCTGTCAGATATGTTCATGTGCACATACTATAATAACCAAAAATGCTATCCTTGAGAGTTTTCTATTGTTTTTGTTATTTTTGTCTTTTGTGTGAATTTCTACACATGCATTGCATTTTTATTTTCCATGTTCCCCATATAAATGAGGCCATTGTAGTTGTTATAAATAACAGTCATACTTGGAAAGCTGCTTGATATATATGTTGATTATTAACAATTAAGCATCTGATTGTTACTCAGCAGCAGCATGGGATTTGGGTGGTTTAATCTTTTATTGTGTAATTATTGTTTGAAAATTCAATAAAATGTTAGTATAAAAGGTAGTAATACTAAAGAAAATCTGATGGATATTCAACACTATATAACTGTAGGCTGAGAAACAATGCAGCAGTGTTGATTATCTGATCTATAATGAAAGACAGCTTGTGGAGTTAATCTTAGGTCCATGAAACAAGAGATTAGCAAAAAACCTCAATTGTTTTAACTGTTGAGCATGCATTTCATTTTGACAAAAATGGCCTGCACTAAGGGAGTCATGATTCAACTCTGGCATTTTACCTGAAAGGGGAAAAGTAGCATACAGAACAATCAAGCAATTTTGCTCCTTTGTAGAGGAGAAACAGATAATTCAGCATTGAGATAAACACAGCTGCTTTTTTCAGCAACAGTGTCACACATATAGTGACAGATTACCTTTAGAGGGTAAAAGTGATTTGTGCAGAAGTCAAAGTAGCTAATGTATTTATACTCTTTATACCAGAAAAATATCTTTTTTTCTCAGATAAATATTCCTGTAATGGCGACTGTACATTTACAATGTGTAACTGTAAGAGCACTACTTGCATTGTCTTTTGTAAGCACAAATTCAGCCTCTCTTTTGGTCACCATGGAGAGCCTCTTTGTAGTAGTACAAAGAAATTCTATTGTATGAGGTATGGAGCATGGAAGTAGATAGAATACAAGCAAGAAGTTTATTTAGGGGTCTTGCTGCTGCTATTCCACATGCCATGTGACCCATGTATGATCTTTCTCCTACTTGACCCACATGCTATATGTGTATTGATGAATTTGAAGATTCCCACAATATGCAGGAAAACCTGCTTAAGCAATGAAAATATTTTACTTATCAGGGAGGTAATTTACTGCAAACTTTTCTCTGCTTAGCGTATTTTTCCTTCAACAAGCTGGTCACCTCCTGTATGCATGTAGGTTTTAATAGAAGATATATTAACCTCTGACGAGCTCTAGCAAATGAGTGTGCACAGAGTGGAACCAAATCTGTTGTGATACTATGAAAACACATAAAAGTGGAGTGGAATCTAGTCTGGCACGTTTCATGTTACTGAACTTCAGATATTTTTCTCAAAGGACTATGTCCTGAATTATTCCACTGTATGAGTCCCATCTACAGCCCACCTTGTAATAACCACCTTTGCCCTTTTAGTGGTTTATTTTCAGACTTAGGAAGAAGTGCTAGCATGCATGAAGCCCTTGTGGTCTTTGAAATATTGTGTTGGTATAAAACACACAATTATTAAGAAGTCTGTCAGCAAACATAATTTTAATTTTTCAAATGTTCTAGCTTGCATTCTGACAAAGGACATCAGAAACCTGCCTATCCTCACATTCTTACAATACTACCCTCTTTTCCTTGCACAGTGGGAAAACTTGCATTGAGTATCCATGTACAGTACCTTTTCTTGTATATAAATACAACAGCTTCACCTTTTATGCCCCTTGTTTGCTTGTGTGGCATATTAATAACTTAAAAATGTTCCAAAATCTAATTTGTCTTCATATATAGGGGAAAAAAATCAGAGCCAAGTGTACCAACAGGCTTTGCCTTATTTCCTCTGGTAGGACCTCACACTTTGATGGCCTCTTAACAGCTGTAGAATGGAATATTCTTTGAGAATCTGATGCTCTAGGCAATTTTACGTAAGTTGAGACTAGCTTGAGATATGAAGTCAATTGATCTGTCTCCTAACTAGAAACAACTTTTTTGTACTGGAGTTGCATTTATCTGGGGAAAGAATCAAATATTGTGGTAGCAGCATTTCCACATGCTCTTAAAGGTTGTGTTAGCACTTTTATTTTTTAAAGGTTTCTAACTTAGCTATAAAAGAAAAATTGCTTCAGAACAACATTTTTTGTTCACAATTAAAATATAATGACATATTGAGTAGAAGGGTGAGAGTGGGAGCACAGAGGGGGGAAGCATTGAGGAGAAATCAAGAAATTTTCCTCCAGCCATGGTTTTTGCCCTTTAATAGCTGAAAAAGAGCTGTAATTTTTAAAATAACAAAAAGGTGTCTATTTGTACAATGTTTTTATTATAATATTCTGGGAAACAAAAACATATTTCACACTGATAAGTAAGCACACTCAGTGGCTGATTTCTGAATGGTGTCTTTTATTCTTAAAAGAGGATTGTCTTTGGTCTTGCCACTGTTCATGCAGTAATTCAACGGAAGGTGGCAAGAGATTAGAAAAGAGGTGAGAGAATTGGGTAGAAAGTCCAAAGAAAGTTTAGAAGACATGAAGATGAGATAAATTAGGAAAAATAAAATATAAATATTAATTAAGAGAGAATAATAAAAATGAAAAGAACCTTAACATTTGTTGTAAAAAAGAGTGAAAAAAATATAAACTAGTGAGTGATAGCTACAGAATTTAATGGAAAGATAAATAAAAGCAGGCAAATATCTAGTTATGGATATCCAAATATCAAAATATCCAAGTAAGATAAGGTCATATATTAAAAAAAAAAATTTGCAAGAAAAATAGTGTACGTGAAAGTCAGAGATAATATAAAAACTTATTTTAATACTCTCTCTAGAAAGTATTAGAGCTGTAATATTGCTAGAATAACAATTGCACTGATTATTTCAGAACTAACTAAAATATTTTGCTAGCCTGAATCTGGGTCCTGGAAAAAAATGATTAGAAGTTTTTGGGTTTTCCTGGTGTCAAGCTCCTACTAAACAAATTTCAGTTTCCAAAGCTCTCCATGTGCAGTGCAGTGTTGGCTCCTTAAATGTAGTGTGAGAAAACTGGCAGATGTTTGGAAGAGTTACAAGTCTAGCTTTCAGTATCCTCTTTAGAAAATACAGATTTTATTTCTCTATCTCTGTTACACGGACACTGCAGCCCCCACCTTCAAGTGATATTAATGTGGACCCCTCTGGTAAAAGATGAGGGG
Organism: Phaethon aethereus; assembly: GCF_964289735.1. Lineage (NCBI taxonomy): Eukaryota > Metazoa > Chordata > Aves > Phaethontiformes > Phaethontidae > Phaethon > Phaethon aethereus. The sequence continues at coordinate 63,744,826 of NC_138577.1, read as the reverse complement.
ACCACATATTCCATAAAAGAATACAGTCCCTTCCAGTTGAGTCAGAGAACACTGCTGGATCAGAGGATAACATTGGTGAGGTTTAACCAGTTGAGGTACATTTAATAATATCAGCAGAAGATCAAATACAAAAGAGTGAGAACAGACAGGACAAGTGAGATTTTTAAAGAAAATATCAGGTAGAAGTTCAAAAATGTTGTTTATCGGATTAATATTGTGAAACCATATTACATATGAAAGTCTAAGGGTAAGAAATTTTAAAGTAAAATTATGTTCATTTAGAAAGGTTTTTTTAGAATTATTTTTTACAAAAATGTAGTAAGGTATATGTGAAAGAACATATATTGGTTCACCATATCATGATATATGCTGTTCTGTAGGAAGAAGATCTTGTAATACTCAAAGATTTTTTTTCCTGCAAAAATGAGTGACATGCCTGTAAATACTCGTGTAAACTATGAATAAATGTAGTTAATTTTACGTTATAACCTTCAGGTTATTTACAAGGTGACCATTCAGTCAGATAATTTTCTCTGTTGTCAGCTTCAAGGTCTCATTTAATCAATTACAGTATCATCTGGTTCAGTACTGGAAGTCACAGAGCCAATGTATTTATGTTGTGAATTACCCACTCCTATTATGATTAAATATGCCATTTCCTGAAAATCATGCAAAGGTTTCTTTGAATGACACTGTCCAATAATCTTTTTTCCTGATTTAAACATATGTCTTATCAACATGGCATCATGCATACATATATTCAGGTAGAGCAGTGCAGACTAAGACTATAGATCTTGAAACAGCATCAATCAGCTTTCAACAGGCTTTATTACTTTACCATTATTATACTCAGTCTTTCTTCTGCAAATCCTTATGCATCAAAAAAGTTTTGGGACCAAAATGAAAGGAAGCAGATGCAACAGATGAAATTCTTCACATAACTAAAGGTTTGTATGAGTGGAACTAAGTGGAAAGTTATTATTTGTTCCAAACGTACCTTTTGCTTTGTATCCCTCTGTATCTCTCACTTTGAATTTAAACAACCATTTACTTTGTTTTAGTTAAAGTATAAATAACGTAATCATGATTAGAGAAAAATTTCTCATTTCTACACTAAGTATTTAATCTGAAATTTTAAGCTGCTGAAGATATTAAATGGTAAAGAAAAAAAAGCTTTAGCTGTTCATCAATAACATCTGAAGGGTCTGATGGCATATAACAGAAATTCTATACATTCCTATTCTACCAACATTAAGAGGCATGAGCAGAAGATGCAATTAAAAAGAATATATGAAGTAAAATATTGTATTACCTTGCATAGAAAGGTAACATAGAGTTTGGCATTGGGTTGTATTTTGATCATCCAACAAGGCCATGTTTATAGCTGTTAAACCAGATTACTAAAAGTTTTGGCAAGACTGTGAACAAAGTGGATTTTTGTGTTGAAGATTTGTTTGTATGCAAGACAGATGAGAAAGACTGGTTTATTATCTTTTCAGAGAAAATTGTTATTTCTGTTTGAGAAACTTGAAAACATGTTTTGGATAATTTATACAAATAAGTAAGTAAAAAGAGAAGAGTTCATTTTATCATGTCTCTTTAAATCTGTACTATTGCTCTTGCCTTGTCTTTTCACTGCAAACCTAGTGTTAATAATGCGGGCAGCCTGCTGTGGCCAGAACAGTAGTTTCATAAAACAGGGCAGTGGTAATGATGTCTGTGAACCCCATGGAGATAGCTTGAAACTTCTGACAGTTGCTTAATGCAATTAGGACTCTCTTTTTTGCTTGGACATCTTTTTATTTCACTAATTAGTTGTATTTTATGGTGATGTAATACACAGTTAAAACTTACATCTGTGTTGTGTCATTTTAGTTTCAATCTATGTGCTCTTGATCTGTTTATTTACAAAGAACAATTACCCTTTTAGGTAGTGTTACATAGTCTCACTAGCTGAAATGGCCCTTGGAAGTTAAAATAATTAAGTATTGTATCATATTGACAACAAGCCTTACCTGATAAAAATCTGAGCATTAACCAAAAGGTAGAGTTTGATCTACAGGAAAGGCTGGTATGTGTCATCGGGTATCACAAATGGTTTTACGAGGAACAAATTGTTCCATTTGTCTTAACTCAAATAATTAGAAGATGTGGTCACTAGCTCTGCCCACAATGCAGTATTTTTTTGTCCACTGCAAGATGCAGTGTAACAAGAAATGAGATTTGGAGTTGATCTTCATCCCACAAATAAAGTTAGTGTATCCAGATTTGGAAAATGACAGCAGTAATATTCCTTTGGTAAAGCTGGAGCTTAGCCCTGTTATACTTATTAAAAAGCCTATTCATACAAATTAAATCCATTCCATATCCTTGCCTCTGATGACAGCTCCATTTTTTTTCTTGTCTGGTTTGAATTACCTCAAGTCTGTACCCAGAAAGAATTTATCCCTTTCAAGAGACTTCTCCAAGCCTATAATAAATTCACATGTGTCGTCCCATCAATGTGGTGAATTTGCATTATTATTTCATTATGAGAAGAAAAGAAAGAGAATTAGATCTCTTGCAGCATTGGCAGTGCTTAATTCAACCTGAACACATGATTAAAGTTGGCATTTATGACTTTAACTGTCAAAGAAAACTAATTGTAAACTGAGAGCTGTGGATAATTATGGCCTTTGCTATTAAACTATTTTTCTCCTATTTATCACAGGATAAACTACAGACAATACTATTGTTTGCATTTAGCTCTCAGTTACTTGAAGCCTATTTATGCTAATGAAAATTGATCTAGATACTCAAATTGATGGCTCTACGTAAACTTAGTTTCAATCATGCTGTAAAAAACATGAAAAAAGGTGGTACTTACGCTGCAATATCCATGACACTGCATTTTGTAGTGTCTCACTCATAAGTACTCTTCGTTTTTACCCTGCCTGGTTAATTTGTTTCACATGAATGCTACTGAATAAGTAAATTACTTCAACTACCTTCTCACAGGAGATATTTATCTTTGTCTTTTATTATCATTCATATGTTGCTTCAACGGATTTGTTATCTCATAGAACTGTTTAAAAAACTGCCTGTACATTTATAGAGAAAGGACTGCCTGTGACTCTGGAATAAAGTTTGAAATAATAACAGGTTTAATGTGTTTTGTTGGAAAACAGCTATGAGAACAGTTTAGGTTTTCTTGTCTTCCTATTTCTTTTTTTTTCCTTTTATTTTTTCCTTCCCCCTTGGAATCGATTCCAGACAGGAAAGATTAGATATGTAGAGAGCAGGAAATTCTGGATGTTGCAGGTGATGTAAGCTACGATATTTGAGCTTTTCTTGAGTTAATGTTAACTGAAAATGAAAGCACATCGACTGGGGCTTCTGACCTTTAAAAAGAGATATGAGTAACAAAGGGACATGAATAAGAAATATAAAGTCTATGAAAAAGTATATAGGGAATAACTTTATGAAGTATCACAGTAAAAGAGTTATGATCAACTAACAGCTGCCTATGAGACAGAAAGAAATGCTTTTTCACAGTAGTGTGAACTATTAATTGCCCCAGAATACTATTGTGACCAAATATAACTGGTTTACAAAAGTTAGCTTCATTAGTGACCTCTAACATGACAGTCCTGGGTGTAATCTTCGGGCCAGAAATTCCTACATCTCTAGTTACTGGAGCTGGAAGAGCTGTCGTCACTGTTTCTTGTATTGTTCCCAGAAATCCCTGCTGGATACTGTGCGAGGCAGGAGACTTGAAAACATAATTTTTGGTGTGAGAGTTTAATGTAATATTCACAGTTCTCAGAAGGAGGAAAACAGTGACAAGGGGCTTAGTAGGACTGATAATGCAGCAGAAAAAATTATTTGGGATGCAGGAATTAAGAAATTTTTTTGAGCTTTATTAGCCAATGAAATAAAAAGCAGTTGATGGCAACAGGCAAAACAGAACAAAATTGTAAATATAAAAATACCCTTAGCATGTAAGTTACAGTAACATACTGAAGCACTATGCATTGTGACTCAGACCCTAGCCTAAACTGATTTTATTAATCTAATGATCATTGGTTTTAGTTTTTCATTCAGTTATTTTCAAGGATCTGGGCCTTAGATAATATTTTTCTGTGTGTGAAGACCAACTTTCTGATAGAATAATTTTTAACTGTGACCAAACTGGAAAAAACAAAACCAAAACAATCCACAATAAACTCCCTGGGAATACAAATAAACGTGTTCATTAGCTACTGAACAAAATATTAAATGATTCAGCCTTTGCCCTTGAGAAATTTACACTGTAGTTTTAACAATAGACAAAATAACATATCCATCCTTTTTTATGGTGACTAAATCAAGAGAATTCCCATTTCAATACACTTGGAAAATGTAGCTCCAATGTGTGGAGTTAGAAAGGTTCACTTAAATATTTGAGCTATTTTATATTCAGTCCAAATTTGTTTTTTCTGAGTTTTACTTACAAATCCTGATTTGTGTGTATCTCTCTGCTCTCTGCATCTCATTGCAGGCACCATTAATTTAGACCATAACACCAATAATCTGTGTCTGCTGGATGTTATCTCTTTCTTGTGAAATGGTGTGTGCTATTTCTAATCAAGTGGGCTGACAACTGAATCCATTCAGATGCCAAATTAGTTGTAAACATTATCAGATCAGTTTTTAGGTATCTAAATACATATGATATCCAGACCAGTTAAATTAACCCAAATTAATTTAGGTACAAATTTGCATTGACAGGATGCAAATGGTGACAGAATAACTTACACTGCAGAAGAAATAGATTTCTTGAGGAGTATACAATAAGAAGGTTTTAACTGTTATTATTGTTCAACAGATTGGTGTCTCTCTCTAGGATCTGGTGATGGAGAAACCTGATGACTCCACAGATTTCAGGTATTCTGAAGAAACAATAATCTGATTCAAATTGTTACACTTCTGAAAATAATAAAGATGGAGTCATAAAGCAGTAACATGTCTGTAAAACCAAGTCAAAACAGAAAGTAAGACCCTACTGATTTCAGAGGCACTTGCATGTTTTGAATTTTTGTCAATATAATCTCCAATATTTAAACTTGTTTAAATATTTGTCAGCTTTTTATGACACAGCCTTCAGGAACTTGGACTGGAGAAAAAAAGCATAGAAGAGAATATTACAAACATTAAAATGAGATGGGAGTTTAAAGTCAGCAAAACTTACCAAGAGAAACAATAGAGCTGAATTTATATATTCTTAAGACAGTGTTTGCCATAAGGAGACAAAAGGTGAGGAAGTAAAAAAAGGTCAAAAAAAAAATTATTTTTTATAAACTGTATTACCTATGAAATAAAACCATATACTACACTTGATATCTCACCAGAAATAACAGGAAAAATGAGGAGAACATTGAAGTAGCAATATCTATAGTAGAGTTCTAGAAAATGCAACAGAACCTTAGCAAATCATAGGAAAAAAAAATCTTTAAGACACAAAAAAAAGCCAAATGAGACTGTAATCTTTGAATACACGAGAAATGGTAAAACAACATTAGCACAATGCTTTTGAGAGGCGATCTGGGAAAGACCTAGGCTATGGCAAATCTTGAAACTTGACTGTCTAAGTAGGGAAAGAGAAAACATCAGTTCACCTTAAATAGATAACACAACTCACAAATTTTCTTTGAATATTTTAAAGGCAGTTGAATATTCAGCCAAACAGGGAAACAATCCTGGATTTTTGAATTGAATTTGGTTTGCAATTTGCAAAGTTTCTTTCAGATTAGTCATGCAAATAGAGATCTTCCAAGATCTCTAATTGCATGACTAATGTGAAAGAAACTTTCTAGTGACATTCAGAAAGAAACAGGGTGTTGAAATTGATGGAAGGGATATCAGCTGAGGTGAAAATTATGACTGTAAGAAACATTAACAGGATAGCTTTGCTCACTCTGTAGACCAGTAGGAAGGAATACGGGACTTTGTTTTTAGCCAGATCTGTTTTCTAAAGAAATCTGAAGTCAGGTGATTCAAATGAACTGGAGGAATGAATGGATAAGGAGAAAATTTTTCAGTTCAACACTAATAGAATATCAATTTAAAAAAAAACAAAACACAAAAAAGCATTTTCTAGTGGTGATACATTAAAAATGTCCATCAGAAGAGAGTCTAGAACAGAACTATTTAAGAGAAAACTGCAAAATGTTTGACTTAAGACCTTAGATCAGAGAAGGTCATAAGTAATTATTCTGATATGACATCAATAAAAGGCAGGAATATATTTTAATTGCACCACTGGTAATACCACAGAAAAGATCGCACATAACCGAGAGGAAAACAAAACCACTAAGGATAATCAGAACCTCTAGAATCTTAGCTATACAAAGGTCATCAAAAGAACATTTGCAAGGGAAACGGTTGAACTGTGACAAGGAAAAAAGAACATGAAGACTTTGATGATACAGTGATAGAACTTGGAAAGGATAGGCCATGGCAGCAAGCATAAATAGACATGACTAATTAGGTGCATAGTTTTGTGCAAAACAACAGTTTGCAAGTTTGGAAGTGATAAAAGGAAAGACCACAATGTGGTGAGGCTGTGGTTAGATTTCAGAGATTTGTTAGCTCTCCAAAATTAGGAAGAGAGTTACGTTTATGCTGGTAACAAGCCTACTGAGGATTATTGTAGCAAGATGATTATTACATTTAATTAAGAGGAAGGAAATTCCTGTTTTAGGGCTTTATTTTTGCTTCTTAGAAATTGGCATAAGATCTAATGGGTGAAAACCTTTCAACATCTATCTTCTAGGTGATTCATATACTTTCTTTCATCTGCTGATTTAGCGAGATAACACCTATGATTCAAAGCCTTTTTTTGGTCTGTGAAAGCGCTCCTCCTGACTTTCCTGGAGGAGTCTGGATCTGGGCCGTATGGTTGTTTATATGAATGGATGGGAGAGAAGAAGATAGCCATATTACTTCGTGACATCCTTCTGTTCTCAGGATAGAATACCCTTAAGCACTTTCAGGAGTCATATGGTGAGAACATTCTTTGCCATGAGAAATATAGCCATGTAAATTATATTCATAAGAGATTTCCAAGAATAAGCACTATTTTTCTCTCTTTTTTTAATTTTTTTTTAATCCACTAGATTTAGAAGACTATGCCATGGAACCCTTTGTGGTATTCTTTTTCTTATGAATTTTCATTTCCATTTCTGTCTGGGAAACCTTTTCTTCAATTGCTTTGCCAGAAACCACAATTTCTCCATGAAATCAGACACTCTGATGGTTTCATTCTGAGGTAGCAGATTGTTGTAAAACTACTTCAGGTCATTTAAAAGATTTACTTTTTCCTGGAGGATATACTTCAGCACTTTATAGTGCCAATCTGGTAACTGAAGACTGTTAAATGAACTTTCTTGCCTTGTATGTATGTATGAAGAATATGCCTGATGAAAAAGAACTAGTAACACCAATAATAAACCTTCTTTTCCAGATTTTTCCTTAAACCACTAAATACATGTTTTCTTAACTCCAGTAGAACCCATTAAGGGTGTGTCAGCAAAATAAAATGAGATTCGGATCTCAGTTTGTCTGCAAGATAAATATACTAAAAATTATGATCACGAGTGAATAGCAACAGAAGAAAAAGTTCCTATGCTTTAGAAGCGTGTAGAGTTCTAACAATAAATTACAGAGGCATTTTCAGATGAGAAATAGGTCTTACAGAGCAATTGAAATGACAGGTCTGGTGATGAGTAACATCCCTCTAGGGGATGACTATCAAACTAGTACTCTTTAACATCTTCATCAATGACATAGACAGTGGGATTGAGTGCACCCTCAGCAAGTTGTCAAAAGGCACCAAGCCCAGTGGTGAGTTTGAAAGAGAGACAGGATGCAATCGAGAGGGACTAGGACAAATTCAAGAAATGGGCCCGTGTGAACGACATAAGGTTCAACAAAGCCAAGTGCAAGGGTCCTGCACCGTGGTCGGTGCAAATCCTGGTTATTGATACAGGCTGGGGGGATGAAGGGACTGAGAACAGCCCTGCCAAGAAGGACCTGGGGGTACTGGTGGATGAAAAGCTGGTCATGCACCAGCAATGTGCACTTGCAGACCAGAAGGCCAACTGTATCCTAGGCTGCATCCACAGAAGCATGGCCAGTAGGTGGAAGGAGCTGATTCTGCCCCTCTACTCCACTCTCGTGAGACCCCACCTGGAGTCTTGAGTCCAGCTCTGCAGCCCTCAGCACAGGAAAGACATGGACCTGTTGGAGCAGGTCCAGAGGAGGGCCACAAAAATGATCAGCAGCATGGAACACCTCTCCTGTGAGGACAGGCTGAGAGAGTTGAGGTTTTTGAGCCTGGAGAAGAGAAGGCTCTGGAGAGACCTTCTTGCAGCCTTCTGGTACTTCAAGGGGGCTCATAAGATGGGGACAGACTTTTTATCAGGGCTTGTAGTGATAGAACACTAAAAGAAAAACTAAAAGAAGTTAAATTTAGACTACATGTAAGGAAGAAATTTTTCAGAATGAGAGTGGTGAATCACAGGCACGGGTTGCCCAGAGAGGTGGTAGATGCCCCATCCCTGGAAACATTCAAAGTGAGGTTGGACTGGGCTCTGAGCAACCTGATGTAGTTGAAGATTTCCCTGCTCATTGCAAGGGTGTTTGGACTAAATGACCTTAAAAGCTCCCTTCCAACCCAAAAATTCTATGATCTTGTGGTAGGTGTTTGTGATGGATGCCTAGTTGCTGTGTACAGCATAATACTCCAGTAGTGCTTACCTTCATGGGTTTTATGAGGTAGTGTAGCTTTTATGTGGTCTGCAAAAGGTATTTCATTTTCCAGTTCATAAACCTTCTGTTAGGAGATCTGATAAGAACCAAAACAAAGTTTCAGTGGAGTATTAGTTGCTTGCTCTTAATTATCACTTTGCTTTAAAGATGAGATTATTAGTCTTTCAGCAGAATGTAAAAAAACTAGTCTTGGACAGCCAAGAATTCATTAAAACAAAAATAAAAATATGGCAGGGGACTCACTTTCTAGTTCAAAATACAGTTAACAATGCAGAATTGAGGATAGTTATCTACCAATTCCTTGCATATCTACTCACTATAAATCATCTCACTGTTTAGCAGAACTAGACGTAGCCTGTCACCTTCTACACCACTAATGAATACAATGTATAAATTTTTTGTACAAAACCTGCAGTGTTGCCTGTAATACACCATAAAACTAAACAGAATATGAAATTACAATGACCTATTTGGAAGTTGTCTTTTATTATTTTTGTATTTTATTATACACTGTTCTTACTTTCTTCTTTCTAAATAACATAACAATGGAGGAATTTTAGAAGGCAAAAGTCAAATAACTAAAACCAAAATATTCATATATTTACATTCCCTGAAAGTACATTACACTGACTTACCTTAGTCACTGCAACATACCAGAAGGTGTGTACACGTCTCAGACATCAGCACCTGAAATTCACCCTGAAGAGGAGTAGTCAGCCTTCATGAATTGTAGAGGTTCTTTGGGTTACAGCCAATGTAACTGAGAGCAACCATGGGCAGCCTCTACTTGCTGTGCCAGCCTGCATTTCTGAACCAGGAACAGAAGACAGTATCACAGAAATGTATTTTAATAATTGTGTCTTGAAGTGGCATAGATCACAGTTTCTAAGTTTACATTGAAAATCAATTGCTGTTCTTCTCTGACACGGTTTACAAACATGACACTCTTTCTTTATTCTTTTCTGTCTCCTTTAGTTGAAAAGACTTGGGAATCTTTTATTCCTTTTGTCTTTGCGGGAAAACATCCCTAAAACACGGGAATGATTGTGAGGAGTGTGTCATGAGAATTATTTGATGTATAATGTATTTTCTACATGACAAAAGCTAATAATTTCTAGAGTTACCTATTTCTGAAGCCATTTTTCATGTTGTATTCTAATGAGATCATAACCACTAGCTGGAGACACCTGTTTGCTGATCTGAAATCCAGATGGACAGTGACGAGAAGCACTTCTCTGATGTTCTTTGTGCTCAGGTCTTTGAGAGATTCATTTAAAGTTTCTAGTTATGAACGGAACTTTTTATTACTGCTCTAACTACTGGATATTGAGGTAGGGACACTCATCATGCTTCCTAAGATAAGCTGTTCTCAGACTTTCCTTGAAGCCAAAAGAGTAGAATTACCACAGCTTTTCCTCTAAGATCTCTGCAAGATCCTCATTTGTTCTTGGGAGATTAAATCTGTCACTCCCAAAGAATTTTTAAGAAAATGTGACAAACCAGTGTCTGGCTGTTTGTAAAAGCTCAGGAAGTTTTAATTAGCACGGTGCTGAGATTGCATGAAGTTAAGAATCTTGAAAACACCAAGAGGGTACTCAGGATTTGCATAGGTTGAAATTAATCATTTTTTTCTCTTTGGTTTCCCAGTATGATGCTTTAGAGCACTTTTACAAGATTTTTATGGCCTTTTCCAACATTCTAGAAACTTTCTTAACTAGTCTGCTTGATTTTCATGGTAGTACATTCAGTGCTTGCTTTTCCACTTGCAGTATTTGCAAAATTGCTCTTTTCTTCGTCCACACTCATTGCTAAAATGAAAGAAAATATAATCTGAAGACAATGAAATTATTTTACCGTATGACTTGTGGATGACTGCAGGCTTTCAAAGTTGTAGAATAAAATCCACAGAGAGGAGCAAAAATAGATAAATTTAGAATGAGTCTGGTGATTGAAAATTGCAATCTCCTTACAGGTGCTAAAACATTCTGGTGTTCCTGTCACCTTCAAGATGAAACTAAAAACGTACTTGCAGTTGTCACAGAGGAAAGCAATATCCAAATGAGAACTTTGTGAATTTATACATGATCAATGTTATCTCCTCCTCACTCCACTAGACGTATGTCCACAATATAAGATAAGCAGCCTCTGGGACTGGGTTGTGAGTTGGGAAACGTAATGAATTATATGACAGAGTAGGCACTGCAAAGTTGGCAGTGACAGATTCCACTGGAACACAGGCTAGAAATCTTGAAATTTGATCATTGTCTTTGTTGTGTGTTTCCTTGTTTGCCTCCAGCAGTCTCATTCTGACACTGCACAGTCCAACAGTCTTTGGCATTGCCTGAACAGAGACAATTTTGAAGCACTCCAACAATAGAAGACAGCCTGTTTTTTGCAGAAATTGCAAGTATCCAAGTGGCTGAGGAATCCACTGTGTTTTCTTCTTTTTCTGTTTGATGTGATTATAGGTGATTTTGGTTCATATGGCAAGTCAGTGCCATAGATATACATTTAACTCATCATGCTTGCAATTCAGAATGAAAATATGGATGACTGACTTTATATACAGACAATAAAGAAAAGAGACCTTTCTTCCAGCAGAAGTCAAGTGATTGAGGTTTTGGTTGCTAGTAACAGTTTTAATTGTTCCTTTTTTCAGGCCCTTATTATATTTTAATATACATGACACAAAATCAGTAAGCACTTAGATCTTTCAAGAGGCAGATTCTAATAGTCACAACCTTTTTGCTACAAAGCCTATGGTAGCTGTGTCTGCTTATATAAATAAGACACTAAAAGCCCCAGTTCACAAAGATATTTCCATGTCCAGATATTATTGATTTCAGTGGGAATTAGAGTCATAAGTAAGAATTAGGCACTGAATACTTTAGCTGAACTGGACCTGTTGTTTCTCTTGTCTTCCTTAATAACAAAAGACATGCTTAGTCACTGTCATTCTGAAAATGGAGAGTGAGCCAATAGCTTGATCTTTCTGCTGTACCAAGCTCCAGGAAACTCAAATACAAGTATGGTGGAAACTATCTGAAAATGTTAGTACTCGTGGGTATTTTTCTTGCTGTGGCTGCTTCTGTAAGAGGGCAAAACCCAACAAAATATGAAGAATTAAGATGAAAATGAGAACTAAATTATTAATATAACAAAGTACTGCTGCTTTTTCTGTGCATATTTCCAGATCTATTGGATTTTCTCTCATTGTTCTGCATAAATTGCTTCTGACTATACAATGGACTTCAGCAGGGCCATAGCTTTCAGGTTCTTGATTTTTCATAATTCACTCAAATGCCAGCTCAATGACATTAAGTGGAAAAATAGAAAAAAAATGCCTTCACTTTTCCACAGAAACAATTTTGAAAATCCATTTACATGGAAAATAAAGAGGCATTAAACCAGTGCAAATCTGCAGCTGAATACAAAAATGTGAAAGCATAATATTTTATTTTTCCAGATAACACAATGCAAACTGTTATTTACTGCCTGAAAGGGCTGAAGAGTTCTGAGTTCCATGAAAGGGTGCTGTTTTCCTAATTTACAGTGTGGTGAAATAAGTGTCTAAAAACACTTTTACTTTTTTCCTTTTTAAGAAAATAAACCTTAAACAGCGGCCTTAATGAGAGAGTTTTAGAAAGTAAAGTATCAGTGTTTATTAAATAGCCTTTCATTTTTATTCATTCATGCTAATGTTTCTCAAATTGTTCAGTCCTTGAAATGGTGTTGTAACATTTTCATTCCAACAAACTGTTTACCATTTGCCAAGCTGCAGTGCTTAAGTAAGTGTTCTGTAAGATGTTTGCTGAATAATGTTATCAACAACACAGTTAAGGTAGGAAAATAGAATTTCAATACTAAGAGGGAAACAGCTTATCCATGTCAGCTAAATAAAAGAAAGTAGAAAAGACATTTAGTAATATTGCAAGTATTTAATAAAACTGTGCATAGTGTCTAACCAGATCTCAAATGCTGCGACATGAGAGTATGAACCTGTCTGAATGGCACTAGTGAAAGTATGTTTTAGTGATTTAGGTATGTCCTCCAACTGCCCAAGCACAACAGACCATATAAAAGTTAAAAAGCCTGCAGATTTTCTTGAAGGTCAAAAAACTTAAGGTTTATTTCCTTACCCTTGTGCCAGGCAGACATTTTTGCTACAAGATTATTTACATGTATTTCTAGGAAAACTGATTTTGTACACCTGCAACACTGGAAAAGTACAGACATAATAGAGCGCCTTGCAGTAATGTCAAAAGACCCGATAGATAAAAGTATTCTGTCTTCTTTGAGTTCTTGTATCTTGGCGTTTCCTTGAAAGACCTGGGGATGTGATCTTGCCCTGCCAGGTTCTAAACTCAACGTTGTGTGTTTGGTGTAAATATTCTGTATGTATTCCAAATGAATTAATTCCCTGAGTAAGAAGAAAATAAAATTACCAAAATATGAGAGAAGGAAAAAAATACCACCCACAAAAAAAGCTGGCATTCATACAAGTGTTCTGGCTAAAAGTTAGTGTCAGCTATTAATTTTCATATCGACAAAACACAGAATTGTCTCCTAATGGCAAAAAAAAAAGTACTTATAACACTAAGGAATAAAATATTCTATGTGCCTTGCTCGGATACTTCTTCAACCAGCTGAGAAATGGCCATATCCCAGCATGGCATATACATAATATTTGTTGTTGTGATAATAGGGTGGTATCATGTTAATATAGAAAACTGAAAACTTAAAACTGAAAACTTAAAACTGAAAAGTGTATTCTCTATCAATTACAAGAGATAGAATATTAAAATGGAATAAGCTGTTGAAGAATATCTTGATTTGATGATTCTTTTAGTATTATTTTCTTCATGGAAAACAGCAACCCTAATATGGTTTCAAAATTTCCTTTCTGTTATGCCTTCACACCAAATAATTTTTAGAGACAATTTTAATTTCAGTTCATCCTCCCAGTCCCTTATGATCTTCTGAATTATGATAAAAACTGTGATTAAAAAAAAAAAAATTGCTACTTTATTTTTTACTGTACCTCCACTTACACTGTGAAAGTGCAGGTAACCTAGCTCCCATATACAAAGAGAAGCTTCCAGATTCTGACATGTGTTTCACACCAACTAGACTATCAGAATCCAGAAGTTTGGCATGTTTTCTTTCATATCTATGTTGTTTTTCTTGCAGTCATCCCCACTTGAGTTGCATTCTATTCTTGTCTTTCTATTTGTTCTCCATTAGGAGGTTAGTTTGTGTCCTTTCTAGAGATGACAATGAAATATACATAGTGACCATTATTTAGCCAGATATTGCTATGGGCAGATATTGAGTACATCATTGCTTACGCATTGAGTACATCATTGCTGATATTTAGCAGAAATCTGGAAATTAAGATGTTTTCAGACAGCACATATAAAAGTTCATCAGGGCTTTCGTCTGGCTCCATCCAGATTGATATAATAACTACATGCAGGTGTCGATATGAATCAGGAAGCAGAAAATTCCTCTCGTGGTTCACTGTCTGCAGCAGATATCAGCCCTCAATAAGTCACGATTTTCAAGTGGGATTGCTTAAAGTTAACAACTTAAGCTACTTGTTAAGGTGCATGATAAAATTTCTAAACAAAAACTAACAGTAAGCAGGTCTTTTAATATTTTGAAAAATAATATATTTTAAAATATTCAAAGAGCTTGGGTGTAATGGCAGATGGTCTGTATAAGGCACAATCTTTAGAAAGACTCTTCAGTTCTGTCAAAAGGCATAACTGTCACCATTCACAAATGGACACTGCTAAACCTTCCTAAATTACGTCAGCCAAGGGTGTGATCTATAATGCTAAAAAACCTGGCTCACTCAAGTTTTTCTACCTTTTCCTTTTCTGACTTATTTTCCTTCTGATTTAGAAAACTAAAATGAAAGCTACCATCAATGAAAGTTTTTATTGGAATATAAAGATCTTCTCACACTGGGAACCTGGAACACTAACAAAGGCCCAGGGGCCATAGATCCTGTGTGACATTGAAAAAAATACATGATGAGCTGTGTTAGTGTGGGTCTCCTGGCATATAAAAGCAAAGAAAATTGACATGACAGCAGCTTCCACTCAATCATATACAGCACAGGTGGCAGCTGCTCCACCAATTTTCACTTCTTGCTCTGCTTAGTTTTTCCCAGCAGTGGCAATGGCAGAGTACCGTGACTCAAGCTTTCAAAAGCATGAACCTCTGGAGAAATCTGGCACAAAATACTATTGCACCAATTCAGCTAAAGGCAAAGCAATTGCTGCCTGCAGAGCTGCATTTCTACCTTGATGAGCTACTTAGAAAAATCGGAAACTGTCCATCTGAAAACCTGTAATAAAAACTTTTTGCTGGTCTGATCTTGCCAGTTTAGCCTGTTGGATTGCTTCCTTGCACATCAACAGGCATATAGATGTTTAGCATGAATGGATATGTTTAGCATGGCAGGAAATATTATAACAGACAAGAGATTCAGATTGCTGCTGCAAAATGCAGAGCATCTGGCAGATATGAAAGTGAACTTGCCAAGAATGAAATAGAAATATGCATATAGCCCTGAAATTGCTTTGTTCCTGGCTTATAAATCAGGAGGTGACCAAGGTATGTTCCACTGTATGGTAGCAATCAGCAACTCAGGACCTCTCTTCCATCTTTGCCCCATGTGATGCTCAATTAATTGTGTTTTACCCAATTATAATTATAAAATTATAATTAGCAAACAGTCTCTTGTTACATCAGGTTAAATACTAATGTTGCTTATTTATGTATTTTTTATTAAAATTGAAGACTCATAATGAGAAAGAATTTTTATGATATCCACATTTTGAAATTTTCAGTTTTGTTTTGAACAATAAAATGCTATTTATTAAACAAAAAGGGATGTGCATTTCATCTTGAATTTAATCAGCAGTTTTAACCAGTTATCATAACAATACCTTCCACAATTGGTGTTTGATATTTACTGCAGCAGTAATAACGAAGGAAAGAGGGGTTTTTTAGAAGTACTTGATTAACAACTATATATGGAGTAGCAAAATACCATTGTATTAATGAGATAGTGTGCCTGCTGTTGGTTTGAGTTGGTTGAGTTCCATTATGATATTGAATCCATAACTTGCTGCAGTTTGCAGTACACTCAAAGCACTTTAGTTTCTTTTGCATCGTACTGCCCAATGTATTATCAGAATTTATAAATATCTGTAAGCTTAACATGTTCTGCCACAGAGAAGGCAAATTAATCTACAATACAAAGAATATAAATTACAGATCTGTCATTAAGTAAAGAAGAAAGGACATAAATAGACAAACTAGGTGTTTAAAAGCAGCTCTCATGGTCCTGCTTTTTGGTCTATGACTGCCTGTTTGACTGTAATGCCAATTGTGTGTCCCAGCCATTCCATGTGATGAGAAGAAAGAGAGCATCAAAGGAAGGTTGTGGCCATGGTAATCTAGAGAAGACAAATTTTCTGAGTATATGGGTGAGCAAAAAAGAGTGTGGGTTCTGGACAACTAAACTCTAACCTCACCTGAGACAACATAGAAGGAATTTCAATAATTAAATTTTGTATTCAATACAATCAAATATTTCAGATGTAAAAAATAACAACCCTGAACGATTGTTCACTGCAAAACTCAGTTTCTTCTTTATCACCTCACCAAAGAAGGAAGAGGAAAAGAATACAGAGGAAAATGATGACAGCAGTGTTACCTGACTGTTAAATGAGTCATATATACACTATAAAAGTTTAATTACTGCTTATCTATCAATGGGACTAATTATTTTTTCTTTCTGTTCTTATGAGCAGCAAAGCATAAATGATATTTTAGAGTGGATTTGGAGAAGGCAAAAACAGTGACTTAATGAACAAGCTTAGTCACAATACAAAAGACTTAAAGGAACCATGAAATAAACTGTGAAATTAGTGTCTGTGTGGGAAATGCATGAAGTATTAATTTCATAGAATTATCACCTTTGGTGCAGCATGAGGTCTACAGGAGAACATGAAAAGAAATGAAAGAGTATATAAAGAGTTTTTATGATATAGTGGCTTGAAGACCAAGATGAACAGTCAAATTTTAATGCGTAGCTCAGGATGTTAGGGCTTCTTGTGTTGATGTTTTTGAGTGCTCAACAATGGTATATAACAATGTATTTCTGTGGGTTTTTTCCCTTTTTTGATACATACCACTTCACTATAAAAATAGATTTATACTCTTTTGAAAATAAAATAAAACATTACTAAAGAATAATTTTGCAAATCCAGGTGGATTTCTCACACAAATGTTTTATTTGGCTTGTTTAGCTTACAAACACCCAAATTCCATTGGATTTATTATTTCTTTACTACATTAAATGAAGATACTATCATGTAATAAATCAGTATATCTTCTACTCAAACACATAGTCTTTCCAGGGTGGATAATATTGCTAGATGTGACAGTGTAAATCAGGAACTCCATTAGAATAATTGGAAATATATGTTGAGAAAACAATATAGATAAGGTCTTTAGAATCCAAATCTCCATGACTGTACGCTCCATGTGCATAGGCATTTTTTTCACTGCAATATATTTTATCAAAATAGTCCACATATCTGTAAAGCACAGTCAGCTTTAATTTAAAAAATTACATGAGAACTTTATATTATGCTCTCATGTGGATAATAGCGACTGCATTTCTAAGCACACTAACATGGTACAAGTCCCTGTCCTTCCAGTTTCTGTCTCTCAGGGGAGAGACACAAACTCTCAGGGAAACCTTACAGAAACAGCATGGAACAATCATTTGTATATTTCTTACAATGACACATGTAGGAGAGGAGGAAATACGAAAACTGGCAACAGGCATCTCTGTTCCCCATCAAAGAAAAGACTGTAGTTGGAAGGAGGTGAGATTTATTGTGTTTGTTTTGCTCCTTGAAAGTGGTTTTTCAGGCTCTCTTCAGATGCCTGTAGGAATCACTCTTTCAGCTGGAGTTAGTCTTGACTTTCACAGAGAAACCAACCATTCTTCTGTTTTCACATGAGTCCAGGATCTGAGATATTAGAATTGATGCCCCAATTAAATGATATTACACTTCTGTTTTATTATTTTTTATTTTTTCTGCATATTACAGTGCCCTGTTCAAAGTTCAGGCATTCAATCAAGTCTAAAATATTCATCTAATGAATAAAAAAATACTTGCTCTGTTTCATACAGCACTATTTGTTCAATGTTTCTGTTTGAAGAATGTGTGTTAAAATGGGATATTTCTTGAATGACAGCTGCTGAATAATTTTACTTGTTCAGCCATATCAGGAATATTGGCCGCTAAGAGATCCACTATAAATTCTAATTTAATCCAGAATTCCATAAAAGAATTTCTCAAGAGAAATGCACACAGCAGCACTTCCAAGGCACAGTTATTAAGTCATGCCTGTTCAAACAGAAGTGAACTCTGACATGGGCAGAATGGAAACTTTCACAGCTAGACTTCCTATAACAGGACTTCTAACCTAAACCCTCTTTGTTAGGGCCAGACAGTTGTAGTTTGGCCCCATCGGACCCAGTCTCCTGTTCATGATAGATCTGAGGTTGTAGCTGGATGTTGTTGTGAGCAAGAAGGCACAAAGCCAGCTACTGAAAGGGAAATATTGTTGGAGGAAGGGTCCAAGAAACATCCCTATAGAACTTGCCAAAGCAAGTTTAGACATATGTGAATCACAAAGGAAATCACAATTTAGTAATTTTCTCACTTCCAGAATAATACTTTCGCATTAAAATACTCTTAAGAACTGTAACATACTTACATCTATTTATATGCACATACACATATATGAAAATTACATGCTTGCCACTCTGACAATAGGTCAAAGTAAAATAATTTAGTTGGGTTTTTTAACATATTACCATTAGGCAAGAAAAAAATACCCTAATAGCTTTCTGCAGCTTTTGTCAATTCCAAGCTTTAAAGAAAATTTAAGACAGTTCATTATTTATTTATTTATGGTAGATTCTGCCCCTTTCTTCATGGAAGCACAGAAGAGAAAGACATATCTGCCTATGTTCATGTTTTGTTCTCCATCAGAAAGAAGCTGCCATGTCCTTACCTTGTGTATAGAAATGAAACAGCCCAACACTGTCTTTCCTTCCTTATCACATGAATTGCAGTGCAATTCTAGGTGTGCGTTTGGGAGTATGCACAGGGAAAGAAACAGTTCTGTTTCAATTTAGTTGCTTCCAGAAGCAGTGGAAAGAACTTGTTCCAAAGGCATTACAATGATGCAAAGTGAATTATCTGTCTTTTCCCCAGTTCTTCCATCTGTCTGCACATGGCCTGCACAAATTTTAAGTAATAGTTTTCTAGTAAATGCCTTCTGGGGACAAACTGGGTTGTTTGAGGGCAAAATGATCACTAGCCCTTCCTCTATGCTATTTAAAAGATGCATATAGAGCAGGACAGGACAGAGAAACAATGTGAGAAGAAAAAAGGAATACATTAGATAAGTTTTTAAAATTGTCTGATTGGCAAGGCAGTGCAGCTGAATAAACTAAATGTTTGCTGGATTGATTTTTTGCTCTTCCCCATTTTTTTTGTTTTGTTTTTGTGAAAATTTTCCAAACAAAACTCTCATTCTTTTTGATCTCAAATGTTTGCTTTCTGTACAGACCTCAAACCATTTACCAGTCATGTAAAACTATTTTGGATAAGCAGCCTAAATCTGTTTAAAACCCATTTACCTCATAATGATATATAATAGATGGTTATGACATTGTGTCCACTTTGTCTAAGTTCCATTTCACTGTACAAAGGCTTTATTGTGTGGGGTTTTTTTTAGTAGGGCAGGGGTCTGAAAAGAATTTTGCTTGAAGAAATTTGGACAATGAACTTCTTAAGCTGATTTTTTCATAGAATTATCTTAAGCAGAAATAATTTAAATCTATTCAAATCAACAGTGGCAAGAAAATAATTTTTTTTTGTGACCATTATGGTTATTTTTCACCTTGAGTTTGGCCATGTGTCAACACAACACCACTGCAGCTGCTTTTCAAAGATTTTGTTCCTATTGTGTTCTTGAGTACTTACAAATATGTATCTTGTTTTTCCTACTGATCCTTTGTGAAGTTGAATGAGTATGTATACTGTGTGGCATTCAGGCTTTTGTTGGCACCTTAGTAACCGTAGTAAGACACCTGAGCAAACACAGAAAATATTTTGGACTCTGAATATAGCAACCAGAAGCCTTGGTGTTCTCACTAAATATGGGAATAGAACAACACCTAGGAGTAGGTTTTCCACTGAACATACTGGAAATTTGACAGCCTTCACCCTAATGAAGCACTGAAGTGCTTTAATTTCTAGAAAGTAGATAACATGTCTTAGTGCATTTTACTTATTGTTAGTGATCCCATTTCTTACAACCCTGAAAAACCTACTCATTGTCTCTCGTGCTGTCCGTGCTTCAAACTAAGGACACAAAGGAAGCTGAAGGGGCTCAAACCTTTGTTTCTTAGTGCAATGCTAAATAAGATTCAAGTAAGGTTTAACACCATGACTGCAGCAATTTATTTTTTATCACTACAGATGACTGTCAAGATGGTAAGCAACAGGCTACCTTATTTTCAGGTTCTAGTCTGACCAAGATTTAAAGAAAAGTCTAAAATTGAGCTCCTAAATATTATTTGCAATTCCTAATAACTAGTCTTATACAAAAATATGCCCTACAATTTTGTAAATTCTTTGCCTTTGCAAGAGTTGTACTGAACTGCGTTGTAGCTTTTTGGACAAAAACTTTCACCATCTAGGCATCGTCATCTTTTAGGAACTGAGTACCGAGAAAGCCATACAGCACAACACTGATATAGATATTTCAATTCTGCACTTCAGATACTTCAGCAGAGTATATTTAAAAGTATTTAGGAAGAATAAAAGATGATATCAAATAGGCTGCCATGCAATCAATTCAGCTATTTTCTACACACAGATTTGTCTTCCAGTATATTATTCATAAAACAGAGAGGGCATGAATTCGAGTTGGAAACTTTACTGAGTTCAATAGGGAAAATGCTGCTATACTTTATGAAGAAGTTAGTAGTCAAGACCAAAACATTTTTCATTACACTTCTGACAGCAAAATAGGCTTAGGACACCTTTTCTTAGGATTAGGCAATTTGTGCAAGAGGTGGTCTTAGCTTTCCCTTTGTAGCTCTTGTTGAGAACACCTGCTCTCAGAGTGCTGAAAGTCCTTACAGTTAGTGGTGTACATTCCTTTTCTTCCTTCTTCTGTTTTTGGTTTTAATCTTTCTCTTCACCATTTTCCATATGCCTTAGTCTTCAGAGAGAGAGATTCTGACCTGTGTTGCTGTGCCATGCAAGCATAAATTATGGAAGTTTCTGGCACTTAATGAGGAATTTCACATGCATGTCAGATAGGTAGAAATTACTGAAGTGGATTGCATTCTGCTGGAGAAAGGACACAAATGATTTCTAATATCACTTCAGAGATTCCTTGGGATTATAAAGACATAAATGGCTGAATTTCCCCTCCTATTTTCTTGTATTAAGATTTCAGTGTGTTGATGGATAAAGACATTCTCCTTTTCCTCTTCATTGCTTTCACTTCATTAAGACCCTCTTTCTGCTTTCCAGACTCCTGTTAAATGATTTCAATCTATTGGTTTCTCTATCTTCCCTGAACTTAGTCTGCATCTCTAACAACTAATCCTCCAACAAGCTTAATCACTGCTCAGATACACTGCAATTCTCTGATTTCTAATCTGTCTTCTGCCTTCCTGTGCAGCCTGTCTTGCTCACCTGTGACAGCCATCACAATTTACCTGTATTTCCTGTCCTTCTTCCCTCATGTTGCAACTAGGTGTCCCATTTACTTTTCAAAAACCTGAATCAAGCAAGTTGTTCTGAAGACACCTATTTGGTGGGTCCACTGAACCAAAAAGGACTTTGGGAGATATTTGGAATTACACAAAGTATGGAAGATGTGAAATCCCGCTGGAGTTTCAGCTTGAGATAGATGCTGAGCAGCTCAAGCATTTCAGTGCTATACAAATCTATACTGAGGGCCTGGGATTTCAGGCATTCCAATCACAGACATTTTTTATCTGGTTTTGTACTCAAACACCTAATGTGTCAACTATGTGTCTAAGAACATTTCAGTGTAGCTGGAGCTCTTAAATAGTCTATATGCTGCAGCTATATTACTTGCAGATGTGAATTGGTACAACTGGCTGCATGTTACTATGTTGTGCCCATGTGGATGTCCTAGATTGCTTGCTTCAGTCAGCACTAGTATGGGATTTCTGCTTTGTATTGCACTGGGACCTGCAGAAGTGTTTCATATTCCCTCATCTATCTAGGTCTCTCTGCATTTTAGTATTTTACAGTCTTAAACTCATGTCCTGGTTTCAGCCAGGATAGAGCTGGTTTTCTTCACAGAAGATAGTGCAAGGTTCTGGTTTGGATTTGAGATGAGAAACTGTTGATAACGTGCTGATGTTTTGAGTTGTTGTTAAGTAGTCAAGGACAGTTCAGCTTCTCGTGCTGGCCTGCTAGGAAGAAGGCTGGGGGTGCACGGGGAGCTGGGAGGGGACACAGCCAGGACAGCTGACCCAGACTGGCCAAAGAGATATTCCATACCATATGACATCATGCCCAGTACATAAACTGGAGTTAGCTGGGGGTGGGAACTGCTGCTCAGGGATGGGTAATCAATCACTGAGTGTTGAGCAATTACTGTATTGGTCATCACTTGATCTTGTACATTCCTTTGTCGGTATTATCATTGTTGTTATATTGTTGTTTCCTTCTCTCTTGCTGTCCTATTAAACTGTTTTTATCTCAACCCACTAGTTTATTTCTCAATTCTCTCCCCCATTCCACAGGGGGAGGGGGAGTGAGCAAGCGTCTGTGTGGTGCTTAGTTGCCGGCTGGGGCTAAACCATGACAACTCAGTTCTTTGATATTTGACTTTTCTGGTGATTTGTGAAGGGAGTCCTAAGACTCCAAAGAATGATTGTGCAGGAATAGCCCTCTAAGACTACAAGTTAACAGCTTTTGGAAGGTTCTGAAAAGACCACATTGGGTAAAATGGTTAGGTGGAAAATTAAAAATTATTTAAGGAAAAAGAAAAACAGAAGCAGAATGATTGGTAAATGAGAGAATTTTCCTACAGAGAAAGTGTTTTGGAGCCTGAATAAAATATAAGTCTCTTGTTTGTAAGTAGCAAAGTCCTACTATATTCAGTTAGAGTTTCTCTGAGTAATTCCTGGTGGAAATCTGCATTAGGACCACAGAATGAAAATATTTTTAAGAGAAAGACTGATATAATATTGTCACAGGAAGAATATAAGGTAAGATAGTTGAACAATTTCAACATTCAAAAAGTAACCCACAGCCGCCTTTTATTACACAGCTTTTGCCTACTTCCTCCTTAACTTTCCATCTGGAGGTTGCAGTAAATGATAGCAGTATTGAAGGCATTTAATGATCTGTGTGATTTAATGCTCCAAAATCTTTCTGATGGTTGTGTTCATAAACACCTACTGTAAGTGCCAAATCCATGTGTGTGATGATTCATTTGTCATACTTGGCTAATTTTTTTATTTAGGACTGCATGGGGAAGGAATCTCATTAGTTCAGGCTGAATCTCTAACTATATTTTACTTTTTATTTATAGACTTCAACTGTTTCTCAGTTTTGTTTTGGCATGGTATGAAAATCTATGAACAGTTTTTCAAAAGAAACAACATTGTAAAAATACCCTTGTTTTATATAAGTTTTTACCATATTTCCAGTCTTTGGTTGAAACTTTTTTTCCAGGTTCCTACTTTATTAGTCCTTTTTTTCTTTCTTTCTTTTTTTTTTTTTTTTTTTTTTAAGTGGAACATGTATAGGCTAGCCTTGGAGCCAAAGCATGTGTGGTAAAAAGTATTTAAAAAGCGCAAGTAAAATCTTGCCAGCCTTGGAAGAGCTGTATTCATGGTACCACAGCACTAAATTTCGTTCTCAGATTCTTATATGGAAGTATAAGAGAAGGATTATTTTGTGTTTCAAAGCTTTCAAAGGTTGAAAAACTTTTTTTTTTTTTCCCCAGTCCTGTAACATCTCAATTATTCCTTTGCAGTTTGGACTATCTGCAAAGGGGGCACAACTTTTGTGTGATTTCAATTTCAAATGGTCTTGGTAAGTAAATGACAGGTACAACAACTTTCAGTAATTTCAGGTTCACACTAAGAATTAAATGTGATTATACAGTCTATTACCTTGGTGTCCTGGTAATGAACACGTTCAAATTCCTAATCTTGACCTTCAGGGGTCTCATGAGATTTGAAAGTAGGTTGTCTCAGGGATTTCATCTCTTGACTGTCAAGATTCATTGGTGAGGCAAAGCTCTCCCACTGACAACTGGGGAAAGAATAGCAGAAATCATAGAACCATAGAATCATTAAGGTTGGAAAAAAACTTTAAGATCATCAAGTCCAACCATCAACCCAACCCCACCATGCCAAATAAACCATGTCCTGAAGTGCCACATCCACATGTTTTTTGAACACTTACAGAGATGGTGTATCCACCACCTCCCTGGGCAGCCTGTTCCAAGGCTTGACCACTCTCTTGGTGAAGAAACTTTTCCTAATATCTAGTCTAAACCTTTGCTGGCATAATTCCTCTTGTTCTATCTTCAGTTACTTGGGAGAAGAGACCAACACCCACGTCACCACAACTCCCTTTCAGATAGCTGTACAGAGCAATATGGTCTCCCCTCAACCTCCTCTTCTCCAGACGGAACAAGCCCAGTTCCCTCAGCCACTACCCATAAGACCTGTGCTCCAGATTCCTCACCAGCTTCGTTGTCCTTCTCTGGACATGCTCAAGCACCTCAACATCCTTCTTGTAGTGACGGGCCCAAACCTGAACACAGTATTCAAGGTTCGGCCTCACCAGTGCTGAGTACAGGGATATGATCACTTCCCTACTCCTGCTGGCCACACTATTTCTGATACAGGCCAGGATGCTGTTGGTCTTCTTGGCCACCTGGGCACACACTGCTGGCTCATATTCAGCCAGCTGTCAACCAGCACCCCCAGGTCCTGGAACTGGACTGGGCAGAAAACTGCTGGGCAGTTTTCCAGCCACTCATCCTCAAGCCTGTAGTGTTGCATGAGGTTGTTGTGACCCAAGTGCAGGAGCCTGCACTTGGCCTTGTTAAACCTCATACAGTTGACCTTGGCCCATGGATCCAGCCTGTTCAGATCCCTCTGCAGAGCCCTCCTACCCTCCAGCAGATCAAGACTCCCACCCCAACATGGTGTCATCTGCAAACTTACTGAGGGAGCACTTGATCCCCTCATCCAGATCATCAGTAAAGATATTGAACAAGACCGGCCCCAAAACTGAGCCCTGGGGAACACCACTTGTGACTGGTCACCAACTGGATGTAACTCCATTCACCTCAGCTCTCTGAGCTCGGCCATCCAGCCAGTTCTTTACCCAGTGAGGGGTACACTTGTCTAAGCCATGATCCCCCAGTTTCTCCAGAAGAATGCTATGGGAGACGGTGTGAAAGGCTTTCCTGAAGTCCAGGTAGACAACATCCACAGCCTTTCCCTCATCCACTAGGCAGGTTACTTGGTCATAAAAGAAGATCAGGTTGATCAAGCAGGACCTGCCTTTCATGAACCCATGCTGGCTGGACCTGATCCCTTGGTTGTCCTGCACACGCCCTGTGAGTGCCCTCAAGATGAGCTGCACCATAATCTTCCTTAGTACCAAGGTTAGGCCGACAGGCCTGTAGTTCCCTGGATCATCCTTGTACTCTTCTTGAGTTGCTTTCCCCTTCTTCCAAAGGTGATAAACTCTCCTTTCCTTCCTGAGTCAGTGCAAAAGCTCCCTGTTCAGCCAGGCCAGTCACTTTCCCTGTCAGCTCGTCTTGCAACACATTGGGACTGCCTACTCATGCACCTTTAAGACTTCCTTCTTGAAGAATGTCCGACCTTCCTAGACCCTTTTGCCCTTCAGGACTGTCTCCCAAAGGACTTTCTCAGCCAGTGTCCTGAACAGGCCAAAGTCTGCCCTCCAGAAGTCCATGGTAGTGGTTTTGCTGACGCTACTTTCTTACTTCATCAAGAGTTGAGAATTTATCATTTCATGGTCACTAAGACCAAGATGGGGTCTGACCACCACATCTCTCACCAGTTCTCTGTTCATAAACAGTAGGTCAAGTGGGGCACCTCCCCTGGTTGGCACATTTACCAGCTGTGTCAGGAAGTTAGCTTCCACACACTCCAGGAACCTCCTAGACTGTTTCCTCTCTGCTGTATTGTATTTCCAGCAGACATCTGGCAAGTTGAAGCCCCCCATGAGAACAAGGGTTAGCAATTGTGAGACGTCTGCCAGATGCTTGTAGAATACTTCGTCTTCCTCTTCATCCTGGTTGCGTGTTCTATAATAGACTCCCAGCAGGATATCTGCCTCATTGACCTTCCCCATCATCCTTACCCATAAGCACTCAACCTTGTCATCGGAACCATTGAGCTCTATATGGTCAAAACACTCTGTGACATACAGAGCCACCCCACCGCCTCGCCTTCCCTGCCTATCCCTTCTGAATGTTCTTTTAAGGAGAGGCATTCTCAGACTGTGACATGGATCTCCTCTTTCTACAGATATAAAAGATGTTCAGGGAGAAATGTAAACATTACCTCTATATAACAGTCTTTCTACACTAATTTCTCCTTTTAGGAACAGTGGCTAAGTGATGATAGATGCAAAGGCAGAGTGAAGAGAAAAAAAATGAAAGCTGTAGACAGTATTCTACAATTGTGCAAGGAAAATGAGTGAAGATACAAACTTTATCTGTTTTTAGTCTACACTTGGCTTTCTTTAATTTATACAGGGCATTCAGATATAGCAGTAATTAATAATATGAATTAGGCTATGCACCCTTTCAAGTAACTGGATGAATGTACAGGAGGTACAGGTAATGGACTGGACACACAGCTGTAAAATCTCAGGATAAACTGTAGGCAGCTAAGAAAGCAAACAAAAGAAAACATCAAACCACCTTTCCAATCCAGTTAGGTTTCCAAAATAATTTCTGCTTTGTAAGAAATTATTAAGTACACCTCCATGATGACATCAACAAATATATATCATATAAACTATAAAATTCATGCCTTTAAATTTTTCTTTACACTTTGAACTGTGTGTGACATTGTTTGTGACTTATATAGTTACCTTAAGATGTTGTTTGTACCCATCAGATTTCCATGCAATTACCTTTTTAGACCAAGTAGAGGAATAAATCATCTCTGTTTCATGTGAGGTGTTGACATTTATTGATTTAATGTTCTTGTGAAGTCTTTCAGGGAAGCAGTTTTAAAATACAAAATCAAATGACCGGAAATTAAGAGATAACATTGTAACAAATTCAGGTAAGTTATCATTACGAATTTTGCTGAGAAATAATGTAATATACAGACTTTCTGAAGATGTGTAACATCTTTGTTGCTGAAATCCTTCTATTGTTTGCTTTTTGTTTTATACTGTTTTACTTTTTTTGTGCATTTTCTGTTGTTGTTGTTGTTGTTGTTTTGGCCAAAGAACATAGGAATTCCACTCTACATTACAATTTCCTTCTTAATGGTCACAGTCAAAACACCTGTTGGAAAGCATAATTAGTCCGCTGTTAGAGTATGTATCTTCTTTCCACTTCACCTTGCAAATTTTGTCTAAATGAGTAGCAACAAAAGGTTAAAAATTGAAAATAAATCAGAATTGAAAGGAAAAAAAAGATTAATCTTATG
Organism: Phaethon aethereus; assembly: GCF_964289735.1. NCBI lineage: Eukaryota > Metazoa > Chordata > Aves > Phaethontiformes > Phaethontidae > Phaethon > Phaethon aethereus. The sequence continues at coordinate 63,717,210 of NC_138577.1, read as the reverse complement.
CATAAAACATTGCCTTTGGACTCAGAAAGTTTTTGTCTTACTTCTGGCAAAGATTGTCCTTAAGCTAATCAATTAATTGTTCTATTGAACAGTCTTATTCCCACCTAGTACTATCCATACACAGTACACTCAAACAGAAGAACAATGGACAAGCTTCTTTTGTTGTGAGTGCAGGGAAAAGCATTAAGATACAAAAGCAAGCAAATCCAGGCCAGGGACACATACCTGGAAAGGAATAAAACCAAAACATGACTAAAAAATCCTATTTTTTTTTTTGAGAGGAGTACAATCAAGGTGGAAGGATATTTATTATTTACAGAAGGTTTTCTGCTGGGCCTGCTGTCCTTGATAGGAACTATTGTTCCAGACAGAATGAAACAAATAAATAAAACCCCCCAACTGATTAGGAAGGATTGGAGTGAGCAGCCAGGGAGGGCACCTCGATAACTTATTAAAGGCTTAACGATTGTATTCCTGTATCTGCTGTGCTCTGATACTTACTTTTATTCTCATTTTTTTACTCTCCTTTCTGCCCATGGAAGGTTATATTTTTTTATAATTACCACAAGCAAATCTTTCTTTGGCAGTGCGTGTAGTGATTAATCACATTTCCTTTATTGCAATAGTAGGTGGTTTTTGCATATCCTCTTTCTATATATAGCCTTTAATTTTCCATATTATAGGCAGTACTGAGTAGTTTGCTTGTAGTAACAGAGATAACAATTAGCTATATATGTTACTGAGCCGGAGCTCTCAGGCTGCCTGTGATTGTTTTGAGGCCTGCATATGTCTCCTTTATGAGTTTGCATAACTACCATAAAAAGTGAGAGAAATGCCATCTACCTATGACAGAAAATTGTCTTTAGAGTGTGCAAGTTAGAAAAAAATTCTTGTTTCTCTCTCCTAAAATTTGATGCTGTAATAGCTTGAAAACTGTATGAGTCATCCTGCTCATTAAAACTGGACCCGTCAATAAAAATGATAATACAGAAAATGCAGTCCTTCAGGGAAGTACAGACAGGGTGAAGCGAACTGACAGGTTGCTGGGGTTTAGGGCAGATTTGGCTATGGATCCTCATGGTATGACTCTAAGCCGTACCATTCTGTTTAAAACAGGAAATAAATATCCAAGACTGCTGAAGTTGGGCTTTGAAATGTATAAGCACTGATTGTATGCAGAGCCATTGCTCTTCATATGATAAGAAACCAGAGAATTCAGTATGTGGGCATGACCTGTGTGGTTTCAAGTATCTTGTGTTTGCTGTGAGTACCTGTTAGAAATCCCTTGCATAAACCCTAAGGGTTTAGGCACTTTCCCCACAGCACCACAACATGCCAAGAATCTTACTCTGTTAAGGCTTGTCAGTATAAGATGCTTTCCCCTCACACTTCTCACTACCAGGTCCCAAAAAGCTTCGTACGTATCTTAGAAAACTGAACTGTGGTGCACAGTATTGCAAGAGCAGCTGAACACCCCAGTGACCACAAAAGAATGGGATGCCTGTCAGATTGCTCATTTTTCTTACAGAACAAGTGAGACAGATTAAAAAAGGCAGCAGTGATTAGCAAGAAGGTTGAATTACAAGATCCTTTAGTAGACTGTACTTACCCATGAGAATTTTTCCCAACTGCCTTTGTGTCTTAGTTGGCTTTGTAATTCTAATGAGCCTTGGTGAGTCCTTACAGGTACATTTTCATTGTACCTGTTGCTAAAGATGACTGCCAGAGCCACCTGCAGCAGCTGTGGCTGACCTTGTCCCCCTGTAGATCTCTGTGGACTTCTTTCCGTGTTCTCACTTTCAGACTCCCTATACTCATTTTATGTGTTTGGATGATGGAACATCCCCAAGCAATGTGGTTATTACATTCTTTCCACCTACCTGCCTCCTGAAATTCCTTTAAACAACATTTCTATGGTGTTTCTGGACTCTAAGGCAGTAGCAGGAGAAAACAGCTAGACGACACGCAGGTGAAACTTTATTTTGTGAGATAGAAAATGCAGAGTCCTCTAAGTAGTGAATATGATGCTACTTCTTCCGTCATTGTGTAAGAACTGAGCGTGGTATTACAGGTGGTGAATTTAAGTACATAGTACCTGAACAATGTTATCTCTCTGTGTCTCTATACACACACATGCATTACAGAAAGAATTGCCCAGGAGATTCTGCCAACATGCTTTTTTCCATATGAATCAGTAGCAAGCAGAAACAACGTCATTAATATTAATTAATTAATTAATATTATTATATATCATCATATTATTTTTATTATTTTATTTATTATTAATTTATTATTAATATCACATTAATATTATTATAGTAAATTAATATTAATTTATTAATATTAAAGGATTAATATTCCTTTAAGGAAGAACAAAATTTGTAAGGTTTGGCCTCATTTTAATACTATTTAAATATAAAAAGCAATATCTTAGCTAGACTCAGTGCTAGCTGAGGATTGGGTCCAAAGACTACAGTCATGTAATTTGAAATACCTGAGGCTACATCTTAATAAGACCATCTGTAAATTGAAGCTGTTTCAGAATAGGGGTATATACTTTTACAGTGCAGTTTCATAGTAATTGTAATCAGTCAGTGTGTATGCTGCACTAGCAGCTTGTTAGTTTCTAGTTGGAGATTGTTTTTAACCTATAAAACTCTAGGCCTAGGTTTTCTGCTGCTTCTGTAATATATCTAGAATTAACCTGAGGGTCTCATTCCTAAGTGATTTGGGACTTGTTTACCTCAGAGAGTTGTACAAAGCCTATTTTAATTTTTCGTGTATATGAGAAAGAGGTAAAATGAAAGATTTAGGATGAACAGATGTTATTATAGCTTTCATCATGAGGTCAGGTAAATGTCAGTTTTGTTTTATGTGGGTTTTGCTACTGATAGTGTGTTAGATAATCCTCATAAAAATACTAGGGAAGTAGATAGTGCTCTCACAGGAGAAAAATATGTAAGTTATTTCCAAGTAAATGTATTCCTTTGAAAGGAAGGCGATTAAAAAATAATGCAGGTACAATTTCTAACCGTTTAACTCATGATTCTTGAGTCACCTGAAGATGGATTTTCACAGAAAGCTCAGTCACTGCATGGAAATCTCCCTTATTATTCACACCATGGATTAACTGGAGTACTAAAAGGGTATTTCCATCTGAAGAAATAGAATAAATCTGATTCTAATATCACTTATAGACAATTAAATTAGGAGTAATTTATCTGAAGCCAAAAGTATCATCATTTAGAAAACATATACGGAATGTTAAGAGTAGTGTCTGGTGTAATTCTGTAAATTCTGCAGGTTTATTTGCATACTTAAAATATTTGCAGGATAGGACAGTTGTATTTGTTGACCTGCCCTGCATAAGTACTCTGTCTGTTTAAATAAGAGCTAAAGAGACACCCAGTTCCATATTTGTCATTGCACTTGGTATAGATGACAAAGGTGACAAAGTATATGCATATATAAACATTAGCTAACAGTGACCTGATACAGATTTGCAATTTCCTATTTTTGTTCATAAGTTGAATTACTTTAATGTTTAAACTTCAGGGCTAAATTGTGCCTTGAGATTTGGGGAATGAGCTGGAAATCAATCTTTCTTTTTAGATGGCTCAGAGTTTCTCAATGAGATGTAATAAAAAAAAAAGAGGAGTGTAGTCGACTGATGTATATAGTTGTCTGTCCTTCTGAAATACAATTAAAGTAGGCAATGTCTGAGCAGCGACAGAAAAGTGGAGCTGTTATTAACAGCGATATACATTCTACTGGGAAGGGATTCAAATTACACTGTACAGAATTCCTACATCTATCCCTGCTGCCCTAATTCTGAATCTATACTCATTGTTGCACTGAAAGCAGGGATTTCAACACCTTCTCCTTTTCTTTGTGAGTTCTAGTGAATATGAAGAAGCATAACACTATGGTACATAAAATGATATAAAGAAAGGTCCTGTTTTCTCTTTTGTTCAGGAATTACCCCTGAGGTAGTGTTTGCATTAGATCCTGTGAATCTGTGTAATAATATTTTTTAAGCAGGCTTTGAAGTGGGTGCTCATTCCAGTGAGGAATCCACTGCATGAAAACTGTAATAGCAGCCATTTATGCAGTGGATGGTTTCTGTATCAAAGGGTGTTTCAGTTTAAGGTATGTGTATCTACATGTTTGTTCAGTGAACCAAGGCTGAATTGTATTTCTCCTTTTTGTAGTGAGTGAGTGGAAGAGGAGTTGCACAAAGCTTTGTTTTGTGTTCTTAAGGTGCAATTTATAATAGCTAAACTCAGTAAAGATCAGTATTACACGAGTGACAAATTTGTATCTAGCCGAGGTTCTGAGAAGGTAAAATTCTGACCTTAATGTGACAGGCTAGACCGTGTAAGGCCTTTTATAAGACTGCTGTCGTTATCAGCTGAGGCACTTTCAGCTCCTTTGTGCTGTGTGTGTGGTATGTAATGATCACTGGATTAACACAAATACTGACCTGTTTGGCCTGTCCTCTGGATCTATTGCTAAGCATTTGTTACAGGCCACCTTCTGTGATGACTGACAGAAGATATGAGCTGAGCTGAGTTCAGCTAGGAAGTCCTAGTTATTCAACTTGAGCAGCATTGTCTTGTGCTTCTTAAACTTTTATGTGATTTCCCAAGGGGTTGTCTATTTCCCAGCTTGCCTGGGAAATATCTTTCACCTTCTATTGATTGTGCTTGAAGACCCCATCTGTTACTCTAAGGTGCTGATCTATTTTTGTTCAGTCTTCATTTAGGATCAAAGTAGTAAGAAAATTGTCTCTGAATTCACCCTACTAGTCTAAAATACTGAAATTAAAAAATACCTTTTTTTTTGGTGTGGAATTTTTTGTGATAGAAGGACTCTGAGGGAGAGATGACTCATCTAAAGAGGTAGTCTACAACTTCCTCAGGGGGGCAGCAGAGGGGGAGGTGCTGATCGATCTCTGGTGACCAGTGACAGGACACGAGGAAATGGAAGGAAGCTGCATCAGAGGAAGTTCAGGTTGGACATTAGGAAAAGTTTCTTCACTGCGACGGTGGTCGGCCACTGGAATAGGCTCCCCAGGGAAGTGGTCAAAGCACCAGGCCTGTCAAAGTTCAAGGAGTGTCTGAATGACGCTCTTAGTCATATGGTTTAGTTTTAGGTAGTCCTGCAAAGAGCAGGCAGTTGGACTCAATGATCCTTATGGGTCCCTTCCAACTTTGAGTTATTCTATGATTCTACGATTCTATGATTCTAGGTGATAAAAAACCTCTGAGACTGTATAGTAATGCTTTTCCTTCCTCACCTTATTTTGACTTCTCTTTAGAGCAAAAGAAAAAAAAAAAGAATGCAAGAAGAGACAGTCATCCTAGTTATCCTAGTTTTCATTGTAATATATATCCACTTGTGACATATATCTAATAAATGTAATATATATAGCATATATGAAAAATCTGATAATGATATAATTAATATATTTAATATATAATTAATATATTTGCTAGTTTGTGCTAATGTATTAATCTACTAGTATATCTATGGTATATATACTTATGTAATCCTAGCGTTAATTGCCATCTAAGCTATGGCTTAGGGGGGAGGGGATAAAACTGGGCTCACTAGAGTTGAACCTAGGGGTAGGTTCAACGTGCCAGAGTTGAAATCGATAGCCCAGCTCAGGTGCATCTACACCAATGCACGCAGCATGGGCACCAAACAGGAGGAGCTGGAAGCCATTGTGCAGCGCGACAGCTATGACGTAGTTGCCATCACAGAAACATAGTGGGATGCTTCTCATGACTGGAATGCTGTAATGGATGGCTATAAGCTCTTCCGAAGGGATAGGCAGGGAAGCAGAGGTGGTGGGGTGGCTCTGTATGTTAGGGAGTGTTTTGATTGCATAGAAATCGAAGACTGTGAAGACCAAGCAGAGTGCTTGTGGGTAAGGATGAGGGGGAAGGCCAATGAGGCAGATATCCTGCTGGGAGTCTTTTACAGACCACCCAACCAGGATGAAGACACAGACGAGACATTCTATAAGCGACTGGCGGAGGTCTCGCATTCGCTGGCCCTTGTTCTTGTGGGCGACTTCAACCTACCGGACATCTGCTGGAAGTATAACACAGCAGAGAGGAAACAGTCTAGGAGGTTCCTGGAGTGTGTGGAGGATAACTTCCTGACGCAGCTCGTGAGTGAGCCCACCAGGGGAGGTGCCTTACTGGACCTGCTGTTTACAAACAGAGAAGGACTGGTGAGAGATGTGGTGGTCGGAGGCCGTCTTGGGCTCAGCGACCACGACATGATAGAATTCTCAGTTGTGAGCAAAGTAAGTACAGGGGTCAGCAAAACTGCTACCATGGACTTGTGGAGGGCAGACTTTGGCCTGTTCAGGTCACTGGTTGAGGGAGTCCCTTGAGAGACAGTCCTGAAGGATAAAGGGGTCCAGGAAGGTTGGACAGTCTTCAAGAAGGAAATCTTAAAGGCGCAGGAGCAGGAGGTCCCCATGTGCCGTAAGAAGAGCTGTCGGGGAAGGCCACCGGCCTGGCTGAACGGGGAGATTTTGCTGGGATTCAGGGAAAAGAGGAGAGTTTATCACCTCTGGAAGAAGGGGCCGGCAACTCACGAAGAGTATAAGGATCTCGTTAGGTCAAGCAGGGACAAAATTAGAAAGGCAAAAGCCCAGCTAGAGCTCAGTCTGGCTACAGTCGTAAAGGATAATAAAAAATACTTCTACAAATATATTAACAACAAAAAGAGAGGCAAGGAGAATCTCCATCCCCTACTGGATATGGCGGGGAACATTGTCTCCAGGGACGAGGACAAGGCTGAGGTACTTAATGCCTTCTTTGCCTCAGTCTTTAATAGCCAGACCAGGTATCCACAGGGTATTCAGCCCCCTGAGCTGGAAGACGGGGATGGAGAGCACAATGTACTCCTCATAATCCAGGAGGAAGCAGTCAAGGACATGCTAAACCACCTGGACACCCACAAGTCTATGGGGCCTGATGGGATCCACCCGAGAGTACTGAGAGAGCTGGTGGAGGAGCTTGCCAAACCACTCTCCATCATTTATCAGCAGTCCTGGTTAACAGGGGAGGTCCCAGAAGACTGGAGGCTTGCCAATGTGACGCCCGTCTACAAGAAAGGCCGGAAGGAGGATCCTGGGAACTACAGGCCTGTCAGCCTGACCTCTGTACCGGGGAAGATTATGGAGCAGTTGGTCTTGAGAGTGCTCACAGGGCACCTGCAGGACAACCAAGGGATCAGGTGCAGCATGGGTTCATGAAAGGCAGGTTCTGCTTGACCAACCTGATCTCCTTCTATGACCAGGTGACCCGCCTAGTGGATGAGGGAAATACTGTGGACGTTGTCTACCTGGACTTTAGTAAAGCCTTTGACAGTGTCTCCCACAGCATTCTCCTGGAGAAACTGGAGGCTCGTGGCTTAGACAGGTTTACTCTTCGCTGGGTGAAGAACTGGCTGGATGGCTGAGCCCAGAGAGTTGTGGTGAACAGCGTTAAATCCGGCTGGCGGCCGGTCACAAGTGGTGTTCCCCAGGGCTCAATTCTGGGGCCAGTCTTGTTCAATATCTTTATTGATGATCCTGATGAGGGAATTGAGTGCTCCCTCAGTAAGTTTGCAGATGACACCAAGTTGGGTGGGAGTGTTGATCTGCTGGAGGGTAGGAGTGCTCTGCAGAGGGATCTGGACAGGCTGGATCGATGGGCAGAGGCCAACTGTATGAGGTTTAATAAGGCCAAGTGCAGGGTCCTGCACTTTGGCCACAACAACCCCATGCAACGCTACAGGCTTGGGGAGGAGTGGCTAGAGAGCAGCCCCGCGGAAAGGGACCTGGGGGTGCTGGTTGACAGCCGGCTGAACATGAGCCAGCAGTGTGCCCAGGTGGCCAAGAAGGCCAACAGCATCCGGGCCTGTATCAGGAATAGTGTGGCCAGCAGGAGTAGGGAAGTGATTGTGCCCCTGTACTCGGCACTGGTGAGGCTGCACCTTGCATACTGTGTTCAGGTTTGGGCCCGTCACTACAAGAAGGATGTTGAGGTGCTGGAGCATGTCCAGAGAAGGGCAGTGAAGATGGTGAGGGGTCTGGAGCACAAGTCTTATGAGTAGCGGCTGAGGGAACTGGGGTTGTTTAGTCTGAAGAAGAGGAGGCTGAGAGGAGACCTTCTTGCTCTCTACAACTACCAGTAAGGGGGTTGTGGCGACGAGGGTGTTGGTCTCTTCTCCCAAGTAACTAGTGATAGGACAAGAGGAAACGGCCTCAAGTTGCACCAGGGGAGGTTTAGATTGGATATTAGGAAAAACTTCTTCACTGAGAGAGTGATCAAGCGTTGGAACAGGCTGCCCAGGGAGGTGGTGGAGTCGTCACCTCTGGAAGTGTTCAAAAAACGTGTGGATGTGGCGCTTCAGGACATGGTTTAGGGGACATGGTGGTGCTGGATTAATGGTTGGACTTGATGATCTTGAAGGTCCTTTCCAACCTAGTGATTCTGTGATTCTGTGATTCTATTGCAGCATGGAGATAGCAAACAAATTAGGAGTACTGAAAATTAACTGTAAAAAACAGTACTGAAAAAGGTGTGTAGATTCTACTATCAGCTGTAATTGGATATGTGCAAACTCACTCCGCTGACTGTTTTGATCAGGATGATAAAGATACCTTGGTCCTCTTTTCATCTTTATCACTCCTTTGCCTAATAACAGATTGTGCAGGGTCTGTATTAAGTGGTCAGCAAAGATTTGATTAAATAAAACAGCTTGACTTCTGCAGTGACAGGCCAGATACCTGCCTTTCAGGCACAGAGTAAGAAACCACTCTTTTGATAGTCAAACTCTATTTTAACCGTGTGTTGAAACCACAGTGTAGGTATTTTTCTTCAGTTTCTTCTAAATGCTACTACTGGTAATTTGCCTGGGTGTGCTTTCAATAGAAAAATACAGTGATGACCAAAGCTGTAAATAACTGCTGTAAAATGCAAAAAAGGTAATTTTATTACCAAAGGAATGTAGGTTGCTTAATTCACTCCTACCTCTGCTTCCTTGAAAATTGTGCTGTTACAATAGATCAATCTTCATTTCAGTGCATTCAAAAACAACCTGCTTAATCAATGTTTTTGTGTGATAAAAGAAGAACTTCAAACATCCTGTCTACACTTGTCTCTTATCCACTAAGTGTGTATTAATGGAGGAGACATTTAAAAATTATTGGCATATAATACTAGATGAGCTGTCAGAATCAGCCAAATTAGACAATAATCAATGTAAAATAATTGATAGTGGTTCCCAAATAAAGTTACAATGCACAGCAAAAGAGTAATGTTTTAATATTAGAAGAGCAAAAAGGACATGAAGACATGCTGACATGAGCTTAAAAGGGAGATTTCAGAATCTAGCAGCATTAAGTACTAAGGTAACTAGTTGCTTAAGAAGTGAGAACTGCAGATATAAATGAATCAAATTGCATAGAGCATGAAAAATCTGTGCAAACCAGAAGCATCAGAAAGGCACTTTGACAACTTGTTAGGCCTGAATTTCTTTGAAAGATTAGTAACTCAATGAAATCTCATGCCTTGAGATATCCATTATGTCACTCACTTATATGCAGTGTAAGTATGTGGGATTTAGTTTTGTTTTATTTCAAATCACATTTGTTTAATGGCAAAAAGAGAACACAATGAAGTACAGAAGACCAGTAAAACACCTGAATTCCTGAGCAAATCCCCTTCTCAGTTCTTCTTTCCACCCTCAGATGCAGGAAGCAATGTGGAAGAGTATAGCTTGTTTCAAGGTGATTTCTTATTTGATGCATTCTCAAAGCACCTGGAAGCTTATTGAGACTTTCATACAGGTTACCACAGCCTTGGGGCTTCGCTAAGCTAGAGTTTCAAGGGGTTAAAGACATTGATTTCCTGAATTAATGGAAAATACATTAAGCTCTATTCCACTCCCACTGATAAACTTTTACCCTTTGGGGACCATCATAGAAACATCCTTGCCCCTTCTGAATCAGAGACAGCTTGTGCCATGACAGCATGAAATATAGTCAGAGAAATCTTATGTTTGTCTGCAGTGAGCCAAGCTGCTGATGGGGTTGGAGAAAAGGTGAAGGAACAGAAATCAGAAAGGTAACAGGAGTGAAAGAGGTAACTTACATTACCAGCACAAGACCTCTTTCAGTCACAAGTTTTGAATTAATGGTGCTGGATACAGAGCTAGCAGTGCTTCATCTTAGTGACTGTAGCTTTGTAAATGACCTAAGCTGTATTTTTAAAACCTTCTTGTGTTTTAAACATAATTATTTTCCTTTAGTAATGTAGCACATTGACTACTACTAATATATGGAACATATCACACTGGTACTGTTGTAGGTGTTGCTGAATTCAGCCTCTTATTATACATTATTTAGTCAAGAACATTTACATTTACAAAAGCTACACTGAATCTCATTACATGAGTGTACATGACAAGTGTGTTGAGATGGTTATTCAAGGTGTTTTTCCCCTAGATAGGAAACTTCATGGGTAAGAAAACATTTATGCTATCTGTAATGTAGTCCTTCCAGTTTTACAAATTAAATACATATAGCTTGCCATAATTTCTTTCATGAATTTATATTTTTTTTTAAATGGGCTAGGGGAAAAATGAGAATGAGACAAGGACATCATAATATTGGAGAGAGGGAGGGAGAAAGAGAGAAAGTAATTTCAATATTATGCCATACCTGCTGGGCTGGATTTATAAAAATATTCACAAGTGCAGGTTTTCCTCCCTTGTAGTTAATCCACTTCTGGGAGTGTCCCATGCAGTACCCTTCTAAGTAATATGAATTTTTATTTGGTTCATTAACTTCTCTTCTAGTGGACAATGCTATATAGTTAACAAATACAGAGTTTCTGAAGAAAAAAGGCAGGTAAACATTAAGAGTTTCCATAGAAGAAACAACAGGATTAGATTTATTTTTCACAAAGGATACTTTGCAAAAGTCCAAATATATCCTAAGCCTAGCTGAGGAGGGTGCCAGTTTGTGTTCTTTTGTATCCTGTTTACCAGATGTTTTCTGCTATTCAGTAATATACAGTTCCTATAGCAACTGTAGCAGAATATGGTACATATGCTATAATACTAAAGAAATTAAAAAGACAAACTCAATTATATTTGGAAAAAAAAAGAAAAAAAATGCATAAAACACTTTTATATACATTCACCTTTCACTTACATATATGAGACAGCATGTGTCTGAAAGCTTTCAGTGCCTGCATGGTTCAGCTGACTAAATTTTGACAAAATACAAAAGACAGCAAAAGTCTTTAATAATCCAATGTGCTCACATTAACAAAAATTTGCAGTGAGTTCAGCTAAGACCAAAATCTACACCAAATAAGCCTTTCCTTTCCATTTACTTATTCAGAAAAACCTAAGATAAACAGGCCATGTAAGGAGCTCTCATATGATACAGCAGAACATTTTAGGCAGCACCCAAAGAGGATTCTTTATTGGGTTTGTAGTTGTGTGCCAGCAATCCAATTACAGCATAACTAGCAATGTCTGCAAAGAAACATGAACACTTGAGTGTGTGATATAATTAAGACAGTATGTGTCTTCAAACAAGGATGAGTTCAGTACCTGCCAGTGAAATAATAATGTAGCATTGAAATAGTCACTGAGACAATGTCCAAAGGTTCCTGCAGTATAGAAAAAAAACATGCTTTATAACATACAAGAGATTCTTTTATTTTGCAACTGTTACTTGAATATTAGTCCACATAGACTGAGTCTAAGGTAATTCACCACAACATGCAGTGAAAAGTTTTAGCTGAGGTCAAAGCCTTGGAAGGCAATTATGATGAAAAATAAGATTTTGGCAGAGATGCCTTAAAGTGACACAGCTGAGCTTTAGAAGCCACAGTATGTTTAAATAATTTTCTATCTTTACGTATGATGAAAAGGTAAATGTTCTCATCCCCTTTTGCAGCAGCAAGCAGCCTTCTGTTTCTTTTTTCTTGTTTTTTTCTTTAGCCATACAGAATTAAAATATCTCCCAGATGAGGCTGAAGAAAACAAATACTATTTTAAGGGCACTATATTTGTGGTCCAAACGTGCTATACTTTTTATTCAGGTAATATCTCTTGTCTCCTCTGTCTTTTCAGTAGGTAAGAAACAAGTAAGTGATAATGAAGTGCGGTATATTTGGGAGAAATTCTGCTTTTTGCAGTATTTAGACAACCCAAACCTTCACTAAGACAAATAAATATCACTTCACGTACATGGTGGACTTTAAAAGGACTTCAGTAATAGTCTGACCAAAAATCAAGATTTGCAGGTAGGCTGGCTAAGGCAATTAGGTTATCTGAATATTGTGCATTGGGATGACAGATAATTGATTTTTAGAAAGTCAAAAAAAGGATTCCCAGCCATTATCCTGATGTTTAGTAGTGCATGCAAGATGGTTTGAAGGCTAAAGTTGGGGACATGAAGTATGCTGTGTATTATAACTGTGTTATCCCAAGAACTGACACTATAATTGTATACGACTTTTAAATTAACTTTAAATACATGCCAGGATTAGGAACTGCCCCTTTCTGGGTACATATCTGCAAAAGACCTACATTGCTGTCACAGTTATCTCAAAGAAGAGGGAAGAATGCTTATTCTATTTAGCTGGGGCACGATATGTTTCCTACCCCTGGAGCAGGACAGTAAATTAGATTGGCTCTAACAGAGTGAAGCAGACTCCTTGTGGCTTTGTAGTGAAGGCTAAGACTTCAAAAATTGACATATATCATAAAAGAGTTTTGGGTTCAGGTGAATATCCACAGTACACTGATGAACCCAAAACTAGTTTTGCATGCACAGGTGGGTACTTTTGCACAAATATTGATAGTGTCAGCTTGGATATCCAGTCTTCTTATCCAAACATTGGTTCTGAGAATGCAAAAAACAGTGTGTACACAACCCTAGGGTGGAATTTTAAGACACTGACAATTTGACCCTTAGTGTATTTCTTTTTAACACCTGCTCTCATTTCCCGGACCAGACCTTTCATAAGTATATTTTTATAACAGACATAAATGTCCTTCATTTGAAGTTTAGTGTTAGTGTTAGATACTAAAAGAGCATCTGATGCCGAGCTAGATTTTTTTACCTGTTTAAATGTTTTGTTAGGGAAAAATTTCCTCTTTTCTGGTTTTCAAAAAGAAACTATTAACAACTTAAGAGAGAGGAAATATATCATCTCCCTGTGTACAAGTATGTCTTTATGCCTGTTATATACATACATAATATATAAAATCCTATTTAGTACAGAGATGACGTGGAATTTGCTGATGTATGTTGTTCAGTTTGTGATTTTACCAATGCAAAAAGCAGGAACAAGGAACAAACAGCATGATAAACTGTCTGCCTCTTTCCTCTTCCTAACTTTCTCAAGTAAACTTTTATTGTTAAGTATCAGTTCTGTGCCTGTTTTTCTTACACCTTCAGTCACAGAGTGGAGAATAAGTGAGGGTTGTGTTTTATTCTTCTCAACTCCCTAAGTTCTAAAGGTTGGTATTGGTCTAACAGGATGGAAGTTAGTAATAGTCCTTGGCAATCAATCCAGGAATTGACTTCCTGTTGTGTGGATCTTCTGGAGAACATTCCCTATCTGATGCTACTAGGATAGTGTAAGTATAAATAATACAGAATAGAACAGATATGGGTAATCTAGGCTTAGATGACAGCTGAAATGCTAAAAATCAAACCCAACATTTTCTCTTAGAAAGCTCCAAATGAAATGGAACTATTATTAAATTGGTATTGATCAACTTTTCTTGGTCTTCACAGTTTATTGTCCTTGTAAATATCTTTTCTGAGCAAGATAGTTTTGAAAATTATTTTGCAGGAATGAAAGACCAAACCATTTGTAACACTTTTAAGAATGTCTGGATGTTGCTTGAATAAATGCTCTAATAATTTTAAAATATGTATTTGTAATGAGAAAAAAAAAATGCTAGCCTTGAGCTAACAGATGTGTTTGGTGCACATTCACTGCCAGTTATAATGATTGTTAAAATAAGACTTGTAACAGAACAGTGTTTTAATAAAAAATTAGGTAATTTCTAGGCTGACCTTCACCTGCTAGGTGTGACTATAACTACTGGTACAAATTACAAAGAGAAACAACAGCTTTTTTTCCTCTACATACTGTCTGTGATTGGCTTTGTGCTATGGTTTTGCCACCGCTTGAGAGAAGGTCTTATCTGAGAGGGTGTTTTTTGAGAGGTCAGTCTCTTGAACATGTGCAGATGATGTTGGGGGACCACTGTATTGCTGTAACATATCTGAAACATAACTTGGAGCATGCCTTCACTTTGGAAACCAGTCAGGCAGGGGATCAGGGGAGTGGAAAATTGTCTCAGAAACATCATCTCTCCACTGCTCTGAGATTTGCACTGAACAGAGTTTGGGTGAGCCTAATCCTCTGTCTACTGTGAGAAAATGGAATCTCTTGTTAAAATCATCTGTGATCTGTATATCAAATACCATCTGCAGAACTCAATAATGTGATCCCCTTGGACATTCAAGCTCCATTCAGACTGAAGGCTCTGCTGGTTTCTCCCCCATTGCACCCACTGAAGAAGCTTATTATCTAGGCAGCAACATTGTCCAGTGGTGTCAGGATCCTTGAGAAGGAGGGCAGGGAACAGGGAAATCTGCTGAGGCTTAGGAGAGAGCAATCCATATTCTAGCTGTGTACTGGCAGAAGGCAGAAACATTCAGACTTTTTGTCAATTCTACTAGCACAGCCATTGTTGCAAGAGAAACATATCATCCGGTTAATATGTTTTTAAAAAAATTATTTTTATATAGAGATATAGCAATTTGGGGTAGGGTGAATGACTGGGCCTGTTGGTGTTAATACCAGAATATTTTGTGAGCTGATGATACTCTAGACACCCCTTGACTTTCCCTATGGGTCTGACAGTGGTTTTGCCTGTCTTAGAGGGAAAAGTTTCTCTTGTTTGAGTAGAAGTGCTGCTGAGTTACTTTTGAACTCAGTTATCTGGACATATTTTCCCCTTTTCAAAAAAACTATTAATCCCCAGGGCCTCTGAGGTACTTCTTAGTGTATGAGTAACAGAAATTATTTCTAAAGACTTGATCCCCTTGTCCTGTGAGAAAATCTTTGCTCACTGTCTTTGTTGTGTAGTGTTGTTTTGTTCAACCTATGAATACTTCCAAACCAGTAACACCTCAGAAGACTTAAATATTCTAGTAACCGCATTTAAAATGTACAGGTTTCATATCAGGAAGATTGCATAGTTGTTTAACAATTCACTGTACGCATTAAAAAAAGTTGCATAGTTGTTTAACAATTCACTGTATGCATTAAAAAAATTAAAACATCATACTTAGAAGTAAGATTTCTAAGAATTTCTAAGAATTTTCAGGTTCTTTTTATAACTTCAGGGGTTGTAGACTTTGGATTCTCTCTCCTTAGCTAGCATAAGTGGTTGATGAATTATTAAATGCCCCCAGCATGCTCAGCACTGTACAAAACTGGAGAAAATATTTCCTTGCTGCAGGAAAATCAATTAAGTTTTTGAGTGTGGTGAGTCCTGCTTGCTGTGAATTTTGGTCCTAGACCCAGCATGCCTGTACTGAGAAGATGAGTGTAATGAAGCAACACAGGGAAGTTTTTTGGTCCTTGCCACATGCCGTATTACAGCTTCACTTTTTCTGTACCCCCACAAATCATAGCTACCTAAAATTTGTTCTAAATTATACTGTATGAAACTGAACTGTCTCACAGGTGAATAAGCTTGCACAGCCCTTTCCCTGAGCCATAATGATCAGTAACAGCTGTAGATCTGGGCCCCTGAACACTGACAGGCAATTAGATGGCCATAGTCCAATCACCGGGAGGTCATCATACAATTACTACAATTGCTATTCATTTATTCTAATGACATAGTGATTATTTGTACTCAAAGAATGACACAGCATAGGAGCCTGCACAACAGAAGAATTCGCCAGGCACGTTTAAGGTGGTTGTCATATGGAAAATCTTACCAACTTAATAAGGTCCTCTTGGCTTTTTCCAGTACTTTACTGGTATTGCAGTTTCCACTTTGTTTCCAACAGAGTAAAGCTGAGCTTTTTATGGCACTGGTAGACCATAAATGACTTGAACTTTCTTTGTCTCCCTGGCTTTTATGTTGCACCATTTAGCTGTGGCAAAACAGTTCATGGTCACATCAGACAAGGTGAACTGTCACAAACAAGTCACTTAACACTGATGACTGAGACATGTATTAGTGCATCATTCAGAAACCTTTTTTTTAATGCTCAGACATTTCTCAGCACCTTGCTATCTGGGGATTTGTTTTGTGAAGCATTGTCTTCCAGCAACTTTCACACTTAAGAATTCTCCAGCTCATGGTCAAACAGTGAAATAGCCTTTTGTTTTTTCTGGTAAAGACTCAATTTTCATCAACTGGCTTTTCATCAGTTTTCATTTCAATTCTCATCAATTTTCTTTACCACTTTATTATAGTGAAATTAGAGATATGGTTCAAAACTGGTTGAAGAATTGAAATTCAAATGCATTGGTGAGCTTTATTTAAAGCTTAGGTATTGAACTAGGCATGATCAACCTGAGGGCAAACGCTTGCTCTCACTTAATCTGAGTGACACATCAGCAATAAAGTATAGTTAAACAAATTAGGCAAATTGACAAAGTGGACTGGCTACAAAATGAATCTGATACTTTGCATGAAGTTGCACACATACTGTTTCTTTGAAAATATAATGTTGATTTTACAAAATTTTAAGACCTTCCCTCATGTCTCTGTTTTAGTCAGATCTCCTAAGTAACATCAGACTGACAGCCTTTAAGGACTTACAAAAGAACAACTCAAAATTAGTCTTGGTAAGTAATGATTTCCACAAAGTTAAGAGAAGTCACAGCCTCATGGTTCCTTCTTGCTCCTTCTGAGCTGTTGGTAATTTAATTCCTCCTCTCTTATATCTTATCCACGCTCATTCTGAGACTTAGGAAAAGATGAATGTACAATGGGGGGACATGTAATGTATGGGTAGGCGGCAGATGCCAGTTTGCTTTTCAAGCTTGTGGCAAAACACTTTCTGCATGCAAAATCTATGTGGGGGTTCAGGAGATTGAAGCAATGATGTGAGCAAGAAAAATGAGTGGCAAAGGCTTTGGGAAAAGAACAGAGACTGGAGATGGACTGACAGCCTGGACAAGAGGGGAAAGGAGATGAGTGTAAAAAGTACAAGCAAAAATGTGAAATAAGGGAGTAGAAAAAGACATGAAAGAATAGCAAGCAAATGGGAAAAAATAACAAAAAGGTATTGAAGAAAGAAGTCTTTATATTGTGCTGAAGATTTCACTAGGCATTCAGGTACTGTGTTCATGCTTTACGAAAGAAAGAAAGAGAGAAGTACACTGTTATAAAGCTAGTAGTGTTTATTCATACCTTTCTTCCCCAGTATTTTGTGGTATTTCTGTGGCTTCCCTGGATCTCCACTTCTGGGAGTGAAAGGACGGTTGACTAAAAGTAAATATGGTTTGGATATTAGTGACTGAAACAGTTGTTCTCAAATGCACGTTTCCTAAGGGAAGGTTAGGGGTCATTACCCTTCAAAATGCACTTGTAGTAGCAGACAGCAGAGATATTTTAAGTGTTCAGAAGTTGAGAAAAACAATGTTAGCCATTTTTATGCTTCTGTTTATTGGTTTTGATGGTTGGCTGTTTTTTGGTTTTTTGGATTTTTTTCTTTTCTTTTTTTTTACTTTGTCTAATAGACACAGTGTCCATGGTACTGGAAAATACTCACAATAAACAGCTTTTGTGGTTATTAAATGCCTTGGCATCCCTTCACTGTTTTTAATCATCTGCAAACGCTTTTCAAAGCCTGAATACTCCTCCACAGTGAACATTATCCCTTAATTATTTTTTCTTGAAGTGCTGAATTGAATTTGAAATGCTGATATGCCTGCTTTTAACATCATGTGTTGCTATTTTGAAATGTATTTTTTAGAGTCCCCACATCATGGAATATGGAATATTTTATAGCTTGTGAAAATGGGGATTCTGGGAAATGTAACTCCCTAATAAAGTTAGGTAATGCAGACTTGCTTTAGAAAACCTTTGACTTTTAAGAAAAGTCTACAGACACTCTGCCATGAAGCCCTGAGAAAAAGACAAGGGATTGACATGAAAGGCAGCCACTGGTACAGGGCAGAGCTAGGGTTTTTTGTTCTTGCAGGCCAACTTTCTGCACCTGACTTGGGATGGGGGCTTTTACATAACTAATCATTCAAAGGAGGGTTCTGGTAATGTTTTGACAAGATGCTCAGAGTTATCCACAATTGCCTTAACTGTTAAAAATGTACTGCATTTTGAAACCGAGTACTTAGGGGAGTAAGTTAATTTTTATAAAGCATGTATTTGAAAACATAAGGAGAAAAAAAGTTTTAACACCGAGTTTGAGTGTTATTTGGGAAGTGGAGGAGTATAAAAGACACTCCTAACATCAGAGTACACAAGGTAGTCTTAAACTCAGCCTTTTAATAATTGCAGTCTGCTACACCCTCTGTGTAACAGACATAATTATGTTAACAGCTTTTCTACTCAGGCACCATATATTTCCATTATGAAGCCAGCCTCATTTAATTAGCATCATGTAGTAAATTAACAGTTATGAGGACTGCTGGGTACAAGGGGATCTCCATTTTCTCACCATCTACTTAATCCTCAGTCAATGTTGAGATTACTGCTCACTCAATTTACATATTAAAAAGAATGCTGACATCCTGCTCAGATATTGTGATTCAGTCAGTTTATGGATTTGGAAAAAATGCTCCATTGTGAGTATCGAGCATTTAGGTTTACTAGATTCCCATTGTGGTATCTTTCTGAGGGGATGCAGGGTGATCATGTGTACTGAGGTTTTTTTTTTAATGTGTTTAAGGGAAGGTGCTTTGTTTTTATTAGAAACACCAGCAGCTAATTTTTAAAGTATAAAAAAAAAATTACAGCATAAAACATGGGATCTGAACAAAGTAGGAAAAACTAAGTATGTTTAGAAAGTAGTTTTCAGATATTCTGAGCATTTAAGTAAGGAGATGCTTTTGGATGAAGACGTTTGTGATATGAGCAAAACCATTTTGCATTATTTCTTATCACCTTTCTTTACAGCTAAATGCAGTTGTGATGAGACAAAAATCTCTTTTTCTGTTAATGTCTGACATTCTAGCCCAGTTCCAACCCATTAGAAAGACGTGTTCTTAGGAAAATGTTTGGAATGCTATTTCAGTGTTTTTCTTTTAAACAATTTGGTAATCTCCAGCGTACAAAGAGATGCTTAAATATTACAACAGCTGCCTGAGGTGGGAGGAGTTCTCCACTGGCACTATGGTCTCTGCAGAGACGATGCTGGCAATTGTTCTCATGTCCTACAGCCTAAACAGATGCCTAGGCTAGACTTCTTCAGGGGAATGAACTGCAAATATTTACAGTATCCTCTTTGCACTTGCTGGACAATTACCCATCTCACTGAAGCCAATACAAGTTTTACCATTTACTGTAGAGGGACTTGCTTACGGATCTGTGTGATTGAAAATGATTGCACTAAAGTAATCTGAAGATTTTTTTAGCAACTCCAGTTAAGTGTTGATTAGTAATTAAGAAATGAATGAATGAATAAATAAACAAGGGATGTATTAAATTCACAGTCATTTGAAGATCAAAAATACACAGAAGAAAAAAGAGAGGAGTAGTTTTCACTGTGTTTAGAGTTGCTCTGTCGCTGAGTTCTTCTCAATTATGCACAATATTTTGTGTAAAAAACTGAAACAATGGAGGTCAACTGCACTTCCAAATAACCCTTACGGTAAATGTGGGAGACGGCAATGTGTGAAAGAGATACTGCTGCCTACACCATCTGGGTAGCTCAACTGTGAGCTTATATGAAGTTATGCATAAAAAATGATCATTGTAATAAAATCAAATTGTCCTACTCTGAGTTAACTGTGGTTCTGTGGCAAGGCTGATATCTACAAAGAAGGGTTTTCAGAAAACTTATATATTTAATTAATTATTGTCATACTCATATCTACAGTTAAACCAGCAGAACTACTTAGAAACATGTAATGGGAGAGTGATTTTCTTTTGTGTCAAGCAGTGCTCTTCACTTGCCTAGCAATATAGTAAAATGCCACTGCAATTTTTGAAGCAGCTGGGATATTTTCCACTGTCATGTACTGAATGTGTTAACATTTTACATATGCAATAGAAATTTTAACTTGGGTGAGCTACAGAATAACAATACTATTAATTATAATTTTTATTAAATGTATAATATGTATTACTTGTAAGACTTCATACAAAAGTATTATTCCTTAGAATAAGTTTGATTTTGAACTTTATCAGACAAAGCTAATTTTGCATTGGTATACATAGGATGTGAGAATAGACATTTTCAAGAACCACCAGGCAAACTGAGCATACATAAAGTGGAAAAAGTCTAAAATTATTAGATACAGTGGTACCATGTTTTAACATTGTCTTGTCAAACTTCTCTTTAAGGTTTGGAAGAAACTGTGAAATAGTTTAAACCCTGAGTGTAGTTTACATGTTCTCAGTTTCAGGTAATAGAATCAGAGGGACCCTCTGTGGGCTTGCCAAGCCCATTGCCAGAAAGACAAAGAGGTTACTTTTTTTGCAGGTCCTGGGAACTAGGAAAACAGGACATTTTATAGAACTCATATGCTTCATGTGGTTGTTTCTCAGCTGAAAAAAACTGGCTGAACTGTGTCAGGCCGTCACTTCTCTTTGATTTTGCTGTTCTGGGGGTTGGGGAGAGAATCAGAAGAGTAAAAGTGAGAAAACTCATGGTTTGAGATAAAGACAGTTTAATAAGCAAAGCAAAAGCCGTGCACACAAGCAAAGCAAAACAAGGAATCCATTCACTACTCCCCATGGGCAGGTGGGTGTTCAGCCATCTCCAGGGAAGCCGGGCTCTGTCACATGTAATGATTTATTGGGAAGACAAACGTCAAAACTCTGAACATTCCTCCACCCCTTCCTTCTTCTACATCCCAGCTTTATGTACTGGACATGACGTTGTATGGTAGGGAATATCCCTTTGGCCAGCCTGGGCCAGCTGTCCCGGCTGTGTCCCCTCCCAGCTCCCCGTGCACCCCCAGCCTGCTCGCTGGCCGGCCAGCATGAGAAGCTGGACTGTCCTTAACTGCTCAGCAACAACTCAAAACATCAGCACGTTATCAACATTTTCTCATCCCAAACCCAAACCAGAGCCTCACACTAGCTTCTGTGAAGAAAACCAGCTCCATCCTGGCTAAAACCAGGACAGAATACAATTTCAATTTTGCATAGCTGGAACATTATCTTGACCCAATCTTTTACTGACAGGTAAAAAATAAGTACTTCTCTATTTTTCATAGCATAGCAAGGAAGGTTTTCTGTTTCTTTTTGTTGTTTGGTTTTGGAGGGGGTTTTTTTTGTTTGGGTTTTTTTGTTTGCTTGTTTGTTTGTTTGTTTTTTCTGCCCAGCTTCTAAACCTTCTCATTGTGTTTTGCTTTTCTTTAGGTAGTCGGGTTTGGACAATACCACCACAGGATGTGACATATACAACAGCATTTTCTGAGTTTCATAGCTGAGGTCAGGGTTAAATTTACCTTTAATTTTAAATATATTTAAAGCAGTGATTGCTGTACATTACATCAATGAAAACTATCATAGCCTGGATTGATTCATATGGTACTTTTAATCTAAAAATGTAAGTATAACTGTGACTGAGCTACAGTTAAAAGGAAAATAAATTTACCTCTAAATAAATATATAGAAACCACAGTCTCTTAAGACCAAATAAAAATGTAAGCTAAGATTAAATGCCATAAAATAATATTTAATAGTTAATCTTAAATACTGTATTCTATAAGATTTAAATGTTAGTAACAAGAAATAAAACTTCAATTAAACATTTTAGCATAGAAAATCTGGATCCCAGGTTTATACAAAGAACTCTTTGCATTAGTAATTTACACACTTTTTTATGGAACATGTATCATATGATTAAAAATGAACTTAAATTTAGCAATAACTGCTAGTTAATAACTGTTAATGGAGTAAAATAACCAAACCTAGTGCTGCTGACAAATAAAATCCAATCAATCTGTATGAATCTATGCATGTAGCTTCTTATATATTTTTCTAATTTCCGAATATTCAAAACCCTTAAATTCTAAGAAATGTACCATGAAGGCTGCAGAAAATAAACTAATTAGAATAAGGTTAGAAATATGGTAAAATACAAGCTGGAGGTTAAATTATATTATGGGAAATACTAAAAAATTCCATCATGTAAATAAATAAATTTTTATAACTTTTTGCTTATACTGAGAGATAGGAAGAATCAGATAGAAGAAATCCCTCAAATACTCCTTTTTGGAGGTTTTCTTGAATCTGGGAATATCAACATAGTAAACTTCTGTTATTGAAATGAATAGAGAAGACATCCATGCACTATGTGGTCATATTATCTTTGAGATTAAGAAATTTGTAAAGAATGAGATGTTTAATGGAGAATTAGCTACCAGTAAATTTTTCAGTTTCAATTACAATTCTGGCAAGGCAACCTACCTGTGGGCTGACCTAGAAGTATATGATGATAGCTTTGTTAGGTAGGTGTTTGATGTAGTACCTAAAGTATTTGCCCAACAGGATTTAGTAAACTTTCTCCTACCTAGGTATTTTATTATCTTATAGGTAACCTAAAATGTTATTCGTGTGATTTGTTCTGATCTACATCTAAAAAATGGAGAAACAGATCTTCTCTGATTTGAAAAAATCTAAGGAAAATACCTGAGATCTTTAAAAACAAAAACAAAAACAAAAAAAAAAACAACAAACCCCAAGAAGCCAATGATTTGACAATTTGACAAAAATGTTTTTTGAAATGGACAATTTAAAATCTGATCCACAGTGGCAATGCAATACATAGTTAATCAACTTTCATATATCTTGTAAACACATTTACTGCACATTTTGTTAGTTAATTACAAATTGTAACTTTTACTTAATTACATGTTCTAATTATATTATTTCATGTAGAGTACTAGCTTTAATTAAATAATTAGGACATGTAATTAGAATTTGTATGTATCTATTTGAGGATGTTCATGAAATTCTGTTCCTAACACTAAAACTCCTTAAAAAGCTAATACATTACAGATATTAATGTGATTATTTTAAAGAAAGTGAAGTAAATAATATTTTTGATCATATATACCACAAAACAGGTTAAGTCATGAAATTGCTAAGCAATCTTTTCCATTTCCATGGAACTGCTTACATGTGTAAAAGAAAATACTTATGGTAAGTATTTACTAGATTGATATTTACTGGATATTCCAGTAATGCTTGATCAGCTTCCAGAATTTCTACATTTCATAACCATACTCACTTCATTTTGGGATATTCCCAATTTATTTCTATTCCTGATTTACAGACAAAAGCTTAAGGATGTCAGAGGTGTCTGCAGTATTCATGCATAAGAATTCTTTTATAAGCAGATAGTTGTACAAAGTTTAAAGTTCATAATCCTTGCTTTATATTAGTGAGATATTTGTAATAAAAATTTAACTAAAGGACAAGAAAGAAAAACAGCAAAACAACACAAGTTTCTGTTTATTTTGTCAGGAAATAGGGTACTTAATAACAAGAGGTCATATAAAGCAACACTGGTTCATCCCATAAAATGTATTTACCTTCTCGTATTTCCAAAAGGATATGCAGACAAGGAAGGAGAACTTTAGGGAGTTGTTAAGAGGTTTTTTTATTCAGCAAGGAAGGAAAATTCATGGTAACAGATTACCCTATTTATTAAAACTTCAAAGTTAGGTAAGAGAAAGCAAGCACAGAAGAAAGATTAAAGGGAGAACTGCAAGAACATTCAAAACACTGCTAAGTGTCAGCTCTACAGAACTTCATTAAAATAGCTCTCAGTTAGCAAATACATCTTCTGTCACATGCATTGAGAGGTTTAATAAATGGTCACAACAATAAAAGCAATTATACCACAAACTTTGCAATGTTGGGTAAGAAAACTAAAATTATGAAGGGTAATGAGTCTTTAGTCATGAGAGAGATACTATTACAGGGAAGTGTAGATAATCGTGAGTTGTTTCTCCCTTATTCTTTAGATAATATTGCGTTCAACAGAGAAGTGCAGATTACAACAGCCTTATAACTCAGGGGAGTTCCTGGGGGACACCAGCTGACCTGTTAAGATCACTGTCTACTTATTCTTCCTGTAAAACACTGTGTAGGTAAACTGAAGCGTAATCCAGGCACCAGTTTTGACATAAAAGCACAGATAAAGAAGTGGCTGCATACCTGAAATCAAGTCTACACACTCAACAAAAAAGAGCAACACTTAACCAGGCATTTCCATGAAACTACCCTTCTTTCTAATGTTTGCTTTCTGTGTAAGGCTTCTGAGAGAATTATATAACATGGATGTTAGAGAAGAATAATGGTGCTTCATAAGAGTAGCTGTGTCTGAGAGAAGTGGCAGGAAAGCAAGGGTCCTAGAAGAAATGTATTCCTTGTGATCTGATATACTCCAAGGCAATGTAGAGATCAGCTCTCTTAAATGGTAGTGGCTTTTAGGAGCTGTGGCTAAAAAGGGAATTCACCTCGTTAAGGAATTGTCACCTTTTTAGTGGGAAGAAAGTGCCTCTAACAGGATGGTTGAAACAAATATATGTCATTCTTTGATTTTTCATTTTGTTTTGTCTTGGTTTTGGTTTTGACATTAGGATGTTGGTTCCAGACTGATTTTTCAGGAAGCCTGCTTTCCCAAGCAGGTGGTGTACTAGAGATTCATGCATCATGGTCAGACAACTGCTTGAGGACACAGCTTCAAGTCCTGGTGCTGCATAGCCTTTCTTCCTTGCAGCTTCTAGTTTACATGTGCGGTATTTAAATTCTGTTACATCAGTGTTTTTCTGTGGAACAGGATTTCACTGAAATATTTATGGTCAATGTTAATTGCTTTCACTCTGTACACAATCTTAATATTGTTGGAGCTATGAAAGTTTCTCCCACCTATGCTCATGAGGGTTTTCTTCACTTGACCGGATACCCTACTGCTTCCTAACTTCTGGAGCTAAATGTTGTGCCAAGAGATTAGCATGTGTCTTCCACACCTTCAGATGAAGTTTTAGTGAAATATCAGTGGTGTGTAAAATGCACAGCAGTACTTTTGGATTGGTGTTAATTTAATGTTTTTACTTTTAATCCCATATGGTAAACTTTTACAACTCCTAATTACTGTAAATTTTAAAATATAAAGAAGAAGTTTCATTTTAAAAAGTCTTTCTGAGACAGACTCTTTAACTGTATGAACTAATTATGCTGCTGTTGCTCAAGCAGGAATTTTGTATGAGTAAAAATTATTGGCTGCTGTTTATATATTGTATAAATGCTATATTTATCCCTGACACTTCACTGCTTAACTATGTACATATGCATGAAATCTGGCTCCTAAGAGCTCATTTATTCCAGCTGTACCTCTATGAGGCCATAATTTTGTTTCTGACATCAAAACTGGTTGCTGTGGAAATGGTCATGTCACAAAGCTTCAGGTGGGAAGAAAATATGTACTCAATAGATAATGAAAATTGTTATTTTCATTAATGATTTTCTTGATGGAGAGTAGGGCATGCTTATAAAACCTGACTGTGATGCCAAGCTCAGAGGCTAAATCTAAAATTAAAATGATCTTTGTAATTTGAAGAAACCATCTAGAATCAACAAGAAATTCTGTACAGTTAAATGGAAAGTAGTACAAAAAAGCACGTTTTAGTGTGGGGAAAAATGAGTGAGCACAGTAGAACTTCAGGAAAAAAGATCCAAGGAACATTGAACTCTAACAGTGATTTTTAAAACAACACAAATGTGATTCTGGAATGTATTAACAGTAAAGTCATATGAAAAACCTGGAGGTGATTATTCCATTCGTGTGGCCTTTTGTGAGTTTTTGGCTTTCTCGCTCTGGGTAGCTAGAAATACCTTTTATGATAAATTTGAGAGCATGAAGCCAGAGGAGAGAAAAAAATAGTCAGAGATTTTGAAAATATGACTTACAAGGAAAGACTGAAACAACTGGGTATTTTTAGTCCAAAAAAAAGACCAAAGAAGGACATAGCTGTGTTCTGACATACTAATGAAAATGTGCATCAGCTTTGCTTGGAGAAGGATAAGAACAAATGGGCTTAATTTACACCAAAGAAGATTTACCCTAGGTGTTACAAAAAAAACCACAAACCCACAAAAAACAGTCATTGTGGTAAATCCTTGTAACAGGCTGCCCTGGGAGATTAGATTATGGAATCCTCTTCTCTAGGATCTTTAAAGAGTAGATTAGGCAAACAATGGCTAGGGGTGGTCCTTGTGCACTTGATTCCAAGTCAGTTTCAGCTAGTATTTCAGGCAATTTGTTGAAATTCCTTCTAGTTCTACATGTCTAAGACACAATGATTTTTAGTTATTAATTTTAAACAGACATTGTACTTTCCCTAGTTGTATGAAAATACTTAAGGTATGCAGTTATTTTTCAGATTTTTTTGTTTAAATAATTTTCAGAGACTTATCCAGACAGATAAAAGAACCAACTCCTTTCTCTCTTTCCCCTCAAAAAACATAATGGGGGAACTCCAGAAAGAAAAGGAGAGAAAAAATTTAATAGTTTTGAGTTGTTAACCAAGGAAAGCAATACCAAGTTACACATTTAATAGTAAGCTAAACTTAAACAGTCTATTGGAAGCCCTAAACTCTACAAGATTCTAGATTTTATCAACCCTTCTATTTGAAAAGAAAGGTGTTATAACATGAAAATGTAAAAAGTGTACATAGTTATAGAAATATTTTCTTTGATTTTCTTTTCAATTTAAATACAAATTCTTTCACATGGTGCTCATGTGTCATAGTTTTAGTATATAATTACATTTACTGCTGACAGAATATGAATTGTTAGTTTATTTTTTAATTTTTATATTTTATTTTTAACCAGAATTTAAATTTCAGTCATGATTTCTGTTAAGAGAAATTCATTCTCAGACTCTGTGTCAGGGACTTGATCATCAAGCGGATGTTTCTGTGCTTCTTGTTATTTACCATTTTTGTTCTGCATTTATAGAATTTTGCAAGAACAGATATTACTCTAATTTCTGCAACTTTGATGTAAGTAAGAGTCACAGTAACGATAACTGTGCAAATGATCCATCTGTGATCTGTTTTTTTAACCACACAAATTATCCACAGCAGTTATGTTTCCCAAAGAATTGCTTGGGAACTGAGATATTTTGTCTCTGAAATTAACCCTGAAGGGCTATACAACTTTAGGGGTGTACTAGCATTAGTTATTTATTAATATACAATGAGTGACTCAAGGAATGAATCTTCCATCTGCACATAAATTATGGATGAATGAAACAATAAAAGCCGTAAGAAAGGCGACTTCTCTTCCATATGGGAGAAACTAAGGGCCAAGTATACTAAAGTTTTATGTCATTACAAAATTGGCACCAGTGGCTGATCCTCTTTTAAAACTGAACAAATTGTTGCTAACTTATTTAAGTGGTCTAGCACCAGAAAAACAAGTACAAAATTGTTCAGGAAACATCTGTTCTGAGGGATGGCTATAATCATTAAAAATGTATTTACCATCAGATAATTTGTAGATGCAGCATTAGCACTAGTTTACAGACAAGGACACAATTTCATTCTAAGTGGGTAATAAAACCAGATTTTACAAGTGCATCTAGAATTTTTCTCTAATATATAAAGCTTGCAAATATGTGCTTCCATATTGGACATAGGAAGCTGAACTGTGACAGATATTGAAAGAGATTGCAGTGGTCTGTTAAGAAATGCAGAGGAACATGCTATATACTTGGAATGGACTGTAGTTTACATGGTAATGATAATCACAAAGGCAATGAAAGTTGTGTTTGGCTAGAACAAGGCCTCTGTGAGTCTCCTTACACCTACATTGTTACTACTGTCTTGAATGCATGGGAAAAAGATAAAATGCAGGCATGTGGCTGGCTTGATACCTGCTACTACTAGAGAAGAGATTAAACCCCAGTTGATAAACAGAGAAGGAAGAAGAGATCCTGGAGAGGAAGAATTTACTTTCTTCAGTCAGTGGGAACTACAGACTAATGTAAGTCTTATTGATCTGCAAATCTAGTTGCCTTAAACTTTTTGTCTACTTTTACCAAGGTAGGAATCTCTAATCTTTGGGAACCTCTAAGCCACGCACTGCCTTTTGCTGCCCTATTTTTCTCTTCTTGACACCTCTCAAATAGCTGTGGCTCTTGCATAAGGCAAATGACTGACCAAACAGAATCATCTGCCACTTTATTAGGTACAGGACAGTACAACCAAGATAGTATCAGTTGGTAATAAATGAAAAATTATTCAAACACAGATGACATAGATACTCTGACTGCTGGAAGCTACAGACTCTAGATGCATTGACTCTCCAAAAATCAGTCATGCATTTTCAAAAGCCTACTGTTCTTGGAAGTTCAGCTATAAAAGATATGGATTAAAAAATCCTATCAGACATCAGCCTCATACTTCTCAGATTGCCCCTGTCTACCCAAATAAGTTTAGTACTAGGTTTGCATGACAAAAGCTTTATTGCAATAGCTGTTCCCTCAGACAGCTGTCCTGCCTCCTCTGGCCATACGTGGACTTCCTGTAGCCTTCCTGACTGCTTGTTACTATGTCCTCTTATAATTCCCTCTAATGCAGTTCCTGGACTACTATACACGCTCCAGTGTACTTACTAACACTCTCTCAAGGCTGGACCTTGTAACCTGATCATATGACTCCCTTCTTCTATACTTTGGTCGTGATAGAACTCTCTTCTGGTTGATTCTTACCTGGTATAATTGGAGAAGCTCTAATCATTGATCTACAAACTTAATACCACATCATGATGTGATTCAAGTAGTGAACTAAGGCATAACCTGAATGTCTTAGATCAAGTGCAAGGAAAAGTTTTTACATTGAGCAGAGATGCTGCCTGCTGTTCAAACAATACAGTGTTCAGGCGGATGTAGGCTTGTACTAGCATTGTTTTCGTATCGGTTTGAATAAAGACAACAGGCCACAAAGAATGCCCTAATACACCAGTTTGTTTCAACACTGTCATCATTTGAGAACTGTGGTATAGATGCCAAAATTAGTTTCATGCTTTTTATATTTGAGAACATCTTAGAGAAAGTGTTTTTGTAATCATGTTATCACATACTCTTGAAATTATTAAATAATTTCATATAAATTGCAAACTTTTAACCTAATAATTCTCTTGACAATTTGTTTCCATAAACTTTTTGTAGCTCCAAAGTGGCAGAAAATAAAAAAATAGGTTTATTAAACAGTTCAAGTTTCAGATTTTAGTTGATACATCCCCTGAGTTATGAAAAAAATCAGAATGGATTTGAACTACCTGGCAATTGCTAAGCTGATGAAAAATTGCATTGAAGCGTAATGACATACTGTACTGTATGAACATAATACATATAGGCATAACACAGATCCCACTGACAATCCACTTGTCACCCTCCTGCTCCATCTGTATCCATTTACCACTTTCCTCTGGCCATCAGCAACACTACTAAGCCAATTTATTATCCAATTTAAAATGTTAGCATCAGTAATGCAGTGTCTCACTAAACTTGTGTAGAGTTCTATGATTTCATGACTTACTTTTTAACCTTTACGCTAGTAGCATTGAAAATATTCTTCAGAGTCAGTTAATAAATGTTCTTTTTTTCTGCTTTGACTTTCATTGTAATTTCCTTGCATGAAATAGGTAAAGCGTTTACCAATATGCCTGGCTAGTAATCTGCCCAAGCATTCTACCATTATTTCCTACTAGAGGACAGAAGTGTCTTGCATTTCATTTCACACATGCAGGTATGATACAATTTCTAATTTCACTGCTTGGGTCAGATCTTGAGTTGCTATAAGTTGCTATAGTACCCAGAAGCTTTGCCAGTTCACACTTGCTGAAAAAAACGCTGCTTTCTTTTCTTAAATATAGGTGAGTTATAGGTTTATTTCCAGTCTTTACATGTGTAAAGATGATAAAAACAGGAGATAATTTCAGAAGTATCTCAGCTTTGTCCACTTGCAAATGAAAAAAGATTTGAAATACAGATCTTAACTTTACAGTTAGCACTTTCATGATTGTCTTTAAAATCTTATTATATTTAAGTTGTTGTTTTCTGTCTTCCTTGAGAATTCTGGAAAAAATATTCTTTATTATAACATCTGGTTATGAACTTTTAATGTTAGCTCAATAAATTATCTTTGTTATCATGATAGAAAAGGTTTTAATCTTCTTAAATATAAAGTATTTAAAGTATAGAAAATTCACCAGATTCTGACTAATCATTTAGTAAAGGGCAACCAATAGAATTTTTCTGTCCCAGTAATATTTATCCTTCTTGGATAAAAAGCCACAGTGATAATCAGTCTCTAACACAGTAAGTGCTGAGCAGCTTGAAAATAATATTTTTTTTCTTTAGCTCAGTAAATTTCTACTAGCATCCAAAATGAAGTCTGTGTGAAAGGAGGAGAGTTATGTAAGGGTTTAAGTATGCTTTTGTTAGGTATATTTAAATGATCAAGTAAGAAATGTAAAATTTAGATATAAATATCTCATTCTGCAGTGGATTAAACTACATGTTGTAACTTTATATTGTGGTCAGTTTTCCATCTAAATTTTTTCTCTTTCTTTAATCATTTGTAATAATTCTTTCAGGCAAAATATTGCAGGGAAATGGAAAAAACAGAACGGGAAAAGAAGAAAAGAAGAAGTAGTGAATGAAGAAAGAAATGATAGAAGAAAAAATCACCACTGGTAAAAAGCAGCTTCTTTTAGGCTTTCATTGTGCCAGTATATTTAATGAAGATCACCTGACAATATTTCTAACTTCCTGTTTTTTCTCAATTCTAAAGTCCTAATTCCTATAACAATATTACTGATTGAATGAAGTGCTAGATCTTTTGTCAGTTTTTCCTTGCACTTATGAAAATAAAGAAGTGCTGATTTTGAGGTCACGTACACGTATGCATTCCAAAGTTTTATCTTGTCACAGTTTCTCTAATGAGCTTTCACTAGAGTGAATTTCAACAGTGTATTTCAACTGTGTATTAAGTGATGTTCAATAACAATATGTGAAAATTCTTCACGTCATCATTAGGAATCATGAAGCTGCCTTAAACATTGCCATTAGTCTGGAAAAATGAATCCATTCTTTCACGGCTAAATATATGGAGGTTTTGCTTTGTAAATGGTGTTATGGGACAGTTCATCCATATGCTGCTGCATTTGTCTTCCCGGGAGAGCTGGGTTTAGCTTTCCCAGATTTTTCACACCCAGGGAGATAAGGACTTGCTGGTAACATTCTGCCTCCCAAGGCAATGGTGAGATCCCTACTTCTATTCTTCAAGATACACAAAGTGGCACTGCTGGAGAAAAAGAAGTGTAATACCCTGTAGCAAATCATGTTCACCCTTTGAAGAGGGAACATTGGAAAGGCAATGGTTACCATTGATCCTGAAGCTTATGTTGGATATATACTAGTATCTATCCTTGATTAATTGAGCAATATCTCTATCCTTCCCTAAGGTTATAACCATTATATCTTTCTTTGCTTTGATTTGGATGAGAAATGCTTTCAGGCAGTGCAATCTTAGGATCTGCATAATTTATTTAAAAATAAAAAATAAATCAAGAAACACAACAGTGTAAGAGTGCCTGTTTTGGCTATTAAAGCTTATAAACCTCTTCATTATGCAGTGTATGGTAACACTGAACTGATTTTTCTGTGAATTTACCTCCCTAATAATACAACTTCTCTGTCTCCCACAGCATTCTCCTGGAAAAACTGTCAGCTCGTGGCTTAGACAGATGTACTCTTCAGTGGGTAAAATCCAGTTGGTGGCCGGTCACAAGCGATGTTCCCCAGGGTTCAGTTTCGGGGCCGGTCTTGTTTAGTACCTTTATCGATGATCTGGATGAGGGGATCGAGTGCTCCCTCAGTAAGTTTGCAAATGACACCAAGTTGAGTGGGAGTGTTGATCTGCTCAAGGTAGGAAGGCTCTGCAGGGGGATCTGGACTGGCTGGATCAATGGGTGAAAGTCAACTGCATGAGGTTTAATAAGGCCAAGTGCTGGGTCATGCACCTTGGTCACAACAACCCCAGGCAATGCTACAGTCTTGGGGAGGAGTGGCTGGAAAGATGTCTGGCAGAAAAGAACCTGGGGGTGCTGGTTGACAGCCGGCTGAACATGAGCCGTCAGTGTGCCCAGGTGGCCAAGAAGCATCCTGGCCTGTATCAGAAATAGTGTGGCCAGCAGGAGTAGGGAAGTGATCGTGCCCCTGTACTCGGCACTGGTGAGGCCGCACCTTGAATTCTGTGTTCAGTTTGGGGGTCCTCATTACAAGAAGGAAGTTGAGGTGCTGGAGTGTGTCCAGAGGAGGGCAACAAAGCTGGTGAGAGGTATGGAGAAAAAGTCTTATGAGTAGCGACTGAGGGAACTGGGGTTGTTTAGCCTGGAGAAGAGGAGGTTGAGGGGAGATTTATCACTCTCTACAACTACCTGAAAGGGGGTTGTGGTGAGGTGGGTTTTGGTCTCTTCTCCCAACTAACTAGCAATAGGTTGAGAGGAAATGTCCTCAAGTTACTTCAGGGGAAGTTAGATTGGCTATTAGGAACCATTTCTTCACTGAGTGGTCAAGCATTGGAACAGGCTGCCCAGGGAAGTGCTGGAGTCACCGTCTCTGGAAGTATTCAAAAAATATGTGGATGTGGCACTTCAGGACATGGTTTATTTGGCATGGTGGAGTTGGGTTGATGGTTGGACTTGATGATGTTAAAGGTCCCTTCCAACCTTTATGATTTTGTAATTCTGTGAACTTTCCCTCCAGACAAAACAGAGAATCATAAAATAAACCAGTCTGGAAGGGATCTCTGGAGGACATGTAATTTCTAGTTCTGCTCCAAGAAGAAGTAACTTCAAAGATTGATCAGGTTGCTTAGACTATTGTCAGCTATTTTTAAAGATGTCTGAAGGCAGATATTGTACAGGCTTTTGGGGAGATATGTGCTTGACCATATTATTATTATTGGTTGTTATTATTATAATTAATATATTATTTAATTATAATATATTATTATAAATAAATTATAATTTATTTATATTATTATTAAATGTTGTTTTCTCATTATTAAATGTTGTTTTCCTTCCATCTAACTGAATTTCACATGTTGTGGCTTGTTACTGTTGCTTTTCATTCTGCATGCCTGAGAAACATCTGACACTGTCTTCTCTACAACATCCCTTAAGCAGCTGAAGGCAACAATATGACCCCCTTTCAACCTCTGTTCCAGGATGAACAGGCAGAAGTGTTTCTTCTGTCTCTCCTCAAGTATATTGTGCTCCAGCTCTCTAACAATCCTAGCAGCCATCTACTGAACTCTCTCGTTTGTTGCAGTGGGAAACCCACAGCAACATGCCAAATGTGCCCTCTCCAGTGCTGATTAGAGGGAAGTCATCACTTTCCTTAAGCTGCTGTCTGTGCTTCTGCTAGCACGGTGCGGGATGTGATTAGTCTTCATTGTTGTAAGGTAGCACTGCAAACACACGTTGAGCTAATAGTCCACCAGGATCTCTGGGTCCTTTCTTGCAAAGAATCATTGTAGCCATTCGGACCCCAACTGCATGGAGCCAGTCCATCCCATGTACAGAACTTCTATTTGGCTTTGTTTCATGAGTTTTCTGTCAGCCCATTCCTCCCATTCCTGCCCATTCAGAAACCTCTGAACTGGCAGCATTTGCCTCTGGGGCTTTGACCATTCTTTCTACTTGTCATCCAAGAACTGGTGAGGGTGCATTCTCTCCTGTCATACTGGTTGTTGATGAAGCTGTTCAACAGCTGGAGAAGTATAAAAAAATTCCATGAATGCCTCTCAATATATGGAATACTCTTTTCCAACCTCAGTTTGGGTTATAGACACACCATTTGGGGTAACGACTTGGGAATAAATTTTATAACCCTTCTTCATTTTATCATGTGTATAGCCCCATTGAAACTTCAATCATGATAAAAAATCATTGCAGATCTCTAATATATTTTATATTTTAATAAAGATGTGTAATTTATCTTTGTGTAAGATGATAATATACATCTCATATATACACTGAGTACATATATATATGCGTGAGTACGTATGTGTAAATTGTGAATGTGTACTGGTTTATACATCTTGTGAGAGCAGATCAGATGATGGGCTCCCAGCATTCTCTTTTCTTAGGTTACAGGAGAATAGATGGAAAGCTTTTGGAAAGCTTTAATTTTAGATTGTTTTTTCTCCCACAATACTTTCCTTCCTCTGAATGTATCTGTACTTATTCTAGTGTTAAGAGATATTCTAGAAGTCTTGGTTTGTGGAAGCTGAGCCTCAGGCTGATATGGCTGGGCTGGTCTACTTGATTTTGTAGAAAGTAAATATTAATAAAAAGAGTTTCATTAGTCACATATTTGGAACTTCCAACTACATCTTGTAAGAACATTTTTGGTTGAGCAAAAATACTGTGCTCTTTTAACATGGTGTAGTCATATGGTTTCATGGCCAGGAAAGCTCTGTACTACTACTGTCAAGATGAAAATATTGTTACATGACGGAGAGCACTTGTGGATTTCAAATTTTCAGCCAAGAAAGAAAGACTTGTTGACTGGGGACTGTGCCAAATGTCATTAGAGACTCCACAGAAATGGCAATGTTACAAGGAGTGTCACTGATGAGAACAGCAGTTGATTAGGTCAAAATGTCCTTATTCTGGGTATCACTGAACATAGAAACTAGGAACAATGTTGTTCCTTATCCGAACAGGTAGAGATATATGTCTAAGCTAGTGGAAGAGAAAGGAATTTTGACATCACAGAAGATAGGCCTTGTGGTTTTTTCTACTTCATATTATTTGGGGAACTATTGTTTTAAAACTCTCTCTTCATGGCCAAGAAGGAGAGCAATATGCTTGGGCAAGATTGGCTGGCTACTGAAATCCTACATATGCCCATCAGCTCCTGGAAACCTTATAGGACTTTACTGGATCTGGCTGGGAGGGAGTGAATTTTCTTCATAGTGGCCCATACAGTGTTATGTTTTGGACTTGTAACTACAACAGTGTTGTTAACACACCAAAATTCTGGCTGTTGCTAAACAGTGCTTGCATTGTCAAGACATTCTCTTTTTTCCACTCTGCACTCCCTCGGGGATTGGCTGGGAGTGGGCAAAAAGTTGGGAATAGACACAACCTGCACAACTGACCCAGACTGACAAAATGGATATTCCCTGCCATGTAAGAGAGTTCAGAAATGAAAACTTAGGGGAAGGGAGCTTGGGGAGGTAGCCATTGCTGAGAGACAGGCTGGCCTTTGGTTGGCTTGTGGGAGGTGGTGAGTGATTGCCATTGCATTACATTTGTGGGTTTTTATCTTCCTCTTTCCTTCACTTACTAAACTGCCTTTATCCTGACCCTCGAGTTTTCTTGCTTTTGCTCTTCCTATTCTCCCCTGTCCCGTTGGAGGGGAGAGGAGCAAACTAGTAGCTGCATGATACTTAGCTGCTGGCCAGGGTCAAACCACTACAAAGACTTAAAAGTTCTTGCCTTGAAAATAATGAATAGAAGGACATTTATATTTTCTGGTAAGTTAGAGGTCAATCAGGAAAAATTGTTTGATAACGGCAATAGAAAATAAAACTGAGGTATCTAAGTACCTAAACCAACTCCTTCTAACCCCTTCACTGAGAGAGCTTTTACTGAGGATGCTGGGACCATAAGGGGGACCTAATAGCCATCTTGCATCAGGGAAGGTGGATTTCAAGAAGAGAAATTATTTTAATTGATAAAATAACTGGATTGGTCCCAGACATACTGCTTAATAAAACTGAGGTATACTTTATTGGCCTGCTGGATACCCCTGCCACAGAAACCAAGTGCACAGCTGTCCCAGTGATTTTGGTGACTTATGGTTGTCATTGCCCTGTCAATGGGCTTGTAAGGCTTGAAGTGGAGTGCAGCTGGGACAGCATCTTGCCTGTATAGGAAGGCTGTGATCCAGGCATACAAAACCACTGCTGGTCCTCCTTATAATTGCAGCTGGCCTAGTGGCATAAACTAGGGCACTAAGTGTTGTGTCCAGCTGACTGTCAATAGCAATGTGGTGAGATCTGTCAGGGAGAACCAGTGCTCCCATGCCTTACTGTACACAATGTCAGTGCACCTGCCACATCAAGTGTTCTGGGATGCATTCATTGGGACCATATGGTTGGCATTGTCAGGCAAGGGTTGGGGGAGACCTGTCCTGTGGTCCTCCTGTGCTTGTTTCTCTGCTGTGTTGGCTGCTGCCCTATGGGTCCCAGGTGGCCATGTGAGGTCACCCAGCAAAAACCTTATGTAGGATGGCCAGTATCCTGATCTGTTCGTGTTCTGAAATAATACTGACATTTCTGTGGCTGAGTGCACATTGCAGAAACCTTTAACCTCCCACTAACGAAGAGTGAAATGCTTCATGCAGAAGCTTGAGTTGTTTCATGACTTCTGGATCTGTTGCATTTCTAACTTAACACCTGGCTGCTGGGGCTGGAGGGAACTACTGGGACAGGGCATCATCTGCAACTGAAGCTAAAGATCAGGCATTCTTGGGTGACATTAGACATGCCAGATCCCACACATTTGGGACTGTAGCACCTATCTGCAGTTTGCAGAACTGTTTACCAAATGATGCTGTCACATTTTTTGATGTGGGCAGGTGGAATGCCTTCCAAATTCAACCCAGAAATGGTACCATAAACATGTTTTGCAAAATAGCATCCCTCTTGCTTTTTTCTTTATGAGGTGCTAGTGCAAACTGTTCTTTAAGTGCAGAGTTTATTTTTGTTCTCTTCTCATCCAAATACTGGTGAATTTCTCCAGAGTTTTAGGAAACACTATTAACAGAAAGACATTAAGATATAATGTAACTTCTTTCCAAATAGGTAAAAGAGCTGTCTTGATTTTCCACCACGTGAATGAGAAATAGTGGGTACAGACTAGTATCCTTTCCTCTATCTAGGATATTATGTTAAACTGGCATGAGAATCTCAATTTCAGTGAATAACAGTAACATTTTGCTACCTGTATTCCTGCTGGTATTGTACTATTGTCTTCCTCCTTCTGTCTGTTCTTCTTCTGTATGTCTATATAGACATATAGAGATATACTGCTCCTTCTACCTGTCAGTCCTTCCTACCTGGCAGTAAGTACCATTAGTTATCCCATTCATATTATACTTCCCTACTCAATGGCTAAGAAAGATCCAGTGATGTACTCGTAGCAGCAATGAAGTGAGATCTGCAAGGTTTTCCTGTATTAGACAGTTTTATCTTTTGAGGGCAACACAGTAACTGTGAAGAGGTGTTAAGCATATGACATGATGTTATTCCAGTTGGCATATAAACATCATTCATGGCCTGTCCCAAAAATGGTACCTCACTATTTCAGGATCTTCCCTTTCCCTCTGACAGTCATGTCTCTCTGATGTATGTCTCAGGAGGTTGTTTTCATCCCTTGATGCAAACTTGCTAGAAGCTTTGATGATGAGATAGAAGGTTGTCTTATATCTACTTGTCCTCTTTGCAGGAGTCTCTAAAGGAAGCTGTCTTCCTGAAACATATTCCTGAAACTTTCTCCTGAAACGTATTTTTTAAGCAAACAATAACATGTCATGACAGTGAAATGACAGTATTTAAATACAAATATTTTATAACCAAATGTACTGAATTAAAAGATGACAACGTTACATTTTTTCGGAAGGTCTGGAACAAACTGTTGAGTCCTGCAAGTATAGAAGAGGATGCAGTCAGTAAAATTTCATGGTTTAAATCAATGCTAGGGCCTCTGTTCAGAACAGTTAGCTTGAATAATTTTGTGATGTCGGCGAGTTGCTTATTGTATCAGTATTCTTATTTGTATAAACTGGGATAAACATGTTATGTAAACTGCTACATAATATGAATTGAGATGCACTGCTTTACAATTGCTACCAACTAGTTATAACAGTCATCAACCAACCAAGGAGCAGAACTTAGGAAAATGTAACCTCACAACTTTATGAAACACTAAGCTTAATCTTTATAGATAATGTTTTTCTAAGCCAAATGGAACTGCAGAATTTAAATGTGGCACATTCTTAGAATAATGCTTCCAATTTCTGGTGGCATAGGAAGTTCAAACTAATCCTGGAATTTGAACTTGGAAACTGCACATGCAACACTCTGATAGAAAAGGTATCTGGACTTAGGAATTAGTGATATATTTAGGCATATACATTGAAAAATTTCTAGGTGTGAAGACAATTAATTGCCAGGTCAGATTACTGATGCTGCAAGATGAAGAACATGCAGAGTGCAGTAGTAATGTCTTGCTGGTATTTTTTTAAAACAGTCTAAGACAGCCATCTAGATTTATCCAAATTATCTTTAAAAAAAGTCTATATTTTATGGGCTGAATTTTACCAGGTTGTTAGAATCATGTCTAGATTACTCCTGACTGATTTATATCCTACAAGAATTCTTGTTTCCCACAATCCCCATCAGTTTGCTGCTTAACCCTGGGGACACCTACAATACTATCACACTTAAATTTCCACTTCTGACCATGTCCAGAATTGGCTTGGTTTTTGCATTAGTGTGGAGCTTCAACTTTAGCCTTCAGTCCCACAGGAATTCAGAAACCAGGAGTTTTCTAGCAACTTTATATGTTTGTTTCAGTTCAGTAAATACGTTCACATTCCATCTACTGGGCTGAGCCTACAAAAACAATTGTGAGTCTATTATGATTTTATTTTTGAGACATGTAATGACATGTAAACATCTCCCAGAAATTTTAGAAGAGCATAAATGCCTGAGTCTTTTCAAATCATTCTGTTTTGACTATATACCCCCTTTTTCAGCTTCTGTGATATTCTTAACTCACAGGTATTCCTCATTCTACAATATATAACCTGTTAGCCATGTGTGACTTGTAAAAGTTTGTATGGTTCATAGCGTTTTCTCATCCTGCAGCCAATCAGTCAGCATGCATATATCTCATCTGTTGTTGGTCAAACAAGAATACAGTGTGTGCGTTCCTGTGGCCTTCGCAGGCGTGGCGACCTGGTTCAGGAACGGCACGGCAACCAACCCCAGGCCGCTCGGGCCATCACCTCGCTGACACCAATGTGGTGGACGGCAAATGGCGTTTATTGGTGTGTGACACAGCGTTATATAGCTTAGGTTTATAACCTCACTTCCGTCTGCTTGCATCATAAACTAAACGCTATTGGCTTTCAGGAGAGGGGCCCTAACTTTCCGAACAGCGCGATATCTTCCGGCCGCCAGACCCTAGCTATCTACACGTTCCTCTCAGAAAGAGAATTTGGGGCTATTGTACTTTTAGGAGTGAGAAGCTGGAGAAGATCAGGCAATAGGAAAGTTTACTGTAAGCTGGGGAGATGGGGAGTTTTGGAATATGATGGTGAAATTGAAGAAGTAGAAGCATTGTGGGGGTACACTGTGAGGTACTCACAATGGTAGGGAGGTTGGGTACATAATAGGAGGTAAAGGATGATATGGAAGAAACTGGGATTGTAAAGTGTGACAGAGGTATAGATATTGCTGTGTGGGAAGGAAAGGAAAGATAGAAGAAATGATTTCATAAAGATGTAGGCCATATAAGAGGAGAGGAATGTTATGGTGGAGGTTGTAGCCACTCGGTAGACCTGAGCGTATTCTGGTAATGGGAAGGAAGAGGCTTGGGGATATCTCTGTGGGGAATCACAGAATCATTAAGGTTGGAAAGGACCTTTGAGATCATCAAGTCCAACCATTAACCCAATGCCACCATGTCCTGTAAACCATGTCCTGAAGTGCCACATCCACATGTTTTTTGCATACTTCCAGAGACGGTGACTCCACCACCTCCCTGGGCAACCTGTTCCAATGCCTGACCACCCTCTCAGTGAAGAAATTTTTCCTAATACCCAATCTAAACCTCCCCTGGTGCAACTTGAAGCCATTTCCTCTCATCCTATCTCTAGTTACTTGGGAGAAGAGACCAACACCCACCTCGCCACAACCCCCTTTCAGGTAGTTGTAGAGAGCAAGAAGGTCTCCCCTCAGCCTCCTCTTCTCCAGACTAAACAACCCCAGTTCCCTCAGCTGCTCCTCATAAGACTTGTGCTCCAGACCCCTCAACAGCTTCGTTGCCCTTCTCTGGACACGCTCAGGCACCTCAACGTCCTTCTTTTAGTGACGGGCCCGAAACTGAACACAGTATTCGAGGTGCAGCCTCACCAGTGCTGAGTGCAGGGGTACAATCACTTCCCTACTCCTGCTGGCCACACTATTTCTGATACAGGCCCGGATGCTGTTGGTCTTCTTGGCCACCTGGCCACACTGCTGGCTCATATTCAGCCGGCTGTCAACCAGCACCCCCAGGTCCTTTTCTGCCAGGAAGCTCTCCAGCCACTCTTCCCCAAGCCTGGAACGTTGCATGGGGTTGTTATGACCAAAGTGCAGGACCCGGCACTTGGCCTTATTAAACCTCATGCAGTTGACCTCTGCTCATCGATCCAGCCTGTCCAGACCCCTCTGCAGAGCCCTCCTACCCTCCAACAGATCAACACTCCCACTCAACTTGGTGTCATCTGCAAACTTACTGAAGGAGCACTCGATCCCCTCATCCAGATCATCATTAAAGTTACTGAACAAGACCGGCCCCAGAATCGAGCCCCGGGGAACACCACTTGTGACTGACTATCAGCTGTATTTAATGCCGTTCACCATGATTCTCTGGGCTCAGCCACCCAGCTAGTTTTTTAGCCAGTGAAGAGGACACCTGTCTAAGCCACGAGCCGACAGTTTGTGGAGAAGTAACAGTTTGGGAAGGAACAGAAGGGAGGAGTGGGACATAGAGACATTGTAATTGCAGAGACATATGATCTGATGGTGTTCAAACTGGCTTGGACTACCCACTCCATTGAGCTGTGTTTCCTTCTCTAAAGAGGAAGACACCTCAGGGTTAATGTCTTCAAGATTGTGGTACATATTCTCTTTCATGGTTATAACCCTCTGACCTTGTGCATAAGGGGAAAAAAGTGTGAGAAAAAGAGAAATATGAAAAGTACAGTAGCACATACAGAATCTACCTGTAAAAAGATTTTCAGCATTTTCCCTGAGAGATTCTTCTCCAGATGTCTGATTTACAAGACAAAATGGAGCCACATAACTTCACAACGTTTTGAGTTTTAGATTGAACTACTTCATTTTATAAACATTATTTATGAAACTAGTGATTGGTATAAATACCACATAAACTATATAAACATCACTCAAGATATCCTAAGAAAAATGCAATCAATAAAGAGTTAAAAAACCATCTAGGACAGTTAAAATAATCAAAAGATTAAGGACCACAACTGGGAATCATAAAAGGATGACTTCTATCTCACAGCAACACAAAGAATCAAAACTGCAAGAACATAAATCATGCCTGTATAATAGCCATAAAGCTGTTGTGGAGAAATATTTATGGTTAATTAACTGATCACACCCACATTTGCTGATAAAGAAAGAAGACTTAATTCAGATTACATTTATTTAAAGATCTGAGAAGGTAAAAGTGGTTTCCAGTACTAAAGTATACTTTTTTGAATTACTAATAATTAGGTGGAGATATAGATGTCAATACCCTTAACTGCATTCTGACTTAGAATTGCAGCTCATCTCAGGATCAAAATGACAACAAAGTGTGTAAAACTTACTTATTGTATTTTTCAGTTTTGCTGGACATGACCGGGAAGTATCTATTAATGATGCCTAGGCTGATGGGGCTGAGCCCAGAGTGCCTTAGACGAGGTTTAGTCCTGCCATTACCCTAGAGCTATGGAAGATGGATAAATGCTCCACATTTCTTTTCCCTTATAGAAGGGAAACTTGCTGTGTTACCTATAGAAGTTAACCTGATGTGTTACCTGTAAGAGTTATAAACTTAGTGGTGAAACTGACTAAGTGGTAGAAATGTGCTTTAATTCAAAAATAGGAAGCATGCTTACATAAGAATAATAATTAGAACATAGACATTACATGAATTAGTGCAATGGTTTTCCAAAAGTATAAACCTTGTGTAATTAGTGTTAGCAAAATGTAACAACCGTGTAATTACAATTGCTCTAATTATAAGTGCAGAATCAGCTTTTAAATTTATGTGGTTTTACACAACATGCATAAGTATTCCTTAGGATATTATATAACTATTATTAAACTTCTCTCATTTTACAATTTCATGCAAGTGGCCGTTGAGTTTTACAACCTTAGCTTTTATTGTTATTACTAACTTGTCATTGAAAAAGATAATTTACATTAAAATTTTCCTAGATTTTTATGAAAAAAACCCTGTACTTCTTTGTCTGTTGAACTCTTTAAAATAAGATACATTTGCAAGTTCTAGTCAGAGTCCATCACCTGTTCATGTTCTTTTAAAATATTAGAATTATTAATAAGCACTTAATTTTCTTCTTGGTCCTGAAAATATTCTGGATATTATGGAGAGATCAGTCACTTTCAAAAGGAATTAAAGTATATGCATATTCATGTAAATAATTAATGTAAAACATGAGAGGGAGTTTTTGATAGTTATGAGGGGATCGTCATATAGGATGTGCCTAAATTAATCCTATGTTTTCCATTTTCCATTAAAATTTGCACATCTGGTCTTTTCTAAATGTCTTCTGTAGATATCTCAAACTTGGAGATTATCAGAGAGCTGCCCGGCGGAAAGGGACCTGGGGGTGCTGGTTGACAGCCGGCTGAATATGAGTTGGCAGTGTGCCCAGGTGGTCAAGAAGGCCAACAGCGTCCTGGCAGAAATAGTGTGGCCAGCAGGAGCAGGGAAGTGATCGTGCCCCAGTACTCGGCACTGGTGAGGCTGCACCTTGAATTCTGTGTTCAGTTTCGGGCCCCTCACTACAAGAAGGATGCTGAGGCGCTGGAGCGTGTCCAGAGAAGGGAAATGAAGCTGTTGAGGGGTCTGGAGCACAAGTCTTATGAGGAGTGGCTGAGGGAACTGGGGTTGTTTAGTCTGGAGAAGAGGAGGCTGAGGGGAGACC
The DNA here is from genome assembly GCF_964289735.1 of Phaethon aethereus. Taxonomy (NCBI): domain Eukaryota; kingdom Metazoa; phylum Chordata; class Aves; order Phaethontiformes; family Phaethontidae; genus Phaethon; species Phaethon aethereus. Next base: position 63,673,888 of record NC_138577.1, on the reverse strand, counting down.
TTCTTGCTCTCTACAACTACCTGAAAGGGGGTTGTGGCGAGGTGGGTGTTGGTCTCTTCTCCCAACTAACTAGTGATAGGACAAGAGGAAATGGCCTCAAGTTGTGCCAGGGGAGGTTTAGATTGGGTATTAGGAAAAGTTTCTTTATGGAGAGAGTGATCACCATTAGAACAGGCTGCCCAGGGAGGTGGTGGAGTCACCGTCTCTGGAAGTATTCAAAAAATGTGTGGATGTGGCACTTCATGACATGGTTTAGGGGACATGGTAGCGCTGGATTAATGGTTGGACTTGATGATCTCAAAGGTCCTTTCCAACCTTAGTGATTCTGTGATTCTGTGATGTAACAAGAAGTCTCTAAGGCTATTCTATATTTTTCACTGTAATATGAAGAAATATGAAGTGTCTCCTGCTCCAGGAAAGGCATTGTGCCTCCTTCCTCGCAGCTCAGTAATATTTATTGTGCAGTGTAATTCAGATATTTCTACATATTCTTCAGTTTTAATGAAGAGCAGATTCTCATGAAAAATCCAATTTCTCTTCAAAATCTGTTGGAAGCTTTCTACAATACAGAATAACATCAGGTGCTGCTTTGAGAGCATCTTCTGTTGTTACAGCAAACCACTGTCTAGAATGAACCAGAAGAGGCAGATCGTATAAAATATTCAAGCTGAAGCAGCAATGAACCAGCTTAGAGTATTAGAATAGGCAGAACAAATGAAGCTGTCTATGTAGAGTGTCCTTTTAGCATACTGAAAATAGGCAGGAAAGTAAGAGAGGCAGAAGTAAATTGAGGTAAGAAATAGCGCTGGTTGGAATGTAGATAAGCTGATTGTATATGAAACTTGTTCTTTTTCTTGGCACTTCAAACTTTAGTATTAATAATACAAAACAGAAGAACATTGGAAGTGTCGCTTATCAGCCAGGCTGAGGTGAAATCTGCTGTTTTGGAGATGTAAATTTCATTAATTTTATTTACAGTAAATGTAATTATTTAACATCTTTGTGGAAAGACAGGACAGTATATGTGAAATATGTGGAGTTCTCTTCATATGTCTTGCCCTAAAAGTTACTATTTGTTTTGCAAGCAACAGAGAAACTAAATTAGCTGGCCCATCATTTCACTACTGTGGTCACAGTCTTGAACCATGTAGTCATAAATAATATCTTTTTTTTACTGCTAGAACATAGCAAGGTTTAGCTGCTTGGAAGACAGTATATCTCTGTCATTTTTTTTTTTTTTTAGATTTGTACTGAGTGTATCTCAAAAACACTACACGGAAGAAATTAGAGCCCAGCAATGCCCACTTTTTTTTGTCCTCCACATGCAAACATAGTTGAACCACCTCACTATGCATAGGTAATGTTACCTGATTTCACTGTAATTTGAACAGAGAATATTCACCACTGGAGATCAAAGGAACAGGGATTCCAGCACAAAATGCTATCCTGAACTGCATGATCATATATGATGGTTTTTCTACGCCTAAAGTCTCCAGTGGACTTCATGAACTAACAGATGGCAATAATATGATCTAGACTGACCCATCAGGAATAAATCCAATCTAAAAGTGTCTCCAGTCTCAAACGTTGCAGGGTTTTGTTTAACAATAACCACACTCAGCTATTTGTGATGGCCAAAGGGTGGAGAGAGAAAATATAGAAATGTGGAGACTGTTACTTAACATTTTCCTCTTGTACAAAGTAACTATTAAGCTCTGGTGTAACCCATACAGAAATAATTCTGATTGCTTTCTCTGCCAGGTTTCCAAATTATCAATATTCTCCCTGCAAGGCGTCTGGAGCCAAGTCATGCCCAAATCCATTCTATTACCTATAATGTTCCTACTGTAGGAGTTATGCAGCCAGAGCTGTTGGAGCTGTTCCGCTTGTTCACTAGTAGTAGTGTGTTTAGAGTCAGGGAAACTGATAGAGATGGCATCACTATTTGGATCTAATGAAATAAACATGGCACTATAGGAGCTATTAGCCTTAAATCTGTTCTTTATTCTGAGGAATATTTTGAACATTAAGCCCATTCATGTAAATATTAAATTATCTTGCTGAAGTGATTCAATATTAAAAGAAGATACAGGTAATGGTTTAGTTCTTCAGAAATCTACTTACACATGTCAATGCTGTAAAGAATAGGTCACAAAAAAAGAATTTTTAAATTGTGAAGTAGTGATAGTCATCTTAATTAGTCATCTCATTATGCACAATGAGTCTTGTACTCAGGTACAAACTTGTTAAAAGAATACTGAATGCAAAAATCTGCTTTCATGCAAAGGAAAGGCTAAGATTGAAATGCTGAAAGCCAAAGGAGTTCTATATTGAAATTTGTACCTTCAAAACTTTGAAGAAAGGAAAAAGACTTAGCATCACATTTTCAGGATAAAACAATGAATAAGTCCACCATTCAACAGCTCTTTGACTCAACTTTATAAGCTTTAAGATTGCAATAAAATTGTTTTACTACTTTTATTAAAGAAATTAAAGTCTTAAATAGCATGCATAAGTGGAATTCTCAATTTTTCATATTAGAAGTAGGGACATGGATTTGTTTCTCTGGATTCAAAACTATTTCCATGTTGAGCTTTATGATTGGGAACCCTTAACTTTTTTTGTCTCATTTGGATGTTCTCCAATTTTTGCAAAAGTGGTTACTCTTTTCACTTTAACTGTCAGGAACTTTCAGAAATATTTGGTCTTACAAGAGTGATATTCACAGCCTCACAAAGAAACAAGATTTACTTCATCCTTTATTGAAGATAGAAAACACAGAAAATAAAAATACTCATTGTATGTTCAAGAAAGTGTCCCCTTTTTTTTTCCTCACCTAAATTGTGTCAATGCAAATGACTTAATGGTGATGTAAATTTGTAACAGAGCTGACTGGAAGTTCCGAGTGGAGTATTCTTTCAGAAAATGACAATTTGTTTGTGGTAGCAGGTTGCATAGAAATCAATTACTTTTGATGAAGAAATTGTTTTAATAAAAAGAAGTCTTCAATAATTTGGTTTTTTTGAACAAAACATACTTATTTTGAAATATCTTTTCATTCAGCTGAATCATAATCATATCAATATATGCAAAGTGAATCATTTGAATAAAATGGCAATAAATATCCCCCCCCCCTTTTTTTTTTTTTTCAAAAGAGGACGAACAAAGTGACCTGAAACTATTTTGTTTTAAATTCTCTGTTTGTGGTAAATTTTGAGGAGTCATTTTTTTTGTTCATTCCATAACAGATTACTTTCTGACATCTTAAAAAAACTCTTGAAAATTGAAATCTTGCTTCCTACACAACTTTGGGATTTAGTAGTCACTTTTTTTGAGGAAGTAGGTAGTGCCTAACTGTTGAAGGAACAAGAGATCTGAAATGAATTCAATTACACAGTGTGTTCTTACCATTTAACAAAGAACAGGCTAAAACTTAATTTGAAATCTCTGCTATGATTCACATCATCTGCAGTTTTCTTTCATTGTTCTTCATAGTACAGATTCTGTATAATGTCATTCAAATCCTGTACTTCACCTACTCTCTGTATGGTTGTTTATGACTTCTTATGGAATGCATCTTTTGGTCAGGTGCTAAGATACTGTTATTAGATAGTGACATGTTTGTATCTACTTGTAAAGCACAGCTAAAAAAGGAAAGCTGTTTTAATATTCATACAATGTGTTAATTTTTCTAAGTGAGTACACTGCAGTTATTTATACCATTTCAAGAAAATAAATATCCTTATTAAAAAAGCAGCTAGTGCTGGTGGGAAAAGGAGAATAAACAATTAACATAGCACTCAGATTTGCTCCTAGATATTAATTCTTATGTTATTTAAGTAAATTTACTTGATCACTTAAGTTCTTCCAATGAAGGAAAAAAATCCAAGATTACATATATTAAACACAGATTGTTAAGGTGAACACTGAATAAAGAACCATAAAGAACCACAGAAAACCCTTAGCCTGAATTGCTTCTTGAAATCACAGAAAAAAATGTAGATTTATTTTAGTAAGGATATTGATTTTTTTTTTTTCATGACAAAGCACACATCAATGAATTACACTCTTATATCCATTACATAAAGAATGGGAAAGAGAAGAAATATCTTGATTTCTCTAGCTTCTTTTGTCCTACTGAAACAGCGAGTACATGATACTTTTGTTTTCGTACGCATTACAATTGGTATGTGCAAATAGCCCTGAGACAAAGGAGGAAGTGGAAACTGTAGTCAGAGAGAAAATGTGTTTATCCTTGTTATATATTCAGTATAACTGCAAGAAAGAAGAAGCCACACCAATTGCATCAAACTAACTTACTTTTGTTACTGCGTTAGGGACCATGAACAAAACATTCAGGACAGTTATTTTCAGTTGTAGAAATTCTGAAAACACACTTATATAGAAAGAAGAGAAAAAGCAAAAATATGTCTTACAAAATACTCCTTACAGGTTTTTAAAAATACAGTTTGAAGGTGCTGTTTTCTACCAAATTTCCTCTCTCTCATAACACTTCATTTGCCAGCCAAGGATTCTTCACATTGTGTAAAGACTTGTTCACCAATAAATAAGATTGTAAATCATTACAATCAAATTAGACAGTAACTGAGACTAACATTAATAAAATATTAGCACTGCCCCCAAAAATATGGCTAAATGGGAATAAGTTTACTTCACAACATTTAAATACAAAATATGCCTAATGTATTACGAAATCAAGGAATTCATTTCTGTAAACAAAAATGAGAAGAGACTACAAAAGTAGATACATAGATTTTCTGAAAGGTAAAATGTTGGAGGATTTCTGAGAAGTGTCTAAAATTTATCTCCAGTTTGCTCAGTGTGTTTTACATACTGTCCCAGTATTTCCACTAGCTTGTCACAGCCTACATACATCAATTTATGAGCCCAGCTCAGTGGAAGCCTAGCCTGCTTTGTTACAGTCAGAGAGTTACCATTGACATTAGCCTTAAGGAACAAAGAATTGAGCCCTTTAGGTTCTCTGCTGTGTATTATTTATATAAATATGTGTTATACATGCAGGTGTTGTAATGCAGTAGCATAATACATTGGCCTTTGGAGCAAAACCATTTACATTTTAACTACATGCTGCTTTTATTAGCAGTTGAAAAAATGCCATCAGAACACTTTTGTTACTCTAAGCTTTGCAAATCTTTCCTCCAGAGCCCTTTTTTTTTCTTTACAATACGTAACTTTTGCCTCTTTAATACCTAGTAGTTTCTCTTGATGCCCAGGTTCTTCTCTCTCTCTCACTCTATGTATATAGCTTTAACATATCCTTCCAAACAAATTGAACTCAGCAACAGGCCCTGAGATGTATTTCTTTTTTCAAAGGCTTTCTGTTGGTGTGGGGAAGCATTTACAAAGATAAAACATACGTTTTACTTTTTTGGATGAAATATGAAAGTCCCAGTGGAGTGTAGGAAGCAAGGAGCTAGAGTTCATACTGAATGTGCCACGTAATTTGATTCAGAACCTTAATGTCCATGTAATAATGACTAACTCTCACTTTCTCACTAGGGAGAACTTAGAAGAAAAAATACTTTTCATTTTAGGTGATATAGGGTAACTGTTTTATGATGGTGAAAAAGGTCTAAAATCAAACTTGCACATCTTTGTTAAAGAGGTGGACTTAATTAAATCAGCTCTGAATTTGGCTGGCATAGCACAGAACTTGGTTCAGCTATTCTTGCAAGAATTTAACTGCTATGAGAAATCTATTTAACTGAGTTTTGCTCTGCCTCTGGAGTGGTGGTATATATCCTTCCTAAAGAAGAAAATACTTTTGATGAAACAAACCTCAGAGATGATGCAGATAAATTCTCAGACCTCTCTTAGGCATGCTGTGATCCTGGAAACTTATGTTGAACATCTTTATTCCTTGCTTTTCCCATTGCACTTCTTTGCAGCCCAATGATCAGGAGCATTATCTTTATTTATATGTACTCTCAAGAGTACACAGTCTGTATATATATTATGCCCATGACTTGCACAGTTTTCTAAACTGCTTGTTCTTTTTGTGTTTTTTGCATTATGAATTTGACTCATGACTAGCTAACATGCAAGACTTCTACTCCTAATTCTGCTTATTTTAAACCGTGATCCTAGCTGCATAGTTATTTCCAGGTGGAGCTTCTCTATAGAAAGGGTTCTTTTGTACATGAATCAGCCAGCTGTGTTCCAGTGGCTACCTGACACTCACTGTGTCCAAAACTCGGAGGATGTCCTGTGTTCGGACCTGAAAGCTCTTTACCTAAAATGTCCAAATCTGGGGAGTTAAGGATTTATCCATTGCCTAAACTGTTGCAAACCAGAGATGAAGCATAACCTCATCTACTGCAAGTGCATGTCATTGGCTATACAAGTACTCTAGTTCATAGATCATAAAGAAAGAAGGCACTTTGAAACACCATCTGGCCAGACACCTAATTATTTTTTTTATTACAGTAATTTTTGTTACAGTAATTATGGTGGAAACATACTAATAAGAATTTAAATATAAAAAATGGTTACTGTCTCCTATAGGCTACATAGTTCATCTCATGTACCTGCGTTTTTAGACATCAAAGTCGACCACATAGTTATCTTGGAAGCTTCTGCTGAGATCTGGAGCCAGTGTGTCTGACCTGTGAGTGAGGCTTTTGAATGGTAGAAGAGTATTTAGAATTTAGACTGAACACAACAATGAGTACCTATGACTGAGAATCCTCTTAATCAAAGGTTAAAGGGGTGGAACTGTGTTAGATGTGTCACATGTAACACGGTCTTGCCTATAGGCCAGGTGTCTCCATCCTCTCATCTGCTGATGTGAATGAGTATAGCTTTTTTCCTAGACTGTGTCCCTACTTTTTTAATTCTGTTTTTTCTGGGTTTTTTTACCATAAGAAGCAGGCTTGGCTAAGTAGAAGGATAGTTATGTCTGGATTTTGTATTAATATGAAGATTGGACTGAGACAGAACATATATCTGGACAAGGGATGTGGGAAGAATTCCTGTTTCATAAAATAAAGATGTAATAGGTGTCTCACTGGTTACAAAACCTATTATTGTATAGAATTTAAGTTAAATATAAGGGAACTGGTAGGATGTTCACTGCAAAGAAACAAATATTCCTTTTTGCATGCCAAAAACAATAAATATGAAATACAGGGGGTTTAGATGTCTTTCCTTATAAATTTTTGTTGGCTTTTGTTTTTGTTATTTTACTGTACATACTATGTAGAATTTGTTCTCATTCTCAATAAATGCATTGAATTATGTTTGGTTCCAATTAAAAGAGCTTTAATTTTCCAGAAAAATTATACATTCCTAAATTTTATAATATTTTGAAAAAAATCAGAGTAGGTGTCATTCACCAGAGTAACCTAAGCTATTTTACTAACATATTCTTCCTACAGATATATAATGTTAGCTACATGCTTGTATATGGGATTATTTTAAAAGACAATGGAGAGCAATATAAAACCTTAATATTTTTTAATTTGACAGTGCGACAGTTTATGAAAGCCCAGTGACTTAGTATCTGTTGTTTTATGAGACTGATTTACATCCCAAATAGATCTAATAGTTCTCCACTAGAACTAAAGTATCTCTTTTACTTCCATTTTCCCCCCTTTGGTTCCTCTCCATCTGTATTTGATTAGGTACAGGAAGATAAAAGTATGTTACCCTGATTTTCACAACAAAAATGCAGAATTAACAAAAAGTTTCAGTTTCTCACAGTTTTCTTTCTAGACGCTCTGGGCAGCTGCTAGTCATTATGATGGCAATATAAAACAAGACCCGAGGTTAGTCTGTGCTGGTTCATTTACAAGAATCTTCTGTATTTGATTAGGCTCATATGGTTAATAAGAATGTCATGTAGAAGCAATTGGGTCATTTAGTTCTGTAATGTTATTAACTACCTGTTCTCTACAGGATCATTTAGATTTTCTGGAAAAAAAAGCAGAAATGGGGCTATACATCCTAGTGATAATGGTCCTAACAGTCATTAGGTAGTTACACTGCTAACCATTACCTCCTTCCATTAATGGAATATTTTCAGGTGGCTTTTGTTTTGTGTAAGTAAGTTGTATATCTCTAGAGTCTAATAATCAGTTTCTAATGGCACTAAAAATAATCTGAAATGGCAAGAAAAATTACAAAGTAGTGAGAAAATTAATAAATAAATCCAAGTGTTTTCTCCCTTCATTTCCAAGTTTCTAAGCCTTTAACTTACTCGGCTGTAATCGAGTTATTTTCACTTACCAGAGAGACAAAAAGAAGCAAATTAAGTATGCTTGGCTCATGCAAAGCCCAGTACTAGAAAACACTGAAGTGGCACACTATGTTTGGAGTCTGGAGCCGATAGGTAAATCTGATGTCTATGTGAAATTGACCTTCTAACTTTAAGTGCCCTCTCTAGTAGAATAGTATACTATTAGTATTGTGCAACAGTGCATTGGCAGGCAAGGAACTTCATGATTTTATTTCTGAGGCAGATGTACAGAAATAGAGACAAAGTATGATTTTTCCACAGAATAAGAAAAAAATAATACTAAAACTCCCTAATATTTTGTTCTTACTTGCCATTTCTATCATGACTTATTTTTGTCTAAAACATAATGTTGCATCTGTATTTGTCCTGGTATAGTTATTTTTCTTCCTAGTAGCTGGTATAGTGATGTGTTTTGGATTTAATATGAGAATAATGCTGAAAACACACTGATATTTTAGTTGTTGCTAAGTAGTGTTTATACTATGTCAAGGACTTTTCAGCTTGCCATGCTCTGCCAATGACGAGGTGCACAAGAAGCTGGGACGGAGCATAGCCAGCTGACCCAGACTGGCCAAAGGAATATTGCATACTATATGATGTCATGCTCAATATATAAACTTGGGGGTGTTAGCCGAGGTGTGTTCACCATAGCTTGGGAACTGGCTGGGCATCGGATAGCGGGTGGTGAGCAACTAAATCATGCATCACCTATTTTGTATATTTTTTTACCATTATCAATATTATTATATTTTTCTATTGCTGTCCTATTAAACTGTCTTTATCTCAACCCATGAATTTTACCTTTTTTTTTTAATTTTTATTCTTCTCCCCATCCCACGAGGTGGGGGAGAGGAGAAGTGAGTGAGCTGCTGCATGGTGCTTAGTTGTTGGCGGGTTAAACCACAATAGCATTTTCTTCCTTAAAGTGCTTTAAGGAACAGATGGCACTGGCAATGATACCTAATGTTAATTTGGTAATGGTCTCTATGGGACCCTTGACCTCAGCTTAAAAGTTTGCCAGTCTTTAACCATTTTGGACAGAATTTTCATGCTGGTTGTATGCCTTTGTTTAAAGGGCATAAGAGAACAGCCAAATGCCATGTAGTTATGCCATTTCAGATGTTAATTTATAAAAAAAGGTGGCATTTGCTAATAGCCAAACTACTGAATATAGAGGACATGTCCTTTGAGATGGTAAGAAACATTGTCCAGATTTAACAAAGTATAACTGTCTGAAATTGCAGCTCATACAACATCAGAAAAATTTATCAGAGACTGACAGTTGAATTCTTCTACAGTGCTGATTCTTGTGAGCATGCTGAATTTCCAGAGTATCATGGACTGGATGAAGCAGTCATTTTCTGTTCAGGAGACAATCAAGGCCTTTTCTATAATTTTCCCTCTACATTGCCAGGAGATGCTGTGCAGTATAATACTGAAAATGGGGAAACTTAAACTGGAATTTGATCGGGGTTGCTCTGTCTGATGACTCCTGTGAAGGGCGCTGGCTGCCTTATTGATCACTGAGGTGCTTGCTGGGTGGAGCATGGAAAGACAGAATCTGTGTTGCCAAGAGGAGGCACGATGAAAAACTATGATATGAGCTTTCAGAGAAAGGGGATTAGGGCAACAATCAGATTGGCACAGGAGACAGAGTGAAATCATGATGAGAGGAGCTGTAAGCAAAAGGACAGAAATCCACCTGCTGTTTAGACACATTTCTATTCAGGATACGGATTTAAACTAATCATTTCAGTTTCTGTTTTGTTGTTCTCAAATAGTGCAATCTGTCAACAAAAGGTATCTTGCTCTCTGTATCTCAGAAAACACACAGGACAATAGATCAGGAGTCGTCCCTCACCCTGGTGCCTGTGGTCAAGAACTGGGCAGTACTGGGACAGAGATGAAAATAGCTCTTCAGTGGCTCATGGTCCACTAAGGAATGGGAGTGGGATAGACATTCATCTGAGATACAGGGCAATTTTGTCGTATTGACCTTAGAAACCTCCTTTTTTTCCCCCACAACATCTGCTACTTCTTCATAGTCACAGCTATGGATTTTTCAACAGATAAGTGCTCCTCATGTGATAAAGCCCTGTCATAAGAGTATCACTTGGATGGCTCATGAACCTGAATTCCATGCAGCTCCAGAGCCATAAAGTGGCCAGAGAGAAGGAACTCGGCAATGCACTGTTGATAGCATTTAACCAGCCAACATGGCAGATGCCTGTATACTTACTGGTGGTTGGCCCAGTCATTTGGTTAGCAGTCTCTGTGGTTCAAGAAATAGGGATTTTGTAGGGATTACACTTCCTAAAAACCAAATAGGAGTAACAAACAAAATACAAGAAAGGAAAGTTCTAGATAGAATTGAAATGTTCAAAACATAAGCAACTCCAGAATGTCATGTGGCAGACATTTATTACACTGTCCATAGTTTGCTTGCCATTTCTTTGCTTCCTTTGACTTAGCAGATGAATGAAGCCAGTAGTGTTATCTGATAGCTATTCAGCACTTTTATCACATGCTAAGGTTTGGATGTAAACACTGGGGTTTATATAACTCTTTTGAATTCAGTTGGGAAATCTTAGCAGAATGAACCATGTTTCCTTGAGTTACTGAAGCCAGAAAGTGTGGTACTGAGTCCTTGTCAAAGAGGTAGTGGGGTACAATACACAGAAAGAAAATCCTTCTACAGACACAACTGGGAAGGAAAGGGAAAGAAAGGAAAGAAAAGGCAAGAAAAGAGGAAGGAGAGGGAAAGAAAAGAAGAAAAAATAATGTGTTTGTGTGAAGTAAATCAGTACATTTTCTACTTACATCTACTTACAAGATAGCATAGATGCGTGGAGGAACAGTTGCAATATTTCTATACCTTCACTGTGATAGTCTCTTTCATCTGAAAATAAGGCTCTCAGAAACAGAACAACTTGTCGTCCATTTCATACTTTTAAAGTTTACAATGAAACAAGATACAGCAGAAAAATGGTAATACAATGGAAAAATTTTTATATTCTTCCACCTCGTGTGTACATGATAAAAAATATATTTAATGCATGGATTTGTGTGTGTATAAATGTATACATGCTTTTTATATTATCCCTTGCCATCATATCTATATAAATTATAACTAATTTCTTCTTCCAGCATGAGATCTTTAAAATCTGACACAGGGTTATGTGTATCCTAACATAGGATAAAGATGAATCTGGCTTCTTCTCTTTTCTTTCCTTTTTTCCTAACAGTCCACTGACAACGAAAGAAAAACAGTAATTTAAATGACAGAGGTGGGTTCGTAATCACGAAAAAATGCTTAAAATCCTCGTAAAATAGAAGATTCAGAGTAACTCTTTTATCAACAAATTTCCAGCACTGGGATATCTACCACCTCTCCAGGCAACCTGTTCCAGTGTTTCGTCAGCTTCACTGTGGAAAATGTCTTCGTTATGTCTAGTCTAAACCTGCCCTCTTTCCGTTTAAAACTGTTACCCCTTGTCCTATCACTACATGCTCTCCAACTTTCTTATAGGCCTCCTTCAGATACCAGAAGGCTGCAAGAAGGTCTCCCTGGAGCCTTGTCTACTCCAGACTGAACAACCCCAGCTCTCTCAGGCTGTCTTCATAGGAGAGGTGCTCCAGACCTCTGTTCATATTTGTGGCTGTCCTCTGGACTTGCTCCAACAGGTCCATGTCTTTTGAGTGCTGGGGGCTCCAGAGCTGGATGCAGGACTCCAGGTAGGGTCTCGCCAGGGCAGAGTAGAGGGGCAGAATCACATTCCTCAACCTGCTGGCCATGCTTCTTTTGATGCAGCCCAGGATACCGTTGGCTCTCTGTGCTGCAAGTACACATTACTGGGTCATGTTGAGATTTTCAGCCGCCAGTACCTCCAAGTCTTTCTCAGCAGGGCTGCTCTCAATCCATTCTCCACCCAGTTTCTATCTGTGCTTGGGATTACCCCGACCCATGTACAGGACCTAGCACTTGGCCTTGTTGAACTTCATGAGGTTTGCACAGGCACATCTTTGAAGCCTTCTCAAGGATAGTTCAGATCCAAGCTGGTAATGAAGTAGCACAGTCTGAGCTTAGGCATCTTAGTTATGTCTGTGAAACTACTGAGAATGTTTCTGGGTCTTTGTGCTAAATTTTCAGATGACAGTTCACTCAACTAGAGAGAAATAGGGGAAGCTAGTGAATAGATAACAACAGACATCTGTGGCCTTTCCACTTACTAGACACTTTTCTCATATAAACTTCTTTGGGACATAGCTGTCTGTTTTACTTTGAAAAAGTTAAGTTGGAATGAGTCATTTATTTAGAAAATACAACTGAGAAAAATAGGATGTTTTTCTGCTTCCTTGTTTTATACAATATTCTGTTGTTTATAAACTTCTTGTATGAGATGGAAGAGACTGAAGTCCATGTCTCCTGTCCACTTCCACAATTTCAAAATAGTGGTTGCCACTTTCAGGTAAAATGCCATCTGATTGTGGGTCTCAGAAAGGCAGTGAAGTAGAGAGCAACAGAATTCTTCAAAATCACAGTTAATCTTTTAAGTTGCAAACAAATACTGTATTGAATCTGATTCTCCACTAAAACCGCTCTATAATATGATATTTTGTACTTGAAGTTAACATATTGTAATTGTTTTGGAGCAGGGACTATAAGTTTATTTTTGTACATGTTTAGGAACTTAATAAATAATGCAGAATGTGATCTCTGAGCACATGAAATAATTTGTGTTTATAATTGCAAGAAAATACAGACTTTCCTGAAACATTGATAATATACATACAGAAACTTCAAGATGATTTTTTTTAAAAGAGATTAATTTTTAAATATACAGAAAATTGATGACACTTTTTAATATGATAGCAAATATGTGAGGTGTTGTGGATTATATTTGGAAAGGCACCAGAATGTTCGTATAAAAAAATACCTTGGCAATTTAGACTACAATAAAAATAAGGAAAAACAAACAGATTGTATCACTGTTGAGGTTCACAGTAATGTCTTGGCTACAGAACAGTTTATATGTTTGAATCAAAATATTATTGTACAAATTTTTTCTCCATTAGAAATCTATAATTCCATGATAATAATAAAATGGAGATTTTGTGTTGCAAATGGAACAAAGGAATCATCCTGCTGGTAAAATGAAAATAAAATCATACCACCCTGTTCCTGAAGGAGCTGTCACTGCCAGGCAGCAAAATTCAGGCAGCAAAATTAAAAGCACCAAGAGCAGGAAAGATGAACTTTAGTGAAAAAAAAACGGGGGGGGGGGGCAGGGAGAGAGAAAAAGAGACAGAGGAAGAGAGAAAGAGAGAAAAGGGGGGAGAAAGAAAAAGAAAGAATACAATGTATTCAGGAGGGAGGGAGGGAGGGAGGGAGGAAGGAGGGAAGGAGGGAAGGAAGGAAGGAAGGGAGGGAGGGAGGAAGGAGGGAAGGAGGGAAGGAGGGAAGGAAGGAAGGAAGGAAGGAAGGAAGGAAGGAAGGAAGGAAGGAAGGAAGGAAGGAAGGAAGGAAGGAAGGAAGGAAGGAAGGAAGGAAGGAAGGAAGGAAGGAAGGAAGGAAGGAAGGAAGGAAGGAAGGAAGGAAGGAAGGAAGGAAGGAAGGAAGGAAGGAAGGAAGGGAAAGAGTTATTGCATTTGGAAATTGGTGTAGATCAGATGCTCACAACCTTTTAGTAGCTTAACCTCACCTGATGAAGCTGGCAATGCTCCACACTTCTTTAGATTTCACTAAGCCAATACAGATATCTCAGCACCTATTACCTTAAGCTCACGGCTGTTCTTTACCTTTAGAGTGTTCGAAGCACACAGGTGATGCCTCGCTCTTTGACTAGGAAACACTGACATCAAGTATAACAAAGGAAGCAACAGCAGTGAAAAGAAAAAATTCATTTTTAGTGCTCTAGTAGTGGTCTTTTTGTTTCTCTGAAAATCCAAGCTAAAGGACCATAATCTGATTGATAAATCCTCCGTGGGGTGCTCTTATAAAGGACAAAAAATGTTCTTTGTTTTAATTTACAATTAATTAATCAATTAAAAAAATCTGTGAAAGAGTACTAGGAAATGTCAACGGGTTTGTATTTCTTGCCACAGGTTTACAACTGGTTTGCATGGGAAAACTACCAGTCAGGTCTCACTCTAAATTTTGTTATTTATTTGCATCACAGCATTTCACAAAAGCATGAATCAACCTAAGAACATCGTGGCCCCATATGGAAGCATGGAAGGAAGTTATCTGTGTTCCAAACAAGTTAGAATCTGTTTTGAAACAGGTAACTCATATACCCATCTGTATGACCAAAAGAAAAAAAAAAAAAACAGCCAAAACCCAGAATGTAGAGACTTGGATACAAATGACAAAAAGTCATAACAAATATCATGCAGTTATGTGCACTGTGTAGGAATGCATGTTGGGCTAAGTAATATAATAGCTCTATTTAGAAGCTGCTAGCTGTTGATTTTCACCCTTTCCCTTCTGCAGTTGTGTTGTATAGGCTTGGAGAAAAGAGGTAAAAATTAAGGTCTTCTGCTTTAGACATTCTGTTGTGTCAAAAAATGAAATTGCATAAACTTGCCTTTGTGCCAATTTAGACAGAATAGTCCATGTTTTCTGATTATTTACTTATCTGTCATTTGTATTTTTTTTAAAGAGAGAAGTAAGTCCTAGAATAACTAATAGGCTGATGACATCAGCACTTATGTGGGACTCAGAGGCTGAATTTGTTCTTATTCTGGTTGACTGAAAGTAGGAACGTGGATTCAAGTTATTTATTTCTCCTGTGTATAGATGCTGCCTACAGAAGTCTCGCAGGTTTTGTTTTGGTTTTGTTTGCTTTTTTCTTCTCTGAATTCCCAGGCTTGCCATTGACTTTTTAATATAAACTGACACATTTCCCAAAATTTCCTTAGTTTGAAGTAAGTTTTCTCATCAATAACTGTTTTGATGAGCTTTATAGCAGATACCTTCATTTATTTATATATTCTATAAACAAAATAAAAGAAGTCTGAGTTTTTTGCTAAGTAGTCTAGTTTACATGAAAATTCTTAGAGCAGGTTGACGTATAATGATTTACCAATATATGAATGGAACTGGTGATATTTTAATCATGGAAGTTCATGATAGTGTTTAATCAATCCTGTGACTAATTGTCGTGGTTTAGCCCCAGCCGGCAACTAAGCCCCACGCAGCCGCTCACTCACTCCCCCACGGTGGGACGGGGGAGAGAATCGGAAGAGTAAAAGTGAGGAAACTCATGGTTTGAGATAAAGAGAGTTTAATAAGTAAAGCAAAAGCCGCGCATGCAAGCAAAGCAAAACAAGGAATTTGTTCACTACTCCCCATGGGCTGGCAGGTGTTCAGCCATCTCCAGGGAAGCAGGGCTCCGTCACGCGTAATGGTTTCTTGGGAAGACAGATGCCATAACTCCGAACATCCTTCCACCCCTTCCTTCTTCTTTGTCCCAGCTTTATATACTGAGCATGACGTTATATGGTATGGAATATCTCTTTGGCCAGCCTGGGTCAGCTGTCCCAGCTGTGTCCCCTCCCAGCTTCCCGTGCACCCCCAGCCTGCTCGCTGCAGGCCAGCATGAGAAGCTGGACTGTCCTTGACTACTTAGCAACAACTCAAAACATCAGCACCTTATCAACATTTTCTCATTCCAAATCCAAAACATATCCTCACGCTAGCTTCTATGAAGAAAATTAACTCTATCCTGGCTGAAACCAGGACACTAATTCTCTATGCCAAATCCATAGAGGATATAGTTTGTACTGTTCTTATTCTGAATATATGATTCCTAACTTTAAAGAAGTAAAAGATAGTTTTTACTTCATATTTCTTTGTTTTGAAATACAGACCTCAGTCTGTGATCATGACATTAGTCACTATGAAAATAGAAACTTGTCTGGTGTTTAGTTTATTGTTAGCATCAGACTCTCAGGACAAACTTACTCTATTCAGAAAAGATGGAGCACTGACCAGGAGTCTGACATATCTTCCAGCATGTATGTGACACTTGTGTAATTTGGCTTGTCTGTCTTTTGCTACCACTGCTGCTGAATTAGAATGAAAGGAAACTTCTTTTACAGACCTTTGCCGATTCATGAAGTTTCTTCTGCCTTTCTTCTCAGAAAAAGCATGTATGCATGTGGATGCAGAGATGTGTGCAGTACATGTTTGTCACCAGCAAATCACTATTGCTTTCTTGGGAAGGTATAAAAGGAACATGAACTTAGGATCCTATTCAAAGGACCATGGTATCTTACTATGCTTACGAAGTGGTATAGTAATATTTCAATTAATGTTAATAATGAAAATACAAAATGCTCCTGTGGGAAGCTGAGAAGTTTGTCAATATAATTACGCTTTGAGAAAGTGGTATACATGGTAATTACAACGGCTTGTGGCAGAAGATTTTTCAGGGTCAATCTCTTGTGTGTTTTTTTTTTTCTTAATGCAACTGCCTCTCTTTCTACATCTTGTCTAGAGCTGCTCAAACAAACCTTACCCAACCTTGGCTCAGATATTGTTGCTCTGAAACAGACTAATAATTCTTGCCCTTTGATACCAGTAGAGATTCAAAATGCAATGCTCTTCAAGGGTGGAACACCAACAGCATTGCATTGCAGCCATTACAGCTTGCTTCAGGGCATGCACAGTATTTCCTTGGGTTGTCATCATCCCTCAGTGCAAGCACAAAGCATTCAGCAGTTCTGTTAGTTCCCGCCAGTTTCAAACCTGTTCTTCTTCTTAATAAGTGAAGTGCATTTATGGACGTGTGCATTGACAGGCTCTTTGTGAACAGTCTGCCTGTTCCCTGTTACGGGTATTTCTCTCTAGAGATGTATTACTTTCATTCAGGTGCCCATTCATCTTTATATTTTATATATATATTTATTTTATATTTTGGTATTTGACAAAACCTCCACAGTTCAACCACCCTAATTATACTTTCTGTTCCACACCAAGGAAGTGATTTTGTTCATAAAATACAAAAATATGGTTTGGATTATGATGTTAAAATTCTACTTAAAACTTCTATTTCCTCATTAAAATATTTTCTCCAGCTTACTGGCCTCAGGAGATACAACATGTTTTCTCCATGCAGGTCGTGGGGCACAATAAGCAATAATGTTACATGTCAGTTACATCATATTAGTTTAATAACACCTGGAGTAACTTAGCTGCAAATGTTCAAATTATTCTACTTACCCACAGATCTCTAATTATGAAAGGGAAGCCAAGGATTTAATGAAGAATTGTATAATGAAGAATTGTATAATTCTTTAATGGCAATTTTATGACAATTTAGTCAGCCACATTCTCACTTCATTTGGATCCATTTGCACAGCTGGGGGCAGCTAAGAAATTCCCTAGGCACACAGCAGTTCCTGGCTAGCGTAAATGCAATACTGACTTGTACTTCAAGCAGCCATCTACACTGTGTGGTTCTGGAAATTCAGCAAAGCCACTGAAAATGCTTTATCTCTATGCAAAATAGTAGGTGGCCAGACCTGAAGATCAAAGCTAGTCATTCCTGACTGCTTTGTTATGCAGAACTGCCTAAGCTACCATTAAATGACCTTTTTTACGAAGCAGAATTGGTCCAGCCACATCAGCAAAACCCTGGTTTTACTATTCTGAGACCTTGACTTTGGCTCCAACCCTCAGATTTGGACAACGTGGGAAAATTAGTACAGGAAAAGTGTTTTATATCACTTTTGTGATTCATGTTTGAAATTGAGTAATAGGTACCTCAGTTTTAGGGAACAGAATGTGATGAAGAAGCTGAAAAGAATTTGCACTGATCTGAAAAAAAAAGGTTAAAAATTCTCTGCTTCAGTGTGCACTGAGGGCTTATTATGAACTCTATCACCTGTTGTTGAAATCAGTGGATCAGAGCCCTGCAATGTGCAACAAATACACTACTGATGGTACTCTGCTTTCTAAGAAAAACAAAGATTAAAATATAGAGAATGCCTCCCATTTTAGTTGTTGTTTCAGTTTTTTTTGGAAGGTTACATTGAAAAATAATGTTGGGGTTTTTTTATATTTCTGTGTTTTGGATTAATTCCCATCTCTAGCTATTCACTTCTGTGAAGAAAGATTCCAGCATCCTCGTTATGCTGGGCTTTACAAGGCACATAAACCATGCAAGGCTGAAGCAGGGATCCCTCTGTCAATGTTTCCTCTTGCTTAGTTTTGTGGGAAGAATTTTGCCCCCAAAGATAAACGTTTTCACTGTTGAAAGGCAGTAACGGAACTGCAGTAGAAAATGGTGTTCAACCCATCCCATCTGTGGGTAAACACAATATTAGATTTCTTTTCAAAATGACACAACAGATGCTTTTCAGACATCATTCCTTTAGAGTCAATTTAAAATGTAGGAATTCCTACAACATATAAATATCTTGCAGTTCAAACTACAAAATGTTTCAGCCTTGAATAATGGTCTTATAATTCAGAAGGTGATTAAAACAACACATTGATTCTTTAACATGAGTGGTGATATCCTGGGGGTTGACTGTCCTATGGGACGGCTAAGCTGCCTTTTACTCATCATCTTTCTAGAAAATGCCATAAATTAAATAAGTAAAAATTGTAAGTGGAATTATATACAGATGTTGAGTGAGCCTTTAACCTGGCATAACTATATAGTGTATAAGATAATCTGTTTACAGAATGAAGTTCAATATAACTTCCAGGTGACTTTCAGGAACAGAATTAAGAAGAAGCAATCATCATAGTGAAAGTCTCTCAGACATTAAATTAGTTTTGCATCATCTATTTCTAATCTGGGCTATCTTTCCCTTTTGTAATGGAGTGCAAACATAGCTGATTCATCAAAGAGTGATCTCTAACTAGACACTACTTCTGAACTGTGATGATGCTAGGTATCTAACCTCTGAGGGAGTAATGGTCTGGGAATTTGAAACTGAAAACTCAGTTACCTAAGAAAACCTATTTTTTTTTTTCCCTAGGACTTTTGGACGTGATGTAAGTCATAGGTCTTCCTTTTTTTCAAACTCAGGTACTTCTGTGAACTGCCACAAAGAGAAGCTAATCTATTAAAATTATTGTAGATGATAAAAACATAAATAGAAGCAAGCTCATTGTGGATTTGTTGACAAATAAACTAATCTTAAAAAGTCAGTAGCTTCATATGATTAAAAACTTTTCTTTTATCTTATTCCAGCTGATTTTTTAAGTATGTAGATCATAGCTTTTGCAGTCACTAACTTCCAGGAAAATAAATTCACCTAGAAGAAACAATATTCACTGAAATTAATAACTTAGTAGTATAACATTTTTTGACCATTTCTTCTAACAGTGTAGTATGAAGCAAAAGAGGATTTGCCTTCTGAATTTTTGCCTCACTTGATTTCATGTCTTAATTTTGTCACTGTGTCACAAACATGATAATCCTTTCTTTATGTCTGAAACATAGAACCTATTTTATTTTAATCCTTAGTCAAACAGCTAATTAGAAATAGTTCCAGATAATAAATAAATAGTTCCAAATAATCTGCTTTCTTGAAATTAATGTAACACAATGAACATCAAGAATGGACTCTTGAGGATCACTTTTGAGATCTGGAAATCCTCCTATCCTTTCCTGGTTCATCAGTAGTATAAGCAAAAAGAGATTAGTCTGTATTTCACAGAATTCATGACAGTTACAGTTGAGAACAAAGTCAGGATGGATGTAGCACTTATCTAAATAGGGTGAGAACCAAGAAGGGAGAGAAGCAGGGAGAGAGCTGTAGACCCATATGTTTTTTACTTGCTTAACTGATACAGGCCTTATTACTGTTCTAGATGGTGCTAACAGGAGGGGTAACCCTCTCTAGGCTTCACTGTAAATATGTGGCTAGCCAAAACCAGGAAGTATTCTTCTTGCAATTTACAGGCCAGCTGTGGGTAAAAATCAGACTCCACTGAATGAAGTAAGCAAATACTACCTTGCTTACTCTGAGGTATACCTATTAAATTCCTAGTTCAAGAAATTGATATACTTAAAGGTTACAGTTTGCATGTTGCATAAATGCACATCACTGAAATAGGACAGGACATGTATCTTTGGCTATAGAGATTTCATCTTTGTTTGTTTCAACTCAAAGCTAGTCTACGCAGTTCAAAAAGGCATAATCAAGGCTCTTTAGTTAAGAGCGAAGACAACAAGATTGAAAAAACAAAGATATGCATTTTGGACTGGATCCCACAAACTACAGTCTTCTGCTTTCTCACACTGAAACCCAGAATGTGTTTTGCATGGTTGTGCCCTCTATCCTTAATTAGATATTTGATTTTGAATAGAATGCTAACAGAACTAGTTGAATGAACAATGCAAGATGTACATGCTTTATTTCTCGCCCTTAGATAACAGAGTTACATAAACTAAGCCGTGGTTTAGCTCAGAACTAGAAAAGATTGTTTTCAGCTACTAAATAATACAGTTTTAGTGAGAAAACAACTTTGCAATTTAAATACAATTAAGCTTTGATTAAAAGTTAAATTTGATTACAAATTGAAGATAGTAGTTTAGATAATAAAAATGTTTAATTGCAAATTCTTGCAAGTGAAATATTTTAATTTCTTCAAAACAACGTTTGGATTGACATAATTTTTTTCATTTCACTAAAAGATAAAATTTTCTTTTATTTGAGTTTTAGTAGAGGAAATTTTAAAACTAATTTCAGATATTGTTGCCACATGAAGTTTAAAAAGGAGAATACTGGTTAATTGAGGATAATGCACAAAGTATCTGGAATTAGTAGAAAACACAGGTCATATTTAAGTTTTATATCACACTTCTAAAACAAATATAGCATCAGATTGTTGAGCTCTTAAAATAATTTAGTTTAAAATAGTTCAAATTACATCTGGTTTTCATTTAGGTGCAACAAACACACAGATTTCTTCCAAAATAAAGTTTGCCATTCTCTTTATTTTCCACTATACCTACAATCAACATACAATACAAAGAAACAAGAAAACACCCCCAACCAACCAACTAACCAAAAGTATTCTGTTAATTATTGAAATCAAGTCAATTTTTATAAACAAATTTTGCTAGAAGAAGGGTAAAATGAATAGAAATAATTAAATGTGGTGATCTAACATTTTAATTTTTATATTCTGGCCTTGCAAAAAAGTCATGCCTTAGAAGTATGAACCTAAGAAGGCATGCACTTGGGAGAATAGTAAGTCTTCTTGGCTGACTTGGTAGCTCACAGAGAAGGTTTATCTTTTGTGTAATCAAGAATTAGCAGATGCACCAATGGATGCAATAGCAGCGGATGGAGACAGCAACATCTGCATTTTTCCTTGTTGTTTTAAGAGAAAGGGCTATGTGTAATCCTACAAAAGGAAAACAAACAGAAATACTCTATAGAAGGATTGGGCAGTATTACTGGAATAAGAATAGGGTAAGAAATAGAGTTCCATAAAGAAACATAGATCAAATATTGGATTTAAATAGTGGGATTTTTTTTCTTTTGTAAATCACACTTTTTACCAAATATGTCCAACTGACATAAAAACCAAAGTCTGCAGTAAATTACAGAGAATAATTCACATGATGTTTGTAAAAAGACCTGGTTTTCAAAGAGGAAATGAGTGTTCCACCAGTCACTTTAAAAATGATCTTATAAACTGTATTCTTTAAGTCTTTGAGAAAACAGGATTTTGCAGATCATTGGATGGTTTTGCTGGCAGGAGAAGGGAGCTGTTTTCCTATTGGCTGTTAACAATTATTACATGATTGTTTGCAACTTTTATTGTACATTGTGTACCACATTTGCATGTCAGATCAAGTTTTGTTCTAGTTATATTTCCCATATTTAGAAACCTCCTAGCTCTATAAAGACTACATAGCTTCCCCCCTGCCTGTTTACTCTCTCTCTCTTTTTTTTTTTTTAACTGGAAAGGAAGGAAAGGAAACCTCAGATTAACACTGACAGTCTCTGCTATCTCCTCAACATAGAGACTGTTTTCTGATTGTGAAATTTTTGCTGGTTACCTAACAGACAAAGAGAGTTTTGCTGCTTGGCAGCTCTTCCTGTCTGTTAAGGCTACTGTGCAAAGGACAATGTGTTAAGGGTGTTATCCCTGCTTGAAAAATGCAAACACATCTCAGAAGGAAACTGGAGATCCAGCTGGAACAGAGTAAGCTCCTAGAACTTGGCTAAAAGTTTATCTAATAAACTGTAAGCTCCTAGAACTTGGCTAAAAGTTTATCTAATAAACTGTCTAAAGATGTGAAATGAGTTTGTCTTAGCTACTATGTTTCACAATATGCTTTTGTTTATGTTGAGACTCTTGAAAGTACTTAAACAGTGAATTTGAAGTACACTTAGCTAAGTGCTTTTACAAGTGTTGCTGGAATCAAAATAATGTACACAGGGAATTTTATAGAAACATACTCCAAAATAATGAGGACTAGCATTTACAGATTCCAGTATTTAAATTTGTAATCTAGATAGATGATATACATGTTCATTACCCACATGAGCTGCAGATGGTAGGGTCCATGAAGGTATCCTGTAATCATTATGGTATTTAAGCAACAGTCTGAAAGGCAGGAAGAAAAATCAAACAAGTTGTGGGAGATCTGGAAGTAGGTGAGAGAAATCATTAAAAAATTGTGGTTTTTTTCCCCAAAAAATGTATTTCAATCATTTCAAAGCTAGCAATCTGGGGAGTGATTTTCCTTTTCCAGGATTTTATATAGCTTCCTTATGAAGCTCTTATGTATTTTGATCAAGAAGTGTCCCAGGGAGTTATGTAACAGCAAGGTCAAGAAATACTAGTCATTTAAAATTATCACTAACTCAAGAAATCTGGTTTGTTCTAAATTAAAGCTGAAGATAAATACGCTATTTTTCTAGAAATAAACACTTCTCTAAATTTAAAGTTTTAGGGAAAAGAAGTATGAGAAGCTAACTTTTAAGGCAACAACATGTATAAAATACTTAGTGCTCTAACTACAGACACTGCACTGTTTTCATGATGTGATCAGCAAATACACTTTACTCCTGGAAATAATGTTGTCATTAATTGGGTCAGGTCACATTCAAGACTTTGACAAACTGAAATGAAGTTGAATATATATTCGTTATAGTTATAATGGGTGTTTTTATTCAGGACCATTTTAGTTTGTCACTTTGTACCAAAGTTAAGTACCGCTTACCTATGCCAAAACAGTCCCCCCTGAAAGAGTAACAAACACACTGCTCTCACATTAATCCTGCTCAGTGGACAAATAATGAGATTATTGTTATATAATTTCTCTAATTGCCTGACTAATTTCTTTTGTGAAAAACTTCCTAGATTTCCAGGTCAGAAGGAACTGTTATAATCACCCAGACATATAGCTGAATACAAGGACCCTCAGCAAATAATTTCTGAAACAAATCTCAAACATCTGACTGAAATGAAATATAATTTTTAGAAAAGTGTTCCAAATTTGAAGACATCAACAAGCTGATAATAGATTTAAAACATACTGCTTCAAGTTCATGAGACAATGCAGCACTGATTAGATGTAAATTGAGACAAAACAGATGTTCTTTAACTTTTTTCCTTCAGAAATAGGAAGTATACACATATGTATCAGTCCATAGCAAAGGTTCTGAGTATCTGTCAGGTTTCAGTGCTTTTATTAAGAATGAAAAATATCAATTCCAGTTAGTCACTGCTGTTATTTTCAGCATAGGTCTGTCTATGTAACAACCTGGAGGATAACTCCAAGGTGGCAACTTGGAGCTTCCAACAAAGCTGGACTCCCCTGTCTGCCTGCTCAAGAACTGTGCATGGATCTGGAGATACATGAAGCCCTGGCTACAGCTTTGAGTAAAGGGATGCCTCAGATAATTCACCTGTCTTCCATCAAATGCAAAAACAATGAAGTCAGTTTTTTTTTCTCAGTTGGTGGCCCGTGATAATGGAAGACCTGATGGCTTAAGTGAGGTATGTGGGGTAATGCTCTGAGGACATCTGGGATTGTCGAAGGTGGCCCAGGCACACTTTGGCATAGCTGGTTGTCACAGAATAAAGCATCCTCCAACATAGTAAATCAAGGCAATTTTCTATCTATATTACATGATACATAAATGAACTAATAAGTTCTTTCAGGTTAATTATATATTAGTAACTTGGATTTTTTTTGTTGTTCTTGGAGTACATATTAGCTTGAATAAATATTATGTAGGAATATATGTATTCAGCAGTTGCTAATGATGTAGGAGACAGAAGAGAACTTGGTCTTTTCTTCTGTATCTTCAATGTCCTACCATGTAATACAAGAAGTGAAGATAAACAGATGAGAATGAATATATTGATGTCATGATTGTTCCACAATAAGGTAGTATTTCAGTAGAGTATAAATTCCATTAATTAAATGTATTGGAGTTCCATGAATAAGAAATAAATGAAAATAGGGATTAAATAAAAAATATGAGTTTTTTCAGTGGGCTGACCTAAGTTCACTAAGTTCTCCAAAGTTCTGTTGCATATAGACAGACTTCCACTAAGCACAGTAGAATTTGAATCAAGCTGACACTTAAGGACTGAAGTTTTTCAGAAGTTCAGTTATTGAATTTGAAGGTTAAAATTTAAACCAACATGTAACCTTTGTGCAATAGTCACTACCACAATTATTGTATACATTTTAGCATATTAATAGATACAATTCGTGTATTTGCATAATAAGAAGTTGCAATTTTCTTTCATTTGAATGAAACACAGTAATGCACTCATTTCAGTAAAAGCAGTCTTTGACTTCACATTATTTTAGCTAGGAGCATTATTCCAAAGATTGCTATAATATGACAATCAAAAAGGGTATCTTTCACAAAATGTTTTTACCAAGCCAGTTTTCCTCTTGAGAAATTACTTGAGTTGTGTATTCTAAAATAAAGCCATATGTTTATTTAAAAATATTTTACCTTTGTCTTCCTCTGTTCACAAGTATGCCATGCTCAGCTTGAAGAAACTTCAAGTACTCTGTTTTGAATACACTAAATTACTTGTGCCAAAAGTTACTGGTTGTGGAAAAAGGTTTGCTACACTTAATTATGTTTGACATTTCTGCTGTCAGTTTAGAGCTATATATAGATTACAAAATGGAATTACATAGAGTTTTCAACACATAATGGACATTCAACTTGTTTAGTATGAGTAGTGACAGCATGCTTGGATTCCATGTGGAAGATTTCAGCAGGAGGGAGGGCAAAGATGTTTTAACAAATCAATGTGACTGCAGTCCACTCAGATTGAGTCTTAGCACATTTCTGAAGTGCTTCAGAAGAAAATAAAGGGCTAGAGAAATGTACCATTTTCCATACAACATTATTCTTGGATGATGCTTAGATGTTATCTGTTTGAAGTGGTTCTATGTTGCCAAGACAAATAGACTTCTCTTTAACATTTCATTTCCGGAGGGCAGACTTTGGCCTGTTCAGGTGACTGGTTGAGAGAGTCCCTTGGTAGACAGTCCTGAAGGGCAAAAGGGTCCAGGAAGGCTGGACAGCCTTCAAGAAGGAAATCTTAAAGGCGCAGGAGCAGGCAGTCCCCATGTGCCGTAAGAAGAGCTGGCGGGGAAGGCCACCGGTCTGGCTGAACAGGGAGATTTTGCTGGGACTCAGGGAAAAAAGGAGAGTATCACCTCTGGAAGAAGGGGCCGGCAACTCACGAAGAGTACAAGGATTTTGTTAGGTCAAGCAGGGACAAAATGAGAAAGGCAAAAGCCCAGCTAGAGTTCAATCTGGCCACAGTCATAAAGGATAATAAAAAATACTTCTACAAATATATTAACAACAAAAAGAGAGGCAAGGAGAATCTCCATCCCTTACTGCATATGATGAGGAACATTGTCTCCAAGGACGAGGACAAGGCTGAGGTACTTAATGTCTTCTTTACCTCAGTCTTTAATAGCCAGACCAGGTATCCACAGGGTATTCAGCCCCCTGAGCTGGAAGACGGGGATGGAGAGCACAATGTACTCCTCATAATCCAGGAGGAAGCAGTCAAGGACATGCTAAACCACCTGGACACCCACAAGTCTATGGGGCCTGATGGGATCCACCCGAGAGTACTGAGAGAGCTGGTGGAGGAGCTTGCCAAGCCGCTCTCCATCATTTATCAGCAGTCCTGGTTACCAGGGGAGCTCCCAGATGACTGGAGGCTGGCCAATGTGACACCCATCTACAAGAAGGGCCGGAAGGAGGATCCTGGGACCTACAGGCCTGTCAGCCTGACCTCTGTACTGGGGAAGATTATGGAGTGCTTCGTCTTGAGAGTGCTCACAGGGCATGTGCAGGACAACCAAGGGATCAGGCCCAGCCAGCATGGGTTCATGAAAAGCAGGTCCTGCTTGACCAACCTGATCTCCTTCTATGACCAGGTGACCCGCCTATTGGATGAGGGAAATACTGTGGACGTTGTCTACCTGGACTTTAGTAAAGCCTTTGACAGCGTCTCCCACAGCATTCTCCTGGAGAAACTGACGGCTCATGGCTTGGACGGGTTTACCCTTCGCTGGGTGAGGAACTGTCTGGATGGCCGAGCCCAGAGAGTTGTGGTGAATGCCATTAACTCTGGCTGGCGGCCGGTCACAAGCGGTGTTCCCCAGGGCTCGGTTCTGGAGCTGGTCTTGTTCAATATCTTTGTTGATGATCTGGATGAGGGGATTGAGTGCTCCCTCAGTAAGTTTGCAGATGACACCAAGTTGGGTGGGAGTGTTGATTTGCTGGAGGAGGGCTCTTCAGAGGGATCTGGACAAGCTGGATTGATGGGCAGAGGTCAACTGTATGAGGTTTAATAAGGCCAAGTGCAGCGTCCTGCACTTGGGTCACAAAAACGCCATGCAATGCTACAGGCTTGGAGAGGAGTGGCTGGAGAGCTGCCCGGTGGAAGAGGAGCTGGGGGTGCTGGTTGACAGCCAGCTGAACATGAGCCAGCAGTGTGGCCAGGTGGCCAAGAAGACCAACAGCATCCGGACCTGTATCAGAAATAGAGTGGCCAGCAGGAGTAGGGAAGTGATTGTGCCCCTGTACTTGGCACTGGTGAGGCCGCACCTTGAATCCTGTGTTCAGTTTTGGGCCCGTCACTACAAGAAGGATGCTGAGGAGCTTGAGCATGTCCAAAGAAGGGCAATGAAGCTGTTGAGGGGTCTGGAGCACAAGTCTTATGAGGAGCGCTGAGGGAACTGGGCTTGTTCAGTCTGGAGAACAGGAAGCTGAGGAGAGACCTTCTTGCTCTCTACAACTACCTGAAAGGGGGCTGTGGCCACGAGGGTGTTGGTCTCTTCTCCCAAGTAACCAGTGATAGGACAAAAGGAAATGGCCTCAAGTTATGCCAGGGGAGGCTTAGATTGGGTATTAGGAAAAATTTCTTCACCGAGAGGATGGTCAAGCAATGAACAGGCTGCCCAGGGAGGTGCTGGAGTCGCCATCTCTGGAAGTGTTCAAAAAAACATGTTGATGTGGCGCTTCATGACATGGTTTAGGGGACACGGTGGTGCTGGATTAATGGTTGGACTTGGTGATCTTGGAGGTCCTTTCCAACCTTAATGCTTCTGTGATTCTGTGTTTCTGTGATTATTCCATCACATCCTCATGTTAGACTACAAAACGACATGTCAGACACTGGTAATTTGGCACTAATAATGTACCTGAGGTTTGCCCATTTCTTACATTTAGCCTCAGCACTGTCCAAAAGAAGTACAAGCACAAGCTGTGGTAGTTCACTTGCATTCTTGCTCTGTTGTATTATATTACTTCATATACAATACAGTAAGTCACTATAATGAAATTCAACACACATGTTTCAAAATTTGGACCATGATTTAACCTACCATGATACTCAGTATATAGGAAAGCAGAAGTAACATAGACTTTGGATGGAAATAATTTTGGAGGTTATCTCAGTCTTTTAAACTAAAATTAAATTAGAAAATATAGGTATGCCTATTGTTTGTTTGTACACATAGCGGAATGTTTCCTGATTTCCAAGAAAGAAGTTGCAGAGGGACTTGATTTGAACTCAGACTAAATTGTGGTGATAAGACAAATGTTCCTGAAACACAGGGTTAATGCTGGCTGTGCAATAGAGGCCAAAAGGTTACCCTTGATTTTGATAATCCAAGTAACTATATGCTGGTGCCTGATTTTCTATGTTGATCAACTCTATTTAAAAATTATATTTGTATAAGTGTCTGCATAATCTAATCTCTCAGAATTTAAAAAACAGTAATTGAATACCTTTACATGACCCAAAGACATTTATAGTTATAGTAAGCAATAATCCCCTCATTTCTGGTCTGTATCACTTCATCTATCTAGAGTTAGTTTCAAGCACTATCCATTTCCATTGGACTGGAAAATCCACAAAAAACTTGAAGGTGAGTCAGTTTTAGTTAAATTCACACCCCCTTCCCACCTCAAATAGAACTTAAACTTAATTTGAAACATGAATTAAATCTTTTCAGACAGGCCAATATCAAATACTTTACTGGGTTCAAAAAAATTTTACTTACTTTTTTTTTTCAAAGTAACCTTCAGATCTTTATGTAAACAGACATCCTGAACTCTGTGAGGAAGGTTGGTCTGTTGATATTTTCAGCCAGTTCAGCTAGTTCAGCTATTGGATCACCACCTAATTTTCTAGGTGTTGTTCTGAACCACATTTCTTAAAAGGCTGAAGTCACACATCATGCATCCAAAGAAACACTAAAACATTTTCTAGGTATTTAACTTCGTTGGAAATAATATTCTTTTTGTTGCTCTTTTTTAGTTTGTTTTGAATAAAGTGAGGTGCTTCAATATTTTAGCAACAGAAAGGGAAGGATTTTGTTTTATCAGTCCTGGAAAAGTGGGTTGATAACGGAAAATTTATTTAACAAAGAATTCTGATATTTGGAATTTGTTTTAATTTCATCTTTGAACAAAACTTCATCTCTGAATATCAGAAGGAAGATTTAATTTTATTTATGCAACAAGAAATTGAAACATTATAGAAAAGTACATATTTTTTCCCCAAAAAAGCACTACTGATAGAAATGAGTTTTGTGTCAAATATCAATAACGGCTACATGTGTTCTAAAGTTTAGAAAGAAGAGACAATGTCACAGTACAAGGTTATAAAGAAATAGCTAATGGAAGAGATTTCTAAGAAATTATCGGATTCATCAAAAATGTAGGATATGCTGATAATAAGATGTTTCAATTACCTTTTGTGTGCTGGAAAAACAAACAGCATATGAGTCCTCAGACTAAAATCCAAAGACATTTGGGTTTTTCTTTTCTTAGCTTTAGGCTAAGAAATACCAAAGTTGAGTTGTGCAATGTATTATGTTACATTACAGGATAGTTTTAGCTGCAATCTTGCTTTCATATTTCCTCTTTATAAGATTCATGTTTATTGTGCCACAGTAGAACAGGAGAGTGCAAAAATGAGAAATAGTTTATACTTACTTAAATTTTAGTTTAAAAAACTTATTTTTAAGACCACAAGAATACATAGTGAGTTTAACTGGAAAACATATTTTAAAGAGGGTTTAATAACAGTAATATAATCAGATATGTAATTATTGTCTGAACAGAGCTAAATCCTAAAAATTGACTTTGTTTACACATACGTTTACATTAAAAAGGTGGTCAGGTACAAAATTTTAAAAGAAAATACTTGATAAATAAATACTTACTAATTTCATAAACAAAGAAATAAGTGTTCCAAGTCACCTTACACAGATATCTGTGCTGCAAAAATAGGCAATCTGAGTAAAGA
Source organism: Phaethon aethereus (assembly GCF_964289735.1). Taxonomy (NCBI): domain Eukaryota; kingdom Metazoa; phylum Chordata; class Aves; order Phaethontiformes; family Phaethontidae; genus Phaethon; species Phaethon aethereus. The sequence goes on along the minus strand of NC_138577.1, from coordinate 63,643,808 downwards.
ATATCGCTGAGAAATAACTTATGGTATAGTTCACAGAAATGATATGTGAAATAGGTTTGGGTTTATTTAACAGTGACTCACATCAAATGTACAGGCCAGGAAATATAGAGGAGTAAGAACATTGCTTATGTGTCTGTGTTGGTTATCTTGAACAGTGGTATTAATGTTAAAATTTTGGGTTGGCATATGCAGAAGATATGGACATGTGAGAGGTGATGCAAGAATTCCTTTCTGTTTGTTGAACAGATGAGTAATACATTAATATATATATATTCACATGACAAACTGTCCCAATGAGGAACAAAAAAGAAACCACCTTAATGCAGGTATATCTTTGTTAACGTAGGGTTTAGGACAGCAAATATAACAACAATTGTTCAGGACACCAAAGAGTCAATCACTGGGTGTGGCAGTGAAAGATATTTAGATTTTAATTTTTCAGCTTTTGATACTGTCTCTCACAGTATCCTTCTGGACAAAATATCCAGCATAGAGCTGGACATGTACACAAATATGATGGGTGAATAATTGGCTGAATGATTAGGTGCAGAGAGTTGTAGTAACTGAGGTAACATATGGCTGGTGACCAGTTTCTAGTAATGTTTCCCAGGGCTCAGTTTTAGGGAGAGCTCTCGTCAATGTTTTATCAATGATGTGGAAACAGGAGCTGAGTGCACACTAAGTAAGTTTGCTGATGGCACTAAAATATGGGAAGCTATTGATTGACTTGAAGGTAAAGAGGCCTTACAGAGAGATCATGATAGATTGAAGTGCTGGGAATCACCAACCATAAGAAATTTAGCAAGGAATGGTGGATTCTGCACCTAGGATGGTGTAATACAAGATGTACATATAGACGGGCGGACAAGAGGTTGGAGTGCAGCCCTGCAGAAAGGAATCTGGGGGGCTTGGGGTATTGGCTCAATACAAGGAACAATGTGTCCTGGCAGACAAAAAAGCCAGCTGTGTCCTGGGGTTCATTAAGCACAGTGTAGCTGACCAGTCAAAAGAAGTGATTGTCCCACTATGCTCAGCACTAGTGCAACCTCACCTCAAGTACTGTATGCAGTTTTGGGCTTTTCAGTTAAAGGGTGATCAAGCACTGGCACATGCTTCCCAGTAAAGTGATCATGGCCACAAGCCTGCCAGTGTTTAAGAAACATTTGGACAATGCTCTTAGATACATGGTTTAACTTTTAGACAGCTCTGTGTGCAGTCAGGAGTTGGACTCGATGATCCTCATGGGTCCCTTCCAACCCATGATAGTCTGTGATTCTATGATTTTCTATTTTTTGTAATTGCCTAGCTGCAATACTTAAAAACAACACAATAATTATGAAAAGACTGGAAAAAAATCAGAGAGGAGTTTCTCACATTTACAGATACTTATTTGCAGGATACGTAGTCTGAAAATTCATTCCTACATTTCTGAAAATACATAGTTTCTTTCACAATTACCTGAAAGAAAAAAGCTGAGATTCTGTGTTGTATGAATTTAACATACACATGTAGAGGCTGTAACATGATTTACTTCTTATTTGTGTCAAAGTCTGATAAATACACAAGGACATCTTTGGTTCTCTCATAGAAAAAAGTAGTTATTCTTGTTAATTAAGTTCTTGTGAGCCTCCTTTTTTTCTTTTTATACGGCTTAGAAAGTGATGTGAAACAAACGTCAGTATTCCATGCTTGATTGTATTTTTCTTCTGAAATCAGAGGCAAATTGTCAAAAGCAGGGATATGGTGCCTTGCACAAAGGATAGGTATCAACACTTACCTCACTGCAACTATTTTGCAGCTAGTAAGGCTGAGGTTTCACTTTTTGGAGACTTGTCCTATCTCACAGGCACCTCTCTGCAGATAGAGTGTTTCCTAACGTGTCCTGGTTCTGCTGCCCACATTCAGAATCCCTCTTGGTGTACTCTTGGCACATAGGGTTTAATTCATAGCCAAACTGCCATCTACCTTGGTGCTTAAATTCATGGCATGTCTAACGTCCCCAAAAGTATCACTTACCAAAGTCAGGACCATTTTTCAGTAGGAGTACAGATCTTGCAGGATTTAACAGATTAAACCTAGAGATAAAAATGAATAGCCATAAAGTTTTCAGAACAGAAATTAATATTCTTACAAAAAAAGTGTGAACTATAATTTGCATTATCTAATTCCCTGATTGTCCTGAAAGGTAGCCCCAAACCAGGTACTTTTCATTATTATAGGTGATGGAGGTATTTAAAAGATGTGTAGAGGTGGTGTTTAGGGACATGGTTTAGTGGTGGGCTTGGCAGTGTTAGGTTTATGGTTGACTTGAAGACCTTAAATGTCTTTTCCAACCTAAATGTTTCTATGATTCTATGATTCTATGTGTTGTGGTTTAACCCCAGCTGGCAACTAATCATGCAGCTGCTGACTCAATCCTCCCCACCACCACTCCCAGTGGGATAGCAAGGAGAATAAAAAAAAGATAAAACTTGTAGGTTGAGATAAAAACAGTTTAAGAGGACAACAAGGGAAGAGAAAATAATAATAATAATAATAATAATGATAGAAGCATATACAAAATAAGTGATGCACAATATAATTGCTCACTACCCGCTGACCAATGCCCAGCCAGTTCCCGAGCTGCAGGGCCCCTGGCTAACTCCTGCCCATGTATATATTGACCGTATCATCATCTGGTATAGAATATGCCTTTGGCCAGTTTGGGTCAGCTGTCTTGCCTGTGCCCCCCCCAGCTTCTCACTGGCAGGCCATGAGAAGAAGAAAAGTCCTTGACTAGTGTAAGCACTACTTAGCAACAACTAAAACATCAGTGTGTCATCAACATCATTCTCATACTAAATCCAAAACACTGAACTATATCAGTTATCAGGAAGAAAATTAACTCTAACCCAGATGAAACCAGGACACTATTAAAAAGGGAATTATCCTCATGAAATGAGCATTGGAAAGGTCAGATCCTAATTTCTTCCCCACTTGGTACATCCAGGAGTTAACCTTGCTCTCAAGCATAATGAACCTCTTCAAAATCACTGTAAATAAAAAAAAAATTCTGGATCTTTAGAAAAACTTGTTACTTACTCCTCTTTCTCTTGTTCATGAATATATATAATTTTGAAGGGGACACAGAAAGAACCCATAAAATGAGATTTACTTTATAACTACAACATTACAGCAAAACCAAAAATTTCCAGTTCTATTTTTTTTTTGTTCTCAGCACATAGAAGTCAGTGTTTGTTTCTCTTGTAGATGTATTTTATTTCGGTAAATATATATCAGCTCTGAACTTTCCGGCAAGATACAGAGAAACACTTTCTATGGGCACTTACAGGAAGGATGGAGGGTTTGTGCTGCGTCTGGTCTGAAATAGGGAACATCAAGGTGTGAATTAACTCTACGCAGCTCCCTATATATTTGATGTTTATTTGAAATATAAGGTTGGTAAATTACAATCATTGTAGATAAATATCAGCTAGCTAATCTGGCTGACTCTGAGAAACTGCTCAAATGTAGTTGTGGTTGAAGCAGCTCATTGTATCTGCAGTGTATTCAAGCAGTTTAATTTTTGTTGCTCAAAGACTCTGTCACACCCCAGGGATGTGCTGGAATGGTTTCATTGTAATCAGAGGCTCTATGCACATGAAGGATTTGTTAAACTCATTCTGATCAGTTCATTAAAAGCTTGAATGCTATTTGAAAGTTTTCTATACTGATTGGATTTCACTCAAAAATTCTAATTCACAGTAATAAGCATGGAGCAAAAGTTACAATGAGGATGGAAAACAAATAATATTCATTTTCCTGCAATTTATCTTCTTTGAACAGTACTGTCTCTCCTGTGCTGTGACCCAACAATGCACTAGTACACAAAAAATGATTGATTTTTCAATTTTTTTCTTAGGTATATCTTGTCTATGTACTTGTATAAAAGAAATAGCCATGGAGGACATTCTGTCACAGAATTTAGAAGGCACTCAATAAAAGTTTGTAAAGCTAAGCCTTCTTTCTTCTGTTTGACTGACTTTTAATCCTTTGCTTTAGAATAAGCCTTCCCAGTAACAATGAATCAACAACACTAGGCTCTATTCAATTTCAAATGGTTTTATCCCATTAAAGGATTGGGTCATATTGGAATGGGCTGTAAGTGATCGATGTCTTATACCTAAGGTGTGATGCAATTTACTAGTGAAATGCATAGAACCATAAGGTTTGCATTTCAGGTGACATATTGTGTTCCATATTTTCACAGGTAAGAGGCAAATAAGGTTGCTGCAAAATTAAATGAAACAGAGGAAAAAACCCAATTTAGCAGCTAAAGCAAGTATCTGTATCCATTCATTATGGCCTAAAATCATCTGATCAAATGCAAAGGAAACATTTAAACTTCCATTTCAAATTTTTGTTCAGGACAATTAAGTCATTCATCTGTTTATAGAATATGAATATGGTTGGTCTTACAGGTTCAGACAAAAAGCCCATTAGCCAAGTATTTTGTACGCTGTAGGGACAGGGCCTAGGGAAGATGATAATATTGCTTCAGCATACAGCAAGTTCCTGTATGGAAGGACTTCCTGAAAGAGAGATGGTGTCTGCATACATTTATAAGTAACATGCGTAATGGAGAAAAAAATTAACTGTCAATTGTTTCTCATCTGCTTGTAATGGAAGACGGTACCTGACCTAATGAGACTTGTGAGGTGCTCATTTACTGCTGATGTCAACAGCACACAAATATATGGAGTCCCTCTCTCAAGTGTTCAGAGCATTTTAAGGGGTTTTGGCTAATCAATTTTTTTCTCTGTATCTTCTCTAGCTTAGATTTTTCAAATTTACATAACAATATATCTTGTGAATTAAGTTTTAATTTATTAGCTCATTGGGTTAAAAAAAGGCAGCTTAAATAGGATCTCGGTCTCCTTTGTGCATACTAGTCTAATATGAACTAATTTACTACTCCATTAATTAATTCACTCAGTAACTTGTGCACTTGTAAGCAAAACAGTTACCTAGCAGGTGGAGAGAGAGCTCATCCCTCCTCTGTCATGGTACAGCTGTCTGGACGGCATGAAAGCCTCATTGGTCAGGCTGCTATTGGACCCAATTCAAAAACATTTTTGGATGAGCTGAAGCAATTATCCCTTCCAGTTTGGAAGTTTGGTCTAAACCATTTCCATAAGTTACTGAACTCTTAGGAAACTGTCAGTAAGTATGCAAAGATGCAGAAGATAACAGCTCTGGGAGACAGCAGGATGCAGGTGATAGTGGCTACAGGAGGGTCTGTATCTCCTCCTGCACAGAATCACAGAATCATTAAGGTTGGAAAAGACCTTTAACATCATCAAGTCCAACCATCAACCCAACACAACATTGCCCACTAAACCATTTCCCGAAGTGCCACGTCTACACGTTTTTTGAACACTTCCAGTGATGGTGACTCCACCACCTCCCTGGGCAGCCTGTTCCAATGCTTGACCACTCTCTCGGTGAAGAAATTTTTCCTAATATCTAATCTACACCTCCTCTGGCACAACTTGAGGCCATTTCCTCTTGTCCTATCACTAGTTAGTTGGAAGAAGAGACCAACACCCACATCACCACAACCCCCTTTCAGGTAGTTGTAGAGAGCGATAAGGTCTCCCCTCAGCCTCCTCTTCTCCAGACTAAACAACCCCAGTTCCCTCAGCCGCTCCTTGTAAGACTTGTTCTCCAGACCCCTCACCAGCTTCATTGCCCTTCTTTGGACATGCTCAAGCACCTCAGCATTCTTCTTGTAGAGAGGGGACCAAAACTGAACACAGTATTCAAGGTGCAACCTCATCAGTGCCGAGTACAGGGATATGATCACTTCCCTACTCCTGCTGGCCACACTATTTCTGATACAGGCCAGGATTCTTGGCCTTCTCGGCCACTTGGGCACACTGCCGGCTCATATTCAGCTGGCTGTCAACCAGCACCCCCTCTTTCATCTTCCTCTTCCTCTTCCTCTTCCTCACTTCCTCTTCCTCACTTCCACTTTCTCTTTCTCACTTCCTCTTTCTCACTCCCCCTTCTTTTCCCCTCTCCTTCATTTTGTGGTCTCTTGGAAAATAAAATCTCTTGTGATGGTTTCATGGAATATCTAATTCTCCACAGCAATATACACCTCAAATCATGATCTTACTTCGAATCTCATCTTTTACTAGGGACAAAGTCACAAAAGGATTTTCAAATAAGTAATTTTAGGGAGATTTCTCAAATGGTTACTCAGATACTCAAGGCAAAACTGTGCAATTATGAGTTAGACTGGTTTTGTGCAGATAATGTCTAAAGACATAAAATCTTACATCAGTTCATACAAATGACTGGACAAACAGTATTATGCAAGTATAAGCAACAGAAGTTGTCTTGTAAAAGATCTGCTTTGGAAAAATGTATTTTACAGGAGAAAACTATAAATCTAACTAACACCAAAAGCAGGATTGCAGGATATTTTGGAGTAGGCAATAAGCAGGGAAAGGATCAGAATGAACACAAAGAGGCAACAGGCGTCTACCACAGTTGTGCACATTTATCTAGCTAAGATTCAATGGTTGCTTCAGAAGAAGAGACTTTTTCAAGAGAAGAATTTTTTCAAGTACTATTTTACCACTATGATTTAAATGGCATGTGCTGGTGGTTATTAAGATCAAGCATAATGATGACCTAGGTAAGGTGATGTGAACAAATGAGCTTCAGCTATATCATATTTTAATATTGCTGCATATTAGGATGAACAAGACAGTGACTATTCTGTATGCTTGTTCCCACTCGATTATAATTTTACTCCTGCTCTTACTAAAATGAATCACCAATCATTTCCCATAGAAGTGTGGGGGCATCTATGTCTAGTCCAGCATTTTGTAGTGATTGTTAACAGGACTCATACCAATGCAAGAATATTACTCACTTTCTCAATTTATGAATTCTTTCTTACACAAAGAAAAAACACCTGCTTGTTTTATCCTATCACCCATGCAAGAACTGCTGGAAGTTTATTTTATTCAGAATGACCTTTATGTTCAATCAGTTCCTTTTATTTCAACGATATAGTGGTATATATTTTTTGGCCTGTAATGGAATGAAGGAAGTAACTTTCAAGGAAAGAAATTTAGCAGCAGAATTGCCATTGACAAAAAGAGTTATTTATGCACCTGCAGTTCCATACACAGGTGTATGTGTTACAGTAGAGGAAAAGAGTTTCTTAGGAGAAAATTATTAACTAACTAAAACATTTTGTAAATGTACAGATGACTAGGAAAATGCTGTTAGAAATACATTAGCTATGTAAATTGGAAATTTCCAAATAATAGGAAATCATCATACATTTCACTTAGCCTTTCCTAAAATTAAATTTTTATGTCATTTAAAACACAGAAATTTCCTGTGGAATTCTAGGAATTCTTCCCAGTTCCTCTGATGCCAGTTTCCTTCCTCAATTAAGGAATGAAATGAGCTTTAAATACCCTGCTTTTTCAGGAGCCGATTTTCTTTTTGTAAGAATCACAGAAGGAACATCATCATGATCAGGGCTTCTTTCTCAGTTTAACCGAGAAAAAGTCAGCAATATGATCATAATTAGGTCATTTTCTTTATTTATCTAGGAACTGTATGAGAGTGAATGGAATGGTGCAAGTCATGATCTTTTCTGTAATAATTCATTTGTAGTGAAGAACTTCCCTAATTTTCCATTCTTCTGAAGTGGATCCTGGTCTGCTGTAGTGACCCTGCTTCTACTCTGACCGTGTATGTCTTCTCTACTATTAGAAAAAAATTAGAAATCAGATGTCAGATACGACTCAAAAAGCTATAGAAAGTAATGATTTTTTTCATCTCCAATGATTCATCATAGCTTCACTGATAAAACCTCTGCTATTGCAGTTCTCATCAATTTTCCGTCATAGACATGCACACATACACAAAAAGAAAAAAATACTAGGTGTTCTCTGATGTCTTTGTTTTTAGTAAAGTAAGAATCAAACTATGTAGTCTAAGTGAACTGTGCTTAGAGCAGACTTAATGTGAGGGCAATGTCTTTCATTCACCATTATTTGCCCATGATCCTAGTGCCTCGATATTCCAGTCCTTGCCATTCCTGAGGACCAGCCAGATTGTACTGACAGCAGGACACTCCCCATGGACTGGTTATCCTCCCCACCATTCCGGTCTGCTTATCTTTCCTGTTGTAATGGGTAAAGTTTCTTGGTGGGCACTTTGTGTATTGGAGATTTCCTCTGATACAAGATGAGTGAATGGAGGACTAACTGAATGGTTTTATCACTGGTTTGTCAATGCAGCAGGAAGTCTTTATAGTGAAGTTGAAAGTATGCTTTGATTCTGAATAGCTGTCTGCATAGTTTTAAAGCATGAAAATCTTCAGTCTGAAATGTGGGAAACAATATTTTGAGTAGGTTCAATTACATTAAAAGACATTGTATTATTTGGCAGTTGAGTGCTAAAATTTTTCTCCAAAATTTGGGATAGCAAGGCAAATATTGAGGTTATTTTTATTTAGTTTTACTGCTTTTCTTCTGTGGGTTATGGCAGTTAAAGGACATCTGCGTGAAATACAGGAGGCTAATTCCAAACATAATTTCCATAACTATATTTTTTGAATGGTTTGACAGATTTATTTTCAAGGAATTAATCTTAAAAAAACCCCAAGAGTTCCAAGTAATTTGATATGCAAGCTAAGAATCACTTCTTCAACTAATATTTATTTTTCAGCAAGCAACAAGAGTATGGCATCATCATTCAATTGTTTTTTCTTTTGGGATAGATAGGCTTGTATAGTCTAACTCTCAGCATTGTTTTTCAATGTATAGAGTATAGATGGAAAAAAATAGCATGAGTAGTTTGTGAAACTAAAAAAAAGACATATAAGATGCAGCTTCAGAGTGTGGAATCACTTGAGAATATGATATTTATGTATTTTTAGAACTTTTTTCATTTTATTATTCCAAAATCAATTGGTTTTGGGAATTTAGAGCTCTGTGACTCTTGAGAGGGATGAATTGTCATGTTGAATTTTATGATAAAGGATTCAATTTTTCAGTTATTTTGACTTCTAAAATTTTAAACACTCACTTAGAATAAGGTTGATTATACTTATTTTTCATACAGAAAACCTGACTTTGTTTATAGAATTCGTTCACATCTTTTATTCCTTGCCTCTCACCTCTGGAGTGATTTTAGTCTAGTTGTATATACTGTTGGAATAAAAGCTACCGGCCTTCCTAATAGATAAATGTACTTAAAATCACATCCTCTTGTATAAGTAGAGGCAGTTACATGCATATACACAAGCACAAACATACCATGCTGTCACAGTCTTGAAAGGAATAGTCCATTTGAACCGAACACTTCCAGCAGTAACATTATTCCTGGAACTACTGTCTTCTGGGAATGTGATTAGAGCTAAGGCCATAAATAACGTTAGAAAGATAATACACCTATTAAAGGGAACAAAGTTCTGATCCCAAACAGAAGTTGTGTAGCTGATACTAGCTAATGGCTGGCTAATACTGGCCCAAGTCATGTTAGTGTCAGCTCAGCTTAGGTGAGAACCAAGTTTTCACCCCTCCTGACTGTCACTCACTGCCAGCCACATGCCAGTGCTCCCAACCAGAGGGAGCATTCGTACTGTTCAGGTAAAAGTGCCTAAAAATGCCATTTGGGGGGAAATACGTCAAAAGGAGAATTAGGTTTTGTTACCTTTTTTGCAAAGAACCGCAATGGTTGTAATACAAATGTTCCTCCCCCATACTTATGGGGAGTACACCAAAGCTGAGTTCCAAGTCTTCTTTTTTTAGTATGGTCTTCCAGTAGTTTTTATTTCTTTTGGAATTATAATCTGAAATGTCATATCAAACTGACAAGACCTTTAAAGAAGAGGCTCCTTAAGTGTATCGTTAATAATATAAGGAAGCTTAGTACGCACCACTCCTCTTGATACAGCTTCTTTAACTCATACTTTCAAAATACATTATATTCTTCCTTTTAATTTATTTGTTACTGTTTTCCCCATCTCCCATAGGCTATAAAGAATACCCGGAAGGAAACATTCATCTGAACAGTTTACAAAAAGTCCCCAGTGGAGTTCAATTTGAGTTTTGGCTAGAGGCCTAGAGAGGTAAGGCAGCCTTGTGTTTTTAAAATGTTGATTCCATTGACAAACAAGGATTCAGCTCCCTGTTCCATCACATAAATCCTGTGTGACCATAGGCAAATTGCTTAAAATCCTGCTGTGTCTCAGTTCCCATTGTGAAAGGTAGTTTGTAGTAGTTTGTAGTAGTTCCTTGCCTCACAGAGGTACTGTGAGGGTAAATACATCAGTAATAGTGAAACATACAAATATTCTATTAACAGATGTCATAGAGTACCATGATTATTTTCGCCTCAATGATAAGTCCATTTTAAGCCAATAGCGCCCTTCTTCTATTGCAAATGGATTCCTTTTCCACAGGTGTCATTACAAGATATGTCAATCTATCCTGTGTGTCAGTAACATTATTCCAAAACAGTTCATTATGTAACCACTTCCTCATGCTGATTTATCCCAAAGCCTATTTCTTATTTACAAAAATACAAAGGAAAACTCAGGAAATCAGCAAAAATAAAGACTAAAAAGCCCAAGACTATAGACAAAATATTGTATGAAGTTAATTATATGAATGTTGAGGTCTGCTGTTCATTTGACATAGGGAGAAGATGCCCATTTTTATTTCTCTCTCTGGAGAAACTTTCAGGAAACTGTTTGTTTTTCAGTATTTTCTTGTTCTAGGACAATACACTTCATAGTACTTTCTCCCTTTTTCCCCTCCAAAGCCAAAAAGAACCAGCTTGTCTGGGTTTAAATAGACCTCTCTATCTCTTCCATCCAGGGTTGTTCACTGTGCTCTTCAAAAGTTACTCTTCAAAACTCCAGTTTGTAATCAGGTTCTCTGTTCATCTTCAGGCTCTATGTTGCAATTAAATACTTTTTCTTCTCATAGGTTCCTTAGCTTTCTTCTCACTGCTTCATCAGTGATAGACCCTTTTGAGGCTTTTTGTTTTAGAACATCATAAACACTTTTATTCATACTTCCTTGTATTCTAAAGAAAATCAATAACTTGCAGTCTTTTTTTCTCCAACCTGATTTTTTTTGAAAGTACTTTATCTTTCAGCCAGAAGCTAGAAGACCTTGGCCTCTAGATGGGTTGCAATGGGATAGCACAGGTTTAGTAGAACTTTTGATAACCATCTCTTTGCAGCTTTTCTCCACTTTTGTCCTGTTCTCAAATTAAGTCACTTTTACACAGAAGAGTTTTGGAGAAGACACCTGTATTGCCTTCTCTTTTTTTGTGAAGCTCTTATTTGTTAAAGAACACCTTCAGGCATGTGCAGATGGTTCCTGAGATACTGGCCATGGGGATGCAATTAGTCCTAATTTCCTTAGTTTAAATTATGTATGCATAGTAATCTCTCATTGGAGAAATATAATTTGTTAATCAGACAAGTAACTAGAACTCATTTAGAGAGGGTAAAAATTTAAGTGTGTGTTTTATCCCTGAGTGTCATAAGTAGGATTCACTCTTAATGATGTATTCTATGAGCAGAATGAGGCAGAATTACATCTTTGTGATGTTTTGCCTACTGACTGGTAACCAGATGTTATTACAGACTTTACTAATTATCAAGGTTGCTTTTTGGTAGTATACTTGCTTACTACACACAAATGAAGCCAAAAATATAACTAGACTCAGATGGTTTGCAAATGTACCTAGGATGCCAAAAATGTCCAGGCACTAGCTAGGTGAGTTGACCTGTATTGAGTGCCTTGTATTGGAAATTGCCTGTTTTATGTGTTGTATCTATTTCTCTCTCAGTAAATAAGGCTGAATCTAAAATAATTCTGCTGATCTCAAACCGATTTGTGATCTTTCTACCTATATGACTATTATAAAAGAAAGATCTACATCTCTTATTCATCTCCATTATTCATTGTGAATTAAGGTCTAACTATGGTTTTAAAAGAAATTATATCATTTCCACTGTAAATGTGAAATAAACCCTGCAAACTTGTAGAATAATTATTCATAGTCACACTTATAATTAACAATGATGGAAAGGCTTTACTTAATATTATCACATGTAAGTGAAAGACTTAAGGCAAAAGTAATTAAGAGATGACAGAAACAGAAAGAGTTATTGGTGGCCAACACGAGATTGAACAGATTTCATTTTATATCTTATAGGAAAAAGAGGATGTAGAAAAGCTGTGAGGGCACTTAAATTTAAATTATGTGGGATGACTGAGTAGCTAAAATATTTCAAATTTAATTACTAATGAAGAACCACAGAAAAAATTGGAGAAATGAGAGGGAGAGAGAAATAAAAACATAACACTAGAGGACAAGTTTATGAATGAAATTTGAGTAAAGATAAACTACTCCTCCATACTGATGTACTACACTTGAACTGGGCTTAAATTGCTTTACTTCAAGCACAGCTTGTAACTTGTATGCAGGCGGGCACATTACAAAAAAGTTTTCCATTATGTCTCAGAGGGAGAGAGATCTATAAAATTCTACAGAATGAATTTTAAATAGGATCATGGCATCCTGTAACGCACAGAAAGTCACAGCAGCTGTTAAAACTGATCTGAAAAAGGTGTAGGTGATGGTGACCACAATTTGTAAACACACATATGCTTGACTTTCAGGTGTCATGGGAGTTTGGCAACACCAGGAGAACAGATGTCATCCTGAACAGCAACTCAGCACCTAGTGTTATTAGTAGGGGCATGTAGGGACATCACAGCTGTGACTTTGGAATGGGACCGAAGACAGATAAATAACTGAGCCTGTGTGACAGTTAGAAATGGGTTGAATCTAAAAAGAATGACACATTCTCTGCTAGAAGAAATTGCACAAAAGCAACAGAAATGGACAAGGTGGTTTAAAGGACAAGGCAGCACATAGGCAGCTGGAGGCCTCAATGTGATCAGTGGGTGGTTATGGCACTGGAGTGTTACACAGTTTGATTGCAACACTCTAAGGCAAACTGCAGGCAAAATTGCTCATCTTAATACTGATACTAGTCTCATGTCACATGTTACAGGTGGAGCAATGAAGAAAAGTCCATAATATGAACATCAGTCTGTAATGGAGGAGGGATTCCCTGGGGCAGGGAAGACCAGTTGAAAGAATTAAATAATTCTGAAATATAATTCCTGGCAAGTGACATTTGGTGATGTATAAAACACACCAAAAATGGATGGCATTCTTGCAATGAAGTGTAGTTCTACTTGGAAAAGTTGCTATTTCACTATGGTTCATTATTAGTTAAAATGCCAAATCTATGTAGTTCCAAATTCATGCCTCCTTTCTTCAGCAAACATAAATTTTATTCATATTTTTGTCCTAGAGCTGAGTGTTTATTCCAAAAAAACTTAAGTATTTTCTTTTTCTTGGACTGCAAGCTTTGTAAGACTTCTATCTTTCCATTCTCTTAACCTTCCTGCTAAACAGCAGTAGAACAAAAGGAATCAGATCCTGAATGAACTTCTGCAGCTACGAATACCATTGATGAATGAGCTAAATCTATTAAAAAATTTCCAGAGGAACAAAACTTCCAACAAATTTTTATATACTTGCTGTCAAAAGAAGGCATTAATCTGTATCTGTAGCAAGAACATAGGAAACTGTATATGGTATCTTCCCCTATGTTGCTTTCTATCATTCCTGTCAATATTTTGATCTCTTGGATATATATAATGGCAACAGCAGGAATTGACCACACATTTCAAACTTGCAAATGGTGCTCAAAAACAATCCTGCTTGTCATCCATCACTGTTTTATAATCATTGAATATTTTCTGTGAGAGTAAACTTCCCTCTTTAGTAAGCTACAAATATTTGACTGTCTTTAGAAAAAACAGTAATCTTAATCTCCTAAAGGATACAGAGGAGCCCATGTAAGATGCCATGCTACCTTTGAAAAAGCTGGTAATTTATGTAGTGAATATCATGCAAAAATAACATTTTGAAAGCTGGAGGCGTGTAGCATGTCACACTAATGACTCACTTTCAGTTTTGCAGCTAAGCTCCTTGAAATAACTTCCCAGACGGCTGTAGAAAAACTCATCAAAAGTCCTCAAAAATTGTTGTGGATACAAATGTAAAGTGTAAGTACATCCAAGAACATTTAGCTGACCTGTAGAAGGGATAACAGACAAAAACATTAGAAAACATTTTATTGTACTTATGTGATTCTTTTTAAAACTGTTTAGAAGAAAACATGGAAAGATTTTTTGAAATCTAAATATTTTGAGAAACCTCTTGCTATTGAAAAACATTTTATCTACAACAATAAACAGCTCAATGTTACCAAAATATACGTCTGACTTTTTTTTTAACTGAATATTTTTATCATTCATGTTAAAAATATTTTTGAGAGAAAGCCTATTAATTTATTTTATAAACCAAGGTTAAAAGACAGAAATCAGGTTGACATATTTGAATTTTATGGAAAAGTAGTGTCTCAGTGACCTTAATAATACTATTTTGGCAGATGCAATTCCATCTTGTAGAAGATTTTGACTTCCGGTTTAAGAATTTGGTTTTGCAACTGAATGTTTTCCCACAAGAAAGATAATTCGACTGTAGCAAAAGTGTCTCACTCTAGTAATGACCACCCAAAATGCTGGTGAGAAGAACAAAAAATATGGAGCGAAGGACAAAGACCATTGCATTTGGACATCACAAATGAAAAAAATGTAGACGTGCCGATATTAATTGCTGTTTTGACTGTTATTGTATTTTTGTGGCTTGTTTTTTAAAAAAAAAATTGCATTTAAAATTAAAATTACAAATCATTTTATTTCCTAGGTGGAATTATATTTGTTTCCTTTCTTCTCACCTCAGGTATAATAATAAACAATAGAAAAATATCTTGAAGAAAATGGTCCATTTTTTTGAGTAGCAATATGATCCTACTTTTATTTCTTTGCTCTGAAAGAATTTTGGAGCATTCTTTGTAAATCAGTTATTTTCTCACCACTTCATTTCCTAATATACAAAATAAGGATAAAACACTTTCCAGTTTGTAGAAAAGTTGTGCTGACAAATAAATTAATTATGGGCACTCATACACAAAGTGTCATACTAAAGAGTACACATGATACAAATTAGACCAAACTGTAAGATATAATCTAGAGCTTTTTAACACACACAGTGCAATTTTGAGACTCAAATTACTCGTGCCTGTTGACTTTGCTGAAGCATGGTACGTGTTACTATTAATAGCAGAGATAACGTGTGTCACGAACAGTCACCTCTTACTGGTATCTACAGGGTCTTCATGATTATGATTCCATTAGGATGAAGATAAGATGTATATGTGATTTTCTTACCCGTGAAGGCTGTAGAGCTATTACCTTTAAATTATAATTAATAAGAGTAAAATGGAATGGATTTAGTGCAAGACTCTGTATTTATTATCTTAATCAATTTGGAATTGTACCAAATTTGCATTTGGGCCCAATCCTGAAATCTTCATCTTAATAGATCCCAACTAGGAGATATTTTTGTAAGGTTTTTACTGTTCAGCTATTACACTGTCTTTCAGCTTAATTATTTTTGTTATCAAAATTAAGTTAATCTAAGAAGTGATTATAAAGACAGATGTTAAATACAGAAACTATAATTAACGTGATTAAAATCTAGTTTCTGTGACTTTCATTTTTCAGTCCAGAAACTGTGATTCATGGAGTTTACATAGGGTGAAAACTCTGAAGTCAGTGCAGAGTTCACAAAGCAGTTAATTTGCCTTTTATTAGTACTAGTATTAGTATGCTTTGTCAAAAATTGTAATTCTGAAAAAAAGCTGTATTAAGTAGTATTATATAGCATGAATCCACTGGCTACAGACTTCACTAACAGTACTGTGTTTTCTCAAATATTTGTCTTTTAGTTCCAGAAATCAATGTTTTGCTTGAGATATCTCCTTAATAAAGGCAATCAAATATTGCATTAGGGAGGATGATTTTGTCTCTGTTGCCACAAATACTCATGATATGGTGTCTCTCACTGTCATCTTTCTATCATCTTTTATATTTTTTCCACTGTCTTCTAGATCTTCTATATCTTAGTATGCTTGTCTACACACATTGAGTTTGTTTCAGCATAAGGGTGAAATAGGTCAGCTGTCCTCTGGACAATCAATACACACCCCATTACTCTGCTGAGAACTCTGTATGTCACTATTTGTGGCAGCCTGCACATGTCTACTGGACTGCATAGGCTGAGAAGGAGGGAACTCAATGATATCTTAAGATCCCTTGCACTCCTGTTTCCTATAATTTTCTGTTTTAATTTCTTCTCAAAGAAGGAGGGGGCAGGAGGACTGTCCTTATAAAGTCTCCTTTAGAATTAATTTAGTGTATAATATAGATTACACCAAATTGCAAGGGTCCTGTACAGTATTTACAAAGGTCAAAATTTGATACGATAGTATTATTCTCAAGATTTAGTTAAAACGGAAGCAAAAATATCATTCAAGATTTCCTCCCCTAACACATACTGAGTTCATAAGATGTCCAACTCAGGCTTATTTACATTGTTTCAGTAAAACACCATACAGTACAATATTATACATTAATTTTTTAATACTTAACTATTAATATGTATTATTAAAACCATTAATAATATACCAGATGTCTCTCTCTACCTATTGGTCCAAATAATTTATTTTAAAATTAATCTTTCTACTTTTCTTAACAGTTTATATTGTGACCAAAACTTTGTGTCAAATTGCAGTTCTGTAGTGATTATATCCTCCACTTTCTAATAATGCCATAAATTCCTCATGTGTTTATTATTTAAGCTCAGCAACATAATTCCCTGATGATAGTTTGCCCATGAATATATAACTCATAGTTACATAAAATTACATGTTTTGTGTAATGCAGTTTCTGTGAAATTTGAGTATACTCAAAGTAAATTTGCTGATATTTGTAAATTTTGCACTTTTGTCAAATTATACTGTCAAGTTTGAAAGATTTATTTGCCTGTAAAAATATAGGAAGAAACTTGAAGATGATTACCCCTTCTCATTTATATGAGATTTCTTACGTAATAATTACTTAATAACTGTGCTTAATAGTATTCAACTTTGAATTTCTGTGGTACTCTACTTGGGTTAAATGATTCCAAACCCCCTCATTTACGAAATACACGATTTTCTATATTTTTGCTTAAATACATTGAATTAACACAGAGCCCAAAAGTACAGAAAAGTTGTTCTTTTATTTGGAAAAGTGGAGAAAAGGTATGACAGATGTTCTTTGATATCTTTTCCAGGTAATTCATTGAAATTGGTAGCAGAAGGTAAAGAACAATCAATAGAAGATCCAAATCTCACCCTCATTGCTATACCAGAAAGCATAATTAAGTAATGCTGCTTAATAGAAAATAGCATTATTATTATCAAGTAAAAATAAACTTTAAGATAGGATTGGATTTTGGTCCCTGTGCTTATTCCAGGCTTCATCACCAGTTTATTGGGGGACTTCCAATCAAGGTGACGCTGTTTGCCTTCATAGCCAGCAGGGAAGAATAAGAGTTGGAATTTGGTAGAAAGGATGGCATTTTCAAGAGAAGGAAGTCCCACACATTTAGAAAATATGTCCTGGCTTCAAAACTTTTATTCAACATGTGCTCTGCACACAGATGTGCAAACAAATATAGGGAGATGAAAGTATCACCCAAATACACAAACACCACTGCTTTAGAAATGTCATGTTCAGAGCAATACGAGCATCCAGGATCCATAGGCAAGAGTAAAACAGCAGGCCTGAAAGTGCAGCTTTCTCATGCCAGGAGCAAGCTGAGGGTTGAAACTTGTGGGAAACATGGACAGGAAGGCTGTTATTACGTGTAAGTACAGAAGGTAACTTGATAGCTTCAGCTGGAGCATACTTTCCTTGTTCTGTAGACTGAGAAATGAGTTCTTGTCTCTTCTATCATACCATGCAAAAACTTACCTCCAAGTAGAAAAATCTATTGTTCTCCCTTTCTGAAAGGTTACCAATGGCTTGGATTTATTTTTGGTTTCAGGTGCCCTTGGGGGACTCCTGCTTGAAATTTCCACACCCTTGCCTGGACAGGAGTGCTTTGAACACTGGGAGGGGAAACCCATAGTGAGTCAGCAGAATCGGTCCCCTCACACCACAAAAGAAAAATAAAAAAAACCAGCAGATGCCCAAAGAATAGCAAGACCCTCAACCCATGCACAGTGCTCCCCCCATGCTGATGGGCAGTGGATGGTTATGTCAAGGGCAGAATGCAGCCCTTTGCTGTCAGCTTGGAACAAAGATTTCTGTCTGCTCCTGGTAAAAGCTGTTTCCATTTAAAGAGGGTGATTTTGAGCTTTAATCCTTTGTTTCACCATGTTGAAAAGTATAAAAGTCACAAAACCATGCAGAATGATCAAAACAATCTGGACTGAATTGAGTATGGAGGATTTATTTTCTATTTTTTTAAAGAAGCAAACTGATTCTTTAAAACTGTCAGAATTCTCCCCTCCCCCTAAGTAAATAATGTTAAGCTATAATAAAAACTGTGTCTTTTAAAACATAACACTCTTGCAGATGTGCATAATAAATTATTCCTGACTGCACGCAATCCCTAGACTATTTAAAACATATGCCTGTGCTGAATCTGGTATTTTCTTTGGAGTGGACACAACTCTTACAGACAGCCATGGTTGCAAAGTGCACGCTTGATACATAATTTCAGAATTTTTGCATGTAACATACCAAGTATTTAAAAAAAAAGCACAGATATTGGCAATAGCTTTTTATCTCCGGTTATAAGACATTTGCAGATCGCTTCATTAAAAAAGCAGCAACAGTCTCCTTCTCTCTCTCTCTCCTTAGATTTCTTACATACTTGTATTGGAGATGTTTAACTGCTTAGCAACTCAAAGCTTCAACTGTCTCATGTTGTTCTCTGCAGGAAAGATACTTTTCAGGTCAGGATGGTTTAAAAGCTGTAGGATTAATTGTCATTACTTTTGGTTTGGCAATCTAGGATCAGCAAGCATGTGGTACAAAAATAAATATGAGAGAGAATTAGTCAGAAAGTAATCATGCAAGACAGTGAATGATATCTCAAAGAACTGGGGCCCAAGGGAATTGAAGGTGCTTAGCACTTTCAGTGATTACTCTGTTTCATAGGCCAAACCAAATGTTTAACACAAAGATTATTGATGTGTTTAATATTCATGGCTTTTTGCTTGTACTCAATCTCAACAATGACAATCTATGCCTATAGTCCTTTACTTTTTTGTGGATTTTAAGGTTTTCTGTGCTCCATTTTGCAAATCCGCTATTATGTTCAATTTCTGATTATGTCCCTATTTGTCCCTGGGTGATCTATTAGGCTAGTAGCATTCTAGGTTGCCAGACATTGACTAGCTTTTAACTGAAGGCTTCATCTTTATTTAAAAAAAAAAAAAATTGTTTGTAAAAGCACAGGCTGTGAGATGTATATAAATTGGTATAAATGGGTATTAAAGATACCAGCCTTTTGCTCTGGATTAGACTTTTCTTTTGTAATCTTTAAAGAAAATGGAAGGTAGGTTATGTTATGGCAAGTTTATATAAAGTTTGCACATAATTTTGCACTTCAAAGTGCATAGACATTGCTTTCCCATATCTACATTTCTTATTAGCTGTAAAATGTAGAGGGGAAGACATCTTTCTACTGACTTGCAGTAGGTAATAAGCCATTTTAAGTGAGAATATGGCATAATATAACTAATGCATGTCAAGCTCCACATACTGTAATATCTGGAGCAGTTTAATCATTTGGTAATTCTCCACTGGCTGAGTTTTATCTGTTTTATCCTTGGCACAGTTGCCATAACTAATACTTGTTGATGTTTTTGACAACTCTGATACTTAAACAGCTCTGACATTCACCTCTATCCACCCCAGCCTCTCAGTTCTATTCCCTGCTTTGCTTTACTCTTGGGGAGTTAGTGATGTACTGTTTGTGACATTTTCAGATAATAATTTATTAAAGAATACACTAGTAAATTATAAAACTTTAACTATAAAAACCTTCTGTTTGGTAAGAATCTGGGCCTGTTTTCTTGTTTGTTTGTTTGCAGAATCAAAACATCTCAACTTTCTCCTCAGATCACCGCTTGAAGATCCATTCCTGCAGATTACTACAAGTTGTTTGGAAGATGCTAAGCGTTTCAACATCCACCATCACCTCCTCACAAAATAATAGTAATACATTATGAGAACTTGTCAGATGTCCAGAAAGTATTTCTGAACAAAACTTTACTTAGAAATAACCCCAAACTACCTGTAGTTAGGATTCTCTCTTTGCTCCCTCACTATCAATAAGCTCACTTACTGAAAACTGACTTCATTTTTATAATTTGATTTCTATCTGCAGAAGTTCATTTTACTCTAGCAGCAGTATTGCTACTTAAAAATTGTAAGTTCCACACAAAACTTGTGATTTTTCATCTTCTGAGATATAAAAATCCATAAATAAAACAGGTTAAACTTACTTCATAGGATACTGCTCTCTTCCCAATTTAATAATATTTTCCAATCAGTACTCTCTCTTTGTCCAGAAATATATTCTACTAAAACTAGCTTTGTTATTTGGAAATCCCACTGTCTTTGAGGATCTCCTTGGATGGATAAAACTCATTGAAAGTCCATCTAAGCACTCTGGTTTATTTGACACCAACACAGTTAGATTAGTCCATTTAAAGAGAGAACTGTATCGAAATGGCTGTCTGCCTGCATTTTCTAAGCTGTATTCTTTCACAGGATTATTACTTGTGAAAGCCTCTTTTATTAACTAAAAGACCATTTTATTGCACACTACCATGCAGCAGTACTCATCCTCGAGTGGATTCTGGTTCATATGGTCTGTAGAAGAGCCACAAGAGTCTCACCACATTGTAAAACAGCAACAAAAATTCACATTTGCATTGTATGATTTATTTAGGTTCTAGAGTGTTTTATCTTCAGTTTCTAAAGTGAGGACTTTTCTGTTTCTGTGTTCTGTTAATTTTTTTAGTATTGTCTTGTGTAGCTCCTTAACTTCTTTTACTTTGATAATGAAAGCTATTATTTAGTACTTTTAGGAAAATTTATTTTTGCAAAGCATTTTCATGAGAAAATTATTATATACAGAGTTCAAGTGATAAACCATCCTGTCATGATATAAATCCTTCTAGCAACTATGTTTCCAAAAGCTGTTTGTCTGAAACACTGGACTGTAGGTAAATGACTTTGCTATCATTGGAATATATGCACATAAAAATAAAAAATCAGAGTTTTTCAGCTAGATTAGATAGTCAATCTTTAAAAACAATAGTTTAGATTGGAATATGTGCATCAGATATTGTACAGGCAAGGATTTTGGCTGAATTGCTTAACTTCACTAAATTTTCTCCAATATATTACCTCCTTAGGTAGTCAGTTCCAAAGACTGTGCATTAGAAGGACATATATATTGGTAATAAGAATCTATAGAAAATTATCAAGCCAAACTGTACTATAGAAGTATTTCAGGAATTTTTAAAATTCTCTGAACTATCCATAGTCTTGATACAATCAATATTAGAGTTTCAAGATCTAGCTACTCCCTAGGTGAATATGTTTTTTAGCCAATGAATTTATTAAAATTAGTAGTATTCATAGATATTAATTTTTTGAAAATAATTTACTCCAGACTAATCCAGCAAAGCCTTTTTCTGGTTGAAAAAACCCATGTATTTAAGTCCTCTATGAGTCAATTTTGTCAATCTTTTTTCATGTTTTTTTATTAGTGATTACCCATGTAAATTTTTTTTCCTATTGTATTTCTAGCTGTGTGAATATAATATGAATATCACAAAAATACCCTAAAAAGCTTCTAAGACTCTGTCTTACTTTTTTGAGGGAAAGGAAAAAAGAGTAACAAGAATGACTTAGGGCAAGAAAGAGAACAAGCAAAATGGCCTCTATGAATAGATTTATAGATTTTTACTAAGAGGTAAACTTTTACATTTCTATATCAAGATATGTATGTATCATGATGAGATGAACAGGAATTAGATTAACATAAAGATGTATTAAAAACAATCAATGCACAAACTACGTAAACTATCTTATTGTACCTACCCCAAAATAGGTTTGTAAAAACCTACTTTTAAGGATGCAGTCAAAACTTGCCTGTTAAATCCATGACTTTGTGTCATGATGGTGGCTAGAAACCTTGAGAAGAACTTTTTGTTCTTCTTTGAGATAATGTATTATCCCATAAACAATACATACGTTATTCTAGAGTGTGATGGAACAAAGTGGTTCATGTGAAAATTTTTCTACAAAAGAAGTATCCAGAACTCTTGCTTTTGTATTTATTGCTACATGTGGTAGGTCATCATTAGGGTTTGAAAATGGTGTTGCATTTCTGAATCTGTTGAGCACTAACTAGCATAAGCACATAAGTGCGAAAACTTAACTTTTTTCTGTTTTCTATGATTCACTCATTCAAATGTTAACAACACAAAAGTGGTATCAGAGTGGTTGAAGCAAAATCAGTTTTACCACTGAGTCCCTGTAAAGTGTTCTGCAGTACTTAACCAGCCTGTCTATGTTTATCACTTCATAAATCTACAGTTCTTTGTTGTTTACACCATTGTTAATAAAGCCCCCATCTGTTTTATCATGGGTGTTGAATCCACACATCTTCCCATGACCATCTGCACAGCTCAGTCTAGAATATGAGATCCATGGCCAGTGGCTGGAGCAAGGTGCAGAAGTCCAGTCATTAGAGTGGGGAGAAAATCCAGTCTCAGTAAGAAACCTGAACATGGGAAAAAGGATGATAGCAACAAGTCTTACCTTCATTTTCACTATCATTTTAAATATAGTAAGAACAAAGACATCCTGGATCACGCAATATCTTTCAATGAAACTCAAATTACCTATGTAGCTGCTGACAGACTGGAATTAAAATTTGCATTCACAAACTGATGACAGAAGCCAGTTTTAGCTTTCTATATACTGTTTTCTATAGACTAACCACAAAAGAAAGAACAGACAATGAAAGAGTCATGAAACTTTTAAATAGTGTAATCAATATCTTTTAGAGCATAGAAGGGTATCTGCCATGATTTTCTTCGTTTTGCACTGTGTAGTGTCACATGTGACTGAATATTAAAACTCCTCACACGGAAACATCTGACTGTTGTAAGGAAACTCATTGCACCTTTGGGTCTATGTATGATGAACAACAGGCTGGTGAGCCATGGTGCGAATGATGGTAAACATCCAGATACAGAGTTTAGCTACTTAATTTGTTAATTTTGCTTTCTCTTTTATCTTCTTACTCCATTGTGTATTTATCTACCACACTTTTATCATGTTGAATATCTCTCATTTTTAAAAAAACATTGTCATACTAACATTGCATATTTTTGTAGCTATTTTTTAAAAACACCACAGATACGTAACACATCCTTCCTTATGTAATTTAGCTATTCAAAGAACATAATTGATAAGAATTTTTCTCATACTCAGCCTTTTGAAGTGTTAAGATGTGGGACAACTATCCAAGTTTATTGATCTTTAGATTCTGTCTGAATAAAGGTTCTATTCCAGTAACAGAATTTCATTCTGAGCATCTGTTCATAAAATACATCAGTAAAAGTAATACTTCGGTGTCCAGGTTACATATTTTCCCCTATGTTTTTACGCTCAACAGATGGTGTAGATTATTCACACATAAGAACTCTGTTTAAAATAATGGTAATGGTCTAAGTAATCTTGGTTAAATGGTCAAGATGTTCTGAATTAATCTTGGAAATCTGCATAGAACTCAGTCATGTGTCTATATAGCAGATCACATGATCTTTCTTTATGAGTCTTTGTGCTCTAGGCAGACACTGTGCCTCTGGTATCTGATCATACCTCATACATATCTGTGATAAACACTGATATTCAGGAAATAAGGCAAATATATTTTAAATTTTGTTTTTCAGAATGGAAGTGTGTGAAAGAGAGAAAGCTCAGTTTAAACTTGAAGTGAAGAAAGATAGCAATGAGTTTTCTATCTTGTTTAATACACTTTGATTAGCTGATTTCAAAAGTCTGTTTTACAGTTTCTCTATTGTCTTAAAAAAACCAGAAATTAAAACATTTAAGTATACCCATAAATTAATAAAAATATGAATTGTTTTTCTTTAAAATAGTCTTGTCTTTAAAATAGTCATAAATGATTATCTTTTACTACAAAAATATGTCTTTTGTAGGGCTAACAAATTTGTTTCTCACATAATTTCATTTTTTGTATTTGAAAATGCCTATGTGTTTTCAACGTCAGACATGGATGTCTTATTTAAGGGTGTTTTAAAGGAGATATTATTTTATATTTCAGCACTCTTAACTTTATCCATGTTCAAGGGAGGTTTGTAATCCAATAGTTTGCAATGATTTCTTTGGAGATGTTTCAGCCATTCATGTCTGAAGATACTTGGAGACTCTTAAATCCAAACGCCATTTGTCTGCTGTGCATATTCACTCACTCTACACCTTAAAGACTCTGGTAAAACTCCCATTGCAAAGGACAAAGGAATGTTACATGCAAGAGTTTAATAATTTTAAAAGAAGAGAGAAAAAAAGAAAAGCTATCACACTGTGGAAAATATTTTTGGAGCTGCATGGCTCAAGGGATTGTAATAGGATACTGAGCTCTGTTCTGGAGCTAGCTAGCAATCAGGCTCATGTCTTGGGTCCTGATAAACCATGCTCATACAAAACCCCTGGGCAGATCAGGTGATTTTCTGTTATCTTTTCAGTATGAGAATGCAGATTGGAGACTAAGGGTTGCTCTAGTACTTGTTTTTTTTTTTTAAATGTCTCCAAGGGACTGTGGCTCCCTACCATATGGCTAGTACTAGGTCCAACAAGGTGTCCCTCAACTGCATTCTCTATTACACTGAATTCTCGGTATCAGGAATTGCAATGCCAACAGTTGGGGAAGAAGATACTGTCCTGGATTTATGTTTACTGGCAAGAACAAGATAAGTTTATCAGTTGAGAAGCATGAAATCTCACATATTTTAACTGATGAGGTAAACAGGAGTGTAGAAATTCTTGTTGAACCAGCTGTGCCACAGTGGAGCCTAAGCCTTTTTAATGAACAATTTTTTTGATAGACACCTTTCGATAAATATCTTTTTTTTGTTTTGTCATCTTTGAGTGTGTTTTTCACACTGTTTGTACTGTTAGAAAGACATTTAAGCAAGTTCTAATAAATCAGATTACTTTTCTGTGTGCTAGAGATAAAAGAAATAAAACAAAAATATTTTTTATCATTTTTAGATTTTATTTTGAAACTTCATTATCATCCTCAGAGATACCTATTTCTTTCTCCTCTGTTCCTTGCAGTTTCTTTTAGTGAATGAATTTCCTTCCGGCTGTAATTCCTGTTTCTTTTTCTATATTAGCTTTTTTGGGAGGATCACCAGCAAACCTGACCTTTAAACTTCCTTTCAAAGACTGGAAATGAAAAGGCAGATCAACTACACGGGTATTCAAAGATGAGCTTCCCTGATATGACAGTGAAGACAGAGGAGTTAGGTGTGCTTATGGATGAATAAGAGTGATTTAAATTACATAAGAAGACACAGTTCATACAGGTTAGGTTGTTCTGACTGTCTGTAAAGGTAATGACAGTTGGATGGTCACAAAATCTCTGCATAGCTTGATGCAGTATTCTGTGTGTCCCTGTGAAATACTGTAAGGTGGACTTTAGAAACTCTTGTCTAACATACAAGGATAACATGTGTGGATTTTATCAATTGTAGCAGGGAACATCAATAGACTAAAACTTTTTGATATTTAATGAGATAAACAAATTCTTCATAATCAACAGATAGGACTTCAGAAATTGTGAAAAACTTGTTCCGTACAGCCTACATTTTCTGGCCTCTCCATTCTATTTTTTGGGAACACAGGCATTTATGAAAGTATGCAGGGAAGTCTTGGTTTCACTTGAATCTATTGAAATTTAAATTTCCACATAAGTGTCTGGACCCATTGCTTCTAGCTATGGTGTTGGTACTGACCTACAGGTCAGCTCATGTGAGTTTAATTACAAAATAAAAGTAAAACCTCACATTATGTGTCTTTACTCATTAGTTATGTAAGTCATGAGGTTGAAAAGTGTTACCTGGTTGAAAAAGGACTTTTGAATCTAAAAATTTCTCGTATGCACCTTATTGCTGAAAAGAGAGCAATCTCTCTTCTGTCTCTATCTCCTCTAAGTAGAGCAAAAATATGCTCTTGAAACAAGAAATCAAAAAACACCTGGAGGAAAGATGTCCATTTGATACAATGTGTACTTTCCCCATGAAACACTATTAAATTTTTCAAAAGATTTTTCCACGCAGGTGTCAGAATATGATTGTGTAAAAAAGATTATCTGCAGTCCTAGAACTGGCATATGAGACATGAGACATTGGGGATCTCCTAGAAAGAGCTTGCACATTTTACTGAATTGTTGAAAAAAGGGTGTATAACTGCCTTGTTATTTTTTGGTGCAGATGTTTGTAGCTGTTGCCCATAGGGACACAATATATTAATTACATGTGCTGATTTGGGGAACTTTTGCTTTGAAAAATACACATACTCTGTGTTTTAAAGTGAAGAAAAGGAGGATTTTGCCCTCTTTTCCTCCAGTTGACTTTATCCTTCCTTGGATTTGTGCACCATTCAGATACAATAAAGAAGCATTACATTGCAGAAAAGAAAGTCTAATAAATCACAAGGTGGAATATGCTTCATAGGTAATGTATTCTATACTTTGGCCATTTACACAACATATAATTCATTCAGAGAGTTGTTTTGTTATGAAAAGGACTGCTAGATTTTCATCTCTCTTTTGTGTGTGTTTTGTCTTTGTATAAGACTCTATAAGTCTTTGAAAGTTTGAGTCCAAATTCTGATTCTGCATTTCATGATCCCCTTCAAAACCTGTGTTCTTTCTCCTTTTTCCTTTTATCAAAGTCTTTTTTAACATACACAACTAGAAACTAATTTTGATGTCTGATATCAAAGTTCGGATTGGTCAATTGTAATGAAGCAAAGATTTGTTTTGACTGAGTTACTTGCATAAGGGTAGGCAGACATGCTGTTAAGCTCAGTGCATGCAGAACTTTCCCTTGATTATCCATCTGGGCTGGGTGTAGGTCAGAGCCCTAAGGAATTGTATTTTATCTTATCCTTTGAGAATGTCTTAATGAAAAGCAAGGAACCTCCTGCAAGTTTTTAATATTCCAACACATTTTCTGAAAAATATAAATATGTTTGTATTTCAGGTTCACCTAGGGGTAAGACTTTCAAAGATCGTTTTCTCTTAAATTGGCTCTGAAGTGTTCGCTGCCATATCAAGATGAGTTGAATTAGGAGTGCATATAGAGAATACTCAAGAACATAAGAAATCAGTTTAAATCAGTGAAATTTCTTAGACCAAATTCTGCCTATGTGTATGTGCTTTACCAGATTAGCATTATTGTATTTCTTATTATTTTATTTGTGGTCACAAATGAGTCAAGTTTAAAATTTACAATGTTTTCTAAGTCTTTGAAAATGTCATTGGTACAAATACAATATCTAGCTAATCTGTTCAATTACTTCTTTTGGCAAACAAAACTTACTTATTCTATGTTGATGTTATCAACATCCCCCCAATTCATCAATCTTGTATCATCATTGCAGACAAAAGTGTTTTTATAAAAGAAAAAAAAATCCTTAAATGAACAATTCAATTTGGAATGTAAGGCCATATTTCTTATTCCTCTATTCCATTATTGCTGTCCCAATCTCACATTGACTATACCTGTGTATTTTGTTTTGCTGGTGCCAGTGTAAAATGTCATTTTAGATTATTTTTGCTTTATTCTTCAGGGAGATTAGTCAATAAGACAAGCTTGCAGTGACCATGTTGACCTTTTGAATTTAAAAATATACATAGTTTTTGGTTGTTCTTTTTCTGTGGTTGTTTTTTGGGGTTTTATTGTTTTGTTTAGTTTCAGATTTTTTTGGGGTGTGTGTGACAGACCTGGAAGACTGGTTAAGCTTTATATTAACAGCTACAGGGGGAAACAAAATAAGTGTGATGGCTTATAATTATAACCTTTTCTAAGGTAAATACTTTCTGCAGAAAAGTCAGTTCAGCAAACAAAGAGCAGAAGAAAACATAAAGGCAACCATTTTTCCAAGAAAAAGCAACTGATCATTACAGAAAAATGTAACACTCATAAATTAGAATTGTGTAGTGTTTCTTAATTACAAAAGGGAAAATAAAAATACTAATGCTTCTCTGAACTAAAAGATAATTACTGACGAAAGAAAAGAACAACCACAAAAACAACCCACACCTGAAATTTGTTTTCTTGTCCAAAGTTTTTTTGGCAAGAAGATGACTATTATGACAGTCTCTGAGCCAGTCAGTGGGGCTAGATGTCTTCCAGAAGGGGGAGAAAATAAGCAACCATTAGTTTGGGTCTAGGAAGACTTGGTGATCTGTTTTTTAAAGTTGTTTTTAAATTCTTTTTAATATTTCATATAATGGCGTCTAGATGTATACTGAGCTAGGACAAACTGTTAAACGATACGTTTATATAGTTTTCAGAAGTGTGCTCATTAGTAGGAGAGACCATGAATTGTACAAGGATGGTATAATACATACTGGAAGCACGTGGAATATGCCAGGGTTAATGCACTACAAACTCGGAGCTTTGAGAGATTTGTCCAGCTTAACTTCTTTAAATGGTTTGCTAACCTTTCAGAAGTGCAGCAGTAGAGAGGTCCTACTAAATCTTTATTAAATCTCGTAAACCTTGGGATTGATTATTCTAGCTGAATTTATTCCAAGAGACACATCTTTTCTGTTCCACTTCCTCAGATTTGGTTTCACACTGATCAGTTTCTGTAGCATTCTTGAACCACACGTATATCCTCCTAGAATAAATTGCAATGTGCTCAGTTGACCCTAGTTATTTGCACTATACCTTGTCAGTGCAAGGCATTCTTTAAACAAGCAGGACTGGGAGACTGTGTTTAGATGGTCAAGGAATTATCAAATTGATGATAGAGACAAATCATCATGATCTCCAAAGTGTGAGAGCCTGAGTGGCCAAAGACTTCATGTCTGAGATGGCAGTGACACATTCTTTCTTTTTGGCTTTGTTAAAGGGTATATGGGTTGGGGTCGAATTCTATTGTTAAAGCTTTTCCTGAATTGAGATGAGAGTCAGTAGGTCATGCTGTTCTGGAACACTTTTATGTCTTTTGCAATAGATGTGTCTGAAGCAAGAATCAGGCACTCGCAGTGAATTTCAGGACATGTGAACTCACAGGGAATGAAATCGAGGAAAATAAGACCTAAATCCCATATGAAGTTTAATGGCCAGGCTGAGCACAGCCCTATAAAGCCTTTTATTTCTGCCTGTACAGATGGTCTAATATTGCCAAAATCCATTTCCATTTTGTTGTTAGAAGACCCACCCAGACTGCAGTAAGTAAATGCCTCTGTTGGAGTTGCATCTGCCTTTTCAAATCTGGGTTTATATTTGTAAAAGAAAATAAAGCAAGCTGAACTAACATGCACAGCTGAAGAAATTCCTTTCCCCAAACTGGTCATCTTGCTATTTCCCTTTGTAGACTTCTCTTCCTTTTACAAATACCAGGATCACTTCTGAAGACATGATGCAGTGAAAATGAGAGTGACCAGGCACCCAGTGAGAGGCACTTAGCCACCATTCAGGATCACAGAACCACAGAAGGTAGAGGTTGGAAGGGACCTCTGAAGATCATCTAGTCCAACCCCCCTGCCAAGGCAGGATCACCTAAGGCAGGTTGCACAGAAACGCGTCCAGTCGGATTTTGAAGGTCTCCAGAGAAGGAGACTCCACAACCTCTCTGGGCAGTCTCTTCCAGTGCTCCGCAATCCTCACAGTAAAGAATTTTTTCCTCATGTTGAGGGGGAACTTCCTGTGCTGCAGTTTGTGCCCATTGCCCCTTGTCCTATCACTGGGCACTACTGAGAAGAGACTGGCTCCATCCTGCTGACAGCCACCCTTCAGATATTTATAGACATTGATAAGGTCCCCTCTAAGCCTTCTCTTCTCCAGACTAAGGATAATTTTCTGGAATTAATCATGCAGTTACATGTAACTGCGAAGACAGAATACCACAAAATAAGAGCACTCCCTTCCTGGACTGATGAAAGTATAGCATTTCACACTTTCCAAAACCTAGCAAACCAAACCGTAGGCAATTTGTGTACTTATTCTGCTGTAAAAAAGCACCCATCTGGAATTCTCAGTGAAAATAACATCATAGAATTGTAGAATTATATGAGATGGGAAGAAACTCTGGAGCTGGTGTGATATGCTGGTGAGGAAACATCTGGTAGTGTGAAGAAAAGAACCCAATTGTCAGTGAATTAATCCTTTCTGTTGCTTGTTCAATGGCTGACTGTCCAAACCATCCTTACACACTTGCCATTCCCACATTCACTTCAGGAAAAGAACAGGCCAGGGGGGTTGCAAAGCTGTCATCTTCTAGGAAAAATAGGATGAGTTCCGGAAATCAAAAGCATGACTTTCTGTGAAACAGAACAGAAAGCTGAGTGACTAATCTGATTGCAACTGCTGAGGTATCATGCTGGGAAAATGGCATGTTCTAGGGAAAAAAGGAACCAAACCATTTGACCTTATAAAGGTCACTTTTAATATCAATAAGAAATCAGTTGGAAGCCAGGACAGTCATGAAGGACTGATGTTATATTTCCCTACAAAAGCACTTCAAAGTAAGCAGACGGCCATATTTTTTCACTGATGTAGGTCCATGGAAAACGTATAACTTTTTCTGAAATGTAACGACAATGATGGAGAAATCCAAAATAAAGAGGAAAATGGTTGCAAATCCAATATGTTTGACACTTTTTAAATATTAACTAGCTGTTGAAAACAGTTAAAAAAATTTATCACAAATACCAGAACTTCAAAAATTTCTACTCAGTACAAAGTATTCTTGATTGTGAAGCATATAATTTATGTTGTATGATTGCACACTGATAAAGACTTTTGTTTCTCCCTCCTGCTTTCTCTGCTATTTGAAAACCTAAGGGGAGAAGGCTTGGAGGCACAGCCATCTGCTCCTCAAAACACATCAAGTTTAATGGTGTATTTTAGCAAATTATGATACACTACATTTCATTTTTAAGGGAAAACTCTATGGTTCATTGTGCTTTGGCAAGAACTGAACAAACTGCAATGCACATTTGGCCTTCTCTTTAAAGGTCTTTCAAAACTGACCCTTCCCTTTTGTCTGATATTCAATTCCTCATTGGCTGGCTGTCAGGTTCTCATGAAAATTTCTTTTTTTACTTTATTATTTTTCCCCCAAAAATAAGGTGTTTTCATTGCTTTCCATCAAATGCCATTGCAAAGACTAAACTCCAATTTGACAACTCTATCTTTTCAGTTAATTCAAAGAATGGGTTGAGGAATAGATGAGGATGGTTGGCCCTGATGCTAAATATAAAAACATGTGAACTCATCTGTTTTCTGTTCCTTTCTGTTCTTTGATTTAAAGCTCATTGAGACAGCTTGTATCTTTTCACAAGAGAAACAGAAAAACAATACAGAAGGAATAGAAGACTATGGTCTAACATTGAATGACATCAATAATATAATGGAGGTATCTTTGTTTATTTTTGCCCAATTCCTAGGCTGTTCATGTTCATGTTCATGTTCATGTTCATGTTCATGTTCATGTTCATGTTCATGTTCATGTTCATGTTCATTCCCTTTTTCTAGAATCACACATATTTAACATACTGATTTTGAGAATTCATTATCATACCTAAGAGATTTTAAAAAAAATTCTCTGCTTAACTGGGCTCTTCTTAAGTTAGATGAAACTGACTCTTGACTTGCTTTATAATGTAACTGAGTCTCAATTTTTTTTAGATATACCACCTTCCAGCTTTATTGCATATTATTATTTTCCTTTCTTTATTTTGTTTTTAATGCCCTGACATTCACCAGCTTGGAGCCATTATCACCTTCAGAAAATCAATTTTGCATTTTTCTATGGTAGAATATAGGATCAAGCAAATATTTAACCAATGTTCAGACAAAATTTTTTATGTTGGGATGTGCTATTTCATCTCCTATTACAGTGCGAGCTTGTGTTTGTACATTGTGAAGGCAGGAGATGCATAATTTATGCCTAAGTAAAAATATAAATTTTATGCTTTGGTTCACATATCCTCTCCCTGAGCTATGATACAGACAGACTGCAGTGTAATTAAACTGTTTTCAAGAAAATTTTTTTCTTTTGTGCTCTAGCAACTTTGGACACACTAAGTTTCTTAATTTTCAGGGAAACAAAAAGCATAGAATCTAAAATCTAGTAATTAATCTGTAACTGCACTGGTTACTGCTTTAAAATGACAATGCATCTTTAAGAATTAAACATTCAGTCACAGCATGTTACAGTAAAGTCACTGAAACTTAATATCTTCTGAGAGACTTTTCAAAGTGGGTGTTTAACTGAAGTTATGTAATGACACTTAATTGGATATTTTTTTGCTGGTTTCAGTCAATTGAAGACATTATTAATGTGGAGCAGAAATGGAGCTGGATTTGAAGTGCTGCTCATTGAAACTCTCTTCTCATGATACCAATAGAGCATAGTGCAATCGTTGTAACTCCTGTGGCTGCTAATCTTCTGGATGTGATTAACTGTAAAAACTGATAAAAATGTCTACTTTCAGGGTGTCACAAATGGATAATTCAGGCTGCTAAAAGAAGCACCACCAAAGATATCAGAAGGCAAATGATTTTAATATAGATTTGTAAAAAGCGGGACTTAACTGAATTCGATGGCGAGGTTCACTGTATTACTTAGTCAACATGGAAAAGGGATACAGAGAGAAACTAAATTACAATTAAATTGGAATTGTTTACTTGTGTATCGAATCAGGTTAATATGTATATTGAGGAGAGAAACCTGTTGATCCATGAGGTTCAGAGTGGACTGAAATCCACCCCTACTCCCAGACTTGGTCAATGGTTTATGACTAAGGTGAGGTAAGGAAAGTAAAGGAATGCTCTCCTGTTGAGCCACAAGGTTCAGAGTGGACCCCCTGGCTTTCGAAACTCCTTCTCAGAGAGGACTCTAGGTGCGGCTGAATCCACTCCTAGTCCCAGACTTGGTCAACGGTTTATGACCAAAGGGATAGGGTATCGGGGATTCTGGTGTAGTGATATGCATTGTGCTTGGTGTAACTTTAGGACGTCAACAATCTAATACAAAATAGTGATCAAATTCACTAATGATATTGAGATAAATCACAGTATCAAATCATATAAAACTTAGCAGCATAATCAACTTAAATTTACCACGATTCCTTAAACACACACACATGTAGGTGTAGAGACAGAGACACATAAAGAGATATAAATAAAAGAGATAGATATGTGCAAATGTACCTATTAAATATCCCCCTCAAATTCAGTCAAATACTCACATTGAATGCTTTGCGTCGCTCAGCTGGAGCACAGTCGAGCCCCTGAGCTGATCGTGAACTTGAGAGTTCATGGACTCTGAGAGGCGTCCCACTCAGAGGGAGGTGCTGGTCGCAGCCTGTTGTGGTCTAGGAGAGCTCAAAGGGTCTCACTTGGGATCACTATTTATAGGGCGGGGAGATGATTGACTTTAGGCATCAGTGAGTTTCCACAATCCAGGCAGGTGGTTTCTCAAGTTTTAGCAGTAAGGCTGCCAGGATTGTCTGGAGATAGTTGCTTAGTTCTGTTCTTGTTGTGTACCTTGTTTAGGCAATTGGTTCCTGATACACTCAGTGCCATTGTCCTGCCTGGCTACACAAGAGTGCTTGGTACGGTTGAGTTGCTCTCAACTGCCAAACCCTTTGTTCAGAGGCCAAGGCTTGTCAGGCAACTTAGAACGGCCCATATACAAGGTGAAGGAGCAGAGCAGCGGGGAGTGCACCACCACACAGGGTAGTGTGGCCTTAATTCATCGCTTGCAGTTGACTGAAAAACACATTTCCCAAACCTCAGAAAAACACAAACTAAATGAGTATCAGCCTTGAAATAAATGACAGAGGGCTGACT
Source organism: Phaethon aethereus (assembly GCF_964289735.1). Taxonomy (NCBI): domain Eukaryota; kingdom Metazoa; phylum Chordata; class Aves; order Phaethontiformes; family Phaethontidae; genus Phaethon; species Phaethon aethereus. The sequence goes on along the minus strand of NC_138577.1, from coordinate 63,609,580 downwards.
TACAAAAGGTAAGCTATGGATTTCATAGAGATATGAAACAGAGAAATCTCTCTATGTGCCTTACTTTGTAACTGAGTAAGAAAAAAAGAAAGTCATTGTTCCTTTAAAAGCTTTCTTAAAAAAGCCGTTGCAAGCACAATTTGCTACTAATTGTACCTGATTTCATTTATCTAAGTCCTTCACATCCTTGCCTATTTTCCATCACATTTATCCATGGCTATGCTTTCATAACAGCCACTTTGCCTGCAGGTGGGATGCTGGGACATTAGGTACCATTGTACAAGTGCTGGTTCTTTGACAAGTGACAGGTGGCTTGTTTCTGTCCCTGAGGTGTGGGATAATTTATCTCACCAATGAGTTCAGCCTCTGGCAGCCTAGAAACTAAGGACCTTGAATGTTAACTCAAATTGTGGCTGGGGATGCATAACAAGGCTATCTCTGGAACCAGCACACTGACCAAGAGGATATCCAGCCCAAAGAACAAAATACCTCAGTATACGCTTAGCTGCTACCTACTGATACAACTAGAATAAAACACACTGATGTTTGTGGCATATAAATTACATGACACTACTCATTTGTCATACTCTAAATAATTGTACTTGTAGATATAGAATTTCCTAGCAGGAAATATGCTAGACTTGAATTAAAATGTAGCATTTATATCAGAAATCTAAAGGTAATAATAATATTAAAATTATTACTAATATTAAATTTATCAAGGGAAATATTATAACTCTTTTTTATAAATACAGAAATCTCATAGAAGATCTTACACATTTAGGATTTACAGACAGCTATTACTCAGACCTGTGATGATGCTTTGCAGTACACATGCAGTCATGAGTTTTACTGTTTACAATTTCAGATGAGAATTAAAAGAGTTCAAAAAGTCATGTTTGTGTATATTTCATTTCAATCTTTTTGTTGAAAATAGGATATCCTTATTTAACAGAAGGTTGTCTGGATGTTACAATATTTTTGCCTGAACTGGAGATGGGAGGAAAAGAAAACTTGAATATTAAATCTTTGCTTGGTATAATTAAAGTAACCGTGAAGCATTTTCAGTCTGTTGCTAAAAATACTCTGAATCTGTACTTTCTTTTAATGTATTGTTTTGCATTACTGATTCTTTTGTTGATAAAATGTCACCAGAGGGTGGGAATTCTGTTCCTGAACCTCAGTGTCTGCATGTCCTGCAGGAGAGTATGTGTTTTTTTCTAAGTGCCACCACAGCACCAGGTTATGGAAAGAATTTTGATAATCATCATAATTTAATGCAAGGAAATTCAATGGCAATAGTAAATAAAAATAGTCTTGCCATCACTGCAAACTGATTTCTTAAAAAGAACAAACAAACAGTTCCAATTAAGCATGTTATGTTGTCCATGTTATTTTTTTCACTTGGAACACCCAGGAGGAAGATAAGAAAGTCCTTTATTTCCTAAAGATCCAGAATCTAGTACATTTAAGAGTAAACTCTTAGAAAATTCATCCCATATGCAAAGAAAAACCCACAGTACATATCTCAGGAGTAAACTGTGCTATTTATGTGTCACATACTATTGAATCTTTAGTAGAATGAAACAAAACTCATTCTTATTATAGGTCTGTGGTCAGATCCTCTGTATTTTGGAAACATTTAACTTATTGATGAAAACTCACTTTATGAGTTTATACTGTGTTCTTGCAAGTAATCATGATACATCTGGTAGAAATATTACCACGAAACACTGAGGCAGATATTGAGAAGAAATAAGGTGCAGATTGTAAACAACCATGGCTATTAACTGCTAGAGCTCTTATGGAAGCATTATGAATAGTCTTAAATCAAGACTAGTTGTGCTATAGCTCAGTCTGGGTCTTACAGAGAGTTTACAGAGATACACTGGGGACAAAACAGCTAACTGTAGTGGTTCTTTCTGACCTTAAAATACCTGGAAGAAGAAAAACCATATACTGCCTGATACATATATCACAATGTATACTGAAATGCTGGGGTCAGTGATCAAACAACACTTTCAGACAGGAAATAAGAAAAAAACCTGCACATTACTTTTAATTTAATTGAAGGTTATCTTTGAACACTCAGAGCATTTGAAAGAAATCCTCTCCTGGTGAAAAGAGCTGTGAACACTCAATGAAACAGCGGACAGGAGAGCTGTGTGTGTGTGTCAACTAGTGTTATTTCCACACCTACTTATGGATAAAATCATTAAACTTTTTGCAAGCAATTGCCAAATTTGACATTATTTGTGAAAGGATAAAATTGCAGCCCTATTTACCCACTTAATAGGTAATTAGGATAGCATACTCTCCCTGAACACTTCTGAATTCTTTAAACTGTTACTTTAGATGAGTCATTGAAACTGGTTTCTGCTGAGAATTTTAAAGGAATAATGCATTATTTTAATATCACAGCATCACAGAATCATCACTAAGGTTGGAAAGGACCTTTAACATCATCAAGTCCAAACATTAATCCAGCATCACCGTGTCCCCTAAACCATGTCCTGAAGTGCCACATCCACACATTTTTTGAAAACTTCCAGACATGGTGACTCCACCACCTCCCTGGGCAGCTTGTTCCAATGCTTGACCACTCTCTCGGTGAAGAAGTTTTTCTTAATATCCAAACTAAACCTCCCCTGAGAGGGGGAGACCAACACCCACGTCGCCACAACCCCCTTTCAGGTAGTTGTAGAGAGCAATAAGGTCACCCCTCAGCCTTCTCTTCTCCAGACTGAGCAAACCCACTTCCCTCAGCTGCTCCTCATAAGACTTGTGCTCCAGACCCCTCAACAGCTTTGTTGCCCTTCTTTGGACACGCTCCAGCACCTCAGCATCCTTCTTGTAGTGACGGGCCTGAAACTGAACACAGTATTCATGGTTCGGCCTCACCAGTGCTGAGTACAGGGGCACGATCACTTCCCTACTCCTGCTGGCCAGTAGGAGTATTTCTCATACAGGCCAGGACGCTGTTGGCCTTCTTGGCCACCTGGGCACACTGCCGGCTCATGTTCAGCCAGCTGTCAACCAGCACCCCCAGGTCCCTTTCTGTCGAGCAGCTCTCCAGCCACTCCTCCCCAAGCCTGTAGCATTGCATGGGGTTGTTGTGACCCTGCACTTGGCCTTATTAAACCTCATACAGTTGACCTCTGCCCATCGATCCAGCCTGTCCAGATCCCTCTGCAGAGCCCTCCTACCCTCCAGCAGATCAACACTCTCACCCAGCTTCGTGTCATCTGCAAACTTACTGAGGGAGCACTTGAACCCCTCATCCAGATCATCAATAAAGATATTGAACAAGACTGGCCCCAGAACCGAGCCCTGGGGAACACCACTTGTGACCGGCCGCCAGCCGGATTTAACGCCATTCAGCACAACCCTCTGGGCTTGGCCATCCAGACAGTTCCTCACCCAGCGAAGAGTAAACCTGTCTAAGCCACGAGCTGCCAGTTTCTCCAGAAGAATGCTGTGGGAGATGCTGTCAAAGGCTTTACTAAAGTCCAGGTGGACAACATCCACAGCCTTTCCTTCCTCCACTAGGCGGGTCACCTGGTCATAGAAGGAGATCAGGTTGGTCAAGCACGACCTGCCTTTCATGAACCCATGCTGGCTGGGCCTGATCCCTTGGTTGTCCTGCACATGCTCTGTGAGCACTCTCAAGATGAACTGCTCCATGATCTTCCCTGGTATGGAGGTCAGGCTGACAGGCCTGTAGTTCCCAGGATCTTCCTTCTGGCCTTTCTTGTAGATGGGCGTCACATTGGCAAGCCTCCAGTCATCTGGGACCTGCCCTGTTAACCAGGACTGCTGAGAAATGATGGAGAGTGTCTTGGCAAGCTCCTCTGCCAGCTCTCTCAGTACTCTCAGCTGGATCCTATCAGGCCCCATAGACTTGTGGGTGTCCAGGTGGCTTAACAGGTCCTTAACTGCTTCCTCCTGGATTATGGGCAGGTTGTTGTGCTCTTCATCCCCATCTTCCAGCTCATGGGGGCTGAATACCCTGTGGATACCTGGACTGGCTATTAAAGACTGAGGCAAAGATGGCGTTAAGTACCTCAGCCTTGCCCTCGTCCTTGGAGACAATGTTCCCCATCATGTCCAGTAAGGGATGGAGATTCCCTTTGCCTCTTTTTTGTTGTTAATATATTTGTAGAAGCATTTTTTATTATCCTTTATGACTGTGGCCAGACTGAACTCTAGCTGGGCTTTTGCTTTTCTAACTTTGTCCCTGCTTGACCTAACGAGATCCTTGTACTCTTCGTGAGTTGCCTTCCCTTTCTTCCAGAGATGATAAACTCTCATTTGGTTCCTGAGTCCCAGCAAAACCTTTGTGTTCAGCCAGGCCGGTGGCCTTCCCTGCCAGCTCTTCGTATGGCACATGGGGACTGCCTGCTCTTGTGCCTTTAAGATTTCCTTCTTGAAGGCTGTCCAGCCTTCCTGGACCCTTTTGTCCTTCAGGACTGTCTCCCAAGGGACTCTCTCAACCAGTGACCTGAACAGGCCAATATATATATTTGTTATACTAAAAACTAAATCTTACCTAAAATAAATGCAAACTAAAATTAATAATAAAGAATCAGCATTAGTAATTTGTTCTTCTAAATAATGATTGAAAATTCTTCCAATTTGGCCATTCTTCACTCAAAGAAAAAGAAGCATTTTGGGTTTGTTTATTTGTTTGTTTGGTGTATTGCATATGGTAAGCAAGAATTGTGAATCCACTATGTGGTAGAGAGATGTAATGTGTATATTTAACCACAGAGTAATAAATCTAAGGTTTAATAGATAGAATAAAAGCTTTTCCAGCACATGGAAGCAAGATGCTTTCATACCAATGTTGGTTGCCAAGAAAGGAAAGAGTAAATAAAATTTATTATATGATCTGTGGCTATATGAGTACAGATGTGCACAAATATTTTCCAAAGAGAATGCTTCCTCAGCTTTGCTTCTGTTAATAAGTATAATTTCAAGAAGTCATTATGCAGCTAGCAATATGTGTGCTAATAAATACCAAATAATTCAGCTCAATGTTGGTGTTTAGATTTTGCACTTCATTTTCAGTCTGGATTTCATGAAATCATTTAACTCATTGTTTACTCTGAAGAAGGGAGGATGATGTTTCTTCCCTGTGGTTATTGCCTGATTACGTATAAGCACATTTAGATGTGAGCTGTTAAGGGGTCTTTTTTTTTAGGGCAATGGATTGAGTCCCTGACAAGAACTGAAAGCTAAGCAGGTTGTCTGAGTAAGTTCTAAATAATTTTTCCCCTTCAAACTGTATAATTTTTTACACTTATGACACCTCAGTGATGTCTTTGCTTTATTCCTCATTTAAAGCTTTTTAAATGCAGATTTAAAATTAATCTTCCTTTTTTTTAGGCAAGCAATTTCAGTTATTGTTCTTATAACTTGCTCACAGGTAGTTAAGAAGGTCATGAGTCAGCTTTATTGTAGTTAGAATATTTCATAGAATCACAGAATCATAGAATATCTCAAGTTGACAGGGACCTGTAAGGATCATTGAGTCCAACTCCCTGCTCCTTGCAGGTCTGCCTAAAACTAAACCATATGACTGAGAGCATCGTTCAGACACTCCTTGAACTTTTACAGGTCTGGTGCCTTGACCACTTCCCTGGGGGACCTGTTCCAGTGACTGACCACTGTCTCAGTGAAGAACTTCTTCCTACTGTCCGAACTGAATTTCCCTTGATGCAGATTCATTCCACTTCCTTGTGTCCTATTACTGGTCACCAGAGAGAGGAGATCGGCACCTTGTCCTCCACTGCCCTCCTTAAGGAAGCTGTAGTCTGTGATGAAGTCACCCCTCAGCCTTCTCCTCCAAGTTGAACAAACCAAGTGACCTCAGCTTCTCCTGAGTCTTACCCTCAAGACCTTTCACCACCTTTGTCACCCTCCTCTGGACATAGTCTGATGGTATGATGTCCTTCTTATGCTGTTATATTGTTATAATAGCTACATTATTTCTTGAAGAGATTCAAGAAAAGGAATCAACTTAAAACGAACTCAAGAACGGTTTTCATGTTAAAAGACTGTAAGAGATGAACTTTTTCTCAGGTGATCATGTATCAAATTAATGAATGGACTAGCTCATTACCACTCAACTAGTATCCAGTTCACAAAAGTATAGTAATACTGGAGACACTAAATAACATACTTCATAACAATTTATTTCAACACAATATGAGAAGTAGGATGAAGAATAAGGTCTGGTCTTGTTTGAGTGGAAGAAAATATTGAAGAGATAATGGTCTGTACTACATTTGGCTTCTGGATGACTGAAGTATGATGCTGTTCTGAGCTCTATGAACAGAGCTGTTCTTCTGAACAGAACACTCATCTTTGTCTTAGTAAAGATGGACTGATGTGCCATAGAATATTATTTCCTTAACAAGGACCCCTTTCCAATTTCTTTTTTATATGGTATGAGTTCTTTTTTGACCTAAAAAACATTATGGAGAAAATGCTGTGGTTGCCCAGTCTCAAAGATCAAGCCACCTCAGCTGGAAAATTTGAACATGTAGAATTGGAAGTTAAACTCCTAATTCAATATGGATTATCTCAAATCTCCAGACCCAGCCAAACCTTGCATTATTCTGAGATTGGTTCACCACAGGAATCTCATTTTCACTGTTGATATCCTACAGAGACTTTTCTTTTCCCCACAATACCAATACTGAGTGGTGACATTTTAAAAACTTTTTTGAGAGTCACTACTTTAATCTGCTTAATTGCAAAGAAGGATATTAGGTGTTCTGCATATTTTTAGGCTCAGAATCCATATTTTATAATTTCATTCACAGAATGGAATGAAGTACCATGAACACTGTTAGGATTGTCCTACATTAGACCATAGTCTATAAGCTTTTTCACTTGTTAATGAAACAGCAAGGTCATTTTTTTATGTGTATACTCCAGCAAAAGGAGTACTCATTGTCCAGAGGTGCTTTGGTGCATAAGAAAAGACAGAGCTCTTACCAATTACAATAAAGTACAGCTTCAGTTCATGTAGGTCAAGATAGGTCCAATAATTTCATTCCAACTATGTAATTTTATAGCATTTAAGAATCCCATCTACTGTGATTTTTGTGTGAGAAATCAAATGCATATGGGTCAAGAAATTACAGTGTTAAAGTTCCCATGGCAACATTAATATGATCACACTACACTTATGGTTTGTGGTATTTTGGATTACTGGCCATACCGAGAAATGTTTTCATGCAGATTGTACAGTACATGTATTACATCAGAATTAGTCTTTGCACAGAAACATTAACATTTTATTTTCCAGACTGATGTATATTTTAAATCCATAACTTAATTTCTGTATTAATATTAGGTGTTTATTTTTATGAAATTTCTAAGAAAAAGAAAATGGAGATGGGAAAGTAGATATTTATGAAAAAGAAGACGATAAAAATGAATTAGATACATGCTTCATGTCAAAACCATGAGGAAATAAAGCTCCTTGAGACTGCAGCAAACATGCAGATACCAATAACAGCCTAGGTGACCTAGGCATCTTCTTCTTTGTCTCGTACTTGTTCAGCACTCACATGGTGAATTCTATGTTTGTAATCCTACAATTCTTCCTGCAACTGACATTTTAAGGAATTTCTGTTGTAATATTGTTAACATAAAACATGTAATGATATCATGTGATTGTCAGAGCCTAGCACCTGACAAGATGCCTCTGAAGTGCAGCAGGAGCTGGTTCTTCTGACTGTCAGCATCTGCATCATTGTCGGCACTGGTTGAAACAAAAAGGGCTTCTTCATTGATCAGCTGCATCTATTTTGTGGGCTTCCTAATTATTCCAAAGAATGCAAAAGAAAGGTAAATATAAAATCTGCAATCATACTTCAGAACAAAAAGTTTAGAAATTCGGGACGGGAGTGTGTGTGGTTGGTTTGGTTTGGTATGGATTGTTTAGTTTGGTTTGGTTTTCCTACAGAAATCATAATAAATTAAACCTCTGGTCCATTCATGCAGTATCCTTTCTCTAATAATCACCAGATGATTATGAAAAAGAATTCATATAACACCTGATGATGTTAATCAGAATGTGTTTTCTCATTTGAGGCCATTCTGCCCTCCAAGTCTTCTTTCTAATAGATGTTACATTTAGCCCCTTTGTAAGTGCGGGACTTATAAAGGTGAATTCCACAACCTGTGACACTATTTATTCACTCATGCTGATGGAAACTTATATGGAGGTTGTTACAGCTATCATATTCTTGTCCTTAAGATGTACAAATCATTGCAGCATGTCAGACTGTATCTGCAAAATAAGGGTATGACATTTCTTGTATTTAATAACCTGTGGATCATTATGTTGCATCTGGCAGGATCATGCTGTTTGTAATTTACACAATGACCTCTTCAATTAAATTAAAAACTATTTCTATGTACTCAACAGGTTTTTTTCAAAATAGTTTCAGTGCTTTGTTCTGCGTTTCATTGTACATATCCCTGAAGACAATGGAGGTGTTTTCTACTCTGATTTTTTTCCTGAAATCTTAAGTTTAACAAAAAACTTTAAAAGTATGTGTTTCCCTATTGAACTTGGGATAGGCTTCCTTTATGTAGCCACAGTGGTTGTAGTCAAGTGATTCTTCCCTCCTTCATTTTCTGTGTTTTCCAACATAATCAGATTATGATTAAAGAGTGTAACCTTAATTAAAGCAAGAGACAAAAAATAGCAAGTATCCAACATGAGTCGAACCAACCTGTGTATCAGCTTCGACCATACTCAACTGCTTCTCTTGGAATTAATTGCTGTGTTGGTCTTTTTAGCTTGTATACCAATGTTATGTTTGTAATACTGAGGGGAGGATGATGCAGGAAAGATAGTGCATGAAGAAATTTTGTAAATTTTTCTTTACAATTGAGAAAATTCCCTCAAGATAAACATAAATCCACTTCTATTCTTTGCCTCCTGCTTGGCACCAATGCCACTTAGTTAGTCACAGGCATGGTACTAGATCATAGTAGGTAGTGACTGTCATCTAAACACTGGATAGGTGGCCTTTAAAAAGGAATGCAGCAGGGAACTTAAGTGCTCTTTCTGAGGAAATCTGGATATCTTCACAATTGAGCTCAAACAATGTAGCAGTTGTGAAAACTGACGTTTCCAATTTGGGAACTGTCAAGAGCTGACTGGCTTTAGATAAAGGAATTGGACAAAATCTGAAAAAAGCCAGTGAAACAACTCAAAATATTACTGCAATGCCACCCACAAACAAAATAATTGCGTTTCCCTGTGTCTGAAGGTGATGTTTCTTACCTTAGGGACAGAGTGTTGTGAAGAGTGTGCTCTTCCCCCACTCTGCAGTGAAGTGAGTTATTTACAAAGAGGGCTAGCATAATTTGAAACTTGTTTCCATCCTTTGGAGATTTTGTTTGTCCTGTGCCAATGAGAAAGTTGACAAGGTAGCTGAGAGACTGATTCAAGATGTGGCCCTAAGGGTCGTCTGGAAGGACCCAGCAGAGAGCACTCTCAGAGTGCTAGTGAGTGTGGCTAATGAGGATCTTTTGGATCACTCTCCTAAGCTCTTTACAATTCATCACTGGGATGAATGACAGCTCCTGTAGTTAGCTCTGCCAGTGTATCATCTACACATTTGAGAAGCTGAGGAAGGTCTAAGCTCATAGAGATGTTTGAAAACCCCGCTTCTGAACAGTCATTTGTATATCTCCATCTTTTGGGTAATTCCCTGAGCACTTAGTGTGACTCTCAGCAAAAGAATTGTTCTGGTGTGTTGAAGACAATTTGAAAATAAATAATCATGTTTTCTGTTTGCTTTATTATTCCCTCAAGAAAACTTATTTAGAGACCAGAAACTGCAGGTGTGACTACCTGTCATTCAACAGCCAGAACCAGGAGCTCAGCTCCTCAAAATGCAGCATTTTATGTAGTGCTTTAAGTATCAGTAAAGGTATTTAGCATCAGCCTAAATTTGTGCAGTTGTCCTAGTTGCCCGTTACTTTGTTGAAAATGGATGTTTCAAAATGCTAACTCACATTTACATTATGCATTTCACTATATCAACACCCCATCTAAACCAGGGATTGTTTCAAATAGCTTACCTTTCAGTTTTCATCTACACAGTTAGTGAGATTGCATGCTATTTCATAAATTAACATCAGTTTCTAACCTGCTGATTCATTTGCAAGGGTGAAAGGTGAATGTTCAATGATTCCCACCACAGTTAACATAAACATTTACCTGATCGACTGCAGTGCTCCCTCTGTGCCATAACATAGCCACAGATTTATCATTCTTGCCTCAGCTTTGCTCCAGGCGCCTGATTAAAAAGCCCAGACCAATGTCTGCTTTTATCTGCTTACTTTGATTTTCACTTTGGAGCACTTTACCAGGACTGTACTCATGCCTCCCTGCTGCTCACATGCTTTGTGGCATTTATTGTCTGAGTTTTCCTCTCAGTGTGGCACCAAGGTCTAACGCATAATATACCTTTTGCATGCAAGGATAATCCGCATCTTCCTCATCACTCTGCTGCACTAGGTATGGTTTCTATAATGTTGTGGATATAATAGGAAAAAAAACAATCACAGAAGTCCCTGGGATTTTTGAGTTGCCTCAGAAGACTAATAAAATTCACCATATGTGTCTTCTATCTGCTGTGAGCCAGGCTTCACTTCTTAAATCCATGCAAGAAGCTGAAGGTTTAGTGTGATGATGTCATCTAGACTAATAGTTTACTAGAGTTATTGCTATTAATCATGGCTTACTATTGGTCTGTTTAAAACCACATGGGGCATAGCACTAGCACAAAAACATTTATTAGGAAAAATGACTTTTCAGAAGTAAAATCTTATTGAACTTGCACATGACTTGGAAAAAAAGAAAAAAGAAAGATTAAACTCAGTATTGCTTAAAATGCAGACCCTTTCAAACAAATGACAGGGTTTAATGTTAATCTCATTATCCATACAAAAATTCTAAGAATAGGAGAAGGTATTTCAAAGTCTAAGAAATTAAGGCATTTATTAAAAATGAGTGCATGACAATATTTATTTTTGAACTTAACACATGTTTTTTCAGTCCGTGCAATCTAGTGTGTTTTAATATTACTACAAATATTCCATTATTTATCAATGCCTGTCTTTTTGTCGGATGATTTTGATATGATATTAATCACAGAATAGAAACTTCCAAGTCTGATATAAATTCCTTTGCTGAACCAAAGCCAGCCGTGTAAAGATTGATATGATAAAAATATAGAATAATTTAAAATATTTTGTTTTACTAACTAGTAGAAAGTATCTCCTTCTAGGGCCTGGAGGCAATATTAAATAACATTACTTCCTCTCCTGAATGTAAAAAGACTATAAATGCATTCAGCAGTCATATGAGTTTAAGAGGAAAAAGTAGGATCATCTATAAAGAAAAAGAGTCTAAAATGACTGTAGCACAGCTAACTGCCCTTGTTCTTCAAGGGCTAAGTTGATAAAAAGCAGTGATCAGATTTTTTTTCTTCAGGTACAGCTGTGATACTTTGATTCATTATATACCTTCAAACTTTCCTGTGAAATGTTCACCTTTCATATATGACATGGATAGCAAAGTGGAAGGTGACCTGTGCATTTGGAAGTGTTTTCAAAGACAGTCAACATTGGTTATTCAGATACAGAGAAATCATACTGTTTTAACATTCTAAAAATGGTGGCAGGGTCAAGTCAACTTTTAATGATTTCAAAAGTCAAGGTATTGTAAATTTGAAAATCCCTGTAAATCCAAAATGTGTAATTACTTTTTTCCCAGATCATCTCACATAAGAGCTAAACCAGAAATAATGCTAACCAGACAGGGTGTTTTTCATTATTCCTAATATAAATTAACAAACACCTACATTAAGACACCTCTTTTTGTATTAGACACTCCATTCAAACTGATAATCCTGAATAATACAATCCCTTATGTATCATGAGTTCATTTATGTTAGAAAAATTAACATACTTTTTTCCTTGACTCTCTAAAATTATCTCAGGGAAAAAAAAAAAGAAAAAAAAAAACCCCTGACTATGAGGTTTTTGTTTGCTATAACCTTAATAGCTGCAGAAATGACATGTGATATGAGAGCTCTAACTTAGTAGGCAAAAGTATATAATAAGCTCCTATGACCAGAAACTGAAATCAGTTAAAAATGAAAGAGTAATTAATCTGCTGGGACAGACAACAGATGAACACTCTGACAGTCAGAGGTTTAAAGCATGAATAGATGTCTTCCTTAATTATATGCTGGAATTCAACCACACGTTTCATGACAAAATCTTTGGATGTCAAGGATGATCCAACAAGCTTATAATGATTACATTAGTATAATGACCCAGTCTGGACTTTATTAAACATATCTAGCTAAAGTAAGTGAGTTGTAGTAAAATATTTTGTTTAATAAAGTATGATTTCTGTGACAGCAAAAATCGACTTAAGTTTTATTCTTGCTAAATTGGGACAGGTTCTTAGATGACATAGATTAACAGAGCTTCCCTTAATTCAGCACTCTCAATTATATATACCAGCTGAGGAACACAATTTTGTGCCTGCAGGGAAATAACGAGTCTCTTTCTGGTCCTATATAGCAGACCAGGTGTAAGAAGAGTCATTGCAATAGTAATACGATAATGGCTGTAGAGGCCAAAGCAGTTGTCAAAACTTTTTTGGCAGAAAACAATGTATTTGATAAAACTGAAATATCGGTGATGGATTTCTTTTTTCCAGGAGACGCTTTGAGTAGTCACAACATAACTGAAAATTGGGAGCATTTCTGCCTATTAAATAAATACTTTTTTCTTAAAGAATGCAAATGTTTTGAAGTAATATTTATTCTTTACTGCCTTTTGCAATATTTTCTTTAGCATGTACTAGTATTGCATGTCCAAGACAACTTTATTTACTTCTTTCCTCCTTTCTTCCTTCCTAGCCACTGCAAAAAATAGTATGTTTTAAGAGGAAAACATAAAAAAAGGAGGAAAACAGGAAAGCTCACTCATGTGAGTCCTTCACCTGACTGGGGAGGGACCAATGAACCTTTACGATACTTCTTAACACAAACAGGTGTAGGTATTTTAGATATTCATATTACATCATACCATTTCCAGCGATGCCATGGGGGCTTTAAATGGGACTTAAAGCAAAGTCCATCCAAACTTCATCAGTCAAAATTTTGCTTCTTAAAAGTGGCAATGTGTTATCTCAACTTGTCTGTACCACCCATCAAACAGGCTGTGCTGACAGTGTGGTGGGCATGGTACTAAGACAAAAAATCCAAGTTCAAGATTAATGTTAATCTAGGTGTTCTAAAACTTGGTGTACTCACAGCACAGCAGAGGGGCGGACATAGCACAGCTGTGGGGAAGAGAGAATGTTGGTGTTGAAGTAGCAGGAAGAGGTTTCATATTCCTGGTATATGCCATATGATCCTTAGAGACTGTTGTATCACTAACACTGTTGTGATGGTGTAGCTGGGTGAAAAGGCCATGAACTCCCAAATTATTCACGTACCAACCTAGTAAGACCTGAGCTGTGAAGCTCTCTCTGAAATTGCAAAACACAGTACATGTTACATAACAGATAGGAACAAACTGGTCTTTACCGTTCCAACTCTATTGGGTTCAGCAGAAGAGCTATAATTACTATTGTCTAGAATGGAGCAGTGCTCCAAAGTTAAGCGATTAAATCACCAAGTCTTCATCTCTAAAGTACTCAATTTCATAATACTTGTTACCTCTAATCAGTCAGTCAGAATAATAGCATGGGATAGAGTCATCTTATTACAATGGCTCTGCTAGGTATAGCTTCCATGGCAGAGAATATTACACACACAAAAAAAAAAAAGGGAAGGGAAGGGAAGTCAAATGCAGTAAGCATAGAATAGTTTAGCCCTTCTTTATCACTAATGGAATACTTTTACTGAATTGAAGCAAAATACTAATAAAAAAAGATGTGATTTTTTTCACTTTTTTTTCGCTATTCACAAGGAATATAGTGGTAATATCAGATTTGTTTGCTTTCTTTCCTCTCCCTATGAATACAAAGAAGTTGACACGTTTTAGAACAAACAGACAAAAATAATGTCTGCTAGTGGATCCATAGATGGATCTCATATCTCAGTAGTACACCAAAGTTTATCTTGGTACTAATCAGTTATGTAAAATGTTCTGACATTTCAAAGGAAAACTTTTCATATCAGTTGAAGATGTCAAAAACCTCATCTTGACATTTTACAAAATATTTTTTTTCTGAACTTCTTTGTTTTATGAGCATTTTCAATATCATATGTCTTAATACTCTTTTGGGTTCAAAATAAATGTTGAAATACTAGGATGTTAATTCCATTCTTTGACTATTTTCACTGGGCTTGATAACAGCAATGGGCAATTCCAACTTTATTTTCCCAATAGAATTGTCGGTATGGTTAGTGGGAGCAATATAATGAATATTTTCAGATGTGGGTACATATATTGCTCTTTGGTATTGATCAGTTTCTAAATAACCATGCATACTGTCATTTAGAATTCAATATAAAAGAATAAGGGTCTACAGCACAGCTTTTCTTTATCTTTGGGAGTTTTTATGTGTTTTTTTGACATCATGAGCTCCTTTCTAAGTTTATTGGCCCCTTAGCATAGTTGGAAGAACTGTTATGTTTCATAGCAAGTAAACTGTACTGATTTACTGGCATTTCATGCGAGAAGTAAGTTTCAAAAACCTGGTCTTATTAAGTACAAAAACTATGTGGAATGTACACTTCAAAAAACAAAGACCTTAGAAACTAGTTTATGTTTGAAAGCTGAAAACTAATCATAGTTACAGGAGTTTGAGAATAGCTAATTTATATACCTGTGAAGATGTTTATGTGTAAAGATTTGAATAAACTGTCTGAAAAATTACTCCTTTTTCTTTTCCACTTTAATTTTGTTTGATAAATATAAGTCTATTTGATAAGCAGAAAAGAATTCATGATGGAAATTTTATGATTAGTGTTACTATCTTCTGTCCTGCTATTTCAGGAAAATGCCTTGTTTGTTAGGAGTGAAAGCTGGATTATCCATGAACTCTAATATCTATATAGAGACAATATATTGGAAAATTAGCTCTGATTTTCTACTGTCCAACACTGCAAGTTAGAGGAAGCTGGGGAAACGTGCTGAGAAAGAAGCCCTAAGGATGTCACCATTTATTTGATACTGATTCTGCATTACAGGAAACCCCAATACTCACTGTGAGACTCTAGTAACTTTACAGTGGAGTCACCTTTGCATGCTTGAGCATTAGATCAAAGAGCTCAAAACATGATATTTCTAGTGGAGTAACATATTTCCCTTTTCTTTGTCTGCCACACAACCTGTTTAAGATCTGATCTACAGTTTTACTAAGCAATTAAGAAAACTCTATTAATAGTACTAATTAACTGATATGAACCCCATGAAATTTCACAGCAAGTGAACAGCCAATGCAGCATTCTGTTAGCTGATCAGAAAAGCCAAGTCTATTGCCTGGGGTCTCCTCCCAATCTCATCCTGTGCATTCATGCATCTACAGTCAGATTCCCACCAAACATAGCTCAGTCTACTCTGTTTTCTTGTTTTAATACACTAAAACCCCTTATGTATATCACAACAAAGCCTGATTCATTTAGATCTTGCTCAGGACTGACACAATAATTTTCATTTGACCATAACATAAAAACCCCAAATCTTACAGAAAGTTACTGTATTGATGCACCTCCATCATCAAGTTTTGAATGGTTTTGCCCCTTATATTTCACAAGAGGCAGTTGCCTATATCAAACGGCAGCTAAGGAAAATTACTTCTCAATCTTAGAATACAGCCAGCCCCTCAGGAAAGCCCACATAAAACCTTACAACCTTGAGGAAACATCAATGGGGATTTAAAGCCAGTCATTGTAACCTCAGCAATGACACCATATCAGAGGCAATAAGCGAACTGTAAAAAAAAAAAAAAAATAGCAGAAGATAATTTCCTTCCCAGGGAGGAGAATAATGTTTGCAGGACTAACTAGATGTAAGCTTCCCTAAGGGGTTGAAAGAAAGCAGCATGGTACCTAGCAACAGTCAAACTGGCTGAGCAGCAGGGTGTAACACCAAGTTCTGTTGCTATTAACATTCATGATGAACTTAGAAGAGCCAGAAGAAGGGCCCTAGCAACAGCAAGCTCAAAGGGAAGAGTCAGAGGCATATCTGTCTGAGTCAGGCAAAATGATAAAAAAAATTTTGGAGTACTATAAAAAAGCTTTGGAGTATTTTTGAGCATTCGTATATGTGATTACATAGGTGGGGTTACTGGAATTGGAAAAAAATATATCTGTTAATAAAGAGAAAAGTAATTTTGTTTTAATTTAGGATCTAATAACAATGCAATAACTAATACACAAAAAAATGTCATGTAATTTGTCAGTAATTTCTCTAGAACATGTTTCTTCACATTTCTTCTAGAAATAAGAAGGAAAAAATATTTTTTGTATTTTATATTTCATATTAATATAGAATATTGATTATGACCCAGAACAGGAAGAAATAATGATTTAGGGTGCTTCAGCAGATTTTGTCAGCCTAAAAGAAAAGACAGGGTAAGAACCTAAGGAACAGAGGAAATAGAACAGAATTGCTGTAAGTGCAACAAGAACTACAGCATGTTTTATAGGAACAGGATTTGGAAGTTATCACGGTGTCACTGGCATTTTCATTAAAACACCTTTTTCCGGTGTTTCATAACTCAGCAATAGGCATTTCCTCTAGGCTAAACTAATAGAAGAGGTCTCAGCCTGGGATAAAAATGTTTTGGTCTGTGGGGTTATATGTGTATAAAATGTAAAAAAAGGAAAGAAAGAAGTTCCAAGAATACAAACAGATCTGAGCAGTTTCTTTATAAGGTGCATTTTTAATTAATTAACTAAATAATCTCCCTTATTATCTAAAAAGGTAGAGTGAATGGTTTTGTATACTCATTATGATGATTATAGTTTATTTATGTTAGAGTGACTAAGGGATTCAGGCAAGACGGGTTGCTCTGACAGAAATAACAGATGGTGATGCCATATATAGGGTATATATGCATCTGTAGCTTTCTACTATTTAGATTTCTGGGCTCCTAAGTTCATACATGTTTATTACCTGATATTATATACAAACTTGCTTGTCTTAGCTGTCTCTCTCAGATCACAAAAGGAATAAAGTGTGAGTCCCAGAGGTCCACAAACCACAAACATGATTTGGCTTATTAGCTGCTGTCCCTAGGACTACCACTAACACAAGTAAGTTATAAACCTTGCCCGGTATTCTGCCTTTTCTCATTTTTAATATCTAAACGAAGTGGCTGAAATTCACATTCCATTAAAGTCAGAAACACTGTCAAGTAATTGGCAGATTGGTCCAGTCACTATGATTTTGGATCAACAGCATCTGGTTGGCTGACCTGAAGATGCACAGTAAGTCCAGCCTAGCAACATGCACCATATTTACTATGTGTTTTCAGGGTCAAACTAACATCTGTACCAGAACTGTGCAAACAAGCCATATTCTCTGCATTCTTGATGTTGAACAATTTAGTTGAGCTACTAATTTGATTAAGCCATCAGTTGTCCTAACAAATGATTCTGTGGAAAAAGAAAAAAACTGCCCAGGAAAACATTCTAATTATAGCTAAAATCATGCTATTAATAACTTCTATTCCAATAGGAGTGGGAATATGTGTATTAATTTTCTGATCTGTTACACCAATTTTGGCTCTTACACTTGTTCAGATGGAAGTAAAACAAGTTTTGTAAGATAATGAAGGAAAATAATTCATTACAGATAGAACTCATTTGTGATTTGGAAAATATAGTAATAGCAGAATTAATTAAATTATTTGGATTAATATTAGGAAAATATACGAAGTGAAGGTTGACAGTGAAATCAGTGGCACAACAGCAACAATGCGCTGTGATGTTCTTTGGAGGACTGGTATTTCTCTGAGTAGATTATCAGTGTCTTACCAGTAACACTTTTCACATATACACAGATTATTCACCAGGCTAAGATTTTCCTTTCTGAAGGAGCATAGTGTAACAAAATGTATGCATACCTTATAGAGCAGAGGGATTTTTACACCTGGTTAATTAGTCTATCCAGTTGCACATGGAACAACTGTTGGTAATGGATCTTGCCAGCAAACTAAGTGCATCCAAAACCTTAACAATATTTCTGGAGGATGGGTTTGGGGGCTAGGGGGAATCTTCCTAATTTTTTTTGTATTTTTCTGAATATTAGGAAGAATATAAAAGGATGAAAGGATGAGTTCACATAAGCTTTTTAAAATTATCTAGTTTGAAGGGTTTTGAAATAAAGGCAAGTGAGTTGCAGAACCAAAGTTCTCTCCTGGACCTAGGACTCTAACAACAGACACACAAGTAAGACAGAATTGTGCAGAACCAAAAGTAAGACTAAATGGCCAAGAACAAGTCCATTTATAAACGGAAATATTTCAAGCATAATTCTTGTGGACAGGCAGTGGGTATCACCATATATACCTGCAAAGAAGGCTCAAAAATGCTTTTACCATGCTTTGAACTGAGCAGGGTAAGGAGGAAGGAGACCTGGTCCACTCAGCTCTGAAAATCTTCACTCCCTCTCATCAGTACTTAATGTTTGTCTCTCATTGCAATGGGAGTCAGAGTTTCAGGTTTGTCAGGTTACACCAATTATGCTTTTCTTTCTCTGTCTGTCCCTTGGCTACCTCATCAAAGTGACAGTTCTGACAGCAGCTTAAACAGCAGCCCTGGGAGGTCAGAGAGTCAGTTTCTCAGGTGGGTAAAAGACTATGTCATCCCACTGTTATTAAGAGCTGTAATAGCACTAGCTGATATGGGTCCCAGCTGCATTTTGGGCAAGAGACAATTGTGTTGTTTGGACTGACTGCAGACCAACAGCACCGAAGAAAGAGAGAAGAAAAAGCAAGGGAAAAAGAGGGAAAGCAGAGGAGGGAAGCAGGGGAAAGGGAGAAGAAAGGGAGAAGAGAAGGAAAGTGGGAAAGGAGGGGTCAGCAAAAGGAAAGGCAAAAGAAAAGGAAAGAACTCAAGAAGGAAGAAAGGGGAGAAAGACTGAAGGAAGAAAGGATAATTATACTTACAGGATCATTTTTTCCCACATCATAGTTTTGTGATTTGTTTGTTTTTGTGGGTTTTATGTTTGTTTTTTTGTTTGTTTTGGGGGGGACCAACACAGATGAATGGGACATGTTCCCTTCCTTCTTGCTGCTCTCTTTAATCTAATTCTTTCCATTTTTTTCAATTTCTCTCCTAAATGAATTCCTTGTTCATGTACACACAAGTCCTGAATCACAAAATAAGAGTTCTTTCTCTAAGTGACATCAGAACCAGTTAACTTAATCCAACCTTAGATGGACCCAGCGTTTTCTGTAGAAAACCTGTGCTGTCCTATTTTGGTCAAGAATAGAATTAACTTTTCCATGTGTGCTGCAGAAGAGTCTATAATCTGGACATGTGAGGAGAGCAGAATATATTAGCACTGCTCTTCTCTATGTTGTACTGTTCAGGTGGATGATACAGGGCAGCCACTATCAAAGCATGTGAGAAGTATTAGCTTAATGCAATATCCCATAGTATGTGCACCTGTCATGTAAGACAGTGTTTTACCTGTAGGACAGCATATTGTCAGTTATTAAATCTACGTTTTGGCATCAACCAAATTTTTAACCAGAAATTAAATTTTTCAAAATTGTTATATGCCAGCACATAGCTATTTGGGGTAAGAAAGAACTGGCTGTGATTATTTTTCTAAAATATTTTAAATTCTGGTGGAATCCTGCAGACAGCCAAGGTTGCAGCTTTTTAGACTCCAAGGTTTAGATACAAGGAATGAAACCACTGCATGAAAGTCACACTAAACATCTCTAATCAGCCACAGCTTGTAATTAGGCAAGCAACTAATCACATAAGTATCTTTGTATTGTTTCTCTCCATTGGCCTGTAAGCCTCAGTGGAAGCTTGTATTTATTGAGTAGTAAATCAACATTAACGTGCTTCAAGCAACAACATGTTTTTTAATTCTGTATTACAATTTCAAAGCAACTGCCTTTTCAGGTAATACAATTCCTTGCTACTCTCCTATGGCAGTGGCACTGGATTGCAAGCTGAATGTTAAAAGAAAATGCTCTCCGATTGGCAGAAAGGTGTCTCTTTTTTTTTCCTTACCTCTTCCCCCGACTTGGATATAACAGTGAAAGGATTCTATGCTTCAAAAGTGGATCGTGGGTATTTTGTCAATAGCCAAAATATGTAAACTTCCTATAAGGAATCAATGATGGTTAAGTGATTATAATAGCTGACTTGCCCTGCATGAAAATGTTTTAAAATGTTGTGGAGCTATCAGAAAGGATGCTAAATAATTTTGAGGGTGTTCAGATAAGAGCTATGTGCATGATAAAAGGGTTGGAACACTCACCTTCTGATGAAAGACTCCAATAGGTCCATTTACTTAGTTTATGAAAGAGGACATAAAAAGGTAACTTGATCACAAGTCCCTGAACAGGTACTTGTGAGAAGAATTACTTTTTTAAATGGACCCTTCAGTGTAGCAACCAGCAAGAACTGGTGAATGGAAGCTGACAAATTCAAATTAATTATGAAACAGCTTTTGAACTCACATATTTTGATACAAAGAATGCATGAAAACCTAGCTAAATCTCTCAATTTCTACAGTAAACAAATTCATGTTAAAATAAGGTGGAATTAGTTAATAACAAGTATAGTTGTGGATTCTTTATCCTGGGAAAGATGCCATGTGTTTTTAAAATACAAAAATTATTAAAAAAAAAAAAAAAGTATTTTGTGGAGAGCTTTGTGGCTTGAAGCACAGTGAAATTCCGATTAATTGACTACAGCACTCCTTTGTGGCCTTAAGGTGAAGCTGTGAATTTAATTGTGTGATCTTGTTATGCTTTTTCCTTATTCCATACTCTTTGCTAAATGCATTGTACTTTCTTGTTCTCTTGCTTCAGGTTAGCTCCTGCTCATGATGACTACAAGCATGTGAACATCCAATTTAAATGGATTCAGCTAGTCCAGGCAGGATTAGGTGTATCTTCTTTAAGACAGGAACAATGTTTTCCTAATTTCTGCAGTGTCTAGTACATTGAAACATATATCCTCAGAGGGCCACTTGTATGCTGTCACAGTATATATTGATGAAGAATAATAGGTATTTGAAAAATCTAAAATATTTATACTGGATGGCTTAAAACTACATTTTGCCTTTAGAACTACCTCTGGCATCCCTCTGAAATTAAAAATGCAGTAACAGATTTCTGTCATAATAAAAGGAGACAGTATTCAGATGCTTGTTTTGTTAATATTATAAAGCAATATTTTAAATTATCATTTTAACAAGCAATTAATAAACAACAATGAGGAAATGGAAATGGGGAAATGGAGAAAGGGTGCACTAGTGTTATTGTTATGTATTTATGCTTAGTAAAAAAGGCCTGACTCAACATCCTGGAAAACTAACTAGAAAAAAGAAAGGTGTGTTGGGGAAAAGGTTCAACACTTGAAACGATAGGTTTGTTTAATAATTAAGATACCTTTATCAAGGATTAGAATACAGAAGTTACACCTGTGTATTTATTTTCCTGCTCTAAGTTCACTAGGAAAATAACCCTCATCAATCCTTTTCAAAGCTGGGAGAGGGGAGAAAAAAACAAACCAATCAAACAAAAACTTTTTGTTTGCTATTAGATACAAGGTCAAAAGTAGATTTAGAGAGATGGCCAAACTGAAATGACAGAAATGGAGAAAGAGGGAACAACCCTAAAAGAAAAGAAAATAAACTATAAAGACAGAAAAGATTAAGAACAACAATAAGAAAGACCTAACAATAACACAAATGATTCATGAATGTTGCAGAAGAGAACTGTTTTGATCATCAATGAAACTGCTGCTCTTTGTCTTTTGTACAAATATATGCCTTAAAGATATCCATGCAAATCCTACTAGTTACACCATTTTTTTCTCAGAAATATATTTCCAATAATTATTAAACATGGTCTTTGTGTCAGTTTCAGAAAGCTTGTACTTATAGCTCTCTTACCAGGTGAAAAATGTGTCCCAGTTTTAAAGATCTATTACCCTCACATACCTGTCCTAGGGTGCACAAAGTCTAGCAGATAAAAAACCAAAAGAGTAATAGCTGGTTGTGAAACAGCCAAAAGCCAGAACATGAACCCATTTTTTTGAAGGTTCCCTTCTTCTCGGTGGAGAGGACAGTCAGGTAATGACATTTTCTTAGTGTATGCTTCCCCTAGTGCTGCATCTTGAAGCATGAGGAGAGTGATTTGCCAAGTGATGCAATGACTAATCCAAAAACATTTTTGAGGGGAGAAGTGAGCATTCTCTCTCACATGCAAAAGATAAAGAGTGTCTTAGGAAAGCATAGGGAAACCTCATCCAACTCAGTTTTCTCTGATCACCAGTTACTTCAAGGGTGCTTTGCCAAACAAGTACTAGCCAAATCTGGGGCAGTAAATTGTCTGGGCAGAAAAACAGGGGACTTCCTGCTCTAAGCCTTGGCAGGAATAGAAAAATGGGGCTCTTAAAGATGAAAAGAATAAGAGTAGCAGTTTGCTAGCACAGGTTTCAGCTGCTAGTTCAGGAACCAGATCTGATTTCTGCTGGACTAAACAGGTGCCAGCGCAGACCTGATCTAGTTTGACTGAAAACATTACTCTTAACCATTGTACATATTGGAGCAGTCCCAAGAGCCATCTGGCCCTTCCACCACCTCTGGGATTTACTAGGAGAACACATATTTTGAGTAACAGGGACAAATACTGGAAATATGTGCTCCACTAGTGTTGGACGTCTTGTTTTCTGTTATTCTTTTCTGAGGAGAGAATTTTGTCATTAAATATCATGCATATCACACTGATATTATCTTCACAATTTGGCATTATGGAAGGAAAAAAGATATTCTTTCTTGTAATGATGATGCATTTGAAAGAAAATTACTGGGACTTCCTGTTCAGTAATTATTATCTTTCTCAACAACCATACGAAAAATTCAGAAAGACAAAAAAAAACTTTCATTTTGCAAACACGTTACTAACACTTTGGCAAAGAAAATTTTTATTTCAGTGAAAGCTATATAATGACAAAAAAGCCAAGTAATTTTGATTTTATTCAAAGATTTCTCAGTTTATTGTTATGCTGAAATTCCAAAGAATACAGCTGAAGAGAAACAATGCTCTTTATTTTTTAATTTAAATAATCTTTAATTTTTCTGCTTAACTTCTTTCAACCATTTTACTCCTGTGATGTTAGCTTAAAATATAAAGATAGCTTGGAATATAGAATGGTGTACCTGGATAGAATTTGATTTTCCATGCTTCATTTTTCTTACTGCTTTAAAAGATAATGTATAGTACCCAAGGACAAATATTTTGTACCTCTTTATGTAATTACCTACTTTGTACATGTTTCAACATATGGAAGAATCATAGAATCATAGAATAGTTTGGGTTGGAAGGGACCTTTTAATGTCATCAAGTACAACCCCCTGCAGTGAGCAGGGACATCTTTGAACTAGATCACGTTGCTCAGAGCCCTGTCCAACCTGACCTGGAATGTTTCCAGGGATGGGGCATCTAATCACCTCTCTGGGCAATTTGTCCCAATGTTTCATCAGCCTCACTGTGAAAAATTCCTTCCTTAGACCTAGTCTAAATCTACACTCTTTTAGTTTAAAACCATTACCCCTTGTCCCACTTCTACAGGTCCTGATAAAAAGTCTGTCCCCGTCTTTCTTATACACCCCTTTTAAGTACTGCAAAGCTGCAATAAGGTCTCCCCGGAGCCTTCTCTTCTCCAGGTTGAACAACATCAGCTCTTTCAGCCTGTCCTCAGAGGAGACTAGTTCCATCCCTCGGATCATTTTTGTGGGCTTCCTCTGGACCCACTCCAACAGCTCCATGTCTTTCCTGTGCTGAGGGCTCCAGAGTTGGATGCAAGACTCAAGGTGGGGTCTCACCAGAGTGGAGTAGAGGGGCAGGGTCACCTCCCTCCATCTGCTGGCCACACTTCTTTGGATGCAGCTCAGGATACAGTTGGCCTTCTGGGCTATGAGTGCTGGTTCATGTCCAGCTTTTCATCCTTCAGTACCCTCAAGTCACAGAATCACAGAATCACAGAATCACTAGGTTGGAAAGGACCTTCAAGATCATCAAGTCCAACCATTAATCCAGCGCCACCATGTCCCCTAAACCATGTCCTGAAGTGCCACATCAACATGTTTTTTGAACACTTCCAGAGATGGCGACTCCACCACCTCCCTGGGCAGCCTGTTCCAATGCCTGACCACCCTCTCAGTGAAGGAATTTTTCCTAACATCCAATCTAAACCTCCCCTGGCGCAACTTGAGGCCATTTCCTCTTGTCCTATCACTGGTTACTTTGGAGAAGAGGCCAACATCCTCGCCATCACAACCCCCTTTCAGGTAGTAGTAGAGAGTGATAAGGTCTCCCCTCAGCCTCCTCTTCTCCAGACTGAGCAAGAACACTTCCCTTAGGTGCTCCTCATAAGACTTGTGCTCCAGCCCCCCACCAGCTTCGTTGCCCTTCTCTGGACACGCTCCAGCACCTCAGCATCCTTCTTGTAGTGAGGGGCCCAAAACTGAACACAGTATTCAAGCTGCGGCCTCACCAATGCCGAGTACAGGGGCACAATCACTTCCCTACCCCTGCTGACCACACTATTCCTGATACAGGCCAGGATGCTGTTGGCCTTCTTGGCCACCTGGGCACACTGCCGGCTCATATTCAGCCGGCTGTCAACCAGCACCCCCAGGTCCCTTTCCACTGGGCAGCTCTCCCGCCACTCCTCCCCAAGCCTGTAGCATTGCATGGGGTTGTTGTGGCCGAAGTGCAGGACCCTGCACTTGGCCTTATTAAACCTCATACAGTTGACCTCTGCCCATTGATCCAGCCTGTCCAGATCCCTCTGCAGAGCCCTCCTACCCTCCAGCAGATCAACACTCCCACCCAACTTGGTGTCATCTGCAAACTTACTGAGGGAACACTCAATTCCCTCATCTAGATCACCAATAAAGATATTGAACAAGAACTGAGCCCTGGGGAACACCGCTTGTGACCAGCCACCAGCTGGATTTAACGCCGTTCACCACAACTCTCTGGGCTCGGCCATCCAGACAGTTCCTCACCCAGCAAAGTGTAAACCTGTCTAAGCCACGAGCCGCCAGTTTCTCCAGGAGAATGCTGTGGGA
Organism: Phaethon aethereus; assembly: GCF_964289735.1. Taxonomy (NCBI): domain Eukaryota; kingdom Metazoa; phylum Chordata; class Aves; order Phaethontiformes; family Phaethontidae; genus Phaethon; species Phaethon aethereus. Next base: position 63,584,233 of record NC_138577.1, on the reverse strand, counting down.
GATGTTGTCAAAGGCTTTACTAAAGTCCAGGTGGACAACATCCACAGCCTTTCCCTCCTCCACTGGGCGGGTCACCTGGTCGTAGAAGGAGATCAGGTTGGTCAAGCACGACCTGCCTTTCATGAACCCATGCTGGCTGGGCCTGATCCCTTGGTTGTCCTGCACATGCTCTGTGAGCACTCTCAAGACCAACCGCTCCATAATCTTCCACGGTACAGAGGTCAGGCTGACAGGCCTGTAGATCCCAGGATCCTCCTTCTGGCCTTTCTTGTAGACGGGCGTCACATCGGCAAGCCTCCAGTCTTCTGGGAGCTCCCCTGTGGTAACCAGGACTGCTGATAAATGATGGAGAGTGGCTTGGCAAGCTCCTCTGCCAGCTCTCTCGGTACTCTCGGGTGGATCCCATCAGGCCCCATAGACTTGTGGGTGTCCAGGTGGTTTAGCATGTCCTTGACTGCTTCCTCCTGGATTATGAGGAGTACATTGTGCTCTCCATCCCCGTCTTCCAGCTCAGGGGGCTGAATATCCTGTGGATACCTGGTCTGGCTATTAAAGACTGAGGCAAAGAAGGCATTAAGTACCTCAGCCTTGTCCTCGACCTTGGAGACAACGTTCCCTGCCATATCCAGTAGGGGATGGAGATTCTCCTTGCCCCTCTTCTTGTTGTTAATATATTTGTAAAAACATTTTTTATTATCCTTTACTACTGTAGCCAGACTGAGCTCTAGCTAGGCTTTTGCCTTTCTAATTTTGTCCCTGCTTGACCTAACGAGATCCTTGTACTCTTCGTGAGTTGCCGGCCCCTTCTTCCAGAGGTGATCAACTCTCCTCTTTTCCCTGAGTCCCAGCAAAATCTCCCTGTTCAGCCAGGCTGGTCGCCTTCCCCACCTGCTCTTCTTACGGCACATGGGGACTGCCTGCTCCTGCGCCTTTAAGATTTCCTTCTTGAAGACTGTCCAGCCTTCCTGGACCCCTTTGTCCTTCAGGACTGTCTCCCAAGGGACTCTCTCAACCAGTGACCTGAACAGGCCAAAGTCTGCCCTCCGGAAGTCCATGGTAGCAGTTTTGCTGACCCCTCTCCTTACTTCACTCACAACTGAGAATTGAATCATGTCGTGGTCGCTAAGCCCAAGACGGCCTCCAACCACCACATCTCTCACCAGTCCTTCTCTGATTGTAAACAGCAGGTCCAGCAAGGCACATCCCCTGGTGGGCTTACTCACCAGCTGTGTCAGGAAGTTATCCTCCACACATTCCAGGAACCTCCTAGACTGTTTTCTCTCTGCCATGTTATACTTCCAACAGATGTCCAGTAGATTGAAGTCCCCCACAATAACAAGGGCCAGTGAATGCGAGACTTCTGCCAGTTGCTTATAGAATGTCTCATCTGTCTCTTCATCCTGGGTGAGCGGTCTGTAACAGACTCCCAGCAAGGTATCTGCCTCATTGGCCTTCCCCCACATCCTTTCCCATAAGCACTCTACTTGGTCTTCACAATCTTTGCTTTCTATGCAATCAAAACTCTCCCTAACATACAGAGCCACCCCACCACCTCTCCTTCACTGCCTATCCCTTCGGAAGAGCTTATAGCCATCCATTGCAGCACTCCATTCAAGAGAAGCATCCCACCATGTTTCTGTTATGGCAACTACATCATAGCTGTCGCGCTGCACAATGGCTTCCAGCTCCTCCTGTTTGGTGCCCATGCTGCGTGCATTGGTGTAGATGCACCTGAGCTGGACTATCGATTTCAACTCTGGCACTCTGGCACGCTACTCACTCTAGTGAGCCTGGTTTTATCCCCTCCTCCCTCCAAATCTAGTTTAAAGCCCTCTCGATGAGCCCTGTCAGCTCATGAGCAAGAATCCTTTTGCCCTTTGGAGTCAGTTGCACTCCATCTGCTCTCAATGCCCTCATCCCTCAGACTGTGTTGATATTGGGGGTTGCCCTGACCCGGGTGCAGGACCTTGCACTTTATACTCATAAACCAAAATGTTTTAATGATATGAGGTTCACATGGTTCCATTCCTCAAGCTTGTCCAGGTCCATCTGGACAGAATCCCATTCCTCAGGCAAGTCTATTGCACCAGTTAGCTTGGTGCCTTTTGCCAACTTGCTGAGTGTGCACTTGATCCCATCTATGTCATTAATAGAGATATTAAAGAGTACTTGTCCTAATATGGACCCCTGAGAAACATCATTTGTCGCTTCAATTGATCCATTGACCACTACCTTTTGCATGCAACCATCCAATGGTCCACCCACCAAATCCATATGTCTCCAATTCAGAGAGAAAGATGTTGTGGAGGATCGTGTCAAAGGCCTTACAGAAGTCCAGATAAATGACGTCCATAGCTCTTCCCTTGTCCACTGGTGTGGTCACTTCATCATAGAAGGTCACTAGGTAGGTCAGGCAGAACTTGCCCTTGGTGAAGCCATGTCTCAGTCACCTCCCTTCCCTCCATATGGCCTAGCACAGCTTCTAGGAGGATCTGTTCCCCAATCATCCCAGGCACAGACATGAAGCTGACGGGTCTGTAGTTCCCACGGTCTTATTTGCTAGCCTTTTTAAAGATGGGTGCAATGTTTTCCTTTTTCCAGTCTCCGGGGACTTCACCTGGCTGCCATGACTTTTTAGATATCATGGAGAGTGGCTTGGCAACTGCATCAGCCAGTTCCCTCAGGACTCTGGGATGCATCTTGTCAGGTCCCATAGACTTGTGTATGTTCAGGTTGCGCAGGTGGTCTCAAACCTGATCTTCTCTTACAAGTGGGAGGGATTTTGCTCCTTTAGTCCCCATCTTACAGTCCCTTCCCTTGAGAGGTGCAGGAAGAGGGATTGTACATTCTAATACATTGTTGTAAATATACTGCATATAAAGTTATTCAAGTAGACCACTGTTTGTAATAAATTGTGTATATTTAAAATGTCTTTGTAAGAAAGCAATGGGTCACATAGTAGTAGTGAACACTATTAGGAATATGGAGTTGTCATCACATCCAAATGATTTTACATGTAGTCTCTAGAACCTAGTTGAAGTAAAGACGTGTATCTTTAGGTAAAATAAAATTTTGTGGGCCAGACAGTTTAAGAATTATTAATTGTTTCTTTTAACAGTCAAGTAGAAGCCATCTGCACTACAGGTACTCAATAAGATACAAAACCTGTGTCAGCAAGGCTTGTCACCTGCCAAAATTAAAAGTGCATTACACCTCCTCTGCTATCAATTTAGTATACAATGACAATGCCCCAAATACACCCTACACTCCACTTTAAATGCTCACTGAGGCTTTTTGACTCTCTTCTGAATTGTTTGGGGGAAATGCAGAATAAACCATGTACTCAGAGTAATATGAGCATTTGCAAGACCTTACTAGTAACTCGATTTTGTATGAGAAAATGCGGAGTTTGTGCATGCAGAATTTCAGTCACGTTGCTTTTTAAAAAGTTAAGTTCTTAAGGTACTAGAACTGCTTAGTATGAAGTTTATAAGAAGGTGTTATACTGTCTTGCACTTGTGTCCTGATTTCAGCCAGGACAACTTGGTACTGGAACAAAGAGAGAAATAACTTAATACTCATAAACCAAAATGTTTTAATGATAAGAACTCCTAAAACAGACATTTCACTGACATCTGCTGAACAGATGATAATATAAATGGTAGGCTTGTGCTTTCCATTAGTAGGAGTCCTATGCTTTCTATAAAGTGAGCTGCAAAGCAGCTTTCCATGACTTCCAATTAGTGAGAAAGAGGAGGAATATGCAGGCTGAAAGAAAACTGTGTTTATTAGTGTTTGGAGTTTGGAGGCCCCAGTATTCTGAACAAAATGTAAAGCTCCTGTGCTTGCTAACATTCAGCTTATAATTTTCCTTGTTCCAGCATTAGTATTAGATGCCTTTATGAAAGGTTGACAATGACCTGTGTTGGTTAAAAGAAAAGGCAAAGATGGACTTTGTTGCTGTAAAGGGATAACAGTGTTCTGGAGAAAAGATGCCTATATAAATAAGAACAACATATTTACACTGACGTTTTGATTCTTCACCTGATCATGAACAGAAAAGGTACTGATTTCAAAATTAGATACTTCTGTCTCTGTAGCTATGGCAATATAAGTCATTCCCTTATGGGTGTGATAATGTTGAGCAATGATAATGAATAAACACATAATGAATAAAAATCAAACGTAATACTTAGCTAAATAATTTGTGCTACATAGAACCCAGAGCAAACAAAAGGAATATCAATGAGAAATAACCTAGAGCAAAAAAGAATCAGTTTGATGAATTGAGTTATATTAAATTTCTTTTTTTTCCCCCTCAGCAGTAGAAGAGATAGAACTTTCATGTTAAGAGAATAATATTTTTATCCTCAGAAAAATTAAAAAATTAGAGCTTATTCCTTGAGGAGGAAATTTTACATTAAAAACTACTGGTTCCTTTGGAGACATTTTGAACACAAAGCCTTTTAAATTTAGCTAGAGGAAGAAAACAGAAAAATTCAACACTGGAGAAAAGATGAAATGATAGCTAGATATTTCCGTCTTTTCCTTATTAGTGACAAAATGGTTTTGACTTGGTTTGCCCACTCTTGTCAAATGGTGTGTTGAGTAATTAAATATATTATAGATTTCTTAGAAATATAACCTGTTTGTTTGTTTATCTTAAGCTCTGTGTGGGGACTAGTCAAATTTAACATACACAGTTGGTCCTCAGCTAGTTATAAATTACATATATTTAATCCCACAGAACATGAGACAACAAACTTCCCACAACCCAAATGCAGTCTTGAGCCTGTCTCATCAAAGTGAAAATAAAAATTTCAGATGTACTCCAACAGCTTCAGGACTTGTTCTGTTGATGTTAATGACCTGCCATTAGTGTGAAACAGAAGAACTTCACCGTTGTAGATCAACTTTATTCTAGCACATACAACCCTGCATTAAAGAAAAACCTACAATACAACCTAATTGAAAAAACGGATGATTCTTGTCTCATTAGTAAGCTTTCTGACTTGGAATGTCTTTGAAACAGTCCCTTATAAGAACCATTTTAACACCATTGTCTGCATGGCCAAATATTTTGTTTATCACAGTCTACATATATATGAACAAAAATATATATAGTTTTATATATTTACACACATCCATATTTGGTATTCACAAACTATACATGCACAAAGCATATGTATATGTATAAATACTTGCAAACATGATAAGAAAGATGAAAACTTACTGTATACAAAATACATTAATCCGATTGCTATGTATGTACATGAATGAAAGCTACTCTTCTGTTAAGAGATTAATATAACTTAAACAAACACAAGGGAACACAAAAGGAAAACATTTTTTGGAAGATCAAGGGCTACAGTGAACTTCTGAAGTTCTATGCAGACCTGTAGCTGTACATATTTCTTCAGCTTTACATGGCAATACATGATTGTGTGCATACATATGATCAAAATGCATGGAATGTTTAAGAGAACATTTGTGTGTCACCTGAACTGGAGCTATAGAGAAAACACATTGCAATGCCAACATTTTCATTGATCTCTCTGTTTTTGCTGCAGCCTCCAGGCCCTATTCGAAGCAGGTGTGCAAATAAGGATTAAAATTTAAGGGAATTGAAAACTGAACTCATGAAAGTGCTAATTCGTGGGAAGGTGAAGTTCTCTGTCAGTTCTGATTTTACATCATCTCATTCTCCTATTTTGTAGTTATGCCGCATCATGTAGTTATGCTATTTCTTCAAATTACCCTTAAATTACAATCAAATATTATTACTGGCACTTTGCACATTGCATGATGTATTTAATTACCATTGTGTCAAACATAAATGGTGTTGAATAATACTATGGAATGACTAATGTATTGAATATTTGTAGGATACGACTTTCAGAATTTGATTTGATGTGTTGGTTTGGTTTTTTTTTCATTTTGGAGAAGCAATTAGTGCAGATTATAAACTAGTAGCATATAAAACCTGTGCCTTAAAATTAGAATACTTTTAACTCACAGAAAGAACAGTTCCTGTGAAATGAACCTTGTTTTTCATGTAGTCAAGTAGTTCAAGATTATGAGACAAGAATTTATGGTTGCTACAATGATCAGTTCAAAATATCTGATTTTCATGAGATTTTGACCACATATAGGCATTCCACTTCAGAAAGAATTGGGGAAAATGTGGGCGAAAGAAACTATAGTTCCAGTCTTGATTAATTTTCATTACACTTCTGTTGCAAGTTCAATATCGTCACAAAAGTCTTCTGTAAAAATATGGAAGTAGCTTTCTAAAATAATTATTTTTAAGCTATTTAGTTATAAAACTCTATTAGTCTGAAAGAAAGGTAAAAGTGTCCTCTTTTTTCCCCCCAGTTAACATAATCTCTAGGTATGAAGGCAGGGTAAAATGGTGTGATTCTACAAAAGTCAGCATTTCATGGATTTATATCAATTGAGGATTACTGACTCTGCTTTACCTGCCAGTAACAAATGCTTTCCTAAGTTACTTTGGTTTAGCCTGTTGAAAGTATGCAAGGAATGAAGCTGGGGTATTGCTTAGTATCTGTGAGCAGTTAACAAGAGAAACCTTGAGGGAAGGAACCAGATAATCACAAAAGGAACACAGCTACTGAACCTTGAGTGAACTATCCTAATTAACATCTAATTAACATGTAATTGGCATAATAGAAAGCTGCTCCTGGGCGGGGAAAGCCCCTCCTCACAAAAGACCCTTCTTCACTGAGGAATGGGCCATAAAAAAGGAGGATGCTGTGACTTTAAGTGGAGACAAGGCTTGCGAGAATCAGTGGGAACAAGGGTGAATGAGCCAACTTTTAAAAAATACTGGTAACTGTTGCTCGAAGTGTATAAATATTTTCCATGTGTTAAGCAAGGTGTGCTAGCTTTGTGGGCCTACCACCCACCACCCAACTCTATGCAGATCTGGAATAAAAGCAAGTATCTCTGTGTGTTTTTTGGCTCTCTGCACACCTGGTGGAAGAACCTGTATTTGGGACAGCAAGCCTGCACCCTTGTCCTCTTTTGGGTTTGTTTGCTTTTCTTCTTTTTCTTACTTTTTATCCAGAACATTTTTGCTACCTTATATTTTCAATTTATTTCAAATAGAATACCAGACTATACTGTATTTTCTCTTTAAAATAGATGTTTTATTATCCAGCTTCTTGGTAGTAAGCCCTGTTTTCTGTAACTGGAGTCTGACTGAATGCAAATTCTCCAGCTGTGTTTATTAATCGGTAGTAGTTGGTTATGTTGTCAGTTTGCCAGCTAGCCTAATGTCTGCTTGCTTTCCATATAAAGATAAAATAGTAGTTTGTAAAGTGTACAAATGTATTTGCCATGGGTTTGTACTATCATTTTGGTTTTCACTAAAATTTTGGAAAAATCCAATCCTTCCACACACATACGTTCTTCATAAAATGAATTCAAGCAAACAAAGAAAAAAGATGCTTAAAGAGTAGAAGATAGTTCATATTTTGTAACAACGTAAATCAGGAGAGTAAAATAAAAGTGAAAATGAAGGTTATAACCATGATTTACTGCTTACTGTCAGATTAGACACAACATCAGGAATAAAAAATGGTTCAATTTTCTTCCCAGACTTACTTTGTTTATTTATTTCATAGCTAATGTTGAAGTCTTCTAGGCATAGTTCAATTTCATGTTCCTACAATAAAAATATTGTAAAGACTCTCTACTTGTTTGACTTCTTGATCTTCTTTTTGTGTTATTTTTGTAATATTTTGCTTTCCAGTCCTCTATGTCACTCCTCTGTCTTTTTTACATTCCCAGGTAGTCTAGGTCCAAACTAGCCACAGCCACCGTCATTACTGGCTTGCAGAATGATTCCTTGGAATCAGTGATAAGGACATTGCCTTAAGCATGCCTAACATTACAGCATTTCCTTCCTCTAGTTGGAATTCCTCTGTTATAACCATCAAGATAAATGTGTATTACCATTTCAGTATAAATCCTGAACAGATGCAGTGGCATAATGCAGTCCTTGCTGAACTTTTTCCCAGATGTTAAACCTCTCTGCTGTTTCTTTTGTTGTTGCAACTGCTGCTTCCTGCTCACATTAAAGTTAGGGCAGTGAATGACCACATTTTAAAAACGTTAATTGACTACAGATTTGTCTAGAAATTAAGTGGCAAAGTATGTAGGATACTTCATATAATGCGCTGTTGTTTCTTTGTTGCATCCATTTCCTTCTTCTTATTGCCAATTAAATCTAGCATCTGACTTTTATTATTTTTATGAGAATTTATCAAGTTTAAATATTTGATGGAATTAAGAAATTAAGGATGTAGATTCAATGGGACCTCCCACTTTGACCTGTTATTTATCTCCACCTCTCCTTATTAAAGAAATTCTCAGTTACCTCTCTAAAGATTTTAGTGACACAAAATACTTGTTCTGTCAGAAATGGATTTTTCAGGTGAAAGATTATGTTATGTGAAGATATGGTTACAGCTGCTGAGCCAGGCTATGTGTGTATTGACCTCTTTCCTGCCTGAGCAGTCCTCCATGTAAAATTCCTTGAACGCATCATAGAGGGGAGATTCTGTCCCAACCCGTATCTTACCACCAGTATACCTCAAACTTTGGAAACAAGGTACCTTAGTGAGGCATCAGGGAAGATGTCAGTATAACCATTTTCGGTATCCTCGCTACAGATTTTTCTTTCTTTAAACCCACTGTTTACCAGCTAAAATCAGACAATATGTTTGTCACAAGCAGTGCATTTCAGTGTAGTTGGTCCAGTCAGGTCACCTTAGAGGAAAGAGGTGAAATGTGGAAGTCCGTGCTGTGTTTTCATCCCAATCTATACTTCCATACACAACCAACATTTTTTTAAAAGCTCGTTCAAAACACATCTAGAAGATATATCCAATCTCATTTTAGAAATGTCAAATTAAGTGAATTAATCATATACTTTGAGAAGTTATTTTGAGTATGTAATGGACCTTAATAGTTAGATATTGCTTTTAATTTTGAAACTTCTCTAGAGAAGATTTCTCTAGCTTCTTTTCCAGCAATGTAATCATGTTAATTTGTGCAGTTATCAGGAAGATCTTCAAAAGCACCAAAGTACTACAAGTCTTTTTTTCATGTGTAGGTACTTTTAAGGGGAATATTGATGAGGTTTCTCTTTAATGACTCATATGGGTTGGTTTTAAAAATACATTATTTTCCTAACACGTGGATCTGTTCTGTGACCTTCTTTTCATTATACTTTCTGAGATTACTGTAAACCTGAGGAGAGAACTCTGGACAGGTTAAAATACACACATGGAAGCCTCACCATTTTATGATTAAGAAGCAAGACAGTTCCCCTTTATTCAAAATGATTGTTTTAATATGACTAAAATTGTATTGCTTTTTCTTACCAGATAATCATAGAAAGCATTATACAACATTTACCCGTGCTTCAGTACCTTCGCGTTAAACAAACTATGATGCTGTTGTATCTATTTTCATCCTTCATGATCTACAAACTTAAGTTGCAAAAATTCTTTATTTTTAACTCATATATAAAAGTATTAAATAGATTTAGATCAAAAATTCATCTCTGGTAAGTGTTGCTAGAAAACGCTCAGCTCACTGATACCTAGTTGTTGGCAGATTTCTAAATATAGTGAGTTGTTTCCCAATTAATTTTGTATGCATGTTGTCTGCTACTTTCTTATAATACAAGCTTTTAAAATCATGATTTCATGTCAAATGCCATTAAGAAGTGCAGATATACTATAATAATAGAATCCCTTATATCTGCATCATTTATAATCCAGTCAAGAGAAAGACAATCAATTTTTTTTAACACAACCTTTGCTCCTAGAAACCATGTTTGTTGCCATTATTATACCTTTAGTTTTTTATTTCTTAGTGATAAAGTAACTTTTCCATTATTTTATGTATGATCAGTACCAGGCTGAAGGGTTTACAGTTTCCTAAGGGAAAGTTTTTAGATATTGAAATAAAATTTGAAATATACCAATTTTTTTAGAATATGTTATTGAAGTTATCTTGATTGTTTTATTGCATAAACCATTTATCTGGGAATTGAGTATGATTGGTAATTTTTACAGTCTGTCTGACTGACTTGGCTTTCTATGTGTATACTATCACTCTAGCTTGTACTTCACCAAAAGAAACTTTCATCAGGTTTTCTTCCCCTTTGTACTTCACCACTACATCATAAAAATGGGAAATATTTGCATAGTTAGTGTTTTTTTTTATTTTCATGCAACCTTTTATTCAAATGATCAGGACTAATACTAGCAAGAAAGTTTTCTACCTTATAGTTTATTTTTCACTCCCTCCTTCTGGTGGCAGAGCTGCTAAAAAGTGCTTCAGCAAACATGTCTCTGAGAATTAGTAGTATCTCCTATTAGATAAATACACAGAGAGATTTTTCTGCTAGGAAAGGTATTTTCTTTCTCCCAAATAGTTTATTCAATCATACAGGCATGCTTTCAAACTTTTATTTAATAATTAACTACATTGGCTGGAGGTACCTCAAATGCCTGTAACAGCAGAAAGGAGTGCAGTAGTAGTACAAATCTTTGGGATATGCGAGCCTTAAAAATTACTTGTGACTTTATTTATACTATAAGATATACTGTCAATTTATATGCAACTGACTCATTATTTCTTGAAGACTGTTCCTGCAGTTTTTAGAGGTAATATTTACTTGTTTATCACTGGAGAAGATCTATTATTTTTGTCTGAGTTGGTTCCAAAAGATATTATGATCTCTGTGAGTATCTGCAGTGAAGAGACCAACTGTTGATATAAGGAACTGCTGATTTTCTGAGAGAAAAAGCATCTTTTTTCAGGTTTAGCTCAGAGATCTGATCACCATAAGGGACATTTTTCCTTACATCATGAATAAGAGAATAATCTGATATTTTTATTTCAGATATGTTGAAACTAAAAATATTTTTTATACCTGTGGGTAACAAATTAGAAGAGAGGTAATGTTATTACTTACTACTAGTAATGTGTGTTGGAAAAGCTTTGGGTGAAGTGAAAATAGAGGGAAAACCTCAATGTCTGGAAGAGAGACATGGAGAAAATACGAACAAACCCAGTTTCTATTTTAGTATGCCAGAAGATTAGTTAGAGAATTTAGACATTGATGTTTCTCAAGTACGCAGCACAGAAGCTAACTTAAAACTGGTTCCATTCAACTTACAGTACCGGCTTTTTTTTTTTTTTTTTTTTTTGTGGACATGTAATTGTACAACAGGTGTATTTTTGGCATCTTCCAGTTTTGTGCACTCCCTAGGTTGTAATTTTGTGAGTGGAAGAGTCTGTATTTAACTGTATATTTACTATTATTTTTTTAGATTTTTATCTCACAGATGTAACCTCAAATGTATGTATATGTTCACACATACATATGTATGTAATTATAGTGGAAAATGTTGGTATTTTTCTTTGTGCTGTTCTCATGCTTGCTTAGTTTAATAAAACAGGTCGCATTTAGATAGATGTCAAGAAGTAGTCAATTTTGAAAAATGAGCTGCAAAGATGCTCTACAGATGACAGTTCTGATGATACTGATATTGCAGTCTGTTTTGGTTTGGTTTGGGTTTTTTTTGTTTATATAGCAGTGTGCTACTTCTTTTTGGAATCTGCAATATTTCAGCTGCAAACAAGTTTGTGATCAAAATACCATATACCCTAGGGAGAATACATACATACTGTTGGGCATTGCTTGGCTTTTCTAGTTAGTATCTTTCTTTACTCATATGTTCTGTGAAAAAAACAGCTCATGACTATTGAAGAAATAATTAATACATGTCTGGGTCTTTCTGAAACTTTCAGTGTCTTTAGGAGGACCAGAACAATGGGAAGATGAAGGACCATGTCTAAGTCACTGCTAGACCACTGCATGATGACTGCATTTCATGATGCACTGTGGGACTCCTGGGGACTGGAAACTTCACTGTCAGGGAAACACATGTTTCAAGTTTTATGCAATGTTCTTGCCAAACTAAATAAGAAAAATATGGAATTCAAATAAAATCTATTAATGGCAAGTAATTAATTACTATCTTGACTGAAGTGTATGAACCATTCCTTAAAAGCTTTGCCACCTAACAATTTCAAAGGAAATGTTCGGTTAAGCTTTGTGGTCTCAAAGTAATAAGATACTATTAATCTCTAAACAAACTGCTGCATTGAAATTCAAGTTGAATGGTTAATACCAGAGTATCAAATCATTCCCAGTCTGAACCTAGTGTTGAAACTACATCTGCAATGTTAATGAATGCTTTCTTTCTAAGTGATTGGTGGCGAGGGTAGACAACATTTTTTCCTTTTGCAGAACTTTGCAGGAAACATTCCAGTATGATTCATGCCAGTGACTTCAAGATGAAAAAGCTGATAATTGTGACCAGAAGCCAGTTTGATTCACACAGCTGTGTAAATATGAACTAATTAATGCACAATGCAAAGCTTGAGACTTATGAGACTTCAAACTATCTGTTCCCTTGAGAGATAATAAATTGTATATTGACTGCAAGCTCTGGGACAGAGACCATATTGTCAACAAATCACTGAGGTCTGAGAGTATTGTTCTAGAAGCATTTCCCCTGATAATGGCAGAGGAATTTTTATCCTGGATCAGATTAGTGGCCTGTCAAGGTCAGTAATCTCTGTAAGAGGCTAAATAATTCTACATAAATAAATCTTCTATCCTTTGTGTAAGAGAAAATAATTAGTAAGTGATTGTCAATGTATTGACAACATAGGAAAATATTTCCACTTATTGCAGAACTCCTTATGCCTGGAGGTTGTATGTTCATATTTCTTAGCATTTTGCCTCATAATTCCAGTTTATTGTTAATTTTTAGTGTTATAATTTAGGATATTGATGCCCTAGGTCTGGTTCTAGGATAATTATAATTCCATAGTTTCACTATTACCCTTGCCCTTACTTCACAAATAATTAGATGTTTTACAAGAGATTGAATTAATATCCTTTTAAAAGTTTTAAACTGGCAAAGATGTCAATGAGTTCTCTACGTATTTTTTTGTGAAAGATTATTTTGAATGATTGAAGTTAATCCAGATTTAATCAAAAAGAAATTTCTATCCAAGTTTCAAAAGAATGAAGTTGGATAGTAATCAGTTTGCATTAGGATAGGCAAAATAATTTTTTAAATGCAACAATTTTTTTCCCCGAATTCTAAATCAGGGTATTAGGAAAGTGACTTGAAAACACTTTATGACTGATGTCAAATTACATGACTTTCGAAAGTTATCTTGAAATGAATGTGGATATGGAAGTTCAAATCACTTGAACACCTCTCTTTCTGGCTCTTATACAGAGGACTTTATTAAACATTTGGCTACCTATGTGTTATCTACTAATGAGAGGGTTAAACCCACAAAACTGGACTAAAACATTTTAACTTTCTACAACAACTCTAACTCTTTAGAATAAAATTTGCAAATTAAAAAAAAGCACATAATATTGTATGAATTTTGTATATTTTCTTTTTAACTTAAAAAAAAATTGTGAATGAAAAAAACCAAAACTTTTTCTTCAACAAAAAATCAGCTATTTATGGTTAGACCAACAATAGTCTTCCAGACACATGTAATGCTGTAATAAAGCTTGAATTCCTGTGAAATAATACATATTTCATATCACACCAGTAACTGCTACTTTCTATTAGGGACTTTGCCATAGGATCAGTGACTTTCCTGTCCTCTATTGAGTTTCTGATATTATGAGAAAGATACTAATGTGATAAAAGTCATATAGTATTAGTGACTTTCTATCATGTTGGTGAAGTGAATTTTTATTGCATTAACAAAAACAGAATTCCAGTTGCCATAGCAACTAGCCAAAATGACAAAAAAGCTCTTACAAAAATCAGTTGAGAAGTCTATATAGATTGTCAATTCAGTATGACTCCACTCACTGTATCTCTACCTACAGGGTATTTTTTTTCTCTTCTTTTTTGTATGTTTGTTTGTTTGTTTTTCTTAAGCATTCATTCCTATCTTGTATTGCGGATGTCAGTGCCCTCTGGAACAATATCTGTACATGATTTTTTTTTGTCAATAAGATGTATATTTTGAGGGAGTATTAGTCATGGACTCGTATGTTAATGAAAGTCACTTCCAGTTTAAAAAACACCAATAAAATATAAAGTTGTATTAATTAATCAGCTGTAAAATATTACCAGATCTCTTTCTAAACATTTGCTCTGTTTCAGCTCTTGCATGGGTGGAAAGTTCTTGTTTGTGGCAAGCACAACTCCCTGTTATATGGGGTTTTGTTTAGGTTGTAAACAACATATTGGTTATTTATGTGAGAAATAAGGAAGAAGTTCACTCTGTAACAAAGTGTAACAAATACTGAAGGAAATACACAAAGTACAAAATGTCATGTGTTCTTTGTAGCATATTAATTAATCCATCTATTGGATTATTAGCATCTATTAATCCATAATTGATGTGTAACATTACCATTCATATAGGGATCACATAATCAAAAAAATGCAGCTGTCCAAAAGAGGAAAGTTTTGCTCAAAATCTTTCTTGCTCTAGCATATCATCACAGCAGGCAGTAAAAGTTCCGAATTGCCCACTCGTTCTGGTCTTCTGTGTACTGAAATTCATTCTGAAATGGACAATAACTGGTGAGATGGGTAGGTTTGGTGACAGTTGCCATATCACACAGCATTCTATTTTTATTTAAAATCTTGTTTTTATTTACCTTGATTAAGTTAACATTGACTGAGTGAATGTGTGTACATGGATATTTGTATGTGCAAACATATGGGTAATACATGCCGTATTAATATACATTCCTCCAAACTTTGGCTCCTTACTATTCTTCCTGTTTTGGCTAAGAATCTATTTCTATCAACTACCAGCTGGAACCCCTCTGTTGTTCAGAAAGTTCCAAATTCCTGCTCATAGTCACACAAAACAGCTTGCAAGTGTAAGGAAAAAACACCTCCTGGGTTGCCAGTAGTGAGTTTCCAGTTAGAGCAATAATAAAATTGCAAAATTTGAGAATAAGGAGTAAAATTATCTCTGTTTTCTCATATATTCTGATATCACAGCAGTATTCTAAAAAATCTGAAATTTGCTATGCTGAAAAAGAAATATGCTCCAGCTCATTAGACAGCATTTATGAATTGGATTTTATGAGCAGAGAGGAAAAACTCATCATAATAAGCTCAGACATCTTAATAGTCTCATTTCTATGTGTTTGTCCTTGGTCAGCTCCATTGTTGTTTGCTGAGATGCTCTTTGCTCCATTGCAGGGTTCAGCAGGAGTTTCATTTTCAGAAGTCCTTTGATTGCCACTTCCTCATTCTTTCTGATGCTGAGGTTTTCTACCAGGTGATCTTTTTCCAGTTTATTACCACTCTGACTCTCTCATGAATTTTCGCACATGCATGTTCCTCACTCCTCCTGTTGCCAGAACTCCTTTATTAACTTCTTGCTTTGTATGCCTTTTCTTGATCTCTCTGTCATTGAAACATTTTGTCAGGTTCTCACAAGTCCTGCTAGCCTACCAGCCTTGTATAGATTGCTTTGCATTCTCCAGCAATACTGTCATGCTCCGTCTCTTTAGGTTGTTGCATGTTGGGTGTTGGATTTCTAAGAGAAGGAGCTGTGACAAGTTTCTTTAAGACATGTTCCTTTACTCTCGTAAATTGTACACAACTTAGCTCCATGAGAAGTTAGAAATTGATCACTGTAATGCCTGTATTTTAAATTCTACAATATGATTTTTCAGTGTCTTCAGACTACATGAATAAATCACATCTTATACATAACAGACATTATTTGGCAAGTTGCATTTACTACAATGAAATGCAAGTATGCCAGTGTTATTGTCTGATGTTATAAATATTTATCTTGAATCTGAAATTGCTGATCTCCACAGAAGTAACTAGGTGGTAGTTTTTTCTCTAAATCGGGAAGATTTTGTAAGTTCTGTCATCATGACATATGTCTATGTCTTTCTCAGAAGTCTCTTTTAGAAGTAATGTCATGCAAAGTTCTGTTGTTATCAGAGGTATTCAGTAGTACAAACAGAAATTACTGACACTCACAATACCTTTTCAATAACCACCTCCTAAACCTTCAGTTTGTGGATTATTATTTTGAAAACTATTATTAAACCAATATAAGCCTTTCCTTCTACATTGCATTTTAGCAATGCTCAGAAGGTAAAAAATATTTGTGAAGCTGAATATGGAAATTTTTAATTAACATGTAATGATGTCGTAGTTGACAGCCATAGTTCTATAGAATAAGGAATAGTAGAATCTGTGTCAGAAAACAAGCAAGCATAAGCCATGGACACTTTAGTATATAACAAAACTATTATTATTTTTGAAAAACAAAAGTGAATTTTCATGGCTTCAGAAATCTTCATGTTCTCTGAGCCCAGAAACTTGAATGTGGCTATTATATCTTCAGTGCTCTGCTTACTTGCTGATAGCAAAATGTTGTTTTATTATTTTAATAACAATGTCCACTGTAAGAGAAACATGTAGAAGGATAGTGTGAAAAGTAAGAGCTAATTAATGCATTCCTTAATGTGTATAAGGTGTAATGCATTTTTTCAGTATACCTCAGTAATGATGGTGCCATGCATTTGTAAGGAAGTTCATGATATAAGCTCTATAAAGAAACTAATAAAGAGATAAGGAAATTTATGAATCAATTTACTCCTTGATCTCCAAAATTCTGTTTCTACTTCCAACAGAATGCAAAATGCAGAAGAAAGGTGTCTGATCAAACAGAAGGTGGTGGACAAATAACATATTTCTCTTCTGAATTTGTGAGAGCAGTTCCTCAACCACAAAAGATCATTTGATCTGTTTGTGAGTTCTTTTGTAATGTTTACATGTCTTATATCTTATTTCTTACAATTTTTCTAAAAATAAGTAATAAACCTTGCCATAAGTGCATAGTGAAGACAGAACTGTAAAAGAAAAGGAAAGACCATTGCAACTGATGTATCAACCTGGAGACAAATGTATAGCTATCTTGTAGGAATAGACCCAGGAACAGAAAAAACAGCACATTTCTTTTATCAGGTGAAGCACTTTGCAAACATGACATTTTCAGACACAAATAAAGTCATCAGCCCTTTCTCATTGCTAAAGCTGCTCATCATAGCATATAAATGTACTGATAATGCCAGAGAGTTTCTGCATTGCTTTTTTTTTTTTTTTTCCATGGCTCCCTCAAGCTGAGTCATTAGTACTGAGTCATACTTCCTGACTGCCAACAAATCTGAACATTTCCTTTTGCCCAAGTTTGAGAGCAGGATAGGTTGCATGTGCATGAGATCTGATGTTTTTAAACTGATAACACACATATGCTTTCTGAAAAAGGTAGCTTGTCACCAGTTGCATACCTTTGTTGGGAAAAAAAAACCCTAAATGAAATTGTTAAAATATATCATAACAAAAATTCTTTTACTTGCCAAAAGTTTGCATACATTCCCTGATGCATTTTTTCCTCATATAAAGTGGAAGATCTGACTTGGTCTAGCAATGGGTTATCAGGTTTAAGTTGATTCCATATATTAGCCTCTCTGATGACATACCAGGTATTTGCAATTGTCATCTGAATTAAAAAGATAATGAGTCATTTTCTGGTTGTGGGATTGGCTGTATCACTGGGGAGCAGAGTTTTAGCATGGACAGTACAAGAGGTCTTTTGCCCTGGAGGTCTTTATGAGAAAGATGACAAATGAGAGGCAACACCAGCATGCTGGAGCTCTGCAGAGCAGCACTATGCACTCCTCTGCCAGGATGGTGCTGGAGACACCCAATGCAGGAGGGTGTCCTCTTCTGCCTTCCACCTCCATTGCCTCCCACCAAGGAGGATTGCCACAGGCAACAAATAAGCTGATCAGTCAGGGGAAGGGAAAGCAATACATTTACGGCCAGTGGCTCCAAAAAATGACATCCTGGTTTACTGTTACAGGATCTCCCCTCCACCACATACATGCATTTTTTATGGGAGGTGGATTTCCAAAAGAACAGAAACATTTCCAAGTTCAAGGCCTTACCTTAGCAGACTTATATGAGATCCCAAACTTTGCAGAAAATCTGTATCTTTCTGGACACTGAAGGGGTAAATACCATGCCTGGTCAAGTTGCAGTTCTGAAAAAAAGAAGGGGGAAAAAAAGAAAAAAAAAAGAATTTTTGAAAGAAAAATCCAGACTAAAAGAAGAATTATAAGGGTATTTATTACATTTATTATAGCTTCCATGGTCTACTGTATTTTAGCTGTATAAAATGGGTTTGTAATATTTGCAATAATGTCTGGCATACATTTCTTTCACCTTAAAACATTAAATTTCATTATATAAACCAACACTTGGGGTTATAAATGCAACTATGTTCACAAGAAATGTGGTATTTGAAGGCCACTTACAGGTCTACAGTTTATATTGACTGTGTGTAAGTTAGGGGTCTAAAGCTCCCAGAAATCATGTGTATAGACTATGCAAGCAAAATTGTCATGCGAGTTCCTGTAATGATAGAAAGGCATGAAGAGCAACTATTAAAATCAAACTGGTTAATCTTTACCCACTTTCTGTTGCTTTCATATAAGTACAACTATCCCAAGCAACATAAAATGCAGTGACTAAGAGCAGTAAGTACCGTTACTTTTTAATCATGATTTATACTGTAATTCCTTGTTTCAAGTAAGATACAATTTAGTATTTAATTTAGGAAGCATGTTAGATACCGTTCTATTACTAAGCTCTCAACACTCTATCTTTCAAGTTATTTTGAACTGAAGGATTTTAAACCTATACTGTATACAACTATTTAAATATAGGTGGATGCAGTGAGTTGGGTTGTTTCTGCATTAGCTGTCATTTCATCCACTGATTTTGCCCCACCAGTACATCAATGTATTAAGCAGAGAATGTCTGAATATAATCAGGGAGTGAAGTTGCACATTGATTCAGAAAGTGCCATTTTCATGGGCCGTACTCATGGCATAAGTGTATACTCTTTTTATAGAAAAGTTGCAATTTAATAACCTGAAGTTAATATTAAACTCAGAGGCAAATTTAATTACTAAGTTATAATTGAGTTATTATTATCTATTAATAAGAATAATCTTATTTGTGGGAACTGTTGGTTTTCAAGAGATTCAAAGATGAGCTTTTAGTTTGTTATCTTGATTTTCCTTAAGAAAAGTAGAAATTTGGCCATGCTGTTACTGTTAAATACTTTTGTTCAGGATGGATACTTGAAAAAAGATTTTTGTTCAGGATGGATACCTACTATCTACTCTCTGCAAACAACAAAGAGAAAATACAAGATACTCTCTTTAGATTGTATTATATTTAAGCAATCTGATTTCATCTCACCAAATTATGGCCTACCCAAGTATCAGTCTTCACCAAACATCCTGTCACTGATAACTAGTTCAGCTAGGAAGTCAAGTTTAATTGAATGTTTATTTTCATTTATGCAAAAACAGTTAAATCAACTTGCTGCCAAATCAATAACTGTCAATAGTTGATGTCACTTTCTTTGAAAAAGTCTCAAGCTAAGATTCCATGCATAATAGGTGTGTTAAGTAAACAGTATTAACCACTTCACAGATCCATTATGTTAATAAATTTCTCTTTCTGCCTTATCAGACAGAATGAAGTGGACTAAGAAGTTTTTCATATATTAACTGTAAATTATGTTTAGCTCAGCTAATAAAATTTTATTGTCACAGAACTGTTTTCCACTTCACATGCATTTGGGAGATTGAAATGCAAATTATTGTAAGCTACCTCTGTCTCGTTATAGATGTCTGCACAAATGAAACTTATATGGTTGAAAAAAAAGAAAGTATTCTCTGGGGATACCAAGAGCTATCACTTTTCACACCATAATCATGGAATTTCAGAATTAGAAAAAGATAGAGCAAAGCAGCCCTTAATCTTCTCTGTGGGCTGTGCAATTCCACTTCTATTTATGAAGTCATCTCAGAATTTAATATTCCTCTGATTTGTTTCCATGTTGCTTATGCAAGCTAACCAATAAGCTGCACTTCTTGAAAGTCATAATAACAATGTTGAAAAGGTAGTTAAAAAGAAGATGATACTGCTGCCCTATGTAATAGTTAATGAGTTAAAAAAAATTTTCATCTGTTCTTCCTCCATTTTAGTCTATACATGATGCAGATAAAGTCAGTAAAAGCCTGTATCAGTGGGAGTCTGGCTTGTGAAAAGGAGTGTAGATTGTTTTGCAGAACACACTTTAGAGATAGTGCTATACTCATTAGTATATGTGCAGTAACTGTATAGTAGTTACGTCCGTGAACTTAAGTAAGTCTTCTTGGCAAAAGGGAGTCTTTGAGGCTATCACAAGGAATGGAAAATTCATTCTATAAACAATAACGAAATAGCCCCTCTGTAATGAACAAATATTTCTTAATTATAAAGATCTTATGCTATTCATACACGTAAGCTATCTTGCTCCCATCTCTGCTGACACTGTTTCTTCATGACATGTGTTCCATACTGCTCTTTTCAAATACAAAGTGATAGGGGCAAATTTTCACAGGATTACATGTGTAATAAGAATACTGCACAACCTCAATCTATTTACTATCTGTAAACTAGCTGACTTTTCTAATAATGTAAACACTCAGCCAGTTGTCAACAATTCATGTAAACTTTCTTTTACAGTGAAGCAAAATAGCTAGGCTCTGCAACTCTGTATGTCACACCGAGTAGTTAGACTCTGAGAACTCAGGATGTAATCCCAAATGCTGGGAGATGCACACAGGCAATGCAGAACATTTGAACAACTAGGCAGCTTCAAATAATACCAGGAAGAAATAATTCACTGATTTCTCAGAAACTAACTTGTTCAGAATAGAGCTAACTACAGGAACCTAAAAAGGAAATGGCGAGGATGGAAGAGTGCCTTAAATCCTTTCCTAATGCAGGCTAGAACCCATCTGTAAAACACCACTACATTTTCTTTCAGAGATAGGTAGAAAACTACACATCCTAAAAGAAAGCACCACATGGGCTGAATTTGGTTTATTTACCCAGAGGTAAAGCTAGGAGTCTCCTTCAGTGATTTAATCATCCAAATAAACAGTCAGCACAGAGCATGCCTAAATTTGGGACTTGTTTATGCATTTTATCCAAAGGAAAATGTATACAACACACAGAAATAGTATAGCAGAAAGTTATCTTCCAACACTGAGCTATTGGAGTAACTCAGATGTTCAGTAGAAATGGTATCTGTGGGACATACAGGAAACCCTAAAGGCTGAGCTTTTCAAGTCTTTCAGGTAAATATTGCTCACTTAATCTTAGAATCAGAATCATAGGATCATTAAGGTTGGAAGAACCTTAAAGATCATCAAGTCCAACCATTAATCCAGCATCACCGTGTCCCCTAAACCATGTCCTGAAGCACCACATCCACATGTTTTTTGAACACTTCCAGTGATGGTGACTCCACCACTTCCCTGGGCAGCCTGTTCCAATGTTTGATCACTCTTTCAGTAAAGAACTTTTTTCTAATATCCTATCTAAACTTCTCCTGTGCAACTTGAGGCCATTTCCTCTCATCCTATCCCTAGTTACTTGGGAGAAGAGACCAACACCCACCTCACTACAACCTCCTTTCAGGTAGTTTGAAGGAAGCGATAAGATCTCCCCTCAGCCTTTGTTTGTCCAGACTAAACAATCCCAGTTCCTTCAGCCGCTCCTCATAAGACACCTTTGTAAATAAGAAATAAATTACTTATAGAGTCCTCTGATTCCAAAAGTTTGGTGCCTCAAAAATGTGTTTGCTGAGTCATAATTTTCTTTAGCATGCTCTACAGACAGCTAAGTGTCAATTCTACTCAGCCTTTTGTTGGCTCTCTTAATGAAGATACTGACATGTTTGATATGTACAACGTAACTCACAATTTACTTATACCAATGGAAATACTCTCTGACAAAATACTATAGGATCATTTCTGGACTACTTGTTACTATGATGAATAAAAGGAAGGGCTACATGACCTTCATGATTTCCCTCAAATGTCTTCAGTACTCAAAATAATTTAAAAATTTCTTTATTACTATATTTTTGATTTGCAGATGGCATGCAGACAGTTTATGGCAAGTGTTTGGACTTTATATTTGTTGACTGATTATATTCACCACCTGGCATTCTTTTTGTCTCCTGTTTGGCTGAAGAAGTCAGGTGCCAGTTCATCCACTGAGGCCAAACAAAAAATATAAAAATGTTGTATTTCTAATGAACTGTAAAAATGAAATTTCCCTTCCTGATATATTCAAAATTGAATTTCTCTTATGAATGTATAGCTTTGTCAGCTGCAAATGTGGTGTAAGTGCCTGAATGTAGAGCAGGTTTCAGTATTTACAGGGCTGAATATTAACTAGAGTGTATTGCAAATACACCTTAAATAAATACAAAAATGAATTGATTTAGGAGTAAACAGTTCAGATCATTAATTACTAATCTACTGAATGAATAATTTTTTTAAGTACATTTCATTACATACTGAAATTTGATTATGATCTTCCAGTTTTCATGGCAATGCTATGACTTTTCCAGTATATTGAGGGTTTTTTTATGAGTCCTCATGAAATTTCAGCTTTCGATGCATGACTGTAGAGAAATCTGATAATTTGTTTTGTCTGTATGTCTGTGCCAGAGGAAAAATAGAAACAATCCATTAATTATTTTTTGTTTTTAACAGATATCATAATTACAAATACATCATGAGTCTCTGAATCTTGTCAAAGGTACTTTGAAAAATTAAGGATTGCATCATAATACAAAAGATATGACTAGCCCGCAAATTCCATTTTGTTCCAGATAAGAATCACATTGCAAAATATTATTAGCTCCCAGCAGAGACTTCCTTGTCTTAAAGAATCATTGATCTTATTTCTTGCACTGAGGGAGTGGGGGTAAAAGAGAGTATTGAATCCTGTGCTCATGCACCTGGTTTCACATTTAGATGTAATTTAGAGGTTCACACCAAGAACCTTACTGGATTGGTGTTACAAACTTAAAGTCAGTGATAGCACTTCAACACTTGATCCCACCTTCACAGTCCACACATTCCTTCACTTTCTCTTCTTCCTGTCCTGAGCTAAGTTTCTTGAAAAAGAAGGAACTTCTATGGTATGTACCGTGTGTATTTAATCATAGAATTATAGACTCTTTTGGGTGGAAGGGACCTTAAAAGGCCATCTAGTCCAGCCCCCACTTCAATGAGCAGGGACATTTTCAACTACATCAGGTTGCTCAGAGCCCTGTCCAACCTGACCTGGAATGTTTCCAGGAATGGGGAATCTACCACCTCTCTGGGAAACCTGTTCCAGTGTTTCACCACCCTCACTGTGAAAAATTTCTTCCTTAGATCTAGTCTAAATCTACCCTCTTTCAGTTTAAAACTGTTACCCTTTGTCCTGTCACAACAGGCTCTGCTAAAAAGTCTGTCCCCATCTCCTTATATGCCCCCTTTAAGTACTGGAATGCTGCAAGAAGGTCTCCCTGGAGCCTTCTCTTCCCCAGGCTGAACAACGCCAATTCTCTCAGCCTGTCCTCACAGGAGAGGTGTTCCATCCCTCTGATCATTTGTGTGGCCTCCTCTGGACCTGCTCCAACAGGTCCATGTCTTTCATGTGCTGCGGGCTCCAGAGCTGGACGCAGGACTCCCCATGGGGTCTCACCAGAGCAGAGCAGAGGGGCAGAATCACTTAACTCACATCCTGAAACATATTTCCTTGGATCAGCTAATTTCTTATTTCAGTTATATTTTTGGTTTAAACACAAAGTTTGTTTTTTATAAATAAAACAGCAGAATGCTTCATATGTGGGAAAATACATGTCTACCTTCTAAAAAGAATACACTAATAAGAGTTTTATCAAGGGAACTTCAACCACATTCTGTGTTAAATAGCATTAACTGTGAAAAATGATCAAATACTTTGTAAGGACATACATAATTTTCAGAATAAACTTCTGTATGTGTATTCAGTTTGCATGGAAATGTTTTGTTAGTGGGGGGCTCCAGGTGTGGTTTCTGTGAGAACCTTCCCCTATGTCCAATAGAGCCAATGCCAGCCAGCTCCAAGACAGACTCACTACTGGCCAAGGAGAGCCAGTGGTAGCACCTCTCTTATATTTACAAAGGCAGGGAAAAATCAGCACACATAAATTGTAGCTGGAGACAGAAGTGAGACAGCCGGCTGAATATGAGCCGGCAGTGTGCCCAGGTGGCCAAGAAGGCCAACAGCATCCTGGCCTGTATCAGGAATAGTGTGGCCAGCAGGAGTAGGGAAGTGATTGTGCCCCTGTACTCGGCACTGGTGAGGCTGCACCTTGAATACTGTGTTCAGTTTTTGGGCCCCTCACTACAAGAAGGCTGTTGAGGTGCTGGAGCGTGTCCAGAGAAGGGCAACGAAGCTGGTGAGGGGTCTGGAGCACAAGTCTTATGAGGAGCAGCTGAGGGAACTGGGGTTGTTTAGTCTGGAGAAGAGGAGGCTGAGAGGAGACCTTATCGCTCTCTACTACTACCTGAAAGGGGGTTGTGGCGACGAGGGTGTTGGTCTCTTCTCCCAAGTAACTAGTGATAGGACAAGAGGAAATGGCCTCAAGTTGCGCCAGGGGAGGTTTAGATTGGATATTAGGAAAAATTTCTTCACTGAGAGGGTGGTCAGGCATTGGAACAGGCTGCCCAGGGAGGTGGTGGAGTCGCCATCTCTGGAAGTGTTCAAAAAACGTGTGGATGTGGCACTTCAGGACATGGTTTAGGGGACATGGTGGTGCTGGATTAATGGTTGGACTTGATGATCTTAAAGGTCCTTTCCAACCTAGTGATTCTGTGATCCTGTGATTCTGTGATTCTGTGAGAATATGTGAAACAACTCTGCAGACACCAAGATCAGTGAAGAAGGAGGGCGAGGAGGTGATCCAGGTGCCAGAGCAGAGGTTCCCCTACAGCCTGTGTAGTCCATGGTGAGGAAGGCTGTCCCCCTGCAGCCCATGGAGGTCCATGCTGGAGCAGATATCCACCTGCAGCCCATGGAGGACCCCACACCAGAGCAGGTGGAAGGAGGCTGTGACCCCATGGGAGGCCTGCTCTGGAGCAGGCTTCTGGCAGGACCTGTGGACACATGGAGTGAGGAGCCCACCCTGGAGGAGGTTTGCTGGAGAACTTGTGACCCCGTGGGGAACCCACACTGGAGCAGTCTGTTCTTGAACGACTGTACCCTGTGGAAGGGACCCAGGCTGGAGCAGCTCATGAAGATCTGCAGCCTGTGGGAAGGATTCACACTGGAGAAGTTCATGGAGGACTGTGTCCCATGGGAGGGACCCCACAGTGGAGCAGGGGAAGAGTGTGAGGAGTCGTCCCCCTGAGAAGAAAGGAGCAGCAGAAACAACATGTGATTAACTGACTGCAACCCCCATTACACATTCCTGTGTGCCACTCAGGGGGAGGAGGCAAAGAAAATCGTGAGTGAAGTGGAGCCTGGGGAAGAAGGGAAGGTGTTTTAAGATTAGAGTTTAGTGCTCATTACCTTACTCTGATTTTGACTGTTAATAAATTAAATTAATTTCCCCAAGTTGAGTCTGTTCTGCCCATGATGGTAATTGGTGAACAATCTCTGCCTGTCCTTATCTCAACCCACAGGTTTCTCATTACATTTTCTTTCTCATGTCCAGCTGAGAAGAGGAGTGATAGAGTGTCTTTGGTGGGCACTTGATATCCAGACAGTGTCAACCCACTACAGTATATGTAATAAAAAATTATTAGAGTTTATAAAAATATGATACACTCTTTAAAATGCAAAAAAAAAAAATATCAAATCTCTAGAAAAGTGATAGTGAAGGTAAGTTCTTGTCATATTATAAAATAAACTTAGACTAACCTTCTTTGACTCATGTGCTATGAGTCTATTTATTGTAAGTAACTCTATTTATATAGAAAATAATGTGTCATGACAGTGCTCAGAAGCATG
Source organism: Phaethon aethereus (assembly GCF_964289735.1). Taxonomy (NCBI): domain Eukaryota; kingdom Metazoa; phylum Chordata; class Aves; order Phaethontiformes; family Phaethontidae; genus Phaethon; species Phaethon aethereus. Next base: position 63,558,185 of record NC_138577.1, on the reverse strand, counting down.
AATGTTATGGTACAGATTTTATAATTTTATCATCTTGTCATGACAAAATTCCTTTGGGACTTTAAAAAAGTAGTTTTCCTCCTTCCTTTCTCACTTGTTTTTTCATTTCTCTAGTTTAGCATTTGATACTCTATTTGAGATTGTCCCCTGCATTATACTACTTCACCCTCTAACATCTGCCCAAATTCACCTTACGTTGTTGGAAAAATTTACCAGCAGCCAAAAAATGATACTTTTTCTGTTAAGAATTATATTTAGAACCCAAAACAATTGAAGATAGTTATTTTCATCACTCTTTTTGCTCAGCTGTTGTTGGTCTGTCTTTGAAAGTATTTGTGATTTTGCCTCTACACCTATCTAGAATTGACTTGTCTAGCCAGGTTTATATTGACAGCATTCAGCCCAAGACAAGGTTTATCCCTTTAGAAAAATTTGAAGATTATTCCTGACCATGGTGAAATATGGACACAAGATTTATCTTTACACAAGTGTTATAGATATGGGTTTTTGTGTCAAAATATTTATAGCTGATAAATGCTGAGAGCAGGTAAAGATTACATTCTTTGCTTAATATCTTCATGTCAGGTTGCTGGAAAAGACAATATTTGTCAGAGAAGTGTGGAAAGCAAAGGCAACATGTGTATGTGGCCCCATACTTCCCCTTCATCCTTCTGTTATAGGAACTTGTAGCTGGGCTTGTGTTGAAACAGTAAGAACTAGAGCAGAAAGTATGAGTAAGATGAATCTTTTGCCGTTTCTGTCAGAAACAACACAGTAGCCCAAGCCTGTAGCACATTTTGTGGTATCACTACATACAAGAAAAAAGGGTTTTACTTAAGTGATATTTCCTTCACATACCTTTACCTGAACAGTTTGGCAAAAATAAACATAATTTGAAAGTGGGGGGAAAAGGAAAAAAAAAAAAAAAAAGGAGAGAACACTTCCTACCTTGTTGGCATTAGGCTGTTGTTCATAGGCTGGAAAAGCAGATTGAGAACATAAGCTCGAGTTTGAATTTGATCCTAAAGTTGAATAGCATTGTGTGGGAGTATAACAAGACAATTTCTGCCCCCCTCCTCCCCCAATCCTGAGACCTTAATCACAGAAATCAATTGTGTAGTATGAATAAAGTGTAAATTTGGCATATTTGGCACATACCAAAAGAAAAAAAACACTCAACAATTCACTTCAGAAAATGTTTAACTGAAAAACTACTCTAAAGTCTGTCTCAGAGCAACTAGAGGCAGCTTGAAGAGACGAAATAAGAAAAAATAACCTTCCTTCTTTCAGGAGAGTTTGAACTTTCAATTTCCGAGAACTTCCTTAAGATATGGCTAATAAATGATGTTTTTCTTTCAGAGGTGGATTGCGACGAGCGAGGGAAGGCATGCAGTCGACTCAATATGAGTGATAAAGCAAGCTTCAACTTTATTGCAAAACCTTATACATATTTATACACTAAGTTCTACCTTATGCATACTTGTCTTACAATCATTGGCTTAGCTCTAAAGATTGCATTATCATACTCCTCCTACTTGCCGTTACTGCTACGTGGTCCGGGTTCCATTCTGTTTTTCTTATACAGTGCTTCTTCTTAGCTGTTTACCACAGCTCCTTCTCCTCAAGGCCGAGCCCTGCAGATGTCCAGCTGTTTACCAGCTTCCCAGTGCCACAGCTCCCTCTTCTCAAGGCCGAGCCGTGCAGATATCTAGCTGTTTACCAGCTTCTCAATGCTGCAGCTCCTTCTCCTTAAGGTCGAGCCGTGCAGAGTGATCCCAACAGTGGATGAATGTGGACATCAAAGATATAGTGTTTTATTATTTACATGAGTATTTTTCTGAAAGTAGGAATTTTATTCTTGTAATACTCCATAACCATTTAGGCTTCTCTACATTTTAAGTGAATTAGGTTCTTCTTTGTTACACATTTTAAAGACAGTTTATTAGATTTATTACATAATCATCTCTTTGTTACTGTTTTACAGATTTCAGTGCTTGTTTTTGAAGCATTTTTTCTATTGATTTTCACTAAATCCTCTTCAAGACAGGTCCTATACAGCTCATTTTAGTAAAGTCTTTTGGGCAATGGATCCAGTCTTGCAAAACCTTTTGAAGAAATGATGATGGTGACCACTGCAACTTTACAGAAACCTCAGGACCAAGCTCATGTAACAAAATAGATCTCATATTTCCAATAGTGTTTTTTCCTCATTCAAAAAATAGAGGAAAATGTGGCTCAGAATCAAAATAATACATGAATAGTATATGATTTCTTCCCCGATTCTTTTTTGTTTAGTCTAAGGTAGTATGTTCTTGTCTTCTACCAGTAATAATTAAGTATAAGACTTTTATGCATATATCTAGAAGGTAATTATTGCTTTATAATAAACTGTTTCTGAAAGATTTTAACCAACTATCCACAAACCACAACTTTCTTAAAAGGAGATTTTATAGAAAGAATGCATTAAAATTTCTGTACAGGTATAGTTGGACTAGCTTTGGGACTGACTTGCTAGCTACCTGTTGATACCTTTACGTGTTCTGGTGTTGAAACTCATACTATGGGACAGAAGCACCATAGCTTACAGCTTTGGCCTTGAATTTACAGAACTAGCTGTATTATTTTTTACTTCTAATAATCAAGTAATAATACCAGTGCAATACTTTTGCAACACCTGTGGGTGCAAAAAGTTCTTGATAACTAATTAATCCATGTTTCACAAGACACAATATGTATTTCCTAAGAAGCTAACACAGGAAAAGTTTTATAATTTATTTTCATCCCCTTTGACCTCTTGTTTATACCTTGTCTGCTTCAGGATTTCTGATCTTAATACTCAGTGTCATGAGAGAGATGTTAATAATGTTTACAGACCTCAGCTACACATTTCTTCAGCATGTAACAGCTTGTTGCAGAGTTTGCAATACATGGTGTACAACTACTGAAGAACAATTCAATATCACTTTGGTCTTTCCTCCTGCAGCAAGCATCATCACCCAGAGCAGTGAATACAGTACTTGTCTGATCTAAGAGCTCTGTAATCACATGCAGAGCGATGTGTGACTTAGGACACAAACATAAGACAAAAGTTACAGCTGGGGGCTGGCAAGACATCTGGAACTGACTTTTTATAACTTCTTATATATAATGTAATTTTTATAACTGGGAGAGAGAAGTCTAGAGAAAAGGACAATCTCTCCTCTCCTTTCTTCTTCCTAACCTTTTAGCCTTTCCTCTGGAGTAATACTTATTCTATGTGAGCAGTGCCTCTTGGGAAGTTTCCTTTGCAGTCACATTAAAAACAAACAAAACACCTTGTCACTCTGAGTTCTAGGTTATCTACCAATTTATCTAGTGGCATAATTTTTTAAAGAGGTTTACGTCACTATGAGATAGTCCATTTCAAGGGAAGAACAAAAGAGGACCTTGCTGCTCTATTTACCAACAGAATATCAAGACATTAGTGGTGATGAGGGGTTTGGCTAGGGACAAGAAACAACCCACGGATTCTCCCTGCCTTCTCTTATTGTGAAATGTCCTACTGCTGCCGTGAGACAGACTCCTTTGAGTAGGCAGTACAAGTGAGCAAAATATGTTTTTTCTACCTGCACAGACTGTCTGGTATATCAGGCTTACTGGTGTGTATGTGTGGTGTTTACATGACACAGGATTGAGTCTTACTGAGGTTGCTCCTCAGTCCATGGCTCATTCATGGACCCCGGCTGAACTGTACAGGAAACAGCAGGGGTATGTGACCCATTTGAAAGAGGAACATATATTTTCTAGGAAATATTTCATAGTTCCTGGCAGTATTTCATACAGTTGTGATATACAGAGCTACATGAGATAAAAATGCACGTGTATGAAAATTATATCAAAGCTATGGAAAGAAAATTAAAGTGAAGCTTTTTTTGGTTTGGAGTGGCTTGAAATAATAAGCTGAAAGAAATATTTTGGGTTGTCTTTTCAGGAGTCGTAAGGTTCCTCGGAGTACATTTTATTGAAATCGCATTGGAAAATAACTCCTATAAAATCTATAATTCAGTTTTACAGGTTCACTATTTTCATAGAATCACAGAATCATAAAATAGTTTGGGCTGGAAGGTACCTTTAAAGGTCATCAAGTACTATATTCCCTGCAATGAGCAGGGACTTCTTCAACTAGATCAGGCTGCTCAGAGCCCTGTCCAACCTGACCTGGAATGTTTCCAGGAATGGGGAATGTATCACCTCCCCAGGCAACCTGTCCCAGTGTTTCACCACCCTCACTGTGGAAAATTTCTTCCTTAGATCTAGTTTAAATCTACTTTCTTTTAGTTCAAAAACTGTTATCCCTTGTCCTGTCACTACAAGGCCTGCTAAAACATTTGTATCCATCTTTCTTATATGCCCCCTTTAAGTACTGGAATGCTGCAAGAAGGTCTCCCTGGAGCCTTCTCTTCCCCAGGCTGAACAACGCCAATTCTCTCAGCCTGTCCTCACAGGAGAGGTGTTCCATTCCTCTGATCATTTGTGTGGCCTCCTCTGGACCTGCTCCAACAGGTCCATGTCTTTCATGTGCTGCGGGCTCCAGAGCTGGACACAGGACTCCCCATGGGGTCTCACCAGAGCAGAGCAGAGGGGCAGAATTACATCCCTCCACCTGCTGGCCATGCTACCTTGGATGCAGCCCAGGATACAGTTGGCCTTCTGGGCTGCAAGCACACATTGCCGGCTCATGCCCAGTTTTTCATCCACCAGTACCCTCAAGTCCTTCTCAGCTGCTCTCCATCCCTTCATCCCCCGGCTTGTATTGATATGGGTTATCAACCCATGGGTTATGGGTTACCCTGACCCATGTGCAGGACCTTGCAATTGACCTTGTTGAACCTCATGAGGTTTACACAGACCCACTCCTCGAGCTTGTCCAGGTCCCTCTGGATGGCTTCCCAACATTCAGGCATGTCAACTACACCACTCAACATGGTGTCATCTGCAAACTTGCTAAGAGTGTACTCGATCTCACTGCCTATGTCATTGATGAAGATATTAAAGAGTATTGGTCCCAATATGGTCCCCTAAGGGACACCACTTGTCACCGATCTCCATCTGGACATTGAGCTGTTGACCATTACCTTCGGCATGCAACCATCCAATGGTCTACCCACCAAAGCCATATGTCTCCAATTCAGAGAGAAAGATGTTGTGGAGGACTGTGTCAAAGGCCTTACAGAAGTCCAGATAAATAAAATCCATAGCTCTTCCCTTGTCCACTGGTGTGGTCACTTCATAATAGAAGGCCACGAGATAGGTCAGGCAGGACTTGCCCTTGGTGAAGCCACTCTGGCTGTCTCAATCACCTCCCTTCCCTCCATATGGCCTAGTACTGCTTCCAGGAGGATCTGTTCCCCAATCATCCCAGGCACAGACATGAAGCTGATGGGTCTGTAGTTCCCACGGTCTTATTTGCTAGCCTTTTTAAAAATGGGTGCAATGTTTCCCTTTTTCCAGTCTCCGGGGACTTCACCTGGCTGCCATGACTTTTCAAATACCATGGAGAGTGACTTGGCAACTGCATCAGCCAGTTCCCTCAGGACTCTGGGATGCATCTTGTCAGGTCCCATAGACTTGTGTATGTTCAGGTTGCGCAGGTGGTCTCGAACCTGATCTTCTCTTACAAGTGGGAGGGACTTTGTTCCTCCAGTCCCTGTCTTGCAGTCCATCCACTCAAGAGGTGTGGGAAGAGACATTGCCAGGAGAGATTGGACAACCATTAATACATGTGGAAGTTCACATAGCCTAAAGTAAAATGCTAGGTTACTGTTCTTTCTCTAATGGTTCATTAAGGCTACGTTCAAAAAGTAGAACCTGCTTCCTGGATCCTGTGAATGAACTGATGTCTTGGCACATTGTGACTTCTTATGCCAAGAACACATTTGACAATAAATGGCACCAGGGCAGGCATCAGGTGCAGGTAGTCTGCAGTACCAGGCAAGGTGGTTATGCTGGGGAGCAGGGATGACAACCCACACTCCCCAGAGTGAGATCCTTCCCTCACATTTTGACTAGCTGAACTGTGCTGGGAAACAGCAATTAAATAAATTTAATTCTTTTATCTGTAGCAGATGGAATTGTATGTAGCAGAGGAAGGGTTAGCATAGAATGAATATTCTTGTTTAACAAGATAAATCCGGTCATTTGAATGAAATCTTCCACAGAGACAAACTAAGATATGAGAAAACTCCATTTTGTTCATTATGTTAATTAAAAAAGAACACCTCTGGCCTTGTGAAAACAAAACTGATTAAAGCAAATGCAGTAAATCAACTTGGAGTTTTGAAGTACAAATCACAGAGAGTGTACAATGGACATTACGTCTTTGTAGTGAAAAGTGAATTTGGCTTTGGGCTTGCCTGTGACTTTTCCTGACTCTCATGTATTAAATACATACAGGATATGGAAATTCAAGAAGCAGGAATTCACTGAACAAGCACAAAAATCTCTGTTTAATTAAAGTAAGCAGAGTAGAAGACCTTGCTCCACAAGAAAAATATTTTAACTGATTTATTCTCTTTGTGGGTATTTATTTGAGTTCAGGTATTATGAACATTATTCCTCTTTGCATGGGAATGAAGAAAATGTTAAGTTTTATTCAAATCATCTGAGTATGACAAGCTTTTGGGCAACTAATATTTCTTTTCTCAGAGTTTTGTCCATACCATTGTATTCTTGGGAATTTCTGGGAATTTCTTTCTCTTTTATTAAAGTTTTACATTAATTCTGAAAATGCAGGTTTATTTGTGAAAGAAAATTAAAGAAGATTCTAATTGACTTCTTTTAAGAAATTTCAAATAAGTTTAAGAGAGAAGTGGTTGATACTGAACATCTTCTATATTTGAAGGTTAATAGAACTAGTTATCTACAACTGGAATTGCTCCACAACACCTGTGAGTTTTACATTCTACACTGATACATACTTCTGAAATACTGGATTTTTATTAAATGAACTATAGTGTATCATCTGCCCTAAAACATACACATACATGTGTGTGTATTAGACCTGTTAAGATAATTAATTTATCTTTTTCTTTTATTCAACTTTTAGATTACTTCTGAAGATGCAGGTTTATTTGTGAAAGAAAATTAAAGAAAATTCTATTTTAAAAAGAATTTTAAGATAAATTTATCTTAAAAAAACCCACTTTTGTCATTTTATGATCTACAATAAAAACACGGAAGACATGATACATCACAAAGTGGCAGATCTATCTTACTCAAGCTGGGACTATATTGAGCATTGAACAACCAAACTGTGGTTTTAATTTTATCTGCATCAATATTAGCTGTCCTATAGTGACTTTGGTCACCATCAGGCAGTTTTGGAATAAGTCCATTTACATCTTGATTCAGTTTTAGGGTAGAGCTTAGTACAAGATAATAACATTGCTTTTTATATCCCCATCTGGCTGTGGACCTGGGTAAAGGAATCACACTGATTTTGTCAGCTTTACCAGCACTCTTTGATTCTGGTCACTCTACAGTTTTATTGATCTTCCTGTATGGGCTTGCAGGGATAGAATAAGTTCTCTTCTTCCATTCTGAAATGCTTAAGACTGTCAATTAAGTTCCCAGAGCTCTTCTATGCAACAATTTGCAGAATATGTCATTTCAGTGTGTTAGTTCTTCTATTCAGGATCCACAGAATATATGGCTATATAAAAAATTAAAAATATATCACACTGTCGTTGATCTTTAGCAAAATTTGACAAAATTCAGTGGAAGCAGACACTTAGGCCTGTAACAAGACCATAATTCTCAGTATTAACTGATATTTAAGTTGAAAACAGGAGTATCAACATTAATAGCACTACATATATATGTCCACTATATGTACCTCCACTTTCAGAATGCCAGTTATAGGAACAGTTCTTAGACATTTACACAGCTGAGTATAATGTTTTTCATTGGTTATTCTCTAACTTTGAAGTTTTATAGGCAGTTTTATCTTTATTCAGGAAACAAAAATATACAGTTTCACATAGGCAGTAACTGAATATCTAATTACCCTGCCTTTGCTGATGATCACATCTGCAGTTCCAGTGTAGTGAAATGATTGGAAAAAGAAAAGTTTAATTTTGACTCTGTGTATAGAAATCCCAAGGAAGAAAAGCAAGCTGTTCCAACAAAACATTAGGCTGGCATGGAGGGAGAACCTCAAAAGTTCTTTTCTTCAAGATAACATATGAGGATTGATGTAATAAACAGATCAGCTAACACGGAAGTAATGAGAAGTCAGTCACATTTCTTAAGACCTTATTCTTATTCTCTAGGTCTTATTCACTAGACCTAGTGCTTCTATTTTTTTTACATTTCTGTTAAATTATTTTAAAATAGTGATGAGGATTCACTCATGGGAAACCAAAGATAGGTCTTCAGCTTCCCTTTTTTAAACAACAGATAAGCTCGAGGTAGCTATTCAAAGGATGACTTTTCTAAGCCAAATTTAATGACTTTGATGACTCTTGGTAAAATTGTTTCCGTATGTTGGTTGCTCCAGCAATGCTGTTTTGACTTGTGGACATTTGCCAGTCACAAAAATGAGCAGCTGACATCTCCTGATACACAGAATTGATACCAAGTTAAACTATTCAAGAATATGTTTAATGCCATGTAAAAACCAGAAGCTCAATATGTTTATCCCTGCTGGAAAGTGAAGGTTAAATAGATATATACATAAATCCCAGAAAGATTCTGAGAACAATGTTTTTTTGATTCTTTGACTTTCTTGATGTAAGTAACATTTGGAAACACCAGTTGATGAAGATGGAAAAATCCTCCAGTACTGTTCAAGGAAAACAAGTGTCATACATTCTATCAGCTTTTCCTATGTAAGAAAGATGTTGGAAATTTTATAAAGGCCTATGAGACAGATTTTGTTTGTTTTATTGTTTGTTTTGATTTGGTTTTATTCTTCTCCCTCCACACTCCAAAAAATAAAAACAATTATAAAATATATTTAAAATACAGCACCTCCCATGAAATCTAAGTTTGCAGATGACACCAGGTTGGGTGGGAGCGTTGACCTGCTGGAGGGTAGGAGGGCTCTGCAGAGGGATCTGGACAGGCTGGATCAATGGGCAGAGGTCAACTGTATGAGGTTTAATAAGGCCAAGTGCCAGGTCCTGCACTTGGGTCACAACAACTCCATGCAACGCTACAGGCTTAGAGAGGAGTGGCTGGAGAGCTGCTCAACAGAAAGGGACCTGGGGGTGCTGGTTGACAGCTGGCTGAATATGAGCCAGCAGTGTGGTCAGGTGGCCAAGAAAGCCAACAGCATCCTGGCCTGTATCAGAGATAGTGTGGCCAGCAGGAGCAGGGAAGTGATCGTGCCCCTGTACTCGGCACTGGTGAGGCCGCACCTTGAATACTGTGTTCAATTTTGGGCCCGTCACTACAAGAAGGATGCTGAGGTGCTGGAGTATGTCCAGAGAAGGGCAATGAAGCTGGTGAGGGGGCTGGAGCACAAGTCTTATGAGGAGCAGCTGAGGGAAGTGGTCTTGCTCAGTCTGGAGAAGAGGAGGCTGAGGGGAGACCTTATCACTCTCTACAACTACCTGAAAGCGTGTTGTGGCGATGAGGGTGTTGGGCTCTTCTCCCAAGTAACCAGTGATAGGACGAAAGGAAATGGCCTCAAGTTATGCCAGGGGAGGTTTAGATCAGGTGTTAGGAAAAATTTCTTCACCGAGAGGGTGGTCAAGCATTGGAACAGGCTGCCCAGGGAGGTGGTGGAGTCACCGTCTCTGGAAGTATGCAAAAAACATGTGGATGTGGTGCTTTGGGACATGGTTTAGGGGGCATGATGGCATTGGCTTAATGGTTGTACTTGATGATCTTGAAGGTCCTTTCCAACATCAATGATTCTATGTGATTCTGTAAAATCTTAAATTCAGGTCCAGAGAGCAGTCTAGAATTTTCTTCCAGAAATTCTGCATTTTAAAATACCACGTGTTGCTCCTCTTCCAAAAATATAAGTTTACAATTGATTCCACATTGGAAAAAGAGGCTATAAAACAAAGAGGCAACATATTGTATATAATATTTATGAAAAAGAGCAATAGGTGGGCAGGCATTAATATATGAAGTCATACAATTACTTTTGGAACAACCTTTGGTTGTCTTGTCACAGTTACAGAGGGATCTGTACAGAGGGAGATGCTCTATTAGGAGGTAGAAAAAGGCTTTAATGCTTTTTGTTTCTCAGATTTCTGAAACAAGGGCAATCTGTTCTTTTTGGGCAAAGACAGGTCTCTTTTTAGTCAGTAAAATGTGAAACACTTCCTTGCAACTACAAAAAAATTCTGAGTAATTACCATTATTTTGGTACCTTATTTTTTCTCTAGGGCTTTTTCTTGGAAGCATAATGAATCTTGATTTGAATAATTTTTTTACAGAAAAAAGCCATACCAAGTACTCATGAAAAATGAAGGACTATCATCACTTTGAACAGGAGATATTATATAATCAGACACTGTAAAAATTTCTTGCATTCTAAAATGTCGATATACCAGGTTTTGATTAAAAAAAATGTTTACAGGTCTATTGTAAACAAAATTTTTTGAACAGCATATGGTTTGTGACAGATAATTATCATTGCTATTTTTCTGTATTATTCTCCAGTACATCTGTGAAAAATTTAAGGAACAGTGGATTTGGTATAAAAAATCAGTTTCTTGGGGAGTTAATGCAAGAAGATTTGTAAATAATTTGGGCAAAATAAAAAGCAGACAATTTCAAACACTGAGATATATAGTTTGAACACTTTAAAGTAAAGAGCTTCCATTTTGGAAATGTTGAGAAAATGTTGAGAAATGTTAAAGAAAACATTTTAGCTTAACATTATATTTCATTACATATAAAACTGTCCCGGTTTCAGCTTGGATAGAGTTAATTTTCTTCCTGATAGCTAGTATAGTGCTGTGGTTTGGATTTGGGATGAAAAAATATAGATAACATACTGATTCTAGTGTTGCTAAGCAGTCAGGGACTTTTCAGCTTCCCATGCTCTGGCCTGCCAGTGAGACGGCAGGCGGTAGATGGGAAGCTGTGAGGGGGCACAGCCAAGACAGCTGACCCAGGCTGGCCAAAGGGATATTCCATACTATATGACATCATGCTCAGTATATAAACTGGGGGAGTTGGCCAGGGAGGGGTCACATCTTAGGAACTAGCTGCGCATGGGTCAGCGGGTGTTGAGTAATTGTGTTGTACATCACTTGTTTTGCATACTCTTTTACCTTTTTCTTTTTTTTTCTCTAATTTTTATTATTATTCTTTTTTCCCCTGCCACATTAAACTGTCTTTATCTCAGCCCATGAATTCTACCCTTTTTCTTTTCCAATTCTCTCTGCCATCTTGCTGTGGGACCGGCGGTGGTGTGAGTGAATGGCTGTGTGGTTGTTTTAGCTACCTGTCAGGTTAAACTACAACAAAAAAACAACATAAGTTAAAGGAAATAGTGTTAAAGACTTGGAACAGCATGTGGATTATCTTGCCTGTTTTGGAGTCCTAATCACGGACAAACTTTTCATGCGTTGCACCACAGAAAGAAAAAATAAAAGAAATGCCATTGACTACGCAAAAAGTAAAAATTAAAGGGAGCAGAGTAAAAAACTGAATGCATGATTAGAGATTTATTTTATTAGAATATGAATAATGTTTAATATGTAATTCATAAGGAGCTGTCATCAAAAGAACAGGAAGAACTTTGTGCAATAATATCCTAAGAGTATCCACCAACATCTATAGTAGAAGGTGGAGAGAAGTTGACCTGTTATGTCTCGTCTGATAATCTGTTACTAAATAAAAAGTGTCTACTAAAATAGTAGTTTCTATTTACTAAAATAAAAGTTTCAGTTATTATCAGATTGAAAAAAAAAAGTAATTGTATCATTTTGTATAGCAGGAAGGGAAATGACAACACAATGCAGAAAGAGCTGCAGCTGAGGCCCTCATTGGAAAACATTTTGAGCAGGTGGCAATACAGCACTGGTTGGAGGAGTCCATGAAGTCCCTGAAGAACATGCGCACATCCTGTGGACAGATCAGAGCTTGTTGCAAATGGCCAGTGAAAAGGACAAGCAAATGCTGCCAACAAAAGGAGAAAAATAACTGTCATGAAACAAAGGGCTGAGAATGGAGCACAGAGACAAAGCCTTAGCCTGGTACAGCAAGTTACTAGTTGCACAGAAATAAAAAGTAAAACAGCAACCTGATCTCACAGAAAGACTATCTGGGAAAAGAGCATACAGCAAGAACTGAACAAAAACAACAACGCAGAAAACACTAAAGGAGTAATATTTCCTTACTCTTTTGAAACTTTTGGGCAACATTTCCTTCATGTGATATTCATGGAACCAGTAACAGAGAAGTGCAAAAAAAGCCAGAATAATAATAATAAAAAAGACATTTCCCCTGACAATGAATAGTTTTAATATAAAATAAAGTTACTGTTAGGAGTTTCTTTGGGTCCAATTTGGAAAAATACTGAGTCACCACATGAAAAAAATCCTCCCATGTGTGGAATTAGCACTCTGCTCCCCATTAGTGGTACAGCATCCAGCTGAGAGCCAATGACTTCTTGCCACAATTATTTGGCTTGTTTTATTCCGGGACATAGACAAGTATGCATAGATGGAAGATTTGAGGTTTTTTTGTTTTGTTCTCTTTCTTTGGGGGGCTTGCGAAAAGCAGGGTTGGTTTGGATTTGGCTGCAGTTTTCAAAGATGCACAAGGAAGGAGGAATCCAATCTCACTGAGTTTCTCCATACATTTATTGAAAACGTTTATGCTTAAAGAAATCACATACAGAGACTCTGTCAGGTTATTAAGTTGAAGTTTAACAACGTTTGCTGCTGATGGATCTAGGTGCACAGGTTGGGCCTGGGTACATTTCTTTTGTTATTCACTAAATATTCAGATTACTCAGGATCTCAACTTTGATTTTTATCTAAAACAAGTATATTCCAAGCCCTCATTATTGTGATATGAAACATTGTAAAATGATATGAATGTGAACTGACTGTAAACTCATGCAGAAATTTGCAGACAGATTTGTTCACTAAGGTGTGAACTGCTTCACCATCATTTGGAGTGTCAGTTCTGAACATGGATGATGATTTTTTGAATGTCCTATTCCACTCCCTGGAGGCACTGAAGGGATGAAAATACAGAGGAAAGTACAGAACAGCACACAGAAAAACAATAGAAGAAGTTCATGAAAACCAACAGAAAAAGGAAAAAGAAACAGAAGCCTAATTGTACCTCAGCCTAGTGAAGAGACTTTCCCATGCTGTCTATAATGACAATGGATTATTGAAGTTATAAATAAACGTGAAATAATAATAGGTAAAAAATAATAAAGATAATATTAAGGTTATTTATTAGAAAAGGGTAGATGGGGTACAACTAAGTTGAAGGAAACTTAGAAGAAGGCACCTTCAGCTGCTCTGATTTCAGTGGATTTATTCTGGCCTCTTCAGCAATATGCCCAGAGCAGTACGCCAAGAGTCCAGGGCCTTGGTCAGCCAACTGAAAACGGTAAAAGCATTTTCATCTTTACTGTAGCTTTCCTAGATGCAGGGCTGAAATTTCTCTCCTGCTACGTTCTTTGGAATCTGCCCTGCCAGCGAAGCCCAGCTGCTGCCCACTGTGGCTTTGAATTTCTTTCCTTTCTGACACCAGCACAGCAGAGGCAAAGGATCATTATCCATCACTCTAGTCTGTTCTAGTAGACAAAGACAAGGTTTTATTTTGAAAAGGCAAGTCAGACAGAGCATACCATGGATTCCAGCAGAAATTTACTCTGGGTGCTCGGTCTATGCTGTGTTGGTATTTGTACTGACAATGGTAAAACTGATATTTCAACTGTGTTTTGCTGAAAACAAATATAACTATTTTAATCTGCATCAGTATATGTACTGTCTCACTACAGATAAAAGAAACAAAAGGAAGGCCCTGATCTCTGTTCCATCATCTGCACCTGGTGATCAGTAGTGGAGTCTGTTATATAAAAAGAATGATAATTAACAAATATTCTGTTAACAACAAAGGCACAAAAAAGTATGAAAAATCTCACTACCCAGAATGGTCTTACCCAAGCTACTTATGCTGCTATGTTCATCATAGCACTCCTAGTTTCATTGCTTCAGTGTCCTCATAACTAGGAACTGTTATATAAAAGGTTTACTGAAATGCAAATATATTTGAGGTTCTTTTCTTCTCAACAGCTTTAATTTTAAGCAGCATATTTTAGATTTATTTAAAGAATAAAAGCATTATTTTTTATAATAGTATTTATTTTTTTGTTCTTCTCCAGGTTAATTATATTCAGTCCTATTCTATTTACTTAACCATTTTTTCCTGAGCTATTAAAAACCCTACATTAAGGTCAATGTATTATTCTGGGATATGAAACAATATTTATTATATTATCTTCTTTAAAATATATGCATTGAGAGATATGAATTCTCACGTGGCACTATTTTAGATCCAGATCCTGCACTATGAAGGAAACTTCTGTGGAATAAGAATTTTTGACTCTTTTATTGGAGAGATTTAGATAGCCAGTGTACAGAAATAATGTTTTCAAAAGACCTATTTAAAGCTCTCTTCCTGATGCTTAAGATGTCTGTTAATATTTTTAATTAATAGTAAAAAGCTTTTGCTTAAGCTGTTTAGTTAGACAAGCTCCTAGGATCCACAATGAACAAGAAATGTTTCCCAATCTTGATTCAGAAATGAAAGAAACTGACCTGCCTGTGATATCTAATATCTACTTGTAAAGAAGCTTGATATCAAATGGTGATGTGTGTATACTCACATGCATAGGAACAAAAGCTGTTAAAACTGCAATGACTTTCAGACCCCTCGCTAATCTTTCATTCTTTGATTTGCTATGGTGTGTATGAGAATCTCCAAAATGACAAATTCTGCTAACATGAGTTATTTTGTTTTGGTAGCATGACAAGATATTACTGCAATACATTGAGATGACCAGCCTCATATTAGAACAGCTTAGGAGGTATCTGAGCAACTTTAACAGAAGTGGAAAACAACTCAACCTCATTTTCACTGAAAGACTTTGAATTCAGTGTCTCTACTGGAAGTTGGTGGTTTATATACATATCAGATTATGGTCATTACGGTTAGTGAGTTCCTGCAAAATTCACATGGAGTTTAAATATACCTTAGAGCTCTTTATCAATTTAAAAAAAACATTGTCTTAAAATAATGCTTGATTAAACATTCAATCTATATTTTGTTAATTTTCTGCAAAGATATGCCTTATATTTTGAGTGATATATCTGAAAACAAAAGGACAACCTCAGGACATGGTTTTTTTTCTCATTTGTCTGTTAAGAATATAATGTACATATATGCTTGTATTTGCTGACTGACTATTGTAAAAATTGTTATCGAAATAATAAAACACATTGGCATACAAGAAAATAATTAACAAAACAATGTAAATAAAGTTCCATTTCCTGTTATTTGTAAAGGATGTGCACTAAAACAAAACTTTCTGAAATATACCTACCTACTAACATCAACAGTGCTACTTCGATGAAGCAATAGAAGCCCCCTCAATTATTTGAGTAATTTACATTTTCTTAAGAAATCTGAATGTGTTTTTTTGCCTAACTGCTTACTCAAATGAAACGAGAGAAGGAGATGACATATAGGAGATTCTCCTTTAAAACCCCATTGCAGGTCACAAGACAGATAGAATGAACTGCAATCAAGCAGAAATTGTTAATGTTATTCAAACAATTCCCTTTATCTGAGAGAATCACACTGCAGGAGAAGATGAATCGCTGAGAACCTTGGAGTACTGTCTGTTGAAAGAGCGACAAAAAAGTGGCTATTTCTGACAATTAGCTTGATTTACTTGCAAATTAAGGGTCTATTAAACTGTTGTATGACCACTGTGAAACTGAAAATCTTCGTGGTACCGCTGTTCTTTGCCTTTAACGTGGATTAGGTTAAGAGAAGTTTTCATCTTTCAAATAATTGAAGAGTACAGAATTTACAAATGTAAATAAATAAATCCAACACATGAAGAAGAATGAGTGCAGATTTTGAGGAATTTAAGGTGTCTCCTTAAAAATCATTTTGCTTGGAAGTAGTTTGAATGACTGTATCAGCAGTTTCAACAAGCTGTACCTGTTTTATTGCAATGGCTAAATTTAGTACTGATGAATACCTGGAAAATTGTCTCAGATAAGAAAGTACAGTGTGAAAAATGCAAAACTCTCCAAACCACACAGACGGCTCTACTCTTCCGGGTCCTGAACAAGGCACCCATATGTGCTGGTATGGTAACTAGCACAGGCAAAGAGTGGACCTTGAGGTGATGCGTGAGCTCTCAAAATAGAAAGCTGTTATCAAGTAATAACAGCACTAGCCAGTTCCACTGTTTTTAATTATATTGATCTCATTACTATTATCAAATATACATTAAATCCATGTTATTAGTTGCACAGTGTAGACCAGAAAGAAGATACATGTTATCATTCTTTTTAGATTTAATTCTGAATTTAAGCTCCTTTGCAATGTGTACTTTAAAACTTTTTAAATTTTTTTACGTTCCATTTTAAAGGAAATAATTCACAGAACTTAATGTATACATTTTACAATAAGTCATCTATTTGTACAAATTATGAAACAGTCAATACAAAAGCCCCCCACCACTCCTTCTAGTATATTGGTGAGTGTTTTTATTCAGTACAGAAGATCCCAAGGGAATGTTCCTTGCAAGAAGTACTCTAAGAAAACTGAAGAATTCACTGCTAATTGAGCTATTTTTCACTATATAGTGTGATCTCTGAGGTAATATTCAAAGTGAATTCTGAAGCCAGGTGCCTGTTTTCCTCTATCCAAATCTCAAGTACATTTAGTATGAAGAATAAAACTCTTCAGATGTATCTAACAGATTGTAATATCCTTTCCTACGGAATTTAAATATATAACATATATTTTAGATTGTGTTACATTACAAATCCATCTCTTGTGGATAGTTGCCCATCCATTCCACCTTCATTGAAAGCATTGGGTTGTTAAGATAATTGCATGATTTTGTGAATTTGAAAGATAATAAAACAGAAGAGAATATGCAGCCAATCATAGCAGCTCTGATTGTGTATATGTAGCCAATCAGAGATGTAATTAGAAACACAGAAAATGAGGAACAATTTTTGTAAGACAAATTTACAGTAATTTTTTTTTTGTAACAGAAAATTATTGGCACCAAGTAAATGAGTCAGAAAGTAGTTATGCAACTACAGTATTGACTAGTTTCTATATTATCTGTTTCACTAAATACAAAAGAAAAAAAAATCACCATCACATTTAACAATACTATGCATTGATACATTCACCCAAGAAGGTAAAGAAATGCAGAAAAAATACCAGAAATGTGGGAATGCTATGGGAATACAAATTACTTCTGTTTTCACTAAACTCCAACAGTACTCAAAGGATTGCATGTACATCAGACATTAGCTCCCATTAACACTTGATTAAAATGTACAGTGTGTGGCTCTGTTGATGTAAATAAATGTTTTAATCATCCACAAGCACAGGGAATTTACAGAAAATTATAACTCCTTCCAAATTTGTCCTTCACTTGACTGCAACTGATAAGGTAGATTCAACTCTTTGCTCTTCTTTTCCTTCATGTTTCCTTCATAAATACTCTTTCTTGCAAAATCATTTGAAGCACGGCATGGCAATGGAAGAAAAGGGAAATGGGAGGGTAAGGATAAACTAAGTGCATAAACCAGTAGTGTGCACAGAGTGATGATCTGAATCAGGATAATTCTTCAACTATAGCTCTGATTCAGTCTAGTCATTTTCACCTGGACCATTTTTTTGGGGCTCTCTGGAGGAATAATATCAAGGAACAATTGCTGGTTGCTTTGCAGATCTTCAAGTAAGAAGGAATTCTGTGGGTAAATCAGAGAAAAAGAGAGTAACGTTTGTGGTACAAATCAGCAAATTGGGTTAGAGGTTGGTGTTAATGAAGAGCAGAGGTGACAAGGATAATATTCTAAGTGCTATAAGAGCATAATAACAATGTGGAAAAAAACCTGAAATTCAAGAGCAAGTTTTAATTTGCTGCCCTTGACAAGATGGTGAAGGCAACCAAAGAAATTACCCAATCCAGTGTGTGGAATGGGCAAGGTACATGTTCTTGCCAACTGTTAATTAAATAGGTATGTCATTAAAAAAGAAACAATCTTATTTGTTTTTTACTGGGCTGGTTGGTGAGCTTAACTACATTTTGCTCAGTGTAAGTTATAAAAGAAAATGCTTAAAAGAAACTGCTTGTTTTGAATGTATAATTTTAGAATGCACATCAATTCCATTATCATACATAAAATGTCACACACTAAATTGGGGATATTTAAAACTGGTTTTATGCATTACAATTTATGTATTTGGTATCATATGAGTCA
The DNA here is from genome assembly GCF_964289735.1 of Phaethon aethereus. Lineage (NCBI taxonomy): Eukaryota > Metazoa > Chordata > Aves > Phaethontiformes > Phaethontidae > Phaethon > Phaethon aethereus. The sequence continues at coordinate 63,539,691 of NC_138577.1, read as the reverse complement.
GTTATTTCAGAATATATGTTCTTTTATTACAAATCAGCACTTGCCCCTCTCAAAGGCTTAAATGCAAATCATCTCTATACAGCCAGGACCATTTAATGTACAGAATAAGCATAGTTTAAATATTTGTGCAATTGAAATTTACATATTTGAAAAATTATGGAGATATTAATTGATATTTGGTTTGCTTTTTTGGTGTTCTGCAAGTTTATCTTCTTCTTGTTGTCATATGTCAGGGAGTTATGTTCTCTGAAGTCAATGGACCTGATCCTAAGCTAATGGTGTAATTCTCATTTAACCAGTGGGATCTGGTTAAAGTCAAATGGGAGCATAACGAAAATTTCTGACAGCAGAATGTGGGTTCTAATTATCTCAAGAGTGTTAAGTTTGAGTGTTAAGCTCATGTACCCACCCCTCCCCCCCGACTCCCTGGGGTGTATTTTAGTGCACTTAGAAGCATTATGTCACCTTCTTCTAATTCAGGAGCAGTTCTCTTAATTCAGGAGTAAAGTTTTTAGCAACTGTTCAGATTGTTCCCTGAAAAGGAGATATTAACTCTTGCAAACTGATGTAGTTCTTGACATCAGATAGGAGTGCTAAGAGAAACAGTAAACTGAATTTAGAGAAAAAAAATGGAACGTCAGAACTCGGAGGGAGGTCATTGTAATTACTAACGAGCTGACCATCTCCAAACAGAGATTTTTCAGTAGACAGACACTGTTTGTGTGTGTTTGTTCATGTCCAGCCACCCTCCTGGTGCAATCTTCTCTGCTGGCAGGGATAAGCAAGAAGGAAACAGGCCAGGAAAGTAGCTTCTGGGTTCTGGGAAAAGAGAGATTTGTCTTCCCACTGGTAACTAGCAGGAGTTAATACCTGTCTTACAGAAGATAGTTCCTGTGTGAGGACTCATGTACAAGATGAGATAGCTAAAAGACATATGATTGGGGCAAGCCTCTAGTTTACACTCCCATTAATGTCAGGAGGGAAGGTGCCTACTGATTCATAGAAGCATCTGGGAATTTTCTCCTTTTCTGTGGAGGAGTAGAGCCTTGGTTCAGGGGCTACTCTAATTTTTCCTCTCACGTTCTTCCTGTGCAGTTGAGAGCTTGCTGCAGGCACACCTGTTATGAGCTGATAAGAACATTTCAGCTTGGGGTGGCTGCTGACAAGTCGTGTAAATCTCATTCTCAACAGTGAAGCAGAATGTAAGTGTTCCCACCAAAGGTTTAATGGGTATGCATTTTTCACCGTTTTTTTCTCACAAAGTTTAACACGAGTCTCACATATGATGCTAATGTTTCCAGCATTCAGAGGAACCCATTTATGTTTAACATTAATAAGGGTGCGATGCGAGTTGGCCACTCAGTCACTGGGTGTTGTGGTGAGCATGGCCTCAAACTGGTGAGTGGGCCACTGCACAAATTTGTAGTCTCTGCCAGACATCTGTGAATGTGCTGAAGAAGTCCTCAGGGTAGAAATGCTGGCATTAGTCCACTTGGAATGACTCCTTAAATAAAAGCAGCACATATGAGAAAGAGGAGGTTATTCTGCTTTCCCCGTAATTGGTATGGGCTCAGGGCTGGAATTCTTGCAGTGCACAGAGTGATTGAAAAGCTATTTGTCTTTGAGCGAAGATAACCACAGTCCATAATGCAGCATTATTAAATAGTTATGAAACACATTTTAGTTTTAACCATAAGAATAACCTATTCAATCTATAACAGGACTTTCTGCAAAGAAGCTCACTTGCATGCCTCCAGTTCATCTGCTGTACATCCTACATACTCTTACGTATAGTGCATATACTTATATGTACTATACACTTATAGTACATATGCTTATATGTACTATAAGTGTATAGTAACTTCTTCACTTCTCTGTCATTTTAGGATCATTAAAACTACTGTAAAAACAAGTTGACAATAGTGGTCACTTCAGTTACTCAGTAAAAGATTTAAAAAAATAATAAGCTGAAGGAGAGGAAAAAGTGTTTTAAACAAAAACAAGCAAACAGAAAGACTAGAAAGAATGTATGCATCACTTAAGAAGTGTAATTCTGGGTTATGAAACAAAGGAAGTATGAATTTTATGCATATTTACATGTTGTTTTCAGGCATTTTATTGGAATGTTTTTAGTTAAGTTACACAAAGTTAGATGAAATAAATCAGTTATGGCAAAAATCAGTCCAACAAAAGCAGTCTTTGAACAGCAAATATTGCTCCATTATTTTATGGGTTCCAGGTAAGGAAGGAATGCTCATGCAATTAAATCCTCTGCAGTGACATGGGGGAAAGAATTTTTCCAAAAGAAAGACCATTAGATAAAAATATAAGACCCAACAGGCAGACTTGTGAGTCTTGGAGGAAAAATGATCAAATGTAGACAGTGAAACACCTGGGAGTATATAAGACAGAGAAGCCAATCCAACACAACAGTACCAGAGAGAGGTTTCAAAGACAAAAGAAGAGAATATAGAAATTAATTTAGTTCCCGCCATGATTTAAAAGAACAAGTTTCAAGGCACTTCACTAACTCAGACACTTGAATATTCCCCAATGCTCACAGCAAATATCTTTACTATCTGACTAGTCCAGAACCTCACTGTCTTCTGGTCTGGAAATTTTATCAGCAAAGTTTTCATCTAAACCAGAATATACATTCAGGGAAAAGTCATCTGGCTGTTGTTCATACTTCTTATTTCTGCAATACTGAAGATAATTTCCCAAATAATCATAGATATATTGCTGTAGTGTTCATGTTAAACCTTTGAAAAGCATTCTTTGATTTAGACTCTTCTGCTTTTTAAAGGGAAAAAAAAAAGGTTGTGAAGATCATTTATTTGAAGGAAACACAAAAGGGAAAAACTGTTCAGAAATTCACATTAATGTATGCTAATATATTTATACGTTAATATGTTTTCCCCATGGAAATGATAGTCTTACAACAAGGGAGGATCTCATTTAAAGGGCCCTGAATCCAGGATCTAAGTCTGGGGGACAGATCTTGATAAGAAGAAAGAAGTTTATAAAGACCTTCCAATCTCAGTTCTGCCGAGATGGCAAATGCTGATATGGCATGAATAAAGTAGGTACATCAAACATCATTGCCCACAAAACTCACTTTAAAAGGTTGTAAACGCTCAAATACTAATTAGTGAAATATGTTTTTTATTAATTCTCTTTTTTTTATTATTTTCTTTTTTCTACAATTCTATTGTTGGGAGAAGTCAGCAAATGGAATAAATACTATTTCTTTCTTTTTTCAGGGCCCAACTCAGTGCTGACAAAAATATAAAATATGCTAAATTCAGAATCATCATACTCAGTTGTGTCAAGGTAGCTTTTATGATTACTAGAGAGCATGGGATCTCTGTCAGTAAGGAGAATATATCCTGTACAATAAGGCAATAGTGACAAAACACTTTATTTTGGTCTGATTAAGCAGGTATCTCCACAGCTGTAGCACTGGAAGGAGATAGGGAAGAAGATGGAAAGCTCTGTATAAAGTTCTCTTTCTTGTAATTTTGCCCAATCTCTTTGAAATTCTACTTTAAAGGTAGGTTCTGTGGCATCAAAAATTAGAGATATTTCCATCTTTTGAGCAGCTGAATTTAACTTTCCATGTTAATGAATGAAAAAAGACAAAATTTCTTCATCTGCAAATCAATTTAGAGACATTTAGGTATAGGGCAAAATGTATGTGAGAAATGTATGAAATTCGGTCAGACTTTCACCACCTGCTTACTAATACTTTAAAAAAAATCTAACAACTTTACAATGTGTTGTCAGTAAGAGCAGAAATGTTGTTACAGTCAAGAAAAATAGACATATGTTTGAGAAATTATTCTGATTTTGTAGAATGTTGTAATAGGGTTTGCTGACATCTTTTTCAAAAACATTAACTGTTATTTTCCTGATTCTGAAATGCGATACCTATTGCTATATATCTTACATTCTTCACAGTGATAGAGACAGTTATGCAATTTAAAAACAAAACTCAAAAAATCAGTCTTTAGGCAACAAGAAACATAAATAGAAGAGTTAAAATGTAGATTAAGCACAGTATTTATTTGATAAGAAATTAAATTAAATATTGTTAAAAGAACTTGTTAGTTTCCATTGAGTAAGTAGGTTATGTTTCATGCCTCTTGTTGGAAAAAACAGTATAGTTTTCAGTTTTATTACTTGTGTTCTTTCTAATAGGTTAAAAAAAAAATTAACACTGGAAAAACTGAGAACATCTGGATACAAACTAAATAAATGGGCTATCTAAACCTTTAAGGAAAGAAGCATGGTTTACACCTAATCATTGCACAAGTTTGACTGACAAAGTAGGGCTCAGCAGGTGATAATTTTGTTTTGCACATTACTGTCTGTCCCAGAAATGTCCTCTGCACTGAGCCCAATTCCCTCCCTTCTGACTACTCTGACTTCTTGAAGCTGATGTAACATTTATGCAAAAAAGATGAGCATCTTGTTGCTGGGCAAATTTCTGATTATGGTACTGGTTGTTGGTGGCTGATAAATACTGCATGAGGTACTACATTGATTTATAAAGGGACCAAAGAAAATGTACTCATCAGGGGTACCAAGTCTTAAGAGATTCATACAGACAGCTTGCTACTATGGCAATATAATGAAGTTCAAAATCTCAGGTGAAAGAATAAAGAAAAAAGATTGCAATGTCAGCAGGGAAGTAGATATAGTTTTACAGGCCTATATGGAACCTATTACTAGGAACTGATTCTTGATTAACATTGTGCCCAATAGAATTAATAAATTTGTTGCAATAGATTATCTACAATTTCAGACTTTTGCTTATATACGTTCATTGTTAGAGTTTTCTTATGATTCATCAGCCATTAGGGATCTTTCAAATTACATGTGTCAAGGATCTGAAGAATTAATTGAAAGTGGAAAAGAATCTAAGTTTTGCTTTTATACTTAAAATCACTCTGTTAAATTAAATAGAGTAAACTTTACATAAAAAACTGTATAGCTAGTCCAAGTCTGAATGAAATATTGCCTCACATCTAAACAGCAAAATGGATTTGGAGCAGCATTGATATCTAAAATGTTTGTATTGTACACAAATTCAAATTTAATGAAGAAATTTCAAGCAAAGTTTAGAGAAAAAAGGAAAATAAACACAATGGAAGTTGTGTATCTTGAATATTGCTTTATAAATTAATTGTTCTTACTTGTCTTAAATATTCTTAGATATTCTTCCTCCTCCTCTTCTGCCTTACCTCTTCATTACTGACTTTCTTAATGTGTTCAACTTCAAAGAACTTTTGTGAGACTAAATCAATGTCTGTGTGTACAATTTCTGCTGTTCCTTCTTTTCCTGTGGAAAAATATTCCAGAAATTGCTGTAAATTCTCATATTTGGGGAATGTGGTCAACATTTGTTACTCTGAGAAATCTTGCATAGATTAGCATCAAAAAGTTCTGTCCCACTCAGCCCCAAAGAGTACTTTATTCTAGACATCCTTCTGTAACATTGGATTTACACCTTATACTTTTGAGTCAGTTGTATTTCAGCACTGATGTCTTTCAAAGAGTTTCTGAAGGACTGTAATACTTACATTTTGAAGGATGTGAAAAACACATCTGAATTATTCAGGCTAATTGTGCTTCTATTAGAATTCATAACCTTTCTATGTAAAAATGTTATCTTTCATTCCCTATTAAATTTCAATTTGGCAGCATGCAGTATACTTTGTTAAACTTAAGTGCTACTTCACATTTTCTGTATGTTCTGATTTACAGGTGGATCCCTTTCAGTGAATGGTAAGAATGAACCATATAGTATAAAATATCATTAAGAAAGTAATCCAGGGTCTCATGGTTATTTAACATGCATTGTATGAGGTAGTAATGTGATAAATAAAATTAATAATGTGAAGGCCTGCCAACACAGGGTCCCTACACCTCATATATTAAACATTATATTACTTCCCTTGGACAATGTAGAAAATAGAAAATAAAAAAAAGTTGAAGAAAAGGTCTGATATCCTTATATGAACATGAAGAATAATTTGCATAATGGGAAAATATAGATACGAATCAAGTTGTTTTTCTGACGAGTCAAATGTCCCCCCAAATTTTGACTAAGAAATGTACGTATTTGTTCACATTGAGATATGATGGAGTGGACATGAGCTTCTTTCCACCTCATTTAATTTTAGACATGTAATTGAGGTCTATAAATTAGCAATGTAATTACCATAGCTCCTTTTTTATATTACTTGAAAGGATTAGAGTCCTCTATAAAGCAAGAATAATTCTGGGAAACCTGTATCCTGCAAGAGAAAATGAAGTGACAATCTCCTTAATACAGATATTTCAGCCATGTACCTAAGCATAGACAGGGGGAAATCTGTATATTCAACTCTGGAAAAATCTGTAAAATCTTCCTGAAATCTATTACTTTATTTTCCTATGTCAGCAGATTGTCAGCTTCAATAACTAGTGGTGAAAATATGCAATTTAAAAATTTAAACACAAAGTCAATGAAGCCAGTAAAGTTTAAATCCATGACAAATGCCATATTGACCACATGCCACTGAGTGGAATATAAGCTTTCATTTCCATAAGCAAAGAAAAAGACATGAAAGGTAATGTTCAAATTATGAAAGAAATGAAAGTACAGAGGTTGTTTCTAAAATGGAAAGAATACAAATGAAAAGCAATATAGTAATGAAAAAATACAATAAATATTGCATACTCAGTATTGCATATTTATTTTAGCAGCATCATATTTAGTTACATGTGCCAGGTCTTTTTTAGGAATATTTCAACCCTAATTAAGAAAAGTGTCTTTTTCTTAGCTTGAAAGAACACATTGTTGTTTTACTGGTTTAAACATTTTTAAAATTATGAGTTTAAATTACAGGAAATGAAACTTTGAAAGGTCATACTAGATCAAATGATCAAATAGTCTAGGATTTGAAAAACCTTGCTTTCCCATCCATGCAGTTCACTCATCTTGATAACCTTAGGTACGAAGCTGTAGTAAAGCAATTTTGATTTGCAGAAATGGAACTTCTGTTTCTAGATTACGGTCTATAAATGAAATGTGGCAGTCATTAATTGGAGCAGCACATTGGGAAAAAACATGAGTAGTTACTTACTTTTGCTGTAGGTGAGAGGTAAACGTGTTCAAACGTAAGCTGAAATGTCTGTATTTTTTCCTGATCTTAGAAAAGTTTAAAAATACCTTCCAGATTTAAGAATCACATGTATTTTTATCTGTTCAACTAAGTTTTATTTACAATGAGTAAATAAATTAAAAGAGGCACAAGAAGGGAATATACAGATATTAGCTAGACTAACGGGTAGTTGGTATTTTCTAGAATTTATATTACATCTGAAAAACAAATCTATTTCTAGAACTTTCACAGCATAATAGTTGAAAGTATCCAAATATATATATGTACAACCCCCTGCTCTGTGTTTGGACTGAATGAACATAAATGTGGGAAACACAATGCCTTAAATATAGACCCAAAGGAAAAATCTGCTGTGGTCTGAACCACCATTCTTTGCCTCATTTGAGGAATAAATAGCACATATATTATGAGAGGTTGTTTTGAACTATTATATTATACATATTGATTATGTGGTCATTTTCTCTGTTTTAAACTGATGCTAGTTTTCTCATATGTTATTCAGTCTAAAATTGTCCTTTTTCTCAGGTATCTTTGTAAATATATTGCAGTGCATTATAGAAAGTGATTAATTAATTGAAAGCATATATATATGAACTAATAGGACTCTTTTTTTGTATGTGGAGCAAAATATGATTTTTTTCATATTAAAACCTTTCTGCTTCAAAATAATTACCATAGGACCCTGGAAAGCTAGGAATATCAGAAATATATTGGAAGACAATTGTCTGGGATTTTTTTCAATTATATAATCACAATATAGCACCTTTGACAGGAAATTTTTTTTATAAGCAGAATTTTTGGTAGAATTCAAATGATAGAAAGCTACCCCAAAAATAGCCACTAACAACAACAACAGATGTGAGACAAATGGAAAAGCAGGGAGTTGGTCATATGCAGCTCAGTTCCCTTGCCAGTAACTACAGAATCATCTCTCTCTTTCTGTCAGAATTACAATATTTTTATTAGATAATATCTGTTTAATCATCTATTAAGAGCAATAGCTCCAAAGGCGAAAAAAAAAAAAAAAGCTGAAATCCTGTCATGTTCATGGGGGCAAGGTAACTACTAAAGATGATATATTCACAAAATCAAGTCTCTGAATTAAAACCAAGATGCAAATACATTACTCCTAGAGCATTAGCAGTCCTGTGATATCATCTATGAAAGTTTCTGAAACATTTTTGAACTGTTCATGCAAAGACTTGAATCTTCTGTAAGTTTTAAACGTCTTGCTGTTTTCTACCCAGGTCTAGGTAAAAATATTCAGTACTTTATACATTTCCATGGAACAACCATGAAATCTAATAAAGTCTGTTGTCAATGCATAAAAGCTTGCTGGGTGAGGTTCTCAATCAGAACATACACATGTGGTGTCTGGACTGATAAATACAGCAAAACACATTCATTTTATTGGCTGCCATTCTTGATTTGAAATTTTGCTTGAAATTCACATGTGGAAAATGGAAACAAGGGAAAGAGGTTCCTGAGAGGAATGTGGGTTCCTGAGCAGGGTGCAGGCAAACAGATGTGTGCACAGAGCTCTGATGGAGCAACACACAGGCGCTTCTGGCTGCAGCAGTGCTCTGTCAACAGGAGATAACTAGCACATGTGCAAGGAGTTAGTGTGCAAGGATTTGCAAGCTTGTAATGCAGGACCAATAAAACTACATATTGTGCTCTGTTGTCTTCTGATGTTTCTTCTTTCCTCATTTCCTCAGGCTTCAGTGGTACTACCAGTTACCTGGACCTAAAGGGAAGAATCTGTATTGCTGCCCCACTACGAATAGAAACAGCCTCAAAATTACAGAAGTTTTCAGTGCAGTTTATGAGGTGTATTGTATATACATATATACATGCATACATATATACACTATATTAATATAGTTATATTAATCATTCAGACTCTGTTGCCAAAATAGTTTTCTTATATTGCTCTTGCCTGGAAGAGATGAGGGATGCTCAGGAAACAATCCTTCATGCCTAACAAACTGCGTGTTCTTAGGTTTAAGCATAAACCAGTAGGCTTCTAGTACTTGTGTTTATTGTTTTATTCAATGATGCTAAACCCCATTCTATGAGGATATATATGAGCCCAGAAACACCTCAGGCAAGGCATAGGAAGTTCACTGCATGTTAAACCCTTGTCTCACTGGCAATGGGAAATAAGGATCTATAGAAAAGCAATCCTCACCCACATTGAGGAGCAGTTGTGGAAGACGAGCTCTCTGGCAGATCAGGGATTAATAACAGCAATGCAGTTTCTGGACATGTTGATCACAGTCTCATAGTCTGCTGGGAGAGTAATTAACAAACCCCAGGTGGATATGCATTAAGTAAAACCAAATCTTTTTTTGCCTTAAAGTTTTTCTTAATTGTCTATATTCCTATAGTGTTTACTTGCAGTGAGAGACGAGCAAGTGCTTTTGAGGGTCATTCACAGTGAGTGTGAGAAGAGCATTTTTTGTCAACCTGTGTGGGGTGTTAAATTTGGCTGGCTGCCAGGTACCCATCAAGCTGCTCTCTAACTCCTCCTTTTCAGCAAGGCAGGGGGAGAAAATAAGGTGAAAAAATTGTAGGTCAAGACAAGGATAGGGAGATTGCTCACCAATTATTGTCATGGTCAAAACAGACTTGACTTGGGGAAGATTAATTTTTTTCCAATTAATGACAGAGTTAGATAGTGAGAAATAAAAACAAAACTAAAAACACTTTGCCCTTGCCCTTCACTTCTCCCCATGTTCAACTTCACTCCTGACTCTTCTACCTCCTCCCCATGAGTGGTGCAGGGCGATGGGGAATGAGGGTTCTGGTCAGTACATAAAACTTCATCTCTGCTGCCCCTTCCTCCTCACACTCTTCCCTTGCTCCAGCGTGGGGTCCCTCTCACAAACTGCTCCAGTGTTGGTCCTTCCCACAGGCTGCAGTTCTTCAAGAATTGTTCCAGTGTGGGTCTTTTTCATGGAGTACAGTCTTTCAGGAACAGACTGCTCCAACTTGGGTCCTCTGCAGGGTCACAGTTCTTGCCAGAAAACCTGCTCCTGCATGGGCTTCCTTCTGTGGTGCACAGCTCCTGCCCTGGACTCTTCACAGGTTGCAGCTTCCTTTGCAACCTGATCTAGTTGAAGATGTCCCTGCTCATTGTAGGGGGTTGGACTAGATGACCTTTACAAGTGCTTTCCAACACGAACTGTTCTATGATTCTCTGAATCCTTTAAGGCATATCCCCCTGCTCTGGCATGGGGTTCTCCACAGGCTGAAGTCTGTATATATGCTCCAGTATGGCTCTCCATGGTGGTGGGGACAATCTCCTTCACCATGGTCTTCTCCATGGAATCTCTGCTCCGGCACCTGGATCACCTCTTACCTCTTCATCTTCTTCAACATTGATATCTGCAGCTCTGTTTCTCACACATTTTTCTCACTCCTCTCTTACAGCTGTTGTGCAGCATTTTTTACCCTTTCTTAAATATGTTATCACAGATACACCACCAACATTGCTGATGGGGTTAGCTTTGGGCAGCGTTGGGACTGTCTTGGAGCTGGCTGGAACTGACTGTCCAACATTGGGGCAGCTTCTAGTGTCTTCTCACAGAAGCCATACCCTGCAACACCACCTTGCTACCAAAACTTTGCCACACCACCACCACCATAACCAGGAAGCATTATTTTCATACAAAAAGCATTTTCAACATTGGTTTAATTTGTTTGCAAAACTGTTTTTGAAAAAAAAAATTGCAGAGTAGGATTCTAGGCACTATATTTATGCTGGATATGCTCACTTTGTCTCTGTAGGAATTTTGCCATTGAATTCAATAAGTGCAATAATTAGTCCAGTATCTCTTTTGAGCATAAAGTTTTGTTTTTCTGAAATAAATTCCTGCAAAAGATTATGTGCATACTTTTGAAACTGTGTTCTTAAGGTAATCAGTTTCTCTTTACTGTAGCTGCTTTGCTATAAGTATTAGGAATACTCAGGATGATCACACAATACATACTGGTTTACTAGTGATGCAGGTAGTAATAATATTTTATATGGCAAATATAAAACAAGCTATATTATTTTAACATTCCTTAACTGCCATCCACATAGACTCAAATAGTCTTAGTTGAAGCCTCAACAACTGGAAGGTTACCTTTTTATTTTTTCAGTTTTATATTGTTTCAGAATTCTCTATCAAGCTTAAAATGTTTAATTATAAAAAGAAGAAATAAAATATTACATTGGAAGAACATAATCAGCTTGAAAATTTAATGATTTGGAATTACTGTGCATGCTTCAAAGGATAATAGTGCTTAAATGAGTCTGCCTAATCGTTCTTGCCAAACCGTTAAAGATGGAAATCATTGGTTTACATATTCAAGTGATTATGAAAGAGATCAAAACTCAGGCCTATTCCCTAATGGAAAACTAAATTCCTTTTGGCTGACATCCCATCTTGGTCTCAGTGGAAGGCCCTGACAACAAAAACAATTTTAAAGAACAGGAACAACTTAAAGAGTGACAATCCACAGCCTTCTATTTTGAGAAACATCAAATTTTCATTGTATTCATTCTTATTTATATTAAAACTGAACTATAATGTAAAAAATACACTACAATCAAAGCTGATTTTAAAAAAAAGCAGCTACTAAGTCTTTCTATTAGAGTCCTTTTTACAGGATCTAGTAGAGGATTAGAAAAAGTAATTCTTTTAGAAATAATGTAGGCAAATGTGGAGATGGAAATAAATACAAGATAAAACAGCGGCCTGTGTTCCACAATACTGTTTTTACATTGCAGAGACCATGACACTGAAAAGAACCATAGAAGCTACTGACTTAATTTGGGCTGATCATGTGTCTAATACTGAGAATGAGCTTATTCTGTTCTTTACTGAATTGACCCTGGATTATTTTTGTTATAGGCTGTACCATATAGTAAAAATATTGTTTGCAATTATTGTTTTATTTTAGTAATAAAAATGATAAGAAAAGGTACTAGTGTCATCCCTTATATTTTTTGTTTCCCTTTCAAAATCATTTACTCACCACACTACTGGGGAGAAGTTATATTTACAAGCATTGAGAAATGGTTTGGTTTAACTGCAGATAGTATAAGCTCTGAAACACTTGGTTTGAAGAAGCTGGCTTGCTTTTTAAATTAGAAGATAAAACAAAGGAGGAGGTGCAATAAAGCAGCTCAGGGTGTGACTGTTGCCTTACAAGGTTGAAATTTGCTGTCTCAAGGTCATCAGTCTGGATTTGTCCCAATCTTTTCTTGAAAGTCTACTTTGCAGGTCTGCACTGTAAGATGATATTCGTCTGCCCCACATCCCTAAGCTTTGTGGTCTGTGTTCCAACAGAAGTGCCAGAGTTTGTGTCTTGGTGGGAGCTGAGGAGCCAGACACTTCTGAAATGTCACAAACAACTCACTGTCAGAGTTTCTGAACTTCCCAATATCCTTAAAACTTGACCCTGCAAACATTTCAATGATAGAACAAATAAGTCTTTTACACAAACATTACTCAGAAGGTCTAGTTTTGCTGTCAGTGTAGTTTAATTATCGACTCCTTCAGTGGAAAAGGGAAGAACTATGGATGTCACCTACTTGGACATCTGTAAAGCCTTTGATAACATCGGTTACAACATTCTCACTACTACATTGGAGAAATATGGGTTTGATGGATGGACTGTTAAATGGATAAGGAATTGGCTGGATAGCTGTGTCAAAAGAGTTACAGTCAATGACTCAATGTCCAAGTAGAAACCAGTAACGAGCAGTGTCTCTCAAGGGTCTTTACTGGAACCAATAATATTTAATATCACAGAATCACAGAATCATAGAAAGGTAGGGGTTGGAAGGGACCTCTGAAGATCATCTGATCCAACCCCACTGCCAAGGCAGGATCACCTAGGGCAGGTGGCACAGGAATGTGTCCAGTCAGGTTTTGAAGGTCTCTAGGCAAGGAGACTCCACAACCTCTCTGGGAAGCCTCTTCCAGTGCTCCATCACCCTCACAGTAAAGAAGTTTTTCCTTGTGTTGAGGGGGAACCTCCTGTGCTGCAGTTTGTGCCCATTGCCCCTTGTCCTATCACTGGGCACTGCTGAAAAGCACTGCTGACAGCCACCCTTCAGATATTTATAGACATTGATAAGGTCCCCTCTCAGTCTTTTCTTCTCCAATCTAAACAGCCCCAGGTCTCTCAGCCTTTCCTCATACGAGAGATGTTCCAGTCCCTTAATCATCCTCGTAGCCCTCCATCGGACTCTCTCCAAAAGTTCCCTGTCTCTCCTGAACTGGGGAGCCCAGAGCTGGACACAATACTCCAGATGAGGCCTCACCAGCACGGAGTAGAGGGGGAGGGTAACCTCTCTTGAACTGCTGGTCACATTCTTCTTAATGCACCCCAGGATACCATTGGCCCTCTTGATCACCAGAGCACATTGCTGTCCCATGGATAACTAATTGTCTACCAGGATTCCAAGGTCCTTCTCCATGGAGCTGCTTTCCAGCAGGTCAGCACCTAACCTGTACATGGGGTTGTTCCTCCCCAGGTGCAGAACTCTACACTTGTTCTTGTTAAATTTCATGAGGTTCCCCTCCACCCACCTTTCCATTCTGTCCAGATCCTGTTGAATGGCAGCACAGCCTTCTGGTATATCAGCTACTCGTCTGAGTTTTATACCATCAGCAAACTTGCTGAATGTACATTCCAACTCTTCATCTAGGTCATTGATGAAGATGTTGAACAAAACTGGATGCAGTACTGACCCCTGGGGAACATCACTAGCTATGGGCCTCCAACAGGACTCTGTGCTGTTGGCCACAACCTGTTGAGCTCAGTTGCTTGCTTAGCCAGTTCTTGATCCATCTCACAGTCCATTCATCCAACTCATACTTCCTGAGTTTCACCATGAGGATGTTGCGGGAGACAGTGTTAAAAGCTTTACTGACATCAAGGTAAACCACATCCACTGCTCTCCCTTCATCTACTCAGCTAGTCACTCCATTACAGAAGGCTGTCAGATTGGTATCTTCATCAACAACACAGACAGTGGGATTGAGTGCACCCTCAGCAAGTTTGCAGATGACGCCAAACTTAGTGGTGCAGTTGCTTCACTAGAGGGAAGGGATGCCACCCAGAGGGACCTTGGCAAGTTTGAGGAGTGGGTCTGTGCAAACATCATGAAGTTCAATAAGACTACGTGCAAGGTCCTGCACCTGGATTGGGGCAGTGCCCAGTACCGAGACAGACTGAGGGATGAATGGATTGAAAGCAGCCTGTGGAGAAGAACTTGGGGATGCTAGTTCTTGAAAAACTGGACATGAGCTGGCAATGTGCGCTCACAGCCCAGAAAGACAGTTATATCCTGGGCTGCATCAAAAGAAACATGGCCAGGAGACTGAGGGAGGTGATTCTGCCCCTTTAGTGAGATCCCATTTGGAGTATTGCACCCAGCTCTGGAGTGCCCAGTTCAAGCAATACATGGATCTTTTTAGGGCAGGTCCAGAGGAGGTTGGTGAAAATGATCAGAGAGATGGAATACCTCTCCTATGCGGACAGGCTGAGAGAGTTGGAGTTGCTCAGCCTGGAGAAGAGAAGGCTCCGGGGAGACCTTTTTGTGGTTTTTCAATAAATAAAAGGGCTTTATAGGATAGATGGGGACAGACTTTTTAGCAGGGCCTGTAGTGACAGGATAAGGGATAATGTTTTTAAACTAGAAGGCGGTAGATTTAGATTAGATCCAAGAAAGAAATTTTTCCCAGTGAGGGTGGTGAAACACTGTAAATGGTTTCCCAGAGAGGTAGTAGATATCCAATCCCTGGAAACATTCAAATTCAAGTTAGATGAGGTTCTGAGCAACCTGATCTATTGAAGACATCCCTGCTCATTACAGTGGGCGTTGGACTAGATGATCTTTGAAGGTCCTTTCGAACGCAAACCATTCTATGGTTCTATGGTTCTATGGTTCTATGGTTCCATGGTTCCATGGTTCTATGGTTCTATGGTTCTATGATTGATTACTTGCTCTGCATATACTTTCAGTTTTCAGCTGCAATGACATGCACATGCAATTAAGATAGAGATTGAAAGCACAACGAATGTATTAATATAGCATTGGTTTAGATTCATCACCACCCTACCCACCCTACTGGACTTAAATTTAGGAAGGGAAAAGAAAAAATAGGGGCAGAATTGTGCAAAAATACCCAGCTGTGTTTCTTAACATTTCACATCATCTATGGGATGACACTGTTAAATTTAATGAAGTTGCACCAATGTAAATAAGAACAAAATTTGAACCAATATTGTAAACTCAGTTTAAAATAAATGGATCAAAGAACATGTTGTTTTATGCTGTGACTGCCTACATGTGCTTGCTTAGGAAATAAATTGTTTCTCATGTACGTTAGGTAGGCTGAGGCATTTTTATCTATGTCCCACAGTGAATTACAATGAGGAATTCTGCACACATAGGGCTTGATTTTTATTTGTGGATCATCTCTGTTAATAACAGCATCTAATTAAGACATCCATTAAAAGTCCATAATGTTAATTTAATGGAAAAATTCCAATAAAAACTCCATTAGGCTCTCCCTGTTAGTTTAACATTACACAACTTTAACAAATGCCTTAATTAGATGTTGTTACTGAAAAGAGTACTATACAACCATTACTTAAAATGGAGAGTAGTGTTGCTGCACGCTAGTGTTTCAACTGTCATGAATTATAGATGTCTAGGATATTTGTAAGGTTTCTGTGATTAGTTGTCATATAGCTTGGCTGGCAAACAGGTTTCATTTCTGGGTGAAGAGTAATACATGAAAACTTAGAAAATAAATTTAACATGTATGAGTGTATATTTGTTTGAAAAAATCAGTTTTAGTTCTCTGGAAAAAAATAAGATTTATTTATTAATACAATTACCTATGCCTGATGTTACATTTAGACAGTTTTTAAATTACTGTACACCTCTGAGCTACCAAAATACATTAACATATTAATGTATTGTTTATTCTGGTATTGAGATTAGGTATTTGTAATACCTGAAGGTGGTTCAATATGTCCAGATATGCTGGTAGGAGTAGAATAGTGAAAATTTTTCTTTTTCTATTTTAATTTGAATTTTCTGTATTCAATTACCAAAACAAACAGAATGATGTAATCGGGTATGCACCAACAAGTTATGAAGAAGTAGGGATATAGGTTGGTATAAGAAGAAAATATTTCTTTTAAGAAAGAAAAATATTGCAAAAGAGCTGTAGCATCATAACTAAAATGAAGAAGAAACAAAGGGAAGGGAAGGGAAGGGAAGGGAAGGGAAGGGAAGGGAAGGGAAGGGAAGGGAAGGGAAGGGAAGGGAAGGGAAGGGAAGGGAAGGGAAGGGAAGGGAAGGGAAGGGAAGGGAAGGGAAGGGAAGGGAAGGGAAGGGAAGGGAAGGGAAGGGAAGGGAAGGGAAGGGAAGGGAAGGGAAGGGAAGGGAAGGGAAGGGAAGGGAAGGGAAGGGAAGGGAAGAGAAGGGAAGGGAAGGGAAGGGAAGGGAAGGGAAGGGAAGGGAAGGGAAGGGAAGGGAAGGGAAGGGAAGGGAAGGGAAGGGAAGGGAAGGGAAGGGAAGGGAAGGGAAGGGAAGGGAAGGGAAGGGAAGGGAAGGGAAGGGAAGGGAAGGGAAGGGAAGGGAAGGGAAGGGAAGGGAAGGGAAGGGAAGGGAAGGGAAGGGAAGGGAAGAGAAGGGAAGGGAAGCAATAACAGTATGACTGAAATTTGAGACTTGTGAAAAGAAAAACAATCTCTGGTGGGTTGACCTTGGCTGGACACCAGGTGCCACCAAACTGCTGTATTACTCCCCTCCTTGGCAGGACAGGGGGGAGAAATTAGGATGGAAAAAACCCCCAGCAAACACATGGGTCAAGATAAAGGCAGTTTAATAAGCAAAAAGCAAAGGCTGCACACAGAAGCAAAAAAAAAAAAAGATTTACTCTCTACTTCCCATCAGCAGGTGATATTCAACCACTTCCCAAGAAGCAGAGCTTCAGTATCTCTAGCGGTTTCTCCAAAAGACAAATATCAGAAAAGTAATGCTCCCCACTCCTCCTCCTTTCTTTTAGCTTTTTGCTGAGCTGATGTCATATGGCACGTAATATCCCTTTGGTCAGTTTGAGTCAGCTGTCCTGGCTGTGTCCCCTCCCAAGATCTC